>NC_090448.1:432002422-433327909 GCF_031143425.1 Pleurodeles waltl
TCCCCAAGTCTACCGATAAAAATTATACCTCACTTGTGTGGGTAGGCCTAGCGCCCGCACAGGAAATGCCCCAAAGCGCAACGTGGACACATCCCATTTTTTGAAAGAAAACAGAGTTGTTTTTTGCAAAGTGCCTACCTGTAGATTTTGGCCTCTAGCTCAGCCGGCACCTAGGGAAACCTACCAAACCTGTGCATTTTTGAAAACTAGAGACCTAGGGGAATCCAAGATGGGGTGACTTGTGGGGCTCTGACCAGGTTCTGTTACCCAGAATCCTTTGCAAACCTCAAAATGTGGCTAAAAAAACACATGTTCCTCACATTTCTGTGGCAGAAAGTTCTGGAATCTGAGAGGAGGCACAAATTTCTTTCCACCCAGCGTTCCCCCAAGTCTCCCGATAAAAATGATACCTCACTTGTGTGGGTAGGCCTAGCGCCCGCGACAGGAAATGCCCAAAGCGCAACGTGGACACATCCCATTGTTTGAAAGAAAACAGAGGTGTTTTTTGCAAAGTACCTACCTGTAGATTTTGGCCTCTAGCTCAGCCGGCACCTAGGGAAACCTACCAAGCCTGTGCATTTCTGAAAACTAGAGACCTAGGGGAATCCAAGATGGGGTGACTTGTGAGGCTCTGACCAGGTTCCGTTACCAAGAATCCTTTGCAAACCTCAAAATTTGGCTAAAAAACACATTTTCCTCACATTATGGTGACAGAAAGTTCTGGAATCTGAGAGGAGCCAAAAATATCCTTCCACTCAGCGTTCACCCAAGTGTCCAGATAAAAATGATACCTCACTTGTGTGGGTAGGCCTAGCGCCCGCGACAGGAAACGCCCCAAAGCGCAACGTGGACACATCCCATTTTTTGACAGAAAACAGAGCTGTTTTTTTGAAAGTGCCTATCTGTAGATTTTGGCCTCTAGCTCAGCCGGCACCTAGGGAAACCTACCAAACCTGTACATTTTTGAAAACTAGAGACCTAGGGGAATCCAAGATGGGGTGACTTGTGGGGCTCTGACCAGGTTCTTTTACCCAGAATCCTTTGCAAACCTCAAAATGTGGCTAAAAAAACACATGTTCCTCACATTTCTGTGGCAGAAAGTTCTGGAATCTGAGAGGAGGCACAAATTTCCTTCCACCCAGCGTTCCCCCAAGTCTCCCGATAAAAATGATACCTCACTTGTGTGGGTAGGCCTAGCGCCCGCACAGGAAATGCCCCAAAGCGCAACGTGGACACATCCCATTTTTTGAAAGAAAACAGAGTTGTTTTTTGCAAAGTGCCTACCTGTAGATTTTGGCCTCTAGCTCAGCCGGCACCTAGGGAAACCTACCAAACCTGTGCATTTTTGAAAACTAGAGACCTAGGGGAATCCAAGATGGGGTGACTTGTGGGGCTCTGACCAGGTTCTGTTACCCAGAATCCTTTGCAAACCTCAAAATGTGGCTAAAAAAAAACACATGTTCCTCACATTTCTGTGGCAGAAAGTTCTGGAATCTGAGAGGAGGCACAAATTTCTTTCCACCCAGCGTTCCCCCAAGTCTCCCGATAAAAATGATACCTCACTTGTGTGGGTAGGCCTAGCGCCCGCGACAGGAAATGCCCAAAGCGCAACGTGGACACATCCCATTGTTTGAAAGAAAACAGAGGTGTTTTTTGCAAAGTACCTACCTGTAGATTTTGGCCTCTAGCTCAGCCGGCACCTAGGGAAACCTACCAAGCCTGTGCATTTCTGAAAACTAGAGACCTAGGGGAATCCAAGATGGGGTGACTTGTGAGGCTCTGACCAGGTTCCGTTACCAAGAATCCTTTGCAAACCTCAAAATTTGGCTAAAAAAACACATTTTCCTCACATTATGGTGACAGAAAGTTCTGGAATCTGAGAGGAGCCACAAATATCCTTCCACTCAGCGTTCACCCAAGTGTCCAGATAAAAATGATACCTCACTTGTGTGGGTAGGCCTAGCGCCCGCGACAGGAAACGCCCCAAAATGCAACGTGGACACATCCCATTTTTTGACAGAAAACAGAGCTGTTTTTTGCAAAGTGCCTACCTGTAGATTTTGGCCTCTAGCTCAGCCAGCACCTAGGGAAACCTACCAAACCTGTGCATTTTTTAAAACTAGAGACCTAGGGGAATCCAAGATGGGGTGACTTGTGGGGCTCTGACCAGGTTCTGTTACCCAAAATCCTTTGCAAACCTCAAGATTTGGCTAAAAAAAACACATTTTCCTCACATTATGGTGACAGAAAGTTCTGGAATCTGAGAGGAGCCACAAATATCCTTCCACTCAGCGTTCACCCAAGTGTCCAGATAAAAATGATACCTCACTTGTGTGGGTGGGCCTAGCGCCCGCGACAGGAAATGCCCCAAAGCGCAACGTGGACACATCCCATTTTTTGACAGAAAACAGAGGTGTTTTTTGTAAAGTGCCTACCTGTAGATTTTGGCCTCTAGCTCAGCCGGCACCTAGGGAAACCTACCAAACCTGTGCATTTCTGAAAACTAGAGACCTAGGGGAATCTATGATGGGGTGACTTGTGGGGCTCTGACCAGGTTCTGTTACCCAGAATCCTTTGCAAACCTCAACATTTGGCTAAAAAAACACATTTTCCTCACATTATGGTGACAGAAAGTTCTGGAATCTGAGAGGAGGCACAAATTTCCTTCCACCCAGCGTTCCCCCAAGTCTCCCGATAAAAATGATACCTCACTTGTGTGGGTAGGCCTAGCGCCTGCGACAGGAAACGCCCCAAAATGCAACGTGGACACATCCCATTTTTTGACAGAAAACAGAGCTGTTTTGTGCAAAGTGCCTACCTGTAGATTTTGTGCATTTTTTAAAACTAGAGACCTAGGGGAATCCAAGAAGGGGTGACTTGTGGGGCTCTGACCAGGTTCTGTTACCCAGAATCCTTTGCAAACCTCAAGATTTGGCTAAAAAAACACATTTTCCTCACATTATGGTGACAGAAAGTTCTGGAATCTGAGAGGAGCCACAAATATCCTTCCACTCAGCGTTCACCCAAGTGTCCAGATAAAAATGATACCTCACTTGTGTGGGTAGACCTAGCGCCCCGCGACAGGAAATGCCCCAAAGCGCAACGTGGACACATCCCATTTTTTGACAGAAAACAGAGGTGTTTTTTGCAAAGTGCCTACCTGTAGATTTTGGCCTCTAGCTCAGCCGGCACCTAGGGAAACCTACCAAACCTGTGCATTTCTGAAAACTAGAGACCTAGGGGAATCCAAGATGGGGTGACTTGTGGGGCTCTGACCAGGTTCTTTTACCCAGAATCCTTTGCAAACCTCAACATTTGGCTAAAAAAACACATTTTCCTCACATTATGGTGACAGAACGTTCTAGAATCTGAGAGGAGCCACAAATTTCCTTCCACCCAGCGTTCCCCCAAGTCTACCGATAAAAATGATACCTCACTTGTGTGGGTAGGCCTAGCGCCCGCGACAGGAAATGCCCCAAAGCGCAACGTGGACACATCCCATTGTTTGAAAGAAAACAGAGGTGTTTTTTGCAAAGTACCTACCTGTAGATTTTGGCCTCAAGCTCAGCCGGCACCTAGGGAAACCTACCAAGCCTGTGCATTTCTGAAAACTAGAGACCTAGGGGAATCTATGATGGGGTGACTTGTGGGGCTCTGACCAGGTTCTGTTACCCAGAATCCTTTGCAAACCTCAACATTTGGCTAAAAAAACACATTTTCCTCACATTATGGTGACAGAAAGTTCTGGAATCTGAGAGGAGGCACAAATTTCCTTCCACCCAGCGTTCCCCCAAGTCTCCCGATAAAAATGATACCTCACTTGTGTGGGTAGGCCTAGCGCCTGCGACAGGAAACGCCCCAAAATGCAACGTGGACACATCCCATTTTTTGACAGAAAACAGAGCTGTTTTGTGCAAAGTGCCTACCTGTAGATTTTGTGCATTTTTTAAAACTAGAGACCTAGGGGAATCCAAGAAGGGGTGACTTGTGGGGCTCTGACCAGGTTCTGTTACCCAGAATCCTTTGCAAACCTCAAGATTTGGCTAAAAAAACACATTTTCCTCACATTATGGTGACAGAAAGTTCTGGAATCTGAGAGGAGCCACAAATATCCTTCCACTCAGCGTTCACCCAAGTGTCCAGATAAAAATGATACCTCACTTGTGTGGGTAGACCTAGCGCCCGCGACAGGAAATGCCCCAAAGCGCAACGTGGACACATCCCATTTTTTGACAGAAAACAGAGGTGTTTTTTGCAAAGTGCCTACCTGTAGATTTTGGCCTCTAGCTCAGCCGGCACCTAGGGAAACCTACCAAACCTGTGCATTTCTGAAAACTAGAGACCTAGGGGAATCCAAGATGGGGTGACTTGTGGGGCTCTGACCAGGTTCTTTTACCCAGAATCCTTTGCAAACCTCAACATTTGGCTAAAAAAACACATTTTCCTCACATTATGGTGACAGAACGTTCTAGAATCTGAGAGGAGCCACAAATTTCCTTCCACCCAGCGTTCCCCCAAGTCTACCGATAAAAATGATACCTCACTTGTGTGGGTAGGCCTAGCGCCCGCGACAGGAAATGCCCCAAAGCGCAACGTGGACACATCCCATTGTTTGAAAGAAAACAGAGGTGTTTTTTGCAAAGTACCTACCTGTAGATTTTGGCCTCTAGCTCAGCCGGCACCTAGGGAAACCTACCAAGCCTGTGCATTTCTGAAAACTAGAGACCTAGGGGAATCCAAGATGGGGTGACTTGTGAGGCTCTGACCAGGTTCCGTTACCCAGAATCCTTTGCAAACCTCAAAATTTGGCTAAAAAACACATGTTCCTCACATTTCTGTGGCAGAAAGTTCTAGAATCTGAGAGGAGGCACAAATTTCCTTCCACCCAGCGTTCCCCCAAGTCTCCCGATAAAAATGATACCTCACTTGTGTGGGTAGGCCTAGCGCCCGCGACAGGAAACGCCCCAAAATGCAACGTGACACATCCCATTTTTTGACAGAAAAAAGAGCTGTTTTTTGCAAAGTGCCTACATGTAGATTTTGGCCTCTAGCTCAGCCAGCACCTAGGGAAACCTACCAAACCTGTGCATTTTTTAAAACTAGAGACCTAGGGGAATCCAAGATGGGGTGACTTGTGGGGCTCTGACCAGGTTCTGTTAACCAGAATCCTTTGCAAACCTCAAGATTTGGCTAAAAAAAACACATTTTCCTCACATTATGGTGACAGAAAGTTCTGGAATCTGAGAGGAGCCAAAAATATCCTTCCACTCAGCGTTCACCCAAGTGTCCAGATAAAAATGATCCCTCACTTGTGTGGGTAGGCCTAGCGCCCGCGACAGGAAATGCCCCAAAGCGCAACGTGGACACATCCCATTTTTTGACAGAAAACAGAGGTGTTTTTTACAAAGTGCCTACCTGTAGATTTTGGCCTCTAGCTCAGCCGGCATCTAGGGAAACCTACCAAACCTGTGCATTTCTGAAAACTAGAGACCTAGGGGAATCTATGATGGGGTGACTTGTGGGGCTCTGACCAGGTTCTGTTACCCAGAATCCTTTGCAAACCTCAACATTTGGCTAAAAAAACACATTTTCCTCACATTATGGTGACAGAAAGTTCTAGAATCTGAGAGGAGCCACAAATTTCCTTCCACCCAGCGTTCCCCAAAGTCTACCGATAAAAATGATACCTCACTTGTGTGGGTAGGCCTAGCGCCCGCACAGGAAATGCCCCAAAGCGCAACGTGGACACATCCCATTTTTTGACAGAAAACAGAGCTGTTTTTTTGGAAAGTGCCTATCTGTAGATTTTGGCCACTAGCTCAGCCGGCACCTAGGGAAACCTACCAAACCTGTGCATTTTTGAAAACTAGAGACCTAGGGGAATCCAAGATGGGGTGACTTGTGGGGCTCTGACCAGGTTCTTTTACCCAGAATCCTTTGCAAACCTCAAAATGTGGCTAAAAAAACACATGTTCCTCACATTTCTGTGGCAGAAAGTTCTGGAATCTGAGAGGAGGCACAAATTTCCTTCCACCCAGCGTTCCCCCAAGTCTCCCGATAAAAATGATACCTCACTTGTGTGGGTAGGCCTAGCGCCCGCAACAGGAAATGCCCCAAAGCGCAACGTGGACACATCCCATTGTTTGAAAGAAAACAGAGGTGTTTTTTGCAAAGTACCTACCTGTAGATATTGGCCTCTAGCTCAGCAACCTACCTGTAGATTTTGGCCTCTAGCTCAGCCGGCACCTAGGAAAACCTACCAAGCCTGTGCATTTCTGAAAACTAGAGACCTAGGGGAATCCAAGATGGGGTGACTTGTGAGGCTCTGACCATGTTCCGTTACCCAGAATCCTTTGCAAACCTCAAAATTTGGCTAAAAAACACATGTTCCTCACATTTCTGTGGCAGAAAGTTCTGGAATCTGAGAGGAGGCACAAATTTCCTTCCACCCAGCGTTCCCCCAAGTCTCCCGATAAAAATTATACCTCACTTGTGTGGGTAGGCCTAGCGCCCGCGACAGGAAACGCCCCAAAATGCAACGTGGACACATCCCATTTTTTGCAGGAAAACAGAGCTGTTTTTTGCAAAGTGCCTACCTGTAGATTTTGGCCTCTAGCTCAGCCAGCACCTAGGGAAACCTATCAAACCTGTGCATTTTTTTAAACTAGAGACCTAGGGGAATCCAAGATGGGGTGACTTGTGGGGTTCTGACCAGGTTCTGTTACCCAGAATCCTTTGCAAACCTCAAGATTTGGCTAAAAAAACACATTTTCCTCACATTATGGTGACAGAAAGTTCTGGAATCTGAGAGGAGCCACAAATATCCTTCCACTCAGCGTTCACCCAAGTGTCCAGGTAAAAATGATACCTCACTTGTGTGGGTAGGCCTAGCGCCCGCGACAGGAAATGCTCCAAAGCGCAACGTGGACACATCCCATTTTTTGACAGAAAACAGAGGTGTTTTTTGCAAAGTGCCTACCTGTAGATTTTGGCCTCTAGCTCAGCCGGCACCTAGGGAAACCTACCAAACCTGTGCATTTCTGAAAACTAGAGACCTAGGGGAATCTATGATGGGGTGACTTGTGGGGCTCTGACCAGGTTCTGTTACCCAGAATCCTTTGCAAACCTCAACATTTGGCTAAAAAAACAAATTTTCCTCACATTATGGTGACAGAAAGTTCTAGAATCTGAGAGGAGCCACAAATTTCCTTCCACCCAGTGTTCCCCCAAGTCTACCGATAAAAATTATACCTCACTTGTGTGGGTAGGCCTAGCGCCCGCACAGGAAATGCCCCAAAGCGCAACGTGGACACATCCCATTTTTTGAAAGAAAACAGAGTTGTTTTTTGCAAAGTGCCTACCTGTAGATTTTGGCCTCTAGCTCAGCCGGCACCTAGGGAAACCTACCAAACCTGTGCATTTTTTAAAACTAGAGACCTAGGGGAATCCAAGATGGGGTGACTTGTGGGGCTCTGACCAGGTTCTGTTACCCAGAATCCTTTGCAAACCTCAAAATGTGGCTAAAAAAACACATGTTCCTCACATTTCTGTGGCAGAAAGTTCTGGAATCTGAGAGGAGGCACAAATTTCTTTCCACCCAGCGTTCCCCCAAGTCTCCCGATAAAAATGATACCTCACTTGTGTGGGTAGGCCTAGCGCCCGCGACAGGAAATGCCCAAAGCGCAACGTGGACACATCCCATTGTTTGAAAGAAAACAGAGGTGTTTTTTGCAAAGTACCTACTTGTAGATTTTGGCCTCTAGCTCAGCCGGCACCTAGGGAAACCTACCAAGCCTGTGCATTTCTGAAAACTAGAGACCTAGGGGAATCCAAGATGGGGTGACTTGTGAGGCTCTGACCAGGTTCCGTTACCAAGAATCCTTTGCAAACCTCAAAATTTGGCTAAAAAACACATTTTCCTCACATTATGGTGACAGAAAGTTCTGGAATCTGAGAGGAGCCAAAAATATCCTTCCACTCAGCGTTCACCCAAGTGTCCAGATAAAAATGATACCTCACTTGTGTGGGTAGGCCTAGGGCCCGCGACAGGAAACGCCCCAAAGCGCAACGTGGACACATCCCATTTTTTGACAGAAAACAGAGCTGTTTTTTTGGAAAGTGCCTATCTGTAGATTTTGGTCTCTAGCTCAGCCGGCACCTAGGGAAACCTACCAAACCTGTACATTTTTGAAAACTAGAGACCTAGGGGAATCCAAGATGGGGTGACTTGTGGGGCTCTGACCAGGTTCTTTTACCCAGAATCCTTTGCAAACCTCAAAATGTGGCTAAAAAAACACATGTTCCTCACATTTCTGTGGCAGAAAGTTCTGGAATCTGAGAGGAGGCACAAATTTCCTTCCACCCAGCGTTCCCCCAAGTCTCCCGATAAAAATGATACCTCACTTGTGTGGGTAGGCCTAGCGCCCGCACAGGAAATGCCCCAAAGCGCAACGTGGACACATCCCATTTTTTGAAAGAAAACAGAGTTGTTTTTTGCAAAGTGCCTACCTGTAGATTTTGGCCTCTAGCTCAGCCGGCACCTAGGGAAACCTACCAAACCTGTGCATTTTTGAAAACTAGAGACCTAGGGGAATCCAAGATGGGGTGACTTGTGGGGCTCTGACCAGGTTCTGTTACCCAGAATCCTTTGCAAACCTCAAAATGTGGCTAAAAAAACACATGTTCCTCACATTTCTGTGGCAGAAAGTTCTGGAATCTGAGAGGAGGCACAAATTTCTTTCCACCCAGCGTTCCCCCAAGTCTCCCGATAAAAATGATACCTCACTTGTGTGGGTAGGCCTAGCGCCCGCGACAGGAAATGCCCAAAGCGCAACGTGGACACATCCCATTGTTTGAAAGAAAACAGAGGTGTTTTTTGCAAAGTACCTACCTGTAGATTTTGGCCTCTAGCTCAGCCGGCACCTAGGGAAACCTACCAAGCCTGTGCATTTCTGAAAACTAGAGACCTAGGGGAATCCAAGATGGGGTGACTTGTGAGGCTCTGACTAGGTTCCGTTACCAAGAATCCTTTGCAAACCTCAAAATTTGGCTAAAAAACACATTTTCCTCACATTATGGTGACAGAAAGTTCTGGAATCTGAGAGGAGCCACAAATATCCTTCCACTCAGCGTTCACCCAAGTGTCCAGATAAAAATGATACCTCACTTGTGTGGGTAGGCCTAGCGCCCGCGACAGGAAACGCCCCAAAATGCAACGTGGACACATCCCATTTTTTGACAGAAAACAGAGCTGTTTTTTGCAAAGTGCCTACCTGTAGATTTTGGCCTCTAGCTCAGCCAGCACCTAGGGAAACCTACCAAACCTGTGCATTTTTTAAAACTAGAGACCTAGGGGAATCCAAGATGGGGTGACTTGTGGGGCTCTGACCAGGTTCTGTTACCCAAAATCCTTTGCAAACCTCAAGATTTGGCTAAAAAAACACATTTTCCTCACATTATGGTGACAGAAAGTTCTGGAATCTGAGAGGAGCCACAAATATCCTTCCACTCAGCGTTCACCCAAGTGTCCAGATAAAAATGATACCTCACTTGTGTGGGTGGGCCTAGCGCCCGCGACAGGAAATGCCCCAAAGCGCAACGTGGACACATCCCATTTTTTGACTGAAAACAGAGGTGTTTTTTGCAAAGTGCCTACCTGTAGATTTTGGCCTCTAGCTCAGCCGGCACTTAGGGAAACCTACCAAACCTGTGCATTTCTGAAAACTAGAGACCTAGGGGAATCTATGATGGGGTGACTTGAGGGGCTCTGACCAGGTTCTGTTACCCAGAATCCTTTGCAAACCTCAACATTTGGCTAAAAAAACACATTTTCCTCACATTATGGTGACAGAAAGTTCTGGAATCTGAGAGGAGGCACAAATTTCCTTCCACCCAGCGTTCCCCCAAGTCTCCCGATAAAAATGATACCTCACTTGTGTGGGTAGGCCTAGCGCCTGCGACAGGAAACGCCCCAAAATGCAACGTGGACACATCCCATTTTTTGACAGAAAACAGAGCTGTTTTGTGCAAAGTGCCTACCTGTAGATTTTGTGCATTTTTTAAAACTAGAGACCTAGGGGAATCCAAGAAGGGGTGACTTGTGGGGCTCTGACCAGGTTCTGTTACCCAGAATCCTTTGCAAACCTCAAGATTTGGCTAAAAAAACACATTTTCCTCACATTATGGTGACAGAAAGTTCTGGAATCTGAGAGGAGCCACAAATATCCTTCCACTCAGCGTTCACCCAAGTGTCCAGATAAAAATGATACCTCACTTGTGTGGGTAGACCTAGCGCCCGCGACAGGAAATGCCCCAAAGCGCAACGTGGACACATCCCATTTTTAGACAGAAAACAGAGGTGTTTTTTGCAAAGTGCCTACCTGTAGATTTTGGCCTCTAGCTCAGCCGGCACCTAGGGAAACCTACCAAACCTGTGCATTTCTGAAAACTAGAGACCTAGGGGAATCCAAGATGGGGTGACTTGTGGGGCTCTGACCAGGTTCTGTTACCCAGAATCCTTTGCAAACCTCAACATTTGGCTAAAAAAACACATTTTCCTCACATTATGGTGACAGAACGTTCTAGAATCTGAGAGGAGCCACAAATTTCCTTCCACCCAGCGTTCCCCCAAGTCTACCGATAAAAATGATACCTCACTTGTGTGGGTAGGCCTAGCGCCCGCGACAGGAAATGCCCCAAAGCGCAATGTGGACACATCCCATTGTTTGAAAGAAAACAGAGGTGTTTTTTGCAAAGTACCTACCTGTAGATTTTGGCCTCTAGCTCAGCCGGCCCCTAGGGAAACCTACCAAGCCTGTGCATTTCTGAAAACTAGAGACCTAGGGGAATCCAAGATGGGGTGACTTGTGAGGCTCTGACCAGGTTCCGTTACCCAGAATCCTTTGCAAACCTCAAAATTTGGCTAAAAAACACATGTTCCTCACATTTCTGTGGCAGAAAGTTCTAGAATCTGAGAGGAGGCACAAATTTCCTTCCACCCAGCGTTCCCCCAAGTCTCCCGATAAAAATGATACCTCACTTGTGTGGGTAGGCCTAGCGCCCGCGACAGGAAACGCCCCAAAATGCAATGTGGACACATCCCATTTTTTGACAGAAAACAGAGCTGTTTTTTGCAAAGTGCCTACATGTAGATTTTGGCCTCTAGCTCAGCCAGCACCTAGGGAAACCTACCAAACCTGTGCATTTTTTAAAACTAGAGACCTAGGGGAATCCAAGATGGGGTGACTTGTGGGGCTCTGACCAGGTTCTGTTACCCAGAATCCTTTGCAAACCTCAAGATTTGGCTAAAAAAACACATTTTCCTCACATTATGGTGACAGAAAGTTCTGGAATCTTAGAGGAGCCAAAAATATCCTTCCACTCAGCGTTCACCCAAGTGTCCAGATAAAAATGATCCCTCACTTGTGTGGGTAGGCCTAGCGCCCGCGACAGGAAATGCCCCAAAGCGCAACGTGGACACATCCCACTTTTTGACAGAAAACAGAGGTGTTTTTTGCAAAGTGCCTACCTGTAGATTTTGGCCTCTAGCTCAGCCGGCATCTAGGGAAACCTACCAAACCTGTGCATTTCTGAAAACTAGAGACCTAGGGGAATCTATGATGGGGTGACTTGTGGGGCTCTGACCAGGTTCTGCTACCCAGAATCCTTTGCAAACCTCAACATTTGGCTAAAAAAACAAATTTTCCTCACATTATGGTGACAGAAAGTTATAGAATCTGAGAGGAGCCACAAATTTCCTTCCACCCAGCGTTCCCCAAAGTCTACCAATAAAAATGATACCTCACTTGTGTGGGTAGGCCTAGCGCCCGCACAGGAAATGCCCCAAAGCGCAACGTGGACACATCCCATTTTTTGACAGAAAACAGAGCTGTTTTTTTGGAAAGTGCCTATCTGTAGATTTTGGCCTCTAGCTCAGCCGGCACCTAGGGAAACCTACCAAACCTGTGCATTTTTGAAAACTAGAGACCTAGGGGAATCCAAGATGGGGTGACTTGTGGGGCTCTGACTAGGTTCTTTTACCCAGAATCCTTTGCAAACCTCAAAATGTGGCGAAAAAAACACATGTTCCTCACATTTCTGTGGCAGAAAGTTCTGGAATCTGAGAGGAGGCACAAATTTCCTTCCACCCAGCGTTCCCCCAAGTCTCCCGATAAAAATGATACCTCACTTGTGTGGGTAGGCCTAGCGCCCGTGACAGGAAATGCCCCAAAGCGCAACGTGGATACATCCCATTGTTTGAAAGAAAACAGAGGTGTTTTTTGCAAAGTGCCTACCTGTAGATTTTGGCCTCTAGCTCAGCCAGCACCTAGGGAAACCTATCAAACCTGTGCATTTTTTAAAACTAGAGACCTAGGGGAATCCAAGATGGGGTGACTTGTGGGGTTCTGACCAGGTTCTGTTACCCAGAATCCTTTGCAAACCTCAAGATTTGGCTAAAAAAACACATTTTCCTCACATTATGGTGACAGAAAGTTCTGGAATCTGAGAGGAGCCACAAATATCCTTCCACTCAGCGTTCACCCAAGTGTCCAGGTAAAAATGATACCTCACTTGTGTGGGTAGGCCTAGCGCCCGCGACAGGAAATGCCCCAAAGCGCAACGTGGACACATCCCATTTTTTGACAGAAAACAGAGGTGTTTTTTGCAAAGTGCCTACCTGTAGATTTTGGCCTCTAGCTCAGCCGGCACCTAGGGAAACCTACCAAACCTGTGCATTTCTGAAAACTAGAGACCTAGGGGAATATATGATGGGGTGACTTGTAGGGCTCTGACCAGGTTCTGTTACCCAGAATCCTTTGCAAACCTCAACATTTGGCTAAAAAAACAAATTTTCCTCACATTATGGTGACAGAAAGTTCTAGAATCTGAGAGGAGCCACAAATTTCCTTCCACCCAGTGTTCCCCCAAGTCTACCGATAAAAATGATACCTCACTTGTGTGGGTAGGCCTAGCGCCCGCACAGGAAATGCCCCAAAGCGCAACGTGGACACATTTCATTTTTTGACAGAAAACAGAGGTGTTTTTTGCAAAGTGCCTACCTGTAGATTTTGGCCTTTAGCTCAGCCGGCACCTAGGGAAACCTACCAAACCTGTGCATTTTTGAAAACTAA
This sequence comes from Pleurodeles waltl, assembly GCF_031143425.1. Lineage (NCBI taxonomy): Eukaryota > Metazoa > Chordata > Amphibia > Caudata > Salamandridae > Pleurodeles > Pleurodeles waltl. Next base: position 432,015,553 of record NC_090448.1, read on the forward strand.
AGACCTAGGGGAATCCAAGATGGGGTGACTTGTGGGGCTCTGACCAGGTTGTGTTACCCAGAATCCTTTGGAAACCTGAACATTTGGCTAAAAAAACACATTTTCCTCACATTATGGTGACAGAAAGTTCTAGAATCTGAGAGGAGCCACAAATTTCCTTCCACCCAGCGTTCCCCCAAGTCTCCCGATAAAAGTGATACCTCACTTGTGTGGGTAGGCCTAGCGCCCGCGACAGGAAATGCCCCAAAGCGCAACGTGGACACATCCCATTGTTTGAAAGAAAACAGAGGTGTTTTTTGCAAAGTACCTACCTGTAGATTTTGGCCTCTAGCTCAGCCGGCACCTAGGGAAACCTACCAAGCCTGTGCATTTCTGAAAACTAGAGACCTAGGGGAATCCAAGATGGGGTGACTTGTGAGGCTCTGACCAGGTTCCGTTACCCAGAATCCTTTGCAAACCTCAAAATTTGGCTAAAAAACACATGTTCCTCACATTTCTGTGGCAGAAAGTTCTAGAATCTGAGAGGAGGCACAAATTTCCTTCCACCCAGCGTTCCCCCAAGTCTCCCGATAAAAATGATACCTCACTTGTGTGGGTAGGCCTAGCGCCCGCGACAGGAAACGCCCCAAAATGCAACGTGACACATCCCATTTTTTGACAGAAAACAGAGCTGTTTTTTGCAAAGTGCCTACATGTAGATTTTGGCCTCTAGCTCAGCCAGCACCTAGGGAAACCTACCAAACCTGTGCATTTTTTAAAACTAGAGACCTAGGGGAATCCAAGATGGGGTGACTTGTGGGGCTCTGACCAGGTTCTGTTAACCAGAATCCTTTGCAAACCTCAAGATTTGGCTAAAAAAACACATTTTCCTCACATTATGGTGACAGAAAGTTCTGGAATCTGAGAGGAGCCAAAAATATCCTTCCACTCAGCGTTCACCCAAGTGTCCAGATAAAAATGATACCTCACTTGTGTGGGTAGACCTAGCGCCCGCGACAGGAAATGCCCCAAAGCGCAACGTGGACACATCCCATTTTTTGACAGAAAACAGAGGTGTTTTTTACATAGTGCCTACCTGTAGATTTTGGCCTCTAGCTCAGCCGGCACCTAGGGAAACCTACCAAACCTGTGCATTTTTGAAAACTAAAGACCTAGGGGAATCCAAGATGGGGTGACTTGTGGGGCTCTGACCAGGTTCTGTTACCCAGAATCCTTTGGAAACCTGAACATTTGGCTAAAAAAACACATTTTCCTCACATTATGGTGACAGAAAGTTCTAGAATCTGAGAGGAGCCACAAATTTCCTTCCACCCAGCGTTCCCCCAAGTCTCCCGATAAAAGTGATACCTCACTTGTGTGGGTAGGCCTAGCGCCCGCGACAGGAAATGCCCCAAAGCGCAACGTGGACACATCCCATTGTTTGAAAGAAAACAGAGGTGTTTTTTGCAAAGTACCTACCTGTAGATTTTGGCCTCTAGCTCAGCCGGCACCTAGGGAAACCTACCAAGCCTGTGCATTTCTGAAAACTAGAGACCTAGGGGAATCCAAGATGGGGTGACTTGTGAGGCTCTGACCAGGTTCCGTTACCCAGAATCCTTTGCAAACCTCAAAATTTGGCTAAAAAACACATGTTCCTCACATTTCTGTGGCAGAAAGTTCTAGAATCTGAGAGGAGGCACAAATTTCCTTCCACCCAGCGTTCCCCCAAGTCTCCCGATAAAAATGATACCTCACTTGTGTGGGTAGGCCTAGCGCCCGCGACAGGAAACGCCCCAAAATGCAACGTGACACATCCCATTTTTTGACAGAAAACAGAGCTGTTTTTTGCAAAGTGCCTACATGTAGATTTTGGCCTCTAGCTCAGCCAGCACCTAGGGAAACCTACCAAACCTGTGCATTTTTTAAAACTAGAGACCTAGGGGAATCCAAGATGGGGTGACTTGTGGGGCTCTGACCAGGTTCTGTTAACCAGAATCCTTTGCAAACCTCAAGATTTGGCTAAAAAAACACATTTTCCTCACATTATGGTGACAGAAAGTTCTGGAATCTGAGAGGAGCCAAAAATATCCTTCCACTCAGCGTTCACCCAAGTGTCCAGATAAAAATGATCCCTCACTTGTGTGGGTAGGCCTAGCGCCCGCGACAGGAAATGCCCCAAAGCGCAACGTGGACACATCCCATTTTTTGACAGAAAACAGAGGTGTTTTTTGCAAAGTGCCTACCTGTAGATTTTGGCCTCTAGCTCAGCCGGCATCTAGGGAAACCTACCAAACCTGTGCATTTCTGAAAACTAGAGACCTAGGGGAATCTATGATGGGGTGACTTGTAGGGCTCTGACCAGGTTCTGTTACCCAGAATCCTTTGCAAACCTCAACATTTGGCTAAAAAAATACATTTTCCTCACATTATGGTGACAGAAAGTTCTAGAATCTGAGAGGAGCCACAAATTTCCTTCCACCCAGCGTTCCCCAAAGTCTACCGATAAAAATGATACCTCACTTGTGTGGGTAGGCCTAGCGCCCGCGACAGGAAATGCCCCAAAGCGCAACGTGGACACATCCCATTTTTTGACAGAAAACAGAGTTGTTTTTTTGGAAAGTGCCTATCTGTAGATTTTGGCCTCTAGCTCAGCCGGCACCTAGGGAAACCTACCAAACCTGTGCATTTTTGAAAACTAGAGACCTAGGGGAATCCAAGATGGGGTGACTTGTGGGGCTCTGACCAGGTTCTTTTACCCAGAATCCTTTGCAAACCTCAAATTGTGGCTAAAAAAACACATGTTCCTCACATTTCTGTGGCAGAAAGTTCTGGAATCTGAGAGGAGGCACAAATTTCCTTCCACCCAGCGTTCCCCCAAGTCTCCCGATAAAAATGATACCTCACTTGTGTGGGTAGGCCTAGCGCCCGCAACAGGAAATGCCCCAAAGCGCAACGTGGACACATCCCATTGTTTGAAAGAAAACAGAGGTGTTTTTTGCAAAGTACCTACCTGTAGATTTTGGCCTCTAGCTCAGCAACCTACCTGTAGATTTTGGCCTCTAGCTCAGCCGGCACCTAGGAAAACCTACCAAGCCTGTGCATTTCTGAAAACTAGAGACCTAGGGGAATCCAAGATGGGGTGACTTGTGAGGCTCTGACCATGTTCCGTTACCCAGAATCCTTTGCAAACCTCAAAATTTGGCTAAAAAACACATGTTCCTCACATTTCTGTGGCAGAAAGTTCTGGAATCTGAGAGGAGGCACAAATTTCCTTCCACCCAGCATTCCCCCAAGTCTCCCGATAAAAATTATACCTCACTTGTGTGGGTAGGCCTAGCGCCCGCGACAGGAAACGCCCCAAAATGCAACGTGGACACATCCCATTTTTTGACAGAAAACAGAGCTGTTTTTTGCAAAGCGCCTACCTGTAGATTTTGGCCTCTAGCTCAGCCAGCACCTAGGGAAACCTATCAAACCTGTGCATTTTTTAAAACTAGAGACCTAGGGGAATCCAAGATGGGGTGACTTGTGGGGTTCTGACCAGGTTCTGTTACCCAGAATCCTTTGCAAACCTCAAGATTTTGCTAAAAAAACACATTTTCCTCACATTATGGTGACAGAAAGTTCTGGAATCTGAGAGGAGCCACAAATATCCTTCCACTCAGCGTTCACCCAAGTGTCCCGATAAAAATGATACCTCACTTGTGTGGGTAGGCCGAGCGCTCGCGACAGGAAATGCCCCAAAGCGCAACGTGGACACATCCCATTGTTTGAAAGAAAACAGAGGTGTTTTTTGCAAAGTACCTACCTGTAGATTTTGGCCTCTAGCTCAGCCGGCCCCTAGGGAAACCTACCAAACCTGTGCATTTTTGAAAACTAGAGACCTAGGGGAATCCAAGATTAGGTGATTTGTGGGGCTCTGACCAGGTTCTGTTACACAGAATCCTTTGCAAACCTCACAATTTGGCTAAAAAAACACATTTTCCTCACATTATGGTGACAGAAAGTTCTAGAATCTGAGAGGAGCCACAAATTTCCTTCCACCCAGTGTTCCCCCAAGTCTACCGATAAAAATGATACCTCACTTGTGTGGGTAGGCCTAGCGCCCGCGACAGGAAATGCTCCAAAGCGCAACGTGGACACATCCCATTTTTTGACAGAAAACAGAGGTGTTTTTTGCAAAGTGCCTACCTGTAGATTTTGGCCTCTAGCTCAGCCGGCACCTAGGGAAACCTACCAAACCTGTGCATTTCTGAAAACTAGAGACCTAGGGGAATCTATGATGGGGTGACTTGTGGGGCTCTGACCAGGTTCTGTTACCCAGAATCCTTTGCAAACCTCAACATTTGGCTAAAAAAACAAATTTTCCTCACATTATGGTGACAGAAAGTTCTAGAATCTGAGAGGAGCCACAAATTTCCTTCCACCCAGTGTTCCCCCAAGTCTACCGATAAAAATGATACCTCACTTGTGTGGGTAGGCCTAGCGCCCGCGACAGGGAACGCCCCAAAGCGCAACGAGGATAAATCCCATTTTTTGACAGAAAATAGAGGTGTTTTTTGCAAAGTGCCTACCTGTAGATTTTGGCATCTAGCTCAGACAGCACCTAGGGAAACCTACCAAAGCTGTGCATTTTTGAAAACTAGAGACCTAGGGGAATCCATGATGGGTTGACTTGTGGGGCTTTGACCAGGTTCTGTTACCCAGAATCCTTTGCAAACCTCAAAATTTGGCTAAAAAAACACATGTTCCTCACATTTCTGTGGCAGAAAGTTCTGGAATCTGAGAGGAGGCACAAATTTCCTTCCACTCAGCATTCCCCCAAGTCTCCTGATAAAAATGATACCTCACTTGTGTGGGTAGGCCTAGCGTCCGCAACAGGAAATGGCCCAAAACACAACGTGGACACATCACATTTTTTCATAGAAAACAGTGCATACCTGTGGATTTTGGCCTGTAGCTCAGCCGGCACCTAGGGAAACCTACCAAAACTGTGCATTTTTGAAAACTAGAGACCTAGGGGAATTCAAGATGGGGTGACTTGTACGACTCTGACCAGGTTCTGTTACCCAGAATCCTTTGCAAACCTCAAAATGTGGCTAAAAAAACACATGTTCCTTATATTTCTGTGGCAGAAAGTTCTGGAATCTGAGAGGAGACACAAATTTCCTTCCACCCAGCGTTCCCCCAAGTCTCCCGATAAAAATGATACCTCACTTCTGCGGGTGGGCCATGTGCCTGCAACAAAATAAGGCCCAAAACTTGTAGAGCTAGAGGGGATAGCACAGTGAGTTTATAAGGACATAGGGCCTGATTCTAACCCTGGCGGTCGGTGTTAAAGCGGCGGCCAACCCGCCAACAGGCTGGCGGTCCAAAAAAATGAATTCTGACCCTGGCGGGAACCGCCAACACAGCCCGCCAACTTAACACTCCGACCGCCGCGGCGGTACAGACAAACAGCGCGGCGGTCACCGCCAACAGGCAGGCGGCAGACAATGTACCGCCCACACTATCATAACTCACCAATCCGCCACCTTTTCCGGGGCGGGAGCACCGCCGATAAAAACACGTCGGAAACAGACTACGAACGGGAAAACGCTCACCTCTACGCACTCCACGAGGACGGAGGACAGCATGGAACCCGAATTGAACATCATACCTGCTCTCGTCTACCTTCTCATCTACCACGAGTACGAAGTCCGGCGCAGACGACAACGGTGAGTACTGCACCTACGACACACGGGAGGGGGAGGACGAAAGGTTACGGGCACACACATATGCGACCCCCCCCAACTATGTACACACCAATGCAGAGCACCAAGTCACAGTGACACCACCCAAACACCCCAGAAAAATGCTAGGACATAATCATATTTGGAATAAATATTTATGTACCAAAAAGCTCCAGAAAATTAGCGTACAACCATGAAAGATATCCACCAAAAAACCAATGACATACACATCAGTGTATGACTGAAGTACCAAGTCCAGCACATCCTACCAAATCAGCATGTCCGTGGGCCAAAGTCTTGAGAAACAAGGGCAAAGCCCACACAGGAGACCTGAGTCCTTTGGAGAGAACACTGCAGGGGCATCAGATGTAAAAACTACAGGCACCTCAGGGGGAAGGGAAGGGGGGGCACCACAGCCACATGAGTCCACGACGCCAGATCCACGAGGAGCCACCATGCCCACCTTTCAATCCTGGGGAGTGCAAAGCCACAGTCTCTCAATGTCTCTACAGTGGGTGGGCTGCCCACTGTTCAATCCTGGGGAGTGCAAAGCCACAGTCTCTCAATGTCTCTACAGTGGGTGGGCTGCCCACTGTTCAATCCTGGGGAGTGCAAAGCCACAGTCTCTCAATGTCTCTACAGTGGGTGGGCTGCCCACTGTTCAATCCTGGGGAGTGCAAAGCCACAGTCCATCATGTGGATGACAGTCTCCACTGGTCAAGGAGGAGGCATGGTGGGCACAATGAACCATCAACGGTGCTTGAGACGGCGGGGCCCAGCGGAGCGGTGCTTGAGAGGAAGGGCCCAGCGGAGCGGTGCTTGAGACGGCGGGGCCCAGCGGAGCGGTGCTTGAGAGGAAGGGCCCAGCGGAGCGGTGCTTGAGACGGCGGGGCCCTGTTCAGTGGTGCTTGACAGAAAGGGCCCAGCGGAGCGGTGCTTGAGACGGCGGGGCCCTGTTCAGCGGTGCTTGACAGGAAGGGCCCAGCGGAGCAGTGCTTGAGACGGCGGGGCCCAGCGGAGCGGTGCTTGAGAGGAAGGGCCCAGCGGAGCGGTGCTTGAGACGGCGGGGCCCTGTTCAGCGGTGCTTGACAGGAAGGGCCCAGCGGAGCGGTGCTTGAGACGGCGGGGCCCAGCGGAGCGGTGCTTGAGAGGAAGGGCCCAGCGGAGCGGTGCTTGAGACGGCGGGGCCCTGTTCAGCGGTGCTTGACAGGAAGGGCCCAGCGGAGCGGTGCTTGAGACGGCGGGGCCCAGCGGAGCGGTGCTTGAGAGGAAGGGCCCAGCGGAGCGGTGCTTGAGACGGCGGGGCCCTGTTCAGCGGTGCTCTTCTGCACCGCGGGCCCTGTTCAGCGGTGCCTATCTCCACGGCGGGGCCCTGTTCAGCGGTGCTCTTCTGCACCGCGGGCCCTGTTCAGCGGTGCCTATCTATCTCCACGGCTGGGCCCTGTTCAGCGGTGCTCTTCTGCACCGCGGGCCCTGTTCACTGGTGCCTATCTCCACGGCGGGGCCCTGTTCAGCGGTGCTCTTCTGCACCGCGGGCCCTGTTCAGCGGTGCCTATCTATCTCCACGGCGGGGCCCTGTTCAGCGGTGCTCTTCTGCACCGCGGGCCCTGTTCAGCGGTGCCTATCTCCACGGCGGGGCCCTGTCCACGGTGCTCTTCTGCACCGAGGGCCCTGTTCAGCGGTGCCTATCTCCACGGCGGGGCCCTGTTCAGCGGTGCTCTTCTGCACCGCGGGCCCTGTTCAGCGGTGCCTATCCAGCAGGTCAAGGGAGCCAGACCTGGCCTGGACTCCCTGTTCAGTCGCCCTCGGACCGTGACGTATCTGGACCCTTCGGGGACGGACTCCTGGCCTCCTTAGTGTCCTCCTTAGTGTCCTCCTTCCCAGCTGGGATGTGGCATGTGGGGTCCACCTTCTCCGCGCTCCTGCTGCCCTTCCGCTCCTTTGATCGGGCTCTCGGGCCCTTGCCTCCCCCAGATGGTGTGGGTGCTGAAGTGGCCGCACATTGCTCCTTGGGGGCAGCCCTGTCAGTCCTCGCACGGTCCTTGGTTTTGCGGGTCCTCTTGCCGGGGGGGGCTGGACGTGTCCTTGATGCAGCTCGATGTGTCACCGCTGGCAAAGGGTGGGCTCCAGAACCCTGGCACAACAGTGACACCCGAAGCTGGGCTGGTGGTGGCTGCGGTGCTCTTGGGACTCTTTGAAGATGGATGGGGGGGTCATCGGGGGGAAAGAGGTTAAGGTTAGCCAGGAAAAGTTTTTTAGGGCCAAGGTAAAGGGTAGGAGTAGTGGAGATGGAAGTGGAGGTAGAGGAGGTGGTTGTAGGAGAGTCAGGTGTGCTGTCATTGGGTGAAGGTGCTGGTGCTGTAGGCTGTCGTGAGGTGGATGGCTGTTGGGTGGGTGGCTGCCTGCGTTTGTGTGTCTTGGAAGAGGGGGTGACAGACACAGTGGGAGAGGACACAGGGGACGTGTACATGGCAGTGGGGGTGGTGACTGCACGAGTGTGGACTGTACTGGAGGGTGAGGTGGTGATGGAAGCACTGGCTGATGTTGGGGTGCATGCAGGTGTGAGTGTAGACGTCACAGGGAGGGAGGAGGGAGACGAGGAGGAGGGGGACAAAGGGGTGGCAGTGGCTGTTGGCATGTCTGCACCTGGGTGTTGCTCGGGTGAGTGGTTGCGGGATCTGTGGTGCTTGTGTGTGGATGAGCTGCTCTTGGGTGTTGAGGTGTGTGCAGGCTGGTCTGATGGTGTGGATGGGATAGGTTGAGGAACAGGAGACAGAGACAGGCTGGAGGCAGTCAGAAGAGGGAGGCTGGAAACAGGGACAATGGCTGCCGTCAGTGCTGAGGCCAGAGCAGTGAACGCTCGTTGATGGGCAGCCTGACCCGAATGAATGCCCTCCAGGTACGCATTGCTCTGTTGCACCTCCCTTTGCACACCCTGGATGGCATTCAGAAGGGTCGTCTGCCCAACAATGAGCGTCCTTACCAGGTCAATGAGCTCCGCACTGAGGGCAGCAGGGGCAACAGGGGCAGGGGCTGAGGTGCCTGGGGCGAAGGAGACGCGCGCCTTCCTGGGCGAAGCGGCACGGAGCGAAGACTGAGGGGCTGCTGGGAGGGCGGGGCTGGTGCGCTGGGTGGCGGCTGTACCTGTGGAGGCGGGGGGCACGGATGTTGCCACCACCGCAAGGGAGCTCCCATCCGAGGACGTGTCTGAGTCGCTGCTCTCACCAGCGGTCCCCGTCGTGGTGCTCCCCTCGCCCTCCGGATCACTGGTGCCCTCGGTGTCTGTTCCTGGGCCCACCGGGGCCTTGTGTCCTGCAGCTCCCTCGTGCTCCGATGCCATATCTCCTCCGCCTGATGATGCTAATGCACACATGCACAAGAAGATGAAGAGAAAGGGTGGGGGGAGAAAAAAGAAGACCAGGTTGAGTGCATGCAATGTCAACACCGTTGGCGGAGAGGACAGACACAGGTGCCTAATGCACTAAGCCGCGCATTCGGGGTACACTACTCAGTACTACTGACTAAGACAACAGGCCAAGAGACGTCAAACGCGCACATGGGAGATGCTGGACCTTCAATGGCTGTACTTGTCACCCTACAGAGGTGGGGGCCGGGGGCACAGGGCCATGCCTAAGGGAGAGGACTACACTACAGAAAGCGCCCTGGCCTAATGTCACCCACAGCCCTCCTCCCCCACCCAGACGCCTCCACTGCGCAGAAAGATAGGAGAATGTGCTGATACTCACCCCCTTGTGTCTGCTGTGATGTCTTCAAGCGCCCATCCAATTCAGGGTAGGCCACCGCCAGGATCCGGGACATCAGGGGGGTCATGGTGCGACTGGCACCCCTCCTAGGTTGGGAGGCCATCCCCAGCAGTGTTTCTGCGGTCTTCCTTGTTCCGCGGCGGATGTCCTCCCACCTCTTGCGGCAGTGGGTGCCCCGTCTGTTGTGGACCCCCAAGGTCCGGACTTCCTTGGCGATGGCACGCCAAATATCGATCTTCTGATGGGCGCTGACCTATTTGACATGTACAGGGTTGAAAGGAGGAAATCATCAATGGCCTGCATGTTAGATGTAATTGCCCCCTCCCCCACTTTGCCATATGGCACATGCTCCCATCTGTCGTGCGTTGCACTCCTCATTCGCCCCCCACCCCACTCCACCAACTTACATCCACCCCAATCCACACAGGCATAGCCCATTCCATTAGCACCCGGTGTACTCACTTGTTGGTCTGGAGGACCGTAGAGTAGCGCATACTGGGGGAGGACCCCATCCACGAGCTTGTCCAATTCTTCAGACGTGAAGGCAGGGGCCCTTTCCCCAGTCGCAGCAGCCATTGTATCTTCCAGACCGAGGTCACAGCAGCACTTGCAGTATAGGTCCTCTCCTGTGGATGATCAGGTCTCGAGTGATTAAGCAGATAGAAAATGGCGGTCACGTCCGCGGCGGTGCGTACCGCGGCGGTGCGTACCGCGTCCGCCGGCGCACTTCGTTATTGGCTCCTGAAACCCATAGGCTTCAATGTTAACCAATGCGGCTTTGCGCCGCGGTCTTCGACCGCCTACCGCCACGGTGTGCCCCGCCAGCGCAGTGACCTCACATCCCATTGTCCCACTTCACAGGTCAGGCAGCCGCCATTTCAAGGGCCCACATGGCCTAATTTTGACTGCGACACACAGGCCTAGGCCTTGCATTGCCACACATACACGCCATTCAACCCATTGGCATTCTTTAACTGTACAAGCTGTCTGTATGTACCTGTGGTTTGGCTGACTCTGTGCTCCATGTTGTCCTTCCTAGGCACCGTCCGCTGGGACTTGGGATGAGAAGGAGGAATCCTCGCGTGTACCGACCGCTGGTGGACCTGTCGACAATGGAAGAACGCCATATAATCCTTCGATACCGACTTGACCGTGCCACTATCCATGAACTGTGTGCCCAGCTGGAGCCAGCCCTGATGTCCCCCATCCGCCAACCCACAGGGATTCCCCCTCTGGTGCAGGTTTTGTCAGTCCTCCATTTTTTGGCCAGTGGGTCATTCCAGACCACAGTGGCCATGTCATCTGGAATGTCTCAGCCTATGTTTTCTAAGATTTTGAGAAGAGTGTTGTCTGCCCTGATGAAACTCATGCGGAGCTACATCATTTTCCCCGAGGAGGGTGACTTGCCCACAGTGAAGGGTGATTTCTATGCCCTTGGACATATCCCCAACATCATTGGTGCCATTGATGGGACCCATGTGGCTTTGGTACCCCCAAAAGACGATGAGCAGGTGTACCGAAACAGAAAGAATTATCATTCGATGAATGTCCAGGTGGTCTGTTTGGCTGACCAGTACATCTCCCATGTAAATGCCAAGTTCCCAGGGTCAGTGCATGACGCGTATGTGATGGAGCAGCTACAGAGACAACGTGTGTGGCTAATAGGTGACTCTGGTTACCCCAACCTGCCGTGGCTACTGACCCCAGTAAGGAATCCCCGGACAAGGGCAGAGGAACGCTACAATGAGGCCCATGGGCGTACAAGGAGGGTGATTGAGCGAACCTTTGGCCTCCTGAAGGCCAGGTTTAGGTGCCTGCATATGACTGGTGGATCCCTAATGTACTCACCAAAGAAGGTGTGCCATATCATCGTGGCGTGCTGTATGCTTCACAACCTGGCTTTGCGACGCCAGGTGCCTTTCCTGCAGGAGGATGGTCCAGATGGTGGTGTTGTAGAAGCCGTGGAGCCTGTGGAGAGTGAAGAGGAGGAAGACTCTGAGGACGACACAGACAATAGGGACAGAGTCATACAACAGTATTTCCAGTAACACCCAGGTAAGAATCACCCACGCCATTTCACAATTGCTTCTAGCCTCCTGCATCTGTACTTTCTGTAGTTCCCCACAGATGTTTGTTATTAATTTATGCCTTTCCCTTCCCTTCTCAGTGCTGTCTGACTCAGTACCTGACTTCTGCTTGGTTCGCCCATGAAATACAGCGTATTGACATTGGTATGTTGTCATGACTAATTGACAGAACAGAAATTGAACAGTAATATGTTATCCCTTTGTTAATAATACAGCATGACTCAAAACAGGTTTGTGTCCAAAAAGTGATTTATTTAGAGTGCTAGATACCGGTACATGTGATTCTAAGGGTGATGGGTGGGGGTGGAGGAATATCCATGGCAGAGTCCAGTTCTCAGTCTCACAGGTGCATTGTTCTTTTGCCTGTGGAAGGATGGAGCATAGGCAGTTCATGGTTGGACAGGGTGGCAATGTGGGACAGTGGGAAGACTTGAGGGGGTATGTCCTGCTGGCGGGGGTCTTGACATCCTACTCTGTCTTTTTCTTTGGTCTCAGGCTCCTCTTACGGGGTGGTTGTTCTTCAGCAGGAGGTGGGGTTCTGGGGGGCTGTCGAGGTGTTGGGACCTCCTGTCCACTAGCGCCGGCGGAGGTGGTAGGCTGTTCCTGGTCCGGCCTAGTGACAGGGGCCCTGTGTGGTGCACCATGGTCCCGCAACGCGTCCTCTATCCTGTGGAGGGCCAGGACGATGGTCCCCATTGCGGTCCCGATGATTCTCAGCTCCTCCCTGAAGCCCATGTAGCGTTTCTCCTGCTGTGCCTGGATCTCAGTGAACCTGGCCAGTACCGTCGCCATCGTTTCTTGGGAGTGGTGGTAGGCCCCCATGAGGGTGGTGAGGGCCTCTTGGAGAGTGGGTTCCCTGGGCCTCTCCTCCCCCCCCTGTCGCACAGCAGCCCTCCGAGCTGCCCGGTTTCCCCCGGCCTCTGTCCCCTGGCCGGTGTGCCCGCTCCCACTGCCCCCAGGTCCCTGTTGTTGTTGGGGTGTCGGGTTAGCCTGGGTGCCCTGTAGTGGCAGACACACCGCTGATTGAGCTGTCCTAGAGACAGAGGCATGGGCCCGCTGGGTGGGAGCTGTGCTGGTGTCGGCAGAGGGGGTCGGGTCTGGTGTGGCCTGTGTCTGGGTGAGGGGAACCGACTGCCCAGAGGTCCCCGATGGTCCGGGCTGGTCATCAGGTTCACTGTCGACAGAGCTGCTATCCTCAGTGTGGGCCTGTTCCGGTGGTGGGATGGACACTTCTGGACCCTCCTGGCTGGTGTGTTGTCGTTCGGGTCCTGCATGGGGTAAGAGAGTTTGGTTATTGTTTCTGTGTGTGCAATAGCATGCGTGTTGTGGGTGCCCTTGTCCCCCAGCGCAGGCATTCCCTGGAGGGAGGTGTTGTGAGGGTATTTAGTGGGGGGGAGGGGTTAGTGCAGTGGTCATGCTTAGGTGATGGGTGCCCATGGTTTGTGTTGGCATGCAGGAGTTGGTGTTGGGATGGGTGGGTTGTGCTGGTGAGACATTGTCAGGAAGGATGTGTGCTGGGGGGTTGGGGGTGAGGGTGGGGGTGTGGGTTGGCATGCTGGTGGGGTGGGGGGGATATAGTAGTTGAGATGGGACTTACCAGAGTCCATTCCTCCGGCTACTCCTGCGAGGCCCTGAGGATGCAGGATGGTCAAGACGTCTTGTTCCCACAATGTAAATTCGGGAGGGGTGGGTGGGGGTCCGCCGCCAGTCTTCTGGACCGCGATGTTGTGCCTCGAGACCATCGACCGGACCTTCCCCCGTAGGTCGTTCCATCTTTTGCGTATGTCCTCCCTATTCCTGGGATGCTGTCCCACCGCGTTGACCCTGTCCACGATCCGCTGCCATAGCTCCGCCTTCCTGGCTATACTGGTGTGCTGCACCTGCGAGCCGAAGAGCTGGGGTTCCACTCTTAGGATTTCCTCCACCATGACCCGGAGTTCTTGGTCCGAAAATCGTGGATGCCTTTGGGGTGCCATGGGGTGTTGTGGGTGAGGTGTGGGGTGGTGTATGTGATGAGGAGTGTGTTGGTGAGTGGTGCTTTGTGCTACTATGTGGTGTGTGTGATGGTGTAGTGTGCCTCAGTGTGTCTTGCTTTGGATTGTCTGCTGTGTCTCTCTCTCCTTCTCTCAGTATTTGGGGTCGCAGGGGTTTGTGGGTGATGTGGGTGTGTGTTTTATAGTTGGTTGATTGTGTGGGAGTGGTGTGTGTATGTGTATCAGGTGTGTGTTTTTCAAATTGTCCAATGTGGCTGTGTTTTGGTGATGTGTGTGTATTCTGACCGCGGCGGTGTGTAGCGCCAATGGAATACCGCGTTTGAATGACCGCCGTGTGGATTCGTGGGTCGTAATGGCATGGGCGTATTTCTGTTGGCGTGACTGTGGAGGTTTGGTCATCTCCAGTTTATCGCTGCCCGCCGATGTGGCGGGCTGCAGTGGAGGACGGATTTTTGGAGGTTTGGCCGTTATGGGTCAGAATGACCGTGGCGGTTGACCGCGGCCGCGGCGGTGGTATGGCGGTCTTCTGACCGGCGGTAAGGGCATTTTACCGCCGAGGTCAGAATCACCCCCATATTCTTTTATACATCTTTAGACTGACTCTGCTTTGGGAATCCACATAAGTGAGGTGTCGTTTTACTTGGGAGACTGAGGAGAAAACTGGGGAGTAGGAATTTTGTGCTGGAGCGGTGATCCTACTAAGAAAAGTCAGGAAAATATGTTTTTTTAAGCAAATTTTGAGGTCTGGGTAAGAAAATGTTGGGGGAGCCACGCTAGCCACACCTCCCTGGACTCCTTGGGGTGTCTAGTTTTAAAAAATGTCTGGGTTTGGTAGGTTTCTCTAGATGAAGGCCGCACCCAGGACCAAAAACATAGGTGCCCCCTCCTCCCAAACACAGGTAGTTTTGTAATATATCATTTTGATGTGTCCACATACGTCCGTGATGTGCCAAACACTAAAACTGTGAAAAGAAACAAACTTAGGTTATGTGAAAAAGACCCCTCACCCACTAACCAAGTTGGTGGCATGCTTCATCATCGGGGTCCCACCCGAGGCACCTAGCGTGTCACAGGTGTGCTGCAACGCCTGATTACAGCGGAGCAGGTTTTATCATTTTTACCACACATACTGGTTGGATTTGGCACGAGGGTGAGTGATGGCTCAGTGGATAAAATGTTATTGACAAGAGATTTCACAAAAATGAAATGCACTGTTAATAACTGAAAGGCAAAAAACTGAACCAATGACTCACAGCTCGTGAGCTGTAAAGCCGCGACAAGGCACCAAACGCTTTACAGTCCATTCACACACCTTTCATACCTGACACGCACAAGACCATTCACACCACCAGCCACGGGCCCAGCACAGTACAACACTCACATCGACAGACTGCACCACTCAAGGGCCCATCACTTACATACGCCCACATGCCTGATACAAGAATTACACCAGCTGATGGGAGTGTGGACTGGCGTTTGGCTGGCACCGCCAGCCAAGCGCCACCCCAAGCACACCGCCAGCCAAGCCCCACCCCACAAGCACACCGCCTTCCAAGCCCCACCCCAAGCACACCGCCAGCCAAGCGCCACCCCAAGCACACCGCCAGCCAAGCCCCACCCCAAGCACACCGCCAGCCAAGCCCCACCCCAAGCACATCGCCAGCCAAGCCCCACCCCAAGCACACGCCTTCTAAGCCCCACCCCACGCACACCGCCTTCCAAGCCCCACCCCACGCAAACCGCCAACCAAGCACCACCCCAAGCACACCGCCAGCCAAGCGCCACCTCATTTACACCGCCATCACTTTTTTTTTGTTTATAAACAACAAAGAAACCACTAACTAATTATAAAATAAGCACAAAACTACAAACACAAAAGCTCTAACTAAATACATGACAGAGATGCCAACCGTGAAACCTATGAAAATATAAAACAGACAGCTTACGCTCACGGTATTTCACAGAAGTTTTTCTTTGTGTGGTAACTTCTATAACAGCTGGGCACACACAGGCCAGGCTTTGAAGGGCATTCGGGGCAGTATATCCAGCTCTCCCTCCGGATTAATCTCCGGGCACATACTCTACATTTCTTTGTGGGCAAGTCTTTTTTGGGAGTGGGAGGAATGTGATCTGGAAAGTGCTGATCTTTCAATCTAGCCACATCCTCCACCACTTCTACTCTAGGAACTCTTGCCGGTTCCACCACAATAAGGCTTTCTATCACCGTCTCCTGAAATTTAACAAATGTCATCCTTGACTCAGGTGAACAATCCTTGTATACAATAAAGGCATTAAAAGTTGCCAAATGAAATAAATGTAGGGCCAACTTTTTATACCACACATAAGACTTATGAAGAGCAGTGTAAGGTTCCAACCTCTGATCTACTCTATCAACACCACCCATGTGCCTATTGTAGTCCAAAATGCACGCAGGTTTGCGCACTTCCGCAACCTGACCCCAAACAGCCACAGGGGAAGTACTCTCATAATGGATGGTCGATAGCATGTACACATCCCTCCTGTCTGAAAATTTCATAGCTAGCAGCTCATCATTCCGCAAGGCACTGCACTGTCCCCTCTCAAGTTTTTTACAGACAAGCTCCTTTGGATAGCCTTTCCGGTTAGAACGGATTGTGCCACAAGCAACAGTGTCCACTCTAAACAACTCCTTGAACAACTGCACTCCAGTGTAGAAATTATCTCCGTACAAATGGTGACCTTTGTTAAACAGCTGTCTAGCAAGTTCCCACACAATTTTTTCGCTAACTCCAAAAGTGGCCAGACAACCAGGCGGGTCAATACTGGAATCCCTGCCAGTGTAGACCTGGAAATTATACACATATCCTGTACTGCTTTCTGACAGCAGATACATTTTAATCCCATACTGTGCTTTCTTACTAGGAATGTACTGCTTAAAAACTAAACGCCCCTTGAAAAGGACCAAAGACTCGTCTACACTTATCTCTTTGCCTGGAACATAGACCTCTGAAAACCGATCCACAAAATGATCAAGGACAGGCCTAATCTTAAAAAGACGGTCACAATCAGGGTGATCTTGTGGCAAGGCTAAAGCATTGTCTACAAAATGCAGCATACGAAGAAGAAGCAAATACCGATTACGTGTCATAGTTGCCGGAAATATAGCCGTTGCCATCAAGGGACTAGTAGACCAATAAGAAACCAGAGCGGCTTCCTGATCAACCCTATCAAATAAGAGAAACCTAAACACTTTTTCATCTCTTCCAGATATGTGGGAACCCACTGAGTAGCTCTAGACTGAGGCTTAAGTCTGGCAGCGTTGTCCCGCAAATATTGCTCTGCATACACATTTGTCTGCTCCACAATCTCTTCCAAAAATACATCGTCCATAAACAAGTGAAAGAAATGGACAGGCAAAAAGTTTTCCGTATTAACTCTACACCCTGGGAGACCAGTAAATGCAGGTAACTGTGGCTGCTCCATGTTTGGGGCAATCCAGGTGTCAGGTCTTCTAATGGGAAACCCTTCAGCCCCAGGCTGCTGCACTCTTGGCACATCAATGTCCTCCTCTAACACAGGCCCTTCATCTGCACTGAGAGTAGCTTCCTCATCAGAAGAATACT
This sequence comes from Pleurodeles waltl, assembly GCF_031143425.1. Lineage (NCBI taxonomy): Eukaryota > Metazoa > Chordata > Amphibia > Caudata > Salamandridae > Pleurodeles > Pleurodeles waltl. The sequence goes on from NC_090448.1 coordinate 432,032,711, forward strand.
CTCGGACAGAAAACTCACTCCCAGAATCTCCTGCTTCCTCCTGTGCCTCAGATGCAGAGTCAGTGTCGTAATCATGGACTGAAGACGACTCAAAGAGCATGCGAACAACCTGCTGAGCGGTCACTCTGCGGCTAGCCATGATCCTCACTAACAACAAATGGATAGGCAACAACAACTAGCAATAAAATAAGTAATAAACAAAGTGTAGCTTTATCACAAAGAGTTATGTACTAAAAAAACTATACCACTCACTTGCTTGAAAAAGCTACTCACCAAGCAACTACTCTGCACAGACACAGCAATCACCAATGATATCCCACTAAAAAGAAAAAAGAAAAAAGCAAATTAGACATATGACAACACAAATATCATTGTACTCAAATCTAAGGACAATTTCAAACACACAATACTGCATTTAGTACACCACCTACAAACATGTCATTCATGCATGTCAACAATACTCCTTTGGAGTAAATTGCTTTCACTTACCTAAAACATGCAACTATGCAAACCGCAGGACAACTACTGCCAAAACCGCAAGGATCCACAGCAAAGGAAGCAGAGAGGGGGCAGGCTACCCCCAGAGCATGCACCACCAGGAAACAGGTGAGAAAGCGGCAGGATCAGCGATACAAGGTTGCAGTAGTCATCTTTGCTACTTTGTTGCGATTTTGCAGGAGTCCTGAGCAGTCAGCGGTCAATCCTTTGGCAGAAGGTGAAGAGAGAAGTGCAGAGGAACTCTGATGAGCTCTTGCATTCGGTATCTAAAGAATTCCCTAAAGCAGAGACCCTAAATAGCCAGAAAAGGAGGTTTGGCTACCTAGGAAGGAGGATAGGCTAGCAACACAGGTAAGAGTCTATCAGAAAGAGTCTCTGACGTCACCTGATGGCACTGGCCACTCAGAGCAGTCCAGTGTGCCAGCAACACCTCTGTTTCCAAGATGGCAGAGGTCTGGGGCACACTGCAGGAGCTCTGAGCACCTCCCCTGGGAGGTGCAGGTCAGGGGAGTGTTCACTCCCCTTTCCTTTGTCCAGTTTTGCGCCAGAGCAGGGCTGGGGATCCCTGAACCGGTGTAGACTGGCTTATGCAGAGATGGGCACCATCTGTGCCCATCAAAGCATTTCCAGAGGCTGGGGGAGGCTACTCCTTCCCTGCCCTGACACCTTTTTCCAAAGGGAGAGGGTGTAACACCCTCTCTCTGAGGAAGTCCTTTGTTCTGCCTTCCTGAGCCAAGCCTGGCTGGACCCCAGGAAGGCAGAAACCTGTCTGAGGGGTTGGCAGCAGCTGCAGTGAAACCCCGGGAAAGGTAATTTGGCAGTTCCCGGGTCTGTGCTAGAGACTCGGGGGATCATGGAATTGTCTCCCCAATGCCAGAATGGCATTGGGGTGACAATGCCATGATCTTAGACATGTTACATGGGCATGTTCGGAGTTACCATTGTGACGCTATACATAGGTAGTGACCTATGTATAGTGCACGCGTGAAATGGTGTCCCCGCACTCAAAAAGTCTGGGGAATTTGCCCTGAACGATGTGGAGGCACCTTGGCTAGTGCCCGGGTGCCCACACACTAAGGCCCTCATTCCAACCCTGGCGGTCGGTGTTAAAGCCGCGACCATACCGCCGACAGGCTGGCGGTCCAAAAAATGGAATTCTGACCCTGGCGGTTACCGCCAACAGAGACCGCCGCTTCAACACTCCGACCGCCACGGCGGTACAAACAAACAGCCTGGCGGTCACCGCCAACAGCCCGGCGGGAGACAATGTACCGCCTACCCGATAACGACCCACCAATCCGCCACCTTTTCCGGGGCGGGAGCCCCGCCGATAAAAACACGGCGGAAACAGACTACGAACGGGAAAACGCTCACCTCCACATACTCCTCGCGAGATTCCGGCAGTATGGAACCCGAGTTACAGGTCATCCCCGCACTCCTATACCTGCTCCTGTACCAGGAGCACGCCCGGCGGCGCGGAAGACATCGGTGAGTACTGCACCTACGACACAGGGGAGGGAAAAGATTACCGGCACACACCCACCCACCCACACCCACTACAACACACACATCAATGCATTCCCACAGATCACTGTCACAACCCACAAACCCCCCCCTCCGAAATAATGCAAAGACCAAAAGAAGAGATCTTAAACGGGCAGATATATTGAAAAATGGACAGCAGTAATCCAAATAAATAAATAAACTATGTACAAAATATATACATCTACTATATGTAGTCCAACCACTGTCCGTGGACCACAGGGGTCCTGAACAAAGGGGCAAGGCCCAGTCCCACGACAAGAACTCCACGGAGAGAACACTGCAGGGGCATCAGAAAGAAAAAAGGACAGGCACCTCAGGGGGAAGGGAAGGGGGGGCACCTCAGCCACTTGAGTACACGACGCCAGATCCACGAGGGGACTCCATGACCACTGGCCCATCCTGGGGAGAGCAAAGCCACAGTCCATACAGTCCATACAGTGGGTGGCCTGCCCACTGGGCCATCCTGGGGAGTGCAAAGCCACAGTCCATACAGTCCATACAGTGGGTGGCCTGCCCACTGGGCCATCCTGGGGAGAGCAAAGCCACAGTCCATACAGTCCATACAGTGGGTGGCCTGCCCACTGGGCCATCCTGGGGAGAGCAAAGCCACAGTCCATACAGTCCATACAGTGGGTGGCCTGCCCACTGGGCCATCCTGGGGAGAGCAAAGCCACAGTCCATACAGTCCATACAGTGGGTGGCCTGCCCACTGGGCCATCCTGGGGAGAGCAAAGCCACAGTCCATACAGTGGGTGGCCTGCCCACTGGGCCATCCTGGGGAGAGCAAAGCCACAGTCCATACAGTCCATACAGTGGGTGGCCTGCCCACTGGGCCATCCTGGGGAGTGCAAAGCCACAGTCCAAACAGTCCATAACAGACTCCACTGCCACTGGAGGAGGCATGTTGGCCAGAGGACATCCTGCAGCCCTGCCCGAGACAGATCCTGCCCTGCCACGTCTGCCAAAGGGCCAGCGGTTCTTGCCTGGAAGGGCCCAGTTCAGCGGTTCTTGCCTTGAAGGGCCCAGTTCAGCGGTTCTTGCCTTGAAGGGCCCAGTTCAGCGGTTCTTGCCTTGAAGGGCCCAGTTCAGCGGTTCTTGCCTTGAAGGGCCCAGTTCAGCGGTTCTTGAGATGGCGGTCCCCAGCGGAGCGGTGCTGGAGACGGCGGCCATTCTATGGCCAACTGCTCATTGCCTGGTGGTGCCCTCCTGGGCAGCGGGGATGGTGCTCCTTCAATGCCCACCTGGGCTGTGGGTGGTGGGGCCCTCCTGGCCAGCTGGGCTGGGTCCTCCCTGGGCAGCGGCTATGGGGGTGGTGGGCTCTCCCTGGGCAGCTGTGACGGTTCCTCCCTGGGCAGCGGCTATGGGGGTGGTGGGCTCTCCCTGGGCAGCTGTGATGGTTCCTCCCTGGGCAGCGGCTATGGGGGTTGTGGGCTCCTCCTGGGCAGCTGTGACGGGTCCTCCATGGGCAGCAGGCCTGCTGCCTGACTTCTCCGCCTTGCTGCCCTTGCCCTCCTTAGTCGGGAGTCTGTGGCCCTTTCCTCCCTTTGGAGCTGTGGCTGTTGACGGTGGCTGGCTAGTGTCCTGGGGGGATATAGAACCCGGGCTCCTGCGGCGGCCCTTCCGCCTTCTGCTCCTCTTCCCAGGGGGTGGGCTGCCTGTCCCCTTGCTGCTGGGCGAAGATCCAGACATGCGGGCTGGTGGGCTCCAATACCCCTGCACCCTTGTCAAGGGGGCTGCAGGGCTGGTGGTGGCTGAGGTGCTCCTCTTACCCAGACGAGAAGGAGGGGGGGGCTCAGGGTCAGGAAAGAAGTTAGCAGTAGCGAGAAAGATTTTCTTGGGACAATGGAGAGTGGTAGGTACAGTGGGAATGGGAGTGGAGGGAGAGGATGTGGTTGTAGGTGAGTCACGTTTGCTGTCTTTGGGTGCAGGTGCAGGAGGGATAGGCTGTCGTGAGGTGGATGGCTGTTGGGTGGGTGGGTGGCTGCGTTTGTGTGGTGTGGAAGAGGGGGTGACAGACACAGTGGGAGAGTACACAGGGGACGTGTAAATGGCAGTGGGGGTGGTGACTGCACGTGTGCGGACTGTACTGGAGGGTGTGCTGGTGATGGAAACACTGGCTGATGGTGAGGTGAATGAAGGTGTGAGTGTAGACGTCACAGGGAGGGAGGAGGGAGACGAGGAGGTGGGGGTCACAGAGGTGGTAGTGACTGTTGGCATGTCTGCATCGGAATGTTGCTTGTGTGAATGTCTGCGTGATCTTTGGTGCTTATGTTTGGATGAGCTGCTCTTGGGTGTTGAGGTGTGTGCAGGCTGGTCTGATGGTGTGGGTGGGACAGGCAGAGGAACAGGAGACTGGGAGGAGGGAGTTAGTAGAGGGAGGCAGGAGACAGGGACAATGGCTGCCGTCAGTGCTGAGGCCAGAGCCTGGAACGATCGCTGATGGGCAGCCTGACCCGAATGAATGCCCTCCAGGTACGCATTGCTGCGATGAACCTCCCTCTCCACCGCCTGGATGGCATTCAAAAGGGTAGACTGCCCAACAATGAGCGTTCGGAGGAGGTCAATGACCTCCTCACTGAGGGCAGCGGGGTAACAGGGGCAGGGCCTGAGGTGCCTGGGGCGAAGGAGATGCCCGGCTTCCTGGCAGAGCGGGCACGGGGCGAACGCTGAGGGGCTGCTGGGAGGGCGGAGATGGTGCGCTGGGTGGCGGCTGTACCTGTAATGGCGGGGGCACGGATGTTGCCGCCACCACAAGGGAGCTCCCTTCCGAGGACGTGTCCGTGTCGCTGCAGGCTCCAGTCGTCCCCGTTGTGGAGCTCCCCTCGCCCTCCGTCTCACTGGTCCAGTCAGACTCTGTGGCATGGCCCTCCTGGGCCATGTGAGATGCAGCTCCCTCCTGCCCCGATGCCACTTCTCCTCCGCCTGATGATGCTGATGCACACAAGCACAGAAAGACAAACAAAAAGGGGGGGGGGAGAGAGAAATAAAGAGATTTTGAGTACATGGATCACCGGTACAGTTAGCGGACATGACAGACACAGATGCCCCCTGCACTAAGTTGCGCACTTGGGGTCCGCTACGCATTCCGTGGAACATGCCCTACACGCCTAGAGTTGACAACTGCACCCATGGATGACACAGCCCAGGGATGGCTGTACTGGCACACTACTGAGGGTGGTGGCTGGGGACACAGGGACTTACGGGGGTGCCCAGCCTACAGATATCGCCCTGGCCTAGGGGGACCCACAGGCCTCCTCCCCCACCCAGACACCTCCACTGCGCGACAACAGAGTAGATTATGCTTGTACTCACCCCCTTGTGTCTGCTGTGCTGCCCTCACGCGCCCATCCAAATCAGGGTAGGCCACCGCCAGGATCCGGAACATCAGGGGGGTCAGTTGACGGCAGGCACCCCGCCTACGTTGGGAGGCCATCCCCAGCAGAGACTCGGCGGTCTTCTTGGTCCCGCGGCGGATGTCCTCCCACCTCTTGCGGCAGTGGGTGCCCCGTCGATGGTGGACCCCCAGGGTCCGGACTTCCTTGGCGATGGCACGCCAAATCCCGATCTTCTCATGGGCGCGGACCTATGTGACACATACAGGGAGGGAGAAATACCACGTTCAAGTTTGTCTGCATTTTCGTTGCCAGTGGCCCAACGCCCCCCATCCCCGCCAGGCCCCCCGCCAGGCCCCCCGCCAGGCCCAACATGCCCCCCATCCCCGCCAGGCCCCCCGCCAGGCCCCCCGCCAGGCCCAACATGCCCCCCATCCCCGCCAGGCCCCCCGCCATGCCCCCCCGCCGGGCCCAACATGCCCCCCATCCCCACCAGGCCCCCCGCCAGGCCCCCCGCCAGGCCCAACATGACCCCCATCCCCGCCATGCCCCCCGCCAGGGCCCCCCGCCAGGCCCAACATGCCCCCCCATCCCCGCCAGGCCCCCCGCCAGGCCCAACATGCCCCCCATCCCCGCCATGCCCCCGCCAGGCCCCCCGCCAGGCCCAACATGCCCCCTATCCCCGCCATGCCCCTCGCCAGGCCCCCCCGCCAGGCCCAACATGCCCCCCATCCCCGCCAGGCCCCCCGCCAGGCCCCCCACCAGGCCCAACATGCCCCCCATCCCCACCATGCCCCCGCCAGGCCCCCCGCCAGGCCCAACATGCCCCCCATCCCCGCCATGCCCCCCGCCAGGCCCCCCGCCAGGCCCAACATGCCCCCCATCCCCGCCAGGCCGCCCGCCAGGCCCAACATGCCCCCCGCCAGGCCCCCAAGCCAGCCAGTGGCCCCAAATCCATATTGAATTAAACTCACTTGTTGGTCTGGAGGACCGTAGAGTAGCGCATACTGGGGGAGGACCCCATCCACAAGTTTCTCCAACTCTTCTCCAGTGAAGGCAGGGGCCCTTTCCCCAGGCGCAGCAGCCATTGTCCCTTCCAGACCGAGGTCACAGCAACACTTGCAGTATAGGTCCTCTCCTGTGAAAGTTCAAGTCGCGAGTGAATAAGTAGATAGAAAATGGCGGTCACGCCCGCGGCGGTGCGTACCGCGGCGGGGCGTACCGCCACCGCCGGCGCACTTCGCCATTGGCTCCTGATACCCATAGGCTTCAATGTTATCCAATGCGGCTTCGCGCCGCGGTCTTCGACCGCCTACCGTCACGGTGTGCCACGCCAGCGCATTACCCTCACATCCCATTGTCACACTTCACAGGTCAGGCAGCCGCCATTTCGAGGGTCCACATGGCTCAATTTCAACTGCGTCACACAGGCCTAGGCCTTGCATAGCCACTCATACACGCCATTCACTGCATAGAGAATTGTTTACTGTGCAAGCTGTGAGTACGTACCTGTGGGTTGCTTGACTGTGTGCTCCATGTTGTCCTTCCTAGGCACCGTCCGCTGGGTTTGGCGAGGAGAAGGAGGAATCCTCCCGTGTACAGACCGCTGGTGGACCTGTCTACAATGGAAGCACGCCACATTATCCTGACCTACCGGCTTGACCGTGCCACTATACATGAACTGTGTGCCCAGCTGGAGCCCGACCTGATGTCCCCCATCCCCCAACCCACAGGGATTCCCCCTCTGGTGCAGGTCCTGTCAGTACTCCATTTCTTGGCAAGTGGGTCATTTCAGACAACAGTGGGAATTGCTTCTGGGATGTCTCAGCCCATGTTTTCGAAGGTGTTATCTAGAGTGTTGTCTGCCCTGATGAAATACATGAGGAGCTACATCCTTTTCCCTGAGGTGGGCGAATTGGCTACAGTGAAGGGTGATTTCTATGCCCTTGGACATATTCCCAACGTCATTGGTGCCATTGATGGGACCCATGTGGCTTTGGTTCCCCCCCAAAAAAGTGAGCAGGTGTACAGGAACAGGAAAAGTTACCATTCTATGAACATCCAGGTGGTGTGTTTGGCTGACCAGTACATCTCCCATGTCAATGCCAAATTCCCTGGGTCAGTGCATGACGCCTACATCCTAAGGAATAGCAGCATCCCTTACGTGATGGAACAGCTAGAGAGACACCGTGTATGGCTATTGGGGGACTCTGGGTACCCCAACATGTCGTGGCTACTGACCCCAGTAAGGAATCCCCGGACCAGGGCAGAGGAACGGTACAATGAGGCCCATGGGCGTACTAGGAGGGTGATCGAACGCACCTTCGGCCTCCTAAAGGCCAGGTTTCGGTGCCTGCATATGACAGGTGGATCCCTAATGTACTCACCTAAGAAGGTGTGTCACATCATCGTGGCCTGCTGCATGCTTCACAACCTGGCTTTGCGCCGCCAGGTGCCTTTCCTGCAGGAGGATGGTCGAGACGGTGGTGTTGTGGCAGCTGTGGAACCTGTGGAGAGTGACGAGGAGGAAGACGACGGGGCTGAAACAGACAACAGGGACAGAATCATTGCACAGTACTTCCAATAGGACACAGGTAACAATTCAAACATAATTTAGTAAATGTAAACTACTCTCCTGCATCTCTGCTGCCTGTCTATTTGCCCCAGTTTATGATGACTGAGTTGTGGCTTTTCCCTCCCTATTTCAGATCTGGGGTCCCCACTACGAGTCCTGTGCTTCGTTTCCCCATGGACTACAGCTTTGTGGCAGCGGTTTGTTGACTTCACTATGTACAAGGACATATTTGCACTGTCATGTCAATTACAATATTTTGAAATCACAGCCAGACTCCAGATAGTTTTGTGCAAAATAGGTGTTTATTTCAGTGCTCAAAATGGGATGGGTGGTTTCAAGTGGGTGGGGGCTATGGTGAAGGAATGTCCATGGCAGAGTCCAGAGTAACAGTCACACAGGTGCATTGTCCATAGGCCTGTGGAGAGATGGAGCATGGGCAGTTCAAGGATGGACAGGGTGACAATGTGGGACAGTGGGATGACATCAGGTGGTATCCTTTGCTGGCGGGGTCTTGACATCCTACTCTGTCTTCTTGCGAGATCTCAGGGCCCTCTTGCGGGGTGGTTCTTCTCCTGCAGGAGGTGGGGGTCTGGTGGGCTGCTGTTGTGCGGGGGCCTCCTGTCCACTAGCGCCGGCGGAGGTGGTTGGCTGTTCTTGGTCCAGGCTAGTGGCAGGGGCCCTTTGTTGTTGTTGAGTGTCCGTCCTGGTGTTGATGAGTTCCTGCAGCAGCCCTACCATGGTAACCAGGGTGGAGGTGAGGGCTCTGATGTCCTCCCTGTACCCCCGATAGTGTTCCTCCTGCAGTACCTGGATCTCCTGGAACCTGGCCAGTACCGTCGCCATCGTCTCCTGGGAGCGGTTGTATGCTCCCATGATGGTGGTGAGGGCCTCGTGGAGAGTGGGTTCCCTGGGCCCGCCCCCCCCTGTCGCACAGCTGCCCTCCCAGTTCCCCTGTTTCCCTGGGCCTCTGCCCCCTGGCCGGTGTGCCCACTACCACTGCCCCCAGGTCCCTGTTGTTGTTGGGGTGGTGGGTTATCCTGGGTGCCCTGTAGTGGTAGACACAACGCTGATTGACGCGCCCTGGAGACAGAGGCATGGGCCCGCTGGGTGGGAGCTGTGCTGGTGTTCCCAGAGGGGTTTGGGTCTGTAGTGGCCTGTGGCTGTCTGAGGGGAACCGACTGTCCAGAGGTCCCCGATGGTTCGGGCTGGTCATCAGTGTCCAGGTCGACAGAGCTGCTGTCATCGCTGACGGCCTCTTGGGTGGGGGGTGTGGAGAATTCTGGGCCCTCCGTGGCGGTGTGTTGGCGGTCGGGTCCTGCATGGGTATAGAGGTATGGTTATAGTTTCAATGTGTGCCATATGGGTGTATCTGTGGGTTCCCGTGTCCCCAAGTGCTGGCATTCGTGTGTGGGGGCTTTAGTGAGGGTGGCTTGTGGGGGGGATGTGTATATGCATTGGGCATGCTTTGGTGATGGGTGTCCATGCTTAGTGGACGCATGCAGGCCTAGGTTTTGGGATGTGTGGGTTGTGATGGTGAGACATTGGCAGGGAATAGGTGTGCTGGGGGTGGGGGTGAGGATGGTGGTGGGGGTGAGGATGGTGGTGGGGGTGAGGGTGGGGTTCGAGGATGGGGGTGAGGGTTGGGGTATGATTTGGCATGCAGGTGGGGGGGAAGCAGTATTGAAGCTTCAACTTACCAGAATCCATTCCTCCGCCGACTCCTGCGAGGCCGTCAGGATGCAGGATGTTCAAGACTTCCTCCTCCCATGTTGTAAATTGTGGGGGTTGAGGTGGGGGTCCTCCGCCAGTCTTCTGCACGGCGATGTTGTGCCTGGATACCATGGAACGCACCTTCCCCCGTAGGTCGTTCCATCGCTTCCTGATGTCTTCCCGATTTCTGGGGTGCTGTCCCACAGCGTTGACCCTGTCGACAATCCTCTGCCATAGCTCCGTCCTCCGGGCAATGCTGGTGTATTGGACCTGTGTGCCGAAGAGCTGGGGCTCTACCCGAACGATTTCCTCCACCATGACCCTGAGTTCTTCGTCTGAGAAGCGGGGGTGTCTTTGGGGTGCCATGGAGTGGTGTGTATGATGTGTGGGGTGGAGTATGTGTAGTTAAGTGTGTTGAGTGTGGTGGTGTGTGTTGTTTTGTGTGTGGATATTGTGTGGGTGATGGTGTAGTGTGCCTCTGTGTGATGGTGTTCTATGATCGCTGCTGTGTCTCTCAGTGCTTCTTTTTGGATTTTGGTCGAAGGGGTTTGTGGGTGATGTGGGTGTGTGTTTTATATTGTATTGTGTGTGTGGGAGTGGTCTGTGTATGTGTATCAGGTGTGTGGAATTCAAATCGTCCAATGTTGCTGAGTTTTGTTCGTTTGTGTGTATTCTGACCGCGGCGGTGTGTCCCGCCAATGGAAAACCGCGTTTGAAAGACCGCCGCGTTTATTCGTGGGTCAGAATGGCATGGGCGTATTTCTGTTGGCATGACGGTGGAGGTTTGGTCACCTCCACTTTTCCGCCGACCGCTGGTCTGGCGGTCTGTTGTGGCTGTCGGATTTTCGGCGGTTTGGCTGCTGCGGGTCAGAATGACCGTGGCGGATTACCGCGACCGCGGCGGAATTATGGAGGATTTCTGACCGGCGGTAAGCGCCTTTTACCGCCGAGGTCAGAATGACCACCATTGTCTTAAGTGCCCTAGCAGGCAGGAATAATTGTTGCCATGTATTGCAAAATCTTTATCTGACTATGGATAAACAATTGCGAGAACACCAAGTGAATCCGCAGACACCCTGATCAAAGTATTAACTCCATGGCTTGACTCACACATCTTGGTTTTACTTATTAACTGCAAGTCAGTTCAATCACATGAATCATGAATAGGAAAGGTCATGAAAGTTGGTGGGGTAAGAGCGATGCCATTTAATGTCCCACATAGTTGTGTAATCTTTTCAAATTGCAAACCTTTGTTTGTCATTCAGTATATGAAATGTGAGAGGGGAGTTCATTCAGCTAATATCTATTGAAATCTTCTCCTCTCAATCTGGACTGCTAACTAGCGCTTGTGCTGAGTCAGTCCTTTAGTGCATTGTTTTTTAAAGCTTTGGAATCATGAAGGAACGATGCCAGCTGAGAAACATTGTTACTGTCCTTACTGAGAAGGACTCATTGTATCCCATTAAAACTTAGAAGTATTGGTAATGTGATTGTATTTATACCAGACAAGCTTGAAAGTACTGGCGAGTTGACGATTTCCCCTACAACTTAATAGCAGACCTGCAGAGCCCTTCTGGAATACTGGTAAATTCTACTTTAAACTTAATACTGGCGCTTCTGAGAAGTACACCTAGCTCTCTCAGTGGTCATCAGTGTGCTCTCACTCTATTCAGAAACGTAAAGTGCATTTGGATGGGGTAGATGATGCCCTAACCGTAAAATCCTTGGCCTCTATGGTGCTGCTTAGGAATTTACGATATGAATGTTCAGTTAACCATTGCAGACTTCATGACATCCTGTTTTTAAGCGCTGTATTGACCCAGTTCTCAAAGACTTTTGTAAATGTAAGCTCCACTTACAATTACAAACAGTTCAATTTAAGTGAGTAAGGTATTCACAAACGGTGACCTTGAAATGATGAGTGGCATAACATTAATGCATGATGGCAAAATATTGCTCCTGGGTAAATCATATACCAGAAAATGTGTGCCTAAGGATGTGGGTGCAGCAGAATGTTTTGAATTCATACATTTGTAAATAAACTTATTTTCACCCCATTCCAATTCTAGGAATAAGAAAGGATTTTCTCTTCCACAGAACAGAAGAAAATCCTTTTTTGAGATTGGGAATCGGCCTAAAGCAACCCCAAAATTAGGCAGACATATGAGATGTGATTTCCCCAAGAGAAAAAAATATTTTCTTGTTCGAGAAAAAAAAGTAGCCCAAAAAGTCAGTTGCAAATACAAGTTGTTCATCTCAAAAAGGCAGACCAATTTTTGTGTCAATACTTGTTTATTTTAACTAGTGCCTATAATTCCCTCCATTCTCTTTTTTCCTGGTGACAGGTGAAATATGAGCCCAGAATGAGTGCATCTCGGAATTGCTATTAGCTACTTGGGTGGGGGGAGGAAAACTAAACATTGGTTCATTTATTTATTTATTCATATGTTTATTTATTGCCAGTTTGTCTGCAATTACCCATCATTGACAAATACAATCAAACCATATATTAACATACAAGGTAAAAAATATCCTAAAATGCGTAAAAAAGACATAAAATACTTCACCATCTCAATTATTATGTACAGTTAAGTGCTATAATGCACTACATCTATGCAATTCATCAAAATGATTTCAGCATTTTGTTTCTTAAGCACCAAGCAGATTGTAATAATTTTGAGACTACAAAGATAACTGTAAGACTAGTATCAGCCTTTACTCATTCATAATTTGACTTGTAATGCCATATGCTAAATAGCTGACATAGGGGCAGAATTACAAGAAAGTGGTGCATCGGTCTCGATGCGCCACTTTTCTTGTGTGCCTCTACTGCCACCTAATAACACCATGGCTGCGTAAAGGATGCTTTTGATAAGGCACCCAACCTAAGACTTATTTAAAATTGTACATAAAGAGACCTGGCTAGGGGGTATTGTATTTGGCCTAGATATTTTTTCCAGTCTATATTCCCAATTAGTTAACAGAAATACCATGGTTAATAGTTCCACAGTGCATGTTGTCTGACATTTTTCAAAAGTACAATACCAGTAACACTTCTTAATGGCACACTGGGCGCTTGCCATGGAGGAAGCTTTATTGTACCATTAGTTTAGTGTCAGTATGCTGACATATCTGTCAGCACCTTTTTAAAATAGGTCAGCCGTGATTTGTTACTCACATTTTGTCTTCATCATGTAAACCGTCTCTATATGGCCTTAGTTCTTTTGCTTTCTAAACCTGGAGCTAGTAGAGGACAGGCCTCAATTTCATGTACCTAGCTTTAGAAGTCATAGCCAAATCAAGTCTTAAAAGGAGTAATTGAGTGCTCTGCATTCTCTAGACTATCTAAATCATATTGTCTCCAGAGCTTCAAGTCATACATAGCTGCACTAGCTGCTAGAGCTCTATAAGCCTTATGGGATAGTGTGACACAAGAGTAATTGACTGGTCGGCTAGAGAATTTATTTAAGAGCAGCCCCCTATGCTTCAGTAAGATTGTACTTTTCAAAACTTGTCCAAACCACACATGGGAGTCAATATCCTTACTGCAAGGTAATTGAACTCCCTTACTGTTTTAAGAGTACTCTTGCCAATTGCTATTTTGTCTATGAATTTTTTTGTCAGGGTTGAATGCCATTATCAAGGTCTTGTGTATCACCTGACCATGTATCAAATACAAGTGGGCCACTCACTGAATTAAAATCCCAGTCCCTTTCACTGCCACAGAGTAAAGAGATGAGTGGGCACCCTGTCACCAGCCAAGACAGGGAAAACATTTGTACAGTTGTAGGAGGCTGGTACTGGTTTGTAGTGGGTACCTTGGGTACTTACACCTTATAGCAGGTCCAGTTATCCCTTATTAGTGAAATGTAGTAGTGTTCTAGCAGCTTAGGCTGATAGAGGTAGCTACAGCAGAGCAGCTTAGGCTGAACTAGGAGACATGCAAAGCTCATGCAATACCACTTATAGTTACACAGTACTTATATACAAGTAAAGACAATACTCAGTGTTACCAAAAATAAAGGTATTTATTTGGGTGACACAGTGCCAAAAATATCTCAGAGACAATACAGCTACTGGAGGTAAGTATTATACACAATATATACACTAGACACCAAAATTAGACAAGTAAATATTCATAGAACACTTAAAACAGTCGGAAATCCTATAGAATGCAATGGGAGAAAATAGGTCTAGGGGCAACACAAACCATATACTAAAAAAGTGGAATGTGAATCACAAATTAACTCCTAGACAAGTGTAGTGTGTGCAGAATTGCTGGGAGAGTAAGAATACAGTAAAGGTAAGTAAATTACCCCACCCCAGAGCGCAGAAAGGCAGGAGTAAAGTACTGCAAGTTTCCTTAGGACACACTACACCTCGTTTTGGGGATTTTGCAGCAGCCAACAAAGTCTGTAAAGAACAACTGCTGGATTATTGGACATGAAGACCTGCAAAGGAAGGGGACCAAGTCCAGAAGTCAAAAGAAGTTTCAGGAAGGACAGGAGCCCATGCCAACCCAGAAGAGGGTGCAAAAGAAGAGTCCCCCGTTAGTCGAAGACTGCAGAAATGCACTCTACGAAGATGCCAGCGGGTTCCTGCTTGATGCAAAAGATGTCCCACAGCGTGAAGATCGTTGCAGATGAGATTTCGTGTTGGAAGGCACCAACAAGCCTTGGCTATGACAAAAGTGCTTTTTTCGTCAAAATGGCACTGGATGGACCCAGGAGGGACCTGGGGGCCTCACATTTGTGTGAGGAGGTTGAGAGGGCTCTCAGCACTTTAGAGAGCCCTCAGGATGCCACCCAGCACTCCCAGAAGCCACAGGATCTGGGTTCAAAGGTGGTGCAAAATGCAGTTGATGCAGCACAACAAAAGAAGGTCCCACACCGCTGGAGAACAACTCAGCGAGTTGAGCGTCACAGGGTGGAATGCTGGGGACCTTGTCCAGGCTGTGCATGAAGGAATTTTGCAAAGATTGCACAGAGGCCTCAGGAGGTGAAGAAGACACAGTACAGAAGGGGTACGGTCGTTCTTGGGGAAGGCAAGGTCTTATCTCCTCCAAATTGCGTCAGCAGGACCTCAGGACAGTCTATGTTGATTATGTCCACCCTCTGTGTCCTAAGGAGCATGCTCGTCATTGTGAGTGGAGTCCCAGGGTACTGGTCGTCGTCTTCGAATGTGCCTGCTAGGAGCAGGGGAGTGACTCCATCACTCCACAGGAGATTGCTTCAGTTCTTCTGGTGCAGGATGAAGACAAGGAGTCCCCAGAGCGTTCCAACCATGGAAACTGTTGCAGTTGCTGACTTGGAGCTGAGGTTGCTGAAGAAAAGTGTCTCTTGTAGACACTTTGTTGCAGTTACAGCGTTTCTTGGAGCAGGCTGCGGTTGATCCGAGGTCAGAAGAGTCTGAAGTTGTTGCAGAGGTTTTCCTGAAGGAAACTTGCAAGCAGAATCTGAAGAGAACCCACAAGAGAGACCCTAAATAGACCTGAGAGGGGGATTGGCTACCTTATCAGGTATGGACCTATCGGGCGGGGTCTCTGACGTCACCTGATGGTCCTGGCCACTCAGAGCCCTCCAGAGTGCCCTCACACCTTGCAAAGCAAGATGGCTGAAGTCTGGGACACACTGGAAACGCTGTGGGCACCACCCCTAGAGTGGTGATGGAGAGGGGAGTAGTCACTCCCCTTTCCTTTGTCCAGTTTGACGCCAGAGCAGGGGAGAAGGGGTCCCTGAACCAGTTTTGACTGGTTTATGCAAGGAGGGCACCATCTGTGCCCTTCAAAGCATTTCCAAAGGCTGGGGGAGGCCACCCCTCCCCAGCCTGAAACACCTATTTTCAAAGGGAGAGGGTGTAACACCTTCTCTCAGAGGACATTCTTTTTTCTGCCTTCCTGGGACTGGGCTGCCCAGACCCCAGGAGGGCAGAACCCTGTCTGTGAGGTGGAAGTAGCTGTAGCTGCAGTGCAAGCCTCAGCTAGTTTGGCAGTACTGGGAGTCCATGGTGGAGCCCCCAGGATGCATGGAATTGGCTCCCCAATACCAGATTTCGAATGGGGGGACAATTCCATGATCTTAGACATGTTACATGGCCATATTCGCAGTTACCATTGTGAAGCTACATATAGGTATTGACCTATATGTAGTGCACACATGTAATGGCGTTCCCGCACTCACAAAGTCCGGGGAAATGGCCCTGAACTATGTGGGGGCACCTTTGCTAGTGCATGGGTGCCCTCACACTTAGTAACTTTGCACCTAACCTTCAGCAAGTGAGGGTTAGACATATAGATGACTTATAAGTTAGTTTAGTGCAGTGATAATGGCTGTGAAATAACGTGGACATTATTTCACTCAGGCTGCAGTGGCAGTCCTGTGTAAGAATCGTCTGAGCTATGGTGGCAAAAGAAATGCTGCAGCCCATAGGCATCTCCTGGAACCCCGATACCTGGGTACCTAAGTACCATATACTAGGGAATTATAAGGGTGTTCCAGTGTGCCAATAAGAATTGGTAAAACTGGTCACTAGCCTGCAGTGACAATTTTAAAAGCAGAGAGAGCATAAACACTGAGATTCTGGTTAGCAGAGTCTCAGTGATACAGTTAGGCTCCACACAGGAAACACATATAGGCCACCAACTATGAGAACTGGGGTCCTGGCTAGCAGGATCCCAGTGACACAGGCAAAAATAAACTGACACACAAGTAAAAATGGGGGTAACAAGACAGGCAAGATGGTACTTTCCTACACCAGAGTACCAGTTGTCATTGCTGAGAGGTGCCTGCTGAAGTAGGAAAGTGACTCCGTCACTCCATGGGAGATTCATTCGGTTCTTCTAGTGCAGGGTGAAGACAGGCATTCCTCCGAGCATGCACAACCCCGAAACTGTTGCAGTTGCTGGCTGGAGCTGAAGTTGCAGGTCACAGTAGCCTTCCTGGATACTTTGTTGCAGTTATAGCGGTTCCTGGAGCAGTCTGCAGTTGATCCGCCGATCAGAAGCTGAAGCAGAGGATGCAGAGGAGTCCTGTTGGAGTCTTGCAAACCAAATCTGAGGAAACACGCAAATGAAAGACCCTAAATAACCCTGAAAGAGGGATTGGCTACCTACCCAGGTATCCTATCAGGAGGGGTCGCTGACAGCACCTGCTGGCCCTGGCCACTCAGATTCTCCCAGAAGGTCCCGACACCTTGGAATCCAAGATGGCTAATGTCAGGGACACTCTGGAGGAGCTCTGTGCACCACCCCTGGGATGGTGATGGACAGGGCAGTGGTCACTCCCCTTTGTCCAGTTTCGCACCAGAGCAGGGATTGGGGGGTCCCTGAACTGGTGTAGACTGAATTATGCAAGAAGGGCACCATTTGTACCCTTCAAAGCATTTTCAGAGGCTATGGGAGGATACCCCTCCCATGCCTGTAACATCTATTTCCTATGGGAGAGGGTGTAACACCCCTCTCCTAAAGGAAATGCATTGTTCTGCCTTCCTGGGATTGAGCTGCTCAATCCCCAGGAGGACAGAAACCTGTCTGTGAGGTGACCGTAGCTGGGGCTGCAGTGGAAACCTCAGAGAGCTGGGTTGGCAGTTCTGCGGGTCCATGGTGGAGCCCCCAGGGTGCATGAATTGGCCCTCCAGAGTTGGATTGTGGGTTCAATTTGACAATCTTATACACCTCACATGGCCATATTCAGAGTTACCATTGTGAAGCTACATATATGTATTTACATATATCTAGTGCACACTTATAGTGGTGTCCCCGCACTCAGGAAGTCCGGGAATTTGGGCCTGGATTACATGGGGGAACCTTTGCTAGTGCAAGGGTGCCCTCACACACAGTAACTTTGCTCCTAGCCTTCAGTAACTGAAGGTTAGACATATGGATGACTTATAAGTTGCCTGGTGCAGTGAAAATGGCTGTGAAATAGTGTGTGCACTATTTCACTCAGGCTTCAGTGGCAGTCCTGAAGGAGTGTTTGTATGAGTTTCTTATGGGTGGTGTGAGAAAGTAGCCTCTTTCTAGCCTTGTTACACCGGCTTTTGGCCTGTTTGTGACTATATGTCAGGTGTTGTCACTGTCTCACTGGGATCCTGCTAGCCAGGGCCCAGTGGTCATAGTGAGGACCTTATGTTTTCAGTATGTTTGTTATTTGTCACTGGGACCCTGCTAGCCAGGACCCCAGTGCTCATAAGTTTGTGACCTATATGTATGTGTTCCCTGTGTGATGCTTAACTGTCTCACTGAGGCACTGCTAAGCAGAACCTCAGTGGTTATGCTCTCTCTGTACGAATTGTCACTAATAGGCTAGTGACCAATTTCACCAATTAATATTGGCATACTGGAACACCCTTATAATTCCCTAGTATATGGTACTGAGGTACCCAGGGTATTGGGGTTCCAGGAGATCCCTATGGGCTGCAGCATTTCTTTTGCCACCCATAGGGAGCTCTAACAATTCTTACACAGGCCTGCCACTGCAGCCTGAGTGAAATAACATCCACGTTATTTCACAGCCATTTACCACTGCACGTAAGTAACTTATAAGTCACCTATATGTCTAACCTTTACCTGGTAAAGGTTGGGTGCTAAGTTACTTAGTGTGTTGGCACCCTGGCACTAGCCAAGGTGCCCCCACATCGTTCAGGACAAATTCCCCGGACTTTGTGAGTGCGGGGACACCATTACACGCGTGCACTATACATAGGTCACTACCTATGTATAGCGTCACAATGGTAACTCTGAACATGGCCATGTTACATGTCTAAGATCATGGAATTGTCACCCCAATGCCATTCTGGCATTGGGGAGACAATTCCATGATACCCCCGAGTCTCTAGCACAGACCCGGGTACTGCCAAACTACCTTTCCCGGGGTTTTACTGCAGCTGCTGCCAACCCCTCAGACAGGTTTCTGCCCTCCTGGGTTCCAGCCAGGCTAGGCCCTTGAAGGCAGAACAAAGGACTTCCTCAGATAGAGGGTGTTACACCCTCTCCCTTTGGAAAAAGGTGTCAGGGCTGGGGAGGAGTAGCCTCCCCCAGCCTCTGGAAATGCTTTGATGGGCACAGATGGTGCCCATCTCTGCATAAGCCAGTCTACACCGGTTCAGGGATCCCCCAGCCCTGCTCTGGCGCGAAACTTGACAAAGGAAAGGGGAGTGACCACTCGCCTGACCTGCACCTCCCCATTGAGGTGCCCAGAGCTCCTCCAGTTTGCTCCAGACCTCTGCCATCTTGGAAACAGAGGTGCTGCTGGCACACTGGACTGCTCTGAGTGGGCAGTGCCAGCAGGTGACGTCAGAGACTCCTTCTGATAGGCTCTTACCTGTGTTGCTAGCCTATCCTCCTTCCTAAGTAGCCAAACCTCCTTTTCTGGCTATTTAGGGTCTCTGCTTTGGAGAATTGTTTAGATAACAAATGCAAGAGCTCATCAGAGTTCCTCTGCATCTCTCTCCTCACCTTCTGCCAAGGAATCGACCGCTGACTGCTCTGGACGCCTGCAAAACCGCAACAAAGTAGCAAAGACGATTACTGCAACCTTGTATCGCTGATCCGGCCACCTTCTCGACTGTTTTCCTGGTGGTGCATGTTGTGGGGGTAGCCTGCCTCCTCTCTGCACTAGAAGCTCCGAAGAAATCTCCCGTGGGTTGACAGAATCTTTCCCCTACAACCGCAGGCACCAAAAGACTGCATCACCGGTCCTCTGGGTCCCCTCTCAGCACGACGAGCGTGGTCCCTGGAACTCAGCAACTCTGTCCAAGTGACTCCCACAGTCCACTGACTTTTCAGTCCAAGTTTGGTGGAGGTAAGTCCTTGCCTCCCCACGCTAGACTGCATTGCTGGGTACCGCGTGATTTGCAGCTGCTCCGGCTCCTGTGCACTCTTCCAGGATTTCCTTTGTGCACAGCCAAGCCTGGGTCCCCGACACTCTAACCTGCAGTGCACGACCTCCTGAGTTGTCCTCCGGCATCGTGGGACCTTCTTTTGTGACTTCGGGTGAGCTCCGGTTCACTCTTCTTTGTAGTGTCTGTTCTGGCACTTCTGCAGGTGCTGCTTGCTTCGGAGAGGGCTCCTTGTCTTGCTGGATGCCCTCTGTGTCTCCTCACGCAATTGGCGACATCCTGGTCCCTCCTGGGTCACAGCAGCATCCAAAAACCTTAACTGCAACCCTTGCAGCTAGCAAGGCTTGTTTGCGGTCTTTCTGCATGGGAACACCTCGCAAGCTTCTTCACGACGTGGGACATCCATCCTCCAAAGGGGAAGTTCCTAGTCCTCTTTGTTCTTGCAGAATCCATGTAGGAAGTTGGCTCACAGCATCTACCATCCGGTGGCAGCTTCTTTGCATCTACAGCTGGCATTTCCTGGGCATCTTCCCAGTCCCGACTTGATCGTGACTCCTGGACTTGGTCCCCTTGTTCCACAGGTACTCTCGTCCGGAAATCCATTGTTGTTGCATTGATGGTGTTGGTCTTCCTTGCAGAATTCCCCTATCACGACTTCTGTGCTCTCTGGGGAACTTAGGTGCACTTTACACCTACTTTTCAGGGTCTTGGGGTGGGCTATTTTTCTAACCCTCACTGTTTTCTTACAGCCCCAGAGACCCTCTACAAGATCACATAGGTTTGGCGTCCATTCGTGGTTCGCATTCGACTTTTGGAGTATATGGTTTGTGTTGCCCCTATACCTATGTGCTCTCATTGCAATCTATTGTGACTGTACATTGCTTGCATTGCTTTCTATTGCTATTACTGCATAATTTTGGTATTGTGCACATATATCTTGTGTATATTTGCTATCCTCATACTGAGGGTACTCACTGAGATACTTTTGGCATATTGTCATAAAAATAAAGTACCTTTATTTTTAGTATATCTGTGTATTGTGTTTTCTTATAATATTGTACATATGACACCAGTGGTATAGTGGGAACTTTGCATGTCTCCTAGTTCAGCCTAAACTGCTCTGCTAAGCTACCCTTTTCTATCAGCCTAAGCTGCTAGACATCTCTTCTACACTAATAAGGGATACCTGGACCTGGTGCAGAGTGTACGTACCCCTTGGTACTCAATACAAACCAGGCCAGCCTCCTACGGGTGGCAAAAGAAATGCTGCAGCCCATAAGGATCTCCTGGAACCCCAATGCCCTGAGTTCCTAGGTATCATATACTAGGGACTTATACGAGGGGTACAGTGTGCCAATCAGAATTGGAAAATGGAATCACTAAACTATAGTGACAAATTTGGTAAACAGAGAGAGCATAAGCACTGGAGTTCTGGATAGTAGATCTCCAGTGACACAGTCAAGCATACTGACAACACAGTAAAATATACTGACATGTAGGCCACAAACCATGAGCACTGGGGCCCTGACTAGCAGGATCCCATTGAGACAGTAGAAACACACTGACTAACAGGCCAAAAAATGGGGGTCACCATGCTAGAAGAAAGCAAACTTCCCACAGCCATTATTTAAGTTTGAGTTCTTTTTTTTCACCTGTGACCTTGGTGATCATAATGGCTCACAGGGCCAGAGCTGTATACTCAACTGCTCTCAGTGAATCAAGTAGGCTGAACCATATCCTATTATTTGTAGAAAACGTTTGGTGCCCTAGAATTGATTTGGGAAGATCTCTGATCATGTTATTGATAGGGGTAGTCAGCACTACGCAGTGCATCTGGATTTGTTGTCGAAAGCTTTGCCATCTGTTTATTGTTCGCAGGGCCTAGATACTACACATTGATCTGATACTGACATGAGGAATGCCTGTCATCTGTTTATTAACTCTGGGGTGCTTCTCCCTTGCACAGTATTTAGCAGCTATCTACACCCATCTTTTGTCAGTGGCCGGTGCCACAACTGCTGGGAGTGCAGCTTAACTTTGTTTTGTTGGTGGTTCTGCAATGCATCTAGACCCTGTCATGAAATCACACATCCCTCTGAATTTTACATGGAAAGATGATCCGACAGTGGGTCTCACTGCCTCTCTGTTACCCATTCCTCCTCCTTATTGCCTCTTTGTTTGGTGAATCTTTACTTGACTTCTCCAACTGATGGTTTAGCTGAGCCAGCAGCTTATCTTTTCTAAAGAGGTAAGCAAAGTGGTGCTGCCAGGAGTCTCCTTAGCACAGTGTCTCTTGAAGCCTGGAATCAGCAGTACACTGCCCCTATCATTCTCACCTCATGTGTTCCATTCTCCACAATGAGGTTCACATAGGCCTCTACTTGTCTCACCATAATTCCTCCTACTTCGCCAATGTGCACAGAACATAATAGAAATCTTCTGATTGGCATCCACAGGTTTGTAGGTTCTGGGTGCAGCTGTCTGATTAGTTGCAACCTTCCCATTACAGTCGTAGTCTGTAGTCCTCATTTTTCACCAAAGATCAGCTTATAAAGAAGTCTTCTCAAACCTGTCTCAATGCAAACATGTTAGTCAATCAGTCTCACTTTACAAATACAGTTTCCCCCCAATCATTTCAATGGCCCAGTACCTAAGCAAAGTGTTAGTAGATAGGTTTCAGAACGGATCATTGTGCATGATGATGAGTACCTTGGTCCCTGTGTAGAGTTAGGGGGCATTGTGCTTTCCTGCTCTATTGTGGTCTAGTAAGAAAAGTCCATTAAAATGTACATAAAATCCCCTGATTTATGATGCACACCAGTTAGCCATCACATTGAAGTGACAGCCAACTTATATAAAGAAATTCCTTCTCACAGTCAAATGAGGTTAACTCACTTGACTTTTAGTGATGAGTGCTCTAGTTCATAACCAATTTTTGCAGTGCTGATATGCTGGCAGCCAGGGCCCATCCTTATAGATGAAGGGGTCACGTCCCTCACCTTCCAACAAAAAATAAGAGTATGTCTCAGGCTGAACAAAAGTAATCCTGACAGATACTCTTTATTTGCAAATGAGGCAGCCAGGCGGTAGATATTCACTGACTGTGCAGACTGCTGGCTGCCTGATCTGAACTTTATGAGGATGAGTATGTTGCAGCTCCTGTGGGCATAACATCTTCAACCTGGCAAAGCATCTCAAGGAACTCCTCCTTGTTACAAGGGGGGAGGGTCACAGATTGCCTCAACCTCGCACTCCAGTTCTAAGCCCTGAAGTGGCCAGGCCCGAGTGTGAATCACTAAAACCCTGTCAGAAACTTCTCCCTGACCCCATCCCACTCTATGATGGGTAAGGACTGCTGCCTTTACTCAATGGATAACCTAAGGTCAATCAATGAGGGAACACAGCAGCCCCAACCCTCATGGGAGCTCCGAGGCAGAGCTGCGCAGGTTAGTGTGATTTTTTTAAATGTTTGGTGTATGCATGTCTGCATGAATATATGGGAATAAGTGTTGTGAATGAATATGTGTATGAATGCATGGGTGTGAATCAGTATTTATGTGTTTATGTTTGTGTCCCATCTGCCTGCCTCCCTGCTGTAACTACAGCACGCTAATGTCACCCGGTACTAAATTTCCACTATATTTCTTTTTCTATGATCTCCTCAATGTAAGCATGCTGTCCGGGTTATGACCTAAAATATGAATGATGGTACAAGAAGGCAACGGATGAAGGGGGTGACTCAAAAACTTCGAACAAACAATTGGGATGACTATCTCAACTTTAACTGCATATAGAGCTACACAACTACTGCCTATTTAATTTCGTATATATCTTCATGACAATACTTAAGCCCTCATTACAACCCTGGCGGTAAATGCCACCTACCGCCGTGCTGACGTCCGCCAACATACCGTGACCGTGGTTGTATTCCTCCACGGGTATTATGACCCACACTGAGAAATCTGCCACTATACAGACACACACACAAGTCCGCCACACCAAAGGTCAGTGATAAACTGGCGATATCCAAACACACACTGTTACGCCAACAGGAATACGCCCACAGAATCACGACCCATGAATCACCGCGGTGGTCTCTCAACTGCGGTAAACCATTGGCGGTACACACCGCCGCGCTCAAAATACACACACCTTTACAAAACACCACCACATTGGACAATTCAAACTACACACACCTGACACAGATACACACACCACACACACCTAATCCAATATAAACCTCACACCCTCACTACCCACAACCCCTTGCACGACAAAAAAAATAATGCTAACTGAGAGAGACACAAGACAGGAGCACCCACTCAATCAGAGGCACAGAACACCATCACCCATGCACCATCCACGCACCTCACACCACACACCCCAACACATCACCCCACACACCCTCACACATATACTCACACTACAACCATGGCACCCCAAAGACACCCCAGGTTTTCAGAGGAGGACCTAAGGGTCATGGTGGAGGAAATCATCTGGGTAGAGTCACAGCTATTCGGACCACAGGTGCAGGAGACGTCCATTGCGAGGAAGATGGAAGTATGGCAGAGAATCGTGGACAGGGTCAACGCTGTGGAAAGGCACCCCAGAACAAGGGATGACATCAGGAAGAGGTGTAACGACCTATGGGGGAAGGTACGTTCCGTGGTTGCTAGACGCCAGGTAGCTGTACAGAGGACTGGCAGTGGACCCCCACCTCCTCCCCCACGACTAACAACATGGGAGGAGCAAGTCTTGGCAATAATGCATCCTGAGGTCCTGGCGGGAGTAGCAGGAGGACTGGACTCTTGTAAGTCAAATCTAAACTACTTTATCCCCCCACCCTACCTGCATGCCATCACAAACCTCTACCCCTACCCTCACCCCCATCACCCCACCACCTCACATATACCCCACTATCACAACCCACCCATCCCAAAACCAAGCCCTGTATGTTACACAAATGCATGGACACCCATCACAGACCTGCATGGACACCCATCACCACAGCATGCCCATCACAGAGACTCACCCAGCACACAAAACCACGACGAACACCAGGCCAAGCTGACAGGAAAATCTCAACCATACAGGGAAACACATCCATGCACAAGATGGCACATGCAGATACATTAACAATGCATTTGCATCCCCACAGGACCCCTACTCAACGTCACCGGAGACGAGGTGCCAGCTACATCCAGTCCCCCCTCTGAAGAGGCCCACAGTGACGACAGCAGCTCTGCACTCCTGGATCAGAATGACCAACCTGGCCCATCAGGGACCTCTGGACAGTTGGTTCCACTGCCACAGTCCGAAACCACCACAGAGCCTCTGCCCTCAGGAAATACCAGCACAACACCCACACAGTGGGCCCATCCCTCTGTCCCCAGGACACGTCAATCAGCAGTGTGTCCACCACTACAGGGACCCCAGGCAACCCCACAAGCACAGGAAGACCAGGGAGCTGGGGTCAGTGTCAGTGGGCACACGGTTCAGGAGACAGAGACAAAGGACAACAGGGAAGCTGGGAGGACTGCTATGCAACAGGGGGAGGACAGGCCCAGGGAACCCACTCTCCACAAGGCACTCTCCAACATCCTGGGAGCATACCACCATTCCCAGGAGACCATGGGCCAGATACTGGACAAGCTGCAGGAGACCCAGCGGCTGCAGGAGGGACAGTACCTCCGGATCAGGGATGACCTAACAAACATCTACACCATCCTGGTCACCATTGCAGGGGTGCTGGCTGACATGGCCAAGACCATGAGGGAGGCAACAGCACAACAACGGGCCCCTGAGACTAGCCAAACCGATGAATAGCCTTCCACCTCCGCCGACGCTAGGAGACAGGAGGCAGCGCCCCAGGAACAACAGGCCACCAGCACCCCACCCCCTGCAGAAGGGGAACCACCCTGCAAACGATTCCTGTTATCCAGGCAGAAGCCAGAGACCATTGCCAAGACCCCCACCAGGAAATAAGACTCACCTGATTGTCACCCTTCTATCCCACTGTGTCACCCTGTCCAACTTGAACTGCCATTGCTCCACTTCCCATGCCCCCTTGAACAATGCACCATTGATAACAAGAGACTGGACTCTAACTGGACCTTCCTCCACCATCACCCCAGCCCATTGAACACCCCCCTCTATTATGAGCACATAAATAAGCGCGCTTGGAACAATTACAAATCTGAAGTCTGTCAAATGATTCACAAATGTATTAGTAAATCATAATCAAAGCATAGCAACTTAAATGTACAATGAAATATATGTTTTAATGACCTTTGGATGGGTCGCAGTACACATAGCAGGAGCCAGAGTGGGGCACAGGGATCTGAAAATAGAGATGGCAAAGGGTACAGTCAGTGGCCAGAGACAGAGGTTAAGAGGCTGCCTCGTACAATGTCCAACAGATGACTGAAATGTAAATTGATTGTACAATGTCTTACCTGTGTGTCACTGGAATTATTGCTGAATTATGTTGCTCCTGTGGTCAACATCTTCTTCCTCTGCCTCCTCTTCCTCACTGTCCACAGGCTCCACCGCTGCCACAAGACCATCTCCAGGCTCATCCTCCTGCAGAAAAGGCACCTGGTGTCTCAAGGCCAGGTTGTGCAACATGCAACATGCAACGATGATCTGGCACACCTGCTTGGGTGAGTAGTACAGGGCTTCACCTGTCAGATGGAGGCACCGGAATCTGGCCTTCAGGAGGCCGAAGGTCCTTTCTATAATCCGCCTTGTACACCCATGTGGCTCATTGTAATGTTCCTCTGCTCTTGTCCTGGCATTCCTCACTGGGGTCAGTAGCCATGAGACGTTGGGGTAGCCAGAGTCACCACACACTCACCAATAGGAACAACCCCATACCCATATACCCATGTATACTGGGTGGGGACCTTGGGCTCACCTTTTAGCCACACCCGGTGCCTCAGGAGTTGAGCCATCACATATGGGATGCTGCTATTCCCCAAGATAAATGAATCATGCACAGAGCCAGGGTATTTGGCATTCACATGGGAAATGTACTGGCTTGCCAAACACACCATCTGCACATTCATAGAGTGATAGCTTTTCCTATTCCTGAAAACTTGCTCATTTTTGCAGGGGGTGGACAAATGCCACATGTGGACCATCAATGGCACATGTGATGTTGGGGATATGTCCCAGGGCATAAAAGTCAGCTTTCACTGTGGCCAAATCCTCCACCTGGGTGAACACGATGTAGCTGCGCATGTGTTTCAGCAGGGCTGACAACACTCTGGTCAACACGTTAGAGAACATTGGCTGAGACATCCCTGATGCCATGGCCACTGTTGTTTGGAAGGAAACACTTGCCAGGAAATGGAGCACTGACAGGACTTGCACTAGAGGGGGGATACCAGTGGGCTGCCGGATAGCTGACATCAGGTCTGGCTCCAATTGGGCACACAGTTCCTGGATTGTGGTACGATCAAGTCTGTAGGTAATGATAATGTGTCTGTCCTCCATTGTTGCAAGGTCCACCAGGGGTCTGTACACCGGAGGATGCCGCCATCTCATATTCTACCTAAGCAGTTGAAGCCTATGGAAAAGAACGGTGAGCAGAGGGTCTTATTTCCACATCTATTGCAATAATGCTGATTTATTTACTTGAAACAAAATGTGAATCCGAAAATCAGTTGCTGTGCCAATGTCTGCTATGACGCAGTTAGGTGCCAGGCCCTGTGGCCCCCTGAAATGGGGGATGACTGACCTGTGAGGAGTGACAAGTGGAAATTAGGTAATTGCACTAGCATTGTGCGCCGTTGCGGTAGGCGGTCGATGACCGCCATGCAACTTCGCATTGGTTATCATTGGGCCCTATGGGTTCCAGGAGCCAATGGCGATGTAAGCCGGCGGTGACAGTACGCACCGCTGTGGACGTGGCTGCCATTTTCTATCTATCCACTCACTTGCTACCTGGCCATCAACAGGAGAGGACCTACATTGCAAGTGCTGCTGTGACCTGTGTCTGGAAGCGACAATGGGTTATGTGTCTGGGGAAAGGGCCCCTGCCTTTACTGTGGAAGAGTTGTAGACTGGTGGATGGGGTCCTACCCCAGTACACGTTACTCTACAGACAAACAGGTGAGTACACTGTGAGCATTATGCGTGGCCCATGAATGTCTGGAGTGCTGTGTGTATAAGCGACATGTGGGGGGGCAGAGGCGTCCTGGCCAGAGTGCTGCATGTGAGGTGGCCGATGTATGTGCATCAGGGGATGGGAAGGATCTTTTGGGCCATAAGTCTGATGGTCAGGACGGGTGATCAATTCCCTTTTCTGCTGTCTTTTCCCTGCAGCTCAACGCCCATCAGAAAAAGGGTATTTGGCGTGCCATCGCCAAGGAGGTGCGGACCCTGGGGGACTTTGACAGGCGGAGCACCCAGTGCCGCAAGAGGTTGGAGGACCCGTTGCACCATGACCCCCCTGATGTTCCGCATCCTGGTGGTGGCCTATCCGGAGTTGGATGGACGCTTGAAGGTATCACAGCAGCCACAAGGGGGTGAGTACAGAATCTGACTCCTGCTGTGCTCGCATTAAGGGTTAACTGGGTGGGGGGTGGAGGATATGGGTGCCCCTAGGCCAGGGCGAAGATGGCAGGGTAGGTCACTTGTTGGGCAGGCTCTGAGGCACACCTACCCCAATAGTGTTAGTGGGCATCTACTACTGGGCAGGGTCCTTTGGGTTTCTGGGGTGCAGCTGATGGCGTTAGGCATTGCACTCCATGGGCTGGTGACTATCTCAGTAACTGGTTGGGCATGGCCTAGTGCATAGGGCTGCTCCCTGTGTGCTGTGTACGCCAACAGTAGTGGTGTTGCTGACATTGACCAAGTGTATCTTCTGTCTCCCCCCCTTTTGTTTTGTCACCCTGTCCTTATGTGCATTAGCATCATCTGGCGGAGGAGCAGAGGCACCAGTGATGGAGGGAGCTACATCCCACATGGGCCTGGAGGCCGAATCCACCAACGCTGAGGGCACTAGTGGGACAGACGGTGATGGGAGCACCACGACGGGGACAGGAGGGAGACCACAGACAGCGACTCCTCCTCCGATGGAAGCTCCCTGGTGAAGGCGGACAACTCTTTACCCACCCCATCAACAAGTACAGCCACCACCCCCCTACCAGCACCGCCCTCCCATCAGCCCCTCAGCATGTTTCCCATGCCCACTCACCCAGGAGGGTGGGCATCTCCTTCGCCCCAGGAACCTCAGGCCCTTCACCAGTCAGCCCTGCTGCCCTCAGTGAGGAGGCTATTGACGTCATGAGGTCCCTCACTGTTGGAAAGTCAACCATTCTGAATGCCATCCAACTTCCTCTACCCAGTCACAATCCCCTCCACCCCAGCCTATCCCAAGCACACCTTCAGACCAGCAATCATCCAAATCAACACAGAAAAGTGGCTCAGGCAAACACAAATACCACACTTCATCTCACAGGCACTCACACAAGCAGCATACCCATGCAGACACACCAACATCCACTGCCTCCACTGTGTCCCCCTCCTCCTCTTCATCCACGTCCCTCCCAGTAGCATCTCCACTCATACCTGCATGCACTACATCCTCATCCACTAACTTCATTACCAGCAAGCCCATCACAACACACCCCTCACGAGCAGTCACCACCCCCACAAACATACACACGTCCCCTGTGTCATCTCCCATTGTGTCTGTGACCCCTCCTCCCAAAGTACACAAACGCAAGCACCCACCCATCCAACAGCCATACACCTCACAACAGCATCCAGTGCATGCACCTTCACCCAAACTCCGCAGACAGACACCTCCTACAACCACTCCCTCTTCCTCCACTCCCAAACCCTCTCCCTCTTCCCGCCCCAGTGTGTCTAAAAAACTTTTCTTGGCAAACTTTGACCTGTTCCCTACCCCTCTCCCCCCGTCCTTCCCCTTGGGCCAGGGTGTCCAGAACCCAGGCCAGCACCTCAGCCACCAAGTCGCCGTCCAATGTGGAACCTGCAACTCCCAAAGGCTCAAAGGGGGCACCTGTCAGGAAAGCCAGTGTATGACCAACCCCTGCAAAGGATCAAACCATTACACCACCTGTCAAGGTGAAGAAGGGGCCAGCATGCAGCAAGGGCAAGGAGCACAACCCACTCAGCAAGGCCTCCTCCAAACCTCCAGCTGACAGAGCCAAGGGCACAACAGAATCTGCCAAGGTAAGGAAGGGGAAGAAAATCGAAGGCAAGGCACTTCAGCCGACGGAGGATGCAGGTGAAGCCCTGGTGCCCACCAGCAGAACCGCCAGTCCAGCCACCTGTACCGCGTGCAGCAACGCCAGGAGCCCCACAGCAAGCACCGCCACCTGCCCCGCCACCTGCACCGCCACTGCCACCACTACTGTCAGCTACAGCATCCCGAGTGGGCAGCCATCCGAGGCTGCAGGAGAAGGGCTGGAGCCTACCACCACCATTGGCAGCACCCCTGTAGGAAAGTACCATCTTGCCTGGCATGTTACCCCCATTTTTACTTGTATGTATGTTTGTTTTTGCCTGTGTCACTGGGATCCTGCTTCCCAAGACCCCAGTGCTCATAAAGTCTGCCCTGTATGTGTTCCCTGTGTGGTGCCTAGCTGTATCACTGAGGCTCTGCTAACCAGAATCTCAGTGTTTATGCTCTCTCTGCTTTTAGAATTGTCACTGCAGGCTAGTGACAAATTTTACCATTTCTGATTGGCACACTAAAACACCCTTATAATTCCCTAGAATATGGTACCTAGGTACCCAGAGTATTGGTGTTCCAGGAGATCATTATGGGCTGCAGCAATTATTTTGCCACCCATAGGTAGCTCAGACAATTCTTTCACAGGACTGCCACTGCAGCCTGAGTGAAATAACGGCCATGTTATTTCACAGCCATTTTACACTGCACTTAAGTAACTCATAAGTCACCTATATGTCTAACCCTCACTTAGTGAAGGTTAGGTGCAAAGTTACCTAGTGTGTTACCACATTGTTCAGGGCAATTTCCTCGGACTTGTGAGTGCGGGGACACCATTACACTTGTGCACTACATATAGGTCAATACCTCTATGCAGCGTCACAATGGTAACTCCGAACATGGCCATGTAACATGTCTAGGATCATAGAATTGTCACCCCAATACCCTTCTGGTATTGGGGGACAATTCCATGCATCCCCGGGGCTCCAGCATAGAGCCCGGGTACTGCCAAACTAACTCTCCGGGGTTTTATCTGCAGCTACTGCTGCTGCCAACCCTCAGAGAGGTTCCTGCCCCACTGGGGCCTGGGCAGCCCAGTCCCAGGTAGGCAGAACAGAGGATTTCCTCTGAGAGAGGGTGTTACACCCTCTCTCTTTGGAAATAGGTGTTAAGGGCCTGAGAGGAGTAGCCTTTCCTGGCCTCTGGAAATGTATTGAAGGGCACAGATGGTGCCCTCCTTGCATAAGCCAGTCTAAACTGGTTCAGGGACCCCCCCAGCCCTGCTCTGGCGTGAAACTGGACAAAGGAAAGGGGAGTGACCACTCCCCTGACCAGCACCTCCCAAGGGGAGGTGCCCAGAGCTCCTCCAGTGTGTCCCAGACCTCTGCCATCTTGGATTCAGAGGTGTTGGGACACAATGGACAGCTCTGAGTGGCCAGTGCCAGCAGGTGACGTCAGAGACCCCTCCTGATAGGTGTTTACCTCTCTTAGTAGCCAAGTGTCGTAGTTTGGACTCTTGCTCTGAGCAAGACTGCTGGTTTAAGGATGACAGTACTTTTGTTTCTAGGTGACTGCGTCTTTCCTACAACAAGTCGCAACTGTTATCCCAACCTTACCAGCTCACTTGCAGCACCTCACCAGAAACACAATAGTAAAAGGTGATTTATGGCAGCCATTTACGCATGGATTCAAAAAATGAGATATCTCAGGGAGTGTCGTGGTTAAACGGAGATTACCCTTTTCTCACAGATATATTATGTCTCATACAAACACAGGCAATGACACAGATGCAGTGAAGTTATAATAGCTTTTTAATTAACATAACTGCAATTTGCGATAAGTTGCATGGACTGCAATGATTAGGATAATGAATAAAGCAAGTAACAGTATTGTGAAGACGAGAGTCATTGTTACGAAGACCCCACCATTTTGCAATACATAGAAAAGATATATGAGATGTAAGATGCCCTAATACCCTAATGTAAAAAAGCCTAACCTTCTACCTAAAGGAGAGCTGGGTTTGTTAAACCTAATCTGTCAATGCCATGTCCATGAGAGGAGCCCCCAACCCTTGCCTTGTTACCTTGGAATGAGGTCTCTATCTCAGACTCCGCAGGGACACGAAGACTGGGTCAGCGTCAAGACGACTGCAGCATCGGTATCAGCAATGGCGGCGATGCCCTCTGGTCGGAATCCCTCTGATTATCTGTCTAAAGTGTGATGTATTTACACAGATCTACAAGGTCCCCTGACGTAGGTGTATTCCTAAACAATAGATAACAGGCATGCTTGGGACGGCAATTAATATAAACAATTCCTCGAAAGTATAGAGATTGAAAATCCCTAAGTGTGAACACCTTCTGTTTGTTTGTCTTTGGTGCTTGATCCTGACGCCTTGGCGCACGAACACTGATAATGTAACTCATAACAAGTGGCTTAACTATAAACAAGGCAGCCATCTTAGAAGAAATAAATAATTAAATGGGCTAAGACAGAGCAAGCTAAGTAGGTTCAAAGTCACTAGGTGACGGGGCACGAGTCTACAAGCCAGAGGCTAAGCTAACTCCTGTTATCCCAGTAAAACAAACTAGGATTCACTACACCCTCCCCATTGCCGTAACAGGTATGATGAAGGTACAGGAATCCTAATGCTAAAAAGTTGCTTCTGAACTAAAAGCTAAAAGCAAAAACAAGCTAAAAAAGCATTTGCATGTGTTAAAAATGTGTCAAAACAAATCTGTTAAAATACATACAGAGGTGTTAATGTCAACTGTGACAAGCACAGCGTGCAACAGCAAATTTCAATTTAATTGCATAATTTTTGAATCGGGAATGGCAAGTCAATTCATCAAATTATTTGTTATACTCATGATCTTGAAGAATGTCATCGAAGTCACCAGTCAAGGATCTCAAAAATGAGTCAACATCGTCCGAAGTTAAGTCGAGTGCTGGGCGGACAAACGGATCAACAGAGCAGAAGTGAGCCGTATTTCCTGGTGTGTCGTTATTCGTTGCAGTGTCCTCATCCATGGTAGATCTAACAACGGAAGGCTCATAGGTGGCCTCGCGGAGCAACCTCAGGCTCAGGGGGCATGACCGTGTATGAACCCTCATCGGGGACATCAGCAGTTCGTGGTCCACAGGAGATGTCGGTGCAACAGCAAGACAGACCATAGGCAGATGTTCAAAGAAACACCATATGCAGCGGAAGACTGGTTGTACACACCAGAGAAGTGGCTAAATTGACAAGGACCAAACAAGCTCCAGTTCCACCAGCAAAGGTGCACCGAAGATCCGAACCATGGGCTCACGGCACAGTGGAGTTGGCGGGAGCGGTTCCATTGCTCTGCGTTATTGGAAAGAAACAACCACTGCAAATCAGAAAAAATAGCAGCAGTAGCCCGCCAATCAAAGCCAAAATAATTGGAAAGCCACCAAACACACTTGAAAAGAGAGAATGGATGGCCGATGGGATGACTCCGAAGACAGTCTGGAAGATGGACACGAAACCAGACCGACAGCTTTAAAGAAATGAACAATCCCAGTGGTGCTTGAAGCATTGAATATTCTGGATACCAGCTCTCCAAAGTATTTGGGGAAATTGGTATTTAAAAGGGATTGTATCTCGGCTGATGATCTCGCAATCTGGAGAGCATATGCCTCTTTTGCGGATGTCAAGGCGACCTGTTTCTGAAACAATAGCACTTTTAGCCTAATCAGCTTGTCGTAGTTCACATTAATAGTATCTATGTGGGGCCACATGTCAGATACTGTTTTCTCTCGTGTGGGGGGAAACAAAACATGCCCACAACACATAACGACCTTTGTGACCGAGATTGCGTAGGCAATTCCAGGTCGCATGCCGCAACAGCTTTGATCGTTCAGTACCACATAACTTCCATTGGAAAGTACATGAAACACTGGACGAATCAAGGGGACGGGAGTATTCTTCAGAAAACAGGCCAAATTTGTGACCCCCGCATTGCAAAGACCGTGAAGAAACACCTGTTTGCATATCATAGCATGACGAACAGCAGTCTCACATTCTCTTCCGCTAAGAAAGACCTCCCTTTCACCGTTCAGACATCTATAGTGAAAGGGCAACTCCCACTCTTCCTTAATAAAGCTATCTCCTAGTTGCTAATATCGTCCCACTGCAAGATGTTTCAAGCAGCTCGAGAAACGAAAGGTCGAAATCGGTAAATTTATAATGCCATGTAAGAGCCAGATAGTTGAAGGACTCTCTGCTACCGTGAAGGGCAACTTATCTAATTTCTCTACTTGAAGCAGGGGGAAACTAGCCTCCCTTTTAGCCATTGTCTCTTGTTCCCTGGAAAAATTAAAAGCAGTGAAGAATTCACTCCAATTAATATACTCCCATGGAATGTGGCCACTTTTCAGTGTCTGCAACGTCCAACCTAGCTACATGTTGGAACGTAGCTGTGTTTGCCCATGATATAACCGGGACAAGTCTGTCTGAGTGATAGCAATAGCAGATGACACTATATTTGATAGTGAATAAATCCTGTTGGACAGTGTATTCATGTCGACAATAGCTAATGTTTTTTCCAAATGTTCCTTATCTAGTTGCCTTAAACGCGCAGCAGCCTCAATTTGGGAACGTTTCCAAATTTCATTGTACATAGCATATAAAAACCTTTTTGAGCGCTGTTTCCTAGGACCCAGCAGAAAATCCTGCAAGTCTATACTGTCAGAAAGAGTGTTCAGGTGTTTTTTAGCTGCTGTTAACGTGTTTGTTTGCACCCATTGCTGGCACAGCTTACCCACACTGTATGTTGTAACTATACCTGTATGTTGACCTGATATAAAGCGAGGGTCTGACCTGTTAATTGAAAAAACCCCTGAAGAGTTCAAGAAACGCCTTTGACACTCATTAGTGTCGGTGGGCCATACCATCCACCCACCGGGACTGGAAAGTGAAGAATTATAGGTACCACCCTTAACCATTGCATCTAGCCTGTCCTCTGTGACATTAAGAAAGTGTTGCCAATCTTTAAATTTTTCCAGAGTAGGGATACTGGGCGTGTTCAGATCTTTAATTTTTGCTAACCCCAGACAGGATGTCTGCCCAATAGTGTCATTTAAGAAAATCATTTGCACAGGATTCAGGCATGCTCGAAAAAAAGCCTCCCTAACCTGTATCTGCCAATCTTGTGTTCCCCATACACTTTTCAAGTCAATAGTGCTCTTCCAATATTCGGAACCCTCAATCGAGAGCCGGGAAACAAAGGGATCTGAATAAATCAGTTTTGTATCTGTTAGCAAAATTTTCCTAAATTGTGCAGGAGGTATTTTAAAATAATACGACTCTGCTTTTTTTGTATAATGCCCAGAAAAGTATGTAAATTTATCGCTATAATACTTTGGACTCCCCACTGTGTGTGGTGCAAGAGGCCTATATCTAGTGGCACAGGGTAGGTAGTGATGTCCCCAATTGTTGTAGCAGAACATTTCCCCATAATTCATTGTATAATCATATACATCATCACTTTTAAAAGCGGAATAGTCCTTCATTTCAGTTAGCATGGAATCAACTGTTTGAACATCCCAATCATCAGAGACAACATCAGGTGTAATAACATCAGACATTGACATTTTGAACACATATGATATTTGAATAATCTCTGTAGGCCCGTATATATCGAATGGAACTTTGTCCCACACAATCCCATCAGTAATTGGTATTGCTGTATTATTTACAGGGGACAAATCTCTTCGGACCTTATGTGAAGAATGATGTGGTGTTAAAATTTCATCAACAGGCTCCACTGAGGAGCTCAGGAATATAGTGACCATTTATGAGCAAAAAGAAAACAGTCACAAAACCAATCCAAAAAAATAATGCAATAAATGTCAAACAGAACCACAAGTAGTTCCATGGGTACATCAAATAGTTCTCTATATTCCATCGATACAGCTTACAACTTTTTGAAATGTTGTCTATCACTGTAGAGGATGAATCAGAAGAAAAATCATCAATGTCAATGAAATAGCCAGAGGTAGTCTCTGCAAACACAGGAGCCGGTGTATTCTGATCCACTGCACGTGGAGGCTCTTGGTAGACAACGTCATTAGTCGTAGAAGTGTTTGTGTAAATTACAGCCAA
This sequence comes from Pleurodeles waltl, assembly GCF_031143425.1. Lineage (NCBI taxonomy): Eukaryota > Metazoa > Chordata > Amphibia > Caudata > Salamandridae > Pleurodeles > Pleurodeles waltl. The sequence goes on from NC_090448.1 coordinate 432,068,542, forward strand.
ATCTTGAAGCGGGGTAGTCACTGAAGACGTGACTGGAACCAACAAAAGTTCATTTTCCGCCCTCCTCATGGCCGAGGAAGTGTCTGGAACAGCAGTTGACATTGTTGCATAGTCCATAGTAGTGATGTTCATCCTACTATGTAGATGGATGTCCTGTTGGGTAGTGAGAGGGGATCGGGAACCACCCAAGGGACCTCCGGATCTACTGTGAAGGATCGGCCACATGGTGTAATTTGATGTCATCAATGGAGATGAATCTGTTCGTCTTAGAACCAGACAGTGGTGGTAAGATGACAGTCCTGGTGCCTTTTATTCCCAAGACTGGCACCGGTGCTCTGTATGATGGACCGAACTCCTTCTTCACAGCTATCTTTTCATGAACCAGATCCCCAACTTTAGGAATCCAGCCAGTCGAAGTTTTCGCCAATTCCCTTATTCCTAAGGTGGCAGCACTTGTAGATGATTTATCATCACAAAATTGTTGAAGCTCCTGTAAAACAGTGAGAATTTTTTAATGTCAAATGGTGTTTCTGCTGCCACCATACCAGGGGCATCAAGATCTGGGACGTACATAGGTATCCCAAAGAGAACCTCATATGGAGAGCGTCCCCCCAAGGACCGTCTTGGCAGATTATTCAGTGCTCTCTGGACCCCATTTAGGTGGTGTAACCAACTGCGGCCTGAACCTAATATTCGAGCTATTAAGGACTGGTTTAGATCACGATTCCGCCTCTCCACGTCCGAATGTCCCTCGGGATGGTATGGTTAGGAGTAATGGAGTTCAACACACATCGTCCCCATGGTGTCCCTGAATGCCTTAGAGGCAAATGCAGGGCCCTGGTCCGAATGGAATGCTGCAACCGCATATGTACCGATAAATATCAGCAAATCTTTTATAACAGTCCAGGCGTCAGCCGACCGCTGTGGCCATACCCACAGGAATCTAGAACAGGAATCCAAAGCCACTAAAATGTATTTGTATGCATAATCAGGCTGTAAGAGACCACAATGGTCTAGGTACACACACTGAAGCGGCTTGTCAGACACTAAGAGGAATGTCTGCAGAGGGCGTTTGATATTAGAGCCCTTAATTTGCTGGCATATGTCACAGCAAAGGACATACTATTTAGTTTGTCTGCATAGACCAGGCCACCAGTATCGTTGCTGTAGAATTGTTATTATGGCCTATATACCAGCATGTGCGGAAGCGACACCTTCATGTGCTGCTATAATCAGCTCTAATCTCTGGTCTTCATTGGGGATCACTCGATCTCCAACCCCAGGAATCGTTATATAAGCAACTTTCTGTGCACTGATATGGTAAGTATAGTTTGTAGGGTATCCTTTCGGAAGGGGCTTGCCTGCAGCCAAAGCTTTAACGGCAATCAGTATTTCATTATCCAATCTCGTCCGAGAACGAGTCACTGCAGCCACAGAAGCCGTAGCTACTGATGCTTTGGCTGCTTCATCAGCCAATGTATTACCGGCAACGTGTACTGCTACACGTTGGTGTCCTAATGTATGAATTACATGGACACACAGTAGCTTATCCTTAAGATCAGCCACCCTCCCCCACAACGTTTTGTGTTTAATGGTGTTTCCCTTTGAATCTCTAAACCCGTTCAGTATCCAATGATTGAGATATTCATTGTATGACTGGAGGCAGTAATATGAGTCACAGACTATCAAAGTCTGGCTTCCTGTCTCAGTGTGTTCGAGTGCTAGAATAAGAGCTTTAAGCTCAGCCAACTGTGCCTTTCAGTCACCTAAGGTCTGCGTGTAGATATTGTGAGGGTGGAAAACTCCATCTTCCATCACTCCGCACACGGCTGCACAAGCTGCCGAGTATTGATGTTTAGTACCGACAGCCAGTTGTGCTGATTCGTCAGTATATATGATAGTATTGTAACTGTCTAGTGGCAAACTATTTAGAGGAGCGGGGTACTCTTGTTCATACTGGAGAAATTTTTGTGTTTGAAGTCTTGGATCGAATACATAATCGACATCAGTGGTTGCCAGAGACGTTGCCCATTGAATCCAACGTGGATGTAATGCTTTAGCGTTCGTAACGCTCACTTTAGTGACAGCCTCTAAGGCCGGCACCGGGGAGACAACAATAATGCGTTTCCCCTGGGCAAGTGGCCTCTCTTTTATGACGGCCATCTGAACTGCCGTCAGAATCTTTTCTGTAGGTGCAAAATGTTGTTCAGCATTTGAATATAAATGTGATTTATATGCTATTGGTATTGTGTCATCCTCATTAAAGGTGACATAGGTAAATCCAAGGGAACCAGCAATTATTCTGATGGCCAAGTTTGTTTTATTGTCACATGTGTGTAAGTGTTTAGCTTCTAGCATGTCCTGTTGCATGTCCCTAAGGATGTGTGTGTGGTCAATCGTCCAGCGTCTGCTAGAAAAATTGGGCTGAACTAAGTCATAAAGTGGCTTGATGCGTTCTGCATAATCTGGAATGTATGTTCTGCCAAAATTGAAGAAACCCAATAATGACTGCAATTTCTTAAGTGTATTTGGAGGCTGTAGTTGAGCACACTTCTCTAGAAAGTGCGAGCCAGGCTCTTCCCCTCGTTCGATAGCTCATATCCCAGGAATACTACACTAAGAAAGGCTATCTTGCTTTTCTTAAAATTGAATTTAAACCGAGGCCTGCAAACCCCAAAATGATCCGATCGACCCTCGCAAGATGAATGTCGAGGACGTCGTCAGTGAGATATATGTCATCCACATAGGACAATGCCTCGGAATCAATATCATGTAATATTGATGTTACACGGCTGAAAACAGGACTGGGCTATTTTTATAGTCTTGAGGTAAACGACAAAAGCGTTTCTGAGAGCCAAATGAAAATGCACTTAGGTCCCGACTTTCATGTGCTAAATTCTTGCAGAAAAATCCATTAGATATATCTAATGTAGTTTTGTATTTTTTACGCACTATGGGCCAGATGTAGGTAGGAAAAATTTAGCGAGTCGGAAATTGCGAGTCATTGCGACTCGCTAAATGGTATCCAAGAAGAAAACGCGACTTCAATTTGCGACTCACAAATGAAGTCGCACCGTAGATTGCGAGTCCGCTGTTTGCAAGGTCGCTTTTTGCGACCTCGCTAAATACGAACACACAATTTGGGAGTGCGTGTTGCAAATTGCGACTGTGCCGCAAATTGAATGCAGGTGCTGCAGAACACCTGGGAGGAGGGAGGACCACACCCATTTTAACAGCATAACTGCAAACAGAGAGAACAGCAGCTTCCATGGCTGAGACACCAAGGAAGCGAAAACTTAAATTTGCAGAGAAAGAGCTGGAGGTGCTGACAGTGGAGTGCTGCCAGCACCATGACCAACTTTTTGGGAAGGCTGCCCTCACTGTGCCAGAGGTGGAGAAGAGAAGAATCTGGACGGACATCCAAGACACAGTGAACTCCCTGGGTGTCAGCCACCGGAGCATTGATGAGTTAAAAAAACAGTGGTATGACCTGCGCTCCCGGACCAACGAGAGGGTGGCAGAGCGGCTCCGGGAGATGAGGGGCACTGGAGGGGGACTGTCCACAATACCACCACCCACACCCCTGAAGGAAAGAGTTGAGGAGACCCTGGAGCCAGAGGCAGTGTGCGGGATGGGGGAGCTGGATACATAAGAGCCAGGACCATCAACCGGTGAGTACCATGAGACATGCATGTACCCTCAATAATGCCATACCCCCACCCACCTTGTACACAGTAGCATGCACAACCAAAATAGCTCCATTTCAGAGTAGCAACCACCAGAATGGTGCATTATGGGCAATGTAGTCAAGTAGGCAGTTGATAGGCAACAGTTTATTAGGAAGTTGATAACAGATAGTAGATACTGACAGTGTGTCCCCTATGTCCCACAGGTCTCCCACAAGGCACCCCCACCAGCCAAAGCATCCAGGGGCCACTGGTCAGCCACCAGCCAACAGATGAATCAGGGCCAGCCACCACTGAGACCTGCACCACCAACACTCAGTCCCCTCATGATACACCAGTTGCAATACTGGTGTGTGATCCAGCACCTGGTCCCAGCCACAGTGCCATTTTAGAAGACACGGAGCCTCCACTGCGTTGCAGGCGATGTGTAAATGTACCACCAGAGCCGCAGGCAGAGTCAGGGGACTGTAGGAAAGTACCATCTTGCCTGGCATGTCACCCCCATATTTCACTGTATATATGTTGTTTTAGTGTATGTGTCACTGGGAGCCTGCCAGCCAGGGCCCCAGTGCTCATAAGTGTGCCCTGTATGTGTTCCCTGTGTGATGACTAACTGTCTCACTGAGGCTCTGCTAACCGGAACCTCAGTGGTTATGCTCTCTCTGCTTTCTAAATTGTCACTAAAAGGCTAGTGACCAATTTCACCAATTCACATTGGCATACTGGAACACCCTTATAATTCCTTAGTATATGGTACTGAGGTACCCAGGGAATTGGGGTTCCAGGAGATCCCTATGGGCTGCAGCATTTCTTTTGCCACCCATAGGGAGCTCTGACAATTCTTACAAAGGCCTGCCACTGCAGCCTGAGTGAAATAACGTCCACGTTATTGCACAGCCATTTACCACTGCACTTAAGTAACTTATAAGTCACCTATATGTCTAACCTCCATCTGGTGAAGGTTGGGTGCTAAGTTACTTAGTGTGTGGGCACCCTGGCACTAGCCAAGATGCCCCCACATCGTTCAGGGCAAATTCCCCGGACTTTGTGAGTGCGGGGACACCATTTCACACGAGCACTATACATAGGTCACTACCTATGTATAGCGTCACAATGGTAACTCCGAACATGGCCATGTAACATGTCTAAGATCATGGAATTGTTACCCAATGCCATTCTGGCATTGGGGAGACAATTCCATGATCCCCTGAGTCTCTAGCACAGACCCGGGTACTGCCAAACTACATTTCCCGAGGTTTCACTGCAGCTGCTGCTGCTGCCAACCCCTCAGACAGGTTTCTGTCCTCCTGGAGTCCAGCCAGGCTTGGCCCAGGAATGCAGAACAAAGGACTTCCTCAGAGAGAGGGTGTTACACCCTCTCCCTTTGGAAAAAGGTGTCAGGGCTGGGGAGGAGAAGCCTCCCCCAGCCTCTGGAAATGCTTTAATGGGCACAGATGGTGCCCATCTCTGCATAAGCCAGTCTACACCGGTTCAGGGATACCCCAGCCCTGCTCTGGAGCGAAACTGGACAAAGGAAAGGGGAGTGACCACTCCCCTGACCTGCACCTCCCAGGGGAGGTGCCCAGAGCTCCTCCAGTGTGCTGCAGACCTCTGCCATCTTGGAAACAGAGGTGTTGCTAGCCTATCCTCCTTCCTAAGTAGCCAAACTTCCTTTTCAGGCTATTTAGGGTCTCTGCTTTGGGGAATTCCTGAAATAACAAATGCAAGGGCTCATCAGAGTTCCGCTGCATCTCTCTCTTCACCTTCTGCCAAAGGATCGACCGCTGACTGCTCAGGACGCCTGCAAAACCGCAACAAAGTAACAAAGACGACTACTGCAACCTTGTATCGCTGATCCTGCCGCTTTCTCGCCTGTTTCCTGGTAATGCATGCTCTGGGGGTAGCCTGCCTCCTTCTTGCACCAGGAGCTCTGAAGAAATCTCCTGTGGGACGACGGAATCTTCCCCCTGCAACCGCAGGCAACAAAAGACTGCATCACCGGTCCTCTGGGTCCCCTCTCAGCACGACGAGCATGGTCCCTGGAACTCAGCAACTCTGTCCAAGTGACTCCCACAGTCCAGTGACTCTTCAGTCCAAGTTTGGTGGAGGTAAGTCCTTGCCTCACCACGCTAGACTGCATTGCTGGGTACCGCATGATTTGCAGCTGCTCCGGCTCCTGTGCACTCTTCCAGGATTTCCTTCATGCACAGCCAAGCCTGGGTCCCCGACACTCTATCCTGTAGTGCACAACCTGCTGAGTTGTCCTCCGGCATCATGGGACTCCCTTTTGTGTCTTCTGGTGAGCTCTGGTTCACTCCTCTTCCAAGTGCCTGTTCCGGTACTTCTGCGGGTGCTGCCTGCTTCTGTGAGGGCTCCCTGACTTGCTGGGCACTCCCTCTGTCTCCTCATCCAAGTGGCGACATCCTGGTCCCTCCTGGGCCACAGCAGCATCCAAAAACCCTAACCGTGACCCTTGCAGCTAGCAAGGCTTGTTTGCAGTCTTTCTGCGTAGGAACACCTCTGCAAGCTTCTTCACAACGTAGGACATCCATCCTCCAAAGGGGACATTTCTAGCCTTCTTCGTTCTTGCAGAATCCACAGCTTCTACCATCCAGTGGCAGCTTCTTTGCACCCTCAGCTGGCATTTCCTGGGCATCTGCCCACTCTCGACATTGTCGCGACTCTTGGACTTGGTCCCCTTTTTCCACAGGTACTCAGGTCCGGAAATCTACTTTGGTTGCTTTGCTGGTGTTGGTCTTCCTTGCAGAAACCCCCTATCACGACTTCTGTGCTCTCATGGGGTTATAGGTGCACTTTACATCTACTTTTCAGGGTCTTGGGGTGGGCTATTTTTCTAACCCTCACTGTTTTCTTACAGTCCCAGTGACCCTCTACAAGCTCATATAGGTTTGGGGTCCATTCGTGGTTCGCATTCCACTTTTGGAGTATATGGTTTGTGTTGCCCCTATACCTATGTGCTCCTATTGCAATCTACTGTAACTTTACATCGCTTGCATTACTTCCTTTTGCTATTACTGCATATTTTTGGTATTGTGTACATATATCATGTGAATATTTGGCATCCTCATACTGAGGGTACTCACTGAGATACTTTTGGCATATTGTCATAAAAATAAAGTACATTTATTTTTAGTATATCTGTGTATTGTGTTTTCTTATGATATTGTGCATATGGCACCAGTGGTATAGTAGGAGCTTTGCATGTTTCCTAGTTCAGCCTAAGCTGCTCTGCTATAGCTACCTTCTATCAGCCTAAGCTGCTAGAAACACCTCTTCTACACTAATAAGGGATAACTGGACCTGGTACACAGTGTAAGTACCCCTTGGTACCCACTACAAGCCAGGCCAGCCTCCTACAGGGACGCCTCCATGTCGCGTGCTGAGGCCGCACTCCTACGGGGTAAGCGTCTGCAAACACAGGAGATTAGGAGAATTTCAGGGGCATTGCGGCGGATGGAGCGAACCCAAAGCAGTAGCATGCAGCTTGTACACACGGAGTTGCAACAAATGAACACACATGTGGGCGACCTTGCACTCTCCATGAGTCAACTTGTGGCCGGACTCCTAACTGAGACAGAGGGTGTAAGGCATCGTGACAGGCAGCTACTGAACAGGCTTGTCCGCATGTCTGCCTCCATAGTCAGGCTGGCTGTGAACACTACTGGCCTTTCTAGGCGCACGGTCAGCCTCCAAGTTGACATGGGCCACTTTGCCAGTGATGTGGCACGTGGACTGGGCCGTCTCAGCCAAGCTGTTGATATAATGGAGACACGGCAGGTGGCCAGGGGCGCGGCTGACACCCCGCAAGACAGTGAGGAGGGCTCCACCATCAGCAGTGTCTCCGCCAGTGACACCAGGGTGTTGCGCAGTGGAAGCGCAAGGCAGGGCACTGCTGACACCCCTAGTACCAGCCATGCTGGCCGAGGCCGGCATAGGATATGAGCTCCACACTGTCCTGGGGTTGGGGCACATGAGGTTTATGTGTCCATATGCCAGGACTGTTACAGCCCCTGAACTGTTGTCAATGTATATAGTTTTTTTGGTTGCACAAATTAAATCACTTGTTAGTTCCACTTCACACCTGGACTCTTTGTGTGTGACATTAGTGAGTGTGGTGACAGTTAGCACATCCCTTCCAAAGTATTGGTTTGCAATGTGTTCCCATCTCAGTCTGCCTTGATTTGCGATGCTTCTATCCCCATTATGGCGATGTGGTAGCTCTTGCTCTTCATCCTCAGATTCTGGGTCTTCAGGGGTGAGAGGTAGCCCACGTCTGGTGGCAATGTTGTGCAGTATAGCGCATGCGACAACAATCTTGAAAGCTGTTATTGGGGTATACTGGAGGGCATCTCCACTTCTGTGGAGGCCTCAGAATCTTGCTTTCAGGAGTCCAAAGGTCCGTTCTATGATATTTCTGGTCCTCTTATCTGCACTGTTGTATTGCCTCTCTGTCTCATTGCTGGGTGTTAAGTACGGGGTAAGTATCCATGGTCGAAGTGCATATGCACTGTCACCTGTATGGCACAAAATGTACAATGTTAGCAGGGCATAGATGGTTTCCACATTGACCTGTGTGTATGTCTGCAAGGTGTATTTGTAGGAGGCTGGACTGGCTTGTAGTGAGTACCAAGGGGTACTTGCACCTTGCACCAGGCCCAGTTATCCCTTATTAGTGTATAGGGTGTCTAGCAGCTTAGGCTGATAGATAATGGTAGCTTAGCAGAGCAGCTTAGGCTGAACTAGGAGACGTGTGAAGCTACTACAGTACCACCTAGTGTCATATGCACAATATCATAAGAAAACACAATACACAGTTATACTAAAAATAAAGGTACTTTATTTTTATGACAATATGCCAAAGTATCTTAGAGTGTACCCTCAGTGAGAGGATAGGAAATATACACAAGATATATATACACAATAGCAAAAATATGCAGTATAGTCTTAGAAAACAGTGCAAACAATGTATAGTTACAATGGGATGCAATGGGGAAACATAGGGATAGGGGCAACACAAACCATATACTCCAAAAGTGGAATGCGAACCACGAATGGACCCCAAACCTATGTGACCTTGTAGAGGGTCGCTGGGACTATTAGAAAATAGTGAGAGTTAGAAAAATAACCCTCCCCAAGACCCTGAAAAGTGAGTGCAAAGTGCACTAAAGTTCCCCTAAGGACAAAGTAGTCGTGTTAGAGGAATAATGCAGGAAAGACACAAACCAGCAATGCAACAACTGTGGATTTCCAATCTAGGGTACCTGTGGAACAAGGGGACCAAGTCCAAAAGTCACAAGCAAGTCGGAGATGGGCAGATGCCCAGGAAATGCCAGCTGCGGGTGCAAAGAAGCTTCGACTGGACAGAAGAAGCTGAGGTTTCTGCAGGAACAAAAAGGGCTAGAGACTTCCCCTTTGGTGGACGGATCTCTCTCGCCTAGGAGAGTCGTGCAGAAGTGTTTTCCCGCCGGAAGGACGCCAAGAAGCCTTGCTAGCCGCAAATCGTGCGTTTGGCGTTTTTGGACGCTGCCGGGGCCCAGGAGGGACCAGGAGGTCGCAAATTGGACCTGAAGAGAGAGGGGACGTCGAGCAAGACAAAGAGCCCTCACTGAAGCAGGTAGCACCCAGAGAAGTGCCAGAAACAGGCACTACAAGGATGCGTGAAACGGTGCTGGCCGAAGTTGCACAAAGGAGTCCCACGTCGCCGGAGACCAACTTAGAAAGTCGTGCAATGCAGGTTAGAGTGCCGTGGACCCAGGCTTGGCTGTGCATGAAGGATTTCCGCCGGAAGTGCACAGGGGCCGGAGTAGCTGCAAAGTCGCGGTTCCCAGCAATGCAGCCCAACGAGGTGAGGCAAGGACTTACCTCCACCAAACTTGGGCTGAAGAGTCACTGAACTGTGGGGGTCACTTGGACAGAGTCGCTGGATTCAAGGGACCTCGCTCGTCGTGCTGAGAGGAGACCCAAGGGACCGGTAATGCAGCTTTTTGGTGCCTGCGGTTGCAGGGGGAAGATTCCGTCGACCCACGGGAGATTTCTTCGGAGCTTCTGGTGCAGAGAGGAGGCAGGCTACCCCCACAGCATGCACAAGCAGGAAAACAGTCGAGAAGGCGGCAGGATCAGCGTTACAGAGTTGCAGTAGTCGTCTTTGCTACTATGTTGCAGGTTTGCAGGCTTCCAGCGCGGTCAGCGGTCGTTTCCTTATCAGAAGGTGAAGAGAGAGATGCAGAGGAACTCGGATGAGCTCTTGCATTCGTTATCTGAAGTTTCCCCAGAGACAGAGACCCTAAATAGCCAGAAAAGAGGGTTTGGCTACCTAGGAGAGAGGATAGGCTACTAACACCTGAAGGAGCCTATCACAAGGAGTTTCTGACGTCACCTGGTGGCACTGGCCACTCAGAGCAGTCCAGTGTGCCAGCAGCACCTCTATTTCCAAGATGGCAGAGGTCTGGAGCACACTGGAGGAGCTCTGGACACCTCCCAGGAGAGGTGCAGGTCAGGGGAGTGGTCACTCCCCTTTCCTTTGTCCAGTTTCGTGCCAGAGCAGGGCTAAGGGGTCCCTGAACCGGTGTAGACTGGCTTATGCAGAATTGGGCACCTCTGTGCCCAACAAAGCATTTCCAGAGGCTGGGGGACGCTACTCCTCCCCTGCCTTCACACCATTTTCCAAAGGGAGAGGGTGTCACACCCTCTCTCAGAGGAAGTTCTTTGTTCTGCCATCCTGGGCCAGGCCTGGCTGGACCCCAGGAGGGCAGCTGCCTGTCTGAGGGGTTGGCAGCAGCAGCAGCTGCAGTGAAACCCCAGGAAGGGCAGTTTGGCAGTACCAGGGTCTGTGCTACAGACCACTGGGATCATGGGATTGTGCCAACTATGCCAGGATGGCATAGAGGGGGCAATTCCATGATCATAGACATGTTACATGGCCATATTCGGAGTTACCATTGTGAAGCTACATATAGGTAGTGACCTATATGTAGTGCACGCGTGTAATGGTGTCCCCGCACTCACAAAGTTCAGGGAATTGGCTCTGAACAATGTGGGGGCACCTTGGCTAGTGCCAGGGTGCCCTCACACTAAGTAACTTTGCACCTAACCTTTACCAGGTAAAGGTTAGACATATAGGTGACTTATAAGTTACTTAAGTGCAGTGTAAAATGGCTGTGAAATAACGTGGACGTTATTTCACTCAGGCTGCAGTGGCAGGCCTGTGTAAGAATTGTCAGAGCTCCCTATGGGTGGCAAAAGAAATGCTGCAGCCCATAGGGATCTCCTGGAACCACAATACCCTGGGTACCTCAGTACCATATACTAGGGAATTATAAGGGTGTTCCAGTAAGCCAATGTAAATTGGTAAAATTGGTCACTAGCCTGTTAGTGACAATTTGAAAGTAATGAGAGAGCATAACCACTGAGGTTCTGGTTAGCAGAGCCTCAGTGAGACACTTAGGCACCACACAGGGAACATATACATGCACACCTATGAGCACTGGGGCCCTGTGTGACAGGGTCCCAGTGACACATACATATAGGCCACAAACCTATGAGCACTGGGGTCCTGACCAGCAGGATCCCAGTGACACATAACAAACATACTGAAAACATAGTGTTTTCACTATGAGCACTGAGGCCCAGCCATCAGGATCCCAGTGAGACAGTGAAAACAGTGACAAACATCCTGACATACACTCACAAACAGGCCAAAAGTGGGGGTAACAAGGCTAGAAAGAGGCTACTTTCTCACACAACCCCCCCCCCCAAACGAAGGACAATAAGGCTAACCTTGGCCAGTTGAGACTTTATTGTCTAAGTTGTGATAAGTAGAGAGTAGCTCTGCAATAGACTGGTTACTCCCTTTATCATCCACTATATGGTTACTTCCCTGTGGGGATGTAAACCATTCTGTTTGAAGTTTTTTAGCTAAGCAACAATGTGAAGATGTATTTTCAGAGTTTCTATCAGTAAGTTTTAGTTTAGAGCAGTGGGAATTGTCCACTGAACCTATTTGTAGTGATGGAAATGCCAGACAGGGATGCTGTCTCAGAAAAGCCATAGCTGGGCAAAAACTTTGTCCATATGGCTGGAAGAGAGAACAGGGATGCTGTTTCTCTTGAGTTGGAGCAGGGCAGGGATGCTGTCCTATCAGCTCCACACTAGGGCAGGGATGCTGTCCTAAGTGTTGTGAGGCAGTGCAGAGTTTCTGCACTAAAGTTTCTCTGGGAGGGTTGGAGGGATGCTCCATGTTAACTAAAATGGTGCTCTTTTTCTCACCAATGTTAGTTATCCCACCGAGAGGTACTTCCACCTCAGGGAGTACAGTTTTGCCAACTGATGATTCCCTTGGAACAGGTGCCACCCCAGGAGAGGTTTCTCCCACCACAGGAATGGTATCCTGAATGGTAGGGTGGTTAGGGAATACTGTGATACCCTTTTTACCTGTTGATGGAGAGGATTCCTGAGTTTTCAGGCCTTCTCTCCTTTGCTTTTTCATTTCAGTAGAAATGAGAGGGAACAATTCCTCAGGGATGCCCAGCATGGCTGCATGGGCATAAAACTCTACATCAGCCCAACCTGAGGCCTCTAGGTCATTACCTAAGAGACAGTCTACAGGTAAGCTAGGTGATACCACCACCTGCTTAGGGCCAGTAACTCCACCCCAACTAAACTGAATTATAGCTAAGGGAAGAAACTTAGTGGAGTTATGGACATCAATAATCTTATACTGTTGTCCAATGATGTGTTGATCAGGGTGCACTAGGTTTTCAGTCACCAAAGTGAAACTGGCACCTGTGTCCCTGTAGGCCAAGGCCTCAACACCATTTATTGAAACTGTCTGCCTGTACTTATCCATTGTAAGGGGACAAGCAGCCAGTGTGGCAAGGCCAATGCCACTAGGTGTGACAGAAACTGTCTTGGGAGTGACTACCCCAGTTTCTACTATGGACCCAAAAGTGAACCCAACTACACCCTTAACTTGACTGTTGCCAGCAGTCCCACCACTAGTACCACTACTGCTAGGGGCACTAGAGCTTGATGTATTAGTTGTGGTAGGCTCAGGGGGTTTACCTGGACAGGACTTATCCCCTGGCCTATGGCCTCTGTTTTTACACACAAAGCACCAAGGCTTTTTAATGTGTGCAGGTTGAGAAGAAGAGGAAGAATTAGTTTTATCCCCACCCTCTGAAGAGTGTTTATGATTTGAAGTGGGATCTTTGGTTTTACCCTTATCCCCATGCTTATCTTGAGATTTTTCACCATCTTTCTTCTTATTGCCATCTTTGTCACCCCCTGTATGAACTTTTCTGTTCACCCTTGTTCTGACCCATTTGTCTGCCTTCTTTCCCAATTCTTGGGGAGAGGTCAGATCAGAGTCTACCAGGTACTGGTGCAACAAATCAGACACACAATTATTAAGTATATGCTCTCTCAGGATTGTGTTATACAGGCTTTCATAATCAGTAACTTTACTGCCATGTAATCACCCCTCCAAGGCCTTCACTGAATGGTCAATGAATTCAACCCAGTCTTGTGAAGACTCCTTTTTGGTCTCTCTGAACTTTATCCTGTACTGTTCAGTGGTTAAGCCATAACCATCCAGGAGTGCATTCTTAAGAACTGTAAAGTTATTGGCATCATTTTCTTTCACAGTAAGGAGCCTATCCCTACCTTTTCCACTAAATGATAGCCATAGGATAGCAGCCCACTGCCTTTGAGGGACATCCTGTACAACACAGGCCCTCTCAAGTGCAGCAAACCACTTGTTAATGTCATCCCCCTCCTTATAAGGGGGAACTATCTTGTGCAGATTCCTGGAATCATGCTCTTTTGCAGGATGACTATGGGGAATACTGCTGCTGCCACCATGGGTATCTAAACCCAACTTCCGTCTTTCCTTCTCTAATTCAAAAGACTGTCTATCCAAATCCAGCTGTTGCTTTTTAAGCTTCAGTCTGGTTTGTTCCACCCTCAACTTATTGAGTTCCCTCTCTAACATTCTGTCATCAGGGTTGGTGGGAGGGACATTTCTAGAAACAGAGCTATGATGGGAATGAACAGAAGGAGACCTGTCCCTTACAGAAGCCACCCTAACAGCTTGGTTTACAGAAACATTACTACCAGTATGGTGAGAATAAATGCTTTTGCTATGATGTGAGACAACACTATTTATTTGGTGTGGCTCATCATCATTACCATCTATGCTAGATTGTCTAGTAATGGGCAGGCTAGGAAGTTTCTTTCCTGAATCTTTTCCTGGGGGAGTCCCTGAATCAGATTGGGAACTATTAGGTACTTTTTCAACAGATGGGGCACCTATGGCCTTATCCTGTTCTCTAAGCATGTTAAGTAACAGTTCCAAGGAAGGATTTTTCCCTACACTCAAACCTCTCTCTATACAGAGACTCCTTGCTCTTTTCCAGCTAAGGTTGTCATATGCAAGTTTGGACAGATCAACACTTTGGCCTGTGCCAGACATTTTTTAGAGAGAGTTAAAGTGATAGAAAAAGAGAAAAAAGTTTTCAGAACTTTTTGGAAAGACAGAAAAAAACTTTTAAAACTTTTAAGAACTTTTTGAAAGTTTAGAAGTACTTTTCAGCACTTAGAAAAGAGGGAAAAGAGGAAATGCAAAACTTTTTGGCTATGTGTATATACACTGACCTTGTTTTGTATATTTTTCTCTTATGAAAAGTACAATGACAAGAGTGGTAAGTAGTCTCAAGCACTTATCCCACCACTGCACAACCAATGTAGGAGGCTGGACTGGCTTGTAGTGAGTACCAAGGGGTACTTGCACCTTGCACCAGGCCCAGTTATCCCTTATTAGTGTATAGGGTGTCTAGCAGCTTAGGCTGATAGATAATGGTAGCTTAGCAGAGCAGCTTAGGCTGAACTAGGAGACGTGTGAAGCTACTACAGTACCACCTAGTGTCATATGCACAATATCATAAGAAAACACAATACACAGTTATACTAAAAATAAAGGTACTTTATTTTTATGACAATATGCCAAAGTATCTTAGAGTGTACCCTCAGTGAGAGGATAGGAAATATACACAAGATATATATACACAATAGCAAAAATATGCAGTATAGTCTTAGAAAACAGTGCAAACAATGTATAGTTACAATAGGATGCAATGGGGAAACATAGGGATAGGGGCAACACAAACCATATACTCCAAAAGTGGAATGTGAACCACGAATGGACCCCAAACCTATGTGACCTTGTAGAGGGTCGCTGGGACTATTAGAAAATAGTGAGAGTTAGAAAAATAACCCTCCCCAAGACCCTGAAAAGTGAGTGCAAAGTGCACTAAAGTTCCCCTAAGGACAAAGTAGTCGTGTTAGAGGAATAATGCAGGAAAGACACAAACCAGCAATGCAACAACTGTGGATATCCAATCTAGGGTACCTGTGGAACAAGGGGACCAAGTCCAAAAGTCACAAGCAAGTCGGAGATGGGCAGATGCCCAGGAAATGCCAGCTGCGGGTGCAAAGAAGCTTCGACTGGACAGAAGAAGCTGAGGTTTCTGCAAGAACGAAAAAGGCTAGAGACTTCCCCTTTGGTGGATGGATCCCACTCCCGTTGGAGAGTCGTGCAGAAGTGTTTTCCCGCCGGAAGGACGCCAACAAGCCTTGCTAGCCGCAAATCGTGCGTTTGGCGTTTTTGGACGCTGCCGGGGCCCAGGAGGGACCAGGAGGTCGCAAATTAGACCTGAAGAGAGACGGGACATTGAGCAAGACAAAGAGCCCTCACTGAAGCAGGTAGCACCCGGAGAAGTGCCAGAAACAGGCACTACAAGGATGCGTGAAACGGTGCTCGCCGAAGTTGCACAAAGGAGTCCCACGTCGCCGGAGACCAACTTAGAAAGTCGTGCAATGCAGGTTAGAGTGCCGTGGACCCAGGCTTGGCTGTGCACGAAGGATTTCCGCCGGAAGTGCACAGGGGCCGGAGTAGCTGCAAAGTCGCGGTTCCAAGCAATACAGCCCAGCGAGGTGAGGCAAGGACTTACCTCCACCAAACTTGGGCTGAAGAGTCACTGAACTGTGGGGGTCACTTGGACCAAGTCGCTGGATTCGAGGGACCTCGCTCGTCGTGCTGAGAGGAGACCCAAGGGACCGGTAATGCAGCTTTTTGGTGCCTGCGGTTGCAGGGGGAAGATTCCGTCGACCCACGGGAGATTTCTTCGGAGCTTCTGGTGCAGAGAGGAGGCAGGCTACCCCCACAGCATGCACAAGCAGGAAAACAGTCGAGAAGGCGGCAGGATCAGCGTTACAGAGTTGCAGTAGTCGTCTTTGCTACTATGTTGCAGGTTTGCAGGCTTCCAGCGCGGTCAGCGGTCGTTTCCTTATCAGAAGGTGAAGAGAGAGATGCAGAGGAACTCGGATGAGCTCTTGCATTCGTTATCTGAAGTTTCCCCAGAGACAGAGACCCTAAATAGCCAGAAAAGAGGGTTTGGCTACCTAGGAGAGAGGATAGGCTACTAACACCTGAAGGAGCCTATCACAAGGAGTCTCTGACGTCACCTGGTGGCACTGGCCACTCAGAGCAGTCCAGTGTGCCAGCAGCACCTCTATTTCCAAGATGGCAGAGGTCTGGAGCACACTGGAGGAGCTCTGGACACCTCCCAGGGGAGGTGCAGGTCAGGGGAGTGGTCACTCCCCTTTCCTTTGTCCAGTTTCGCGCCAGAGCAGGGCTAAGGGGTCCCTGAACCGGTGTAGACTGGCTTATGCAGAATTGGGCACCTCTGTGCCCAACAAAGCATTTCCAGAGGCTGGGGGAGGCTACTCCTCCCCTGCCTTCACACCATTTTCCAAAGGGAGAGGGTGTCACACCCTCTCTCAGAGGAAGTTCTTTGTTCTGCCATCCTGGGCCAGGCCTGGCTGGACCCCAGGAGGGCAGCTGCCTGTCTGAGGGGTTGGCAGCAGCAGCAGCTGCAGTGAAACCCCAGGAAGGGCAGTTTGGCAGTACCAGGGTCTGTGCTACAGACCACTGGGATCATGGGATTGTGCCAACTATGCCAGGATGGCATAGAGGGGGCAATTCCATGATCATAGACATGTTACATGGCCATATTCGGAGTTACCATTGTGAAGCTACATATAGGTAGTGACCTATATGTAGTGCACGCGTGTAATGGTGTCCCCGCACTCACAAAGTTCAGGGAATTGGCTCTGAACAATGTGGGGGCACCTTGGCTAGTGCCAGGGTGCCCTCACACTAAGTAACTTTGCACCTAACCTTTACCAGGTAAAGGTTAGACATATAGGTGACTTATAAGTTACTTAAGTGCAGTGTAAAATGGCTGTGAAATAACGTGGACGTTATTTCACTCAGGCTGCAGTGGCAGGCCTGTGTAAGAATTGTCAGAGCTCCCTATGGGTGGCAAAAGAAATGCTGCAGCCCATAGGGATCTCCTGGAACCCCAATACCCTGGGTACCTCAGTACCATATACTAGGGAATTATAAGGGTGTTCCAGTAAGCCAATGTAAATTGGTAAAATTGGTCACTAGCCTGTTAGTGACAATTTGAAAGTAATGAGAGAGCATAACCACTGAGGTTCTGGTTAGCAGAGCCTCAGTGAGACAGTTAGGCACCACACAGGGAACATATACATGCACACCTATGAGCACTGGGGCCCTGTGTGACAGGGTCCAAGTGACACATACATATAGGCCACAAACCTATGAGCACTGGGGTCCTGACCAGCAGGATCCCAGTGACACATAACAAACATACAGAAAACATAGTGTTTTCACTATGAGCACTGAGGCCCAGACATCAGGATCCCAGTGAGACAGTGAAAACAGTGACAAACATCCTGACATACACTCACAAACAGGCCAAAAGTGGGGGTAACAAGGCTAGAAAGAGGCTACTTTCTCACAGTATTCAGCTATACCTAGGAGGTATCCGTCTCCAAACTCCCCACGTTCTAGGCATTGGTGTATCCCACTGTGCCTGAAAATGTAGGAGTCATGTGTACTCCCTGGAAATTTGGCAACCATGTCAGTGATAACATAATGGGCGTCACATACCACCTGGATGTTGTGTGAGTGGGTACACTTCCTATTGCGGAACAGATATTCCAAGTTTGCAGGAGGGCATATTTGTATATGTGTCCCATCTACACACCCTATGACATGGGGGAAGTTGGCAATCCTGTAGAATTCCAACTTGGTGCTGTTGATTTCTGCCTCATTCCTGGGTAGGTATATGTATCTGGACATGTGTGTGAGTAAGGCATCTAGGAATGCCCTGAAGAACCGTGAAAGTGATCTTTGGGATACCCCACCTGCCACAGCAATGA
Organism: Pleurodeles waltl; assembly: GCF_031143425.1. NCBI lineage: Eukaryota > Metazoa > Chordata > Amphibia > Caudata > Salamandridae > Pleurodeles > Pleurodeles waltl. The sequence continues at coordinate 432,086,553 of NC_090448.1, forward strand.
CCCCCTGATAGCTACCCGAGGCCAAGAGGTGCAGTGAGCACAGCACTTGCACATGCGTAGGGATGGCGCAGCCGCGCACAGTCTGGCGTTGTAGCTGTGGTTTGAGTAATTCTATTAAATCTAGTATTGCTGCACTGCTGAGTCTATATTTATCATAAATCTCCTCCTCAGTTTGTTGGAAAAGTGTCTGCCTGGTTCTGTATATCTTCTCCTGTCTCTGGCTCCCCCTCCTCCTCTGCTGGGCGGCGTGGGCTCTCCTCCTCATTCCTATCACATATATTTCCGCCATCTTGAGTAACCCAGGTGCCTTCTGGGTCTCCTTTTATACTTTGGTAATGGTTACCACCTGCTCTGAGTTAGTGGTAAATTGGAAGTGCAAAATGGGCTTTTTGAGACTAGTCGCAATTTGCGAGTGGCTATTGCATTTGGGTTGCGACTCGCAAATTGTGACTTCCTATTTGCGGGTCGCAAAATGGGGTCGCTATTTTTGCGAGTCGGTAATGGCTCGCGTCGCATTTTGCGAGACGGAAATGGGATTTTTGCATCCCATTTCCGATTTTGCGGATTCCTAAATTGCGATTCGGGCCATTTGCGACTCGCAAAAGTTTCCTACATCTCGCCCTATATTGTTTATCAGTGCTGTGCTGTGTGAATTTTGTATAGCATACGTGCGTGTATGACTATTTAAGTGTCTATAATCAACTACTATTCTATATGAATGATCTGGCTTTGTAACGGGAAATAATGGATTATTCATTGCAGACGTACAGGGCTCAATTACTCCCTGGTATTCAAGTTGTGATAGGATCTCCTTTACCGGAGCTTTCGCTTCATGTTTAACAGGGTATTGTGGCTGCGGTTGGGATGTAGACCTAATGGGAATAATATGACAAGGAGACTCCTTGTCCCAACCTACATGATTGCGGTATAGTGCAGGTGCCTGCGCTAAAGCCCATTCTGCAGCATAGGCTCCTTTTACTGCTTCCGGAACAAGATCGGAGAAAGAAGGCAAAATGACATCTTCCCCATTCGAGAGCTTGCGGGCAAGTTCAGGTGGCCAGTCTCTCTCAGCCAATAGGATATCACTAGTAAGTTCATCCCAAAATATTACACTAATAGTGCGCTTCACGTCTCCTTCTATCTGAATTTTTAAATCATAAACCCTATCGGGGGAAGAACGCGGCCATCCGCTGTTTCAACAGCGATGTAATCGATAGTTGTTGTCGCATCCAGATGATCTTTCAGACTCTGGCGACATATTGTGACCTCTGCCGCGCTGTCTAACAGAGTCACTGCCCACCTCTTGTTCCTCAACAGTGTTCTCAATATTACTGGCATTTTTAACTGTCAGTGCGGCCACCTTCTTCTTTTTAAACTGTGGCTTTTGCTGAGGAGTCTTTTCTTTTTTAATGGTAGACTGTTGTGAATCTTTCTTTTCTTTCACGTATTCCGGAAGTCGATCTTGACGGCCCCCTCCCTCGCTACGTCTATCCGGTGCGTCCTGAAAGGAACGAGAGGGACGTGAATAAGTATATCTGTCTGGAGTTTCAATGTTCTCCCTATTTCTGAGATTATATCTCCATTTGTAGTTCTCCGGGTGTGGAGAATCAGCTCTCTTATTTCATCTTTCTTTGAAATCTTTTTGGTTGTCCCAGCACTTCTTAGAGCCCTCTTGTGCCTGCTTCGTACACTCCTTATAGGCGGTACTTTGTAACTTCAATTTTGTAGGTTTGGCTCCCAAACTATCCCGTCTTATACTAGTATAGGTATCGGAAATTATTTTCGGTAGCTGTCTCTCTTGTTCCTGATTTGGAGTTTCCCGGAGACGCTGGCGAATTGCCAGTGCTACTGCTTCCCCTTTAATATTACTTAGTATAATTGAGGATACTGCGTCAAAGTTACGCATTAATTTCATCCCCAAATCCTGGGCTGGTGCAGCCCCATGCTCATTTTGTATTTGTTTTAACACTTCCAGTAAATTGTCAAGTGTCGGGGTACCATGTGTGGTAGTATATATGGCAGCGAAGACTGTACCCCATGTGGCACAGTCATCCACCGAGGGAACGATCCCAAACAGCAAGCACATAGTGAGCAATCTATGTTTTCCTGTGGTCCCCTATGGGGAAACACGGCTTCCAGCTGACTCGTTTTCTGGGCAATCCAGAACGGTATTTTTTCCCGTTCCGTGGGCACTTTACCCTTAATAGTATGCACTGTTTGTGGATTAATCCCAGTAGCCAATTGATATCTACCAGCCACTGGCGGTGCTGGACGCGCTGGTGTTGTGTTCAATGTTTGCATTACGAACTGAACTAATCGTCTATATAATGCCACTAATTCATTATATAAAATTCGTAAATCTGCTATCGGCATATTCTGTATGCCTGGGTGAGGTGTGTATGTGGCGAACATAGGCCAGGTAGGTCCATCATTACTTAAGGGACCTAACCTCACTCTTCGTAGTACATGTGGTAGGGCGCCTTCGAACCAGTTCTGATGCTCCTGGTAGGTGAGCGAAATTTCATGATACTGCTATGCTTGGTACTGTAAAGGTACGTTTGCAACTTCATATGTGTAGAATGTTTTTGTTCTTTGGTCAACCTCAGGAAAGGTGACCCAACAGTAAAATGTTTCTGTTTGGTATGCTTCCGTAGCTTCTGTTATCAGAGTAACATCCCCGCCCTCATGTGTAAGGCCATGCGTTAATAAATGTTGTGTTAGTGCATGTCTAGCATATTCAGGAATGTCTATGGTATCAGCCATATTTGTTTAGAGAAATGGAACACCAGATAGGGGAAGTATTTTCCTTTTATTAGTTCGAGCTCGAACAACCTACAGCTTAATTGAGTGTTACCTTTTCAGCTGAGGAGGATTCTCCCAAAGACCACGGGCGTCTCCGTATAATGGAACTTAGGGTACCTGTTTGTCTGTGAGACAGTGATAGTCAGGGCATCCGTAAATTAGTGCCTAAACACCATCGTTGGTGGCGTAGTTATGATTCTTGCTCTGAGCAAGACTGTTGGTTTAAGGATGACAGTACTTTTGTTTGTAGGCGACTGTGTCTTTCTTACAACAAGTCGCAACTGTTATCCCAACCTTACCGGCTCACTAGCAGCACCTCACCAGGAACACAATAGTAAAAAGTGGTATATGGCAGCCATTTACCATGGACTCAAAAAATGAGATATCTCAGGGAGTGTCGTGGTTAAACGGAGATTACACTTTTTTCACAGATATATTATGTCTCATACAAACACAGGCAATGACACAGATGCAGTGAAGTTATAATAGCTTTTTATTTAACATAACTGCAATTTGCGATAAGATGCATGGACTGCAATGATTAGGATGATGAATAAAGCAAGTAACAGTATTGTGAAGACAAGAGTCATTGTTACGAAGACCCCCACCATTTTGCAATACATAGAAAAGATATATGAGCTGTAAGATGCCCTAATACCCTAATGTAAAAAAGCCTAACCTCCTACCTAAAGGAGAGCTGGGTTTGTTAAACCTAATCTGCCAATGCCATGTCCATGAGAGGAGCCCCCAACCCTCGTTACCTTGGAATGAGGTCTCTATCTCAGACTCCGCAGGGACACGAAGACTGGGTCAGCGTCAAGACGACTACAGCATCGGTATCAGCGATGGTGGTGATGCCCTCTGGTTGGAATCCCTCTGATTATCTGTCTAAAGTGTGATGTATTTATACAGATCTACAAGGTCCCCTGACATAGGTGTATTCCTAAACAATAGATAACAGGCATGCTTGGGACGGCAATTAATATCAACAATCCCTCGAAAGTATAGAGAGGGAAAATCCCTAAGTGTGAACACCTTCTGTTTGTTTGTCTTTGGTGCTTGATCTTGACGCCTTGGCATGGTGACGCTGATAATGTAACTCATAACAAGTGGCCTAGCTATAAACAAGGCAGCCATCTTATAAGAAATAAATAATTAAATGGGCTAAGACAGAGCAAGCTAAGTAGGTTAAAAGTCACTAGATGATGGGGGCACGAGTCTACAAGCCAGAGGCTAAGCTAACTCCTGTTATCCCAGTAAAACCAACTAGGATTCACTAAACAAGCCTCCTTTCTCAGTAGCCATACCTCCTTTTTGGGCTATTTATGGTCTCTCCTCTGGGCTATTCCTGAGATAACAAATGCAAGGGCTCACCAGAGCTCCTCTGCACTTCCCTTTTTGACTTCTACCAAGGATCGACCACTGACTGCTCTAGGACACCTGCAAAACCGCAACAAAGTAGCAAGACGACTACCAGCAGCATTGTAGCACCTCATCTCTGAGGGCTGTCTGCCTTCACCCTGCACTGGAAGCCAAGAAGAAATCTCCAGTGGGTTGACAGAATCTTCCCCCTGCCAACGCAGGCACCAAACTTCTGCATCACTGGTCCTCTGGGTCCCCTCTCATCCTGACGAGCGTGGCTCCTGGAACACAGGGGCTGGGTCTAAGTGTCTCCCACAGTCCAGTGGCCCTTCTGTCCAAATTTGGTGGAGGTAAGTACTTGCCTCCCCACGCCAGACTGCAAACCTGTGTACTGCATGATTTGCAGCTGCTCCGGCTTCTGTTCCAGGACTTCCATTGTGCACAGCCTAGCCTGGGTCCTGAATTGCCCAACTCGCTGAGTTGGACTCCGATGTCGTGGGACCCTCCTTTGTGACTCTGAGTTGACTGCTGTCTTAAGATCTTCTAAGTGCCTGTTCTGGTACTTCTGCGGGTGCTGCCTGCTTCTGCTGGGCCTCTCTGAGTTGCCGATCGTCCCCTCTGTCTCCTCCTTCGAGGGGTGACATCCTGGTCCTTACTGGTCCCCAGCGGCACCCAAAATCCTCAACCGCGACTCTTGCAGCTAGCAAGGCTTGTTTGCAGTATTTCTGCGTGGAAACACTCCTGCGTCCTCCAGCACACCGTGGGACATCTTCTAACCAAAGGAGAAGTTCCTGGCACCTTCCGTTGTTACAGAATCTTTGGCTTCTTCCACCCAAAGGCAGCCCTTTTGCACCTTCATCTGGGGTTAAGTGGGCTCCTGCCCCCCCTGGACACTTGCGTGACTCTTGGACTTTTTCCCCTTCCTTTACAAGTCCTCAGGGCTAGGAATCCGTCCTCAGTGTTTTGCTGGCAGTTGTTGTTCTTGCAGAATCCCCTATCTCAACTTTACTGTCTTTCTGGTGTAGTAGGGTAACTTCACTCCTTTCTTTTCAGGGTCTTGGGGTGGCGTATCTTGGACACCCTTAGTGTTTTCTTACACTCCCGGCGACCCTCTACAACTTACACTAGGCCTGGGGTCCATTTGTGGTTCGCATGCCACTTTTAGAGTAAATGGTTTGTGTTGCCCCTAGGCCAATTTCTACCTATTGCATTCTATTGTGATTCTACATTGTTTGCACTACTTTTCTAACTGTTACTTAACTGATTTTGGTTTGTGTGCATATAATTTGTGGATATTACTTACCTCCTAAGGGAGTGTATCCTATGAGATACCTTTGGCATATTGTCACTAAAATAAAGTACCTTTATTTTTAGTAACTCTGAGTATTATATTTTCTTGTGATATAGTGCTATATGATATATTATAGTAGGAGCTTTGCATGTCTCCTGGTTCAGCCTAAGATGCTCTGCTGTAGCTACCTCTATCAGCCTAATCTGCTAGAACACCTCTGATCTACTAATAAGGGATAACGGGACCTGGCACAAGGTATAAGTACCACCACCACAACCCCAACTGCAACCTCTTGTGCCCCTAGTAATAGCAGCGGTGGTGGGAAGTCTACTTCTAATAGGCAATCCAAGGGTGTAGCTGGGCTCACTATTAGCAGTGTAGTGGGGTTGGTCTTGTTAGAGAGACCACAGAGGCTGTTTTAGGCTCTGATGGTGGCATTGACTTTGCCACCTTGGTTGCTTGTCCCCCTAAAATGGGTAAGTACAAGCAACTACCCCTAATCAACGGTGTTGAGGTTGAGGCCTACAGGGACACAGGAGCCAGTGTAACTCTGGTGATAGAAAAACTGGTCCACCCTGATCAACACCTACTTGGTCAGCAGTACCAAGTGACTGATGCTCATAACAACACCCTTAGCCACCCCATGGCTGTTGTGAATCTCAACTGGGGGGGGGGGGATTATTGGTCCAAAAAAAGGTTTGATAGCCACTGAATTACCTGTAGATTGCTTACTAGGCAATGATTTGGAAACATCAGCTTGGGCAGAAGTGGAGTTGGAGGCTCATGCAGCAATGCTGGGCATTCCTGTGAATATTTTGCTTTGACAAGGGCTCAGGCCAAAAAGCAGAAAAGACAGGGAAACTTGGATCCTGGAACAATGGACCAAGTGTTCCCAAAAGCTAGGGGTAGAAAGGGTCAATCCTTGCCCACTATCCCTCCCTCTCCAGAAGATTCCCCTTTGAGGAAGAGGAATCCTCTCCCTGTGCAGAACCTACACCATTGGAGCTGGCAGCAGACACTGCTGAGCTTTTGGGGGCAGGGGGCCTGCTAGGGAAAAGTTGAGTGTGGCACAGCAGACCTGTCCCACACTAGAGGGTTTAAGACAGCAAGCTGTCAAAGAGCAGAATGGGGATGTCAGTGATAGCCATAAGGTATATTGGAAAGACAACCTCTTGTACACTGTGTCAAGGGACCCTAAACCTGGAGCTGCCAGGAGATTGGTCATTCCCTTGCAGTACAGAGAGTTTCTTCTTACCTTGGCACATGCCATTCCTTTGGCTGGGCATTTGGGCCAGACGAAAACTTGGTAAAGGCTTGTCCCCCTGTTTCACTGGCCTCATATGTCAGAGGACACTAAGGAGTTGTGTCACTCTTGTGTGACCTGCCAAGCCAGTGGCAAGACTAGTGGCACTCCAAAGGCCCCCCTAATTCCACTTCCAGTGGTTGGGGTGCCCTTTGAAAGGGAAGGGGTTGACATAGTTGGCCCCCTTGACTCTCCAACAGCTTCAGGCAATAGATCCATCCTTGTGGTAGTGGACCATGCCACTAGGTACCCTGAAACCATCCCCTTAAGGTCCACTACTGCTCCTGCAGTGGCAAAGCCCTCCTGGGAATCTTTTCCAGAGTGGGTTTCCCTAAGGAAGTGGTGTCAGACAGAGGTAGTAACTTAATGTCTGCATACCTCAAAGCAATGTGGAAGGAGTGTGGTGTAACTTACAAGTTCACAACTCCTTACCATCCACAAACAAATGGTCTGGTTCAGAGGTTTAATAAAACTCTCAAAGGTATGACAACAGGACTCCCTGAAAAACTCAGAAGGAGATGGGATGCCCTGTTACCTTGCCTCCTTTTGTACAGGGAGGTACCCCAAAAAGGAGTGAGCTTCAGCCCCTTTGAACTCCCTTTTTGGCACCCTGTGAGATGTCCCCTTGCTCTTGTTAAGGAGGGTTGGGAACAACCTTTAAAAGCTCCTAAACAGGACATAGTAGACTATCTACTTGGCCTAAGATCAAGAATGGCTGAGTATATGAAAAAGGCCAGTAAAAACCTTCAGGCCAGCCAGGAGCTGCAAAAGCAATGGCATGACCAGAAGGCTGTCCTGCCTTAGTACCACCCAGGACAGAAGGTGTGGGTATTGGAGCCTGTGGCCCCAAGAGCACTCCAGGACAAATGGAGTGGACTCCATCTAATTGTTGAAAAGAAGGGTGAGGTTACCTATTTGGTAGACCTGGGCACTGCCAGGAGTCCCCTTAGGGTGATTCTTGTCAACCGCCTAAAACCCTACAATGACAGGGCTGATCTCACCCTGCTCATGGCAACTGATGAGGGACAGGAAGAAGAGAGTGACCCTCTCCCTGATCTCTTCTCCACCACTGAAGCTGATGGCTTAGTGGAGGGAGTGGTTTTAGCAGATTGTCTTACTGCTGAACAGAAAAACAACTGTGTTAATCTCTTAAGCCAGTTTTCTGAACTCTTAGCACTTATACTAGGTACTACTTCTTGGTGTGAACATACAATTGATACTGGAGACAGCTTGCCTGTCAAACGTAAGCTTTATAGGCAGCCTGACCATATCAGGGACTGCATTAAATAAGAGGTACAGAAAATGTTGGACTTAGGCTTGATTGAGCCTTCAGAAAGCCCCTGGGCTAGCCCAGTTGGGCTTGTACCAAAACCTCACACTAAAGATGGAAAAAGAGAGATGAGGTTTTGTGCTGATTATAGAGGGCTCAACCAAGTAACCAAGACAGGTGCTCACCCTATACCCAGGGCAGATGAGCTCATAGATACACTGGCTTCCGCCAAGTATCTAAGCACTTTTAATCTAACTGCAGGGTATTGGCAGATTAGGTTATCAGAAGATGCTAAACCCAAGACTGCATTTCAACCATTGGAGGGCACTACCAATTCACAGAAATGACCTTTGGTCTGAAAAATGCACCTGACACTTTTCAAAGGTTGGTGAATACAGTCCTGCAAGGGCTAGAAGCTTTTAGTGCAGCATATCTAGATGATATTGCTGTCTTTAGCTCAACCTGGGATAGTCACCTGGTCCACCTATGGAAAGTTTTGGAGGCCCTGCAAAAGGCAGGCCTCACTATCAAGGTCTCAAAGTGCCAGATAGGGGAGGGGAAAGTGGTTTAGCTGGGCCACCTGGTAGGTGGGGAACAGATTGCACCACTACAGGGGAAAATCCAGACTATTATGGACTGGGCTCCCCCTACAACTCAAACCCAGGTGAGAGCCTTTTTAGGCCTCACAGGGTACTATAGGAGATTCATCAAGAATTATGGCTCCATAGCAGTGCCTCTTAATGATCTCACAAGCAAAAAGATGCCTAAGAAGGTATTGTGGACAGCTAGCTGTCAAAAAGCTTTTGAGGAGCTCAAACAGGCCATGTGCTCTGCACCTGTCCTAAAAAGCCCTTGTTACTCCAAGAAATTATTTGTACAAACTGATGCTTCTGAATTGGGGGTTGGGGCAGTGCTATCACAGCTGAATACTGAGGGCCAGGATCAACCTGTTGCTTTTATCAGCAAAAGGTTGACCCCTAGAGAAAAGCGTTGGTCTGCTATAGAGAGGGAGGCCTTTGTTGTGGTCTGGCCACTGAAAACGTTGAGACCATACCTGTTTGGTACTCCCTTTATTGTTCAGACAGAACACAAAGCTCTACTTTGGCTAAAACAAATGAAAGGTGAAAACCCTAAATTGTTGAGGAGGTCCATATCCCAACAGAGAATGGACTATACAGTGGAACATAGACCTGGGAGTACCCACTCCAATACAGATGAACTCTCCAGATATTTCCACTTAGACAATGAAGACTCATCTGGGCAAGGCTAGCCTTATTGTCCTTCGTTTGGGAGGGGGGGTTGTGGGAAAGTACCATCTTGCATGGCAGGTTACCCCCATTTTTACTGTATGTATGTTTGTTTTAGCCTATGTGTCACTGGGATCCTGCTAGCCAGGACCCCATTGCTCATAGGTTTGTGGCCTATATGTGTTCCATGTGTGGTGCCTAACTGTATCACTGAGGCTCTGCTAACCAGAACCTCAGTGTTTATGCTCTCTCTGCTTTAAAAATTGTCACTGCAGGGTAGTGACTAATTTTACCAATTCTCATTGGCCAACTGGAACACCCTTATAATTCCCTTGTATAGGGTACCTAGGTACCCAGGGTATTGCGGTTCCAGGAGATCCCTCTGGGTTGCAGCATTTCTTTTGCCGCCCATAGGGAGCTCAGACAATTCTTACACAGGACTGCCACTGCAGCCTGAGTGAAATAACATCCATGTTATTTCACAGCCATTTTTTACTGCACATAAGTAACTTATAGGTCACCTATTGTATATGTCTAACCCTCACTTGGTGAAGGTTAGGTGCCACGTTACTTAGTGTGTGGGCACCCTGGCACTAGCCAAGGTGCCCCCACATTGCTCAGGGCAAATCCCCCGAAATATGTGAGTGCGGGGACACAATTACACGCATGCAATACATATAGGTCACTACCTATATGTAGCGTCACAATGGTAACTCCGAACATGGCCATGTAACATGTCTAGGTCATGGAATTGTCACCCCAATACCATTCTGGTACTGGGGGGACAATTCCATGCATCCCCGGGACTCTAGCACGGAACCTGGGTACTGCCAAACTACCTTTATGGGGTCTCCACTGCAGCTGCTGCTGCTGCCAACCCCTCAGACAGGTTTCTAACCCCCTGGGGCTTGGGCAGCCTGGTCTTAGGAAGACAGAACAAAGGATTTCCTCTGAGAGAGGGTGTTACACCCTTTTCCTTTGGAAATAGGTGTGTAGGGCTTGGGAGGAGTAGCCTCCCCAGCTTCTGGAAATGCTTTGATGGGCACAGATGGTGCCCTCTCTAAATAAGCCAGTCTACACCGGTTCAGGGATCCTTCAGCCCTGCTCTCGTGCGAAACTGGACAAAGAAAAGGGTAGTGACCACTCCCCTGACCAGCACCTCCCAGGGGAGGTGCCCAGAGCTCCTCCAGTGTGTCCCAGACCTCTGCCATCTTGGATGCAGAGGTGTTGGGGCACAATGGACAGTTCTGAGTGGCCAGTGACAGCAGGTGATGTCAGAGACCCCTCCTGATAGGTGCTAAACTTTCTCAGTAGCCAATCCTCCTCTGTGGGCTATTTAGGGTCTCTCCTCTGGGCTATTCCTCAGATAACTAATGCAAGAGCTCACCAGAGTTCCTCTGCACTTCCCTCTTCGACTTCTGCCAAGGATCGACCGCTGACTGCAAAACCGCAACAAAGTAGCTAGAAGACTACCAGCAACATTGTAGCGCCTCATCCTGCCGGCTTTCTCGACTGTTTCCTGGTGGTGCATGCTCTGAGGGCTCTCTGCCTTCACCCTGCACTGGAAGCCAAGAAGAAATCTCCAGTGGGTTGACGGAATCTTCCCCCTGCCAACACAGGCACCAAACTTCTGCATTACCAGTCCTCTGGGTCCCCTCCCATCCTGACGAGCGTGGTCCCTGGAACACAGGAGCTGGGTCCAAGTGTCTCCCACAGTCCAGTGGCCCTTCTGTCCAAATTTGGTGGAGGTAAGTCCCTGCCTCCCCACGCCAGACAGTAATCCTGTGTACTGCGTGAACTGCAGCTGCTCGGGCTTCTGTGCACTTTTCCAAGACTTCCTTTGTGCACAGCCTAGCCCAGGTCCCAAGCACTCTGTCCTGCATTGCCCAACTCGCTGAGTTGGACTCCGACGTCGTGGGACCCTCCTTTGTGATTCTGAGTTGACCGTTTGTAGGAAAGTACCATCTTGCCTGGCATGTTACCCCATATTTCACTGTATATATGTTGTTTTAGTGTATGTGTCACTGGCACTCTGCCAGCCAGGGCCCCAGTGCTCATAAGTGTGCCCTGTATGTGTTCCCTGTGTAATGACTAACTGTCTCATTGAGGCTCTGCTAACCAGAACCTCAGTGGTTATGCTCTCTCTGCTTTCTAAATTGTCACTAACAGGCTAGTGACCAATTTCACCAATTCACATTGGCATACTGGAACACCCTTATAATTCCCTAGTATATGGTACTGAGGTACCCAGGGTATTGGGGTTCCAGGAGATCCCTATGGGCTGCAGCATTTCTTTTGCCACCCATAGGGAGCTCTGACAATTCTTACACAGGCCTGCCACTGCAGCCTGCGTGAAATAACGTCCACATTATTTCACAGCCATTTACCACTGCACTTAAGTAACTTATAAGTCAGCTATATGTCTAACCTTCACTTGCTGATGGTTAGGTGCAAAGTTACTAAGTGTGAGGGCAGACTTGCACTAGCAAAGGTGCCCCCACATAGTTCAGGGCCATTTCCCCAGACTTTGAGAGTGCCGGGGACACCATTACACATGTGCACTACATATAGGTCAATACCTATATGTTTCTTCACAATGATAACTCCAAATATGGCCATGTAACATATTTAAGATCATGGAATTGTCCCCCCATTCCAAATCTGGTATTGGGGAGCCAATTCCATGCATCCTGGGGGCTCCACCATGGACCCCAGTACTGCAAAACCAGCACTCTGAGGCTTGCACTGCAGCTACAGCTGCTGCCACATCACAGGCAGGGTTCTGTCCCCCTGGGGTCTGGGCAGCCCAGTCCCAGGAAGGCGGAACAAAGCATTTCCTCTGAAAGCAGGGCGTTACACCCTCTCCCTTTGGAAATAGGTGTTACAGGCTGGGGAGGGGTAGCCTCCCCCAGCCTCTGGAAATGCTTTGAAGGGCACAGATGGTGTCCTCCTTGCATAAACCAGTCTACACTGGTTGAGGGACCCCTTCTCCCCTTCTCTGGCGTGAAACTGGACAAAGGAAAAGTGAGTGACCACTCCCCTGTCCATCACCACCCCAGGGGTGGTGCCCAGAGCTCCTCCAGTGTGTCCCAGACTTCAGCCATCTTGCTTTGCAAGGTGTGGGGGCACTCTGGAGGCCTCTGAGTGGCCAGTGCTGATAAGGTAGCCAGTCCCCCTCTGAGGTCTATTTAGGGTCTCTCCTGTGGGTTCTCTTCAGATTCTGCTTGCAAGTTTCCTTCAGGAATCCTCTGCAACTATTTCAGACTCTTCTGACCTCAGAACATCCGCAGCCTGCTCCAAGAAACACTGTAACTGCAACAAAGTGACTACAAGAGACACTTTTCTTCAGCAACCTCAGCTCCAAGTCAGCAACAGTTTTCACAGAATGCACTCTCTGGGGACTCCCTGTATTCATCCTGCACCAGAAGGACCGAAGACATCTCCCATGGAGTGATGGAGTCACTCTCCTGCTCCAAGTAGGCTCCTTCCAAGACAACGACCAGTACCCTGGGACTCCTCTCACAGCGACGTGCATGCTCCTAAGGACAGAGAGGGTAGACATCATCGGCATAGACTGTCCTGAGGTCCTGCTGACGCAATTTGGAGGAGGTAAGACCTTGCCTTCCCCGAGAGACAGTTTTAGGAATACAAATGTTAGGGAACCCTCATTTGATTCTAGGAATCTGCACAAAGTTGTCATCAACAAGTGGTTTGCTGCACTTGAGAGGGCCTGTAAAGTTCAGAGGGTCCCTCATGTACAGTGGGCTGCTATCTTTTGGTTATCCTTCTCTGGCAAAGGTAGAGACAGACTTCTTATTGTCAGAGAGGATGATGCAGATAATTACCAGGTTCTTAAAAATGTACTCTTGGATGGTCTGGGCTTAACCACTGAACAGTATAGACTTAACTTCAGAGAGACCAGAAAGGAGTCATCACAGGACTGGACTGACTTTGTAGACTGTTCTGTGAAGGCCCTAGAAGGTTGATTACATGGCAGTATGGTGAATGATTATGAAAGCCTACATAACTTGATTCTGAGTGAGCAAATTTTGAATAATTGTGTGTCTTACTTGTTGCATCAATATCTTGTGGACTCTGATCTGACCTCTCTCCAAGAAAGAAGGCAGACAAATGGGTCAGAATAGGGTGAGCAGAAAAGCTCACACAGGGGGTGACTAGGATGGCAAGAAGAAGGATGGTAAGCCACATGACAAGGGTGGGGACAAAGATAAGAAATCATCAGAGTCTTCATCAGGCCCACAAAAATCCTCTGGGGGTGGTGGGTTCAAATCCTCTTCTCTCAAAGATAAGAAACCTTGGTGTTATATGTGTAAAGCCAATGGGCATTGGGCAACTGATCCTCATTGTCCAAAGAAAAACACCAAAACTCCCACCACCACAACCCCAACTGCAACCTCTAATGCCCCTAGTAATAGCAGTGGTGGTGGGAAGAACACTACTAATAGCCAGTCAAACGGTATAGCTGGGCTCACCATTGGTAATGTAGTTGGGGTTGATCTATTTAGGGAGATCACTGAGGCTGTTTTAGTCTCTGATGGTGGCATTGACCTAGCCACTTTTGTTGCTTGTCCCATTAAGATGGCAAAGTACAAGCAGCTACCCCTGATTAATGGTGTTCAGGTTGAGGCTTACAGGGACACAGGTGCCAGTGTCACCATGGTGATGGGCAAACTGGTTGCCCCTGAGCAACACCTACTTGGTCACCACTACCAAGAGACAGACGCCCATAGCAACACTGTAAGCAACCCCATGGCTGTTGTGAATCTCAAGTGTGGGCGGGGGGGTTACTCGTCCAAAGAAAGTTTTGGTAGCCAGTGATTTACCTGTAGAATGTCTTCTAGGAAATAATTTGGAGACTTCAGCTTGGGCTGAAGTGGAGTTGGGGGCCCATGCAGCAATGCTGTGCATTCCTGGGCATATCTTTGCTCTTGCCAGGGCACAGGCCAAGAAGCAAAGAGGACAGGGAAACTTGGATCCTGGAACAATGGACCAAGTGCTTACGAAAATAGGGATGGGAAGGGCAAACCCTTGTCCACTATCCCTCCCTCCACAGATTATTCCCCTTTTGAGGAAGAGGAATTCTCTCCCTGTGCAGAACCTACACCAGAGGAGCTGGAAGCTGATGCAGCTCAGCTTTGTGGTGCAAGGGGAAGGCTGAGTGTGGCACAGCAAACCTGTCCCACATTGGAGTGCCTCAGACAGCAAGCTGTCAAGCAGGAAAATGGTGATGTCACTGACACACACAGAGTTTACTGGGCGAATAATCTCCTTTATACTGAAGCAATGGACCCTAAACCTGGTGCCACCACGAAACTTGTCATCCCCCTTCAGAACAGGGAATTCCTCCTAACTCTGGCTCATGACATCCCATTAGCTGGAGATTTAGGCCACAATAAAACATGGGACAGGCTTGTTCCACATTTTCACTGGCCACATATGTCAGAAGACACAAAGGAGTTGTGTCACTCCAGTGTCACCTGCCAAGCCAGTGGCAAGACTGGTGGCACCTCAAAGGCCCCCTGAATGCCACTACCAGTGGTTGGGGTGCCCTTTGAAAGACATTATTGGTGCTTCATGTCAATCCCCTAAAGCCTTACTATAACAGGGCTGACTGGAAGAAACTGATGGTTTGGTGGAGGGAGTAGTTCTGGCAGACTGCCTTACTGCTGAGCAGAAGGAAGACTGTAAAAATCTCCTTGATCAGTTTTCTGAATTCTTCTCCCTCACACCGGGTACAACTACTTGGTGTGAACATACAATTGACCCTGGAGACAGTTTACCTGTCAAAAGTAAAATTTACAGGCAACCAGACCATGTCAGAGATTGCATAAAAGCAGAGGTTCAGAAAATGTTAGACCTTGGAGTTATTTCGCCTTTAGATAGCCCCTGTGCCAGCCCGGTGGTGCTTGTCCCCAAACCACATAGCAAAGAAGGAAAGAGAGAAATGTGGTTTTGTGTGGACTATAGAGGTCTCAATAGTGTAACACAAACAGATGCTCACCCTATACCCAGGGCAGATGAGCTAACAGATACACTGGCAACCGCCAAGTATCTAAGCACTTTACCTTGACTGCAGGGAGTTGGCAGATCAAAATGTCAGAAGATGCTAAAGCAAAAACTGCGTTTTCTACCATAGAAGGCATTATCACTTCAGACATAGGAGAGCACACCCCAAGAGACAGACTGGACTAGAATCACACACCACACATCATTAATTCTCCTCATAAGACCCTATTTTCACTAGGCCTGGGTGGAGTTGGCCTAATAGCGTGATACGGAACTCTGCGGAGTGGCCAAAGAACCCCGCCCCTAGAAAAGTTTCCCAGCACGCCTGTTCGCATTTCGTTTTACATCAAATGCAAAGCAGTGTATGTCTTCACATTAAAAACGCACTTGAACAACACCACAACGGTTTGCATGGGCACGGCAAACTTGTTTTCTTACTCTGTTCATGGTGTTGGGTCTGTTTCTGAATCTCTTCTTAAACTTTAAAATACTCTGCCTTCCTAAATAATCTACCCCTAATATGTATTTATTGTATTAGTGTGTTTTTGTGTCTGTGTATGTAATGTTTTTTTTTCTTCATTTTTTTGTGACTTTTTGTTTTTTGTTTATTTTTTCCCTTTACTGCCTTATTTTTTCCTTCCTTAACCCCTTTACCGGTTTCTTTTCTGTACCCCACCCAGCACCATGACAGAGCAGGATAACCAGGGGAGCAACAGCACTAGACTCCCCCCCCAAACAGCCAGCAGCAGCAGCCACATACCTCGTGGACAGTGGCGCCGCCAAGGGGTCCTGGCCTGGGCAATTTTTTGTGAGGTGGAGGCAGCAGCACTGGTGTTTTTTGTGCAGTGCCACCTCCCCTGCATGCTGGCAACAGGTGGCAGGCCTGGCAGTGGATATCACCTCCTGGAGAATTGGCTTCTTTGGGGGAGGGTGTGCTGGTTTGTGCGGCACACCCGCCAAGTCCTGTAAACCACTCAGCACTGACGCACTGCTGAACGGATATCCTAGACCAGGAGCAGAACCTGCTCGACCAGCTATGTGTTGAGATTCTGGGGCTTCATGAGTATTAATTATTTGTTGTGTTTGTGTTTTACAATGCTAACCTTTTTCCAAATAGCATGCTGCTCACACTCAGAGGTAAGTTACATTTAGTTTATATTAAGAAGTTTTGTGATCCAGTTTGAGCTAGGCCGGTGCTCTGCACTACCTAATCGCACTTGTCGATGCTTGCCTTGGCTGATTATTTAAGAAACCATTGCAGACTCCTCTGTCCTCCTGTCGCCATAGTGAATAAATTATATCACTGAGTTAGTGTTCTCTGTGACTTTCTTTATGTAATTTGTACAGTCCCAAGCAATTTCACAGTGATGTGTAGTACTAGTATGTATCTATGCATTGTAAAAAAGAGAGACTGAGTTGGTCCGTCAAGGAGGCTGAGAAATGAGAATAGAATCAAAGATCATGCATTGCAATGCATTAGTTCCACTAGTACCACAGTTGATCTGATTTAGATGAGTCCAATTTTACTGCATTTGCCTGTTATAATAATTTTGTGGAGATTAACTGTACCACTAATCTAATTTATTTATCTTCATTTTTTACACCAGCACCCAGGGGCAAGAAGAGGGGCAGTACAGAGGCGGGTGAGGGAAGAGCTGGGGTGGATGCGCTGACCACCAGCGCCACTGCTGAAAGTTCTGCTCATCCCCGTAAGTCCTATTATTTATTATTTTCTAACTAACTTTTACCTCTGCCCACTATATGCTACTTTTAATTTTGCCTTGTTTATTTTTTCATACTCTCTCCTTTTTTCCTAACTATACAATTTTTGTTTAATTCCTGTTAACATTGAATTATCTTTTTTATCTTATTTCATAGGGTTTTTGTTAGCTGACATTTTCCAGTCTGTACTAAGATTTCTTCTGGTTTGCTGGTTAATCTTTCCCTCTCCCCTATATATCTTGTGGAACTGTAAGACTAAGAACAGGTTTTTGATACTCTGGTGTCCGCTGTGAAGATTGCAGGCCCAAGTAAGCTAGTGTTTTAAATCATTTTCACCATGTAAGTTTGTTTAGAAGGCTTTCTTTTACTTGCTCATGCTCTACCACTTAACGAGAGAGTGGCCATGGCCATGGACCATCCGACACAATCCCCAGTGTTGTGCTGTGTAATTCATTTATACCATACACCAGCAGTTTCCATGACAGTGCAGCATGGCTGGAAAGTATGAGGTCCCCTTTGCATTTGCAAACCAACACCATATGGTTTTCGTTAACCATTATTATTCCACCCCTTCATTGCGCTTCAATGATTCACATTCATCATCATCAAAGGCTATAGCTCTGTACTTCATTACAAAAAGTTTTTTGGTTGGCTGCACTATCTGGCTTTTCTAACATTGTGAAACAAAAAAATACCCAGAGTGATTTTTTTGATAGAAGATACTGCAGTGGTCCCCGAACTGTAGTTATGTATTGTGGTTGTATTTTTTTTATTCAAAAAAATTAAGGGGAAGCATAGACAAAAATGTATAATGTTTTTTTTCTAGCCAGACCGACCACCAGTGCTGCAGATTGAAGTACCACTGCAGGAAGAGAGTCAGTTGGAGGAGGAGAAGCGGCAGCAGGTATGGCCATTGGTAAATCACATTGCTTGCTTATTGACAATTACTATTACAATCACTAACTACAAGGACATTGTTGTGAATCATGATCATGAACCCCTGCTTTACCAGCTACAGCAGTGGTTGAGTTATGGTCTCTTCTAACTGCAACTCAGCACAAGCTCACATAATGTACGCTAAAATGAATAGCTTAATGGAAATGGGAAAGAACAGGTGGTTAAAAGAAAGGATGGGTGAAAGGAAAGGATGTGTGGGTGTGTGGAAGGATGCCTGGGTGAGTATTGCGTAATATAGATGGATGTATGAAATGATGAATGAAAGAGAAGGTGGATATTGAATGGATAAATAATGGGTTGGCGATTTTGGTGAAAGACTGGATTAACCTCTTCTGTGCCCAGGACGTAATGGTTACGTCCTGAGGCACAGTGCTGCTGTGCCCAGGACGTAACCATTACGTCCTGTGCACAGAGCCCAGAGGGAGCGCTAGCGCTCCCTCTGTGGGGTTCCCCCCCAACCCCCCAAGTCAGGGATGGAAGGGGAAGCCCTTCCCCTCCCACCCCGACCCCCCCAACCCCCCCTGTGATGTCAGCGCGCGAGCGCACGCTGATTAGTCACAGGGTCTCCCCCATCGCGCTGGAAGCAGAGCTTCCAGCGCGATTGAAAGAGAAATGCTTTTGCATTTCTCTTTCAATCCCATGGGGGAGGCCCCGAGAGGCTTCAAAGGGAAGGAAATGTATTTCCTTCCCTTTGAAGTCTCTCACAGGTTTCAAAAGCCGGATTGCTTGCAATCCGGCTTTTGAAACCCCACTAGACACCAGGGATTTTTTTTTTTTCAATGAAATTGGCAAAAGGGAGCGACCCCTTGGGCAAGGGTCGCTCCCAGGGGGGGCATTTTTTTAGGAAGGCCTTTTCTGCCCCACCTGGGGGCAGATTGGCCTATTTTGATGAGGCCAATCTGCCCCCAAGGGGGGCAGAAACCATTAGACACCAGGGAGTTTTTTTTTGCGCGTGAATTTCACGCAACGGGAGCGATCCCTTGGGCAAGGGTCGCTCCCAGGGGGAGCATTTTTTTGGGAAGGCCTTTTATGCCCTCCCTATTATTAGGCTGATCTGCCCCCAGGGGGGGCAGAAACCTCTAGGCACCAGGGAGCTTTTTTTTTTTTTTGTGATGTTCTCTTTTTTTTTAGGTGGGGAGCGATCCCTTAGGCAAGGGTCACTCCCCTACGGGGCAATATATATTTAGGCCATTTCTGCCCCCCTTGGGGCAGATTGGCCTATTTTGATGAGGCCAATCTGCCCCCAAGGGGGGCAGAAACCATTAGACACCAGGGAGTTTTTTTTTTTTGCGCAAATTTCACGCAACAGGAGCGACCCCTTGGGCAAGGGTCGCTCCCAGGGGGGACATTTTTTTTGGAAGGCCTTTTCTGCCCCCCCTGGGGGCAGATCGGCCTATTATTAGGCCGATCTGCCCCCAGGGGGGGCAGAAACCTCTAGGCACCAGGGATCATTTCTTTTATTTTTTATTTTTGTTATGTTTTCTTTTTTTTTTAGGTGGGGAGCGACCCCTTAGGCAAGGGTCGCTCCCCTAGGGGGCAAATTATATTTAGGCCATTTCTGCCCCCCTTGGGGGCAGATTGGCCTATTTTGATGAGGCCAATCTGCCCCCAAGGGGGGCAGAAACCATTAGACACCAGGGAGGTTTTTTTTTGCGTGAATTTCACACAAGGGGAGCGACCCCTTAGGCAAGGGTCGCTCCCTGGGTGGGGGGGGGTTATTTTAGGCCATTTCTGCCCCCCTGGGGGGTAGATCAGCCTATTTTGATTCGGCTGATCTGCCCCCAAGGGGGGCAGAAACCACTAGGCACCAGGGATTTTTTTGTTTTTTTGTTTTACAGATGGGGAGCGACCCCTTGGACAAGGGTCGCTCCCCTGGAGGGGCAAAATGTATTTAGGCTATTTCTGCCCGCTTTGGGGGCAGATCGGCCGATTTTAGGTCAATCTGCCCCCAAGGGGGGCAGAAACCACTAGGCACCAGGGATCTTTTTTTTGCGCCGTCACGCAAGGGGACCGACCTTGTAGGCAAGGGTCGCTCCCCGGGGGGGGCAAAATTATTTTAGGCCATCTCTGCCCCCCCTGGGGGCAGATAGGCCTATTGGTATTAGGCCGATCTACCCCCAGGGGGGGCAGAAACCTCTAGGCGCCAGGGCAAAATTTTTTTGTGTGTTTTTTTTTGTTTTTTTTTTTAGAGATGGGGAGCGACCCATCAGGCAAGGGTCGCTCCCCTGGGGGGGCAAATTGTATTTAGACCATTTCTGCCCCCCTTGGGGGCAGATTGGTCAATTTTAGGTCAATCTGCCCCAAGGGGGCAGACACCACTAGGCACCAGGGATTTGTTTTTTGTCGCCAATGTCACGCAGGGGGAGCGACCCCGTAGGCAAGGGTCGCTCCGGGGGGGGGTTGGGGGGGCAAATTTATTTTAGGCCATTTCTGCCCCCCCCAGAGGCAGATCGGCCTATTAGGCCGATCTGCCCCCGGGGGGGCAGAAACCTGTAGGCGCCAGGGCAATTTTCTTTGTGTGTTTTTTTTTTTGTTTGTTAGTTTTTTTAGAGATGGGGAGCGACCCATCAGACAAGGGTCGCTCCCCTGGGGGGCAAACTGTGTTTAGACCATTTCTGCCCCCCTTGGGGGCAGATTGGTCGATTTTATGTCAATCTGCCCCCAAGGGGGCAGAAACCACTAGGCACCGGGGATTTGTTTTTTGGTGCCAATGTCACGCAGGGGGAGCGACCCCGTAGGCAAGGGTCGCTCCGAGGGGGGGGTGGTGGGGGCAAATTTATTTTAGGCCATTTCTGCCCCCCCTAGAGGCAGATCGGCCTATTAGGCCGATCTGCCCCTGGGGGAGGCAGAAACCTCTAGGCGGCAGGGCAATTTTTTTTTTGTTTTTTGTTTGTTTGTTTTTTTAGAGATGGGGAGCGACCCATCAGACAAGGGTCGCTCCCCTGGGGAGCAAACTGTATTTAGAGCATTTCTGCCCCCCTTGGGGGCAGATTGGTCTATTTTACGTCAATCTGCCCCCAAGGGGGCAGAAACCACTAGGCACCGGGGATTTGATTTTTGGCGCCAATGTCACGCAGGGGGAGCGACCCCGTAGGCAAGGGTCGCTCCTGGTGGGGGGGGTGGGGTTGGGGGGCAAATTTATTTTAGGCCATTTCTGCCCCCCCTGGGGGAAGATCGGCCTATTATTAGGCCGATCTGCCCCCAGGGGGGCAGAAACCTGTAGGCGCCAAGGCAAAGAAAAAATTGTGGTTTTTTAGAGATGGGGAGCGACCCATCAGACAAGGGTCGCTCCCCTGGGGGGGCAAACTGTATTTAGAGCATTTCTGCCCCCCTTGGGGGCAGATTGGTGCATTTTAGGTCAATCTGCCCCCAAGGGGGCAGAAACCACTAGGCACCGGGGATTTGTTTTTTGGCGCCAATGTCACGCAGGAGGAGCGACCCCGTAGGCAAGGGTCGCTCCTGGTGGGGGGGTGGGGGTTGGGGGGGCAAATTTATTTTAGGCCATTTCTGCCCCCCCTGGGGGCAGATCGGCCTATTAATAGGCCGATCTGCCCCCAGGGGGGGGCAGAAACCTCTTGTTGCCAGGGCAAAAAAAAAATTGAGTTTTTTTTTTTTGTTTGTTTGTTTTTTTAGAGATGGGGAGCGACCCATCAGACAAGGGTCGCTCCCCTGGGGGGCAAACTGTATTTAGAGCATTTCTGCCCCCCTTGGGGGCAGAAGTGGTCGATTTTAGGTCAATCTGCCCCCAAGGGGGCAGAAACCACTAGGCACCGGGGATTTGTTTTTTGGCGCCAATGTCACTCAGGAGGAGCGACCCCGTAGGCAAGGGTCGCTCCTGGTGGGGGGCTGGGGGTTGGGGGGGCAAATTTATTTTAGACCATTTCTGCCCCCCCTAGGGGCAGATCAACCTATTATTAGACTGATCTGCCCCCAGGGGTGGCAGAAACCGCTAGGCGCCAGGGCATTTTTTTGTTTGTATTTTGTTTGTTTGTTTTTTTAGAGATGGGGAGCGACCCATCAGACAAGGGTCGCTCCCCTGGGGAGCAAACTGTATTTAGAGCATTTCTGCCCCCCTTGGGGGCAGATTGGTCTATTTTACGTCAATCTGCCCCCAAGGGGGCAGAAACCACTAGGCACCGGGGATTTGATTTTTGGCGCCAATGTCACGCAGGGGGAGCGACCCCGTAGGCAAGGGTCGCTCCTGGTGGGGGGGGTGGGGTTGGGGGGCAAATTTATTTTAGGCCATTTCTGCCCCCCCTGGGGGAAGATCGGCCTATTATTAGGCCGATCTGCCCCCAGGGGGGCAGAAACCTGTAGGCGCCAAGGCAAAGAAAAAATTGTGGTTTTTTTAGAGATGGGGAGCGACCCATCAGACAAGGGTCGCTCCCCTGGGGGGGCAAACTGTATTTAGAGCATTTCTGCCCCCCTTGGGGGCAGATTGGTGCATTTTAGGTCAATCTGCCCCCAAGGGGGCAGAAACCACTAGGCACCGGGGATTTGTTTTTTGGCGCCAATGTCACGCAGGGGGAGCGACCCCGTAGGCAAGGGTCGCTCCTGGTGGGGGGGTGGGGGTTGGGGGGGCAAATTTATTTTAGGCCATTTCTGCCCCCCCTGGGGGCAGATCGGCCTATTAATAGGCCGATCTGCCCCCAGGGGGGGGCAGAAACCTCTTGTTGCCAGGGCAAAAAAAAAATTGTGTTTTTTTTTTTTGTTTGTTTGTTTTTTTAGAGATGGGGAGCGACCCATCAGACAAGGGTCGCTCCCCTGGGGGGCAAACTGTATTTAGAGCATTTCTGCCCCCCTTGGGGGCAGAAGTGGTCGATTTTAGGTCAATCTGCCCCCAAGGGGGCAGAAACCACTAGGCACCGGGGATTTGTTTTTTGGCGCCAATGTCACTCAGGAGGAGCGACCCCGTAGGCAAGGGTCTCTCCTGGTGGGGGGCTGGGGGTTGGGGGGGCAAATTTATTTTAGGCCATTTCTGCCCCCCCTAGGGGCAGATCAACCTATTATTAGACTGATCTGCCCCCAGGGGTGGCAGAAACCGCTAGGCGCCAGTGCATTTTTTTGTTTGTTTTTTGTTTGTTTGTTTTTTTAGAGATGGGGAGCGACCCATCAGACAAGGGTCGCTCCCCTGGGGGGCAAACTGCATTTAGAGCATTTCTGCCCCCCTTGGGGGCAGATTGGAGCATTTTAGGTCAATCTGCCCCCAAGGGTGCAGAAACCACTAGGCCCCCCGGGGATTTGTTTTTTGGTGCCAATGTCACGCAGGGGGAGCGACCCCGTAGGCAAGGGTCGCTCCCGGGGGGGGGGGGGGCATGACCAGAAGGCTGTCCTGCCTTAGTACCACCCAGGACAGAAGGTGTGGGTATTGGAGCCTGTGGCCCCAAGAGCACTCCAGGACAAATGGAGTGGACTCCATCTAATTGTTGAAAAGAAGGGTGAGGTTACCTATTTGGTAGACCTGGGCACTGCCAGGAGTCCCCTTAGGGTGATTCTTGTCAACCGCCTAAAACCCTACAATGACAGGGCTGATCTCACCCTGCTCATGGCAACTGATGAGGGACAGGAAGAAGAGAGTGACCCTCTCCCTGATCTCTTCTCCACCACTGAAGCTGATGGCTTAGTGGAGGGAGTGGTTTTAGCAGATTGTCTTACTGCTGAACAGAAAAACAACTGTGTTAATCTCTTAAGCCAGTTTTCTGAACTCTTAGCACTTATACTAGGTACTACTTCTTGGTGTGAACATACAATTGATACTGGAGACAGCTTGCCTGTCAAACGTAAGCTTTATAGGCAGCCTGACCATATCAGGGACTGCATTAAATAAGAGGTACAGAAAATGTTGGACTTAGGCTTGATTGAGCCTTCAGAAAGCCCCTGGGCTAGCCCAGTTGGGCTTGTACCAAAACCTCACACTAAAGATGGAAAAAGAGAGATGAGGTTTTGTGCTGATTATAGAGGGCTCAACCAAGTAACCAAGACAGGTGCTCACCCTATACCCAGGGCAGATGAGCTCATAGATACACTGGCTTCCGCCAAGTATCTAAGCACTTTTAATCTAACTGCAGGGTATTGGCAGATTAGGTTATCAGAAGATGCTAAACCCAAGACTGCATTTCAACCATTGGAGGGCACTACCAATTCACAGAAATGACCTTTGGTCTGAAAAATGCACCTGACACTTTTCAAAGGTTGGTGAATACAGTCCTGCAAGGGTTAGAAGCTTTTAGTGCAGCATATCTAGATGATATTGCTGTCTTTAGCTCAACCTGGGATAGTCACCTGGTCCACCTATGGAAAGTTTTGGAGGCCTCACTATCAAGGTCTCAAAGTGCCAGATAGGGGAGGGGAAAGTGGTTTAGCTGGGCCACCTGGTAGGTGGGGAACAGATTGCACCACTACAGGGAAAAATCCAGACTATTATGGACTGGGCTCCCCCTACAACTCAAACCCAGGTGAGAGCCTTTTTAGGCCTCACAGGGTACTATAGGAGATTCATCAAGAATTATGGCTCCATAGCAGTGCCTCTTAATGATCTCACAAGCAAAAAGATGCCTAAGAAGGTATTGTGGACAGCTAGCTGTCAAAAAGCTTTTGAGGAGCTCAAACAGGCCATGTGCTCTGCACCTGTCCTAAAAAGCCCTTGTTACTCCAAGAAATTATTTGTACAAACTGATGCTTCTGAATTGGGGGTTGGGGCAGTGCTATCACAGCTGAATACTGAGGGCCAGGATCAACCTGTTGCTTTTATCAGCAAAAGGTTGACCCCTAGAGAAAAGCGTTGGTCTGCCATAGAGAGGGAGGCCTTTGTTGTGGTCTGGCCACTGAAAACGTTGAGACCATACCTGTTTGGTACTCCCTTTATTGTTCAGACAGAACACAAAGCTCTACTTTGGCTAAAACAAATGAAAGGTGAAAACCCTAAATTGTTGAGGAGGTCCATATCCCAACAGAGAATGGACTATACAGTGGAACATAGACCTGGGAGTACCCACTCCAATACAGATGAACTCTCCAGATATTTCCACTTAGACAATGAAGACTCATCTGGGCAAGGCTAGCCTTATTGTCCTTCGTTTGGGAGGGGGGTTGTGGGAAAGTACCATCTTGCATGGCAGGTTACCCCCATTTTTACTGTATGTATGTTTGTTTTAGCCTATGTGTCACTGGGATCCTGCTAGCCAGGACCCCATTGCTCATAGGTTTGTGGCCTATATGTGTTCCCTGTGTGGTGCCTAACTGTATCACTGAGGCTCTGCTAACCAGAACCTCAGTGTTTATGCTCTCTCTGCTTTAAAAATTGTCACTGCAGGGTAGTGACTAATTTTACCAATTCTCATTGGCCAACTGGAACACCCTTATAATTCCCTTGTATAGGGTACCTAGGTACCCAGGGTATTGCGGTTCCAGGAGATCCCTCTGGGTTGCAGCATTTCTTTTGCCGCCCATAGGGAGCTCAGACAATTCTTACACAGGACTGCCACTGCAGCCTGAGTGAAATAACATCCACGTTATTTCACAGCCATTTTTTACTGCACATAAGTAACTTATAGGTCACCTATTGTATATGTCTAACCCTCACTTGGTGAAGGTTAGGTGCCACGTTACTTAGTGTGTGGGCACCCTGGCACTAGCCAAGGTGCCCCCACATTGCTCAGGGCAAATCCCCCGAAATATGTGAGTGCGGGGACACAATTACACGCATGCAATACATATAGGTCACTACCTATATGTAGCGTCACAATGGTAACTCCGAACATGGCCATGTAACATGTCTAGGTCATGGAATTGTCACCCCAATACCATTCTGGTACTGGGGGGACAATTCCATGCATCCCCGGGACTCTAGCACGGAACCTGGGTACTGCCAAACTACCTTTATGGGGTCTCCACTGCAGCTGCTGCTGCTGCCAACCCCTCAGACAGGTTTCTAACCCCCTGGGGCTTGGGCAGCCTGGTCTTAGGAAGACAGAACAAAGGATTTCCTCTGAGAGAGGGTGTTACACCCTTTTCCTTTGGAAATAGGTGTGTAGGGCTTGGGAGGAGTAGCCTCCCCAGCTTCTGGAAATGCTTTGATGGGCACAGATGGTGCCCTCTCTAAATAAGCCAGTCTACACCGGTTCAGGGATCCTTCAGCCCTGCTCTCGTGCGAAACTGGACAAAGAAAAGGGTAGTGACCACTCCCCTGACCAGCACCTCCCAGGGGAGGTGCCCAGAGCTCCTCCAGTGTGTCCCAGACCTCTGCCATCTTGGATGCAGAGGTGTTGGGGCACAATGGACAGTTCTGAGTGGCCAGTGACAGCAGGTGATGTCAGAGACCCCTCCTGATAGGTGCTAAACTTTCTCAGTAGCCAATCCTCCTCTGTGGGCTATTTAGGGTCTCTCCTCTGGGCTATTCCTCAGATAACTAATGCAAGAGCTCACCAGAGTTCCTCTGCACTTCCCTCTTCGACTTCTGCCAAGGATCGACCGCTGACTGCAAAACCGCAACAAAGTAGCTAGAAGACTACCAGCAACATTGTAGCGCCTCATCCTGCCGGCTTTCTCGACTGTTTCCTGGTGGTGCATGCTCTGAGGGCTCTCTGCCTTCACCCTGCACTGGAAGCCAAGAAGAAATCTCCAGTGGGTTGACGGAATCTTCCCCCTGCCAACACAGGCACCAAACTTCTGCATCACCAGTCCTCTGGGTCCCCTCCCATCCTGACGAGCGTGGTCCCTGGAACACAGGAGCTGGGTCCAAGTGTCTCCCACAGTCCAGTGGCCCTTCTGTCCAAATTTGGTGGAGGTAAGTCCCTGCCTCCCCACGCCAGACAGTAATCCTGTGTACTGTGTGAACTGCAGCTGCTTGGGCTTCTGTGCACTTTTCCAAGACTTCCTTTGTGCACAGCCTAGCCCAGGTCCCAAGCACTCCGTCCTGCATTGCCCAACTCGCTGAGTTGGACTCCGACGTCGTGGGACCCTCCTTTGTGATTCTGAGTTGACCGTTTGTAGGAAAGTACCATCTTGCCTGGCATGTTACCCCATATTTCACTGTATATATGTTGTTTTAGTGTATGTGTCACTGGCACTCTGCCAGCCAGGGCCCCAGTGCTCATAAGTGTGCCCTGTATGTGTTCCCTGTGTGATGACTAACTGTCTCATTGAGGCTCTGCTAACCAGAACCTCAGTGGTTATGCTCTCTCTGCTTTCTAAATTGTCACTAACAGGCTAGTGACCAATTTCACCAATTCACATTGGCATACTGGAACACCCTTATAATTCCCTAGTATATGGTACTGAGGTACCCAGGGTATTGGGGTTCCAGGAGATCCCTATGGGCTGCAGCATTTCTTTTGCCACCCATAGGGAGCTCTGACAATTCTTACACAGGCCTGCCACTGCAGCCTGCGTGAAATAACGTCCACGTTATTTCACAGCCATTTACCACTGCACTTAAGTAACTTATAAGTCAGCTATATGTCTAACCTTCACTTGCTGATGGTTAGGTGCAAAGTTACTAAGTGTGAGGGCAGACTTGCACTAGCAAAGGTGCCCCCACATAGTTCAGGGCCATTTCCCCAGACTTTGAGAGTGCCGGGGACACCATTACACATGTGCACTACATATAGGTCAATACCTATATGTTTCTTCACAATGATAACTCCAAATATGGCCATGTAACATATTTAAGATCATGGAATTGTCCCCCCATTCCAAATCTGGTATTGGGGAGCCAATTCCATGCATCCTGGGGGCTCCACCATGGACCCCAGTACTGCAAAACCAGCACTCTGAGGCTTGCACTGCAGCTACAGCTGCTGCCACATCACAGGCAGGGTTCTGTCCCCCTGGGGTCTGGGCAGCCCAGTCCCAGGAAGGCGGAACAAAGCATTTCCTCTGAAAGCAGGGCGTTACACCCTCTCCCTTTGGAAATAGGTGTTACAGGCTGGGGAGGGGTAGCCTCCCCCAGCCTCTGGAAATGCTTTGAAGGGCACAGATGGTGTCCTCCTTGCATAAACCAGTCTACACTGGTTGAGGGACCCCTTCTCCCCTTCTCTGGCGTGAAACTGGACAAAGGAAAAGTGAGTGACCACTCCCCTGTCCATCACCACCCCAGGGGTGGTGCCCAGAGCTCCTCCAGTGTGTCCCAGACTTCAGCCATCTTGCTTTGCAAGGTGTGGGGGCACTCTGGAGGCCTCTGAGTGGCCAGTGCTGATAAGGTAGCCAGTCCCCCTCTGAGGTCTATTTAGGGTCTCTCCTGTGGGTTCTCTTCAGATTCTGCTTGCAAGTTTCCTTCAGGAATCCTCTGCAACTATTTCAGACTCTTCTGACCTCAGAACATCCGCAGCCTGCTCCAAGAAACACTGTAACTGCAACAAAGTGACTACAAGAGACACTTTTCTTCAGCAACCTCAGCTCCAAGTCAGCAACAGTTTTCACAGAATGCACTCTCTGGGGACTCCCTGTATTCATCCTGCACCAGAAGGACCGAAGACATCTCCCATGGAGTGATGGAGTCACTCTCCTGCTCCAAGTAGGCTCCTTCCAAGACAACGACCAGTACCCTGGGACTCCTCTCACAGCGACGTGCATGCTCCTAAGGACAGAGAGGGTAGACATCATCGGCATAGACTGTCCTGAGGTCCTGCTGACGCAATTTGGAGGAGGTAAGACCTTGCCTTCCCCGAGAGACAGTTTTAGGAATACAAATGTTAGGGAACCCTCATTTGATTCTAGGAATCTGCACAAAGTTGTCATCAACAAGTGGTTTGCTGCACTTGAGAGGGCCTGTAAAGTTCAGAGGGTCCCTCATGTACAGTGGGCTGCTATCTTTTGGTTATCCTTCTCTGGCAAAGGTAGAGACAGACTTCTTATTGTCAGAGAGGATGATGCAGATAATTACCAGGTTCTTAAAAATGTACTCTTGGATGGTCTGGGCTTAACCACTGAACAGTATAGACTTAACTTCAGAGAGACCAGAAAGGAGTCATCACAGGACTGGACTGACTTTGTAGACTGTTCTGTGAAGGCCCTAGAAGGTTGATTACATGGCAGTATGGTGAATGATTATGAAAGCCTACATAACTTGATTCTGAGTGAGCAAATTTTGAATAATTGTGTGTCTTACTTGTTGCATCAATATCTTGTGGACTCTGATCTGACCTCTCTCCAAGAAAGAAGGCAGACAAATGGGTCAGAATAGGGTGAGCAGAAAAGCTCACACAGGGGGTGACTAGGATGGCAAGAAGAAGGATGGTAAGCCACATGACAAGGGTGGGGACAAAGATAAAAAATCATCAGAGTCTTCACCAGGCCCACAAAAATCCTCTGGGGGTGGTGGGTTCAAATCCTCTTCTCTCAAAGATAAGAAACCTTGGTGTTATATGTGTAAAGCCAATGGGCATTGGGCAACTGATCCTCATTGTCCAAAGAAAAACACCAAAACTCCCACCACCACAACCCCAACTGCAACCTCTAATGCCCCTAGTAATAGCAGTGGTGGTGGGAAGAACACTACTAATAGCCAGTCAAACGGTATAGCTGGGCTCACCATTGGTAATGTAGTTGGGGTTGATCTATTTAGGGAGATCACTGAGGCTGTTTTAGTCTCTGATGGTGGCATTGACCTAGCCACTTTTGTTGCTTGTCCCATTAAGATGGCAAAGTACAAGCAGCTACCCCTGATTAATGGTGTTCAGGTTGAGGCTTACAGGGACACAGGTGCCAGTGTCACCATGGTGATGGGCAAACTGGTTGCCCCTGAGCAACACCTACTTGGTCACCACTACCAAGAGACAGACGCCCATAGCAACACTGTAAGCAACCCCATGGCTGTTGTGAATCTGAAGTGTGGGCGGGGGGGTTACTCGTCCAAAGAAAGTTTTGGTAGCCAGTGATTTACCTGTAGAATGTCTTCTAGGAAATAATTTGGAGACTTCAGCTTGGGGTGAAGTGGAGTTGGGGGCCCATGCAGCAATGCTGTGCATTCCTGGGCATATCTTTGCTCTTGCCAGGGCACAGGCCAAGAAGCAAAGAGGACAGGGAAACTTGGATCCTGGAACAATGGACCAAGTGCTTACGAAAATAGGGATGGGAAGGGCAAACCCTTGTCCACTATCCCTCCCTCCACAGATTATTCCCCTTTTGAGGAAGAGGAATTCTCTCCCTGTGCAGAACCTACACCAGAGGAGCTGGAAGCTGATGCAGCTCAGCTTTGTGGTGCAAGGGGAAGGCTGAGTGTGGCACAGCAAACCTGTCCCACATTGGAGTGCCTCAGACAGCAAGCTGTCAAGCAGGAAAATGGTGATGTCACTGACACACACAGAGTTTACTGGGCGAATAATCTCCTTTATACTGAAGCAAGGGACCCTAAACCTGGTGCCACCACGAAACTTGTCATCCCCCTTCAGAACAGGGAATTCCTCCTAACTCTGGCTCATGACATCCCATTAGCTGGAGATTTAGGCCACAATAAAACATGGGACAGGCTTGTTCCACATTTTCACTGCCCACATATGTCAGAAGACACAAATGAGTTGTGTCACTCCTGTGTCACCTGCCAAGCCAGTGGCAAGACTGGTGGCACCTCAAAGGCCCCCTGAATGCCACTACCAGTGGTTGGGGTGCCCTTTGAAAGACATTATTGGTGCTTCATGTCAATCCCCTAAAGCCTTACTATAACAGGGCTGACTGGAAGAAACTGATGGTTTGGTGGAGGGAGTAGTTCTGGCAGACTGCCTTACTGCTGAGCAGAAGGAAGACTGTAAAAATCTCCTTGATCAGTTTTCTGAATTCTTCTCCCTCACACCGGGTACAACTACTTGGTGTGAACATACAATTGACCCTGGAGACAGTTTACCTGTCAAAAGTAAAATTTACAGGCAACCAGACCATGTCAGAGATTGCATAAAAGCAGAGGTTCAGAAAATGTTAGACCTTGCAGTTATTTCGCCTTTAGATAGCCCCTGTGCCAGCCCGGTGGTGCTTGTCCCCAAACCACATAGCAAAGAAGGAAAGAGAGAAATGTGGTTTTGTGTGGACTATAGAGGTCTCAATAGTGTAACACAAACAGA
Organism: Pleurodeles waltl; assembly: GCF_031143425.1. Taxonomy (NCBI): domain Eukaryota; kingdom Metazoa; phylum Chordata; class Amphibia; order Caudata; family Salamandridae; genus Pleurodeles; species Pleurodeles waltl. Next base: position 432,117,586 of record NC_090448.1, read on the forward strand.
TGCTCACCCTATACCCAGGGCAGATGAGCTAACAGATACACTGGCAACCGCCAAGTATCTAAGCACTTTACCTTGACTGCAGGGAGTTGGCAGATCAAAATGTCAGAAGATGCTAAAGCAAAAACTGCGTTTTCTACCATAGAAGGCATTATCACTTCAGACATAGGAGAGCACACCCCAAGAGACAGACTGGACTAGAATCACACACCACACATCATTGATTCTCCTCATAAGACCCTATTTTCACTAGGCCTGGGTGGAGTTGGCCTAATAGCGTGATACGGAACTCTGCGGAGTGGCCAAAGAACCCCGCCCCTAGAAAAGTTTCCCAGCACGCCTGTTCGCATTTCGTTTGACATCAAATGCAAAGCAGTGTATGTCTTCACATTAAAAACGCACTTGAACAACACCACAACGGTTTGCATGGGCACGGCAAACTTGTTTTCTTACTCTGTTCATGGTGTTGGGTCTGTTTCTGAATCTCTTCTTAAACTTTAAAATACTCTGCCTTCCTAAATAATCTACCCCTAATATGTATTTATTGTATTAGTGTGTTTTTGTGTCTGTGTATGTAATGTTTTTTTTTCTTCATTTTTTTGTGACTTTTTGTTTTTTGTTTATTTTTTCCCTTTACTGCCTTATTTTTTCCTTCCTTAACCCCTTTACCGGTTTCTTTTCTGTACCCCACCCAGCACCATGACAGAGCAGGATAACCAGGGGAGCAACAGCACTAGACTCCCCCCCCAAACAGCCAGCAGCAGCAGCCACATACCTCGTGGACAGTGGCGCCGCCAAGGGGTCCTGGCCTGGGCAATTTTTTGTGAGGTGGAGGCAGCAGCACTGGTGTTTTTTGTGCAGTGCCACCTCCCCTGCATGCTGGCAACAGGTGGCAGGCCTGGCAGTGGATATCACCTCCTGGAGAATTGGCTTCTTTGGGGGAGGGTGTGCTGGTTTGTGCGGCACACCCGCCAAGTCCTGTAAACCACTCAGCACTGACGCACTGCTGAACGGATATCCTAGACCAGGAGCAGAACCTGCTCGACCAGCTATGTGTTGAGATTCTGGGGCTTCATGAGTATTAATTATTTGTTGTGTTTGTGTTTTACAATGCTAACCTTTTTCCAAATAGCATGCTGCTCACACTCAGAGGTAAGTTACATTTAGTTTATATTAAGAAGTTTTGTGATCCAGTTTGAGCTAGGCCGGTGCTCTGCACTATCTAATCGCACTTGCCGATGCTTGCCTTGGCTGATTATTTAAGAAACCATTGCAGACTCCTCTGTCCTCCTGTCGCCATAGTGAATAAATTATATCACTGAGTTAGTGTTCTCTGTGACTTTCTTTATGTAATTTGCACAGTCCCAAGCAATTTCACAGTGATGTGTAGTACTAGTATGTATCTATGCATTGTAAAAAAGAGAGACTGAGTTGGTCCGTCAAGGAGGCTGAGAAATGAGAATAGAATCAAAGATCATGCATTGCAATGCATTAGTTCCACTAGTATCACAGTTGATCTGATTTAGATAAGTCCAATTTTACTGCATTTGCCTGTTATAATAATTTTGTGGAGATTAACTGTACCACTAATCTAATTTATTTATCTTCATTTTTTACACCAGCACCCAGGGGCAAGAAGAGGGGCAGTACAGAGGCGGGTGAGGGAAGAGCTGGGGTGGATGCGCTGACCACCAGCGCCACTTCTGAAAGTTCTGCTCATCCCCGTAAGTCCTATTATTTATTATTTTCTACCTAACTTTTACCTCTGCCCACTATATGCTACTTTTAATTTTGCCTTGTTTATTTTTTCATACTCTCTCCTTTTTTCCTAACTATACAATTTTTGTTTAATTCCTGTTAACATTGAATTATCTTTTTTATCTTATTTCATAGGGTTTTTGTTAGCTGACATTTTCCAGTCTGTACTAAGATTTCTTCTGGTTTGCTGGTTAATCTTTCCCTCTCCCCTATATATCTTGTGGAACTGTAAGACTAAGAACAGGTTTTTGATACTCTGGTGTCCGCTGTGAAGATTGCAGGCCCAAGTAAGCTAGTGTTTTAAATCATTTTCACCATGTAAGTTTGTTTAGAAGGCTTTCTTTTACTTGCTCATGCTCTACCACTTAACGAGAGAGTGGCCATGGCCATGGACCATCCGACACAATCCCCAGTGTTGTGCTGTGTAATTCATTTATACCATACACCAGCAGTTTCCATGACAGTGCAGCATGGCTGGAAAGTATGAGGTCCCCTTTGCATTTGCAAACCAACACCATATGGTTTTCGTTAACCATTATTATTCCACCCCTTCATTGCGCTTCAATGATTCACATTCATCATCATCAAAGGCTATAGCTCTGTACTTCATTACAAAAAGTTTTTTGGTTGGCTGCACTATCTGGCTTTTCTAACATTGTGAAACAAAAAAATGCCCAGAGTGATGTTTTTGATAGAAGATACTGCAGTGGTCCCCGAACTGTAGTTATGTATTGTGGTTGTATTTTTTTTATTCAAAAAAATTAAGGGGAAGCATAGACAAAAATGTATAATGTTTTTTTTCTAGCCAGACCGACCACCAGTGCTGCAGATTGAAGTACCACTGCAGGAAGAGAGTCAGTTGGAGGAGGAGAAGCGGCAGCAGGTATGGCCATTGGTAAATCACATTGCTTGCTTATTGACAATTACTATTACAATCACTAACTACAAGGACATTGTTGTGAATCATGATCATGAACACCTGCTTTACCAGCTACAGCAGTGGTTGAGTTATGGTCTCTTCTAACTGCAACTCAGCACAAGCTCACATAATGTACGCTAAAATGAATAGCTTAATGGAAATGGGAAAGAACAGGTGGTTAAAAGAAAGGATGGGTGAAAGGAAAGGATGTGTGGGTGTGTGGAAGGATGCCTGGGTGAGTATTGCGTAATATAGATGGATGTATGAAATGATGAATGAAAGAGAAGGTGGATATTGAATGGATAAATAATGGGTTGGCGATTTTGGTGAAAGACTGGATTAACCTCTTCTGTGCCCAGGACGTAATGGTTACGTCCTGAGGCACAGTGCTGCTGTGCCCAGGACGTAACCATTACGTCCTGTGCACAGAGCCCAGAGGGAGCGCTAGCGCTCCCTCTGTGGGGTTCCCCCCCAACCCCCCAAGTCAGGGATGGAAGGGGAAGCCCTTCCCCTCCCACCCCGACCCCCCCAACCCCCCCTGTGATGTCAGCGCGCGAGCGCACGCTGATTAGTCACAGGGTCTCCCCCATCGCGCTGGAAGCAGAGCTTCCAGCGCGATTGAAAGAGAAATGCTTTTGCATTTCTCTTTCAATCCCATGGGGGAGGCCCCGAGAGGCTTCAAAGGGAAGGAAATGTATTTCCTTCCCTTTGAAGTCTCTCACAGGTTTCAAAAGCCGGATTGCTTGCAATCCGGCTTTTGAAACCCCACTAGACACCAGGGATTTTTTTTTTTTCAATGAAATTGGCAAAAGGGAGCGACCCCTTGGGCAAGGGTCGCTCCCAGGGGGGGCATTTTTTTAGGAAGGCCTTTTCTGCCCCACCTGGGGGCAGATTGGCCTATTTTGATGAGGCCAATCTGCCCCCAAGGGGGGCAGAAACCATTAGACACCAGGGAGTTTTTTTTTGCGCGTGAATTTCACGCAACGGGAGCGACCCCTTGGGCAAGGGTCGCTCCCAGGGGGGGCATTTTTTTGGGAAGGCCTTTTATGCCCTCCCTATTATTAGGCCGATCTGCCCCCAGGGGGGGCAGAAACCTCTAGGCACCAGGGAGCTTTTTTTTTTTTTTTGTGATGTTCTCTTTTTTTTTAGGTGGGGAGCGATCCCTTAGGCAAGGGTCGCTCCCCTAGGGGGCAAATTATATTTAGGCCATTTCTGCCACCCTTGGGGGCAGATTGGCCTATTTTGATGAGGCCAATCTGCCCCCAAGGGGGGCAGAAACCATTAGACACCAGGGAGGTTTTTTTTTTGCGTGAATTTCACGCAAGGGGAGCGACCCCTTAGGCAAGGGTCGCTCCCTGGGTGGGGGGGGTTATTTTAGGCCATTTCTGCCCCCCTGGGGGGTAGATCAGCCTATTTTGATTCGGCTGATCTGCCCCCAAGGGGGGCAGAAACCACTAGGCACCAGGGATTTTTTTGTTTTTTTGTTTTACAGATGGGGAGCGACCCCTTGGACAAGGGTCGCTCCCCTGGAGGGGCAAAATGTATTTAGGCTATTTCTGCCCGCTTTGGGGGCAGATCGGCCGATTTTAGGTCAATCTGCCCCCAAGGGGGGCAGAAACCACTAGGCACCAGGGATCTTTTTTTTGCGCCGTCACGCAAGGGGAGCGACCTTGTAGGCAAGGGTCGCTCCCCGGGGGGGGCAAAATTATTTTAGGCCATCTCTGCCCCCCCTGGGGGAAGATAGGCCTATTGGTATTAGGCCGATCTACCCCCAGGGGGGGCAGAAACCTCTAGGCGCCAGGGCAAATTTTTTTTTTGTGTTTTTGAATTTTTTTATTTTATTTTTTTTTAGACATGGGGAGCGACCCATCAGGCAAGGGTCGCTCCCCTGGGGGGGCACATTGTATTTAGACCATTTCTGCCCCCCTTGGGGGCAGATTGGTCAATTTTAGGTCAATCTGCCCCAAGGGGGCAGACACCACTAGGCACCAGGGATTTGTTTTTTGTCGCCAATGTCACGCAGGGGGAGCGACCCCATAGGCAAGGGTCGCTCCGGGGGGGGGTTGGGGGGGCAAATTTATTTTAGGCCATTTCTGCCCCCCCCCCAGAGGCAGATCGGCCTATTAGGCCGATCTGCCCCCGGGGGGGCAGAAACCTGTAGGCGCCAGGGCAATTTTTTTTGTGTGTTTTTTTTTTTGTTTGTTAGTTTTTTTAGAGATGGGGAGCGACCCATCAGACAAGGGTCGCTCCCCTGGGGGGCAAACTGTGTTTAGACCATTTCTGCCCCCCTTGGGGGCAGATTGGTCGATTTTATGTCAATCTGCCCCCAAGGGGGCAGAAACCACTAGGCACCGGGGATTTGTTTTTTGGTGCCAATGTCACGCAGGGGGAGCGACCCCGTAGGCAAGGGTCGCTCCGAGGGGGGGGTGGTGGGGGCAAATTTATTTTAGGCCATTTCTGCCCCCCCTAGAGGCAGATCGGCCTATTAGGCCGATCTGCCCCTGGGGGGGGGCAGAAACCTCTAGGCGCCAGGGCAATTTTTTGTTTGTTTTTTGTTTGTTTGTTTTTTTAGAGATGGGGAGCGACCCATCAGACAAGGGTCGCTCCCCTGGGGAGCAAACTGTATTTAGAGCATTTCTGCCCCCCTTGGGGGCAGATTGGTTGATTTTACGTCAATCTGCCCCCAAGGGGGCAGAAACCACTAGGCACCGGGGATTTGTTTTTTGGCGCCAATGTCACGCAGGGGGAGCGACCCCGTAGGCAAGGGTCGCTCCTGGTGGGGGGGGTGGGGTTGGGGGTCAAATTTATTTTAGGCCATTTCTGCCCCCCCTGGGGGAAGATCGGCCTATTATTAGGCCGATCTGCCCCCAGGGGGGCAGAAACCTGTAGGCGCCAAGGCAAAGAAAAAATTGTGTTTTTTTTAGAGATGGGGAGCGACCCATCAGACAAGGGTCGCTCCCCTGGGGGGCAAACTGTATTTAGAGCATTTCTGCCCCCCTTGGGGGCAGATTGGTGCATTTTAGGTCAATCTGCCCCCAAGGGGGCAGAAACCACTAGGCACCGGGGATTTGTTTTTTGGCGCCAATGTCACGCAGGGGGAGCGACCCCGTAGGCAAGGGTCGTTCCTGGTGTGGGGGGGTGGGGGTTGGGGGGGCAAATTTATTTTAGGCCATTTCTGCCCCCCCTGGGGGCAGATCGGCCTATTAATAGGCCGATCTGCCCCCAGGGGGGGGCAGAAACCTCTTGTTGCCAGGGCAAAAAAAAAATTGTGTTTTTTTTTTTTGTTTGTTTGTTTTTTTAGAGATGGGGAGCGACCCATCAGACAAGGGTCGCTCCCCTGGGGGGCAAACTGTATTTAGAGCATTTCTGCCCCCCTTGGGGGCAGAAGTGGTCGATTTTAGGTCAATCTGCCCCCAAGGGGGCAGAAACCACTAGGCACCGGGGATTTGTTTTTTGGCGCCAATGTCACTCAGGAGGAGCGACCCCGTAGGCAAGGGTCGCTCCTGGTGGGGGGCTGGGGGTTGGGGTGGCAAATTTATTTTAGGCCATTTCTGCCCCCCCTAGGGGCAGATCAACCTATTATTAGACTGATCTGCCCCAAGGGGTGGCAGAAACCGCTAGGCGCCAGGGCATTTTTTTGTTTGTTTTTTGTTTGTTTGTTTTTTTAGAGATGGGGAGCGACCCATCAGACAAGGGTCGCTCCCCTGGGGGGCAAACTGCATTTAGAGCATTTCTGCCCCCCTTGGGGGCAGATTGGAGCATTTTAGGTCAATCTGCCCCCAAGGGTGCAGAAACCACTAGGCCCCCCGGGGATTTGTTTTTTGGTGCCAATGTTACGCAGGGGGAGCGACCCCGTAGGCAAGGGTCGCTCCCGGGGGGGGGGGGGGGTGGAGGTTCGGGGGGCAAATTTATTTTAGGCCATTTCTGCCCCCCCCGGGGGAAGATCTGCCTGTTATTAGGCCGATCTGCCCCCGGGGGGGCAGAAACCTGTAGGCGCCAGGGCAAATTTGTTTTTTGTGTTTTTTTGTTTGTTTGTTTGTTTTTTTAGAGATGGGGAGCGACCCATCAGACAAGGGTTGCTCCCCTGGGGGGCAAACTGTGTTTAGACCATTTCTGCCCCCCTTGGGGGCAGATTGGTAAATTTTAGGGCAATCTGCCCCCAAGGGGGCAGAAGCCACTAGGCACTGGGGATTTGTTGTTTGGCGCCAATGTCACGCACGGGGAGCGACCCCGTAGGCAAGGGTCACTCCTGGGCAGGGGGGGTTTGGGGGGCTGGGGGGTCAAATTTATTTTAGGGCATTTACCCCCCCCCCCTGGGGCCGGCTGAGCTAGAGGTCAAAATCCACAGGTAGGCACTTTGCAAAAAACACCTCTGTTTTCTGTGAAAAAATATGTTGTGTCCACGTTGTGTTTTGGGCCATTTCCTTTCGTGGGCGCTAGGCCTACCCACACAAGTGAGGTACCATTTTTATGGAGAGACTTAGGGGAACGGTGGGTGGAAGGAAATTTGTGGCTTCTCTCAGATTCCAGAACTTTCTGTCACCGAAATGAGAGGAAAAAGTGTTTTTGGGCCAACTTTTGATGTTTGCAAAGGATTACGGGTAACAGAACCTGGTCAGAGCCCCGCAAATCACCCCATCTTGGATTCCTCTAGGTCTCTAGTTTTCAAAAATGCGCTGGTTTGCTAGGTTTCCCCAGGTGCCGGCTGAGCTAGAGGCCAAAATCCACAGGTAAGCACTGTTTTCTATGAAAAAATGTGATGTGTCCACGTTGTGTTTTGGGCCGTTTCCTGTCGCGAGCGCTAGGCCTACCCACACAAGTGAGGTATCATTTTTATCGAGAGACGTGGGGGAACGCTGGGTGGAAGGAAATGTGTGGCTCCTCTCAGATTCCAGAACTTTCTGCCACAGAAATGTGAGGAACATGTGTTTTTTTAGCCAAATTTTGAGGTTTGCAATGGATTCTGGGTAACAGAACCTGGTCCGAGCCACACAAGTCACCCCATCTTGGGTTCCCCTAGGTCTCTAGTTTTCAGAAATGCACAGGTTTGGTAGGTTTCCCTAGGTGGCGGCTGAGCTACAGGCCAAAATCTACAGGTAGGCTCTTTGCAAAAAACACCTCTGTTTTCCTTCAAAAATTTGGCTGTGTCCACGTTGCGCTTTGGGGCGTTTCCTGTCGCGGGCGCTAGGCCTACCCACACAAGTGAGGTATCATTTTTATCGGGAGACGTGGGGGAACGCTGGGTGGAAGGAAATTTGTGGCTCATCTCAGATTCCAGAACTTTCTGCCACAGAAATGTGAGGAACATGTGTTTTTTTAGCCAAATTTTGAGGTTTGCAAAGGATTCTGGGTAACAGAACCTGGTCCGAGCCACACAAGTCACCCCATCTTGGATTCCCCTAGGTCTCTAGTTTTCAGAAATGCACAGGTTTGGTAGGTTTCCCTAGGTGGCGGCTGAGCTACAGGCCAAAATCTAAAGGTAGGCACTTTGCAAAAAACACCTCTGTTTTCCTTCAAAAATTTGGCTGTGTCCACGTTGCGCTTTGGGGCGTTTCCTGTCGCGGGCGCTAGGCCTACTACACAAGTGAGGTATCATTTTTATCGGGAGATGTGGGGGAACGCTGGGTGGAAGGAAATTTGTGGCTCCTCTCAGATTCCAGAACTTTCTGCCACAGAAATGTGAGGAACATGTGGTTTTTTAGCCAAATTTTGAGGTTTGCAAAGGATTCTGGGTAACAGAACCTGGTCCGAACCACACAAGTCACCCCATCTTGAATTCCCCTAGGTCTCTAGTTTTCAGAAATGCACAGGTTTGGTAGGTTTCCCTAGGTGGCGGCTGAGCTACAGGCCAAAATCTACAGGTAGGCACTTTGCAAAAAACACCTCTGTTTTCCTTCAAAAATGTGGCTGTGTCCACGTTGCGCTTTGGGGCGTTTCCTGTCACGGGCGCTAGGCCTACCCACACAAGTGAGGTATCATTTTTATCGGGAGACATGGAGGAACGCTGGGTGGAAGGAAATTTGTGGCCCCTCTCAGATTCCAGAACTTTCTGCCACAGAAATGTGAGGAACATGTGTTTTTTTAGCCAAATTTTGAGGTTTGCAAAGGATTCTGGGTAACAGAACCTGGTCCGAGCCACACAAGTCACCCCATCTTGGATTCCCCTAGGTCTCTAGTTTTCAGAAATGCACAGGTTTGGTAGGTTTCCCTAGGTGGCGGCTGAGCTACAGGCCAAAATCTACAGGTAGGCACTTTGCAAAAAACACCTCTGTTTTCCTTGAAAAATTTGGCTGTGTCCACGTTGCGCTTTGGGGCGTTTCCTGTCGCGGGCGCTAGGTCTACCCACACAAGTGAGGTATCATTTTTATCGGGAGACGTGGGGGAACGCTGGGTGGAAGGAAATTTGTGGCTCCCCTCAGATTCCAGAACTTTCTGCCACAGAAATGTGAGGAACATGTGTTTTTTTAGCCAAATTTTGAGGTTTGCAAAGGATTCTGGGTAACAGAACCTGGTCCGAGCCACACAAGTCACCCATCTTGGATTCCCCTAGGTCTCTAGTTTTCAGAAATGCACAGGTTTGGTAGGTTTCCCTAGGTGGCGGCTGAGCCACATGCCAAAATCTACAGGTAGGCACTTTGCAGAAAACACCTCTGTTTTCCTTCAAAAATTTGGCTGTGTCCACGTTGCGCTTTGGGGCGTTTCCTGTTGCGGGCGCTAGGCCTACCCAGACAAGTGAGGTATCATTTTCATCGGGAGACGTGGGGGAACGCTGGGTGGAAGGAAATTTGTGGCTCCCCTCAGATTCCAGAACTTTCTGCCACAGAAATGTGAGGAACATGTGTTTTTTTAGCCAAATTTTGAGGTTTGCAAAGGATTCTGGGTAACAGAACCTGGTCCGAGCCACACAAGTCACCCCATCTTGGATTCCTCTAGGTCTCTAGTTTTCAAAAATGCGCTGGTTTGCTAGGTTTCCCCAGGTGCCGGCTGAGCTAGAGGCCAAAATCCACAGGTAAGCACTGTTTTCTATGAAAAAATGTGATGTGTCCACGTTGTGTTTTGGGCCGTTTCCTGTCGCGAGCGCTAGGCCTACCCACACAAGTGAGGTATCATTTTTATCGAGAGACGTGGGGGAACGCTGGGTGGAAGGAAATGTGTGGCTCCTCTCAGATTCCAGAACTTTCTGCCACAGAAATGTGAGGAACATGTGTTTTTTTAGCCAAATTTTGAGGTTTGCAAAGGATTCTGGGTAACAGAACCTGGTCCGAGCCACACAAGTCACCCCATCTTGGGTTCCCCTAGGTCTCTAGTTTTCAGAAATGCACAGGTTTGGTAGGTTTTCCTAGGTGGCGGCTGAGCTACAGGCCAAAATCTACAGGTAGGCTCTTTGCAAAAAACACCTCTGTTTTCCTTCAAAAATTTGGCTGTGTCCACGTTGCGCTTTGGGGCGTTTCCTGTCACGGGCGCTAGGCCTACCCACACAAGTGAGGTATCATTTTTATCGGGAGACGTGGGGGAACGCTGGGTGGAAGGAAATTTGTGGCTCATCTCAGATTCCAGAACTTTCTGCCACAGAAATGTGAGGAACATGTGTTTTTTTAGCCAAATTTTGAGGTTTGCAAAGGATTCTGGGTAACAGAACCTGGTCCGAGCCACACAAGTCACCCCATCTTGGATTCCCCTAGGTCTCTAGTTTTCAGAAATGCACAGGTTTGGTAGGTTTCCCTAGGTGGCGGCTGAGCTACAGGCCAAAATCTACAGGTAGGCACTTTGCAAAAAACACCTCTGTTTTCCTTCAAAAATTTGGCTGTGTCCACGTTGCGCTTTGGGGCGTTTCCTGTCACGGGCGCTAGGCCTACCCACACAAGTGAGGTATCATTTTTATCGGGAGATGTGGGGGAACGCTGGGTGGAAGGAAATTTGTGGCTCCTCTCAGATTCCAGAACTTTCTGCCACAGAAATGTGAGGAACATGTGTTTTTTTAGCCACATTTTGAGGTTTGCAAAGGATTCTGGGTAACAGAACCTGGTCCGAGCCACACAAGTCACCCCATCTTGGATTCCCCTAGGTCTCTAGTTTTCAGAAATGCACAGGTTTGGTAGGTTTCCCTAGGTGGCGGCTGAGCTACAGGCCAAAATCTACAGGTAGGCACTTTGCAAAAAACACCTCTGTTTTCCTTCAAAAATTTGGCTGTGTCCACGTTGCGCTTTGGGGCGTTTCCTGTCACGGGCGCTAGGCCTACCCACACAAGTGAGGTATCATTTTTATCGGGAGATGTGGGGGAACGCTGGGTGGAAGGAAATTTGTGGCTCCTCTCAGATTCCAGAACTTTCTGCCACAGAAATGTGAGGAACATGTGGTTTTTTAGCCAAATTTTGAGGTTTGCAAAGGATTCTGGGTAACAGAACCTGGTCCGAACCACACAAGTCACCCCATCTTGAATTCCCCTAGGTCTCTAGTTTTCAGAAATGCACAGGTTTGGTAGGTTTCCCTAGGTGGCGGCTGAGCTACAGGCCAAAATCTACAGGTAGGCACTTTGCAAAAAACACCTCTGTTTTCCTTCAAAAATGTGGCTGTGTCCACGTTGCGCTTTGGGGCGTTTCCTGTCACGGGCGCTAGGCCTACCCACACAAGTGAGGTATCATTTTTATCGGGAGACATGGAGGAACGCTGGGTGGAAGGAAATTTGTGGCCCCTCTCAGATTCCAGAACTTTCTGCCACAGAAATGTGAGGAACATGTGTTTTTTTAGCCAAATTTTGAGGTTTGCAAAGGATTCTGGGTAACAGAACCTGGTCCGAGCCACACAAGTCACCCCATCTTGGATTCCCCTAGGTCTCTAGTTTTCAGAAATGCACAGGTTTGGTAGGTTTCCCTAGGTGGCGGCTGAGCTACAGGCCAAAATCTACAGGTAGGCACTTTGCAAAAAACACCTCTGTTTTCCTTGAAAAATTTGGCTGTGTCCACGTTGCGCTTTGGGGCGTTTCCTGTCGCGGGCGCTAGGTCTACCCACACAAGTGAGGTATCATTTTTATCGGGAGACGTGGGGGAACGCTGGGTGGAAGGAAATTTGTGGCTCCCCTCAGATTCCAGAACTTTCTGCCACAGAAATGTGAGGAACATGTGTTTTTTTTGCCAAATTTTGAGGTTTGCAAAGGATTCTGGGTAACAGAACCTGGTCCGAGCCACACAAGTCACCCCATCTTGGATTCCCCTAGGTCTCTAGTTTTCAGAAATGCACAGGTTTGGTAGGTTTCCCTAGGTGGCGGCTGAGCTACAGGCCAAAATCTACAGGTAGGCACTTTGCAAAAAACACCTCTGTTTTCCTTCAAAAATGTGGCTGTGTGCACGTTGCGCTTTGGGGCGTTTCCTGTCGCGGGCGCTAGGCCTACCCACACAAGTGAGGTATCATTTTTAGTGGGAGATGTGGGGGAACGCTGGGTGGAAGGAAATTTGTGGCTCCTCTCAGATTCCAGAACTTTCTGCCACAGAAATGTGAGGAACATGTGTTTTTTTAGCCACATTTTGAGGTTTGCAAAGGATTCTGGGTAACAGAACCTGGTCCGAGCCACACAAGTCACCCCATCTTGGATTCCCCTAGGTCTCTAGTTTTCAGAAATGCACAGGTTTGGTAGGTTTCCCTAGGTGGCGGCTGAGCTAGAGGCCAACATCTACAGGTAGTCACTTTGCTAAAAACAGCTCTGTTTTCTGTGATGTGTCCACGTTGTGTTTTGGGGCATATCCTGTCGCGGGCGCTAGGCCTACCCACACAAGTGAGGTGTCATTTTTATCGGGAGACTTGGGGGAACATAGAATAGCAAAACAAGTGTTATTGCCCCTTGTCTTTCTCTACATTTTTCCCTTCACAAATGTAAGACAGTGTGTAAAAAAGACGTCTGTTTGAGAAATGCCCTGTAATTCACATGCTAGTATGGGCACCCCGGAATTCAGAGATGTGCAAATAACCACTGCTTCTCAACACCTTATCTTGTGCCCATTTTGGAAATACAAAGGTTTTCTTGATAGCTATTTTTTACTCTTTATATTTCAGCAAATGAATTGCTGTATACCCGGCATAGAATGAAAACCCACTGCAGGGTGCAGGTCATTTATTGGCTCTGGGTACCTAGAGTTCTTGATGAACCTACAAGCCCTATATATCCCCGCAACCAGAAGAGTCCAGCAGACGTAACGGTATATTGCTTTAAAAAATCTGACATTGCAGGTAAAAGTTACAGAGTAAAACGTAGAGAAAAAGTGATGTTTTTTTCACCTCAATTTCAATATTTTTCTTATTCAGTTGTTATTTTCTGTAGGAAACCCTTGTAGGATCTACACAAATTACCCCTTGCTGAATTCAGAATTTTGTCTACTTTTCAGACATGTTGCGGTTTCTGGGATCCAGCGTTGGTTTCATGCCCATTTCTGTCACTGACTGGAAGGAGGCTGAAAGCACAAAAAATCGTAAAAATGGGGTATGTCCCAGTAAAATGCCAAAATGGGGTTGAAAAATTGGGTTTTCTGATTCAAGTCTGCCTGTTCCTGAAAGCTGGGAAGTTGGTGATTTTAGCACCGCAAACCCTTTGTTGATGCCCTTTTCAGGGGAAAAACCACAAGCCTTCTTCTGCAGCCCATTTTTCCAATTTTTTTTAAAAAAACGAAATTTTCACTGTTTTTTGGCTAATTTCTTGGCCTCCTTCTGGGGAACCCACAAAGTCTGGGTACCTCTAGAATCCCTAGGATGTTGGAAAAAAAGGACGCAAATTTGGCGTGGGTAGCTTATGTGAACAAAAAGTTATGAGGGCCTTAGTGCGAACTGCTCCAAATAGCCAAAAAAAGGCTCGGCACAGGAGGGGGAAAAGGCCTGGCAGCGAAGGGGTTAAGAGAAAGTAAAGCTTAAATCATGGTGGCTATGGGTAATATAGTAAGAAGACTGAAAAATATTGAAGTTAACATCATTTTTTGGATGCGTGAAACCACCTTCTGTCAATGAGATAAAAGGTAGGCATTGCCGTCCAACCAATTACTCTAAGCCCCTAGCGCCATATTTATCCACCCGGGCAAAAAGGACCCAAAAAAGGATGTTAACTCCAATTTACATCAGATTTTAACCCCTGGGTCAGACAAGGCATTAAACTTTACTTTTTAAGGAAAACACACAGAAGCAACATCACCAACCTCACACGAAAACATGGAAGTACTACTGCTCCAGCTTGTGAGATGACGCAGAGGACAGCAACAACAACTGCAACCACCACAACGAGGCCCACAAAGGCAACGCAGAAGGCAGGAGAGGATATTCAGAAACTGGTCTCAGGGAACAAGACATTTTAAGGACATACAGACTCAACCGGCAAGCCATACTACACCTGCTGCACCACACTGAGCCACAGATCACAGCCAGCCTGCAGACCCCACATAATATATCACCTGCAACAAAGCTGCTAGCTGTCCTGCACATGCTGGCAAGTGGCTCTTTCAAACAACGGGTGCCCTATTTGCTGGGGTTTCACAGCCGTCATTCTCGGTGTTATTGCCAAATGTGTTCGACATAATTTTCTCTCTGACACCCCATCACATCTGTTTCCCAAACACCAAGCAAATGCAGGGGTTCTACCAATTTGATGGCTTCCCACATGTGTTCGGTGCAATTGACTGCACCCATTTCCGACTTGTTCCACCTGCAGCAACAGAGCATTTATACCGGAAATGAAAACACATGCATTCCAGAAATGTGCAGGACATAGTGGAAAACTGGGGACTATTCACAAACATTTTGGCCAAGTATCCTTGGAGTGTCCATGACACCTACATATTCAGGCACAGCAAGATCTACAAACACTTCCAGGATGGACAATATGGAAATGGCCTACTTGTGGGTAAGTCAAACCTAGCAATTTACACACAACATACCAACCCTGTAGGTCACACAAGACATACACCACTTCAAAAACCACATGGCCAGGCTAACATAGATGTGCAGGTAACAACATATATGCACCATGTTGCAGTACAGCATAATCAGTGCACACCACAAACACGTACACCCACATGTGTGCAACACACTCACAACTTGCCAGGCATACCACGTGAAGGACAGGTGTAGATATGCACCCTTTGCAAACAGAAGATGTACACAAACCACTACAACTGCCCACAGGCTGCCTACTATGTCCGCTTCACACACACAATACACTAAACAAAGAATAGCACAGCAATGTCAATGGCATACACCATGCTCATGTAACATAAGTCACACATAGGCACAGATGACTCAAATCATGCCGTGCAAGCCTCTGCCAGAACAAACATCAAATGAAAGACAACTGGTGCCAATACCAAATACACCTCATCAACACCTGACTTACCTGTAGTGTGCATATACATCTGCCTGATGCATTGGGCCACACACAGGAATACACCATCAATGGCCATCACATACCATGTGCCATATTTGTGAGAAGTGGCAGCACACCTACTGTATTACTGCCTCACATGCACCACTTACTGACCCACAACACAATCATATCTGTACTGTAAACAATAAATGGCCCACCATGGGGCAGAGTCACTATTAGACATTGCAGATCATGGATGCCATAGTGGGACCCTGAAGGAGTAATTATGACATCACTGACCTTACATGCACTGTGCTAAGGGACACATTTTCTAAGTAGCTGAGCTCCATCCCATAGCCTGCACTGTGCATGCCTGGACAGCATAAATGCTGATTCATGTTTTGGAAGATAGAAGAGACACTGGTAGTGATGATGATCATCCTGAAACAATGGGATATACACCGTTCGATACCCGATGGCTGGCACAAACATCAGCTTCCACTCAGGATCACTAAGGGGCCTATGTAAGAGCCTCCAGTGCCATTGTCATGGCCTGCACTGTATGTACAAGTTTGCGGATGACCACTCTTTTGTGACTTGAAGCCACATTGGAAATCTGCCACCCTCCAACGCAGCACTTAGCATGGAAGAGGCTTGCAATGTGTGTAGCTGCAGGTCTGTCACCACAAGATACATAGCATTATGATGCTGACACAGATGTAGGTGTCACCTAAAATCTGAGGCAGTGCCAACATCAAACACCACTCCAGGGGTGTTGTTTGCAGGTTGCAATAATGAAATAGACTGTGATTTGACCTCATATTAATGTGCCACGTATGCATGCTGCACACTGCTGCACACACAGAATGAGCCAATTGGCCATCAAAAATGCATATGAATAGGAAGATGCCCTTCCTGCATAGATACATCCACTTCCACAGGGCAGCTAGCCAAGCACCCTGGTGCAAGGTTGGTAGTCATGGTACATGGCTGCATATTAGGTACTGGCGCAGGGGACAACAGAGGGTTGCCTAGTAACATGTCACACATGGTGCATTCCTGCATAGTCAAAATGTTGCAGCACAGTGCTGCCAATGTTGGAACTGTGTTGTACATTGTCACTTACTCATTAAAACGGGCCTAAGTGTTGCACTTCATCTGTAATGACACATGTCAAAATGGCTGGGATGTCCAGGCTCTGTAGGGCTACCTCGTTGCCACCACATCTCACCTCATTGTGTTGTGAGGATATGTAATGTCCCATCTAGTGATAGCACACTGATACAAAGGTGCACTATACAATCAGTGGTACATACATACTGAGCATTAGTTAGGATTCCAAAATATATGTCCCAGGTCCTTGAGCCAATACCCAAGATTATCATGTTCAACAACACAGTGCTAAAAAAACTTTGCACAAGGCCAGGAACTCACACCATACCACAAACACATATGGGTCACATCCAAATAAAAGTAACAACTGCCATGCTACATGACAAACCTGTTGCAAGCCTAAACAACAACTTACATCTTTTATCTTTCGCAGAGTATCAGGATTAAGGCATACATCCGTGGATGGTGACCCCATTAGCAAACCCAAGAACAGCAGCAGAGCGTGCATACAATGAGGGACACTGCAAGACAGGCAATATTGTGGAAAGGACATTTGACATACTAAAAACAAGATTTAGGTGCCTAGACTTCACAGGAGGTAACCTTCTATATGCCCCACACATTGTGTGCAAAATCATCCCGACTTGTGCTATCCTGCACAACATAAGTGTGCGGATGAACGTTCATATGTATGACCAGGTAGGTGACCTGCCTGAGGAGGAGGAGGAGAATGGTGGTTACAATATGGAGGGGGAACAGCACAACAGAGCTTCTGGGGTATTCCGGAGACAGCACATAGTTGACGACATTTACTCTTAACAACCACTGAATTCACCTTGTTATTTTTGTAAATAAACACTTCACTAATACAACCAATCCTGCTTTGGTCTGTTCAGACTCCACCACACATACCATAGGAATGTGAGTCAAAGGTCAGGGATCATGTTACAAATAGGAATCTGACAAGTACTGTTGTGACATCATATGTGATGTGTAAGATTGTACTGCCACCATCACACACATTACTAACAGCCCCATCACTGGTATGTGACGACTGAAGGATAAAATCTATGGACCACTACATATTTTGTTCATCCACATTGCCAACTTGTTAGTCAATAGGTCATCAGACACAACTACATCATGTCCAAATAGGGTGTATGCAAGAGGCCCACACATGAGGTTATGGATATCAAAAACGGAAATTAGGTCATGTTGGAACTGAACACTGTCACAATCCAGTCGAGAGCTGCAATGGCTGCATAGAAAATGTGTGACAAGTGGGGTACATCATCAGTAACTATGGTCTGTAGGAAAGTACCATCTTGCCTGGCATGTTACCCCCATTTTTCACTGTATATATGTTGTTTTAGTTGTATGTGTCACTGGGACCCTGGTAACCCAGGGCCCCAGTGCTCATAAGTGTGCCTGAATGTGTTACCTGTGTAGTGACTAACTGTCTCACTGAGGCTCTGCTAATCAGAACCTCAGTGGTTATGCTCTCTCATTTCTTTCCAAATTGTCACTGACAGGCTAGTGACCATTTTTACCAATTTACATTGGCTTACTGGAACACCCTTATAATTCCCTAGTATATGGTACTGAGGTACCCAGGGTATTGGGGTTCCAGGAGACCCCTATGGGCTGCAGCATTTCTTTTGCCACCCATAGGGAGCTCTGACAATTCTTACACAGGCCTGCCACTGCAGCCTGAGTGAAATAACGTCCACGTTATTTCACAGCCATTTTACACTGCACTTAAGTAACTTATAAGTCACCTATATGTCTAACCTTTACCTGGTAAAGGTTAGGTGCAAAGTTACTTAGTGTGAGGGCACCCTGGCACTAGCCAAGGTGCCCCCACATTGTTCAGAGCCAATTCCCTGAACTTTGTGAGTGCGGGGACACCATTACACGCGTGCACTACATATAGGTCACTACCTATATGTAGCTTCACAATGGTAACTCCGAATATGGCCATGTAACATGTCTATGATCATGGAATTGCCCCCTCTATGCCATCCTGGCATAGTTGGCACAATCCCATGATCCCAGTGGTCTGTAGCACAGACCCTGGTACTGCCAAACTGCCCTTCCTGGGGTTTCACTGCAGCTGCTGCTGCTGCCAACCCCTCAGACAGGCATCTGCCCTCCTGGGGTCCAGCCAGGCCTGGCCCAGGATGGCAGAACAAAGAACTTCCTCTGAGAGAGGGTGTGACACCCTCTCCCTTTGGAAAATGGTGTGAAGGCAGGGGAGGAGTAGCCTCCCCCAGCCTCTGGAAATGCTTTCTTGGGCACAGATGTGCCCAATTCTGCATAAGCCAGTCTACACCGGTTCAGGGACCCCTTAGCCCCTGCTCTGGCGCGAAACTGGACAAAGGAAAGGGGAGTGACCACTCCCCTGACCTGCACCTCCCCTGGGAGGTGTCCAGAGCTCCTCCAGTGTGCTCCAGACCTCTGCCATCTTGGAAACAGAGGTGCTGCTGGCACACTGGACTGCTCTGAGTGGCCAGTGCCACCAGGTGACGTCAGAGACTCCTGCTGATAGGCTCCTTCAGGTGTTAGTAGCCTATCCTCTCTCCTAGGTAGCCAAACCCTCTTTTCTGGCTATTTAGGGTCTCTGTCTCTGGGGAAACTTTAGATAACGAATGCAAGAGCTCATCCGAGTTCCTCTGCATCTCTCTCTTCACCTTCTGATAAGGAAACGACTGCTGACCGCGCTGGAAGCCTGCAAACCTGCAACATAGTAGCAAAGACGACTACTGCAACTCTGTAACGCTGATCCTGCCGCCTTCTCGACTGTTTTCCTGCTTGTGCATGCTGTGGGGGTAGCCTGCCTCCTCTCTGCACCAGAAGCTCCGAAGAAATCTCCCGTGGGTCGACGGAATCTTCCCCCTGCAACCGCAGGTACCAAAAAGCTGCATCACCGGTCCCTTGGGTCTCCTCTCAGCACGACGAGCGAGGTCCCTCGAATCCAGCGACTCTGTCCAAGTGACCCCCACAGTCCAGTGACTCTTCAGCCTAAGTTTGGTGGAGGTAAGTCCTTGCCTCACCTCGCTGGGCTGCATTGCTGGGAACCGCGACTTTGCAGCTACTCCGGCCCCTGTGCACTTCCGGCGGAAATCCTTTGTGCACAGCCAAGCCTGGGTCCACGGCACTCTAACCTGCATTGCACGACTTTCTAAGTTGGTCTCCGGCGACGTGGGACTCCTTTGTGCAACTTCGGCGAGCACCATTTCACGCATCCTTGTAGTGCCTGTTTCTGTCACTTCTCCGGGTGCTACCTGCTTTAGTGGGGCTCTTTCTCTTGCTCGATGTCCCCTCTCTCTTCAGGTCCAATTTGCGACCTCCTGGTCCCTCCTGGGCCCCAGCAGCGTCCAAAAATGCCAAACGCACGATTTGCGCCTAACAAGGCTTGTTGGCGTCCTTTCGGCGGGGAAACACTTCTGCACGACTCTCCAAGGCGAGAGGGATCCGTCCACCAAAGGGGAAGTCTCTAGCCCTTTTCGTTCCTGCAGAAACCTCAGCTTCTTCTGTCCAGTCGAAGCTTCTTTGCACCCGCAGCTGGCATTTCCTGGGCATCTGCCCATCTCCGACTTGCTTGTGACTTTTGGACTTGGTCCCCTTGTTCCACAGGTACCCGAGATTGGAAATCCACAGTTGTTGCATTGCTGGTTTGTGTCTTTCCTGCATTATTCCTCTAACACGACTTCTTTGTCCTTAGGGGAACCTTAGTGCACTTTGCACTCACTTTTCAGGGTCTTGGGGAGGGTTATTTTTCTAACTCTCACTATTTTCTAATAGTCCCAGCGACCCTCTACAAGGTCACATAGGTTTGGGGTCCATTCGTGGTTCGCATTCCACTTTTGGAGTATATGGTTTGTGTTGCCCCTATCCCTATGTTTCCCCATTGCATCCTATTGTAACTATACATTGTTTGCACTGTTTTCTAAGACTATACTGCATATTTTTGCTATTGTGTATATATATCTTGTGTATATTTCCTATCCTCTCACTGAGGGTACACTCTAAGATACTTTGGCATATTGTCATAAAAATAAAGTACCTTTATTTTTAGTATAACTGTGTATTGTGTTTTCTTATGATATTGTGCATATGACACTAGGTGGTACTGTAGTAGCTTCACACGTCTCCTAGTTCAGCCTAAGCTGCCCTGCTAAGCTACCATTATCTATCAGCCTAAGCTGCTAGACACCCTATACACTAATAAGGGATAACTGGGCCTGGTGCAAGTACCCCTTGGTACTCACTACAAGCCATTCCAGCCTCCTACATGGTCATCATGATTTGCCCAAGTATAACAACCAATGGTAGAGGTTTGGCCTGCGCAGAATATCCATGGTAATCTGGCCTGCCACTGCCATGGGGCACAATCCTGACACAGGGTACACATGACCCCATACATTGCACAGACACATGTGTGGAATGTACATCGGCATGGATGAGACCATATGCAGCTAGGACTGCAGGTCCACCACACAAAACCAACAACCATTGGTAATTGCAACAAGTTTAATCAAACTTTTGTGATCAAAACATATTCTGGGTGGAATGTAGGCAGAGTGTGTCACACACACTATGTACCAAAGAGGTCCACATGTCAGACAAATATGTAAGCTTCATACAAGTCTCCATAAACTCAAAATCTACATACGGAGACAGTTGTTGGGTAATAATTCAGAGGTAGCAATGATTAACACATCATAAACAATGCCTGACCTGTGTATGTAAGTTTAAATATTATTCTCTGTATGACAACATCACACATCACAGACAAAAACACAATACACAATCACAAATCATAACTATTGCATTGTACTGAATGCCAAACATATGTGGATACACTGTTGTCAGACATGCATATATATGCACGACGTGCAACAATTTGCATCCTGTTGAGTCTGTAACACATACATTGGTGGAACAGACCAATCACACCCTTGTCATATTGTTGCATGGACTACCACATGTGGCCATACCCAAAATCCCACACTGCAGCACAGCCCATGTCCTATGTATGTTGATTAAGGGTGCATCTAAGGACAATGCAAAAAAAACATGCAATCAGGAATTGAGTCAAAATATTACGAAAATGCGTATAAAAATGTCCGCAAACAAAGAGTAAATGACACATGGGCTCTTAGCGTGGATTCCACCTTCGCACTCCTCTCAATGCTACCTTCAGTGAAATCGACGCACAACCGTCATGCGTCTAAATAAATGATGCACGTGCGTTATGTGTTTAAAAAAACATATGCAAATGTCAAATGCGTCAAATAAATACACTCATTACTAAAAAAAGTGATGCACGGGGACAGGAAGTGATGTAATAGGAAATCCTCTCTACAAGAATGGTACAGTGGGTGTAGTTTCACATTCTCTTTACCGTCTGTGCCTTTCTGACTGTATGGTTGTGTTTTGGAACTGGTGGTTTTGTCTTGGTTGTGTATTGAAGTTTGTGGTGTCCCACCTGTAGTGTCCTGTCATAGATTGTGTGCAGTTTGTCCCAGTAGATGTGATTTTGTGTGTTTTTTGTCTATATTTGTATTTGTAGTGTGGGGTGTATGTCCGGGGTAGTTAAGCATTTGGGATAGTTGGGATTAGTTAGTGGGGTTAAGTTTCCATTTATTTTTTATCTTTTCTTGGTATTTTGGGTCAACTTTGGCCATTTACAACATGTCTGGTAGGGGGAGGCTAACAGGAATGTCAGAGGATGAATTAGGTGGATTTGTGCGGCTGGTATGCCACTACCTACCTATGATGCTAGAGATGGGTGGCAGGGTCATCCAGGGATACCCAACCCTGGACAGGCGGCTGAGGTGGGGCAAGGTTCTCCACCATCTGAAGAAAGTGTACAGTAGCGGCAGGAATGAGCATCAGCCCAAGCATCGCTGGGCAGATCTGTTGGCTAGGGAGCAGGATCTGCTTGATCACCTTGGTGTTGAGATCGGCGGACCTGTTGGTAAGTCTCCCATTGGCATACTATTTTCTGTTCACTGCTCTTGAATGACAGTGGCAGATGAGTTGGAGTGCTGCATGCAATGCTTGTGGACAGGTTGTATGCAACCAGAATGAAGTGTATCTGCACCAGTCTAGGCCTGGAGTTAACATGTCCAACCATGATACCAGTGCAGGTCAGATGTCTGATGAGTCCTGCACAAATATCACGTAGGCACACATTTCAGAGGCCATGGCAACACCTGTGCCCTGGCATAGTGTAATGTATGAAATGTAATGACACCCCCAACCTAACACATTTTCCCTGGATTGTGCCAACAAAGTTGGGCAATGCATGTATAGCGCATCTTTGGCATCATTTAAAGCACTTAACGCTTGCCCCTGTCATTATGTTAGCAAAGGGGGCTTACCCGCCTTAGGGGGCAATGGATATGGGGCATTTGATACCATTAGACAACTTTACCACATTAGTTATGGATTAATCAATGCATGATCATTGCAGACTTAAAATTGAGCGGCATGTCTATCACAAAGCGCCACTGGGTGCCTTGCAGGACAAGCTTGAGTACCTGAGTCATATGTCTAACAAAGCGCCAGGGTAGTGTCATGTTTCTTTTACACAACTCCCCCTTATACCATGTTTTTCCATCTTCTATAGATGACCCACATGATGTGAGACAACACTATCTGTATGGTGTGACTCAACATCAGTACCAACTATGCTAGACTGTCTAGTAATGGGCAGGCTTGGAAGTTTCTTTCCTGAATGTTTTCCTGGGGGAGCCCCTGGATCAGATTGGGAACCATTAGCTACTTTTTCTACAGATGGGGCACTTCTAGCCTTATCCTGTTCTCTAAGCATGTTAAGTAACAGTTCCAAGGAAGGATTCTTCCCTACACTCAAACCTCTCTCTACACAGAGACTCCTTGCTCCTTTCCAGCTAAGGTGGTCATATGCAAGTTTGGACAGATCAACATTTTGGCCTGTGCCAGACATTTTTAGAGAGAGTTAAAGTGATAGAAAAAGAGAAAAAAGTTTGTCAGAGCTTTTAGAAAGACAGAAAAAAACTTTTAAAACTTTTTAGAACTTTTTAGAAAGTTAGAAGTACTTTTCAGCACTTAGAAAAGAGTGAAAAGAGGAAATGCAAAACTTTTTGGCTATGTGTATATACA
Organism: Pleurodeles waltl; assembly: GCF_031143425.1. Classification (NCBI taxonomy): domain Eukaryota; kingdom Metazoa; phylum Chordata; class Amphibia; order Caudata; family Salamandridae; genus Pleurodeles; species Pleurodeles waltl. The sequence continues at coordinate 432,140,859 of NC_090448.1, forward strand.
CTGAACTTGTTTTGTATATTTTTCTCTTATGAAAAGTACAATGACAAGAGTGGTAAGTAGTCTCAAAGCACTTATCCCACCGCTGCACAACCAATGTAGGAGGCTGGACTGGCTTGTAGTGAGTACCAAGGGGTACTTGCACCTTGCACCAGGCCCAGTTATCCCTTATTAGTGTATAGGGTGTCTAGCAGCTTAGGCTGATAGATAATGGTAGCTTAGCAGAGCAGCTTAGGCTGAACTAGGAGACGTGTGAAGCTACTACAGTACCACAAGTGTCACTTGCACAATATCATAAGAAAACACAATACACAGTTATACTAAAAATAAAGGTACTTTATTTTTATGACAATATGCCAAAGTATCTTAGAGTGTACCCTCAGTGAGAGGATAGGAAATATACACAAGATATATATACACAATAGCAAAAATATGCAGTATAGTCTTAGAAAACAGTGCAAACAATGTATAGTTACAATAGGATGCAATGAGGAAACATAGGGATAGGGGCAACACAAACCATATCCTCCAAAAGTGGAATGCGAACCACGAATGGACCCCAAACCTATGTGACCTTGTAGAGGGTCGCTGGGACTATTAGAAAATAGTGAGAGTTAGAAAAATAACCCTCCCCAAGACCCTGAAAAGTGAGTGCAAAGTGCACTAAAGTTGCCCTAAGGACAAAGAAGTCGTGTTAGAGGAATAATGCAGGAAAGACACAAACCAACAATGCAACAATGATGGATTTCCAATCTAGGGTACCTGTGGAACAAGGGGACCAAGTCCAAAAGTCACAAGCAAGTCGGAGATGGGCATATGCCCAGGAAATGCCAGCTGTGGGTGCAAAGAAGCTTCTACTGGACAGAAGAAGCTGAGGTTTCTGCAGGAACGAAAAGGGCTAGAGACTTCCCCTTTGGTGGACGGATCCCACTTGCCGTGGAAAGTCGTGCAGAAGTGTTTTCCCGCCGATAGAACGCCAACAAGCCTTGCTAGCTGCAAATCATGCGGTTAGCGTTTTTGGATGCTGCTGTGGCCCAGGAGGGACCAGGAGGTCGCAAATTGGACCAGGAGGTAGAGGGGACGTCGAGCAAGACAAGGAGCCCTCTTAGCAGCAGGTAGCATCCGGAGAAGTGCCAGAAACAGGCACTACAAGGATGCATGAAACGGTGCTCACCCGTAGTTACACAAAGGAGTCCCACGTCGCCGGAGACCAACTTAGAAAGTCGTGCAATGCAGGTTAGAGTGCCGTGGACCCAGGCTTGGCTGTGCACAAAGGATTTCTGCCGGAAGTGCACAGGGGCCGGAGTAGCTGCAAAAGTAGCGGTTCCTAGCAATGCAGTCTAGCGAGGTGAGGCAAGGACTTACCTCCACCAAACTTGGACTGAAGAGTCACTGGACTGTGGGGGCCACTTGGACACAGTTGCTGGATTCGAGGGACCTCGCTCGTCGTGCTGAGAGGAGACCCAAGGGACCGGTGATGCAGCTTTTTGGTACCTGCGGTTGCAGGGGGAAGATTCCGTCGACCCACGGGAGATTTCTTCAGAGCTTCTAGTGCAGAGAGGAGGCAGACTACCCCCACAGCATACACCACCAGGAAAACAGTCGAGAAGGCGGCAGGATCAGCGTTACAGAGTTGCAGTTGTCGTCTTTGCTACTATGTTGCAGGTTTGCAGGCTTCCAGCGCGGTCAGCAGTCGATTCCTTGGCAGAAGGTGAAGAGAGAGATGCAGAGGAACTCTGATGAGCTCTTGCATTCGTTATCTAAAGTTTCCCCAGAGACAGAGACCCTAAATAGCCAGAAAAGAGGGTTTGGCTACCTAGGAGAGAGGATAGGCTAGCAACACCTGAAGGAGCCTATCAGAAGGAGTCTCTGACGTCACCTGGTGGCACTGGCCACTCAGAGCAGTCCAGTGTGCCAGCAGCACCTCTGTTTCCAAGATGGCAGAGGTCTGGAGCACACTGCAGGAGCTCTGGACACCTCCCAGGGGAGGTGCAGGTCAGGGGAGTGGTCACTCCCCTTTCCTTTGTCCAGTTTCGCGCCAGAGCAGGGCTAAGGGGTCCCTGAACCGGTGTAGACTGGCTTATGCAGAATTGGGCACATCTGTGCCCAAGAAAGCATTTCCAGAGGCTGGGGGAGGCTACTCCTCCCCTGCCTTCACACCATTTTCCAAAGGGAGAGGGTGTAACACCCTCTCTCAGAGGAAGTCCTTTGTTCTGCCATCCTGGGACAAGCCTGGCTTGACCCCAGGGGGGCAGAAACCTGTCTGAGGGGTTGGCAGCAGCAGCAGCTGCATTGAAACCCCAGGAAAGGCAGTTTGGCAGTACCAGGGTCTGTGCTACAGACCACTGGGATGATGGGAGTGTGCCAACTATGCCAGGATGGCATAGAGGGGGCAATTCCATGATCATAGACATGTTACATGGCCATATTCGGAGTTACCATTGTGAAGCTACATATAGGTAGTGACCTATATGTAGTGCACACGTGTAATGGTGTCCCCGCACTCACAAAGTCCGGGGAATTGGCCCTGAACAATGTGGGGGCACCTTGGCTAGTGCCATGGTGCCCTCACACTAAGTAACTTTGCACCTAACCTTTACCAGGTAAAGGTTAGACATATAGGTGACTTATAAGTTACTTAAGTGCAGTGTAAAATGGCTGTGAAATAACGTGGATGTTATTTCACTCAGGCTGCAGTGGCAGGCCTGTGTAAGAATTGTCAGAGCTCCCTATGGGTGGCAAAAGAAATGCTGCAGCCCATAGGGATCTCCTGGAACCCCAATACCCTGGTACCTCAGTACCATATACTAGGGAATTATAAGGGTGTTCCAGTAAGCCAATGTAAATTGGTAAAATTGGTCACTAGCCTGTTAGTGACAATTTAAAAGAGATGAAAGAGCATAACCACTGAGGTTCTGGTTAGCAGAGCCTCAGTGAGACAGTTAGGCACCACACAGGGAACACATACATATAGGCCACAAACTTATGAGCACTGGGGTCCTGACTAGCAGGGTCCCAGTGACGCATAACAAACATACTGAAACCACAGGGTTTTCACTATGAACACTGGGCCCTGGCTAGCAGGATCCCAGTAAGACAGTGAAAACACCCTGACATACACTCACAAACAGGCCAAAAGTGGGGCTAACAAGGCTAGAAAGAGGCTACTTTCTCACACATATGGTTGTTGCAAGGTGTAGCACTAGATGAGTCTCTGGCCTAGTGTTAGTGTTCAGATTTGTGGCTCCTACTCACATGAGTATCTGTGTCATTGTGTGAGCGTAGTGGTGTCTCTGTTGCATTGTTTTTCACTAGGATAACTAGCTCACTCCCTCAACTCCTTCACACTAAAATTTGTTGTCTACTCGCAGTGACTGTATTATGACACTAAGCATGGTTTTCCATTCATGTCTTACAGGTGTACCTGCCCCCTACACAATTAGTAAAGTGACGTGATTTGATGACCCATATGTATCCAGTAAGTGTGTTAATGTGTGTTTTGTAAAGTAATCCAGGGTTTTGTGTGAGTGAGTCCTGTGTGTTGAATACAATGCCAGATGTGATAAGCTGTCCAATGATCAGATATCAAAGTAGGCTGCATGCTGACATTATGGCTCTTTTAAAGGTTCCCCATGCACCACCAGAGGGTCACATCCTGGGAGGCTCCTGGTGCACAGTGGCCAGCATCGGGTACACAAGGTGATGACAAGCTACATGTAGGGCCATATGTGACTAAGAATGACAGAGTGCAATGCTGTGAGAATATTGGTAGTGGCACACTCCATCATTCTCATAACACACGGATGCACCATATTGAACCCAATTTGGTGCATCTCTGCATTGTCATGAAGATGGAAGACTGGGCTGGCAATTGTCCCCTAGCATGGCGCTCCGTCTTTTGCACTCCATTTGTGTTACACTTATGCGGAATGTAATTGGATACCATGCAGGTCAAGGCCAAACATTTGCTGGCATAGAAATGGGTGTGTAAGGAATAGTAGTGGTAGAACAGGTATTGATGGGTGTCTACACCTGGACACGTGAATGTAGATGTGATAGTCCTATGGATACCAGCTTCCTAGTTGTCAGCCCTCCTAACATACAGTCTACTCCTTGACTCCATGTATTACTGGGCATGACTTGGTGGATGACCAGGACAGTTGAGATGATGGATTGCATGGCTATCCCACCTTAGGCTCAGAGGGAGTCGAATACCAAATTTGTAAGTAGATGTGATGCTCACAGTGTAGGTGACAGTCATATTGATCAGGCTTGCATGTGTACCTTACAGCTCTTACCCCTTATGGTTACCAACAGCATCCCATCCTCCCATCAGCATGTCCAAGTTCCTAGTGATGTATGGTTGTAAATAGACAAAGATGATGAGGAAGTTTGGGCCTGATCTATGTAAAGTTTGCACTGCCTTTGCATTATTCTTTATAATGCAAAAGCGATGCACTCCTCCACATGTTTGGTTAATTTTCGCGTTTTGGTCACCTTAGTGTCACTAAAATGAAGCTAAGGCAGCGTTGTCATTACATTTATCAGGGTCATTGTCTTTTCTGTAATGTGAGTTGGAGTGCATGTGTAATTAGATGTAGCAGTGTAAGCTACTAATCTGTACAGACTCCACATAATGCTGACACTGATGGTTGCCTGTCTCCATTTCACAGCTGCCAACATGAGCACTGGTGACCTATGTGCATTTCAAAGGAGGCCAGTGAGGTACAGCCATATCCTGGCAGTGGCATCTGGCTTCCGTAAAATGGCTCACCAACACCGTACTTAGAGGGCAACAGAGGAATTGCTGGAATTCCCACACGGGGTCCCCACAGTGGCAAAGAAGGCACCGCAAACACATAGGGGCATATTTATACTCTGTTTGCACCGAATTAGCGTCATTTTTTTAAACTCGAATTAGGTGCAAAACTAACTCCATATTTATACTTTGGCGCTAGACCCGTCCAGTGCCAAATTTATGGAGTTAAAGTCATTTCTTGGATGTGGAAAGCTACCATGCCTTAATTAGATGCAAGGTAGGCATTCCCTTGCAAACAATGACTCTATGGTCTTAACACCATATTTATACTCCCGTGCAAAAATGGTGCACAGGAGGGAAGGGGGGGGGGTCAAAAAATGGTGGCAAGCTTGCTTTGCCCCATTTTTTAATGCCTGGGTCAGGGCAGGAGTTAGGGAACCTGTGGGCCTATTTCCATGGTGGAACACCATAGAATAAGCCCACAGATGCCCTCCACAGGCCCCAGGGACACCCCCACCCACACCAGAGGGACTGCGGAGGATGGGGGACCCCATCCCAGGTAAGTACAAGTAAGTACTGTAGGAGGCTGGCTTGGCTTATAGTGGGTACCTTGTGGTACTTACACTTTGTGCCAGGTCCAGTTATCCCTTATTAGTAGATTAGTAGTGTTCTAGCAGCTTAGGCTTATAGAGGTAGCTATAGCAGAGCTGCTTAGGCTGAACTAGGAGACATGCAAAGCTCCTACTATACCAGCTTACATCATATAGCAATATATCATAAGAAACACAATACTCATAGTTACTAAAAATAAAGGTACTTTATTTTAGTGACAATATGCCAAAAGTATCTCAGAGGATACACTCCCTTAGGAGGTAAGTAAAATACACAAAATATACACACAAACCAAAATCAGGTAAGTAAAACACTTAGAAAAGTAGTGCAAACACTGTAGAACACAATAGAATGCAATAGGAGTCAATAGGCCTAGGGGCAACAGAAACCATATACTCCAAAAGTGGAATGCGAACCACAAATGGACACCAGGCCTAGTGTAGTGTGCAGAGGGTCACTGGGAGTGTAAGAAAACACTAATGGTGTCCAAGATACCCCAAGACCAGGAAAAGTAGGAGTAAAGAGATAGGGGATTCTGCAAAGACAACAACTGACTGCAAAGCACTGAAGACGGATTACTGGACTTGAGGACCTGAAAAGGCAGTGGACCTAGTCCAAGAGTCACGCAAGTGTCCGGGGGGGGGTAGGAGCCCACTAAACCCCAGATGAAGGTGCAAAAGGGCTGCTCCCGGGTGGAAGAAGACAAAGATTCAGCAACAATAGAAGGTGCCAGGAACTTTTCCTTTGGCCAGAAGATGTCCCATGTTGTGCTGGAGGATGCAGAGTTGTTTCCACTCAGAAAGACTACAAACAAGTTTGCTAGCTGCAAGAGTCGTCTCAGAACAACAAAAGGGGGTCCCACGAAGTCGGAGGTCTACTCAGCGAGTTGGGCAATGCAGGACGGAGTCCTGGGGACCTGGGCTGAGCTGTGCATGAAGGAAGTCTTGCAAAAGTGCACAGAAGCCCTAGCAGCTGCAGATCACGCAGTACACAGGATTACTGTCTGGCGTGGGGAGGCAAGGACTTACCTCCAACAAATTTGAACAGAAGGACTACTGGACTGTGTGGGTCGCTTGGATCCAGCTCCTGTGTTCGAGGGACCATGCTCATCAAGGTGATAGGGGACCCAGAGGACCGGTGATGCAGATGTTTGGTGCCTGCGCTAGCAGGGGAAGATTCTGTCGCCCCACAGGAGATTTCTTCTTGGCTTCCAGTGCAGGGTGAAGGTAGACAGCCCTCAGAGGATGCACCACCAGGAAACAGTCGAGAAAGCCAGCAGGATTAGGTGCTACAGTATTGCTGGTAGTTGTCTTGCTACTTTGTTGCGGGTTTGCAGGCGTCCTGGAGCAGTCAGCGGTCAATCCTTGGCAGAAGTTGAAGAGAGAAGTGCAGAGGAACTCTGGTGAGCTCTTGTGTTCGTTATCTGTAGAGAAACCCACAGGAGAGACCCTAAATAGCCGTCAGAGGAGGATTGGCTACCTAACCAGGTAAGAGCCTATCAGGAGGGGTCTCTGAAGTCGCCTGCTGGCACTGGCCACTCAGAGGTCTCCATTGTGCCCTCAAACCTCTGCATTCAAGATGGCAGAGGTCTGGGACACACTGAAGAAGCTCTGGGCACCACCCCTGGGGTGGTGATGGACAGGGGAGTGGTCACTCCCCTTTCCTTTGTCCAGTTTCACACCAGAACAGGGGCTGGGGGCTCCCTGAACCGGTGTAGACTGGTTTATGCAAGGAGAGCACCATCTGTGCCCTTTAAAGCATTTCCAGAGGCTGGGAGAGGCTACTCCTCCCCAGCCCTTAACACCTATTTCCAAAGGGAGAGGGTGTAACACCCTCTCTCAGAGGAAATCCTTTGTTCTGCCTTCCTGGGACTGGGCTGTCCAGACCCCAGGAGGGCAGAAACCTGTCTGAGGGTTGGCAGCAGCGGTAGCTGCAGAGAAAACCCCAGAGAGCTAGTTTGGCAGTACCCGGGTCCATGCTGGAGCCCCGGGGATGCATGGAATTTCCCCCCCAATACCAGAATGGTATTGGGGTTACAATTCCATGATCTTAGACATGTTAAATGCCCAAGTTCGGAGTTAACATTGTGAAGCTACACATAGTTATTGACCTATATGTAGTTCATGCATGTAATGGTGTGACCGCACACACAAAATCTGGGGAAATTGCCCTGAACAATGTGGGGGCACCTTGGCTAGTGCCAGGGTGCCTTCACACTTAGTAACATTGCACCTAACCTTCACTATGTGAGGGTTAGACATATAGGTGACTTATAAGTTACTTAGGTGCAGTGTAAAATGGCTTTGAAATAACGTGGATGTTATTTCACTCAGGCTGCAGTGGCAGTCCTGTGTAAGAATTGTCTGAGCTCCCTATGGGTGGCAAAAGAAATGCTCCAGCCCATTGGGATCTTCTGGAACCCCAATACCCTGGGTACCTAGGTACCATATAGTAGGGAATTATAAGGGTGTTCCAGTGTGCCAATCAGAATTGGTAAAATTAGTCACTAGCCTGCAGTGACAATTTTAAAAGCAGAGAAAGCATAAACACTGAGGTTTTGGTTAGCAGAGCCTCAGTGATACAGTTAGGCACCACACAGGGAACACATACAGGGCACACTTTATGAGCACTGGGGTCCTGGCTAGCAGGATCCCAGTGACACAGGCAAAAACAAACATACATATAAGTAAAAAATGGGAGTAACATGCTAGGCAAGATGGTACTTTCCTACAAGTACAGGTAGGTATATAATTTTTTTTTTTTAAATGCCATGGGGGCCCTGAAATGGGACCCCATACATGGCACAGGGTGCAATGGCCATGCACAAGGGGACACTTGTCCCTCTGCTGGCCATTGGGGTGGTGGGCATGACTCCTGTCTTTTCTAAGACAGGAGTCATGTGGTATGGATGGATTTGCGTCAGAAAATGACTTTAGGTAGGTTAGAGTCATTTATTTGACTCTAACCTGCCTAACATTCTTTTTTGGTGCAAAACCCCCTTCTTCCATACCGGCAGCCCCACCAGACTAACGTCATTTCTTTTTACGCTAGCCTACCCTTTGCACAGGCTTGCGCCATTCCATAAATATGGTGCCCAGCTAGGACACAGAAACGGTGCAGGCCGGTGCTAAACTTTGGTCCTGAAACATTTGGACAGTTTGAAGAAGAAGGTGGCCGCCAACACCAAGAGTTCATAAAAAAAAAACTGAAGACTACCAAACTCTGAGTTAGATCTGAACTGCTACCTCCAAGTTCTGTCCCCTCCCTTCTTCTTTTAAGTTATGTTTTATTGAGGGTTTTAGGGGTATAGTGTTAGGTTAGTGTAGGTATGTAGTTTAGTTAGGATAAATGGATTTGGGGGCGGATTATTTACTTGTAATTATATATAAAAAAAAAATTTAAATACAAAAAAATATATCTTTGTTTAGATTTAGTTAGTATATGTGTAGTATTAGTGTATGTTGTCCTGCATGTGTCTGTAACCTATTGGGGGTGGGGGGCAATGTTTAGAGTGCAGTTTTAAATGTGTTTGTTAAGTTCAGCATAGGGTAATTAGCTTTAATTGTTGGTTAAGTATAATTAAAATAGGTTAGTTTAGTAGAGGATAGGTTTGAATTTTTTTTTTTAGTTCAGTTTAATACTTAATAAACATTTTGCGTACTCCTATACATTTTGTGTTATATGCTAGTGTCTCAGGGTCTTTCCATGAGTGCACAGTGGAAATTGTGTGTTGGCTTAGGGATTCCGTCCTGCCTTCAAATCCCTTTCTTGACATGTGTATCACCTATTGACAACTGAGCTATCAAATTGTCAGCAACAACACATCTACCTGTCAATGCATCTGCCATCCAGTGTACCCACCACTCAAGGTGACTATGTTAACTTTGTATTGCACAGGTAGGTGTAGTAATTCAGCTGTCAGTGTTGGAGTCCTGTGTAGGAATGTTCGGGACTGTGGCACATCTGACAACAGCTCACATTTGAACTCTATCCTGCAAAAGTGACCGGTGGCCATCACTAATGAGGTTAGGTACCTCTGTTTCACACCACTGTGTTCTACTGGTACTCCCAGCTGACGATATTGCCCGAGAACTGTTTCACAGCCATTCCTGCCATATGTAGTGAGTGAAGCATACATGTGTTCTTCATTTTTGACATACTCAGTGAATTGCTTGTAGGGGATGAGACCAGCATTGACATTTATCATGTTGGAACCTTGGGCCAGATTTAGCAAACATTTGCGAGTCGCAAATGGCCCTAATCACAATTTGCGACCTCGCAAAATCCGAAATGGGATGCAAAAATCCCATTTCCAAAATGCAAATAGGTGGTGGTGGTGGTCTTTGAAAGGGGGATCACCACTTTCGCAAATGGTGGGAGGACCTGCGCCATTGGGCAAGGAAGATGGTGGAGGCCCAGCTGGGTATGGCCTCCCAACGAGGATGGGGTGCCCATCGTACCCTGACCCCCCGATGTTCCGTATCCTGGCTGTGGCCTATTCCGAGTTGGATAGGCGCTTGAAGGCATCACAGCAGCCACAAGGGGGTGAGTACATTTTCAGATTCTTCAAATTGAGCGTGTTGAGGTGTTATCTGGGCGGGGGATGTGGGTCTGTGGGTGCCTCTAGGCCAAGACGAACATGGCAGGTACCATGATGGGCAGGGTCTGATGCACTCCAACCCCAAATATCCTACTGGGCATGGTACTGTGGGTTTCAGCTGTGCTGCTATTGGCGTTAGGCATTGTTATCCATGGCCTGGGGACTAGCATTGGAACTGGTAGTGCATGGCCTAGTGCATAGGGCTGTTCCCTGTGTGTTGTGTACGCCAACGGTGGTGTTGCTGCTGGCATTGACCAAGGGTATCCCCTGTCTCTTCCCCACCTTTTTTTTTGACACCCTGTCCTTGTGTGCATTAGCATCATCTGGCGGAGGACCAGAGGCACAGGCGTCTTCACTCACACCTGCATGCACTACATCCTTATCCACTGCCCCCATCATCATCACTCCTATCACTACACGCCCCTCTCTGGCGGTCACCACCCCCACATTCATGCACATGTCCCCTATGTCCTCTCCCACTGTGTCTGTGCCCCCTCCTCCCAACGTACACAAACGCAAGCACTCAGACACCCAACAGTCATCCACCTCACGACAGCATCAAGCCCATGCACCTGCCCCCAAACACAGCAGACAGACACCTCCCACAACCACTCCCTCTTCCTCCACTCCCACACCTGCACCCTCTTCCAGCACCAGTGAACCTGAAAAGCTTTTCCTCTCCACCCGTGACCTATTCCCAGCCCCTCCCCCCATCCTTCACTCCGGGCCAGGGTGGTCAGGACCCAGGCTAGCACCTCAGCAACCTAGTCCACGGCCACTGTTGTTTCTGCAGCCACTGCAGTTGTGAGAGGCACTGTGAAGACACCCGTCCAAACAGCCAGTGTGCCTGCACCAGCTGCCAAGGGCAAAAAGGGAGAACCAGCAGGCAAATGCAAGGAGGCACCACTAGCTGGCAGAAGCAAGAAGGCACCACCAGCTGGCAAACGTAAGGAGGCACCATTAGCTGGCAGAAGCAAGGAGGCACCACTATCTGGCAAGGGCAGGAAGGGAACACCAGCTGCCAAGGACAATGAGAAAGGCACAGACGCCGCAGGCAGGATGGATATGGAGCCTGGTGCTGGAGCAGCATCTGGGCACACAACACCAGCCATGACACCTCAGCCGTCCGAGGCTGCGGGGTAAGGGCTGGAGCCTCTCTGCACAGCCGCCAGCCCAGCTTCCAGCACCGCCCCCATCACCGCCACAAGTACCGCCACCAGCACCACTGCCACCACCACTGCCAGCAGCAGCAGCCCCAGTAGGCAGCCGTCCGTGGCTGCGGGGGAAAGGCTGGAGCCTCCCCCCACCACAGGCAGCACCGCCGCCAGTCCTGCCACTTCCACCACTGAGCAGCCGTGACCGCCGGCGGGCAGTGTGTAGTCGCGCTCCATGGGCTGTAGTGCATCCTGGCCCCTGCAACAACTGTAGGTGTGACACCCAGGTGAGAGACTGTGACCTTGCACCGTCCAATATCTGCATCACATGGCACAAAGCCCCCTCCAGAACCAGTGGAAGAAGGCATCCACTAACCCCCTCCTTGCCAGGATGAAGCACACTGGGCACAATGCCCACCCCAGAACCAGTGGAAGAAGGCATACACTCACCCCCTCCTTGCCAGGATGAAGCACACTGGGCACAAAGCCCCCTCCAGAACCAGTGGAAGAAGGCATCCACTCAACCCCTCCTTGCCAGGATGAAGCACACTGGGCACAAAGCCCCTTCCAGAACCAGTGGGCAAACCACCCACTTGAGAGACTGTTGCCTTGCACTCCGCAGGACCAAGCAGTGGGCAAACCACCCACTAGAGAGACTGTGGCTTTGCACTCCCCAGGACCAAGCAGTGGGCAGACCACCCACTAGAGAGACTGTGGCTTTGCACTCCCCCGGACTAAGCAGTGGGCAAACCACCCACTAGAGAGACTGTGGCTTTGCACTCCTCAGGACCAGGCAGTGGGCAGACCACCCACTAGAGAGACTGTGGCTTTGCACTCCCCAGGACCAAGCAGTGGGCAAACCACCCACTAGAGAGACTATGGCTTTGCACTACCAGGACTAAGCAGTGGGCATGTAGCCCCACCAGGAGCAGCAGAGGCGTTATACCATCTTCTGGCGAGGTGCCACCCCTTCCCCCTGAGGTGACTGTGTATTTTCGACCTGATGCCCCAGCAGTGTTCTCTCCGTATTGAGGCAGGAGTCAAGTGGGGCCTTGGCCTATGTGATATGGCCCTGTGGGCCATGGACATTTTGAACTGGGCAGTGTCCCTACATTTGTATATATTGTTTATACTGTTTTGTGCTTTGAGGACGTATTTCCTGCAATTTATATTATTACACTGACTTTACTCACTTCCTTTTGTCCTTGAAGTTATTCCTGAGGGTTACAGGGTGGATATTTAATGCTGTTGCATCTGTTTTCGTGTATGGTGTTGGGGGTGGGGGTGTTGTGTGTTGTGTGTGTGTGTCACTCTCTTTTTCCTCCCCCCCTCTTGTGTGCTAAGTGCGGTACTCACTGTGGTTGTCTTCACCGCCGTTCGTGTTCCTTGTATAGGAGGAGGTATAGCAGCATGGGTAACACCTGCAGTTCAGGCTCCATGGTGTTATGGTTGTTCCCTGATTGTCCAGAGGTGAGTCGTTTCCCTTCTGTGTACTATTTCTGACGTGCTTTTGATGGCGTTGGTATCGCCCCGGAAAAGCTGGAAGATTGGCTTTTTGTAATAGAGTGGGTGATACATTGTCTTCCGCCTGGCTGTTGGCGGTTACCGCTGCAGTGCTTGTTGCTACTGCCATGGCGGTCGGAGTGTTAAAGTGGCTGTCTGTGTTGGCGGTTTCCGCCTTGACATAATTAATTTTTTTTTACCACTGGCCTGTTGGCGGTATTACCGCTGCTTTATCACCGGCCGCCAGGGTTGCAATGAGTGCCTTATTCTTTTGAAAATTCATATCTTGACTTGTGTAGGTTGGAGTTTTGTAATTTTAGTCTTGTCTGATTTTGATTTAGAGAAATATTACCTATTTTTCTAAATTTCAAAATCGTAGTTTCTATTTTGTTGTGTTTTCACTGTATTACTGTGTGTTGGTACAAATACTTTACACATTGCCTTTGAGATAAGCCTGACTGCTTGTGCAAAGCTACCAAGGGGTGAGCATGTATTATCTTGAGTGTGTAACATCATTGCCCTGACTAGAGTGAGGGTCCCTGCTTGGATGGAGTGCAAACTGACTGCCAACCAGAGAGAACCCATTTCTAACAAATACAAACAGGACTAAATGTACCAGAATGCAACAAAATATATTTACTGCTTGATCGACTCATGCATGGACCATGGCTAATTGCCAATGGAGGAGGACGTCAGCTGCGGTGCTCCCAGCGGAAACCCACCATCGGGCGCATCCTGCGTTAAACAGCCCAATCTGCCCCGTTCTATCAAGAGGATGAAGCACTCGGGCCGATTGTGACCCATTGCTGTGCTTTTTGGTGGCCACTCCTCCAGAGATTTTCTGCCTTGGAGCAGAGAGCCACGCGGCCAAATTCTAATATGGCAGAGTGGCTTGGATGTAAAAAAACACGTATCGCCCTCCTAATTCACCTGACTCCGCTGGGCTCAGGCGAGTGCCAGATCAGAGTCCAGAGGCACCGGCACTCAGAGTGCTGAGGCTGGGGACTGCTCACCTGACAGCAGGAACTCCAGTGACGAGTGGAGCTGCCAAGGCCCAAGCAGCCCAAGGGGCATGGAGACAAACTGCAGAGGCACGGCCGGGGAATGCGATAGACTGCTGTGAGAACATTGAGCCAGGCAGGTGTGGAGCAACTCAAAGGCAGTGAATCTGGGCACGGGACACATGATCTGACCTGGGACACATGATCTCTAACTCAGTGCCTGAGACTGAAGCTGTGCCCATGCCCGGGTGCCCTTATCAGAGGGCCTATGGAGTTGGCCTATTATGAACCTTTCCCCCTGCCTTGATTGGGTTGCTTCCAAAACTGGTCATGTTTGGTGGCCATGGCACTCAGAGACCAGTGTTTGGAGCCTCCCCTGTACTGTGTGACTCCCTGGAGATGAAGCTGTCCCGGCTCGAATGGCCTACATTGCCTGTTGAGCCTAAGGATCATATCACAGAGGGCCTAATGTAAAGCCCCTACCTACACAATGATGACCAGATGTCATGGTGCAGCCAACGAGTGGTGTACTGGGAGGCATATCTGCTGTCTTGTAAATCACTGCACCCCTGCTTACTACCTGCATCTGCAGCACCAGGGTGCATTTTGTTGCCACTGCACTGAGGCCCACCCGGCAGATAGTAGGGGGCCGGTTCTGAGCCCAGAGTAGTGGGCCTGCATGGATGATCACTTAGGGTGCCCATGTGCCACCCTGGACCAGAGATGACCCCTGTGAGATGATGAACTGCCACGTGAGCTTGCAGTGACACCAATGCCCCCTACCATTACCTGAGTCCCTGGTGGCACCCCATTCTGGAAGACTCTGGGTGGTAGCAGGTACAGGGGCTGCAAAGAACTCTCCTCCCCCTCCCCTGGTTGTAAGGAGCTAGGTGATATTGTGACTGAGAGCACAGGAGAGCTACACACCATAGACACTGTGCATCCATGTCAAGTTACCGCTATTGCTGACTGACTTGCTTTGACCTAAATGTTGGAGCAGGCCCAAACCTGTTTTACATATCTGACCACTACAAGTGGGTCGCCAACTTCCTTCCAACCTCTAAGTATGGTTTGTTGCTGAGGAATAGGAATATCAGGGCCCTGCTACATCTTGTCTGGCAGTGCCACCTTGCCCTCAGCACCCCCTCCGCACTCTGGTTTTGACTGGCGTCCTGGAGTACTCAGATCTTTCTTGCTCCTGTAGTTCACCCACGGGACTGGAGCAATAGTGATTGATCAGGATGTGAGGCCAGATCTCACACCTCGTTGTAGACATTGTATTTTTAGGAACTCTAACAGAAATATTAATCTCCAGCACTGTGCCTACTTCCTCCCATTCCTAATGTTTAGACTGACAAACTATAATGAGCAAACATTTGGAAAAAAAGAGGCGGCTGAATTCTGCCCCTCTCGGGAGTCGAATCCTACTACCATGGAGGGCGCGACCTCAAGTGCTGGACCTCCGGCTGGGGGTCAAGTTAGGGTGACTTTAAATACTATATTACAGACTATAGCCAACTTGTGTAAGGGCTCTTGAACTTAAAATAGACACCATGGGGACTGATGTGGGGGTCTTGAGGGATGACCTTTAGAGACTTGCAGAACTGAACGAACCTTGGAGGACGTCACCCCTCAAGTGACATCTTTGCATGGTTGGATGTCGCATATGGAAGGTAGAGTTAAGACTTTTTCAATAAGGGCAGAGGATGCAGAAATACTGATTTAGGAGGAATAATCTTCGGATAATAGGGTTACCTGAGTGCGTTGAGGATCCCAATGCCAACATGATCAGGTTCCTGGAACAATAGCTCTGTGATGAGGTGTCCCAGGATGGTCTCTCCTCATTCTGTGCACTTGAATGTGCATATTGTGTGCCTGCACAACTCCCATTATCAGGCGTGAGCCCCAACATTATAAAGACAGGGATCACATTTTGAGACAAGCCTGACTTAAAGGTGACATAATGGTGGAAAACCACAGAGTGATGATTTTTCCAGATTTCACAAGAGAAGTTGAAAAGCAGAGGGCCTCTTTTGCAGATGCCAAAAAGCACTTCAGGGCTGTTAGGATCGCTTAAAGTATATTATTCCCTACCAGACTTAGAGTGACTCATGGGGACGATATACACGTTTTTACTTCACCTCTTTTGCTTCTGGAGTGGATTGACCGCTTCCCTCAGAAGCAAGAAGGCTTGAATCCTAACAATCAGTGGAGAACTTGAAGGTCCCCTTGGAAACGAGCTAAGAGTAGCTCTGGTGCAATTCCCTCTTGCTCCCAGGCACTGCATGAGTGTCAGAGAGTCGTAGAGGTGGTGGCAGCCGTAAGTGAAGTAGGTTGTCACTCTCCTTCAGTACTTGGTGATGAAGAAACAGGGGACACTGACTCTGGACATGTGTCTATCTCCACGCACAGTTCTGAGGATTCCCTGCATTTGGTCACACCTGTCACCTCTAATGAAATTATTTGGCTCTGTTGATATTGGTGCTGTGGTGCGGTGCTTTGTTAGAGGCAAACCTGTGGTTGCAGACTACATTTACCCCATTGTTCTATTGCACCTGGACTAACTATGGGCTTGATTATCCCGTCTGCCATCCGGATGGTGTTATGTGCAGCTGGGAGATGTCCAGAGTGGCGATCTTCCCCTGTACTACAGTTATGGGTGTGATGCTTGCATGTACATTGAATGTTGGTTTATTGGTTTGTATGGGAGTCATTTTCTTGTTCTGGGGCTGGGTTGTTTGGGTGTTGTTTATTCTTTTTGGGGTTTGCATGTTGGATTGCCTCTGCCTGTCCTGCCAGAATTCTAGAACAGTGGGTATGGGTCCCCAGCCTGCATGAGGTATTGAGCCTCCGACTAGTGTACAGAACTATTACTACTACCCCTGCTTATGGCATCTGCCTTGGCCTACAATTTATCAGATGGAAGGTTAGAGGCATTAATAACATGGCTAAATGATAAAAGATCCATTCATACCTAAAGAGAAGGAGAGAACATGTTGTCCTTCTACAGGAGATCCACCTTACCACCACTGAGAGGGAAGCACTACACAAGAGATGGCAGGTCCTTTTGCCAGAGAGGTCTTGATATGAATTTAAAAGGTGGTGCCTTTCCTAGATAGACCCTAATACACGCAGGTGTCGGTTCGCCTTGCAGACTGATATTTGACTAACAGTCCTGATGATGACCCAGGATAGATTGATCTACATATATGGAGTTGAAACGTCGACATTTTGATAGTGTTGATTTTTCTTGAGAGACTAAAAAGTGACTTCTGGACCTCTGGAATAATATGAGTCCGCTCATAGAAGATCACAGAGAATTTATGTTTTAACCACATCTTGAATATATGGTACAGAGAACATTTGCACAAACGTTTTTCACTACATTCACTTTCACTGTGCCATAACTATAGGAGCACAGTAAATATTGAATTCAAAATCAAGAATGACTGTGTTTTTTAGTAAAGATATAATAAAATATGAATTGATGACAAAATGTACACATGTTTGAAGATTGTTTAAAACTTGTTTACCAGAAAGACAAGGGTTTTACTTCTCCCAGTAGGACCATTGTTTAATTGCTTATTTAACTACCCAGGTTCTAGGGCAATGGGGTATGCCTCATTTTCTCTAAATAGTAGGTAAAATGTTGGCATGGGGCACCCATGAAAAATGCCAGCACTGGCATACTGGAGGAAATTCTTGGCTTAGGTCGCATCTGTGGAAAAATTGCTGGCACTGGCATATTGAAGGAAATTGCAGGCATATGGGAGGAGAATTGTGCCATATGTCAGGGGACCATCCATGACAAAAAAAGGTCCTCAATATACTAGACATTACTTTTGACATAAGGAACCCCTATAGTACATGAACAGCAGTATTATAAAAATTCTGACATTGGCATATTTTAAGTACTGTTTGGGCAAAAGGGTTACCCATGACAAAATGATGACTCTAGCAATGGAGGGAATTTTTGACATGTAGGGGCACCCATAGGACATTTTCAAAGCATAATTGGATCAATTGTTTGGGGACTGTCATGTTTAATTAACTTGCCACATCATCAAGGACTTGAATGTTTATTTAGTGTCTTTTTAGAGTCATGAATTTTAACAAATGTATGTGAAAAATATACTATTAGAGTCCATTTGTTTCAAAGTGTTCTCAAGGAGAGAAACTTCCATCCTCCAATGTCCCATAGAAGATGTCAGATTTAGTTAACAGTTAAAACAATATTGTATCAGGATCAGTCAGAATGAGCTAACCCCTTTAAAATGTTATTTCCTGGTGGGAACATTGTTAGGTATAAGAATGTAAGATAGTTTCTTACATCTAATGCCAGAGGCTGTGCGTGTCCAGAACGTGCTGGTTGTGGCCCTTTTGATTGAGCTAGTGTTCAACCTACTAATTATTGTTTTGGTCCCTTTTTAATAAGGGTAAGTGTAAAGCTACTGAGAAACCTTTGGGAGCAGCAGGTATAAATAAGATGCCTAGGCACTCTGCAGAAAACCGTACCCTAAATGAAACAGATGATTTAATAGTGGAAGTGGAGGGCATATTGGCAACGAATAACTCTGATTTTTTGTCTTTAACCAGCTATCACAGGGTGACTTGGATGAGTTGTTTGAAGCAGCGATAACACAGGACTCAGTGGTTGGTGGCAAGAGAGATGATGTAAGGGATACTGCCTTAAATGTAGAGGCAAACTCTACTCTGGAAGACCAGAGTTCTATTAGACGGGGGTTGATGACTGGGAGTGGGTCATCCGGCGAAAATTTCATAGGAGTATTATCCTGGAATGTGGCAGGAGCGCAAGCAAAGTTAACAGACCCAGAGAGGAGAAAGTTCATTGATACCCTTCAGATTATACTTTTGCAGAAGACGTTGGCAGTGGCTCCGGTGTTTAGAAATGGTTACATTACTTTCACTGCAAATATGGTTCCTTCCACCTCAGGAAAAGCTTCTGTTGGCCTTCTTATTTGGTTGAAACTAGATCATTTCCCGACGGTGACAAAAGTTATACCGGGTAATAAAGATTTGCTGTGGGTAGCAGAAAAAGTTAAAACTCCCATGCGGGTGAGCCACATTACTAGTATCAATGTTTACGTTAGATCTGTCCCCCAAAATGTATCCTCCTCCACAGTGGGCCGCTTCGCTGGCATCTTGCAGAGTTTAAAGACCTCACTTTAAAACATATTGCAGGTGATTGCAACACAAGATTTTGAAGAGGGCTGAGGAGGCTAGATTATTCGATGCATGCCCCTAGTTGGCTGGACAGCCATGGGGTGCCTGGTCAAATAATAAAAACTTAGAGTGCGGTTGCAGCCTAATTGGAAGATCTGATTTCTGAGAATGGCTTGTTTGCAAAATGGTAATATTATTTCTGATATTCCTCCTAAGACGACACTTAAAAGAGGTCCTGTGAAATCCCATATTGATTACCTTTTGGTGCATCAGGATGCGTGGCCTTCTCTGGTTAACTTGGCTGTTGTTTCTAGAGTAGATAGTGACCATGATGCCTTAAATGCTGTATTTGCATGTTATGTTTACAAGCTGTAACCTATCTTCAACATATAATATGAGCAGGGTAGAGACAGTTAACAGGAGGAGGAGCGTTAATTGGGTGGAAGTTATGGATAATAAAGTTATCCACACCCAAATTTCTGAGCTGTTTGTGGATAACTTAGCTGAGGTGTTTAATATGAGAGGACGTAAGCCGGACATGGTCTCTGTGCATTGTCAACTAATAGAACAATTAAGACCTTTGTTCATTAAGTAAAGAGGGTGTTCCCTCAAAACTGCCCCGGGGTGGTTTACCAAGGATTGCCAGATTGCTAAGATCTGTCTCCTAGAAGCTCTGAAGTTGGGCATTAAGATGCAAATAACCTCTGCAAGGAAACCTTATAAAGCTATTTTAACCAAAGCTAAAAAGAGTTGGGAGACAGACCAATGGGATGAGCTTACTAACGCACTTAAGAGTAAGAACACAAAGGGTTTCTGGAAATTGGTTGCATCCAGTTCAAAGAATTGATAATCACATTGATACGGTATTGCAGCCTGAAGGGTGGTTAGAACACTTTAGGGCCTTGTTCAGCGAGACTGGGCAGGTGCTTGATGGGAGTGCATCAGAAGAGTACATCGAGTGGGGTTGTCTTGTTGCTCCAGCGGTTCCAACTAACTCTCTACAGAAGATGGTTTACACTGAGACAGAGTCCTCCTACTTCTCCTTGGAAGAAACAAGGGTAGCATTAATGGGAATGAAGAAGAAAAAGGTTCATGGGCTCAATGGTATTCCTGGTGACCTTTATCTATCTATCTTATTTCTATCTCTGAGGTGTGGTCTTCCTATCTCAATGCTCTTATTAATGCCATTTTAAGGGTAAGGAAATTCCGTCTACTTGGCTTGGAGCAGTGATTGTACCAGTCTATAAAAAAAGGAGAAGGGACTTTTCCTCTAAATATAGAGCAATAGGTTTGCTGGATAAGTTTCATAAAAGGTGTTGCAGATAGGTTTTGGTGAAGTTGCAAACTTGTGCTTCAGATAATCACGTTCATGAGGATGTTCAGACAGGATTTAGGTGCAATACTAGTACCCTTGACCAGGTCTTCCAATTAACCTGCTGTTTTGGAAGTATGGTACACTGAAGAGAGATCATTTGTAAGTCGCCTTTAAAGATCTTAGGTAGTCATTTGAGCTAGTCCCGAAGGATAGTCTGTGGAAGGTACTTGACGCTTATGGGGTCCCATGTGATCTAGTATGTGTAGGAGGCTGGCCTGGCTTATAGTGGGTACCTGATGGTACTTACACCTTGTGCCAGGTCCAGTTATCCCTTATTAGTAGATTAGTAGTGTACTAGCAGCTTAGGCTGATAGAGGTAGCTATAGTAGAACAACTTAGGCTGGACTAGGAGACATGCAAAGCTCCTACTATACCATTTATATGATATAGGTACCATATCATAAGAAACACAATACTCAGAGTTACTAAAAATAAAGGTACTTTATTTTAGTGACATTGTGCCAAAAATATCTCAGAGGATATACTCCCTTAGGAGGTAAGTAAAATACACAAAATATACACACAGACCAAAATCAGGTAAGTAAAACAGTCAGAAAATAGTGCAAACACTGTAGAATACAATAGGATGCAATAGGCCTAGGGGCAACACAAACCATATACTAAGAAAGTGGAATGCGAACCACGAATGGACCCCTAGGCTAGTGTAGTGTGTAGAGGGTCACTGGGAGTGTAAGAAAACACTAAGGGTGTCCAAGATACCCCACCCCAAGACCCTGGAAAGTAGGAGTAAAGTACTACTGTATCCCCAGAAACACACTAAACTCGTGATAGAGGGTTTTGCAAAGACTACAACAGACTGCAAAGCACTGAAAATGGATTCCTGGACCTGAGGACCTACAAAGGAAGGGGACCAAGTCCAAGAGACGTGAAAGTGTCGGGTGGCAGGAGCCCACCAAACCGTGGATTAAGGTGCAATAGGGCTGCCTTCTGGATGGAAGAAGCTGAAGATTCTGCAACAACGAAAGGTGCTAGGAACTTCTCCTTCATGCAGAAGATGCCCTACGGAGTGCTGGAGGATGCAGCGTTGCCTTTTGGCAAAAGACCACAAACAAGCCTTGCTAGCTGCAAGAGTCACAGTTAAAGAAAAAGGGTGCTGCCCAGGCACAGGAAGGACCAGTATGTCGCCACTTGAGAGAGGAGACAGAGGGGGCCCTCAGCAACGTAGAGAGCCCATGCACAATAAGGTAGCACCCGCAGAAGTCCTTGAACACAGGTTCAAGGGGACTGAGCACGGTAGTCATTTCAACACTACAAAAGAGGATCCCTCTTGGCTGGAGGTCAACTCAGGGAGTTGAGCAATGCAGGACGGGGTGCTGGGACCTGGGCTTGGCTGCGCATGAAGGATTCCTTATAAAGGTGCACAGAAGCCCTAGCAGCTGCAGTTCACGCAGTGCACAGGATTATTGTCTGGAGAGGGGAGGCAAGGACTTACCTCCTCCAAATTTGGACAGTTGGACTACTGGACAGACTGGGTCACTTTGGTCCACCACCAGTGTTTCAGGAGCCACGATCGTCAGGATGAGAGGGGTCCCAGAGTACCGGTGACACTGACGTTTGGTGCCCGCTAGATCAGGGGGAAGATTCCGTCGACCCACTGGAGATTTCTTCATGGTTTCCAGTGCAGGATGAAGACAGGTAACCCCAAAGCATGCACCACCAGGAAACAGTTGAGAAAGCCGGCAGGATTAGGCACTACAATGTCGCTGGTAGTCTTCTTGCTACTTTGTTGCAGTTTTGCAGGTGTCCTGGAGCAGTCAGCGGTCGATCCTTGGCAGAAGTCGAAGAGAACGGTGCAGAGGAACTCTGGAGAATTCTTGCAAGTTGTTATTTGAGGAAAAGCCACTGGAGAGAACCTAAATAGCCCTAAGTGGAGGAGTGGCTACCTAGTCAGGTTAGCACCTATCAGGAGGGGTCTCTGACTTCATCTGCTGTCACTGGCCACTCAGAGGCCTCCAGAGTGCCCTCACACCTCTGGATCCAAGATGGCAGAGGTCTGGGACACACTAGAGGAGCTCTGGGCACCACCCCTGGGGTGGTGATGGACAGGGGAGTGGTTACTCCCCTTTCTTTTGTCCAGTTTCGCACCAGAGCAGCAACTCGGGGTTCTCTGAACCGGTGTAGACTGGCTTATGCAAGGAGGGCACCGTCTGTGCCCTTCAAAGCATTTCCAGAGGCTGGGGGAGACTACTCCTCCCCAGCCCTTAACGCCTATTTCCAAAGGGAGAGGGTGTAACACCCTCTCTCAGAAGAAAATCTTTGTTTTGCCTTCCTGGGACTGGGCTACCCAGACCCCAGGAGGGCAGAACCCTGTCTGTGGGTTGGCAGCAGCAGTAGCTGCAGAGAAAACACCAGAGAGCTGGTTTGGCAGTACCTGGGGTCCATGCTGGAGCCCCGGGGATGCATGGGATTTGGCATGGGGGGACAATTCTATGATCTCAGACATGTTACCTGGCCATATTTGGAGTTACCATTGTGACGCTACATACAGGTATATGTAGTGCACATGTGTAATGGTGTCGCAACACTCACAAAGTCCAGGGAAATGGCCCTGAACTATGTGGGGGCACCTTTGCCAGTGCAAGGGTGCCCTCACACTTAGTAACTTTGCACCTAACCGTTAGCAAGTGAAGGCTAGACATATAGGTGACTTAGAAGTTACTTAACCTGTTCTGTGCCTTGGACGAGATGATCTCGTCCAAGGCTACAGTTCCCCTGTGCCTTGGACGAGATCATCTCGTCCATGGCACAGGGGAACTTGGGGGCGCGCTAGCGCGCCCCCCGTGCACCCCCCTTCCCCCCCCAGGCGGGGATGGAAGGGGAAGACCTTCCCCTTCCACCCCCGCCCCCCCCCACGGCAATCCGATGACGTCAGCGCGCGCTCAGCGCGCTGACGTCATCGAGTGTTGCCGGCGCGCTGGAAGCCATTTGCTTCCAGCGCGTCTTCGGAGCAGGAGCTCTAAGGTGAGTCCTCTCCGTTTTTGGGGGGCGGGGGGTTTGAGAAAACAGACATGGGGGGAAAGGAAAGGGTTTTTCCTTTCCCCCTGTGTCTGTTTTCTCAAGATTCCTGCTCCACGATCGCGGGCAGGGCCCGCGATCGTGGAGCAGGAATCTCCACTAGCCACCAGGGATTTTCTGTTTGATTAAATTTGGGGGCGACCCCTTGGGCAAGGGTCGCCCCCCCCGGGGGCAATTTTTATTTGTATTTCGCCCCCCCCTGGGGGCAGATCGGCCGTTTTTTCGGCGGATCTGCCCCCAGGGGGGGGCGAAAACCACTAGACACCAGGGATATCGTTTTTTGTGTGTGTTTTTGGGGGCGACCCCTTGGGCAAGGGTCGCCCCCCCCCCGGGGGCAATTTTTATTTGTATTTCGCCCCCCCCTGGGGGCAGATTCGCCGATTTTTCGGCGGATCTGCCCCCAGGGGGGGGCGAAAACCACTAGACACCAGGGATATATTTTTTTATGTTTGTTTTTGGGGGCGACCCCTTGGGCAAGGGTCGCCCCCCCCCCCGGGGCAATTTTTATTTGTATTTCGCCCCCCCCTGGGGGCAGATCGGCCGTTTTTTCGGCGGATCTGCCCCCAGGGGGGGGCGAAAACCACTAGACACCAGGGATATCGTTTTTTGTGTGTGTTTTTGGGGGCGACCCCTTGGGGAAGGGTCGCCCCCTGAAAGGGGGCACAGAGGTGTTGCCCATTTCTGCCCCCCTTGGGGTCCGATTGGCCAATTCTTTTACGCCCATCTACCCCGAGGGGGGCAGGATCCACTTAGGTACCAGGGACAACTTCTAAGTTCTTGGTGGTGGGGTGTTTGTCAACTGGCAAAGTATTTGTATTTGTGATTATAACAATTTATTTCTTCTTTTTCTTCTAGTTCAACGCTTTTGCTTCCTTTGCTGTGGATCTTTGAGGTTTTGGCAGTAGTTGTCCAGTGGTTTGCATAGTTGCATGTTTTAGGTAAGTGAACGCAATTTACTCCAAAGGAGTATTGTTGACATGTTTGTAGGTGGTGTACTAAATGCAGTATTGTGTGTTTGACATTGTCCTTAGATTTGAGCACAGTGGTGTTTGTGTTGTCATATGTCTAAATTGCTTTTTTCTTTTTTCTTTTTAGTGGGATATCATTGGTGATTGCAGAGTAGTTGCTTGGTGAGTAGCTATTTCAGGCAACTGTGTGGTATAGTTTTTTGTAGTACATAACTCTTTGTGATAAAGCTACACTTTGTTCATTACTTATTTTAGTGCTAGTTGTTGTTGGCAATCCATTTGTTGTTAGGATCATGGCTAGCCGCAAAGTGACCGCTCAGCAGGTTGTTCGCATGCTCTTTGAGTCGTCTTCAGACCATGATTACGACACTGACTCTGCATCTGAGGCAGAGGAGGAAGCAGGAGATTCTGGAAGTGAGTTTTCTGTCCAAGAGCATTCTTCTGATGAGGAAGCTACTCTCAGTGCAGATGAAGGGCCTGTGTTAGAGGAGGACATTGATGTGCCAAGAGTGCAGCAGCCTGGGGCTGCAGGGTTTCCCATTGGAAGACCTGACACCTGGATTGCCCCAAACATGGAGCAGCCACAGTTACCTGCATTTACTGGTCTCCCAGGGTGTAGAGTTAATACGGAAAACTTTCTGCCTGTCCAATTCTTTCACTTGTTTATGGACGATGTATTTTTGGAAGAGATTGTGGAGCAGACAAATGTGTATGCAGAGCAATATTTGCGGGACAACGCTGCCAGACTTAAGCCTCAGTCTAGAGCTACTCATTGGGTTCCCACATATCTGGAAGAGATGAAAAGGTTTTTAGGTTTGACTTTTTTGATGGGGTTGATCAGGAAGCCGTCACTGGCTTCTTATTGGTCTACTAGTCCCTTGATGGCAACTGCTATATTTCCTGCAACTATGACACGTAATCGGTATTTGCTTCTTCTTCGTATGCTGCATTTTGTAGACAATGCTTTAGCCTTGCCACGAGATCACCCTGATTGTGACCGCCTTTTTAAGATTAGGCCTGTCCTTGATCATTTTGTGGATCGGTTTTCAGAGGTCTATGTTCCAGGCAAAGAGATAAGTGTGGACGAGTCTTTGGTCCTTTTCAAGGGGCGTTTAGTTTTTAAGCAGTACATCCCTAGTAAGAGGGCACGGTATGGGATTAAATTGTATCTGCTGTCAGAAAGCAGTACAGGATATGTTTATAATTTCCGGGTCTACACTGGTAGGGATTCCAGTATTGACCCTCCTGGTTGTCCGGCCACTTTTGGAGTTAGCGGAAAAATTGTGTGGGAACTTGCTAGACGGCTGTTTAACAAAGGTCACCATTTGTACGTAGATAATTTCTACACTGGAGTGCAGTTGTTCAAGGAGTTGTTTAGGGTGGACACTGTTGCTTGTGGCACAATCCGTTCTAACCGCAAAGGCTATCCAAGGGAGCTTGTCTGTAAAAAACTTGAGAGGGGACAGTGCAGTGCCTTGCGGAATAATGAGCTGTTAGCTATGAAATTTTCAGACAGGAGGGATGTGTACATGCTATCGACCATCCACGATGAGAGTACTTCCCCTGTGGCTGTTTGGGGTCAGGTTGCGGAAGTGCGCAAACCTGCGTGCATTTTGGACTACAATAGGCACATGGGTGGTGTTGATAGAGTAGATCAGAGGTTGGAACCTTACACTGCTCTTCGTAAGTCGTATGTGTGGTATAAAAAGTTGGCCCTACATTTATTTCATTTGGCAACTTTTAATGCCTTTATTGTATACAAGGATTGTTCACCTGAGTCAAGGATGACTTTTGTTAAATTTCAGGAGTCGGTGATAGAAAGCCTTATTGTGGTGGAACCGGCAAGAGTTCCTAGAGTAGAAGTGGTGGAGGATGTGGCTAGATTGAAAGATCGGCACTTTCCAGATCACATTCCTCCCACTCCCAAAAAAGACATGCCCACAAAGAAATGTAGAGTATGTGCCCGGAGATCAATCCGGAGGGAGAGCCGGATGTACTGCCCCGAATGCCCTTCAAAGCCTGGGCTGTGTGTGCCCAGCTGTTTTAGAAGTTACCACACAAGGAAAAACTTTTGGGAAATACCGTGAGCGTAAGCTGTCTGTTTTATATTTTCATATGTTTCACGGTTGGCATCTGTCGTGTATTTAGTTTGAGGTTTTGTGTTTGTAGTTTAGTGCCTATTTTATAATTAGTAGTTTATTTGTTGTTTATAAATTAAAAAAAGTGATTGCGGTGTGCGTGGGGTGGCGCTTGGCTGGCGGTGTGCGTGGGGTGGCGCTTGGCTGGCGGTGTGCGTGGGGTGGCGCTTGGCTGGCGGTGCCAGCCAAACGGCAGTCCACACTCCCATCAGCTGGTGTGATTCTTGTATCAGGCATGTGGGCGTATGTAAGTGATGGGCCCTTGAGTGGCGCGGTCTGTCGATGTGAGTGTTGTAATGTGCTGGGCCCGTGGCTGGCGGTGTGAATGGTCTTGTGCGTGTCATGTATGAAAGGTGTGTGAATGGACTGTAAAGCGGTTGGTGCCTTGTCGCGGCTTTACAGCTCACGAGCTGTGAGTCATTGGTTCACTTTTTTGCCTTTCAGTTATTAGCAGTGCATTTCATTTTTGTGAAATCTCTTGTTAATAAAATTTGATCCACTGAACCATCACTCACCCTCGTGCCAAATCCAACCAGTATGTGTTGTAAAAAATGACAAAACCTGCTCCGCTGTAATCAGGCGTCGCAGCACAACTGTGACACGCTAGGTGCCTCGGGTGGGACCCCGATGATGAAGCATGCCACCAACTTGGTTGGTGGGTGAGGGGTCTTCTTCACATAACCTAAGTGTGTTTCTTTTCACTATTTTAGTGTTTGGCACATCACGGACGTATGTGCACACATCAAAATGATATATTGCAAAAATACCTCTCCCTTCTATCTCTTCAGGTTTTGGGCCTTATTCTGTTGCAGGCACCTGGCCCACCCACACAAGTGAGGTATCATTTTTATCGGGAGACTTGGGGGAATGGTGGGTGGAAGGAAATTTGTGGCTCCTCTCAGATTCCAGAACTTTCTGCCACAGAAATGAGAGGAAAAAGTGTTTTTTTGGCCAAATTTTGAGGTTTGCAAAGGATTCTGGGTAACAAAACCTGGTCCGAGCCCCGCAAGTCACCCCTCCTTGGATTCCCCTAGGTCTCTAGTTTTCAGAAATGCACAGGTTTGGTAGGTTTCCCTAGGTGCCGGCTGAGCTACAGGCCAAAATCCACAGGTAGGCACTGTTTTCTTCAAAAATTTTGGTTGTGTCCACGTTGCGCTTTGGGGCGTTTCCTGTCGCGGGCGCTAGGCCTACCCACGCAAGTGAGGTATCATTTTTATTGGGAGACGTGGGGGAACGCTGGGTGGAAGGAAATTTGTGGCTCCTCTCAGATTCCAGAACTTTCTGCCACAGAAATGTGAGGAACATGTGTTTTTTTAGCCAATTTTTTAGGTTTGCAAAGGATTCTGGGTAACAGAACCAGGTCCGAGCCCCGCCAGTCACCCCTCCTTGGATTCCCCTAGGTCTCTAGTTTTCAGAAATGTACAGGTTTGGTAGGTTTCCCTAGGTGGCGGCTGAGCTAGAGGCCAAAATCTACAGGTAGTCACTTTGCTAAAAACAGCTCTGTTTTCTGTGATATGTCCACGTTGTGTTTTGGGGCATATCCTGTCGCGGGCGCTAGGCCTACCCACGCAAGTGAGGTATCATTTTTATCGGGAGACGTGGGGGAACGCTGGGTGGAAGGAAATTTGTGGCTCCTCTCAGATTCCAGAACTTTCTGCCACAGAAATGTGAGGAACATGTGTTTTTTTAGCCAATTTTTTAGGTTTGCAAAGGATTCTGGGTAACAGAACCAGGTCCGAGCCCCGCCAGTCACCCCTCCTTGGATTCCCCTAGGTCTCTAGTTTTCAGAAATGTACAGGTTTGGTAGGTTTCCCTAGGTGGCGGCTGAGCTAGAGGCCAAAATCTACAGGTAGTCACTTTGCTAAAAACAGCTCTGTTTTCTGTGATATGTCCACGTTGTGTTTTGGGGCATATCCTGTCGCGGGCGCTAGGCCTACCCACGCAAGTGAGGTATCATTTTTATCGGGAGACGTGGGGGAACGCTGGGTGGAAGGAAATTTGTGGCTCCTCTCAGATTCCAGAACTTTCTGCCACAGAAATGTGAGGAACATGTGTTTTTTTAGCCAATTTTTTAGGTTTGCAAAGGATTCTGGGTAACAGAACCAGGTCCGAGCCCCGCCAGTCACCCCTCCTTGGATTCCCCTAGGTCTCTAGTTTTCAGAAATGTACAGGTTTGGTAGGTTTCCCTAGGTGGCGGCTGAGCTAGAGGCCAAAATCTACAGGTAGTCACTTTGCTAAAAACAGCTCTGTTTTCTGTGATATGTCCACGTTGTGTTTTGGGGCATATCTTGTCGCGGGCGCTAGGCCTACCCACGCAAGTGAGGTATCATTTTTATCGGGAGACGTGGGGGAACGCTGGGTGGAAGGAAATTTGTGGCTCCTCTCAGATTCCAGAACTTTCTGCAACAGAAATGTGAGGAACATGTGTTTTTTTAGCCAATTTTTTAGGTTTGCAAAGGATTCTGGGTAACAGAACCAGGTCCGAGCCCCGCCAGTCACCCCACCTTGGATTCCCCATGGTCTCTAGTTTTCAGAAATGTACAGGTTTGGTAGGTTTCCCTAGGTGGCGGCTGAGCTAGAGGCCAAAATCTACAGGTAGTCACTTTGCTAAAAACAGCTCTGTTTTCTGTGATATGTCCACGTTGTGTTTTGGGGCATATCCTGTCGCGGGCGCTAGGCCTACCCACGCAAGTGAGGTATCATTTTTATCGGGAGACGTGGGGGAACGCTGGGTGGAAGGAAATTTGTGGCTCCTCTCAGATTCCAGAACTTTCTGCCACAGAAATGTGAGGAACATGTGTTTTTTTAGCCAATTTTTTAGGTTTGCAAAGGATTCTGGGTAACAGAACCAGGTCCGAGCCCCGCCAGTCACCCCTCCTTGGATTCCCCTAGGTCTCTAGTTTTCAGAAATGTACAGGTTTGGTAGGTTTCCCTAGGTGGCGGCTGAGCTAGAGGCCAAAATCTACAGGTAGTCACTTTGCTAAAAACAGCTCTGTTTTCTGTGATATGTCCACGTTGTGTTTTGGGGCATATCTTGTCGCGGGCGCTAGGCCTACCCACGCAAGTGAGGTATCATTTTTATCGGGAGACGTGGGGGAACGCTGGGTGGAAGGAAATTTGTGGCTCCTCTCAGATTCCAGAACTTTCTGCAACAGAAATATGAGGAACATGTGTTTTTTTAGCCAATTTTTTAGGTTTGCAAAGGATTCTGGGTAACAGAACCAGGTCCGAGCCCCGCCAGTCACCCCACCTTGGATTCCCCATGGTCTCTAGTTTTCAGAAATGTACAGGTTTGGTAGGTTTCCCTAGGTGGCGGCTGAGCTAGAGGCCAAAATCTACAGGTAGTCACTTTGCTAAAAACAGCTCTGTTTTCTGTGATATGTCCACGTTGTGTTTTGGGGCATATCCTGTCGCGGGCGCTAGGCCTACCCATGCAAGTGAGGTATCATTTTTATCGGGAGACGTGGGGGAACGCTGGGTGGAAGGAAATTTGTGGCTCCTCTCAGATTCCAGAACTTTCTGCCACAGAAATGTGAGGAACATGTGTTTTTTTAGCCAATTTTTGAGGTTTGCAAAGGATTCTGGGTAACAGAACCAGGTCCGAGCCCCGCCAGTCACCCCTCCTTGGATTCCCCTAGGTCTCTAGTTTTCAGAAATGTACAGGTTTGGTAGGTTTCCCTAGGTGGCGGCTGAGCTAGAGGCCAAAATCTACAGGTAGTCACTTTGCTAAAAACAGCTCTGTTTTCTGTGATATGTCCACGTTGTGTTTTGGGGCATATCCTGTCGCGGGCGCTAGGCCTACCCACGCAAGTGAGGTATCATTTTTATCGGGAGACGTGGGGGAACGCTGGGTGGAAGGAAATTTGTGGCTCCTCTCAGATTCCAGAACTTTCTGCCACAGAAATGTGAGGAACATGTGTTTTTTTAGCCAATTTTTTAGGTTTGCAAAGGATTCTGGGTAACAGAACCAGGTCCGAGCCCCGCCAGTCACCCCTCCTTGGATTCCCCTAGGTCTCTAGTTTTCAGAAATGTACAGGTTTGGTAGGTTTCCCTAGGTGGCGGCTGAGCTAGAGGCCAAAATCTACAGGTAGTCACTTTGCTAAAAACAGCTCTGTTTTCTGTGATATGTCCACGTTGTGTTTTGGGGCATATCTTGTCGCGGGCGCTAGGCCTACCCACGCAAGTGAGGTATCATTTTTATCGGGAGACGTGGGGGAACGCTGGGTGGAAGGAAATTTGTGGCTCCTCTCAGATTCCAGAACTTTCTGCAACAGAAATGTGAGGAACATGTGTTTTTTTAGCCAATTTTTTAGGTTTGCAAAGGATTCTGGGTAACAGAACCAGGTCCGAGCCCCGCCAGTCACCCCACCTTGGATTCCCCTAGGTCTCTAGTTTTCAGAAATGTACAGGTTTGGTAGGTTTCCCTAGGTGGCGGCTGAGCTAGAGGCCAAAATCTACAGGTAGTCACTTTGCTAAAAACAGCTCTGTTTTCTGTGATATGTCCACGTTGTGTTTTGGGGCATATCCTGTCGCGGGCGCTAGGCCTACCCACGCAAGTGAGGTATCATTTTTATCGGGAGACGTGGGGGAACGCTGGGTGGAAGGAAATTTGTGGCTCCTCTCAGATTCCAGAACTTTCTGCCACAGAAATGTGAGGAACATGTGTTTTTTTAGCCAATTTTTTAGGTTTGCAAAGGATTCTGGGTAACAGAACCAGGTCCGAGCCCCGCCAGTCACCCCTCCTTGGATTCCCCTAGGTCTCTAGTTTTCAGAAATGTACAGGTTTGGTAGGTTTCTCTAGGTGGCGGCTGAGCTAGAGGCCAAAATCTACAGGTAGTCACTTTGCTAAAAACAGCTCTGTTTTCTGTGATATGTCCACGTTGTGTTTTGGGGCATATCCTGTCGCGGGCGCTAGGCCTACCCACACAAGTGAGGTATCGTTTTTATCGGGAGACGTGGGGGAACGCTGGGTGGAAGGAAATTTGTGGCTCCTCTCAGATTCCAGAACTTTCTGCCACAGAAATGTGTGGAACATGTGTTTTTTTAGCTAAATTTTGAGGTTTGCAAAGGATTCTGGGTAACAGAACCTGGTCCGAGCTACACAAGTCACCCCTCCTTGGATTCCCCTAGGTCTCTAGTTTTCAGAAATGCACAGGTTTGGTAGGTTTCCCTAGGTGGCGGCTGAGCTAGAGGCCAAAATCTACAGGTAGTCACTTTGCTAAAAACAGCTCTGTTTTCTGTGATGTGTCCACGTTGTGTTTTGGGGCATATCCTGTCGCGGGCGCTAGGCCTACCCACACAAGTGAGGTACCATTTTTATCGGGAGACTTGGGGGAACATAGATTAGCAAAACAAGTACTATTGCCCCTTGTCTTTCTCTACATTTTTTCCTTCCAAATATAGGAGTGTGTGTAAAAAAGACATCTATTTGAGAAATTCCCTGTAATTCACGTGCTACTATGGTCACCCCGGAATTCAGAGATGTGCAAATAACCACTGCTCCTCAACACCTTATCTTGTGCCCTTTTTGGAAATGCAAAGGTTTTCTTGATAGCAATTTTTTACTCCTTATATTTCAGCAAATGAATTGCTGTATACCCGGTATAGAATGAAAACGCACTGCAGGGTGCAGCTCATTTATTGGCTCTGGGTTCCTCTGGTTCTTGATGAACCTACAAACCCTATATATCCCCGCAACCAGAGGAGTCCAGCAGACGTAACGGTATATTGCTTTCGATAATCTGACATTGCAGGGAAAAGTTACAGAGTAAAACGTAGAGAAAAATTTATGTTTTTTTCACCTCAATTTCAATATTTTTCTTTTTCAGCTGTTATTTTCTGTAGGAAACCCTTGTAGGATCTACACAAATGACCCCTTGCTGAATTCAGAATTTTGTCTACTTTTCAGAAATGTTTAGGTTTCTGGGATCCAGCATTGGTTTCATGACCATTCCTGTCACTGACTGGAAGGAGGCTGAAAGCACAAAAAATTGCACAAATGGGGTATGCCCCAGTAAAATGCCACAATTGTGTTGAAAAATTGGGTTTTCTGATTCAAGTCTGCCTGTTCCTGAAAGCTGGGAAGCTGCTGAGTTTAGCACCACAAACCCTTTGTTGATGCCATTTTCAGGGGAAAAACCACAAGCCTCCTTCTGCAGCCACTTTTTCCAATTTTTTTGAAAAAAACGAAAATTTCACTGTATTTTGGCCAATTTCTTGGCCTCCTTCAGGGGAACCCACAAAGTCTGGGTACCTTTAGAATCCCTAGGATGTTGGAAAAAAAGGACGCAAATTTGGCTTGGTTAGCTTATGTGGACAAAAAGTTATGAGGGCCTAAGCGCGAACTGCCCCGAATAGGCAAAAAAAGGCCTGGCACAGGAGGGGGAAAAGGCCTGGCAGCGAAGGGGTTAAGTGAAGTGAAAATGGCTGTGAAATAACATGTGCATTATTTGACTCAGGCTGCAGTGGCAGTCCTGTGTAAGGCTTGTCTGAGCTCCCCATGGGTGGCAAAAGAAATGCTGCAGCCCATAGGGATCTCCTGGAACCTCAATACCCTGGGTACCTAGGTACCATATGCTATGGAATTATAAGGGTGTTCCAGTGTGCCAATTAGAATTGGTAAAAATGGTCACTAGGCTATAGTGACAATTTTAAAGGCAGAGAGAGCATAAGCACTGAGGTTCTGATTAGCAGAGCCTCAGTGACACAGTTAGTCACTAGACAGGTACACACATTCAGGCCACAAACTATGAGCACTGGGGTCCTGGCTAGCAGGATCCCAGTGAGACAGGCAAAAACAACCTTACATACATGTAAAAATGGGGGTAACATACCAGGCAAAATGGTACTTTCCTACAGAATGGAAAGCAAGGTTGTGCATTGGCTCCAACATTATTGAGTCTCTATATTAATGGGACATTTAAATGGCTTTCTCAGTGTATGCATGATTCTCCTAAAATAGCTGGAACTGCACTCCCTATTCTAAAGTTTGCAGACAAAACCTTTCTTATTTCTAGAACCCCTATGGGTCTTCAGGCATAGCTGGACTCCTTTGTGGCCTTTTGCAAGATGAGGGCCTTGAAATTAACCCATTGAAAACAAAATTTATAGGTATTACCACCCAGAAATCATTCAAGGTGAGAATTATAATTGATGGCTCCATAATCAAATAGGTTAAACATGTTGATTATTTAGAGGTCCCGTTGTCTGATACAATGACTTGGGCCCAACAAATGAAGAAGAGTAAAATTCTTCTTAAGCAGAGAGACTATTTGATCAGTAGGAAATAGAAAGCAACTGGTGCAGTGTCTCCGGTCCTTCAGATTTATAAAGCTGAGGCTCTACCGTTAGCCACTTATGGGGCAGAAATCTAGGAATTTGCTGATGCTACGGCCCTTTTAATAGTTGAGAACAGTTTTATAAGGAGCTTGTTTAAGTTACCAAAGGGTACGCCTCTGGTCCCTTTGAGGATGGATTTAGCACTTAGGCCCTCATTCTGACCTTGGCGGGCGGCGGAGGCCGCCCGCCAAAGTCCCGCCGTCAGGTTACCGTTCCGCGGTCGAAAGACCGCAGCGGTAATTCTGACATTCCCGCTGGGCTGGCGGGCGGCCGCCTTCAGGCCGCCCGCCAGCCCAGCGGGAAAGAGGCTTCCACGATGAAGCCGGCTCGGAATCGAGCCGGCGGAGTGGAAGCTGTGCGACGGGTGCAGTTGCACCCGTCGCGTATTTCACTGTCTGCCAAGCAGACAGTGAAATACTTGTAGGGGCCCTCTTACGGGGGCCCCTGCAGTGCCCATGCCAGTGGCATGGGCACTGCAGGGGCCCCCAGGGGCCCCGCGACCCCCCCTACCGCCATCCGGTTCCCGGCGGTCGGACCGCCGGGATCTGGATGGCGGTAGGGGGGGTCGGAATCCCCTCGGCGGCGCAGCAAGCTGCGCCGCCTTGGAGGATTCAATGGGGCGGCGGTACACTGGCGGGAGACCGCCAGTGTTGCCGGTCCGACCGCGGCTTTACCGCCGCGGTCGGAATCCCCATTGGAGCACCGCCGGCCTGTCGGCGGTGCTCCCGCGGTCCTCCGCCCTGGCGGTCTTTGACCGCCAGGGTCAGAATGACCGCCTTAATCCTATAAATTTGGTGGTGGCTATAAACTCCTTATTGTACTGGCTAAGGTTGTGGTCAACTGAGGAGTTGACACCTTATAGGGACTCCTTAAGTGATCTGATCTCTTGTTATTCAAGGGTAGTTACGCCCTGGTTGAAAAATGTTAAGAGGCCGTGCGAGAAGCTGAAAATTATAGATCTCTGGAACTCACCAGCAGCTGCCGCTAATGGATCCAGTCAGAAATTGATAAGTGCCTATTGAAATTATGCTCTGAAACAGAGTTGGATGAACTATGATAGTGAGAATCTGACTGGGCAATTTCTAAATGTTAAATGTTCTTCACCTTATGAAGATTTTATGGTTGAAAGCTATCTGCCGACTGCCAAACGGCTGTATCTTTAATTTAGATATGGGTCACCTACCTTTAAGACCCTTAACGATCAAATGGGATGAGCAAGGTTCCTCAATGTTCATCATTTCTGCCTAGCAGAAAAAGAAACTGAAGATCATTTCCTTTTTTCTGTCATCAGTACTTATCGCCACGCAGAAAATGGATATTGCAGTCTGTAAGCTTCTGGGGTTAGACATTATCGGGAGGCTCTGAGAATTCTTAAATTTAAAAAAAAGGCTGTCATAGTATTCGCAGTAGCCAAATACTTAGAGCATGCATGGCATATTAGATGGAGGTGGTGGTCTAATGGAAATTTCGACTAGGATATTGCTCTGATTGTATAGATCGTGTTCTTAGTGTTTATAGGTGCGCACATCAAAGTTGTTTATATTACTCATTTATAAATGCACCCTCAATTTTGAGATCCACTTGGTCAGGTCTTGGCCTGGAGGTGGGTTGTCCCCATTCATTGCTTATTAGAAGTTTTATATATCACTGGGAAGCCTTTGGGTTGTTTAAACGTGACACAATGGAAGAAATTGCTAGTACCACTTTTAGACAACTAATATGGGTTTGGTGATTCTGATATGGGTAGTTGGAGATCTATCTGAGTCATACTGCCATTTAAATGCATATTTGCTTCCATCTGCCAGTACATGCATTGTAAGTTTTGTTTCTAAGAAGTTTTAAATTACATATTCTTCTGATGGTGCTCTTCATAATTATGTCTGAGTGTGTACTTTATAGAGATTTGTGTTTTTAATGTGGTTTTCTTAAGTATTTATGTATGCGTTTATGCTTTTTACCTAAATAAAGTATTACTACCACTACTAGTGACTCAGTCATGGCGATCAAGCCTGATCTTTAGGAAATTATGTCCTTTAGACTCTGTTTCATAATATTAATAAATTTGCAGAATTGTGCACACTCAACTGGCTCTGTGATGTTGAACACTAAGGGGGTCATTCTAACCCTGGTGGTCGGACCGCCAGGGCTAAAATGACGGAAGCACCGCCAACAGGCTGGTGGGGCTTCGCAGCCCATTCTGACCGCGGCGGTAAAGCCGCGGTCAGAAAAGGGGATCCGGCAGTTTCCCGCCGGTTTTCCCCTTGCTGGGCTGAATCTCCATGGCGGCGCTGCAAGCAGCGCCGCCATGGATATTCCGACCCCCTTCCCGCCATCCTGTTTCTGGCGGTTTTTACCGCCAGGAACAGGATGGCGGGAACGGGTGTCGTGGGGCCCCTGCACTGCCCATGCCACTGGCATGGGCAGTGCAGGGGCCCCCTAACAGGGCCCCAGCATGATTTTCACTGTCTGCTTATCAGACAGTGAAAATCGCGACGGGTGCAACTGCACCCGTCGCACCCCTGCAACCCTTTGGGTTGCAGGGCCTTTCCCACTGGGCCGGCGGGTGCTCCCTTGGTGGGCGCCCGTCGGCCCAGTGGGAAAGCCAGAATAGACCCCGGAGCGGCGGTTCCCGCTTGGCGGGCGGCGACCGCCGCCCACCAAAGTAGGAATGAGGGGCTAAGTTTACAGCCTCATTACAAGTTTGAGCACCGTCGGCAATAAAAAGTGGTTTTAGCAGGCTGAAGCATGGCGTAAGAAAAACAGGACAACAACAAAGCAGGTGGTAAAAAGATTTATATTTGTAGTTACAGAGTGGACAATTTTCAATTTCCCTAAGAGATTGCCATCTTGGATTTAATTCCTTGATTTGTAGGCCCATTAAGCTGTCAAAAAGGATTTATTGTAGACAGCCTTTAAGGAGGGAACTGGACAAATAGGATTGCGGTCTAAGGAAATCCGTTTGAGCACTGATGTATGATGTGCTTGCAGAACTTTTGAGTTTTTAAGTTTGTCTATGTCACTTGGCTTGGATAACACTTTAGATTATTTTTTCAAGATGTGTTTGAGCATGGCACACAGGAGCGGGCCATTTAACATCTCTTGGTCAAATTGAAGGGTATTGATTGAAATTTGTAGGTAATGAGACCATTGATTCTCACTTTCGCTGAAGGGGACAGGAAGGCTGCTTTCATTGTATTAACCAGTGCCTTTATTATTCTGTGATAATAATTTCCAAAGGCCACAATATTTGCCCACGTTCGGGCCACCAGGCCAAATTTCAGCCTTATCAGGCAATTCTGAAGATAGGGAGGAAGGCTGAACACTCTTTTGTAAGCCTTAACTTGATGTTTGTCCAGGGTACGTACTAGCTGACCCGAGTAGGCCTCTTGCCCATATGTAATCATTGGCAACAGAGTGGCTGCCAAACCTGTATTATTGGGTCAGTGGACGGCTTTCCAGATAGTTGCTCGTTTACTCACACTATTGATGGTTGCTTCAGCTTTTATAGTGACATGTCTCAATTGCTTTTCATTGTTGTGATGTCATCAGGATTAGGGTCATGTGACATCAGTTCCTGGGATGATTTTGGGTCAAAGGTCTTATGATGTCATTTCCGGTGACATAATTGAGGTCAAAGTGTATTTGATGTCAGTTCTGCTAGTCCTGGCATTTTAGTGAATTAACGTCCATGGATGCGTGTTAGGCAAGTGTGGGTTGCAACCGCTGAGGAGCTGACTTGGTTGTTCATCTGCCAAACTCCATCAATTTCTGACTGCTTGCCTCTCTCCTCTAACTCCCCCACTTCTACTCAGTCCTTTCCCACCCCCTTCAGGCCCTCAAGATAGCTCCACCTGAAAAACCTAGAAGCTATAAAAAAGTTAAAAAATACTAGAACCTAATCTAATCCTATTTTTTCTAATAAGTACCTAAACAGCTGCAATGTACACTAACATATTCTACAAATCTAAAAGTTCACAGCAGCTGGGAAAATTGCTCAACCACCTTCTCCAGGTTGCTCAAACGGATGCTCTGCAGACCCTGCTCCTCGCGTATGTCACCCAGTTGCCTGTTTAGTTTGTGTAGTACCCGGATAATGTCATAGTGAATCACCGATTACTGTTGGGGTTGCCTCCTGGACTGTGTGGCCACATGTTTTATGGCTGCTGGGGAAGCCGGCGTAACAACAGTCTGGGACGGCCGTGGCTAGCTTGGGGCTGCTCTGGGCTGGCATGGCCAAGCTCTGGCATGGCTTGACGCCTTGTCTGTCCAGGCACGGAGGTTAGGATGTTACTGCAGGTGTTGTGGGTTCAGCAAAGTTCCATGACCCTGCTGCTTTCGCCCATACATATAGTTTTTGCATTTCACATAAAGCCTTTGCTACACTTCAGACATGATGGTACTGTTCTCGCCAGAGCCCGAATATGTGGGTCTCATCAGCTGGCGTGTTGTCTCGAGTGCAAATAGAGATAAGCGTTGAAAACCTAGCCTGCCACTTGCCTGTGGCTTCCAGTTCCTGCTTGTTCCAGACTGATCCAGTGACACCACAACGGCCTTGGTTTTTCTGCTGGGGTTTCCCAACTCGGATTTCCGACTCACCGTTCTTCCTGCCAACAAAAGTCCCGCCTGCCACAGGACCTACTTAATACAGGCTGCAGCGAGACCGTGCCACTGGAGCACCAAAGGGAAGCCCGTCCGCACCCGTCTGCACCTGGATTGCTCCCAGTGCCATGAGCCCTGCCACCAAGAACACCCCCCACAAGAAGATACACCATCACCAAGCTCTACACTATCAACCCGGATGGCCTGTTCTGTGCAAGGCACTCACCTGAAATCCAGGCATTCCGATGGGGCGATGACAATTCCCCAAACCAGGTAAGGACTAAAATGACGGTGATGGAGAGTACAATACCAGCTTCTGCTTCATGGACTGCAGAATCGGACTGCTGGATCCTGGACTGCATGTCATGTTGGGCGTCAGGACTTTTGATTGATCAAAATACTGGGTTCTTGTTTTTAGGATTCTAGGCTGCAAAAAAATGTCTTCATTAATACATTGAACTTGAATAAACTATTGCAGAATTATACATTACACAGGGGGTCATTCCGACCCCGGCAGGCGGCGGTCGCTGCCCACCTGGCGGGAACCGCCATTTGGCCGCTCGGCGGTCAAAAGACCGCTGGGGCCATTCAGACTTTCCCGCTGGGCCGGCGCCCAGCGGGAAAGAGGCCTGCAACACTGAAGCCGGCTCCGAATGGAGCCGGCGGTGTTGCAGGTGTGCGACGGGTGCAGTTGCACCCATCGCGCTTTTCACTGTCTGCTAGGCAGACAGTGAAAAGCTTCTGGGGGCCCTGTTAGGGGGCCCATGCACTGCCCATGCCAGTGGCATGGGCAGTGCAGGGGCCCCCAGGGGCCCCAGGACACCCGTTCCCACCAGCCTGTTCCTGGCGGTAAAAACCGCCAGAAACAGGCTGGCGGGAAGTGGGTCATAATCCCCATGGCGGCGCCGCCATGGAGGATTTGGCCAGCCGGGGGAATTCCGGCGGGAAACCGCCGGACCCGTTTTTCTGACCGCAGCTTTACCACCGCGGTCAGAATGGCCCAGGAAGCACCGCCAGCCTGTTGGCGGTGCTTACGTCATCTGGGTCGGAATGACCCCCATAATGTCAGTTATTGTCCACATATTGTGTGTTCTTTACATACGTTTCAATAAGGCTGAACAAGTCTCTCCCTCTTTTTACAATATTTTCACAGAGTCTCTGAAGCAATGTCCAAGCTCAAAAACAATCAACTCAACTAAAGGGATATTTTATGTTCTAGCATAATCTCAATTATTAAAAATTAAAAATTTGATAAACTTGCTCTTTTTCTGATCTTTTAATTCTCAGGGGAGCGCTTATTACAGGAAATATGTCTTTCCTTAATGTCTGTTTAACGGTATCTTGGATTCCTACCCAAACAATAAGGGCCAGATGTAGCAAAAATAAAAATTGCGACTCGCATTTTGCGAGTTGATACGACTCGCAAAATGCGAGTCGCAATATGTAATGCAAGAAAAAAAAACGATCCGAAATAGCGACTTGCAGCCGGACTCGCAACGCAGTGTGCGAGTCCGCAGATTGCGAGGTCGCTTTTTGCGAGTGTGCAAAAAACGAACTCGCAATTAGCGAGTAGGTGTCGCAAATTGCGATTACCTTGAAAATTGCTTACAGGTGCAGCAGAACACTCCAGAAACCACACCAGAACACTCTGGAAACACTTCCTAGCACATGATGATGACATCACAGCCAGGAAGTTTACAAATACACCTGGGAGGAGGGAGGACCACACCCTTTTATAACTGCCGGTTTTCACACAGCACAAACAGCAGCTGCCATGGAGGGAACCCCAGGAAAGAGGAAGCTCAAATTTTCTGAGAGGGAGCTGGAGGTGCTGACAGAGGAATGCTGTCAGCACTATGATGACTTGTTTGGGAGAGCAGCCCACAATGTTCCTTAGGCCACAAAAAAACAACTCTGGCAGGACATTCAGGACAAGATCAGTTCCCTGGGGGTGAGCCATAGGACCATCGAGGACATCAAGAAGAGGTGGTATGACCTCCGCTCCCGGACCAAGGAGAGGGTGGCTGAAAGGCTCCGGGAGATGAGAGGCACAGGAGGGGGACCATAGTCTGTGCCACTACCGACACCCCTGGAAGAAAGGGTGGAAGAAACATTGGAGCAGGAGGCAGTGTCTGGATTTGGGGACCTGGACACCTCAGAGCCCAGCACATCAACCGGTGAGTACCATGTGATATGCCTGTACCCCTATCAATGCCATACCCCCACCCACCATGTACACAGGTGCATGCACAACCAAAATAGCTCCATTTCAGGGTAGCAAATGCCAGAATGATGCATTATGGGAAATGTAGTCAAGTAGGCAGTTCATAGGCAAATGTTTATTAGGAAGTGTGCAATAGATAGTAGACACTGACAGTCTGTTCCCCATGTCCCACAGGTCTCCAGCAAGACACCACCAACACCCCAAGCACCCAGGCCCATGAGGATACCCCAGGACCCGCCAGCACCCCCACCTGCACGGTCAGCAGCATCCCTGCAGTAGCCACACCTGCTGCAACAATTCGGCAAGAGGCTGCCCCAGCAACAGGCAGGGAGGATACAGGTGGAAGCACAGGGCAGCCACCGCTGCGCAGGCGTCGCAGGTCAA
This sequence comes from Pleurodeles waltl, assembly GCF_031143425.1. NCBI lineage: Eukaryota > Metazoa > Chordata > Amphibia > Caudata > Salamandridae > Pleurodeles > Pleurodeles waltl. Next base: position 432,181,731 of record NC_090448.1, read on the forward strand.
GACCATCTGGGCTGCAGTCTGCATCCGGGATACTTCCTCCAACCACCAGTGAGGCACATCTGCTGCGTGGTCAGCGCCTGCAGAACAGAATTGTGGGCAGAATTAGTGGTGTGCTGCACCGCTTTGTGCGAAACAACCATGCCAGCATGCAGCACCTCAACACACGTATGGACATGATCTGCCAGAACACTGGGGACCTTGCCCTTGCCATGAGGGAACTGGCGGGAGGACTGCTGGCCCAGGCAGAGGGTGGGCAGCGCAGAGATCGGCAGATAATGCACAGACTGGACAGGATGGCCACATCCATCGGCAGGCTCGCCATGAATACCACAGGCCTGTCGAGGAGGACAGTTGGGCTGCAAGTGGAGATGGGCCATTTCGCTGGGGGTGTGGCTAGGCGCCTGGGACGTCTCACCCACATCATCGAACTGATGGAGACACGGGAAATGTTGAGGGCCACAGGGGAAACACCCCAAGACAGTGAGGAGGGCTCAACAGTGAGCAGTGTCTCTGCCACTGACAGCAGGGTGCTCAGGAGTGGTAGGCAGAGCACCACGGAAGCAGCAGGGACCAGCCAGGCTGGCAGGAGGGGCAGAAGATCGTAGAGATCACCCAGGACCATTAAATGTGGCACATGGCGTTAATGTGCAACATGACTGGTTGGCATTTTCCTGCCCATGGACAATCTCTACTTGTAAATTGTTTCTTTATTACACTAATTAAACAGTTATTTTTGTTCCACTTAACAAATTGAGTTTTTGGTTAATAGGTGAGTATGGTGGGAGTTGACACGTACCGTCCAAAATATTGTGTTGCAATGTGGTCCCGTCTCAGTCTGCCTTGATTAGCTATACTCCGATCCCCATGATGGCGATGTGGTTGTTCTTGCTCTTCATCATCAGGATCTGGGTCTGCAGGGGTGAGAGGTAGCCCACGTCGGGTGGCTATGTTGTGGAGGATGGCGCATGCGACCACAATTTTGAATGCGGTAATGGGGGTGTATTGGAGGGCACCTCCACTGCGGTGGAGGCATCTGAATCTTGCCTTCAGGAGTCCGAAGGTGCGCTCTATCAGGTTACTGGTCCTCTTATGTGCACTGTTGTATTGCCTCTCTGATTCAGTGCTGGGTGTTAAAAACGGAGTCATGATCCAAGACCTGAGAGCATATGCACTGTCACCTGTTGGGCACAAAAGTACACGGTTAGGAAGTCCAGATTGTCGTGCACAGTGACCTGTGTGTATGTCTGCAAGTGTCTGTGGCTCTACCTGGGAGGTAACCGTCTCCGAATTCCCCACGTTCCAGGCGTTGATGTATCCCACTATGCCTAAAAATGTATGAGTCATGGGTACTGCCTGGAAACTTAGCTACAATGTCAGTAATGACATAATGGGCGTCACAAACAACCTGTATATTGAGTGAGTGGGTACACTTTCTGTTGCGGAAAATGTGTTCCAGATTTGCAGGGGGGCATATTTGAATGTGTGTCCCATCTACACACCCTGTGACATGGGGAAAGTGGGCAATGCGGTAAAAGTCCAGCTTGGTGCTGTTCATTTCTGCCTCATTCCTTGGTAAGTATATGAAGTGAGACATGTGTGTGACTAAGGCATCTAGGAAGGCCCTGAGGAACCTTGACACTGCACTTTGGGATACCCCACCTGCCACAGCAATGACCCCCTGATAGCTCCCTGAGGCCAAGAGGTGCAGTGAGCATAGTACTTGCACATGCGTAGGGATGGCGCAGCCACGCAGAGTCTGGTGTTCTAGCTGTGGTTTGAGTAAATCTATTAATTCTAGTATGGCTGCGCTGCTAAGGCGGTATTTGTCATAGATCTCCTCTTCAGTTTGCTGAAAAAGAGTCTGCCTGGTTCTATATATCTTCTCCTGTCTGTGGCCCCTCCTCCTCCTCTGCTGGGCTGCGTAGACTCTCCTCCTCACTGCTATCAGGTATATCTCCGCCATCTTGAGTAACCCAGATGCCTTCTGGGTCTCCTTTTATACTTTGGTAATGGTTACCACCTGCTCTGAGTTAGTGGTAAATGGGACATGCAAACTGGGTTTTTTGCGACTAGTCGCAATTTTCGAGTTGCAATTGCATATGGTTTGCGACTCGCAAACGGGTCCCATCGCTTTTTGCGAGTCGGAAATGGGCTTTTTGCATCCCATTTCCGATTTTGCACTGTCGCAAATTGCGATTCTGCCCGTTTGCGAGTCGCAAACCTTTGCTACATCTGGCCCAATAAATCACTCTAGTTCTATTGTCATAAATTATTTAAAAGACCGAGCTCAGTTTTGTTTAATTGATTTTAGTGCTGCTCTCATTAGGCGATTAATCTTTCTTTATCTTGAAATGAAGTTACTTGTTTGAAAACTTTAGAAGAACCCAAACTGGGTTTTTTCACCTTTCTTATTTTCTCTCTTTCACTGGAAATACAAGATCATGGGCAGAAGATGGAAGAGGAGAGCCAGGACTCTGCAGAAAGCCGACCAAAAGGTGAGGCTCACCGGAACTCGACTGAAGGCTGTCCAAAGGATGAGAAATGCTGGAACTCAACTGGAAGCTGGTCAGAGAACGAGGAACACTGGAACTCGACTGGAGGCAGGCTGGAGGACAAGGAACTTGACTTTTCTGGAGACAGGTAAGCGGAGCAATAGATATGAAGCCAAGCAAACCCTCAGACTTCCAAGCATCATTAAATAATCAAATGCATACATGTGCCTTTTGGCAGTTGATTGCTTGTTAAGAAAATGAGCAATTATCCTCCTGATTGTGGCACATGTTCAATACAGATCACATTGAGAAGAGCACATGTTTTGGCGGTTACAGTTGGTACGAGTTTAGCAGGTGGGATGCAATTTGCATAATCAACAAGCATTGATTGTTATAAATGAGACATTTAGCGAGCATTGGTTATTGCAAACGTGATATTCAAGGATGTAATGAATATACTCAAATAAGTCTGAATGTTGCAAGCAACAGCATCTTACTGTAATCGAGCTATTGAACATGCTAGCATACCCACAACAGTTATCCCCCCTGAAAGGCCAATGTGGTGGGTGTGGTTTTATAAGATTTAACAGATTAAACTGTTGCACCAAACAAGGGGCATGAATGAAAGATGCGTGTTCCAAAGAACACTCAGAAGAATTATACCCTTTCCAATTTACCAGATAATGCAATTGACCATGGATTCGCTTAGCATCTAAAATATGACATACGCCCTATTTCTGATGCCCATTGACAATAACTGAAGAGGTGGTGAGTCTGTCCCGGTGTTAAGGTGGTCGGGTTTTAACAGAGATACATTAAATACCGGGTGTATCGTATATTCCGGAGTTAGTTGCAGCTTCATTGTAACTGGCCCTAAGACTTGTATAATCTTGGATGATCCTAGATAACTTGGTCGCATTTTTCTGGGACCTGCTAGGGTAATGTTACAAGTAGAGAGCCATACTAAATATCCAATTTGGTACGTGGGTTCAGGGGTTCTGTGTTTGTCAGCTTGTAATTTTATTTGGGTCTTGTGTTTAGCTAGCTTATTTTTCACTTTCCATTGGATGTCCTGTAAAACCTTTAATTGTTCAGTGACTAAAGGGGTTAAGTATGGAAGGGTTACCGGGAGATTACGGGATGGAAGCCAGTCAGAAAATAAAACAGTGCGCACCCTAACCCTGAGTGGACCGAGTTATTGTGTGTGAAGGCTTGGTCTCAAGTCCATGTTAGTGAGGACAGGAGGTACCTTAGTGTGTTTTCAAATGTCTGATTAACTTTCTTCATTTGAGGGCGGTAAGCAGTGGATAGGTGCTAGAACTGGGGTCTCTGGTTGGCATTCAGTTTGCACTCTGTCCAAGCAGGGACCCTCGCTGTAGTCAGGGTAAGGGAGTTACACTCCTAAGACAACCCCTGCACACCCGTTGGTAGGTTGGCACAAGCTGTTAGGCTTATCTCAAAGGCAATGTGTAAAGTATGTGTACCAATACACACAGTAGTACAGTTAAAGCACTACTAAAGTGACACAACGCCAGTTTAGAAAAATAGCCAATATATATCTAAATCAAACAAGACTACAATGACAAAATCCAACATGCACAAGCAAAGCTATGAATTCTTAAAGTAAAAACAGTCTTAATCCATGGAAATCAAAGAATGCGTTGTTTTTACACACAGTACCTGTTTTGCGTCACAAATAATGCCACACAAGCGAGCATGCGTTGGAAAAGTAAGCAATGCGTCGACTCCTGACTTGCAAGTGAGAGTTGTTTCTGCTCCAGTCGGGTAAGCAATGCATCGTTTTTCTCTCCCACAGTAGATCGATGCATTGCTTTCCCGCATAGGCAACCTCAGGTCATCGCAGGTTCACTGTGGTTTTGACACCCAGCGATGATGTGTGCGAAATCCTGGCGCAGTGTAGTGAAGAGCTGCAATGTGTGGGTGATGCATTCATTTTGGCAGCTGCACACGGGTGGTGCATTGATTTTTCCGTCGCGAAGCAGGTGCTGCATCAATTTTCCTCCCAGATGGTTCCTGTGCGTGGATTTCAGTCTTGGTTCTACCAGCTTCTCCTTTCAAGGGCCCAGGGACTGGAGTGAGTACAACTTGGGAGGGTAGGAGTCTTAGCAAGAGAGTCCAGGTGGTGGCAGAGGAAGCCTTTGATGGCCCTGAAACTTCACAACAGGGGGCAAGCTCAGTCCAACCCCTTGGAGACACTTCACAAGCAGGAAAACACAGCAAAGTCCAGTCTTTCTCCTCTTAAAGGCAGAAGCAGCAACTGCAGGCCAACCTAGCAAAGCACACTCACAGGCAAAGGAGCAGTACTCCTTCTCCAGCTCTTCAGCTCTTCTCCTTGGCAGAGATACCTCTTGACCCAGATGTAATCTAAAAGTCTGGGATTTTGAGTCTACTCCCTAAACCCATTTCTTCCTTAGAAGTAGACAAACTTCAAAGGAAATTCTCTGTTGTTCACAAGATCCTGCCTTGCCCAGGCCTGGCCCCAGACACACACCAGGGGATTGGAGACTGCATTGTGTGAGTACAAGCACAGCCATTTCAGGTGTAAGTGTCAGCTTTTCCCTCCCCACTCTAGCCCAGGAGACTCATCAGGATATGCAGGCTACACTCCAGTTGTGAGAAGACGGTTCTGACCATCTGGTCTGCCCTGATTTTTTCTGCTTTTTGACCACTTGGTTTTTGATCTTTTACTGTGAGGGAGCTTCCTAGGCAGGGACTCCCCCACAGTTAACTCCTGGTAATGTGGACTATGCGTGTTTACCCCGGTGCCGCCTTTGTAAAGAAAGGCTGCTGTGGCACAGCAAGAGTAGGAGGCTCTGGGCAGGCTACACGGGATCATATGTGCACATGCATGTGCACCCATGTAAGGGCTGTGCAGGGAGGGATCCTGCACAGCCCAAGAACCGCGCTCAGGGAGCCTGGCGCAGAAGGAACTCTGCAGAGTGAGTGGTGACCTGGAGTAGGACTCATGAGATGGGTGTAGCCAGGGGAGGGATAGTCAGTGTACTTAGTGTATTTTTACTGTAGGGACACTCCAGTCCATGTCAGCATCAGTGTGCTTACTGTCTTTTCACTGTAGGGACACTCCATTCAATGTTAATAGGAAAGAGTGGCCTAGGGCATATGTCCGGTCCCCTAGGGCCCACAGAAACAAGAGTTGCACCAATGTACACTGTAACCTGCACGAAAAGAATGATGCAGTAGGTTGCAAAAGCATAGTTGTACAATTTATGGGTCATTCAGGAATGTCATCTTTCTCTGACCCAACTTAGGATTAAGGTCAATTACTGCTCTTTCCAGCTGCCTGAACAGGACCTTGCATCAATCAGCCAGCTGTCAGCCCCTGCCTGGAAATGGACGGAGAAGCCCTGAAAGGAATACTAAGAAGGAGGGGCTGAGTTTCAGAGCACATGTGGCCCAAGCTCCTGGACGATGACATTTTGGAGCTATCCCAGAAGACTGTGCAGGAAGGAGGGGACAGGGGCAAGGAAGTGATGTGGTACGTCTGGATTGGCCAGGGGTGCAGGTCTGCTGGACACTTCCGCCCCCACTTAAAAGGTCCTGCACAGGGGAGAGCTCTCTTTTTTTGGCTGTGCTTCACTGCGGGACACTGGGACTACAGATGGGCCTCATAGACAACTACAAAGAAAAAAACCCTGACCACCCCCTGGGGCAGGGACTCTGCCCCTGAAGTTAAGCTGGCCCCCTTACTCCCCGAGGACTAGTTGTGGGAAAAACTGGGCTGGTGCAAGGAGAGAGTGCTGCCCTGAAGGAATGAGGGCACCCAGAGGAAAGGCTGGTGCAGGGAGTCAGTGGGTCTGGCCCCCTATCATCTAGGCCCCTTCCAAGCCAGGAGGCCTAAGGAGAGTGCTCCTGGTGGAAAGGGCTTGTCACCAGGAGCGGAACAACACCATAACCACCCAAATCGGCCCTTGGGGGCCTGAGATATCCAAAGAAGAAGGTTTGTGACCTTTAACCTATCTCAGGGCAAGCAGCGAAGGGCGTGGGGCTCCACTGCTGCTCCAGTCAATGCCCCCGGGGTGGGCCAGGGCCCGGCCTCTGCCCCCAAACAGAAGTAAAGTCGGGGGTCGCTGTTGTTGAAAACCAAGAGAGGGCTCCGGACCCCATCCCGTGGCCCCACAAAAGAGAAAGATGGGGAGCACCATTGCGCTCACCATGTATTTGGAGGAGGGGGGTCCTGGACCCCATCCTGGGCCCCACCAGGAAGAAAAGTCAGGGGACGCTGTCACGTCACCCGTGAAGATGATCGCCGGCAGAGGGTGAGCCGGCGGCCGAAGACTAAGCCGGTAAGTGCTGTTGCACTCCCCGTAAAGATTGTCTGGGGGCCCCGGACCCCATCCCAGGGCCCCCACCCGAAGAACAAGTCGGGGGTGCCATAGTGCCCCCCTGAATACTGCCAGAGGGGCCCCAGAACCCACCACCACAACCCCAACTGCAACCTCTAGGTCCCCTAGTAATAGCAGTGGTGGTGGGAAGTCTACTACAAATAGCCAATCCAAGGGTGTAGCTGGGCTCACTATTGGCAGTGTAGTTGGGGTTGGTCTTGTTAGGGAGACCACAGGGGCTGTTTTAGTCTCTGATGGGGACATTGACTTTTCCACCTTGGTTGCTTGTCCCCTTAATATGGGTAAGTACAAGCAACTACCCCTAATCAACTGTGGAGGAGCCAGTGGAACTATGGTGATAGAGAAACTGGTTCACCCTGATCAACCAAGTGACTGATGCTCATAATAACACACTTAGCCACCCCATGGCTGTTGTGAATCTAAACTGTGGGGGGGGGGGGGTTACTGGTCCAAAGAAAGTTGTGGTAGCCACTGAATTACCAGTAGATTGCTTGCTAGGCAATGATTTGGAGACATCAGCTTTGGCTGAAGTGGAGTTGGAGGCTCATGCATCCTGGTCCTTCCTGGGCCCTAGCAACACCCAAAATCCTCAACTGCAACTCTTGCAGCTAGCAAGGCATGTTTGCGGTATTTCTGCCTGTAAACACTTCTGCAATCTCCAGCACGCCGTGGGACATCTTCCATCCAAAGGAGATGTTCCTAGCCCTTTTCGTTGATGCCGAATCTTTGGCTTCTTCCACCCAGAGGCAGCCCTTTTGCAACTACCTCCGGGGTTTAGTGGGCTCCTGCCCCCTTGGATACTTGCTCTTGGACTTGGTCCTCTTCCTTTACAGGTCCTAAGGTCCAGGAATTTGTCTTCAGTGTTTTTCTGGTGCTTGTGGTTCTTGCAGAATCCCCTATCTCGACTTTTCTGTCTTTCTGGGGTAGTATGGTAACTTTACTCCTACTTTTCAGGGTCTTGGAGTGGGGTATTGTAGGAGGCTGGCCTGGTTTGTAGTGGTACCAAGGGGTACTTACACTCTGCACCAGGTCCAGTTATCCCTTGTTAGTCTAGAAGAGGTGTCTAGCAGTTTAGGCTGATAGAAAAGGAAGCTTAGCAGAGCAGCTTAGGCTGAACTAGAAGACGTGTAAAGCTCCTACTATACCACTGGTGTCATATGCACAATATCATAAGAAAACACAATACACAGATATACTAAAAATAAAGGTACTTTATTTTTATGACAATATGGCAAAAGTATCTCAGTGAGTACCCTCAGTATGAGGGTAGCAAAAGTGAGCCCAGCTACTCCCTTAGATTGGCTTTTAGTAGGTTTGCTCCCACCACCACTGCTATTACTAGGGGCACTAGGTGTAGCAGTAGGGGTTGTAGTAGTGGGAGGCTTGGTGCTTTTCTTTGGACAACTGGGATCGGTTGTCCAATGGCCTTTCACTTTACATAAATAGCACCATGGTTTCTTTACTTGATTAGAAGAGGATTTGGGCCCACCACCCCCAACAGAGTGTTTTTGTGGGCCTGATGAAGACTCATTTTTAGATTTGTCCCCACCCTTGTCTGAAGACTTACCATCCTTCTTCTTGCCATCCTTGTCACCCCCTGTATGAACTTTTCTGTTCACTCTTGTTCTGACCCAGTTGTCTGCCTTCTTTCCCAATTCTTCGGGAGAGGTCACTAGATACTGGTGCAACAAATCAGACACACAATTATTAAGAATATGCTCTCTCAAGATGAAGTTATACAGGCTTCCATAGTCAGAAACTTTACTGCCATGTAACCACCCCTCCAAGGCCTACACTGAATGGTTAACAAAGTCTACCCAGTCTTGTGAAGACTCCTTTTTGGTTTCTCTGAACTTGATCCTGTACTGTTCAGTGGTTAAGCCATAACCATCTAGGAGTGCATTCTTAAGAACAGTAAAATTATTGGCATCACTTTCCTTCACAGTAAGGAGCCTATCCCTACCCTTTCCACTGAAAGATAGCCATAGGATAGCAGCCCACTGCCTTTGAGGGACCCCCGTACAACACAGGCCCTCTCAAGTACAGCAAACCACTTGTTAATGTCATACCCCTCCTTGTAAGGGGGAACTATCTTGTGCAGATTCCTAGAATCATGCTCTTTTACAGGATTACTATCTGTAATACTGCTGCTGCCACCATGGGGTCCAAACCCCAACCTCTGTCTTTCTTTTTCTAAGTCAAAAGCTTCCCTGTCTAGATCCAGCTGTTGCTTCTTGAGCTTCAGTCTGGACTCTTCCACTCTCAATCTATTGAGTTCCCTTTCTAACACTCTGTCTTCAGGGTGGGTGGGTTGGGCATGCTTAGACACAGAAGAATGGTGTGAATGAACTGAGGGAGACCTGTCCCTAACAGATGGCACTCTAACAACCTGGCCTGAAGGAGTAACCTCTCTACTGTGATGAGAACTCACATCAGTACCAGCCCTGCTAGGTTGCCTGCTAAGGGGCAGGTTGGGAAGGTTCCCTTCTAACACTTTTACTGGGGCTACCCCAGAATCAGAGTGTGAACCATCAGCTAATCTCTCACCAGATGTGCCAGCTATGGTCTTATCATGTTCAATGAGCATATTAACTAACAATTCTCTAGAGCGATTCTTCCCTACCCCTAAACCTCTATCAATGCAGAGACTCCTTGCACCTTTCCAGTTAAGGTAGTCATAAGCAGTGCTGGTCAGATCCAGAGTTTGACCTCTACCAGACATGATAGAAAAAGGTTTAAGGGACAGAAAAAGAAAGATAAAGTTTCAGAACTTTTTAAGGAACAGAAAAAAAACTTTTTCAACTTTTAAGAAACTTTTTGAAAGTTTAGAGGTACTTTTCAGCACTTAGCAATAGAGTAAGAGAAGAAAAGCAAAACTTTTTGGTTAGGTGTACATACACTGAACTTGTTTTGTATATTTTTCTCTTATGAAAAGTACAAAATGACAAAGTGGTAAGTAGTTACAAGTACTTATTCCACCGCTGCACAATCAATGTAGGAGGCTGGCCTGGTTTGTAGTGGTACCAAGGGGTACTTACACTCTGCACCAGGTCCAGTTATCCCTTAATAGTGTAGAAGAGGTGTCTAGCAGCTTAGGCTGATAGAAAAGGTAGCTTAGCAGAGCAGCTTAGGCTAAACTAGGAGACGTGTATAGCTCCTACTATACCACTGGTATCATATGCACAATATGATAAGAAAACACAATACACAGATATACTAAAAATAAAGGTACTTTATTTTTATGACAATATGCCAAAAGTATCTCAGTGAGTACCCTCAGTATGAGGATAGCAAATATACACAAGATATATGTACACAATACCAAAATTATGCAGTAATAGCAATAGAAAGCAATGCAAGCAATGTACAGTCACAATAGATTGCAATGAGAGCACATAGGTAAAGGGGCAACACAAACCATATACTCTAGAAGTGGAATGCGAACCACGAATGGACCCCAAACCTATGTGAGCTTGTAGAGGGTCGCTGGGACTGTAAGGAAACAGTGAGGGTTAGAAAAATAGCCCACCCCAAGACCCTGAAAAGTAGCTGTAAAGTGCACCTAAGTTCCCCAGGCAGCACAGAAGTCATGATAGGGGAATTCTGCCAGGAAGACCAACACCAGCAATGCAACAACGATGGATTTCCAGACGAGAGTACCTTTGGAACAAGGGGACCAAGACCAAGAGTCACACTCAAGTCGGGAGTGGGCAGATGCCCAGGAAATGCCAGCTGTGGGTGCAAAGAAGGTGCCACCGGATGGTAGAAGCTGTGGATTCTGCAAGAACGAAGAGGGCTGGAAACTTCCCCTTTGGAGGATGGATGTCACACGTCGTGAAGAAGCTTGCAGAGGTGTTTCTATGCAGAAAGACCGCAAACAAGCCTTGCTAGCTGCAAGGGTCGCGGTTAGGGATGCTGCTGTGGCCCGGGAGGGACCAGGATGTCGCCAATTGCATGAGGAGATAGAGGGGGCGTCCAGCAAGACAAAGAGCCCACTCAAAAGCAAGCAGCACCTGCAGAAGTGTCGGAACAGGCACTACGAAGAAGAGTGAACCGGAGCTCACCCAAAGTCACAAAAGAAGGTCCCACGACGCCGGAGGACAACTCATGAGGTCGTGCACTGCAGGTTAGAGTGTCGGGGACCCAGGCTTGGCTGTGCACAAAGGAAATCCTGGAAGAGTGCACAGGAGCCGGAGCAGCTGCAAATCATGCGGTACCCAGCAATGCAGTCTAGCGTAGGGAGGCAAGGACTTACCTCCACCAAACTTGGACTGAAGAGTCACTGGACTGTGGGAGTCACTTGGACAGAGTTGCTGAGTTCCAGGGACCACGCTCGTCGTGCTGAGAGGGGACCCAGAGGACCGGTGATGCAGTCTTTTGGTGCCTGCGGTTGCAGGGGGAAGATTCCGTCCCACAGGAGATTTCTTCGGAGCTTCTAGTGCAGAGAGGAGGCAGACTACCCCCACAACATGCACCACAAGGAAAGCAGACGAGAAGGCGGCTGGATCAGCGATACAAGGTTGCAGTAGTCGTCTTAGCTACTTTGTTGCAGTTTTGCAGGCGTCCATAGCAGTCAGCGGTCGATTCCTTGGCAGAAGGTGAAGAGAGAGATGCAGAGGAACTCTGATGAGCTCTTGCATTCGTTATCTAAAGAATTCCCCAAAGCAGAGACCCTAAGTAGCCAGAAAAGGAGGTTTGGCTACTGAGGAAGGAGGATAGGCTAGCAACACAGGAAAGAGCCTATCAGAAGGAGTCTCTGACGTCACCTGCTGGCCCTGGCCACTCAGAGCAGTCCAGTGTGCCAGCAGCACCTCTGTTTCCAAGATGGCAGAGGTCTGGAGGACACTGGAGGAGCTCTGGGCACCCCAGGGGAGGTGCAGGTCAGGGGAGTGGTCACTCCCCTTTCCTTTGTCCAGTTTCGCGCCAGAGCAGGGCTGGGGGATCCCTGAACCGGTGTAGACTGGCTTATGCAGAGATGGGCACCATCTGTGCCCATCAAAGCATTTCCAGAAGCTGGGGGAGGCTACTCCTCCCCAGCCCTGACACCTTTTTCAAAAGGGAGAGGGTGTAACACCCTCTCTCTGAGGAAGTCCTTTGTTCTGCCTTCCTGGGCCAAGCCTGGCTGGACCCCAGGAGGGCAGAAACCTGTCTGAGGGGTTGACAGCAGCTGCAGTGAAACCCCGGGAAAGGTAGTTTGGCAGTACCCGGGTCTGTGCTAAAGACTCGGGGGATCATGGAATTGTCTCCCCAATGCCAGAATGGCATTGGGGTGACAATTCCATGATCTTAGACATGTTACATGGCCATGTTCGGAGTTACCATTGTGACGCTATACATATGTAGTGACACATGTATAGTGCACGAGTGTAATGGTGTCCCCGCACTCACAAAGTTCGGGGAATTTGCCCTGAACAATGTGGGAGCACCTTGGCTAGTGCCTGGGTGCCCACACACTAAGTAACTTAGCACCCAACCTTTACCAGGTAAAGGTTAGACATATAGGTGACTTAGAAGTTACTAAAGTGCAGTGGTAAATGGCTGTGAAATAACGTGGACGTTATTTCACTCAGGCTGCAATGGCAGGCCTGTGTAAGAATTTTCAGAGCTCCCTATGGGTGGCAAAAGAAATGCTGCAGCCCATAGGGATCTCCTGGAATTCCAATACCCTGGGTACCTCAGTACCATATACTAGGGAATTATAAGGGTGTTCCAGTATGCCAATGTAAATTGGTGAAATTGGTCACTAGCCTATTAGTGACAATTTGGAAAAGAAATGAGAGAGCATAACCACTGAGGTTCTGGTTAGCAGAGCCTCATTGAGACAGTTGGTCATCACACAGGGAACACATACAGGGCACACTTATGAGCACTAGGGCCCTGGCTGGCAGGGTCCCAGTGACACATACAACTAAAACAACATATATACAGTGAAATGTGGGGGTAACATGCCAGGCAAGATGGTACTTTCCTAAGGTATCTTGGACACCCTTACTGTTTTCTAACAGTCCCAGTGACCCTCTACAACCTCCCATAGGTCTGGGGTCCATTTGTGATTCGCATTCCACTTTTGGAGTATATGGTTTGTGTTGCCCCTAGACCTATTTCTACTTATCGCATCCTATTGTGATTCTACATTGTTTGCACTACTTTTTTTACTGTTACTTACCTGTTTTGGGTTTGTGTACATGTAACTTGTATATATTACTTACCTCCTAAGTGAGGGTATCCTCCGAGATACCTTTGGCATATTGTCACTAAAATAAAGTACCTTTATTTTCAGTAACTCTGAGTATTGTGTTTTCTTGTGATATTGTGCTATATGATAGAAGTGGCATAGTAGGAGGTTTGCATGTCTCCTAGTTCATCCTAAGCTGCTTTGCCTTAGCTACCTCTAACAGCCTAAGCTGCTAGAAACACCTCTATTATGTTAATAAGGGATAACTGGACCTGCACAAGGTGTAAGTACCACATGGTACCCACTATAAGCCAGGCCAGCCTCCTACAACAGCAGAGCAGGTTGGAGTCATCAACACCAGTTTAAAAATGAAAGCGCCTCTAGTCATTCAGTTATTTCCAACCACTGACTGTTCTAAAATGTGCTGCATGTTAAACACTAAGGGGCAGATTTAAGAGCCCCTTACACCACATTAGCACTGCCTTAACTTAATTTCTTTTCCGCTAGGACGGCCCTAAGGTGCCTTTCCCTGCGCCATGTTTACAAAGTGGAGCAATGCATGCATTGCACCACTTTGTAACCCCTTGCATCATGTTATGCCTGCACCAGGTATAATATATGCAAGGGGGGCGTTCCCGCATTGGGGGGGTGCAAAAAAATGGTACTAAGAAATCTAAAATATTTCTTTACACCATTTTTTGTGGCATTTATAATGCCTGCACAGAGCAGGCATCAAAAAAGAGGCACACCAATATTTATAATGGGCCTCAATGTGCTTTGCAGGATTAACGTCAAAACTTTTAACGCTAATCCTCCAAAGCACCAAACTAGCATCAAAAATGGTCACACTAGTGTAGGAGGCTGGCCTGGCTTATAGTGGGTACCTTGTGGTACTAACACCCTGTGCCAGGTCCAGTTATCCCTTATTAGTAGAATAGAGGTGTTTCTAGCAGCTTAGGCTGATCGAAGGTAGCTATGGCAAAGCAGCTTAGGCTGAAATAGGAGACATGCAAAGCTCCTACTATACCACTTATATCATATAGCACAATATCATAAGAAAACACAATACTAAGAGGTACTAAAAATAAAGGTACTTTATTTTTATGACAATATACCACAAGTATCTCAGTGAGTACCCTCAGTTAGAAGGTAAGTAATATAAACAAATTATATGTACACAAACCCAAAACAGGTCAGTAAGAGTAAGAAAAGTAATGCAAACAGTGTAGAATTACAATAGGTTGCAATAGGAGAACATAGGTCTAGGGGCAACACAAACCGTATACTCCAAAAGTGAAATGCGAATCACGAATGGACCGCAGACCTATGGATGCTTGTAGAGGGTCACTGGGACTGTAAGAAAACAGTCAGGGTGTCAAAGATACCCCACCCCAAGACCCTGAGAAGTACGAGTAAAGTACCCCTACAACCCCAAAAGGACACAATAGTCATGATGGGGGATTCTGCAAGAACCACAAATACAAGCAAAGCACTGAAGACGGATTCCTGGACCTGAGGACCTGCAAGGCAAGGGGACCAAGTCCAACAGTTGCGATAGTGTCCGGGTGGGCAGGAGCCCAGAAAACCCCAGATGAAGGTGCAAAGAAGCTGCCTCCGGATGGAAGAAGCTAAGGATTATGCAACAACGAAGAGGACTAGGAACTTCTCCTTTGGATGGACGATGTCCCACGTCGTACTGAAGGATGCAGGAGTGTTCCCACACAGAAATACCGCAAACAAGCCTTGATATCTGCAAGTGTCGCATTAGAGGTTTTTGGGTGCTGCTGGGAACCAGGTAGGACCAGGATGTTGCCCCTTGGAGGAGGAGACAGAGGGGGCGCTCATCAACTCAGAGAGCCCCCACAGAAGCAGGCAGCACCCACCGAAGTACCAGAGAAGGCACTTAGAAGATTTGTGAACCGGAGCAGGCTCAGAGTCACAAAGGAGGGTCCCACAACGCCAGAGGCCAACTCAGAGGTTTGAGCACTGCAGGACGGAGTGCTGGGGACCCAGGCTAGGCTGTGCATGAAGGAAATGCTGGAAGGGTGCACAGGAGCTGGAGAAGCTGCAAATGATGTAGTACAAAGGTTTGCAGTCTAGCGTGGGGAAGCAAGGACTTACCTCCACCAAACGTGGACTGAAGGATCACTGGACTGTGGCAGTCACTTGGATAGAGTTCCTCTGTTCCAGGGACCACGCTCGTCAGGATGAGAGGGGACCCAGAGGATCGGTGATGCAGCCTTTTGGTGCATGCATTAGCAGGGGGAAGATTCCGTTGACCCACAGGAGATTTCGTCTTGGCTTCCAGTGCAGGGTGAAGGCAGATGACACCCAGAGCATGCACCACCAGGAAACAGTCAAGAAAGTCGGCAGGATGAGGCACTACAATGTTGCTGGTAGTTGTCTTGCTACTTTATTGCAGTTTTGCAGGCGTCCTGGAGCAGTAAGCGGTCGATCCTTGGCAGAAGTGAAAGAGGGAAGTGCAGAGGAACTCTGGTGAGCTCTTGCATTCGTTATCTGAAGAATTCCCCAGAGGTGAGACTCTAAATAGCCAGAAAAGGAGGTTTGGTTACCAAGAAAGGAGGATTGGCTACCAAGAGAGGTAAGAGCATATCAGAGGGGGTATCTGATGTCACCTGCTGGCACAGACCACTCAGAGCAGTCCAGTGTGCCCCCAACACCTCTGTTTCCAAGATGGCAGAGGTCTGGGACACACTGGAGGAGCTCTGGGCACCTCCCCTGGGAGGTACTGGTCAGGGGAGTGGTCACTCCCCTTTCCTTTGTCCAGTTTCGCACCAGAGCAGGGCTGGGGGATCCCTGAACCAGTGTAGACTGGCTTATGCAGAGATGGGCACCATCTGTGCCCATCAAATCATTTCCAGAGTCTGGGGAGGCTACTCCTCCCCCGCCCTTCATACCTATTTCCAAAGGGAGAGGGTGTAACACCCTCTCTCAGAGGAAATCCTTTGTTCTGTCTTCCTGGGCGAGGGCTGCCTGGACTCCAGGAGGGCAGAATCCTGTCTGAGGGGTTGGCAGCAGCTGCAGTGGAAACCCCGGAAAGGCAGTTTGGCAGCACCCAGGTTCTGTGCTAGAGACCCGGGGGATCATGGAATTGTCTCCCCAATACCAGAATGGTATTGTGTGACAATTCCATGATCTTAGACATGTTACATGGCCATGTTCGGAGTTACCATTGTGACGCTATATATAGGTAGTGACCTATGTATAGTGCACGTGTGAAATGGTGTCCCAGCACTCATAAAGTCCGGGGAATTTGCCCTGAACGATGTGGGAGCACCCTGGCTAATGCCAGGGTGCCCACACACTAAGTAACTTGACACCCAACCTTCACTAAGTGAAGGTTAGACATATAGGTGACTTATAAGTTACTTATGTGCAGTGAAAAATGGCTGTGAAATAACGTGGACGTTATTTCACTCAGGCTGCAGTGGCAGGCCTGTGTAGAATTGTCTGAGCTCCCTATGGGTGGCAGAAGAAATGCTGCAGCCCATAGTGATCTCCTGGAACCCCAATGCCCTGGGTACCTCAGTACCATATACAAGGGAATTATATGGGTGTACCAGTAGGCCAATGAGAATTGGTAAATTTAGTCACTAGCCTGCAGTGACAAATTTAGAAAGCAGAGAGAGCATAAACACTGACGTTCTGGTTAGCAGAGCCTCAGTGATACAGTTGGGCACCACACAGGGAACACATACAGGGCACATACTTTTGAGCACTGGGGTCCTGCCTGGCAGGATCCCAGTGACACAGGGGCAAAAACAACATACATACAGTGAAAAATGGGGGTGACATGCCAGGCAAGATGGTACTTTCCTACACAACCCCCCATCAAACAAAGGACAATAAGATTAGCCTTGTCCTGATGAGTCTTCATTGTCTAAGTGGAAATATCTGGAGAGTCCATCTGCATTGGAGTGGGTACGCCCAGGTCTATGTTCCACTGTATAGTCCATTCCCTGTGGAGATATGGACCACCTCAGCAATTTAGGGGTTTCACCTTTCATTTGTTTTAGCCAAAGTAGAGGTTTGTGGTCTGTCTGAACAATAAAGTGAGTACCAAACAGGTATGGCCTCAACTTTTTCAGTGCCCAGACCACATCAAAGGCCTGCCTCTCTATGGCAGACCAACGCTTTTCTCTAGGGGTCAACCTTCTGCTGATAAAAGCAACTGGTTGATCCTGGCCCTCAGAATTCAGTTGTGATGAGACTGCCCCTACCCCTAATTCAGATGCATCAGTTTGAACAATGGATTTCTTGGAGTAACATGGGCTTTTTAGGACAGGTGCAGAGCACATGGCCTGTTTGAGCTCCTCAAAAGCTTTCTGACAGCTAGCTGTCCATAATACATTTTTAGACATTTTCTTGCTAGTGAGATCATTAAGAGGGCTGCTATGGAGCCATAATTCTTGTTGAATCTCCTGTAGTACCCTGTGAGGCCTAGAAAGACTCTCACCTGGGTCTTAGTTGTAGGGGGAACCCAATCCATGATATTCTGGATTTTCCCCTTATAGGAGGCTGGACTGGCTTGTAGTGAGTACCAAGGGGTACTTGCACCTTGCACCATGCCCAGTTATCCCTTATTAGTGTATAGGGTGTCTAGCAGCTTAGGCTGATAGATAATGGTAGCTTAGCAGAGCAGCTTAGGCTGAACTAGGAGACGTGTGAAGCTACTACAGTACCACTTAGTGTCATATGCACAATATCATAAGAAAACACAATACACAGTTATACTAAAAATAAAGGTACTTTATTTTTATGACAATATGCCAAAGTATCTTAGAGTGTACCCTCAGTGAGAGGATAGGAAATATACACAAGATATATATACACAATAGCAAAAATATGCAGTATAGTCTTAGAAAACAGTGCAAACAATGTATAGTTACAATAGGATGCAATGGGGAAACATAGGGATAGGGGCAACACAAACCATATACTCCAAAAGTGGAATGCGAACCACGAATGGACCCCAAACCTATGTGACCTTGTAGAGGGTCGCTGGGACTATTAGAAAATAGTGAGAGTTAGAAAAATAACCCTCCCCAAGACCCTGAAAGGTGAGTGCAAAGTGCACTAAAGTTCCCCTAAGGACAAAGTAGTCGTGTTAGAGGAATAATGCAGGAAAGACACAAACCAGCAATGCAACAACTGTGGATTTCCAATCTAGGGTACCTGTGGAACAAGGGGACCAAGTCCAAAAGTCACAAGCAAGTTGGAGATGGGCAGATGCCCAGGAAATGCCAGCTGTGGGTGCAAAGAAGCTTCGACTGGACAGAAGAAGCTGAGGTTTCTGCAGGAACGAAAAGGGCTAGAGACTTCCCCTTTGGTGGACGGATCCCTCTCGCCTTGGAGAGTCGTGCAGAAGTGTTTTCCCGCCGAAAGGACGCCAACAAGCCTTGCTAGGCGCAAATCGTACGTTTGGCGTTTTTGGACGCTGCCGGGGCCCAGGAGAGACCAGGAGGTCGCAAATTGGACCTGAAGAGAGAAGAGACGTCGAGCAAGACAAAGAGCCCTCACTGAAGCAGGTAGCGCCCGGAGAAGTGCCAGAAACAGGCACTACGGGGATGCATGAAACGGTGCTCGCCGAAGTTGCACAAAGGAGTCCCACGTCGCCGGAGACCAACTTAGAAAGTCGTGCAATGCAGGTTGGAGTGCCGTGGACCCAGGCTTGGCTGTGCACAAAGGATTTCCACCGGAAGTGCACAGGGGCCGGAGTAGCTGCAAAGTCGCGGTTCCCAGCAATGCAGCCCAGCGAGGTGAGGCAAGGACTTACCTCCACCAAACTTGGGCTGAATAGTCACTGGACTGTGGGGGTCACTTGGACAGAGTCGCTGGATTCGAGGGACCTCGCTCGTTGTGCTGAGAGGAGACCCAAGGACCGGTAATGCAGCTTTTTGGTGCCTGCGGTTGCAGGGGGAAGATTCCGTCGACCCACGGGAGATTTCTTCGGAGCTTCTGGTGCAGAGAGGAGGCAGACTACCCCCACAGCATGCACAAGCTGGAAAACAGTCGACAAAGGCGGCAGGATCAGCGTTACAGAGTTGCAGTAGTCGTCTTTGCTACTATGTTGCAGGTTTGCAGGCTTCCAGCGCGGTCAGCAGTCGATTCCTTATCAGAAGGTGAAGAGAGAGATGCAGAGGAACTCGGCTGAGCTCATGCATTCGTTATCTGCAGTTTCCCCAGAGACAGAGACCCTAAATAGCCAGAAAAGAGGGTTTGGCTACCTAGGAGAGAGGATAGGCTACTAACACCTGAAGGAGCCTATCAGCAGGAGTCTCTGACGTCACCTGGTGGCACTGGCCACTCAGAGCAGTCCAATGTGCCAGCAGCACCTCTGTTTCCAAGATGGCAGAGGTCTGGAGCACACTGGAGGAGCTCTGGACACCTCCCAGGGGAGGTGCAGGTCAGGGGAGTGGTCACTCCCCTTTCCTTTGTCCAGTTTCGCGCCAGAGCAGGGGCTAAGGGGTCCCTGAACCGGTGTAGACTGGCTTATGCAGAATTGGGCACATCTGTGCCCACCAAAGCATTTCCAGAGGCTGGGGGAGGCTACTCCTCCCCTGCCTTCACACCATTTTCCAAAGAGAGAGGGTGTCACACCCTCTCTCAGAGGAAGTTCTTTGTTCTGCCATCCTGGGCCAGGCCTGGCTGGACCCCAGGAGGGCAGCTGCCTGTCTGAGGGGTTGGCAGCAGCAGCAGCTGCAGTGAAACCCCAGGAAGGGCAGTTTGGGCAGTACCAGGGTCTGTGCTACAGACCACTGGGATCATGGGATTGTGTCAACTATGCCAGGATGGCATAGAGGGGGCAATTCCATGATCATAGACATGTTACATGGCCATATTCGGAGTTACCATGGTGAAGCTACATATAGGTAGTGACCTATATGTAGTGCACGTGTGTAATGGTGTCCCCGCACTCACAAAGTTCAGGGAATTGGCTCTGAACAATGTGGGGGCACCTTGGCTAGTGCCAGGGTGCCCTCACACTAAGTAACTTTGCACCTAACCTTTACCAGGTAAAGGTTAGACATATAGGTGACTTATAAGTTACTTAAGTGCAATGTAAAATGGCTGTGAAATAACGTGGACGTTATTTCACTCAGGCTGCAGTGGCAGGCCTGTGTAAGAATTGTCAGAGCTCCCTATGGGTGGCAAAAGAAATGCTGCAGCCCATAGGGATCTCCTGGAACCCCAATACCCTGGGTACCTTAGTACCATATACTAGGGAATTATAAGGGTGTTCCAGTAAGCCAATGTGAATTGGTAAAATTGGTCACTAGCCTGTTAGTGACAATTTAAAAGTAATGAGAGAACATAACCACTGAGGTTCTGGTTAGCAGAGCCTCAGTGAGACAGTTAGGCACCACACAGGGAACACATACATGCACACCTATGAGCACTGGGGCCCTGTGTGACAGGGTCCCAGTGACACATACATATAGGCCACAACCTTATGAGCACTGGGGTCCTGACTAGCAGGGTCCCAGTGACACATAACAAACATACTGAAAACCTAGTGTTTTCACTATGAGCACTGAGGCCTGGCTATCAGGATCCCAGTGAGACAGTGAAAACAGTGACAAACACCCTGACATACACTCACAAACAGGCCAAAAGTGGGGGTAACAAGGCTAGAAAGAGGCTACCTTCTCACACAACCCCCCCCACAAACGAAGGACAATAAGGCTAACCTTGGCCAGTTGAGACTTTATTGTCTAAGTGGTGATAAGTAGAGAGTAGCTCTGCAATAGACTGGTTACTCCCTTTATCATCCACTATATGGTTACTTCCCTGTGGGGATGTAAACCACCCTGTTTGAAGTTTTTTAGCTAAGCAACAATGTGAAGATGTATTTTCAGAGTTTCTATCAGTAAGTTTTAGTTTAGAGCAGTGGGAATTGTCCACTGAACCTATTTGTAGTGATGGAAATGCCAGACAGGGATGCTGTCTCAGAAAAGCCATAGCTGGGCAAAAACTTTGTCCATCTGGCTGGAAGAGAGAACAGGGATGCTGTTTCTCTTGAGTTGGAGCAGGGCAGGGATGCTGTCCTATGAGCTCCACACTAGGGCAGGGATGCTGTCCTAAGTGTTGTGAGGTAGTGCAGGGTTTCTGCACTAAAGTTTCTCTGGGAGGGTTGGAGGAATGCTCCATGTTAACTAAAATGGTGCTGTTTTTCTCACCAATGTTAGTTATCCCACAGAGAGGTACTTCCACCTCAGGGAGTCCAGCTTTGCCAGCTGATGATTCCCTTGGAACAGGTGCCACCCCAGGAGAGGTTTCTCCCACCACAGGAATAGTATCCTGAATGGTAGGGTGGTTAGGGGATACTGTGATACCCTTTTTACCTGTTGATGGAGAGGGATCCTGAGTTTTCAGGCCTTCTCTCCTTTGCTTTTTCATTTCACTTGAAATGAGAGGGAACAATTCCTCAGGGATGCCCAGCATGGCTGCATGGGCATAAAACTCTACATCAGCCCAACCTGAGGCCTCTAGGTCATTACCTAAGAGACAGTCTACAGGTAAGCTAGGTGATACCACCACCTGCTTAGGGCCAGTAACTCCACCCCAACTAAACTGAATTATAGCTAAGGGAAGAAACTTAGTGGAGTTATGGACATCAATAATCTTATACTGTTGTCCAATGATGTGTTGATCAGGGTGCACTAGGTTTTCTGTCACCAAAGTGATACTGGCACCTGTGTCCCTGTAGGCCAAGGCCTCAACACCATTTATTGAAACTGTCTGCCTGTACTTATCCATTGTAAGGGGACAAGCAGCCAGTGTGGCAAGGCCAATGCCACTAGGTGTGACAGAAACTGTCTTGGGACTGAGTACCCCAGTTTCTACTATGGACCCAAAAGTGAACCCAACTACACCCTTTGCTTGACTGTTGCCAGCAGTCCCACCACTAGTACCACTACTGCTAGGGGCACTAGATCTTGATGTATTAGTGGTGGTAGGCTCAGGGGGTTTACCTGGACAGGACTTATCCCCTGGCCTATGGCCTCTGTTTTTACACACAAAGCACCAAGGCTTTTTAATGTGTGCAGGTTGGGAAGAAGAGGAAGAATTTGTTTTATCCCCACCCTCTGAAGAGTGTTTAAGATTTGAAGTGGGATCTTTGGTTTTACCCTTATCCCCATGCTTATCTTGAGATTTTTCACCATCTTTCTTCTTATTGCCATCTTTGTCACCCCCTGTGTGAACTTTTCTGTTCACCCTTGTTCTGACCCATTTGTCTGCCTTCTTTCCCAATTCTTGGGGAGAGGTCAGATCAGAGTCTACCAGGTACTGGTGCAACAAATCAGACACACAATTATTAAGTATATGCTCTCTCAGGATTGTGTTATACAGGCTTTCATAATCAGTAACTTTACTGCCATGTAACCACCCCTCCAAGGCCTTCACTGAATGGTCAATGAAATCAACCCAGTCTTGTGAAGACTCCTTTTTGGTCTCTCTGAACTTTATCCTGTACTGTTCAGTGGTTAAGCCATAACCATCCAGGAGTGCATTCTTAAGAACTTGGAAATTATTAGCATCATTTTCTTTCACAGTAAGGAGCCTATCCCTACCTTTTCCACTAAATGATAGCCATAGGATAGCAGCCCACTGCCTTTGAGGGACATCCTGTACAACACAGGCCCTCTCAAGTGCAGCAAACCACTTGTTAATGTCATCCCCCTCCTTATAAGGGGGAACTATCTTGTGCAGATTCCTGGAATCATGCTCTTTTGCAGGATGACTATGGGGAATACTGCTGCTGCCACCATGGGTATCTAAACCCAACTTCTGTCTTTCCTTCTCTAATTCAAAAGACTGTCTATCCAAATCCAGCTGTTGCTTTTTAAGCTTCAGTCTGGTTTGTTCCACCCTCAACTTATTGAGTTCCCTCTCTAACATTCTGTCATCAGGGTTGGTGGAAGGGACATTTCTAGAAACAGAGCTATGATGGGAATGAACAGAAGGAGACCTGTCCCTTACAGAAGCCACCCTAACAGCTTGGTTAACAGAAACATTACTACCAGTATGGTGAAAATAAATACTTTTGCTATGATGTGAGACAACACTATTTATATGGTGTGGCTCATCATCATTACCATCTATGCTAGATTGTCTAGTAATGGGCAGGCTAGGAAGTTTCTTTCCTGAATCTTTTCCTGGGGGAGTCCCTGAATCAGATTGAGAACTATTAGGTACTTTTTCAACAGATGAGGCACCTATGGCCTTATCCTGTTCTCTAAGCATGTTAAGTAACAGTTCCAAGGAAGGATTCTTCCCTACACTCAAACCTCTCTCTATACAGAGACTCCTTGCTCTTTTCCAGCTAAGGTTGTCATATGCAAGTTTGGACAGATCAACACTTTGGCCTGTGCCAGACATTTTTAGAGAGAGTAAAAGTGATAGTAAAAGATAAAAAGTTTGTCAGAGCTTTTAGAAAGACAGAGAAAAAAAACTTTTTTAACTTTTTAGAACTTTTTAGAAAGTTAGAAGTACTTTTCAGCACTTAGAAAAGAGTGAAAAGAGGAAATGCAAAAACTTTTTGGCTATGTGTATATACACTGACCTTGTTTTGTATATTTTTCTCTTATGAAAAGTACAATGACAAGAGTGGTAAGTAGTCTCAAGCACTTATCCCACCACTGCACAACCAATGTAGGAGGCTGGACTGGCTTGTAGTGAGTACCAAGGGGTACTTGCACCTTGCACCAGGCCCAGTTATCCCTTATTAGTGTATAGGGTGTCTAGCAGCTTAGGCTGATAGATAATGGTAGCTTAGCAGAGCAGCTTAGGCTGAACTAGGAGACGTGTGAAGCTACTACAGTACCACTTAGTGTCATATGCACAATATCATAAGAAAACACAATACACAGTTATACTAAAAATAAAGGTACTTTATTTTTATGACAATATGCCAAAGTATCTTAGAGTGTACCCTTAGTGAGAGGATAGGAAATATACACAAGATATATATACACAATAGCAAAAATATGCAGTATAGTCTTAGAAAACAGTGCAAACAATGTATAGTTACAATAGGATGCAATGGGGAAACATAGGGATAGGGGCAACACAAACCATATACTCCAAAAGTGGAATGCGAACCACGAATGGACCCCAAACCTATGTGACCTTGTAGAGGGTCGCTGGGACTATTAGAAAATAGTGAGAGTTAGAAAAATAACCCTCCCCAAGACCCTGAAAGGTGAGTGCAAAGTGCACTAAAGTTCCCCTAAGGACAAAGTAGTCGTGTTAGAGGAATAATGCAGGAAAGACACAAACCAGCAATAAAACAACTGTGGATTTCCAATCTAGGGTACCTGTGGAACAAGGGGACCAAGTCCAAAAGTCACAAGCAAGTCGGAGATGGGCAGATGCCCAGGAAATGCCAGCTGCGGGTGCAAAGAAGCTTCGACTGGACAGAAGAAGCTGAAGTTTCTGCATGAACGAAAAGGTCTAGAGACTTTCCCTTTGGTGGACGGATCCCTCTCGCCTTGGAGAGTCGTACAGAAGTGTTTTCCCGCCGAAAGGACGCCAACAAGCCTTGCTAGGCGCAAATCGTACGTTTGGCATTTTTGGACGCTGCCGGGGCCCAGGAGGGACCAGGAGGTCGCAAATTGGACCTGAAGAGAGAGAAGACGTCGAGCAAGACAAAAAGCCCTCACTGAAGCAGGTAGCACCCGGAGAAGTGCCAGAAACAGGCACTACGGTGATGCGTGAAACGGTGCTCGCCGAAGTTGCACAAAGGAGTCCCACGTCGCCGGAGACCAACTTAGAAAGTCGTGCAATGCAGGTTAGAGTGCCGTGGACCCAGGCTTGGCTGTGCACAAAGGATTTCCGCCGGAAGTGCACAGGGGCCGGAGTAGCTGCAAAGTTGCGGTTCCCAGCAATGCAGCCCAGCGAGGTGAGGCAAGGACTTACCTCCACCAAACTTGGGCTGAATAGTCACTGGACTGTGGGGGTCACTTGGACAGAGTCGCTGGATTCGAGGGACCTCGCTCGTTGTGCTGAGAGGAGACCCAAGGGACCGGTAATGCAGCTTTTTGGTGCCTGCGGTTGCAGGGGGGAGATTCCGTCGACCCACGGGAGATTTCTTCGGAGCATCTGGTGCAGAGAGGAGGCAGACTACCCCCACAGCATGCACAAGCAGGAAAACAGTCGAGAAGGCGGTAGGATCAGCGTTACAGAGTTGCAGTAGTCGTCTTTGCTACTATGTTGCAGGTTTGCAGGCTTCCAGCGCGGTCAGCAGTCGATTCCTTATCAGAAGGTGAAGAGAGAGATGCAGAGGAACTCGGCTGAGCTCATGCATTCGTTATCTGCAGTTTCCCCAGAGACAGAGACCCTAAATAGCCAGAAAAGAGGGTTTGGCTACCTAGGAGAGAGGATAGGCTACTAACACCTGAAGGAGCCTATCAGCAGGAGTCTCTGACGTCACCTGGTGGCACTGGCCACTCAGAGCAGTCCAATGTGCCAGCAGCACCTCTGTTTCCAAGATGGCAGAGGTCTGGAGCACACTGGAGGAGCTCTGGACACCTCCCAGGGGAGGTGCAGGTCAGGGGAGTGGTCACTCCCCTTTCCTTTGTCCAGTTTCGCGCCAGAGCAGGGGCTAAGGGGTCCCTGAACCGGTGTAGACTGGCTTATGCAGAATTGGGCACATCTGTGCCCACCAAAGCATTTCCAGAGGCTGGGGGAGGCTACTCCTCCCCTGCCTTCACACCATTTTCCAAAGGGAGAGGGTGTCACACCCTCTCTCAGAGGAAGTTCTTTGTTCTGCCATCCTGGGCCAGGCCTGGCTGGACCCCAGGAGGGCAGCTGCCTGTCTGAGGGGTTGGCAGCAGCAGCAGCTGCAGTGAAACCCCAGGAAGGGCAGTTTGGGCAGTACCAGGGTCTGTGCTACAGACCACTGGGATCATGGGATTGTGTCAACTATGCCAGGATGGCATAGAGGGGGCAATTCCATGATCATAGACATGTTACATGGCCATATTCGGAGTTACCATGGTGAAGCTACATATAGGTAGTGACCTATATGTAGTGCACGTGTGTAATGGTGTCCCTGCACTCACAAAGTTCAGGGAATTGGCTCTGAACAATGTGGGGGCACCTTGGCTAGTGCCAGGGTGCCCTCACACTAAGTAACTTTGCACCTAACCTTTACCAGGTAAAGGTTAGACATATAGGTGACTTATAAGTTACTTAAGTGCAATGTAAAATGGCTGTGAAATAACGTGGACGTTATTTCACTCAGGCTGCAGTGGCAGGCCTGTGTAAGAATTGTCAGAGCTCCCTATGGGTGGCAAAAGAAATGCTGCAGCCCATAGGGATCTCCTGGAACCCCAATACCCTGGGTACCTTAGTACCATATACTAGGGAATTATAAGGGTGTTCCAGTAAGCCAATGTGAATTGGTAAAATTGGTCACTAGCCTGTTAGTGACAATTTAAAAGTAATGAGAGAACATAACCACTGAGGTTCTGGTTAGCAGAGCCTCAGTGAGACAGTTAGGCACCACACAGGGAACACATACATGCACACCTATGAGCACTGGGGCCCTGTGTGACAGGGTCCCAGTGACACATACATATAGGCCACAACCTTATGAGCACTGGGGTCCTGACTAGCAGGGTCCCAGTGACACATAACAAACATACTGAAAACCTAGTGTTTTCACTATGAGCACTGAGGCCTGGCTATCAGGATCCCAGTGAGACAGTGAAAACAGTGACAAACACCCTGACATACACTCACAAACAGGCCAAAAGTGGGGGTAACAAGGCTAGAAAGAGGCTACCTTCTCACACAACCCCCCCCACAAACGAAGGACAATAAGGCTAACCTTGGCCAGTTGAGACTTTATTGTCTAAGTGGTGATAAGTAGAGAGTAGCTCTGCAATAGACTGGTTACTCCCTTTATCATCCACTATATGGTTACTTCCCTGTGGGGATGTAAACCACCCTGTTTGAAGTTTTTTAGCTAAGCAACAATGTGAAGATGTATTTTCAGAGTTTCTATCAGTAAGTTTTAGTTTAGAGCAGTGGGAATTGTCCACTGAACCTATTTGTAGTGATGGAAATGCCAGACAGGGATGCTGTCTCAGAAAAGCCATAGCTGGGCAAAAACTTTGTCCATCTGGCTGGAAGAGAGAACAGGGATGCTGTTTCTCTTGAGTTGGAGCAGGGCAGGGATGCTGTCCTATGAGCTCCACACTAGGGCAGGGATGCTGTCCTAAGTGTTGTGAGGTAGTGCAGGGTTTCTGCACTAAAGTTTCTCTGGGAGGGTTGGAGGAATGCTCCATGTTAACTAAAATGGTGCTGTTTTTCTCACCAATGTTAGTTATCCCACAGAGAGGTACTTCCATCTCAGGGAGTCCAGCTTTGCCAGCTGATGATTCCCTTGGAACAGGTGCCACCCCAGGAGAGGTTTCTCCCACCACAGGAATAGTATCCTGAATGGTAGGGTGGTTAGGGGATACTGTGATACCCTTTTTACCTGTTGATGGAGAGGGATCCTGAGTTTTCAGGCCTTCTCTCCTTTGCTTTTTCATTTCACTTGAAATGAGAGGGAACAATTCCTCAGGGATGCCCAGCATGGCTGCATGGGCATAAAACTCTACATCAGCCCAACCTGAGGCCTCTAGGTCATTACCTAAGAGACAGTCTACAGGTAAGCTAGGTGATACCACCACCTGCTTAGGGCCAGTAACTCCACCCCAACTAAACTGAATTATAGCTAAGGGAAGAAACTTAGTGGAGTTATGGACATCAATAATCTTATACTGTTGTCCAATGATGTGTTGATCAGGGTGCACTAGGTTTTCTGTCACCAAAGTGATACTGGCACCTGTGTCCCTGTAGGCCAAGGCCTCAACACCATTTATTGAAACTGTCTGCCTGTACTTATCCATTGTAAGGGGACAAGCAGCCAGTGTGGCAAGGCCAATGCCACTAGGTGTGACAGAAACTGTCTTGGGACTGAGTACCCCAGTTTCTACTATGGACCCAAAAGTGAACCCAACTACACCCTTTGCTTGACTGTTGCCAGCAGTCCCACCACTAGTACCACTACTGCTAGGGGCACTAGATCTTGATGTATTAGTGGTGGTAGGCTCAGGGGGTTTACCTGGACAGGACTTATCCCCTGGCCTATGGCCTCTGTTTTTACACACAAAGCACCAAGGCTTTTTAATGTGTGCAGGTTGGGAAGAAGAGGAAGAATTTGTTTTATCCCCACCCTCTGAAGAGTGTTTAAGATTTGAAGTGGGATCTTTGGTTTTACCCTTATCCCCATGCTTATCTTGAGATTTTTCACCATCTTTCTTCTTATTGCCATCTTTGTCACCCCCTGTGTGAACTTTTCTGTTCACCCTTGTTCTGACCCATTTGTCTGCCTTCTTTCCCAATTCTTGGGGAGAGGTCAGATCAGAGTCTACCAGGTACTGGTGCAACAAATCAGACACACAATTATTAAGTATATGCTCTCTCAGGATTGTGTTATACAGGCTTTCATAATCAGTAACTTTACTGCCATGTAACCACCCCTCCAAGGCCTTCACTGAATGGTCAATGAAATCAACCCAGTCTTGTGAAGACTCCTTTTTGGTCTCTCTGAACTTTATCCTGTACTGTTCAGTGGTTAAGCCATAACCATCCAGGAGTGCATTCTTAAGAACTTGGAAATTATTAGCATCATTTTCTTTCACAGTAAGGAGCCTATCCCTACCTTTTCCACTAAATGATAGCCATAGGATAGCAGCCCACTGCCTTTGAGGGACATCCTGTACAACACAGGCCCTCTCAAGTGCAGCAAACCACTTGTTAATGTCATCCCCCTCCTTATAAGGGGGAACTATCTTGTGCAGATTCCTGGAATCATGCTCTTTTGCAGGATGACTATGGGGAATACTGCTGCTGCCACCATGGGTATCTAAACCCAACTTCTGTCTTTCCTTCTCTAATTCAAAAGACTGTCTATCCAAATCCAGCTGTTGCTTTTTAAGCTTCAGTCTGGTTTGTTCCACCCTCAACTTATTGAGTTCCCTCTCTAACATTCTGTCATCAGGGTTGGTGGAAGGGACATTTCTAGAAACAGAGCTATGATGGGAATGAACAGAAGGAGACCTGTCCCTTACAGAAGCCACCCTAACAGCTTGGTTAACAGAAACATTACTACCAGTATGGTGAAAATAAATACTTTTGCTATGATGTGAGACAACACTATTTATATGGTGTGGCTCATCATCATTACCATCTATGCTAGATTGTCTAGTAATGGGCAGGCTAGGAAGTTTCTTTCCTGAATCTTTTCCTGGGGGAGTCCCTGAATCAGATTGAGAACTATTAGGTACTTTTTCAACAGATGAGGCACCTATGGCCTTATCCTGTTCTCTAAGCATGTTAAGTAACAGTTCCAAGGAAGGATTCTTCCCTACACTCAAACCTCTCTCTATACAGAGACTCCTTGCTCTTTTCCAGCTAAGGTTGTCATATGCAAGTTTGGACAGATCAACACTTTGGCCTGTGCCAGACATTTTTAGAGAGAGTAAAAGTGATAGTAAAAGATAAAAAGTTTGTCAGAGCTTTTAGAAAGACAGAGAAAAAAAACTTTTTTAACTTTTTAGAACTTTTTAGAAAGTTAGAAGTACTTTTCAGCACTTAGAAAAGAGTGAAAAGAGGAAATGCAAAAACTTTTTGGCTATGTGTATATACACTGACCTTGTTTTGTATATTTTTCTCTTATGAAAAGTACAATGACAAGAGTGGTAAGTAGTCTCAAGCACTTATCCCACCACTGCACAACCAATGTAGGAGGCTGGACTGGCTTGTAGTGAGTACCAAGGGGTACTTGCACCTTGCACCAGGCCCAGTTATCCCTTATTAGTGTATAGGGTGTCTAGCAGCTTAGGCTGATAGATAATGGTAGCTTAGCAGAGCAGCTTAGGCTGAACTAGGAGACGTGTGAAGCTACTACAGTACCACTTAGTGTCATATGCACAATATCATAAGAAAACACAATACACAGTTATACTAAAAATAAAGGTACTTTATTTTTATGACAATATGCCAAAGTATCTTAGAGTGTACCCTTAGTGAGAGGATAGGAAATATACACAAGATATATATACACAATAGCAAAAATATGCAGTATAGTCTTAGAAAACAGTGCAAACAATGTATAGTTACAATAGGATGCAATGGGGAAACATAGGGATAGGGGCAACACAAACCATATACTCCAAAAGTGGAATGCGAACCACGAATGGACCCCAAACCTATGTGACCTTGTAGAGGGTCGCTGGGACTATTAGAAAATAGTGAGAGTTAGAAAAATAACCCTCCCCAAGACCCTGAAAGGTGAGTGCAAAGTGCACTAAAGTTCCCCTAAGGACAAAGTAGTCGTGTTAGAGGAATAATGCAGGAAAGACACAAACCAGCAATGCAACAACTGTGGATTTCCAATCTAGGGTACCTGTGGAACAAGGGGACCAAGTCCAAAAGTCACAAGCAAGTCGGAGATGGGCAGATGCCCAGGAAATGCCAGCTGCGGGTGCAAAGAAGCTTCGACTGGACAGAAGAAGCTGAAGTTTCTGCACGAACGAAAAGGTCTAGAGACTTCCCCTTTGGTGGACGGATCCCTCTCGCCTTGGAGAGTCGTACAGAAGTGTTTTCCCGCCGAAAGGACGCCAACAAGCCTTGCTAGGCGCAAATCGTATGTTTGGCATTTTTGGACGCTGCCGGGGCCCAGGAGGGACCAGGAGGTAGCAAATTGGACCTGAAGAGAGAGGAGACGTCGAGCAAGACAAAAAGCCCTCACTGAAGCAGGTAGCACCCGGAGAAGTGCCAGAAACAGGCACTACGGTGATGCGTGAAACGGTGCTCGCCGAAGTTGCACAAAGGAGTCCCACGTCGCCGGAGACCAACTTAGAAAGTCGTGCAATGCAGGTTAGAGTGCCGTGGACCCAGGCTTGGCTGTGCACAAAGGATTTCCGCCGGAAGTGCACAGGGGCCGGAGTAGCTGCAAAGTTGCGGTTCCCAGCAATGCAGCCCAGCGAGGTGAGGCAAGGACTTACCTCCACCAAACTTGGGCTGAATAGTCACTGGACTGTGGGGGTCACTTGGACAGAGTCGCTGGATTCGAGGGACCTCGCTCGTTGTGCTGAGAGGAGACCCAAGGGACCGGTAATGCAGCTTTTTGGTGCCTGCGGTTGCAGGGGGGAGATTCCGTCGACCCACGGGAGATTTCTTCGGAGCATCTGGTGCAGAGAGGAGGCAGACTACCCCCACAGCATGCACAAGCAGGAAAACAGTCGAGAAGGCGGTAGGATCAGCGTTACAGAGTTGCAGTAGTCGTCTTTGCTACTATGTTGCAGGTTTGCAGGCTTCCAGCGCGGTCAGCAGTCGATTCCTTATCAGAAGGTGAAGAGAGAGATGCAGAGGAACTCGGCTGAGCTCATGCATTCGTTATCTGCAGTTTCCCCAGAGACAGAGACCCTAAATAGCCAGAAAAGAGGGTTTGGCTACCTAGGAGAGAGGATAGGCTACTAACACCTGAAGGAGCCTATCAGCAGGAGTCTCTGACGTCACCTGGTGGCACTGGCCACTCAGAGCAGTCCAATGTGCCAGCAGCACCTCTGTTTCCAAGATGGCAGAGGTCTGGAGCACACTGGAGGAGCTCTGGACACCTCCCAGGGGAGGTGCAGGTCAGGGGAGTGGTCACTCCCCTTTCCTTTGTCCAGTTTCGCGCCAGAGCAGGGGCTAAGGGGTCCCTGAACCGGTGTAGACTGGCTTATGCAGAATTGGGCACATCTGTGCCCACCAAAGCATTTCCAGAGGCTGGGGGAGGCTACTCATCCCCTGCCTTCACACCATTTTCCAAAGGGAGAGGGTGTCACACCCTCTCTCAGAGGAAGTTCTTTGTTCTGCCATCCTGGGCCAGGCCTGGCTGGACCCCAGGAGGGCAGCTGCCTGTCTGAGGGGTTGGCAGCAGCAGCAGCTGCAGTGAAACCCCAGGAAGGGCAGTTTGGGCAGTACCAGGGTCTGTGCTACAGACCACTGGGATCATGGGATTGTGTCAACTATGCCAGGATGGCATAGAGGGGGCAATTCCATGATCATAGACATGTTACATGGCCATATTCGGAGTTACCATGGTGAAGCTACATATAGGTAGTGACCTATATGTAGTGCACGTGTGTAATGGTGTCCCTGCACTCACAAAGTTCAGGGAATTGGCTCTGAACAATGTGGGGGCACCTTGGCTAGTGCCAGGGTGCCCTCACACTAAGTAACTTTGCACCTAACCTTTACCAGGTAAAGGTTAGACATATAGGTGACTTATAAGTTACTTAAGTGCAATGTAAAATGGCTGTGAAATAACGTGGACGTTATTTCACTCAGGCTGCAGTGGCAGGCCTGTGTAAGAATTGTCAGAGCTCCCTATGGGTGGCAAAAGAAATGCTGCAGCCCATAGGGATCTCCTGGAACCCCAATACCCTGGGTACCTTAGTACCATATACTAGGGAATTATAAGGGTGTTCCAGTAAGCCAATGTGAATTGGTAAAATTGGTCACTAGCCTGTTAGTGACAATTTAAAAGTAATGAGAGAGCATAACCACTGAGGTTCTGGTTAGCAGAGCCTCAGTGAGACAGTTAGGCACCACACAGGGAACACATACATGCACACCTATGAGCACTGGGGCCCTGTGTGACAGGGTCCCAGTGACACATACATATAGGCCACAACCTTATGAGCACTGGGGTCCTGACTAGCAGGGTCCCAGTGACACATAACAAACATACTGAAAACCTAGTGTTTTCACTATGAGCACTGAGGCCTGGCTATCAGGATCCCAGTGAGACAGTGAAAACAGTGACAAACACCCTGACATACACTCACAAACAGGCCAAAAGTGGGGGTAACAAGGCTAGAAAGAGGCTACCTTCTCACACAACCCCCCCCCCCCCAAACGAAGGACAATAAGGCTAACCTTGGCCAGTTGAGACTTTATTGTCTAAGTGGTGATAAGTAGAGAGTAGCTCTGCAATAGACTGGTTACTCCCTTTATCATCCACTATATGGTTACTTCCCTGTGGGGATGTAAACCACCCTGTTTGAAGTTTTTTAGCTAAGCAACAATGTGAAGATGTATTTTCAGAGTTTCTATCAGTAAGTTTTAGTTTAGAGCAGTGGGAATTGTCCACTGAACCTATTTGTAGTGATGGAAATGCCAGACAGGGATGCTGTCTCAGAAAAGCCATAGCTGGGCAAAAACTTTGTCCATCTGGCTGGAAGACAGAACAGGGATGCTGTTTCTCTTGAGTTGGAGCAGGGCAGGGATGCTGTCCTATGAGCTCCACACTAGGGCAGGGATGCTGTCCTAAGTGTTGTGAGGTAGTGCAGGGTTTCTGCACTAAAGTTTCTCTGGGAGGGTTGGAGGGATGCTCCATGTTAACTAAAATGGTGCTGTTTTTCTCACCAATGTTAGTTATCCCACAGAGAGGTACTTCCACCTCAGGGAGTCCAGCTTTGCCAGCTGATGATTCCCTTGGAACAGGTGCCACCCCAGGAGAGGTTTCTCCCACCACAGGAATAGTATCCTGAATGGTAGGGTGGTTAGGGGATACTGTGATACCCTTTTTACCTGTTGATGGAGAGGGATCCTGAGTTTTCAGGCCTTCTCTCCTTTGCTTTTTCATTTCACTTGAAATGAGAGGGAACAATTCCTCAGGGATGCCCAGCATGGCTGCATGGGCATAAAACTCTACATCAGCCCAACCTGAGGCCTCTAGGTCATTACCTAAGAGACAGTCTACAGGTAAGCTAGGTGATACCACCACCTGCTTAGGGTCAGTAACTCCACCCCAACTAAACTGAATTATAGCTAAGGGAAGAAACTTAGTGGAGTTATGGACATCAATAATCTTATACTGTTGTCCAATGATGTGTTGATCAGGGTGCACTAGGTTTTCTGTCACCAAAGTGATACTGGCACCTGTGTCCCTGTAGGCCAAGGCCTCAACACCATTTATTGAAACTGTCTGCCTGTACTTATCCATTGTAAGGGGACAAGCAGCCAGTGTGGCAAGGCCAATGCCACTAGGTGTGACAGAAACTGTCTTGGGACTGAGTACCCCAGTTTCTACTATGGACCCAAAAGTGAACCCAACTACACCCTTTGCTTGACTGTTGCCAGCAGTCCCACCACTAGTACCACTACTGCTAGGGGCACTAGATCTTGATGTATTAGTGGTGGTAGGCTCAGGGGGTTTACCTGGACAGGACTTATCCCCTGGCCTATGGCCTCTGTTTTTACACACAAAGCACCAAGGCTTTTTAATGTGTGCAGGTTGGGAAGAAGAGGAAGAATTTGTTTTATCCCCACCCTCTGAAGAGTGTTTAAGATTTGAAGTGGGATCTTTGGTTTTACCCTTATCCCCATGCTTATCTTGAGATTTTTCACCATCCTTCTTCTTATTGCCATCTTTGTCACCCCCTGTGTGAACTTTTCTGTTCACCCTTGTTCTGACCCATTTGTCTGCCTTCTTTCCCAATTCTTGGGGAGAGGTCAGATCAGAGTCTACCAGGTACTGGTGCAACAAATCAGACACACAATTATTAAGTACATGCTCTCTCAGGATTGTGTTATACAGGCTTTCATAATCAGTAACTTTACTGCCATGTAACCACCCCTCCAAGGCCTTCACTGAATGGTCAATGAAATCAACCCAGTCTTGTGAAGACTCCTTTTTGGTCTCTCTGAACTTTATCCTGTACTGTTCAGTGGTTAAGCCATAACCATCCAGGAGTGCATTCTTAAGAACTTGGAAATTATTAGCATCATTTTCTTTCACAGTAAGGAGCCTATCCCTACCTTTTCCACTAAATGATAGCCATAGGATAGCAGCCCACTGCCTTTGAGGGACATCCTGTACAACACAGGCCCTCTCAAGTGCAGCAAACCACTTGTTAATGTCATCCCCCTCCTTATAAGGGGGAACTATCTTGTGCAGATTCCTGGAATCATGCTCTTTTGCAGGATGACTATGGGGAATACTGCTGCTGCCATCATGGGTATCTAAACCCAACTTCTGTCTTTCCTTCTCTAATTCAAAAGACTGTCTATCCAAATCCAGCTGTTGCTTTTTAAGCTTCAGTCTGGTTTGTTCCACCCTCAACTTATTGAGTTCCCTCTCTAACATTCTGTCATCAGGGTTGGTGGGAGGGACATTTCTAGAAACAGAGCTATGATGGGAATGAACAGAAGGAGACCTGTCCCTTACAGAAGCCACCCTAACAGCTTGGTTAACAGAAACATTACTACCAGTATGGTGAGAATAAATGCTTTTGCTATGATGTGAGACAACACTATTTATATGGTGTGGCTCATCATCATTACCATCTATGCTAGATTGTCTAGTAATGGGCAGGCTAGGAAGTTTCTTTCCTGAATCTTTTCCTGGGGGAGTCCCTGAATCAGATTGAGAACTATTAGGTACTTTTTCAACAGATGAGGCACCTATGGCCTTATCCTGTTCTCTAAGCATGTTAAGTAACAGTTCCAAGGAAGGATTCTTCCCTACACTGAAACCTCTCTCTATACAGAGACTCCTTGCTCTTTTCCAGCTAAGGTTGTCATATGCAAGTTTGGACAGATCAACACTTTGGCCTGTGCCAGACATTTTTAGAGAGAGTAAAAGTGATAGTAAAAGATAAAAAGTTTGTCAGAGCTTTTAGAAAGACAGAGAAAAAAAACTTTTAAAACTTTTTAGAACTTTTTAGAAAGTTAGAAGTACTTTTCAGCACTTAGAAAAGAGTGAAAAGAGGAAATGCAAAAACTTTTTGGCTATGTGTATATACACTGACCTTGTTTTGTATATTTTTCTCCTATGAAAAGTACAATGACAAGAGTGGTAAGTAGTCTCAAGCACTTATCCCACCACTGCACAACCAATGTAGGAGGCTGGACTGGCTTGTAGTGAGTACCAAGGGGTACTTGCACCTTGCACCAGGCCCAGTTATCCCTTATTAGTGTATAGGGTGTCTAGCAGCTTAGGCTGATAGATAATGGTAGCTTAGCAGAGCAGCTTAGGCTGAACTAGGAGACGTGTGAAGCTACTACAGTACCACTTAGTGTCATATGCACAATATCATAAGAAAACACAATACACAGTTATACTAAAAATAAAGGTACTTTATTTTTATGACAATATGCCAAAGTATCTTAGAGTGTACCCTCAGTGAGAGGATAGGAAATATACACAAGATATATATACACAATAGCAAAAATATGCAGTATAGTCTTAGAAAACAGTGCAAACAATGTATAGTTACAATAGGATGCAATGGGGAAACATAGGGATAGGGGCAACACAAACCATATACTCCAAAAGTGGAATGCGAACCACGAATGGACCCCAAACCT
The DNA here is from genome assembly GCF_031143425.1 of Pleurodeles waltl. Taxonomy (NCBI): domain Eukaryota; kingdom Metazoa; phylum Chordata; class Amphibia; order Caudata; family Salamandridae; genus Pleurodeles; species Pleurodeles waltl. The sequence goes on from NC_090448.1 coordinate 432,218,225, forward strand.
ATGTGACCTTGTAGAGGGTCGCTGGGACTATTAGAAAATAGTGAGAGTTAGAAAAATAACCCTCCCCAAGACCCTGAAAGGTGAGTGCAAAGTGCACTAAAGTTCCCCTAAGGACAAAGTAGTCGTGTTAGAGGAATAATGCAGGAAAGACACAAACCAGCAATGCAACAACTGTGGATTTCCAATCTAGGGTACCTGTGGAACAAGGGGACCAAGTCCAAAAGTCACAAGTAAGTCGGAGATGGGCAGATGCCCAGGAAATGCCAGCTGCGGGTGCAAAGAAGCTTCGACTGGACAGAAGAAGCTGAGGTTTCTGCAGGAACGAAAAGGGCTAGAGACTTTCCCTTTGGTGGACGGATCCCTCTCGCCTAGGAAAGTCGTGCAGAAGTGTTTTCCCGCAAAAAGGACGCCAACAAGCCTTGCTAGGCTCAAATCGTGCGTTTGGCGTTTTTTGGACGCTGCCGGGGCCCAGGAGGGACCAGGAGGTCGCAAGTTGGACCTGAAGAGAGAGGATACATCGAGCAAGACAAAGAGCCCTCACTGAAGCAGGTAGCACCCGGAAAAGTGCCAGAAACAGGCACTACGGGGATGCGTGAAACGGTGCTCGCCGAAGTTGCACAAAGGAGTCCCACGTCGCCGGAGACCAACTTAGAAAGTCGTGCAATGCAGGTTAGAGTGCTGTGGACCCAGGCTTGGCTGTGCACAAAGGATTTCTGCCGGAAGTGCACAGGGGCCGGAGTAGCTGCAAAGTCGCGGTTCCCAGCAATGCAGCCCAGCGAGGTGAGGCAAGGACTTACCTCCACCAAACTTGGGCTGAAGAGTCACTGGACTGTGGGGGTCACTTGGACAGAGTCGCTGGATTCGAGGGACCTCGCTCGTCGTGCTGAGAGGAGACCCAAGGGACCGGTAATGCAGCTTTTTGGTGCCTGCGGTTGCAGGGGGAAGATTCCGTCGACCCACGGGAGATTTCTTCGGAGCTTCTGGTGCAGAGAGGAGGCAGACTACCCCCACAGCATGCACAAGCAGGAAAACAGTCAAGAAGGCGGCAGGATCAGCGTTACAGAGTTGCAGTAGTTGTCTTTGCTACTATGTTGCAGGTTTGCAGGCTTCCAGCGCGGTCAGCAGTCGATTCCTTATCAGAAGGTGAAGAGAGAGATGCAGAGGAACTCGGCTGAGCTCATGCATTCGTTATCTGCAGTTTCCCCAGAGACAGAGACCCTAAATAGCCAGAAAAGAGGGTTTGGCTACCTAGGAGAGAGGATAGGCTACTAACACCTGAAGGAGCCTATCAGCAGGAGTCTCTGACGTCACCTGGTGGCACTGGCCACTCAGAGCAGTCCAGTGTGCCAGCAGCACCTCTGTTTCCAAGATGGCAGAGGTCTGGAGCACACTGGAGGAGCTCTGGACACCTCCCAGGGGAGGTGCAGGTCAGGGGAGTGGTCACTCCCCTTTCCTTTGTCCAGATATCGCGCCAGAGCAGGGGCTAAGGGGTCCCTGAACCGGTGTAGACTGGCTTATGCAGAATTGGGCACATCTGTGCCCAACAAAGCATTTCCAGAGGCTGGGGGAGGCTACTCCTCCCCTGCCTTCACACCATTTTCCAAAGGGAGAGGGTGTCACACCCTCTCTCAGAGGAAGTTCTTTGTTCTGCCATCCTGGGCCAGGCCTGGCTGGACCCCAGGAGGGCAGCTGCCTGTCTGAGGGGTTGGCAGCAGCAGCAGCTGCAGTGAAACCCCAGGAAGGGCAGTTTGGGCAGTACCAGGGTCTGTGCTACAGACCACTGGGATCATGGGATTGTGTCAACTATGCCAGGATGGCATAGAGGGGGCAATTCCATGATCATAGACATGTTACATGGCCATATTCGGAGTTACCATGGTGAAGCTACATATAGGTAGTGATCTATATGTAGTGCACGCGTGTAATGGTGTCCCCGCACTCACAAAGTTCAGGGAATTGGCTCTGAACAATGTGGGGGCACCTTGGCTAGTGCCAGGGTGCCCTCACACTAAGTAACTTTGCACCTAAACTTTACCAGGTAAAGGTTAGACATATAGGTGACTTATAAGTTACTTAAGTGCAGTGTAAAATGGCTGTGAAATAACGTGGACGTTATTTCACTCAGGCTGCAGTGGCAGGCCTGTGTAAGAATTGTCAGAGCTCCCTATGGGTGGCAAAAGAAATGCTGCAGCCCATAGGGATCTCCTGGAACCCCAATACCCTGGGTACCTTAGTACCATATACTAGGGAATTATAAGGGTGTTCCAGTAAGCCAATGTGAATTGGTAAAATTGGTCACTAGCCTGTTAGTGACAATTTAAAAGTAATGAGAGAGCATAACCACTGAGGTTCTGGTTAGCAGAGCCTCAGTGAGTCAATTAGGCACCACACAGGGAACACATACATGCACACCTATGAGCACTGGGGCCCTGTGTGACAGGGTCCCAGTGACACATACATATAGGCCACAACCTTATGAGCACTGGGGTCCTGACTAGCAGGGTCCCAGTGACACATAACAAACATACTGAAAACCTAGTGTTTTCACTATGAGCACTGAGGCCTGGCTATCAGGATCCCAGTGAGACAGTGAAAACAGTGACAAACACCCTGACATACACTCACAAACAGGCCAAAAGTGGGGGTAACAAGGCTAGAAAGAGGCTACCTTCTCACACCCCTGTAGTGGTGCAATCTGTTCTCCACCAACCAGGTGGCCCAGATAAACCACTTTCCCCTTCCTATCTGGCACTTTGAGGCCTTGATAGTGAGGACTGCCTTTTGCAGGGCCTCCAAAACTTTCCAGAGGTAGGCCAGGTGATCATCCCAGGTTGAGCTAAAGACAGCAATATCATCTAGATATGCTGCACTGAAAGCCTCTAACCCTTGCAGGACTGTATTCACCAACCACTGAAAAGTGGCAGGTGCTTTTTTCAAACCGAAGGGCATCACTGTGAATTGGTAGTGCCCTCCTATGGTAGAAAATGCAGTCTTTGGTTTAGCATCTTCTGCCAATCCAATCTGCCAATACCCTGCAGTTAGATCAAAAGTGCTAAGATACTTGGCAGAAGCCAGTGTATCAATGAGCTCATCTGCCCTGGGTATAGGGTGGGCATCAGTTTTGGTTACCTGATTGAGCCCTCTGTAATCTACACAAAACCTCATCTCCCTCTTTCCATCTTTGGTGTGAGGTTTTGGTACAAGCACCACTGGGTTAGCCCATGGGCTTTCAGAAGGTTCAATCACCCCTAAATCCAACATTTTCTGCACCTCTTGTTTGATGCAGTCTCTGACATGGTCAGGCTGCCTATAACTTTTACTTTTGACAGGCAGGCTGTCTCCAGTGTCAATTGTGTGTTAACATCAGGATGTTGTACCTGGTACAAGTGAAAAGAGGTCTGAAAATTGGCTTAGGAGATTGATGCAGTTGTCTTTCTGTTCTGCAATCAGACAATCTGCTAAAACTACTCCCTCCACTAAGGCATCTGCTTCAGTGGTGGAGAAGAGATCAGGGAGAGGGTCACTCTCTTCTTTCTGTCCCTCATCTGTTGCCATGAGCAGGGTGAGATCAGCCTTGTCATAGTAGGGTTTTGGGCGGTTGACATGAATCACCCTAAGGGGACTCCTGGCAGTGCCCAGGTCTACCTAATACGTAACCTCACCCTTTTTCTCAACAATTAGATAGGGTCCACTCCATTTGTCTTGGAGTGCTCTTGGGGCAACAGGCTCCAATACCCACACCTTCTGTCCTGGTTGGTACTGGATCAGGACAGCCTTCTGGTCATGCCATTGCTTTTGCAGCTCCTGGCTCGCCTGAAAGGTGTTACTGGCCTTTTTCATATACTCAGCCATTCTGGATCTTAGGCCAATACCTAGTCTACTATGTCCTGTTTAGGAGCTTTTAAAGGTTGTTCCCAACCCTCCTTTACAAGAGTAAGTGGCCCTCTTACAGGGTGCCCAAAGTGGAGTTCAAAGGGGCTGAAGCCCACTGCTTTTTGGGGTACCTCCCAGTAAGCAAAAAGGAGGCAAGGTAACAGGACATCCCATCACCTCCTGAGTTTTCCAGGGACTCCCATTATCATACCTTTGAGAGTTTTATTAAACCTCTCAACCAGACCATTTGTTTGTGGATGGTAAGGGGTGGTGAACTTGAAGGTAACACCACGCTCCTTACACAATGCTTTTAGGTATGCAGACATGAAGTTGCTACCTCTGTCTGATGCCACCTATTTAGGAAACCCCACCATGGAAAAGATTCCCAGGAGGGCCTTTGCCACTGAAGGAGCGGTAGTGGTCCTTAAAGGTATGGCTTCAGGATATCTTGTGGCATGGTCCACTACCACCAAGAGAAATCTATTGCCTGAAGCAGTAGGAGGATCAAGAGTGCCAACTATGTCAACCCCTACCCTTTCAAAGGGCACCCCAACCACTGGAAGTGGATTTAGAGGGGCCTTTGGAGTGCCACCAGTCTTGCCACTGGCTTGGAAGGTTATACAGGATTTACAAATGTATTTGGTGTCCTCTGACATATGAGGCCAGTGAAACAAGGGGACAAGTCTTTCCCAAGTTTTCGTCTGGCCCAGATGCCCAGCCAAAGGAATGTCATGTGCTAGAGTGAGAAGAAACTCTCTGTACTGCAGGGGAATGACCAATCTCCTGGCTGATCCAGGTTTTGGGTCCCTTGACTCTGTGTACAAGAGGTTGTCTTCCCAGTATACTCTATGACTGTCACTGACATCCCCATTTTGCTGCTTGACAGCTTGCTTTCTGAGACCCTCTAATGTGGGACAGGTTTGCTGTGCCACACTCAGCTCTTCCCTGGCAGGCCCCCCTCCACTCAAAAGCTCAGCAGTGTCTGCTGCCAGCTCCTCTGGTGTAGGTTCTGCACAAGGAGGAAATTCCTCTTCCTCAAAAGGGAAATCATCTGTAGAGGGAGGGATAGTGGGTAGGGATTTATCAATTCTACCCCTAGCTTTAGGGAGCACTTGGTGCATTGTTCCAGGATCCAAGTTACCCTGTCCTTTTTGCGTTTTGGCCTGAGCCCTGGTTAAAGCAGAAATATGCCCAGGAATGCCCAGCATTGCTGCATGGGCCTCCAACTCCACTTCTGCCCAAGCTGATGTCTCCAAATCATTTCCTAGTAGACAGTCTACAGGTAAATCTCTAGCTACCACAACTTTCTTTGGACTAGTAACCCCCAACACCCCAGTTGAGATTCACAACAGCCATGGGGTGGCTAAGAGTGTTGTTATGAGCGTCTATCACTTAGTACTGCTGACCAAATAGGTGTTGATCAGGGTGGACCAGTTTTTCTATTACCATAGATACACTGGCTCCTGTGTCCCTGTAGGCTTGAACCTCAACACCATTGAGTAGGGGAAGTTGCTTGTACTTATCCATATTAAGGGGAAAAGCAACCAAGGTGGTAAAATCAATGCCACCATCAGAGACTAAAACAGCCTCTGTGGTCTCCCTAACAAGACCATCCCCAACTATATTGCCAATAGTGAGCCAAGCTACTCCCTTGGATTGGCTATTAGTAGTAGATTTCCCACCACCACTGCTATTACTAGGGGCACTAGAATTTGCAGCAGGGGTTGTGGTGGTGGGAGGTTTGGTGTTTTTCTTTGGGTAGATGGAATCAGTTGCCCAATGGCCTTTGACTTTACACAAATAACACCAAGGCTTTTTAGGTTGATTATTAGAAGAGGACTTGGACCCACCACCCCCAGAGGAATTTTGAGGGCCTGATGAAGACTCAGAATGTTTACTTTTGTCCCCACCCTTCTCAGAAGACTTACCATCCTTCTTCCTGCCACCCCCTGTATGAACTTTTCTGTTCACCCTTGTTCTGACCCATTTGTCTGACTTCTTTCCCAATTCTTGGGAGAGGTCAGATCACACTCCACTAGGTATTGGTGCAACAAGTCCGACACACAATTGTTAAGAATATGCTCTCTCAGAATAAGATTGTACAGGCTTTCTTTCAGAGTCAGATACCTTACTGCCATGCAACCACCCTTCCAAGGCCTTCACTGAACAGTCCACAAAATCTGTCCAGTCTTTAGTCTCTGAACTAGATCCTGTATTGTTCAGTGGTTAAGCCAAATCCATCCAAGAGTGCATCTTTCAAAACTTTGTAGTTATTGGCTTCACTTTCTCTAACAGTAAGGAGCCTATCCCTACCCTTTCCAGTGTAAGATAGCCACAAAATAGCAGCCCACTGCTTTTGCGGGACCAACTGTACCATACAGGTCCTCTCAAGTGCAGCAAACCACTTCTTAATGCCATCCCCCTCATTTTAAGGGGGGACTATCTTGTGCAGATTCCTGGAATCTTGCTCTCTAACAGGATTGCTATCAGAAATACTGCTGCTGCCACCATGGGGAACTAACCCTAACCTCTGTCTTTCCCTCTCTATGTCTAGGGATTCCCTATCTAAGGCTAGCTGCTGCTGTTTAAGCTTCAGTCTGGTCTCTTCAACCCTCAACTTTTTGAGTTCCCTTACTAACAAGTTACCCTCAGGGTGGCTGGGTTGAGAATGCTTTGACACAGATGAGATATGGGAAGTTTCAGAGGCGGACCTGTCCCTAACTGTCTGGACCCTGGTAACCTGGCCTCTAGGGATAAAGGATGCCCTACTGTTATGGGAACCTCTATCATTACCAGCATCACTATGTACCCTGCTAGGGGTCAGGCCCTGATAAGAACCCTCCCCAATTTTCTAAAGGAACTCTCCTGAGTCAGACTGGGAAGCTTCCCCATTTTCTAACCTCTCATTTGATGGTCCAGACTGGTTCTGGTCATCGACAACAAGCCTGTTAAAGAGAAACTCTTTTGTAGGGTTCTTTCCTATACTTAAGCCTCTATCCAGGCAGAGACCCCTCAAACTTTTAAAGCTCATACTTTCATGTGTTGCATTAACGGTTTTGAGAGTGGAATCTACAACAGACATGATAGTATAGGTTTAAGGATAGTGAGAAAGAAAAAGTTTTAGAACTTAGAAAGCACAGAAAAAAACGTTTTCAAACTTTGGAAAACTTTTCAGAACTTTGGAAAAAGTTGTAGAATAGAAAAGTAAACTTTGTTGGTTGAGTGTACATATACTGAACTGTTTGGTATATAATTCTCTTATGAAAAGTACAAAATGACAAAGTGGTAAAGCAGTTGCAAGTTCTTATCCCACCGCTGCACCACCAATGTAGGAGGCTGACCTAGCTTTTAGTGGGTACCCTGTGTTACTTACACCCTGTGACAGATTGATTTATCCCTTATTAGTAGAATAGAGGTGTTTCTAGCAGCTTAGGCTGATAGAAGGTAGCCATGGCAAGGCAGCTTAGGCTGAACTAGGAGGCATGCAAAGCTTCTACTATACCACTTATATCATATGCACAATATCATAAGAAAACACAATACTCAGAGTTACTAAAAATAAAGGTACTTATTTTTTATGACAATATACCACAAGTATCTCAGTGAGTACCCACAGTAAGAAGGTAAGTAATATACACAAGTTATATGTACACAAACCCAAAACAGGTAAGTAAGAGTCAGAAAAGTAATGCAAACAGTGTAGGATTACAATATGATGCAATAGGCAAACATAGGTCTAGGGGCAACACAAACCATATACTCCAAAAGTGGAATGCGAATCACGAATGGATCCCAGACCTCTGGGAGCTTGTAGCGGGTCGCTGGGACTGTAAGAAAACAGTCAGGGTGTCCAAGATACCCCACCCCAAGACCCTGAAATGTAGGAGTAAAGAACACCTACTACCCCAAAAGGACACAATAGTCGTAATAGGGGGATTCTGCAAGAACTACAAACACCAGCAAAGCACTGAGGACATATTCATGGGCCTGAGGACCTGAAAGGCAAGGGGACTAAGTCCAAGAGTCGCGATAGTGTCCAGGGGGGGCAGGAGCCCAGAAAACCCCGGATGAAGATGCAAGGAAGCTGCCTCAGGATGGAAGAAGGTTAGGATTCTGCAACAACGAAGAGGACTAGGGACTTCTCCTTTATATGGAGGATGTCCCACGTCTTGCTGAAGGGTGTAGGAGTGTTCCCAGGCAGAAATACTGCAAACAAGGCTTGCTAGCTGCAAGGGTCGCCGCAGAGGTTTTTAGGTGCTGCTGGGGCCCAGGAAGGACCAGGATGTTGCCCCTTTGGAGGAGGAAACAGAGGGGGCGCTCAGAAAATCAGAGAGGCCCCACAGAAGCAGGCAGCACCCGCAGAAGTACTGAGCAGGCACTTAGAATATTTGTGAACCGGAGCAGGCTCAGAGTCACAAAGGAGGGTCCCACGACGCCAGAGGCCAACTCAGAGGGTTGAGCACTGCAGGACGGAGTTCTGGGGACCCAGGCTAGGCAGTGCACAAAGGAAATCCTGGAAGGGTGAACGGGAGCTGGAGCAGCTGCAAATCACACAGTACACAGGTTTGCAGTCTAGCGTGGGGAGGCAAGGACTTACCTCCACCAAACTTGGACTGAAGGATCACCGGATTGTGGGAGTCACTTGGATAGAGTTCCTGTGTTCCAGGGACCATGCTCGTTAGGATGAGAGGGGACCCAGAGGACTGGTGATGCAGTCTTTTGGTGTCTGCGTTAGCAGGGGGAAGATTCCGTCGACCCATGGGAGATTTCTGCTTGGCTTCCAGTGCAGGGTGAAGGCAGATGACCCCCAGAGCATGCACCACCAGGAAACAGTCGGGAAAGCCGGCAGGATGAGGCGCTACAATGTTGCTGGTAGTCATCTTGCTACTTTGTTGCGGTTTTGCAGGCGTCCTGGAGCAGTCAGAAGTCGATCCTTGGCAGAAGTCAAAGAGGGAAGTGCAGAGGTACTCTGGTGAGCTCTTGCATTCGTTATCTGAAGAATTCCCCAGAGGAGAGACCCTAAATAGCCAGAAAAGGAGGTTTGGCTACCAAGAAAGGATGATTGGCTACCAAGAGAGGTAAGAGCCTATCAGAGGTGGTCTCTGACATCACCTGCTGGCACTGGCCACTCAGAGCAGTCCGGTGTGCCCCCAACACCTCTGTTTCCAAGATGGCAGAGGTCTGGGACACACTGGAGGAGCTCTGGGCACCTCCCCTGGGAGGTACTGGTCAGGGGAGTGGTCACTCCCCTTTCCTTTGTCCAGTTTAACACCAGAGCAGGGCTGGGGGATCCCTGAACCGGTGTAGACTGGTTTATGCAGAGATGGACACCATCTGTGCCCATCAAAGCATTTCCAGAGCCTGGGGGAGGCTACTCCTCCCCAGCCCTTCACACATATTTCCAAAAGGAGAGGGTGTAACACCCTCTCTCAGAGGACATCCCTTGTTCTGCCTTCCTGGGCCAGGGCTGCCTGGACCCCAGGAGGGCAGAATCCTGTCCGAGGGGTTGGCAGCAGCAGCAGCTGCAGTGGAAATCCCGGAAAGGCAGTTTGGCAGCACCCGGGTTCTGTGCTAGAGACCCGGGCGATCATGGAATTGTCCCCCCAATTCGAGAATGGTATTGGGGGGACAATTCCATGATCTTAGACATGTTACATAGCCATGTTCGGAGTTACCATTGTGACCCTATGCATAGGTAGTGACCTATGTATAGTGTACATGTGTAATGGTGACCCTGCACTGACAAAGTCTGGGGAATTTGCCCTGAACGATGTGGGGGCACCTTGGCTAGTGCCAGGGTGCCCACACACGAAGTAACTTGGTACCCAACCTTCACTAAGTGAAGGTTAGACATATAGGTGACTTATAAGTTACTTAAGTGCAGTGGTAAATGGCTGTGAAAGAACGTGGACGTTATTTCACTCAGGCTGCAGTGGCAGGCCTGTGTAAGAATTGTCTGAGCTCCCCATGGGTGGCAAAAGAAATGCTGCAGCCCATAGGGATCTCCAGGAACCCCAATACCCTGGGTACCTCAGTACCATATACAAGGGAATTATATGGGTGTATCAGGGTGCCAATGAGAATTGGTAAATTTAGTCACTAGCATGCAGTGACAAATTTAGAAAACAAAGAGAGCATAAACACTGAGGTTCTGGTTAGCAGAGCCTCAGGGATACAGTTAGGCACCACACAGGGAACACATATAGGGCACATACTATGAGCACTGGGGTCCTATCTGGCAGGATCCCAGTGACACAAGGGCTAAAACAACATACATACAGTGAAAAATGGGGGTAACATTCCAGGCAAGATGGTACTTTCCTACACCCCACCCCTAATTCAGATGCACCAGTTTGTACAATGAATTTCTTAGAGTAACATGGGCTTTTTAGGACAAGTTCAGAGCACATGGCCTGTTTGAGCTCCTCAAAGCTTTCTGATAGCTAGTTATCCATAATACCTTCTTGGGTATTTTCTTGCTTGTTGTGAGATCATTAAGAGGGGCTACTATGGAGCCATAACTCTTGATGAATCTCCTGTAGTACCCTGTGAGGCCTAAAAGGCTCTCACCTGGGTCTGAGCTGTAGGGGAACCCAATCCATGATAGTCTGGATTTTCCCCTGTAGTGGTGCAATCTGTTCTCCACCAAACAGGTGGCCCAGATAAACCACTTTCCCTTGCCCTATTTGTCATGTTGAGGCCTTGATAGTGAGGCCTGCCTTTTGCAGGGCCTCCAAAACTTTCCAAAGGTGGACCAGGTGATCATCCCAGGTTGAGCTAAAGACAGCAATATCATCTAGATATGCTGCACTGAAAGCCTCCAACCTTTTCAGGACTGTGTTCACCAACCTCTGAAAAGTGGCAGGTGCATTTTTCAAACCAAAGGGCATTACTGTGAATTGGTAGTGCCCTCCAATGGTAGAAAATACAGTCTTTGGTTTAGCATCTTCTGCCAATCTAATCTGCCAATGCCCTGCAGTTAGATCAAAAGTGCTAAGATACTTGGCAGAAGCCAGTGTATCAATGAGCTCATCTGCCCTGGGTATAGGGTGAGCATCAGTTTTGGTTACCTGATTGAGCCCTCTGTAATCTACACAAAACCTCATCTCCCTATTTCCATCTTTGGTGTGAGGTTTTGGTACAAGCACAACTGGGCAGGCCCAGGGGCTTTCAGAAGGTTCAATCCCCCCCAAATCCAATATTTTCTGCACCTCTTGTTTGATGCAGTCTCTGACATGGCCAGGCTGCCTATAAATTTTACTTTTGACAGGCAGGCTGTCTCCAGTGTCAATTGTGTGTTAACACCAGGATGTTGTACCTGGTACAAGTGAAAAGAGGTCTGAAAATTGGCTTAGGAGATTGATGCAGTTGTCTTTCTGTTCTGCAATCAGACAATCTGCTAAAACTACTCTATCCACTAAGGCATCTGCTTCAGTGGTGGAGAAGAGATCAGGGAGAGGGTCACTCTCTTCTTCCTGTCCCTCACCTGTTGCCATGAGCAGGGTGAGATCAGCACTGTCATAGTAGGGTTTTAGGCGGTTGAAATGAATCACCCTAAGGGGACTCTTGGCAGTGCCCAGGTCTACCAAGTAGGTAACCTCACCCATCTTTTCAACAATTAGATGGGGTCCACTCCATTTGTCTTGGAGTTCTCTTGGGACCATAGGCTCCAATACCCACACCTTCTGTCCTGGTTGGTACTGGATCAGGACAGCCTTCTGATCAGGCCATTGCTTTTGCAGCTCGTGGATGGCCTGAAGGTTTTTACTGGCCGTTTTCACGTACTCAGCCATTCTGGATCTTAGGCCAAGTACATAGTCCACTATGTCCTGTATAGGAGCTTTTAAAGGTTGTTCCCAACCCTCCTTCACAAGAGTAAGTGGACCTCTTACAGGGTGCCCAAAGAGGAGTTCAAAGGGGCTGAAGCCCACTCCTTTCTAGGGTACCTTCCTGTAAGCAAAAAGGAGGCAAGGTAACAGGACATCCCACCTCCTCCTGAGTTTTTCAGGGAGTCCCATTATCATACCTTTGAGAATTTTATTAAACCTCTCAACCAGACCATTTGTTTATGGATGGTAAGGGGTGGTGAACTTGTATGTAACACCACACTCCTTCCACATTGCTTTTAGGTATGCAGACATGAAGTTGCTACCTCTGTCTGACACCACCTCTTTAGGAAAACCCACCCTGAAAAAGATTCCCAGGAGGGCCTTTACCACTGCAGGAGCTGTAGTGGTCCTTAAAGTTATGGCTTCAGGATATCTTGTGGCATGGTCCACTACCACCAAGATAAATCTATTGCCTGAAGCAGTAGGAGGGTCAAGGGGGCCAACTATGTTAACCCCTACCCTTTCAAAGGGCACCCCAACCACTGGAAGTGGAATTAGAGGGGCCTTTGGAGTGCCACCAGTCTTGACACTGGCTTGGCAGGTCACACAAGACTTGCAAAAATCTTTAGTGTCCTCTGACATATGAGGCCAGTGAAACAAGGGGACAAGTCTTTCCCAAGTTTTCGTCTGGCCCAAATGCCCAGCCAAAGGAATGTCATGTGCTAGAGTTCGAAGAAACTCTCTGTACTGCAGGGGAATGACCAATCTCCTGGCTGATCCAGGTTTTGGGTCCCTTTACTCTGTGTACAAGAGGTTGTCTTCCCAGTATACTCTATGACTGCCACTGACATCCCCATTTTGCTGCTTGACAGCTTGCTGTCTGAGACCCTCTAATGTGGGACAGGTTTGCTGTGCCACACCCAGTTCTTCCCTGGCAGGCCCCCCTCTACCCAAAAGTTCAGCAGTGTATGCTGCCAGCTCCTCTGGTGTAGCATCTGCAAATCACGCAGCACACAGGTTTGCAGTCTAGCGTGGGGAGGCAAGGACTTACCTCCACCATACTTGGACTGAAGGTTCACTGGACTATGGGAGTCACTTGGATAGGGTTCCTGTGTTCCAGGGACCACGCTCTTCAGGATGAGAGGGGACCCAGGGGACCGGTGATGCAGTCTTTTGGTCCCTGTGTTAACAGGGGGAAAATTCTGTCGACCCACAGGAGATTTCTTCTTGGTTTCCAGTGCAGGGTGAAGGCAGATGACTCCCCGAGCATGCACCACCAGGAAACATTCGAGAAAGCTGCCAGGATGAGGCGCTACAATGTTGCTGGTAGTCGTCTTGCTACTTTGTTGCAGTTTTGCATGTTTCCTGGAGCAGTCAGCGGTCGATCCTTGGCAGAAGTCTAAGAGGTAGATGCAGAGGAACTCTGGTGAGCTCTTGCATTCGTTATCTGAAGAATTCCCCAGAGGAGAGACCCTAAATAGCCAGAAAAGGAGGTTTGGCTACCAAGAAATGAGGATTGGCTACCAAGAAAGGTAAGAGCCTATCAGAGGGGGTCACTGACGTCACCTGCTGGCACTGGCCACTCAGAGCAGTCCAGTGTTCCCCAACACCTCTGTTTCCAAGATGGCAGAGGTCTGGGACACACTGGAGGAGCTCTGGGCTCCTCCCCTGGGAGATACTGGTCAGTGGAGTGGTCACTCCCCTTTCCTATGTCCAGTTTCACGCCAGAGCAGGGCTGGGGGATCCCTGAACCGGTGTAGACTGGCTTATGCAGAGATGGGCACCATCAGTGCCCATCAAAGCATTTCCAGAGGCTGGGGGAGGCTACTCCTCCCCAGCCCTTCACATCTATTACCAAAGGGAGAGGGTGTAACACCCGCTCTCAGAGGAAATCCTTTGTTCTGCCTTCCTGGGCTGGGGCTGCCCAGATCCCAGGAGGACAGAATCCTCTCTGAGGGGTTGGCAGCAGCAGCAGCTGCATTGGAAACCCCAGACAGGCAGTTTGGCAGCACCCAGGTTCTGTGCTAGAGACCCGGGTGATCATGGAATTGTCTCCCCGATACCAGAATGGCATTAGGGTGACAATTCCATGATCTTAGACATGTTACATGGCCATGTTCGGAGTTACCATTCTGACGCTATACATAGGTTGTGACCTATGTATAGTGCACGTGTGAAATGGTGTCCCAGCACTCACAAAGTCCGGGGAATTTGCCCTGAACGATGTGGGGGAACCTTGGCAAGTGCCAGGGTGCCCACACACTAAAAAACTTGGCACCCACCCTTCACCGGGTGAAGGTTAGACATATAGGTGGCTTATAAGTTGCTTATGTGCAGTGAAAAATGGCTGAGAAATAACGTGGACGTTATTTCACTCAAGCTGCAGTGGCAGGCCTGTGTATGAATTGTCTGAGCTCCCTATGGGTGGCAAAAGAAATGCTGCATCCCATAGGGAACTCCTGGAACCCCAATACCCTGGGTACCTAAGCACCATATACAAGGGAATTATATGGGTGTACCAGTGTGCCAATGAGAATTGGTAAATCTAGTCACTAGCCTGCAGTGACAAATTTAGAAAGCAGAAGGAGCATAAACACTGAGTTTCTGGTTAGCAGAGCCTCAGTGATACAGTTAGGCATCACACAGGGAACACATACAGGGCACATACTATGAGCACTGGGGTCCTGTCTAGCAGGATCCCAGTGACACAAGGGCTAAAACAGCATACATACAGTGAAAAATTGGGGGTAACATGCCAGGCAAGATGGTACTTTCCTACAACTAGTTCTCTAACAACCGCCATGGTGTGCTGTATCTTAAATATGGCGCACACATAGTGGCGCTAGGGGGCGCCGAGGAGCGCAAGAAAAGTGGCGCTGCATTGGATGCAGGATCACTTACCTTAAATCAGGCCTTAAGAGAGCCTCGAGTACATGGGTAGCAGGAGAAATGACAAAGATTGATTCAAACTGAAAAACCTCAGATGGTTGTGTACTGAGCATAGGAAAGCAGATAACTGCCTACCTCCTAGAGCAGTACGTACAAACAACTATAAGAGTACATGAGAGTCCTTATTGTCCCTCCCTTTGTAGGCTCAATCTCACCTAGGATAGTATGCTTGTGTAAGGATATGTCCCAAATGAGCCCAGGCTTATTGCATCCTCTTTCTCAGCAAAACTAAATTGTTAAGCTTAACTTTTACTACTAGCTAGATTGCAGTAATTTTTAACCATTGGACATGTTGCCATTTGTCTTTGAAGGTCCATGCCAGGTTTGTTTTAGTGTTTGGGTATTTAGCATTGTACTTTATTACGGTTTTATATGTCATGGCACACAGCGCTGTGACTCTTCAGCCCAGCAAACTTCAGCTAAGGCAGGCGGGAGCCTGTACAAATAATGCACGTCTCGCTCCTGGCTGCCTGACCTGAAAATGAAGAGTGTCTGTCAGGCTGACCTTTGCTCAGCCTGACATACACTCTTCTTGAGGGGCAAAATGTGGGGGGACTTGGCCCCTTAACTTCAAAGGATGGGATGTGGCTGCCCTGGGATATGCACTCCTTCCCCATTTGAGTAACTTGCCAATGGCTTTAGGCAGTTTCAATGCAGAATGTAGGCAGTGGAAGTTATGGAAGTGGGTTATGCCTTTTGTAGTTGTAGGCAGCACAACTGGTAAATGGAAGCTTCTATAGGGTCTGAAGAGGGCATAGGCGTCCGAAGAAACTAAATTGGGTACTTAGACTTATTTTTGTGCAAACTAAGCTCTTCCTAAAGAGTTTGATAACAAAGGGACAAACCAAAACCTCTCTCTGCATACTTCTTTTTTCTCCTTTTTTGCATGACATGAGTTAGGGCATAATCCAAAGCCCCAACCAGACCACACAGGTGACTGCAGCAGTTGTTATAATATACTGAGCTATCTTGCCAGTATTACATATATAGTTGTGTATTACGTATACGTCACTGCAATAAATATAGGCTCTATATCCATGGACACTTCATTTCAGTTCATTAATAGGGGAGATGAAATGCCCTGTCACTTCAGGCCAGCTTTTTCTCTGACAAGATGGGTAAGGGGTATCATCACACTGTGTACTTAACAAGCTGATCTGCAGCCTCTTAAAGCTAATCATTTGGTAAGTTGGGTAAATAGGTCTAGCTGATAAAGGTTAGGAACATTGTCTAAACACAGAGAACAAAACTCCCTGGCACACAAAAAGATCTTGCTATTCTGATTAATCACTGCTTCTCTGGGACCATGGACACTCTGCTCTCAAAGATGGACCTCGGAGGAGGCACTTTCCTTTCCAAGTGGATAGCAAAAATCCTGTCCAGTTAATATAAAAGGTAGGAAGGTTTAACCCCCAGGGTGCCGCGGGTGAGCTGATCTCGTCCAGGCACACAGTTCCCGTGTGCCCTGGACAAGACCAGCTTGTCCTGCACCCGGCCCACACCCCCTAGTCGAGGATGGAAGGGGAATAATTTCCCCTTCCACCCCCGCCCCCCACCTCGGCCATCCAATGATGTCAGAAGGCTCACAGCGCGCCAACGTCATCAGAAGCTGCCGAGGACGCACTGGAAGCCATTTGCTTCCAGCGCGTCTAGAGAGGGGACATCAAAAAGGTGAGTCCTTCTCTTTTTGGGGGTTTTGGGGGGGAAACAGACCTATTTTGTTAGGCCCCTCTGCCCCCAAGGGGGGCAGAAACCACCAATACACAAGGGATTTTGTTTTTTCCCCCTTTTTTGTTTTGTGCTGGGGGAGCCCCCTTTTGCCCCCTTTGGCAAGGGTCGCCCCCTAAAGGGAGCACACAGATGTTGGCCATTTCTTCCCCCCTTGGGGGCAGATCTACCAATTGTTTTCACGCCCATCTGCCCCCAAGGGGGGCAGAATCCATTTAGACACCAGGGATCCTGTGTGTGTGTGTTTTGTGTGGGGGGAGCACCTTTGGCAAGAGTCACCCCCCAAAGGGTGCACATTACTGATGGTCATTTCTGCCCACCTTGGAGGCTGATTGACCAATTTATTTTAGGCCCATCTGCCCCCAAGGGGGGTAGAATCCACTTAGACACCAGGGATCTTGTGTGTGTGTGTGTGTTTTGTATGGGGGGGCAACCCCTTTGGCAAGCGTTGCTCCCCAAAGGGGGGCACATTACTGATGGCCATTTCTGCTCCCCTTGGGGCAGATCGGGCTATTTTTTTTAGGCCTATCTGCCCCAAAGGGGGCAGAGGCCGCCAAGATGAGAGGGATTCTTTTTTGGTTCTCCTTAGTTTTTTTGTATTGGGGGCACTCCCTTGCCCCACCTTTGGCAAGGGTTGCCACCCTAAACAGGGTACAGAGCTGTTGGCCATTTCGGCCCCCCTTGAGAGCAGATCAGCCTATTATTTTTAGGCCCATCTGCCCCCAAGGGGGGCAGAAGCCACTTAGGCACCAGGGACAATTTCTTAGTTCTTGGTGGCAGGTGTTTGTCAACTGGCGAAGTATTTGTATTTGTGATCATAACAGTTTATTTCTTCTTTTTGTTCTAGTTCAAAGCTTTTGCTTCCTTTGCTCTGGATCCTTGCAGTTTGGGCAATAGTTGTCCTATGGTGTGCATAGTTGCATGTTTTAGGTAAGTAAAAGCAATTTACTCCAAAGGAGTATTGTTGACATGCATGAATGACATGCTAGTAGGTGGTGTACTAAATGCATGATTGTTTGTGAAATTGTCCTTATATTTGAGCACAATGATATTTGTGTCGTCATATGTCTAAATTTCTTTTTTCTTTTTAGAGGGATATCATTGGTGATTGCTGTGTCTGTGCAGAGTAGTTGCTGGTGAGTAGCTTTTTCAGGCAAGTGAGTGGTATAGTTTTTTTAGTACATAACTCTTTGTGATGAAGCTACAGTTTGTTTATTACTTATTTTAGTTCAGAAATAGACACCAGGGTACACCAAATGTATCCAATATGTTATGATGTATACCAACAATAATTCCGATTCGAAAAATGGTATAAGGAGACGATTGTTCATCCAAAAGTGTTCCATAAGGCAATATCCATCATACGTCACGAGGAAAAATATCCATGATAATGTCCATCATATATCCTGAGGAACAACAGCCAACACGTGTTTCGTCAACCTGACTTTTTCAAGGCAAAGCAATATCAATACCAACGATTAAGCATGTCGGAGAATAAAGTTCTGGTGCATCAAAACGGCTTGTTGATGCAACTTCTAATATCCATAAGTATAAGTCGGTAAAGTAAAGAAAGGCAGACGAGACCATGATAAGCCTGGCAATGCCTGGTGAATGTTTCTTCCGTCCTGTCTTGTTTAAGTGCTGGTTGTTGTTGGCAATCCATTTGTTGTTAGAAAGGATCATGGCTAGCCTTAGAGTGACCGCTCAGCAGGTTGTTGGCATGTCTTTTGAGTCATGTTCACACCATGATTATGTGACTGACTCTGCATCTGAGGCAGTGGAGGAAGTGAGAGATTCTGGCAGTGAGTTTTCTGTCCGAGAGGATTCTTCTGATGAGGAAGCCACTCTTAGTGAAGATGAAGGGCCTGTTTTAGAGGAGGACATTGATGTGCCAAGAGTGCAGCAGCCTGGGTCTGAAGGGATTCCCATTAGAAGACCTGACACCTGGATTGCCCCAAACATGGAGCAGTCACAGTTACCTGCATTAACTGGTCTCCCAGGGTGTAGAGTCAATACAGAAAACATTTTGCATGTCAATTTCTTTCACTTGTTTATGGACAATGTATTTTTGGAAGAGACTGTGGAGCAGACTAATTTGTATGCGGAGCAATATTTGAGGGACAATGCTGCCAGACTTAGGCCTAAGTCTAGAGCTACTCACTGGGTTCCCACATATCTGGAAGAGATGAAAAAGTTTTTAGGTTTGACTTTTTTGATGGGGTTGATAATGAAGCCGTCACTGGCTTCTTATTGGTCTACTAGTCCCTTGATGGCAACATCTATATTACCTGCAACTATGACACGTAATCGCTATTTGCTTCTTCTTCGTATGCTGCATTTTGTAGACAATGCTTTAGCCTTGCCACAAGATCACCTTGATTGTGACCGTCTTTTAAAGATTAGGCCTGTCCTTGATCATTTTGTAGATCGGTTTTCAGAGGTCTCTGTTCCATGCAAAGAAATAAGTGTGGCCGAGTCTTTGGCCTTTTTTCAAGGGGCGTTTAGTTTTCAAGCAGTACATTCCTAGTGAGAGGGCACGGTATGGAATTACATTGTATATGCTGTCAGAAAGTAGTACAGGATACGTGTATAATTTCCAGGTCTACACTGGCAGGGATTCCAGTATTGACCCTCCTGGTGGTCTGCCCACTTTTGGATTTAGCAAGAAAATTGTGTGGGAACTTGGTAGACGACTGTTTAACAAAGGTCATGTAGGAAAGTACCATCTTGCCTGGCATGTTACCCCCATTTTTACTTGTGTGTCAATTTGTTTTTGCCTGTCTCACTGGGATCCTGCTAGCCAGGACCCCAGTGCTCATAGTTTGTGGCCTGAATGTGTTCCCTGTGTGGTGTCTAACTGTGTCACTGAGGCTCTGCTAACCATATCCTCAGTGCTTATGCTCTCTCTGCTTTTAAAATGGTCACTGCAGGCTAGTGACCATTTTTACCAATTCTGATTGGCACACTGGAACACCCTTATAATTCCCTAGTATTTGGTATCTAGGTACCCAGGGTATTGGGGTTCCAGGAGATCTCTATGGGCTCCAGCATTTCTTTTGCCACCAATAGGGAGCGCAGACAATTCTTACACGGGTCTGCCACTGCAGACTGAGAGAAATAACGTCCATGTTATTTCACAGCCATTTTACACTGAACTTAAGTAACTTATAAGTCACCTATATGTCTAACCCTCACTTGGTGAAGGTTAGGTGCAAAGTAACTAAGTGTGAGGGCACCCTGGCACTAGCCAAGATACACCCACATAGTTCAGGGCAATTTGCCCGGACTTTGTGAGTGCGGGGAAACCATTACACATGTGCACTACATATTGGTCAATACCTATATGTAGCTTCACAATGGTAACTCCGAATATGGCCATGTAACATGTCTAAGATCATGGAATTGTCCCCCCATGCCAAATTTGGGACTGGGGTGCCAATCCCATGCATCCCTGCGGCTCCAGCATGGACCCCGGGTACAGCCAAACTAGCTCTCTGGGGTTTTCACTGCAGCTACTGCTGCTGCCAACCCACAGACAGGCTTCTGCCCTCCTGGGGTCTGTGCAGCCCAGTCCCAAGAAGGCAGAACAAAGGATTTCGTCAGAGAGAGGTTGTTACACCCTTTACCTTTGGAAATAGATGTGAAGGGCCTGAGAGGGGTAGCCTCTCCTGGCTTCGGGGAATGCTTTGAAAGGCACAGATGGTGCCCTCCTTGCATAAACCAGTCTACACTGGTTCAGGGATCCCCAGCCCCTGCTCTGGCATGAAACTTGACAAACAAAAGGGGAATGACCACTCCCCTGTCCATCACCACCCCAGGGGTGGTGCCCAGAGCTCCTCCAGTGTGTCCCAGACCTCTGCCATCTTGAATGCAGGGGTGTGAGGGCACAATGGAGGCCTCTGAGTGGCCAGTGCCAGCAGGTGACGTCAGAGACCCCTCTTGATAGGTGCTTACCTGGTTAGGTGGCCAATCCTCCTCTGAGGGCTATTTAGTGTCTCTCCTGTGGGTTTCTCATCAGATAACGAACGCAAGAGCTCACCAGAGTTCCTCTGCATCTCCCTCTTTGACTTCTGCCAAGGATCGACTGCTGACTGCTCCAGGACGCCTGCAAAACTGCAACAAAGTAGCAAGACCACTACCAGCGACATTGTAGCACCTAATCCTGTTGGCTTTCTCAACTGTTTCCTGGTGGTGCATGCTCTGGGGGCTGTCTGCCTTCACCCTGCACTGGAAGCCAAGAAGAAATCTCCTGTGGGTCAACGGAATCCTCCCCCTGCTAATGCAGGCACCAAACTTCTGCTTCACCTGTCCTCTGGGTCCCCTCTCATCATGACGAGCGTGGTCACTGGAACACAGGAGCTAGATCCAAGTGACCCCGACAGTCCAGTGGTCTAGCTATCCAAATTTGGTGGAGGTAAGTCCTTGCCTCCCCACGCCAGACAGTAATCCTGTGTATTGCGTGAACTGCAGCTGCTAGGGCCTCTGTACACTTCTCCAAGGAATCCTTCATGCACAACATAGCCCAGGTCCCCAGCACTCCATCCTG
This sequence comes from Pleurodeles waltl, assembly GCF_031143425.1. Lineage (NCBI taxonomy): Eukaryota > Metazoa > Chordata > Amphibia > Caudata > Salamandridae > Pleurodeles > Pleurodeles waltl. Next base: position 432,239,150 of record NC_090448.1, read on the forward strand.
CACTGCTCAACTCGCTGAGTTGACCACGGCTCCGTGGGACCCTCCCTTGTAGTGTTGAGATGACCGCCATGCTCAGATTTCTTGAACCCCTGTTCAAGTACTTCTTCAGGTGCTCCCTGCTTCTGCGTGGGCTCTCTGTGCTTCTGAACGCCCCCTCTGTCTCCTCCTCCAAGGGGCGACCTCCTGGTTCTTCCTGGGCCGGGCAGCACCCATTTTCTTGAACCGCGACCTTTGTAGCCAGGAAGGCTTGTTTGTGGTCTTTCTGTGTGGAAACAACTCTGCATCCTCCAGCATGCCGTGGGCCATCTTCTGTGCAAAGAAGAAGTTCCTGGCATCTTCTATTGTTGCAGAATCTTCAGATTCTTCTACCCAGAGGCAGCCTTTTTGCAACCTTCATCCAGGATTTAGTGGGCTCCTGCCCCCCTGGACACTTTCGTGACTCTTGTACTTGGTCCCCTTCCTTTGTAGGTCCTCAGGTCCAGGGATCCGTCTTCAGTGCTTTGCAGTCAGTTGTGGTCTTTGCAGAATCTCCTATCACGACTTTAGTGTGTTTCTGGGGAAGTAGGGTAACTTTAATCTTACTTTTCAAGGTCTTGGGGTGGGGTATTCTGGGCACCCTTAGTGTTTCCTTACACTCCCAGCGACCCTCTACACACTACACTAGGCCTGGGGTCCCTAAGTGGTTCGCATTTCACTTTGTTAGTATATGGTTTGTGTTGCCCCTAGGCCTATTGTATCCTATTGTATTCTACAGTGTTTGCACTACTTTTCTAACTGTTTATTTACCTGATTTTGGTTTGTGTGTATATTTTGTGTATTGTACTTCCTTCCTAAGGGAGTATATCCTCTGAGATATTTCTGACACATTGTCACGAAAATAAAGTACCTTTAATTTTAGTAACTGAGTATTGTGATTCTTATGATATTGTGCTATATGATATAAGTGGTATAGTAGGAGCTTTGCATGTTTCCTACTTCAGTCTAAGATGCTCTGCTATAGCTACCTCTATCAGCCTAAGCTGCTAGAACACTACTAATCTGCTAATAAGGGATAACTGGACCTGGCACAAGGTGTAAGTACCATCTGGTACCCACTATAAGCCAGACCAGCCTCCTACAGGTCACCATTTGTACGTAGATAATTTCTACACTGGAGTGCAGTTGTTCAAGGAGTTGTTTAGAGTGGACACTGTTGCTTGTGGCACAATCCGTTCTAACCGGAAAGGCTATGCAAGGGAGCTTGTCTGTGAAAAATCTTGAGAGGGGACAGTGCAGTGCCTTGCGGAATAATGAGCTACTAGCTCTGAAATTTTCAGACAGGAGCGCTGTGTACATGTTATCTACCATCCATGATGAGAGTTCTTCCCCTGTGACTATTAGGGGTCAGGTTGCCGAAGTGCACAAACCTGCGTGCATTTTGGACTACAATAGGCACATGGGTGGTGTTGATAGAGTAGATCAGAGGTTGGAACCTTACACTACTCTTCGTAAGTCTTACGTGTGGTATAAAAAGTTGGCCCTACATTTATTTCATTTGGCAACTTTTAATGCTTTTATTGTGTTCAAGGATCATTCACCTGAGTCAAGGATGAAATTTGTTAAATTTCAGGAGTCAGTCATAGAGAGACTTTTTGTGGTGGAACAGGCAAGAGTTCCTAGAGTAGCAGTGGTGGAGGATGTGGCTGAATTGAAAGATCGCCACTTTCCAGATCACATTCCTCCCACTCCCAAAAAAGACTTGCCCACTAAGAAATGTAGAGTATGTGCCCGAAGAGGTATCCGGAGGTAGAGCAGGATGTACTGCTCTGATTGCCCTTCAAAGCCTGGGCGGTGGTTGGCCGGCTGTTTCAGAAGTTACCACATAAAGAATTTTTGGGGGGAAATACCGTAAGCATAAACTGCCTATTTTATATTTTCATATGTTCAGTTTCACGGTTGGCATTACTGTCAGGTATTTAGTTGAGCTTTTGTGTTTGTAGTTTTGTACTTATTTTATCATTAGTTAGTAGTTTCTTTGTTATTTATAAACCAAAAAAAAGTGATGGCAGTGTGCGCGGGGTGGTGCTTGGCTGGCGGTGTGGGTGGGGTGGCCCTTGGCTGGTGGTGTGTGTGGGGTGGTGCTTGGCTGGTGGTGGCGTGGGGTGGTGCTCGGCTGGGGGTGTGCATGGGGTGGCGCTTGGCTGGCAGTGCCAGCCAAACGTCAGCCCACACACTCCCATCAGCTAGTGTGACTGCTGTATCAGGCATGTGGGCATATGTAAGTGATGGGCCCTTGAGTGGCGCTGTCTGTCGATGCGAGTGTTGTAATATGCTGGGCCCGTGGCTGGCGACGTGAATGGTCCAGTGCATGTCATGTATGAAAGGTGTGTGAATGGATTGTAAAACGGTTGGTACCTTGACGCGGCTTTACAGCTCACAAGCTGTGAGTCATTGGTTCAGTTTTTTGGCCTTTCAGTTATTAACAGTGAATTTCACTTTTGTGAAATCTCTTGTTAATAAAATTTGATCTACCGAACCATAACTCACCCTCGTGCCAAATCCAACCAGAATATGTGGTAAAAATGTCAAAACCTGCTCCGCTGTAATCAGGCGTCGCAGCACACCTGTGACACGCTAGGTGTCTCAGGTGGGACCCCAATGATGAAGCATGCCACCAACTTAGTTGGTGGGTGAGGGGTCTTTTTAACATAACCTAAGTGTGTTTCTTTTCACAGTTTTAGTGTTTAGCACATCACAAAAGTATGTGGACACATCAAAATGGTATAATACAAAACTACCTGTGTTTGGGGGGAGGGGGCACCTATGTTTTTGGTCCTGGGTGTGGCCTTCATCTAGGGAAACCTACCAAACCCAGACATTTTTTAAAACTATACACCCCAAGGAGTCCAGGGGGGTTGTGGCTTGCGTGGATCCCCCAGCATTTGATTACCCAGACTCCTCTGCAAACCTTAAAATTTGCTTTAAAAAGCATATTTTCCTGACTTTTCTCTGTAGGGTCACCGCTCCAACACAACATTCCTACTCCCCAGCGTTCCCCTCAGTCTCCCAAGTAAAATGACACCTCACTTGTGTGGATCCCCAAAGCAGAGTCAGCATAAAGATGTATAAAAGAAGAATGTGTGCTTATCAACTCGCTGTGCTAGCCCCTCAATCTCTACAAGTTTTTGGCCTTTTTCTGTTGCGGGCACCTTGCCCAGCCACACAAGTGAGGTATCATTTGTATCGGGGAGACTTGGGGGAACGCTGGGTGGAAGGATATTTGTGGCTCCTCTCAGATTCCAGAACTTTCTGTCACCGAAACGTGAGGAAAAAGTGTTTTTTTAGACACATTTAGAGGTTTGCAAAGGATTCTGGGTAACAGAACCTGGTGAGAGCCCCACAAGTCACCCCATCTTGGATTATTCTCGGTCTCTAGTTTTTAAAAATGCACAGGTTTGGTAGGTTTCCCTTGGTGCCGGCTGAGCTAGAGGCCAAAATCCACAGGTAGGCACCTTGCAAAAAACACTGTTTTCTGTGGAAAAATGTGATGTGTCCACGTTGTGTTTTGGGGCATTTCCTTTCGCAGGCGCTAGGCCTACCCACACTTGTGAGGTACCATTTTTATCGGGAAACTTGGGGAAACATAGAATAGCAAAACAAGTGTTATTGCCCCTTGTCTTTCTCTACATTTGTTTCTTCCAAATATAAGAGAGTGTGTAAAAAAAGACGTCTATTTGAGAAATGCCCTGTAAATCACATGCTAGTACGGGCACGCTGGAATTCAGAGGTGTGCACCTTATCTTCTGGCCATTTTGGAAATAGGAAGGTTTTCTTGATACCTATTTTTCACTCTTTATAGTTCAGAAAATGAATTGCTGTATACCCGGTATAGAATGAAAACCACTGCAAGTTGCAGCTCATTTATTGGCTCTGGGTACCAAGGTTTCTTGATGAACCTACAAGCCCAATATATCCCTGCAACCAGAAGAGTCCAGAAGAGTCCAGCAGACGTAACAGTATATCGCTTTCAAAAATCTGACATCGCAGGAAAAAGTTACAGAGTAAAACGTAGAGAAAAATTGCTGTTTTTTTCACCTCAATTTCAATATTTTTTAATTCAGTTGTTATTTTATGTAGGAAACCCTTGTAGGATCTACACAAATTACCCATTGCTGAATTCAGAATTATGTCTACTTTTCAGAAATGGTTAGGTTTCTGGAATCCAGCATTGGTTTCACACCCATTTCTGTCACTGACTGGAAGGAGGCTGAAAGCGTAAAACATCCTAAAAATGGGGTATGTCCCAGTAAAATGCCAAAAATTGTGTTGAAAAATTTGCGTTTCTGATTCAAGACTGCATGTTCCTGAAAGCTGAGAAGATGGTGATTTTAGCACAACAAACCATTTGTTGATGCCATTTTCAGGGGGAAAACCACAAGCCTTCTTCTGCAGCCCTTTTTTCCCATTTGTTTTAACAAAAAAAAACGAAATTTTCACTGTACTTTGGCTAATTTCTTGGCCTCCTTCAGGAGAACCCACAAAGTCTGGGTGCCTCTAGAATCTCTATGATGTTGGAAAAAAAGGACACAAATTTGGGGTGGGTAGCTTATATAGACAAAAAGTTATGAGGGCCTAAGCTCGCCCTGCTCCAAATAGCCAAAAAAGGCCTGGCACCTGAGGGGGAAAATGCCTACCAGCGAAGGGGTTAATGGTGGAAAATGCATTTTAATGAGGTGTGTTCCAGAGACTCTGGAATAATGGTACTTATCAAGTGTGGCAAACATCTTACTTATAATCAGGGCCCAAATGAAATCTGCTAAAGGATCCATGTGGCGAAAGATATAAATATTTCTTCTTAAATCTGACTTTTCAATAAAGTCAAATAGCAAATTGCTTGGAAGGATTCTGGCCCAATCATCAAAGGGATGGTCATTTTGTATGTTCTTTTATCCGTGCACAGCTCAAATCATGATTCCCTTCAATTAGAGCCATTAAAATGTTTACAGATCATTTGAAATTAATCAAGTCACTAATTTCTGGATGGAACTGAGTATTTACTTTCTCAAGAAGGTTTGGTTTTACGGACGAAAATTATTTAAATTCAAATAAGACCCCAAAAAATAAAAATTTATTTATATCATAACCATATTTCAGGTATGGCGTTAAACTGGCGAAGGCACAATACTGAGATTCACTCTGTTTACTTGGAGTCATTATCATGTCTTATTCTGATTGCCTATTATTTGTTTAATTTATATATGATTATTTTGAATTCGTTAATTTACAAAAGGCGTTCCACATGGGGATTCGGTTATTATTAACCTATTTCATAAGGGAAACTATCTGCCAGTTCCAAAACCTATGTGTTCGTACTTTCAACAACATACATGTATCACAATATCATATATATATATATCATTTGTGATTTTTTTTACACATAAACCACACAATTGTACCGACAAAATACCTATCAATGTAGCAAATATCTGTGAGATAACTCGGTCTCTTGCATTCATGAGAAATATGACTATCATTTCAGGACCATATAGATATCGAGAATAAAATGGTTGATATTGTTCTAAATAACTCTATACATTTAGAAGAAAACCTTAAGACATGCTTAACTAGTAATCTCTATTTTGATGAAGCGAAGACGCTCACTTCCTTTTAGCCCAAATATGTTTTTGCAAATATGTAAAGGACGTACTTGTTTCCCAATTATGCTCTAAACGCAAATATCTCGTTTTCCAGCTAGTCACAGTCAGCTTGGTGACTGAGATGACAACAATGCAGAATCTGCTTTGCATTATCCAAAATCTCAACTGAAGAGAAGCTCACCGTTTGATCAGGGATATAAGATAAGGTTACGGCAGTTGTCGCAACATAGGTGACATTTTAAAAGGAGAAACGATATGAAGAGGTGAACAAAGTCGGTAAAGAAGCGCAAGGGGCGTGGTCACAGAAGTGACCTTGAGGAACTGAGCACCTGAACAGCATGGAGCAGCAGGTGGCAGCACATGGTTGTTGGTTCACAAAAATGCCAGGGACAGCACAAATGTCTACTTGCATCCTTTGACCTTAATGACATCACAGGAACTGACATCATATGATTTTTCACCCTGAATCGTCCCATGGGGTTGTCTCACATGTCCATAATGCTGATGACTTCACAATAATTAACATCATAACTGCAAGATGAATAGAACAACCCAGACAAATGTCTATTTTATAATATCAATATTAGGGTGCCAACATGACTTGATATGTCAAGGGAAGATTTATCAAATTTGCAAGTAATAAGAGAGTTAGCCTGCACAATTTCTCTCACATGAGAACATTCTTTAAAAAATGGGCTTAACGTGCATTTTAAAGCACACAGGGGCATATTTATACTCCGTTTGCGCCGAATGTGCGTCAAAAATTTTGACGCACATTCAGCGCAAACGTTGCCCCATATTTAAACCCTGACGGCCGAGCCGGCGCAAAAGGTAGATGGCGCTATGTGCGTCAGTTTCTGGAAGCGGCACCCCGCCCTGCGTTAATGACATGCAGGGTAGGCGTTCCCGTCCAAAAAACGACGCACACAGCGGTGCGTCGTATTTATGCTTCCGGGCAAAAATTACTCCCGGGCCGTAGGCGGTGCAAAAAAATGACGCAAAGCACGAATAACGTGAAATTTTAACGCCTGGGTCAGGGCAGGCGTTAAAATGGGGCAAACACACCTGTACTTAATCAGAACACACAGAACAAACAACAGAGCAGCAGAGCAGCAACAGGGAGACATGGAGGTGCTTTTTCTTCAGCGTGCACGTAGACGCAGAGCCCTGCAGCAACAACAGCAGCTACAACAACAACAGCAGGGACCCCAAAGACAGCGCAGAAGGCAGGAGAGGATATTCCGCCCAAGAACAACCCTGCATGGCCTCAGGGAACAGGACATCATCCAGAGGTACCGGTTGAACTGGCAGGCCATTCAGCAGCTGCTGAGAAATATTGAACAGCAGTTGGCCCCCACTTTAGTGACTCCCCGCACTATCCCAACAGAAACAAAGCTGCTTGCCGTACTTCACATGCTGGCAAGTGGCTCGTTTCAGACAACTGGTGCCCTGATTGGTGGAATATCACAACCATCATTCTCCGCATTCCTGCCTAAAGTACTGGATGCCATCATTCGCCTGACACCCCGCCACATCTGCTTCCCAAACACACTGCAGGAGCAGCAGGAAACTAAACAGGGGTTCTACGCCATCAGTGGCTTCCCGCACGTCCTTGGTGCAATCGACTGCACACACGTACGCCTTGTTCCACCTGCTGCAACAGAACACCTCTGCCGCAACAGGAAGCACACACATTCAATCAACGTGCAGGCCATAGTCGATCACCAAGGACTGATCAGCAACATTGTGGCTAAATATCCTGGGAGTGTACATGACGCATTCATCTTCCGTCACAGCACCATCAACCAACACTTCCAGGATGGACGATATGGCAATGGACTACTTGTTGGTAAGGACAAAAACCAAACTCATATACACACTGCACAGAAACCCTCTAGGACAAACAACACATACACCACAATAGCAACACCTAGCCAGGAACACACTGAGGTACTCACATCACTAGCCATGTTTCAGAAGTCACCATTGAACCTGTCACACATTGGAATTTACTCTACAGCTTAATGTGAAGACATTAATGACTGTGGTTGCCCAAATGTCACCTTGCAAATTGGAAGTCTCACAATAACCTGTACACTAATACAATGCATAAGTTTAAAGGTATGGGATGGCCTGGGTATGTTCATATGAACGTTTCAAATACACTTTCATGTTTCAACTCTGCATGGAACTATCATCACACCCCCAGTGAGGACACACGGACACCTGTATCACAAGTCACAATGCTAGGGAGGGCACACTGTACTGGAAAAACAAATACATACTGCTGACAAACAGTTAGCCAACAAACACTTGCTCAGCCAAGGAAAAAATCTCAATGCCAAAGTTTTCACCAACAACCATAGGTTGTCACATTAGTACACAAAAGAGTCACAGACAACACAAGACAACTACTGCCATCAAAGATCCGTACAACAGTGCCTCCTACATCTAATTGATCCCATTCTGTGTTTCTCTTTCAGCTGATCAGGGGTATGGCATCCAGCCTTGGATAATGACACCATTTGGGAACCCAAATACTGCTGCTGAGCGGGCATACAATGACGCCCACAAGAGGACACGCAGCATTGTGGAGCGGACCTTTGGGATCCTAAAGTCAAGGTTCCGCTGCCTTGACATCACTGGCGGTAGCCTACTCTATTCCCCAGAGATGGTCTGTAAGATCATACTCACTTGTGCCATATTGCACAATATATGTGTAAAAAGGAATATTCCCCTCCTTGAACTGGACCCAGACATGCCTCAGGATGACGAAGAGGAGGATGCTGGCCTGCAACAGGAGGGGGAACAACCTAACACGGCAGCAGGAGTGCGTAGGCGCCAACAGCTTGTCAATAATTTTTTTCCTTAATGTATCATAATAACTTGTATTCCACACTTGTAAATAAACACAGATAACAAACACCACATCATGCTTTGGCCTATGCATTTCTGACCATCTTTAGTTTGATATTGCTGAAGAAGAATGTCGTCTCATTGAGCAATAATGCTATAACAATCATGAAAAACAAAATTAACATCACAAATGTATGCACAGAGGGTAGGATGTGACATGATACATTAACATACACAGAGGCCAACAGGAGTCCAAATGTGGCAATTACACATGCCGGATCCAAACACCTGAGACAGTCTCTCACCCAGCCCAAAAATTTAGATCATTTGAAAGTCACATCACACGTGTTCAGAGACAGGGTGGGACCATCCATGTGTACGTGACCATGTCATCAATGGCTTCTCTCAAGTGTGTGATATGAGCAATACACAATTGGAACAACATTAGCTGCCACTAACTCAGGAGGAGACCATGAAGTCACAGTGACAACATACACCCAGACAGGTGATAGTGGATCCACATTCCAACACACATGTACACATATGTCATACAATCAACCTAATATCTGAAAGTAGACCATCACAGTTGTGTCCCAGTTTGAACCTAGCAGGAAGAATGTAACATGCCACTAAACCAGGTAATGCAGAAAGGGACACAGACAACAACTAAATAATTTTCATCAGCACATCAGGAACGCTGAGAGTCTTGCAAACATAGTCATTGGAAAATGGTATGCAAATTTGCTCCATATCATCATTACTGCAAACGTCAAATGGGCTAATGAGATGAATGAATGGTCAACAGTCATTCATACCATATGGCCTTACATTAGCCTGCTGCTGCAGGTTTGCCATAAGATAATAAATAAAACACATGGATACAGTAGCTATTCAGGATGGTCAAATCCTAGGGTGCTGGGGGCCTAAGTCCACCTCTACCGTCCCCCAAACATACAAGAATCTTGTACTTGTGAACTAAACACATGCATGAGGCACATGTATGGGCTACATGTCAAAAGTCCAACACAAATCAGAAACACAAAATCATAATGGGACATGGTTAGCCCCATAAAAACTGTAAGTGACTATTGCACTCCCTGTTAGGACTACAGATAAAAGCATCACCATCATAATTGTGGACACATTTTGGAGAAGGAATACATCATGGTATCCCATCCATCATTTCAAAATAGCCATCAGCAATTACCCAAAATATGTTGACAAATATGGTCAATACATTATTTACTGTATCCTAAACATTACAGTGTGAATGCCTTCTATACATACAACAACGGACATGTGTTATATCCAACCACAAATGTGTATCACATAGCACCGTTTGACCATGACAAATCACCTTCCCCAAGTTAAAAACATGAAGACATATTAAAAAAATGTGGTCAAAATTCTACGCATACAGCATGGGCGTCATAATTTGTTCACGTACATGAGTGCACAGAATGCAGAATCAAATATAACTGTATCCAAAAGTTTCACATATTTACCCATCAAAGTATAATTTACATCATATATTTTTTTGACTCTGCATCATGTGCACTCTTGTACGTGGAAATAATACGACGACCATGATGTATGCGTGGTAAAATTGACGCAACATGGACAATATGTTGGTCATCTCATGTACATTAAAACATTAATATTCATATCATATTTTTTGACTCAGCATCATGTGCACTACTGTACGTGGAAAAAAATGACGCCCATGATGTATGCGTGGTAAAATTGACGCAACATGGACAATATGTTGGTCATCTCATGTACATTAAAAAATTATTAATATTCATATCATATTTTTTGACTCAGCATCATGTGCACTACTGTACGTGGAAAAAAATGACACCCATGATGTATGCGTGGTAAAATTGACGCAACATGGACAATATGTTGGTCATCTCATGTACATTAAAAAAATATTAATATTCATATCATATTTTTTGACTCAGCATCATGTGCACTACTGTACGTGGAAAAAAAGGACGCCCATGATGTATGCGTGGTAAAAATGACGCAACATGGACAATATGTTGGTCATCTCATGTACATGAAAAAATTATTAATATTCATATCATAATTTTTGACTCGGCATCATGTGCAATGTTATGCGTAAAAAAAAAATGACGCACAATTGTGTATGCGTGAAAATATGACGCATAACGGGAAAATAAAAACGGCGGCCATTTTCTCAAGGAAGTGATGTAATAGGATATCCTGTTTACAAAATCTGTACTGGGAGTTAACTTTCACTTTCACTTTGCAGTCTCAGATTTATCTAGACTGTGTGGTTGTGTGAAAGGTGTTGTCCTGTGTTTTACTGCTTTTGTGTCCTGTGTACCTTGTATTTTGTCTTTTTGTGAATCTATTCTTGTTGCATAACATTGTCTCAGTCTGTTTAGTCTAGTTTTGTCTATTCCTGTTTTTGTTTGTATTGTCTGTGGGAGTCTGTTGTGGGTAGCATAGTTTTTGGGGTTAGTTGGGCTATTTTTCTCCTTTTTCATTTTCCTTCAAAACCTCTACCTTTCCCCATTTCCCACTTTTACTTTCTTATTTCATTTGTAAATTACTCTTGCTGTCAATATGTCAGGTAGGCCTCGCCTGTCCAGGATGGGTGAGGATGAATTGGGGGGATTCATATGGCTAGTTTGCCATTTCCTCCCACTGATGCTGGAGGCTGGGGGCCGTGTGATACAGGGGTATCACACGGAGGCAAGGAAAATACGGTGGGAGAAGGTGCGCCATCACCTGGTCCGGGTCTACGGGAGCATGCGCAATGTCCATCAATTGAAGCACCGCTGGGCAGATCTGATAACCAGGGAACAGGACCTGCTGGACCACCTGGGAATCAGGATTGGTGGCCATGTTGGTGAGTACAAATCAATTACATGGGAATAATAGAAATCTGTGTGGGAACATGTGATGATTGTTACCCAATCTGCTAGATAAGTAGCTGACTGTGTGTAAATTCTAGGGAAACCTAGGCCCATGTTTATACACATATATCCCCATTTTTTAACCACATTTTCACGCAAAAACAGCAGCAACTTACAACAAATATCTGTATTTTGCAAGTTTGCCCCCTCTCTGCGTGACAACATGATGCAGATGCTGCGCTACAAAGGTGTACATATGTGCCCTATTGTGCATTTGTTGCACAATGTGTATGAAGACCAATGCTAGCAGTCAGATGGCTCATTTTTTCTACACATACCAGATGCCTGTAGCTGTATGAAATGTAGTGTTGCATTTGTGTCAGACAAGCAACACGTTAACGGCTCTATTTGTACTCTACAGGTCATAATGGCCAGTGAGTAAGTCATGTAGAAACAACATACCTACATATGTAGACGCCATAGCTAGACAGAAAATTTGAAACCCATGATGATGCTATACATGTGTGGTGCCTTCACGTCACCTGAAGTTAGATATGTTGTCCACAGATATGTCACATGTGTGTGTGGTTGCTGTGTGTTGAACATGTCCACCTAGCCAGTTTGATTGTGAGTGGTCATGCAGTCCTCATTGAACCAGTTTTGGGATGTCTCTCTGGGATGCACATGCTGAGATGTATGGATAACATTATTGTTGGGGCATACTAATGGAGGGTTAACTTGGACGACACCTGACTGTCCTGGCCACTGCATGTGTGTAGTAGGGTGTGTAACTGTAGCAGGAGACTCATCCAATGTTAATGTTGAATACAAAGTCATCCATGCAGTATGAGCATGTGGGAAAGTGTATCATTACCATGTCATATTCACACTGTGTCATTGTGACAGAAATTATTTGTCAGTTCACCCAGTCTGAGTATATTCTTCCTTTCATGCTTTACAGGTGGACCAGCCCCGTACACTGTGGGAGAGGTGGCACATTTTGAGGACCCCGATACGTACAGTGAGTGTCGCTTGAGTGCTATTTTCATTGTTTGGTAATGAAGCATGATGGACTAATGTGTGTTCAAGAGAATTCATGATTTGATGCGCTGGCCGTTCATTGGCATTGTTGTTTTAGTGTTATATCAAATAGGACTTATGTTTCTGTAAAGCAATACCTAGCCATCTCTCAGATTGAGGGGCTGTAGGTCAGTCCAGTTGGGCCGCAATGGGGAATGGGATGACTCATTTGGAATACACTGGTCAATGTAAGACTTGGTCGGGGACTTGGCATGAACTGAGTCTGCTTATCAGACTGACAGTCTCCCATATAGCTTAGGCACATGGCTTTGATGACAAGTGCTTCTTCCTAGTTGAGGATGGACTGTGTACACTGTAGGTTGGATCTTCCGGGGGCATGTACTTCCACAAGCTGAACTAGAAGTGTGTGTGACTTGAGTGCAATGGCCTAGGTGTTCTGTCGAATCATGAGAATGGGTGTTCTACCTCCTCTGTGTGTGTTGTAAAACATGCCTCACTGATAGTATGTCACGTTGGCCTAAGTCATATCATTTTGACATGTGTGGACCTTGGATGTGACAATGTTTGGCTGACTCCAACGTGTTGCTAGCCATTCATAGGTGTTGTGTGTGAAGGAACATACTTGTTGAACTTTCTATACACTCCTGGGTGTGCATTGAACATGGGATTGTTGGTTGTTCTTCCCACACCACCCTCAAAGACTGGCATGTTAATGTGAAACAGGGTACCTAGGACTGTAGCAACCAGTATGTTACACGTACTTGACACCTTTTGTGACTCGAGTTAGTACCTAGGGCCAGATGTTGCAAACTGTTAACAAGTTGCAAATGTCATAAATTTCTGTTTGTGAGTTGCAAACGTCTGTTTCCTATTCCGAAATGTATTTGGTGATTATGAACATATTTGCTAAATGCTTTTCCAAATCCAAAATATGAAGGGGTTTTCCAGACCTATTTGCAACTCACAGTGGTATGCAATTCCATTTGCAACCGAGTACGTGGTTGCAAAGTGAGTCGCAGTTATCATCCACTTGAAGTGGATGGTAACCCACTTGCTAACTGGAAGGGGTCCCCATTGTAACCCTTCACTTTTGTGAGTGGACCTAAATAATCCTGTACAAAACAGCCAGTGGTCCAAGGGACCACAAACTGACGTGAAATTATCCAAGATTGAAGTTGTTGTAATTTATTTCTAAGTGCAGCTCATTTTCCTTTCAGGTAAACGGCCTACACTTGGGGAAAAATAACCTGCTTTATTTAAAAGCAGTCACGGCCATGGAGGTCTGCTGTTCCCAGCAGGCCTCCATCCCCGTGAGTGCCCATAGTCGCTAAGGTGACGCAACTTGGAACCCACATCATTGATGTTAATGAGGTGGGTTTTAGCGACCCCATAGCGACTCGCAGACGGTGTCAGAGACACCGTTCTGCATTGCAAATTGCTAGTTGCATTTTCCAAATTCTTACATCTGGTCCCTAGTGTAGACATTTGGTTATGGCCCATGGGTTCAATCTTAGCACACAACTAATTCCAAATGGCATTGAGTGAGGAGTGTGATTGTTATCACATAGAGTGACATATGTAGTGAAGTCAGTATGCGGAAGAGGTGCTGCCATGATGTCAAATGCCTTAGGTATGATTTGGATGAGTAGTTTAGGGTGATGTCATCCATCATGTAGAGACATGGATATGCTAGGTGTGATATGCCCTTATGTATGCATGCTTCACATGTACTTCCTCTGAGCCCTTCCGTGAACTATGTTGTGACAATTGCTGCAACTAATACATTTCTAGTAATGTACAAATAACCCATTGTGCTATTCCACCCAATGCAAATCCAAAGGTAAATATTTGCCTTTTCTCTTCACAGCTGCAAACATGAGTGCCGCAGATCGCAACCATTTTGAGCGGCGTGCCATGAGATACAGGCACATCCTGCAGGTGCAGTGTGGGTATCGGAGGATGGGCCGCAAGTACCAATCTGATCGGGCCTCTGGGGTGTGGTGGGCCACACCACAGGCTCCCCCGACATTGCCACCAACAACCACCAACAGCACATCCACCAGGTCTGCCCAAGTGGACCCAGCAACGTCTGCAGCAATGGACCCTGCATCTTTCTCCAGACCTGGACCCAGCCGTGTGGTGGTAGCAGGACTGTCCCGTGGCCAACCAACTCCTGCCACAACATCTACCTCAGCCGGCACGCAAACCAGCACAGACCCTCCTGTGGACCCAGCTGCCTTCCTGGCATTGACCAGAAAATTGGACAAGTTAGTCAAAAAGGTGGACAACCTGAGGGAGGACATGAGTTACATCAAAAAGAGGGTCCGCTCATCAGGCGCACACTACAGAGGGCAAACCTGTAGCACGTTTGCCCTCTTGAACTTTTACCCCTCCCCTCTCACCTCTTTCCTATTTTCTACTGTTAGTTGGGTTTTGGGGATTAGTATTAGGATAAGTATAGGTAATTAGCTTAGTTAGTGTTAGGGAAGAGAGTGGGGGGTCCTTATTCTTTCTATCTTATTTTTTTGTGTGGGTGGGTGGGTGGGGGGCAATGTTGGGATTCATGTTTAAAAAAAAAAAATTAAACAAAAAAAAAAAGAAAAAAATATTCAGAAAATTCCAAAAAAATATATGTTTGTTTAGGATAGTATAGTATGTGTGTAGGTTAGTTAGTGTTGTCCTGCATGTGTCCTGTCTCATAATGGTGGGTGGGGGGTTGATGTTTAGATCGTTTCGTTACATGTGTAGAGTAAGTTTAGCTTAGGTTAGTTAGGGACAGTTGTGGGTTATTAGTAGTCAGGTTAGATTAGTGTAGGTTTACCTTTCCCTTAGTTGCCTCTTGTATTACTCGATTGAAATAAATATATAGTTAACCCTTTACATGATGCGCTAGGTGCTACTTTATCATGGCCTTGACATCAGTGTAGCAGAATGTTTTAGTATGACATTTGTGTCCTATGCTCACCATCCCCAGGAAATGGAGGTTTAACATCCCAGCTACCCGTGTGCTAACTTGTTAAGTATCCACCATTTGGGCGACCCACCATTGGTAGTGTGCATTGATCACCAAGGTTTTGTTTTGGTATGTATCCTACTTCACAAAGAGTGCTTCCAGACTTGTTAATGTGGGTAAATTGATAGGTCGGACAGCAGTGTGAAGTTCAGGGAGATCTTTGTAGATGATGAGTTGTTCACACTCTTGTATTGTTGCTTTCATTGCTGACCTACATCATGTGTGTACTGATTCAGCATGACTTTCCTTCATGGAAGCATACTCCGTAAGGGTGATTGATGCAGTGTAATTTGTTCATGATTCCTTACATTATGCGGCATTAATTCTTATTTAAGTATTGCATGGTGCCTACATTTCTCAGCCACCATTTGTTCTCTGGAATAGCGATAGATGGTGCATCATTCTGTCCAACACAGCATGATTGTGTGTGCTTAGTTCCTACATCAGTGATTTTACTCAGTATGGTAAGGCTATGATGCAATCCTGGCCACTGCACAGATGTTTCAGTATACATGAAATCAGGACAGTAGTATAGAGAATCGACATGGTTGCCACACAGCCACTTTGGAGTTAGGTACTGCACAGTTGAAGTGTGAAATGACACAGAGACACAATAGGTGTGCAAGTGCTATTTATTTATAGGTGATGTAGTGCAAATTGTCCATTCACCATATTTGCTGAGTCCGTTCTGGTGCATTCTTACATGGTGATCCTACAGAAGGGGTGTGGATGATGCTCATGACATGCTGGGGTGATGTCACAGACAGTGCAGAGGGACAGGAATTGGCAAATAGTAGGAGAGAGACATTCACTGGAAATGGGGACAAGTCATACAGTGGATTGCCAAACAGTCATTGAGTGTAGTTGTAGTGAGACTGGCCTTTGACAAAACGTAGGACCTTGGTCAGAGTAGGCCATGGTGCAGGGACTAGGGCTTCCAGGTACTCTTCCGGGTGAATGTTATCTGTTCCATGTCTTCTTCTTCTGATGTGTGTGTTGCCTGGTGTGTCCTTGTTGTTGTTGGTTGTGAAGGGGCAACACACACCTCAGTGTTAGAAGACATGGAGGCAGACATCCCGGGGGCTGCTCCCTGTGGAGTTATGAAGGGCAGTACAGCAGCAAGAAGGGCCTGCTGGTTTTTCAGAATGGCAGCCACATCACGATGGTAGGCAGCCAGGTCCGCCCTGAGGGGTTCTATGTTGCATTCGTGCACACGTTGACTGCCTTGCAGTTGTAGTTGTTGTGTCAACTGGATGACAGCTGTGCAGATTTCCTTCTGTGTTTTTAAAAGTTCCTGCAAGAGCGATGTTCGGGCTTGCATAGCAGCTGCCTGATCAGCAGTAGACATCATGCACGAACACACCCCCTCAAGGCTGGCTGCCATAGTTTGCATCCCCACCCGCACCTCCTTGGCCAGCTCCCGCTGTACCCCAACGACGGTTCTTTCGAAGCTGGTGCCAGTGTCGTCAGAGTCCTCAGCTGTGTTGGAGCTGGCAGGTCTTACAATTGGGGTGGCGGGTGGTTCTCCTGTGGTGGCTGCTTCTTCTGTGCTCCTCCAAGCCTTTGGATGCCTTAACTTTGTGCTCTGTGTTTGTCTTGGTATCTGCTGTCCGTCATAGGGCATTGTTGTAGGCCTATGGCCCACCTGTGTGTCACATGTATGATATGGAGCTATCAGACATGTCTGCCTGATCGCCTCTAGGTGTTGCTTTGTAATTGTTTAGGAATAGGCGTGTTTTTGTCCTACTCCTCCCTCGGTGTTTTACTATTGGTATGGAGGGACATTTTGTTGGGTGGGCTCTCACTATCCTACATGTGATTACTGGCTTTCTAGGCAGCAGGATAGCTAATGGTGTGGGGGACTAAGTCGGACCCACTTGTAAATAACTCAGTCACCCTGATATTTCTTTTTGCTCAGACTAACTAGCAGTGCCGCTGGTCTCCCACAGCAAAGGAATGTTTAGACATCCGAGCGCATGACATCTTTGAAACTTTTCAGGGAAGTGGTGGTCACTCAGATCCTACACAATTGTCTCTTTTCCGGTATGTTCCCATACACAAATGACAAAGACAGTATTTGTTTAATATGAGGTTTAATTGTACAACTGACTTGTTGATATTTAGGTGTGAGCCACAATAACCCAAACAATACACACTGTTAGAATTGAAATAGTCCGCAGGAGAGTAATACATTAGTACACAGCTATCATGGTGCCTAACAGTTTCTACTCTCCCTCTGCTTGTTCTATGTATAGCACAGCATGTTACGTTTGGAGCTTGCCTGTCGGAATCACTGGGGAGACATCATCCCTCATATCAGAGGAATGGCCTGTGATCTGGTTGTGCATCAGCAGCAAGGCAGGCAGCATCTAGTTGTGTTTCTCAGTTTGGAAACTCCCTCTTGCGTGTCTTGGGACAAGGAAGTGATTTTATAAGTCATATGTCATCGTGATGACAAAGTTTCCCTACGCAGGAATGCCAAATCTTAACCCCTACCACATCTATCAGCAATGTACCAGACTGTGGCCCTGATTATGACCTTGGCGGACGGCGGAGGCCGTCCGCCAAGGTACCGCCGCCAAATGACCGCACCGCGGTCAGAAGACCGCGGCGGCCATTCAGACATTTCCTCTGGGCCGGCGGGCGCTCTCCAAAAGAGCGCCCGCCGGCCCAGAGGAAATGCCCCTGCAACGAGGACGCCGGCTCAGAATTGAGCCGGCGTAGTTGCAGGGGTGCGACGGGTGCAGTTGCACCCATCGCGTATTTCAGTGTCTGCTTTGCAGACACTGAAATACTTTGCGGGGCCGTCTTACGGGGGCCCCGCGGCACCCCCTACCGCCATCCTGTTCCTGGCGGGAGACCCGCCAGGAACAGGATGGCGGTAGGGGGTGTCAGAATCCCCATGGCTGCGGAGCGCGCTCCGCAGCCATGGAGGATTCTGTAGGGCAGTGGTAAACCGGCGGGTTTACCCTTTCTGACCGCGGCTGAACCGCCGCAGTCAGAATGCCCTCGGGAGCACCGCCAGCCTGTTGGCGGTGCTCCCGTGGTCAGTGACCCTGGTGGTCACCGGCCACCAGCGTCAGAATGACCCCCTGTATCCTTGACTGGGGCACAGAGTGAATATGTTCTGGCAAACTCCAGTGCAGAAGTAGGCAAAACAGTGTGATTTGACTAATTTACAACACCCTAGGACTGGCTATTTGCTATATTAACTGATAGGAAGGCCAATGAGAAGCATTTAGTGCAAAGTGCTCTGAGGCTCTTAGATGTGAGCAAATGAGTAAAAGTACATTCAGGGTAAGGTGCGCAATGTATACGTTACACTTGCCACAATACACTTTGACTGACTGTGGGTGTTGTGACTGCCCTGCCAGCACACTTGCCTCTCAGGACCTGCCCTATACACTTTTTATTCACATTGCATGAACTGTACATGTTACGTGGCATTACCTATGCATGTTAATGTTAGGATGTGGTATGGATGTAAACATTGTTGATGTTTGAAGATGATGTTGGGTCATGTGTGTTTAATTGGATTGGCCTGTTTATCGTATGTAGGTCCTATTTGGTTGTCAGTCTTTGCAGGTGTGTTTCAGTGACCAGTTGCCTGTGTCCCCTCCTCAGGTGTTGTCTGAGCAGTATGACATTAGTGATGTAGCCTTGTTAGCCAGGCACGTGAGGGACCCTGACGTATGCAGCATGTGTGTGTCGTTAGTGCTGTGTGGCTCCAATTGCTGTTTACTTTGGCTTATGTATGTGTCAGGTATGGACATTCGGCATTTGAGTGTACTGGTGCCTTTGTCTTATTTCTATGAATTGGTGCGGATGTTATCCTCACCCCCTAATTTGGGTATGTATATTCCATGGGGAGGTTCCTGCCATTTGGTACTGTAGCTGCACAGAGATGAGAGGTGTTATTGTAAGCTGTTGTGGCAGTTACATTGCAGTTGTTATTTTAGCTACTGGATTACTGATAGGGACCTAGTTGATGTGGGATAGATTTTACAAAACAAGTGCCTGGATGTGAGTTTGAGGTAGTTGCCTTCCCACCTGTCGCTGCTTTCCCTTGGCTCTATTGTTGTCATTACAGGATGTCCCCATGGGACTGTTGTTGTTGCTGTATTTTGTCGTGCCCCAGCTTCAGTCTGTGCTGGGCATGCCCCCCTGCTGTGCCCCTTTACCCATGCCAGTTCATATATGTGCAGACTTACATGCATTGTGTAGTAGGTATTTCCCCCCCTGTTACAGTCTACATTATTGCAATTTAATTCCCCATGCGACTTACCCTGCATGTGCGTTGTGTCGTGGTAGTCTGCGCTGTCCTGTCCTTGAATCCCTGTGACGATCTCCTCCGGGATGACGGCTGCGACCATCTCCTCCATGTGGTCCAGGGCCTCCTGTTGTGCTGGACTCCCCCCTCCAGTCTGCATTGCTGCCTTCCTGTTCCTGGCCATTTTCTCTTTTGTCCTACGTTTGCAGTCATGCCAGCGTTTCTTACACTCAGTGACTGTGCGGCGTTCTTCAGCCACACCGTTGATCTTGTCCACTATTTGTTTCCATATGGCCTCTCTCCTACTGAGTGTCAATTTAGAGGAGATGAAAAGTTGGTGCTGGTGTTCCGTCACCTCTTTCACCAGGATTTCCTGCTCCTCTTCACTGAAGTGACACTTTCTTTTTTTTTGGAACAATTCCTGGTTCCTGTATGGATCCTCCTGGCTGGTTCCTGGTCTGCTGTCATCCTCCTGGGGTCTGTAGTGGCCTCTGGGATCCATTTTGGCTCTCCTCTGCTGAAGGGCAGTTTTCGCGCAAAAATTTAACGCAATAGCGTGAAAAAAAACAGCGATTTCCGGATTGCGCTGTCGTAAATCGACCCACAGTGATGTGCGTCGCCTTTACGTTGGTTTCCTTTACGACGGAACGCCGCTGTGTGCGTCACGAAATAATGACTCCCACCTGTTGGTTGCGCCGCCGTACGTCAAAGTATAAATTTGACGCCCGCACGGCGCTTCAAAATGGCATTAGATACGCTAATTATTTTGACGCAAAACTGCGTTAGCGCAGTTTTGCGTCAAAAAGTATAAATATGGCCCACAGTTTTCACATAAATGTTCTAAAACGCCAATGGGTCTGAAAAGATACTCATTAATAATTCACGTCCTTTTATGGTGTGACAGCCCCCATAATTTGATTCTACTTTCTTCTTAAAATGTCTTGCAGGTGATCACATATGTCTGCCAAGAATTTCTTCCAATGTGCCAGCACCAGAATTTTGCCACAAGTGCCCTCAGTCCAAGAAGTTCCTCCTGTATGCCAGTTCAAACATTTTTTCATAGGTGCCCCATGTTAACATTAATCTCCATTGTGCCAGTGACAGTAATTTGCCATGGGTATCCCATCCAAAAGTATTTCTTTAAGTATGCCAGTGGCAGCATTTTTTCCATGAGTGCTCATGCCAAAATGTACTTATTCTCAATTGTGCTCACTTACTTACTCACACTCACTCCCATTGACTAATTTGCACTCATTCAATTTCAGTCAGTCTCTTGCATTCACTCCTACCCTGAATCACTGATCTCACTCATACACACTCTCATTCACTCTCTCTGACTCAGTTATATTTTCTAACTTACTCACTTTCACACATGCAAACGCACACACACAGACACACACACCCACACACAATCCCACATGAAAATACACATCCTTAAGGGTGTGAACATCCCTCTTCAACAGCTACAGCGGAGGTGGAGTTCTTTATGGGCCTTTTCTGTCTGCAACTCAGACAAAATCTCATAATGAAGGCTAATAAAAGATGGGTCGGTTGAAATGTGAAAGAAGGGTTAAAGTTCAAAGGAAGGGTGGCTGGGTGAAAGGATGGATGGGTGTAAATATGAGTGAAGGAATGCGTCAGTGAGTAAAAGGAAGGGTTGATTTGTGAAAGAATGCATGGGCAGCTTTAAGATGGGTAAAAAGGTG
This sequence comes from Pleurodeles waltl, assembly GCF_031143425.1. NCBI lineage: Eukaryota > Metazoa > Chordata > Amphibia > Caudata > Salamandridae > Pleurodeles > Pleurodeles waltl. Next base: position 432,260,560 of record NC_090448.1, read on the forward strand.
GAAGGGCGTGTGGGTTGGATGGATGGGTGAAAGGGTGATGGATGAAATGGTGGATGGGAAAGAGGAAGCATGGATGGGTGTAGGGATGGGTGGAAGGATGCATGAGTGAGTGAGTGAAATGGTGGAAGGGCAAAAGGATAGATGAAAGAGTGAATGGGTGAAAAGATGAGTGGGTGGGTGAAGGAATGCATGGGAGGGTGAATGGGTGAAAGAGTGGGTGAGTGTAAAATCTGTGGGTTAGTGAAAGGCTGGGTGAAAGGGCGAATGGCTGACAGGATGAGTGGATGCATGAAAGGATGAGTGGGGAGGTGACAGGATAGGTGAAAGGGTGTCTGGGTGTTTGAAGGGATGGGTGACTGCTTTGATGGGTGAAACAATGCGGGGGTTGGTGAAGTGATGGGTGAATGGATGGGTCAAAGGATGTCTGGGTGGGTGGAAGAATGAGTGAAAATGTGGATGGGTGAAAGAATGCGTAGTTGCATGAAAGGATATATGGGAGATGGAGTTAAAAGATGTGTGGGTAGATTAATGGGTGAAAGGGTGCATGAGTGAGAAGATGGATAGATTCATTGATGGTTGAAAAGATGGATAGATGGACAGATTCATTGAATAATGGTGAAAGACTTCATTTTTGCCAGCGTTGCACACGTGGTACCTTTAAATCATTCAAAGGCACAGAAAGTGGCTTTGCATGTCTTAACATGTGTGAATTGGGGGTTTGCATTACACATGTACTATGATGCATGGTGTATGTATGAGGCACACCCATTGGACTTATAGCCCTATCTTCATTAACAGACACAGAGATGTAAATTATGCATTTCATTTGTTACTTTTAAGCCATTCAAAAACTACTCATTGATGATAGGGTGTCTGAAGATGCAGGCATAATGTGCTCCCTGGGTATCTTAGCAGCACCTTTGTAAAGATCCCTTGATGGTCCATAATGGCCTGGAGGTTGATATAGTGTTGATGCTTCTGGTTCCTGTACAGATGTGATGTTGATGCAGGGGGAACCATTTGCACATGTGTGCAGTCCATAGCCCACAAGATATGTGGAAGCCCAGCAATGACAGAGAATCCTTGCTCAGTGTCCAGCTGTTGTTGTTGTGTCTTGGGAAAAAGGAGGTACTATGAAGCAGATAACTGCAGGACAGAGTGTAGGAATGCAGAGAAAGATGGCTGGATTATTCCTCCCAGTCTGGCTGTTGTGGTCTGGAATGAATCAGATGCCAGCATGAGGAGGACTGCCATCAGCTTAACCTGCGGAGAGATGTTGGTGGGTCTGTCAGTTAGTGGCTGCAGACTTGGTGCAATCTGGTTCCCTCCTGAGTCTTTAATATGTGATGACCTTGTCTGCTGTGAGGTCAATGAGGGAAATCCACTGGCGGTAGACATGTTCCCTTCTTCTGTGCTGTGGTGGTCTCCTCACATCTCCCAACTGAAGAATGAGTACCTCCATGGTGAAGTTGAGCTTGTCAAACAAACTGTTTTGCATCAGAGCCACTGTTTCATTTCTAATCCTTGGGTTGCTGATGCACAGGAATTTTCAGACTCTGCGTGTCCCTTGCCGATGGTGCATTACTTTTTCAGAAACCCATAATTATCACTGCATCAGTTTTACGTAGAATTTACGAGGGAGCGCCTACATTGCATATTTTAAGATATTAGTGGCACCTTCCGGTTCTGGCACAGGTATTTTCTGATGGAGGCATAGAAAAACTGATGCATTGGCCCAAAATATGTCACCTTGTAAATATGGAGTACTGACTGTGTCGCCAGTGCATCAAAACAAAGGCGGCAACAGTGGTGCAAGCCGCTCATGAGTATGCCATTAAATGTTGATTGCCTTTTACCTGATTCCCTAGTTATACCCTTAGCATAGGCTCCAAGATCATTGACCTCGATTTAGAACAAGCAAAATGCTCCATTAACCCTTTTTAGAGGGCAGTGCACTATCACAGATCCCTCAACAAGCAATATGCTGTTGTGCACGGGATCAGCGTGGGTCATGGTGAGACCAAAATAATGTCAACAGCAGAGCAGGTTGGAATCATCAACACCAGTTTAAAAATGAAAGTGCCTCTAGCCATGCAGTTACTTCCAAACACTGACTGTTCTCCAGAGTGCTGCATGTTAAACACTAAGGGGCAGATTTAACAGCCCCTTGCACCACATTAGCACTGCCTCAGCTTCATTTGTTTGACGTTAAGGCGGCACTAAGGTGGCCTTTATCTGCGTTATATTTACAAAGTGGAGCAATGCATGCATTGCGCCACTTTGTAACCCCTTGTATCACATTATGCCTGCACCAGGTATAATGTATGCCAGGGGGGGCGTTCCCCATGGGGGGGGTCAAAAAATGGCACAAAGAAATCTAAAATATTTCTTTGCACCATTTTTTGCAGCATCTTCAATGCCTGCACAGAGCAGGTGTTAAAAGGAGGCACATCATTATTTATAATGGGCCTCAATGAGCTTTGCAGGATTAGCGTCAAAACTTTTGACGCTAATCCTGCAAAACACCAAACTAGCATCAGAAATGTTGATACTAGTTTTATAACTACCACCATGGTGTGCGTTTCTTGAATACGGTGCACACATAGTGGCATTAGGGGGCACTAAGGGGGCGCAAGAAAAGTGGCGCTGCATTGGATGCAGCATCACTTTCCTTAAATCAGAACCTAAGAGAGCCTCATGTACATTGGTGGCAGGAGAGATGACAAAGATTGATTCAAACTGAAAAACCTCAGATTGTTGTGTACTGAGCAGAGGAATGCAGAAAACTGCCTACATCCTAGAGGAGAATGCACAAACAACTATCAAAATACATGAGAGTCCATCACTTATTGTCCCCCCCCCTTTCTAGGCTCAATCTCACCTAGGACAGTATGCCTGCATAAGAATATATCCCAAATGAGTCCAGGCTTATTGCCTCCTCTTTCTCAGCAACACTAAATTGTTTAGCTTAACTTTTACTACTAACTAAATTGCAGTCATGTTTACACATTGGAAATGTTGCCATTTGTCTTTTAAGGTCCATGCCAGGTCCGTTTCAGAGTTTGTGTATTTAGCATTGTACTTTATTACGGTTTTATATGTCATGGCATATACATATGCTTAATAAACTAACCTCGAGCTAATAAGCACTAGTTTTTTATCGCACATCAGAAACCGAGTATCCTTTGGATGCTTGAATATTAACCAGTAGTCTTCCAGAATGCCATGTTACTCATTTTAGCGTTCAAAGAAAGACGAAACTGTCACATTTAAGATTTAAGACTTTGGAGCTCAGTTTTCTGAATAGGTGAACAGTTTCTGAAGTGTCTTCTTGGTTTAAGCAGTCTAAGTTGAGCAGTGGTGCAAAATAGTGCCTTCATGCACACACCCTGGGGTAGTGGCTGCCGGTTATTTTAGGAGGGAGGGGGCGTGGGCGGGACACACAGGCACACATGCACTCTCACACTCATTCATTCACACACGCGCACACATACACATCCAATCACAACACTCATTATCAAATATTCAACCATACATGCACGCACCAAACATTCATTTAAGAAAAACACCACCCACACTTACCTTCAGCTCTGCCTCAGAGGTCCCAGGAGTGTTGGGGCTGAAGCCTTCCCTCACTGGATAACCTAAGGTGTCACTGATTGACTTGCGGCCCTGGGCGCTTCAGGGCTTAAAACTGAAGCGCGCAGGTCTGAAGCAATCGCTGACATTCCCCCTGGTCTGAAGGTGAGGGCCTCAAGGCATCCTTGCTAGGCTGGAGAGGCCATACCCACAGGGCTGTGACTCTTCAGCCCAGCAAAGTTCAGTTCAGGAAGCCGGGAGCCTGTGCAAATAACGCATGTCTAGCTCCTGGCTGCCTGACCTGAAAATGAAGAGTGTCTGTCAGGCTGACCATTGCTCAGCCTGACAGACACTCTTCTTGAGAGGCAAAAAGTGGTGGGGTTTGGCCCTTTACCCTCAAAGAATGGGCTATGGCTGCCCTGGGATATGCCCTCCTTCCTCATTTGAGTAACTTGCCAAAGGCTTTAGGCAGTTTTAATGCAGTAAGTAGGCAGTGGAAGTTATGGAAGTGGGTTATGCCTTTTGTAGATGTGGGCAGCTCAACTGGTAAATGGAAGCTCCTACAGGGTCTGAAGAGGGCATAGGCTTCCCAAGAAAGAAATCGAGTACTTAGACTTATTTTTGCTCAAACTAAGCTCTGCTTAAAGAGTTTGATAACAAAGGGTCACACCAAAGCCTCTCTCTGGATACTTCTTTTTTCTCATTTTTTGCATGACATGAGCTATGGCATACATTCAACGCCACAGCCAGGCCACCCAGGTGAATGCAGCAGATGATATAATCTACTGAGATATCTTGCCAGTATTAAATATGTATTTGTGTATTACGTATACATCACCGCAATAAATAGGCTCTATATCCATGGACAGTTCATTTCAGTTCATTAATAGGGTAGATGAAATGCCCTGTCACTTCAGGCCAGCTTTTTCTCTGCCAAGGTGGGTAAGGGGTATCATTGCACTGTGTACTTAACAAGCTGACCTGCGGCCTCTTAAAGTTAAACATTTGTTAAGTTGGGTAAATAGGTCTAGCTGATAAAGGTTAGGAACACCGCCTAAACGCCGAGAACAAAAAACCCTGGCACACAAAAAGATCTTGCTATTCTGATTAGTCACTGCTTCTCTGGGAGCATGGACACTCTGCTCTCGAAGATGGACCTCGGAGGAGGCACTTTCCTTTCCTTGGTTCTCACCTTAGCTTCCTTGATTGTCTTTTTGGTCTGGAAAAACATCCGCCAACGAAGCAAACTTCCTCCTGGCCCTTTTCCTCTTCCATTTCTTGGGAACGTGTTCCAAGTGGATAGCAAAAATCCTGTCCAGTCAATAAAAAAGGTAGGAAGGTTTAATGGTGGAAGATACATTTTAATGAGGTGTGTTCCAGAGGCTCTGGAATTATGGTAGTTATCAGGTGTGGCAAATATATTACTTGTATCGGGGCCCCAATCAAATCTGCTAAAGGATCCATGTGAGGATAGTTACAAATATTTCTTCTTAAATCTGACTTTTCAATAAAGCCAAATAGCAAGGATTCTGGCACAATCATCAAAGGGCTGGTCATTTTGTATGTTTATTCATCCGTGCACAGCGCAAATCAAGATTCCCTTCAATTAGAACCATTAAAATGTTTACAGATCATTTTAAATTCATCAAGTCACTAATCTCTGGGTGGAACTGAGTATTTACTTTCTCAAGAAGGTTTGTTTTTATGGACGAAAATGATTTCCATTTCAAACAAGACCCAAAAAAAGAAAAACTGATTTATATCATCACCATTTTGCAGGTATGGCGTTAAACTGGTGAATACACAATACTGAGATTTACTCTGTGTACTTGGAGTCATTATCATGTCTTATTCTCATTGCCTGTTATTTGTTTAATTTATAAATGATTGTTTTTAAATCGTTAATTTACAAAAGACGTTTCACATGGGGATCAGTTATTAAGAACCTATTTCATAACGGAGATCTATCTGTCAGTTTCAAAACTAATTTGTTCCTACTTTCAACAACATAAATTTATCACAATAACGTATGTATATAATGTGTGATTATTTTTACACACAAACAGCACAATTGTAAGGACAAAATACCTAAAAATTTAGCAAATATATGTGAGATATCTCGGACTCTTGCAATCATGAGAGCTATGACTATCATTTCAGGAGCATATAGGTATCGAGATTAAGAAAGTTGATATTGTTCTAACTAACTCTATACGTTTAGTAGAAAACCTTAAGACATGCTTAACTAGTAATCTCTATTTTGATGAAGCGAGGATGCCCACTTCCTTATAGCCCAAAGATTTTTTTGCAAATATGTAAAGGACGTACATGTTTCCCAATTATGCTCTAAACGCAAACATCTCGTTTTCCGGGTAGTCACAGTCAACTTGTGGACATACTGGTGACTGAGATGACAACTATACAGAATCTGCTTTGCATTACCCAAAATCTCAACTGAAGATTAGCCTCTGATCATAGATACCAGATAAGGTTAAGGCAGTTGTCCCAACACAGGTAATGGCTGATGGAATGCATGCATAGCGCCACTTTGTAACCTTTCGCACCACTTTATTCTTGCGTGAGGCAAAATGTATGCAAGGGGGGCATTCCCCTGTTAGGGGGACATAAAAAATGGCACAGTGGAATTAAAGGGATTCCAGTGCACCATTCTTAGCGGCTATTTGTAACACCTGCACAGAGCAGGCGTTAAAAAACTACATACCATTGTTTTCAGTGGGCTCCTATGTACTCTGCAGAGTTAGCGCAAAACTTTTGGCACTAATCCTGCACAGTACATCAATAGCGTCAAAAATGTTGACGTTATTGCCCCTACCCTGGGCCATGGTGTGCCCTATATGAAATATGGCACACACAGGGTGGTGGTAGGGGTCACTAAGGGGTGCAAGAAAAGAGGCGCTGCATTTGATGCAGCACCACTTTTCTTAAATTCCGCCTCTAATATATCTGGGCATATGTGGTGAAGAGGACCCTTGGTCAAAGAATTGTACTAGGTGGTCTACAGGTACCTGTACCAGTCCAAAGAAACACACATAACATGATGGTATACAAAAGTCGGTGTATGCATTAGAGATCCCATACAACATGCACATCGTGCATATTGGCATGTGACATGACACTTCTTGCCACTAACACATATCACGCATCATCTTAATGTAATTCAATGCACTAAGCATCATTGGAGAGAATCCCCATCGCGCTCCAGGAACTAATAAGTGCAAAGATAGCAGGAAATCTGTTATTGATGGGGTATTTCCTTCATTTAGTGAGTTAATCTACAGGTTTATGTTGATGCTTCTGATGAAGAAGACGAATGAGGCCTGGATCCTTTGCTCCAATGATAGAATTACACATACTGCAGTGTTTGTCAGGAAGGATAGATGTGGCAATCTGAAGGCTGTACAAACTGGCGTTATCTTCAGAAGCTAAGCTAGAAAAATACCGATGCCTCTTGATTTGCCAGAGATGGAACCACATGGAGTGTTGTATTCATATAAATTCATGTAGGCAATCGATCTACATAATAATTATAATTGGACACCTGGTGTGATTATTCAGCCAATTGTGTTTGCGTAACAGTGTATCAATGTTCATATTCACATGTGGTGCTGACAAGACTGACCACTTTGTGTGTCACATCTGTTGGTGGGTTAGTGTATGTTTGTTGTATTCATGCCAGGATGTCGCCTTTCTCTATGGTCTAAACATGTATTGCAGATTTTGTTGCTTAAGTTTGTTGTGTAGGTTCTCATTATCCTAATGAGACTACTGGATTCAGGCGGCAGAATCACTTGTATTGCAGGGGACTGAGTCTGATCCCACACCAGGTGACACCACCTGTCGGCTTAATCCGGGTTTTGTTCCAGCTAGCTAGCAGTGCTTCATCTCCACCCAAAAGCAGGGATGATTGGGCAACCGGGCGCATGACACAAATGACTACTCAGGAAAATCGTGGTCACTCAGACCGCATCCGTTTCTCTCAGTTACATTAGTTTCACGTATGCAAGGACAACCAGGGGCAGAGTGTAGTTCAATAAGGGTTTGTTGAAGCTGCTGCATCATAGATAATAAAGCATGTATTGTAATAACTATGATAATGAAGCATGACAGGATTAAAATTGTGACAAGGAGAGTAAAAAAAAAAAAATAACGCTACCATGTTTTCACTACGGTTTTTAAGAATAGTTCCTACCTAGACTATATTAGAGCACAGCATGATAAGCTCTAATTCTGCCCTTCAGGTTCCCCTGGGAAGACACCATTCCTCATACCTGAGCGAGAGGCCTGTAGTCAACATATGTAGCTGCAGCGAAGCACTCAGCAATCAGCATACAGTCGTGGTCACTTGGTTGGAATTTCCCTCTAACGTACATGGGTCAAAGTAGTGTTTTTATAATAAAACAGTTGATGTTCCAAGAAAGGTTCCCCACGTGAGAGTGTGTAGGTTTTTGTGAACATTGAAGACAAAGCATACCACTTTTGCCAGCAACCTATCTTACTACAGCCTTGAGAAAAGCACAGAGTGAAAGAAATGTCTTGTTGAAGAACGTACTGCTGACCTAGGTGAAGAACAGCTAGATGGAGAAACTAAAACAAGACTGCAAATATGGCTATTGTTAAAATAATATAACGGAGCTAGGATAAAACGTATCTAGGTTAAAGTGCACAGCGGCAGGCCTAGTTTGCTAAAATAACGTATATAAAACTATAGCTAAAATGGCCACAAAAGTTGAAAAATGTTTTGCATTTTTAAATAACATGAGCATTTGCTGCCTTTTATGATATATTTCTGGGAAGGAGAGTGAAGGCAGGATCAAATAAGGATAAGACATAACCATTGAATTTGAGAAGACGTGAATAACCACTCAAACTAATCAAAGTTGTTTGTACAAAGTACTTTATAAATGAAGAAAGGTTAGGCAAATGTCATTGTTTTTATGCTATCATAAAAAATACATACTCATCAATTTATGAACTTTATTGAGCAAGTCATCACCTCTATGTGATTACATTTTCCTCACCCACACTTTCTGTTCATAATACACAACAGTGACATGGATTGTTATACAACAACACACAAAGGACAAAGGACCCGAAAGCATGAATTAGTAAAAAACATACAGTGGATCATGGAGCACCACAACTTTATCTTCAAACATCCTGCGTCATCCAGTATGCTACAAAGGAAGTTGAAACTGATGATGATGATGCTGAGGGCAAAGTGTCTGATTACAATTTAGTGGGACCAAAATTGCTGAACGTTTTTATGGATGAAGTTTGTTCCACGTAATTTCGAGTGACTGGAATTTTCCTCACTCAGCTGTACTGGGTGTGGGAGAACTTGACCCCATTTTTATGTCTCGTAATTGTAGCTGGAAAATCACAAGGCTTAGATGCTTAGATAAGGATTTAATATATATATATATATATATATATATATATATATATATATATATATATATATTTATAAAACCTAGTGGCAGTGACCACTAGCTAGTTATAATTAGGACATAGGGCCAGATGCATAAAGCTTTTTTCTTCTTGCAAATGGCTCGATTCGCAGAAGTCACAAAAGTAATACAAATGTGTAACTGGCATAATATGTTCTGTGTGCCTTAGCAGACACATGGCTGTTCTGGAAACTGGTTAATATACCATTTCTCTGGGACACTCTAGTCCCAAAAGTGGAGGCATTGGTCTCCCCAATGGGATGGATTAGCCATTATGAAGGGATTTTTAATCCCTGCAGAGAGAGGGTAAAACCTTACACTAATGATAGTAATTTATGTGATTTACTGCCATTAATGCCAGTCAACATTAAAGAACTGGGTTGTGCAATTGGGAAATGTGCCTCTGGAAAAGCCCCTGGACCTGACGTGGTACAAGTTGATGTTTTTAAATCCCTGATCGAAATTTGGGCCACAATTCTGACCCACTTTGGAGCTGCTGCTGCTGAAGGAAGTTTCCCTTGACCTGGTCTGAAAGCATTGTAGTCCCTATATTTAAGAAAGGGGAGAGGTGAATGTAAAGTGCTACTGTCCAATATCCCTTCTAGACTCATGTGCCACATTAATGGGTAGAGTGATTCTAAGAAGGCTTGAAACTTGGGCAACAGAGAATCAGGTGTTGACAGGTTTGCAGTATGGGTTTAGAAGGGATATTGGTATGGTAGAACAATGGGTTAACTTAAACTTCCTTATCACAAAACATACCATAGCTAAGATAGGTCATATCCACCTTGGCTTGGCAGACTTGATCAGTGCTTTTGACCTTGTGAATCATGCTAATCTGTGGCAGACTGTGGGAGAAATGGGTACCCCCCTCAATATTATTTCACACCTGTCCCAGCTCTATAATACATGGACCGCATGGGTGACCTATGGAACCAATGGAGAATGTACACCTAGATTCAGAGTTATGAAAGGCATCAGGCAAGGTTGTGTACTCATATCAATTTTGTTTTCTTTATATAGAAAAGGGGTAGATAAGGCACTCCAACAGGCTAACGCTGACACCACGAGAGGTGGAAAGTGACTGACTCCTGTACTTCTATATGCAGATAATGCTGTGCTTTTATCTTGGACTGTGAATGGGCTCCATTGCTTAACAGAGGGCTTCTCTGCATAGATGGAGAAAAAAGATCTGAAGCTTAATCTAGCAAAAATGTTCACAATGGTATGCGGACAAGGGAAACCTAGGAAAGAATTACATAATGCTCCCACAACAGCCAATGGGGCCCACAACTGAGAATCACAAAACTCAAATTTATAAGGTTGATTGAAGCACTATTCAGATTCTCAAATAAAATAGGGAGCAAACCTATAAAGCCAATGCTGCACCTCTATAAAAGTATATGTTTTCCAGGGGCCTCTTATGGGGCTGCACTGTGGGATATGCCTAATAGTGTGTCACTGCAGACACAGGAAACATTTTTCTACGTAGACTTCTGGCAGTACCACAGACAACCTCAACCTATATCACCCACAGAGAGTTAGGTGTACCTTACCTGGAAGATTTAAAACAGATTAGCCCAATCACAATCTGGCATAGCATATGGAGCAAGACAGGTACAACATTTACAAAAGAAAGAAATAGAAGACTACCTAACATTAGAGCATTCTGCAAGATTCCCATGGCTAGCAAGGGTCAACAGATTACTGAAGGAGTTACATAAAACTTACAGTGTAAAAGACCCCCAAAGTAATTTTGAAATATAGCACTAAGGAACTAAAAAAGATCCCTAGAGGGCAGTAAGAAACTAACGGAGATGGTATTGAAAAAACTAAACCTGCTGTATGCAGATATTGTACAGGAACCACCGAAGAATGTATCTAAAGGTACCTGACAACAGTAACCAATATACAACACAGGTTTTATTTGACAAGACTGCATTTTGGTACAAAAAAACACCTCGTAGCCTTCCCTAAAATGGGGGCACGGATCAAGAAAACACAAAACTGTCCATGTGATGGAAAGACACTCCCATCTACAGTGTATTTCATACTGTTTTGCACATTCTATAAAGATATTAAAAAGAGCTCATTGTGACCGTTGTTTCTATCAATTCAATTACTTTACTAAAAAGATGCTTTTAACCCTTTATAAAGACTGGAAGATGTCAGTATATTTTATGCTGTTTTTGCATTTATTTCATCCTTAATTAGAAGAAGGAAAAATGTACTGCACCTAGAAAATATAATTTATGAGGATGAACAATGAACTATCTGTGGGTCACCCAACATCTTGATGCCCAGTAGATTGATATATATACAGTATGATTCTCGTTCATCATTCATGTTTACCTTGATTAGATATTAAATGAGGGATGGCATATCCTCTCCGTACTTTACCTGTTGAGAAAATTACCATACACTTATATTGCCAATTGAACAAGCCCTAAATTAATAATCAGTCTGGAATATTCTGTCAATTAATAGCACCAGTTGCTGAGTTATAACCATTTAATATGATTCAGGATAGCTGGTTCTTTTAAAAAATGTTTTTAAAGTATCTTGGTACGTTAAAAAGTACCATTTTTATTTTATATAATATGTAATTTTATATTTTATTTCAAGGAAATCAAACTTATGTTTCATATGATTATATGTAGATCCTGACACACCTCGAAATGCATTGACCTTGTCTCTAATCATTCATTGACTTTACCAAATTTTCATTTGGTGTTCTGGTATGTACAAATAATTGTTCTTCTTGCACAATACTGTTTATGCACTTTCACACACCAATCTATTTTTTAACGATTTTGATACTGTTGTACATTATAATTGTATTGTGTTTTTAAAATTAATTGTCTGTTTTTATGGATTGACTACTTTTATAGATTGGATTAATCTGATTAAATCTTTTTGATTATGATGATTTTATGCACCTATATTGCATTGATTACTAATTTATAATAAACCTACAAAAACTTCCATATGGATTCCTGGTCCACATTGTGTGGCCAAAGGGCTTCACAAAATTTAAATTGTAAATCTGTTGCTAACTGTCTTGCTATCCAGTTACCTACAAATGTCTGTTGCGTAGGGTCTCATTATGCTAATGAGGCTACTGGTTTTGGGAGACAGGATCACAGGGATTGTGGCTACTAAGTAGAATTCCACATCACATGCCGCCTGTCAGCATAATCCAGGTTCTCCAGCTAACTAGCAGCGCCTCATCTCTGGCAGAGATGATTGTGGCAACCAGGCGCATGACAAGGAAGACTCCTCAGTGGAATCGTGGTCGATCAGATCCCTTCCCTTTCTCTCAGTTACCAATAGGTCTCATACAGGCAAAGACAACAGAGGCAGAATATGGTTCAATAAGGATTTATTGAAATAACTGCGTCTTAGATAAAAAGGCATGTATTGCAATAACTAGGATGATAAAAATAAACAGGTGACCAACAGAGTGAAACACAAGAATAGTCCTACCATACTCTCACTAGGAGCGATGTATATATTTCACCTACCTACACTATGTCTGAGCACAGCACAGTAAGCCTAATTTGCCCTTTGGGTTTCCCCCCAGGGGGTATATCATCCCTTATACCCAGAGGAAGAAGCCTGTAGTCTAATGAGACACCGCCCCATGTGGACCAGGGGTCCAGCTGTCTAAGCAAGTAGCTGCAGTGAAGCAGTCAGCAATCAGCATGCAGTTGTGGTCATCTGGCTGGAATCTCCCTTTAACGTGTCTGGGACAAAGGGGGAGTTTTTATAATTAAACAGCTGACATTCTAAGAAATAGTCCCCACGTATGAGTGTGTGTTTTCTGTGAATGTTGGAGACACAACATACCACGTTTGTCAGCAACCCTTTCTGACCTGTAGCCTTGGAGAAAGCACAAAGTGAAATAAATGTCCTACTGCGAACGTAATGCTTTCCTAGGCGAAAGTACAATGAGATAAAGAAAATAAAACAGCACCACAAATGTTGCTATTGCTTGGAAAAATAAAGCAATGCTGACTAAAATATATCAAGGTTAAAGTACACAGTGGCAGGCCTAGTTAACTTAAAACAACATGTCTAAAACATGGCTAAAATAGCTATACAGCACCCTCCCCTTGCCGGACAAAGGTGGTTAAAAAGCTTAAGGTAAAATAAATCAAATAAGTCTTACCCTGAAAAAAAAAAAGATATATATATATATGTATATATAAGTTGAGAGACACAAAGGCAGGAAAAGGACAATTTGAACAAGCCGAATTCAATAGTCAGTGTCACTTTGGAAATCTCCAATTACATCAGGGACAATTGAAGCCAGGAGACGTTCTACTTTAGGAGGTGGTAAAAGATCCAGATCATATCCAAAGGAAAGCCACAGAGCACTCGTGTTCCAAAGCCTGAGCTCCAGCTGAGGCAACAGCATTCCGTTTCATGCCCTCCATAGAGTTAAGAGTCGTAGAAGCCACAAAAATTAACTCATAAACGGCTTCCCATAGCAAACGCATTCTCAACGTGCATGTCTGATAATGAGCCCTCATTGAGAACATCAACAGATCAGCATCCAATGAAAGTAAGCGCTGAGTAGAAAGACAGACTTTTAGTGCACATTCGAAGAGGCACCAGAGGCATCAAAACACAGGCTGCATGCAATTCAAAACCAGTCAGAATGACAAAAACCAGTCACGCCCCAGTTGTTCCAGGAGTGGTGCTCTGAAATACTGCATCATGCGTTCATGACGCAGTTGCGCTGGTGATAGCACTCTCAGTACTCCCTGCTGTGATGGGACAGCCGTTGTGGAGAAAAAGTAGCAACAGCAAAATGCCACCTATTATAGCCAAAGTAATCGGAAATCCCTTGAAAATACTTGAAAATATAGAATGTATGACTGAGGGTATTAAAACGAATATAGAGGAGAAGGTGTGAACAAAACCAGAACCAAAAGCCTTAAAAAAATGGGTGATTCCAACAGTACTGGATGCATTAAATATTCATCCCATGAGTTCACCAAAGTGTCTCAGAAAGTTTGTAGTTAAAAGGGACTGAATCTCCTCCGATGACCTCACAACCTGAAGCCCATAGGTCTCTCGTGCAGACGTAAATGCCACATGTTTTTGAAACAATAAAGCCTTTAGTCTGCTCAAAATTCACATCAGAAGTAGCAATATGAGGCCACATGTCTGCTACTCCTTGAAACTGTGTAGGGGGAAAAAGGACATTCCTGCAGCACATAACAATTTGGGAGACAAGAAATGATGTAAGCTATTCCGGCCTGCATTTCAGAACAGCTCTCACTGTTAAGGAGCACATAGCTGCCATTGGAGAGCACCTGGAACACAGGTCTAATCAAGGGGACTGGGACTTCCTTCAGATAACAAGCCAAATTTGCCACAGAGGCATTACCCGTCCTTTGCAAGGACAGCTGTTTACAAACCATCGAATGGCTCACAGAAGTCTCCCATTCAATACCGCTAAGAAAAACTTCTTTCATGCCACTGAAACATTTGTATACGAAAGGCAGCTTCCACACTTCGTGTATATAACTATCTCCCAGCCTTTCATATCTCCCCACTTGAATATGTTTCAAACAGGATGTAAATTGAAGTGTTAAAATGGGCAGATTTATAACCCCATGTATTAGCCATTCAGCAGATGGTATTTCAGCCACAGTAAAAGGCAACTTTTCTAACTTTTCAATATTCAACATGACATATGTTGCTTCTTTCTTAGCCATCATTTGTTGATGTTGCGTTAAATTAAATGTAAAATAAATCTTCCTTGCACTCACGTATTGCCAGGGAACGTAACCTGGTTTCAATGTTTGTAGGGTCCAACCCGACTGCATAATGGATCTTGGCTGACTTTGTCCATGTTGCAAAAATGATACATAACTCTGTACTATCCCTATTGCAGAGGATACAATGTCATTTAAGGTGAATATTCAGTTGAACATAGTGTTAATACCATTATCTACAATGGCTAATGCTTTCTGTAAGTTTTCCTGATCTATTAGTCTTAACCTGGCAGCCGCCTCTTGTTGGGAAAGTTTCCATATTTCATTGTATGCAGCATATAAGAAGCATTTTCTGCATGGTGTCCTGGGGCCTAACAGGAAATCCTGTAAATCTGTGTTATTGGACAGGAGACTTAAATGTTATTTGACAGCATCTACTGAGGAGACCATCATCCATTTCTGGCATTGTTTTCCTTCACTCTGGGCCTGATTACGACCTTGGCGGAGGACACATAGCGAGGGTCTGGCCTATTCATTTTAAAATCTCCTGAGGAGTTAACAAAATGCATATGGCACCCATTGGTGTCTACAAGCCACAATAACCACCAATCAGTATGTGAAAATTATGCGTTAAATGTGCAATTCTGGACCCATTAATTGAGCTGATCTTCAGAAGCATTCATATATTTTTGCCATTTGCAAAATGTAGCTGGGGTGGGAATACTGGGTGCATTCAGTTCTTTAATGTTTGCTAAGCCTAAACAGCTTGTTTGTTGTACTGTTTCATTTAAAAATATAATTTGAACAGGAATCATACATGCTCCAAATAAAGCTTCTCTTCCTCCTATATGCAAATTGTTTGTTCCCCACATTCATTTTAAGTCAATTGACTTCGCCCCATACTCATAGCCTTTTATAGCCAATCGGGAACCAAATTAATTAGAGTATATACATTTTCTATCTGTCAATAAAAGAATTAGATTTTCTATTTCTGGCAATTTAAAATAATAGGACTTTACATTGAGTCTAGAAAAATATGCACATTTTTCAGTATTCTTTTTAGAACTGCCTACTGGTGGAGTCGGGCAGTGTTCCCATTGTGTACATTTAAAAATAGTCTTTGGGGCACTTGCTTTGTGAATGTAATAAGGTCCATAATAATTATAACAGAACATGTCTCCATAATTTCCTTTAAACTGCTATACATCTTCATTTTCAAATACTGTATAATATTATAGATCAGACATCATAGCATTAACAGTTTTCACATCCCAATCATCAGTAACCACTCCGGGTGTGATCACATCAGTAATGGGAGTTTGAATACATATGGTATTTAAATGACCTCAGTAGGCCCATATATATTGAATAATACTTTGTCCCAAACAATCCCATCAGGAATTGGTGTGGCTATAATGTTCACCAGAGGCAACTCTCTTTGAATTTTGTGCAATGAAAAATGTGGTTTTAGAACCTCATCCACCAGTTCTACTGTAGAGCGTTCAGGAAGAAAATGACCATGCATCAGGAGAAAGAAGACAATGACTAACTCAAACCAAATGAGAAAGGCAAATATAATTTAAAAAAAGCCATAGATAATTCCATGGCGAAATGAAATAGTTAATTTTAAGCTAGTGTATCAGCTTACATGATCTTGACAGTTCTTTTGCGATAGAGGCAGATGAGTCGCTGAACGTATTGTTAATGTCAACAAAATAACCAGAATCTGTTCGTGAATAAACTGGAGGACTCCCTTGGTGATTCATATTAAATTACGAGATCCGTTTGTGTAGAGTTTGTAAGAAATTGCTCATTGTTTTAATTACTGATTGTAGAAGTAGTTGTAAGTGGAACTAATGAAAACTCATTTTCCACCCTCCCCAAGTAAAGAGAGGCATCAACATTGCTGTTGAAGACTTGTAGTGGAACATCCTGATCTGTAGTGGGAGGGTTTCGGGCACTACTTAGGAGTCCTCTAGGTCTGCTGTGCAGGATCAACCACATGGTATAGCTTGACATTGTCGATGGAGACAAAGCAATTTTCTTTAGAGCTAGGCAGTGGTGGTAGAATCACAGTTCTGGGACCGTGTATTCCCAGGACTGGAACCAGTGCAGATAAGAAGGACCAAATTCCTTTTTCACAGCAATCTTTTCACGCACTAGATCCCCAAGCTTAGGAATCCAGCCGGTTGATGTTACTGGTACATCCCTGATTCCAAAGGAGACAGCATTGGCAGATGCGTTGTCGTCACGGAACTGTTGTAAGTCCTGCAAGATAGTGACATGGTTATTTATGTCAAAGGGTCTATCCCCCACCTCCACGCCAGGACCATCAAGATCTGGAACATACTTTTGAGTTCCAAAAGGGCATACGTATGATGTATGTCCCCCCAGGGACCCTCTAGGCAGATTGTTAAGTGCTCTCTTGACTCCATACAGGTGTGTAGGCCAACTACGACCCATGCCCAATACTCTAGCTGTTAAGGATTGCTTTAAATCTTGGTTTTGTCACTCTACTACACTATTTCCCTCAGGGTGAAATGGAGATGAGTAGTGTAGTTGGACTCCTAATGAAGCCATGGTGTCCTTGTAAGCCCTTGAAGCAAAAGCAGGGCCCCGGTCCGAGTGGAAAGCCGCAACAGTATTTGGACCAATAAAGAGTTGCACATCTTTAATAACAGTTTGGGCATAAACCGAGAGTTGTGGCCAAACCCACAGAAATCTGAAGCATGAGTTAACAGCAACCAGGATGTATTTGTGTGCATTATCTGGTGTCAGGGGACCACAATGGTCCAAGTACAAGCACTGTAATGTTTTTTTGGAAATTAAGAGGGGTGTCTGCGGTGGGCATTCCACTGTCGACTCTTTTATTTGCTGGCAGATGTCACAACAAAAGACATACTGCTTGGTCTGTTTCTATAGACCTGGCCACCAGTATTGTGATTGTAATATCGACATTGTAGCCTCCACACCAGCATGGGCAGAGGCAACTCCCTCATGCCTTGCTTTTACTAACCCAGGTCTTAGTTCTTTATTGGGAATTATTAAAACTCCCACTCCTTGTACTGTTACATGTGTATCAAACAAGCCTGCCATCCTGTAGGAATATTTAGCATGATACGCTTTAGGAAAAAGCATGCCGTCAGGTGAAGCTGCCACGGCTGCCAATGATTCATCTTCCACTTTTAGCTTAGAACAAGTTACTGCAGCAACAGATGCCATAGCTAATTCTGATTTGGCTGCTTCGTCAGCCAGAGTATTGCCTTCAACACGCTGATGTTTCCCCCACATAGTCTGTGTTTAACGTTGTTGCCTTTTGAATCTTTGAACACATTTTGGCACCAGTAATGCAGAATTTCAGTGAAGGACTGGACACAATAGTATGAATCACAGACAATCAATGTCATATGCTCAGGATCCGTACGTTCCAGTGCCATCCCCAGAGCCTTGAGCTCTGCAAGTTGTGCAGTGCAATCTCCTAGAGTCTGAGTGTAAGTATTTTGTATATGGAACTTGCCATCCTTCATGTAACCACTCACGACTGCACAAGCAGCAGAGTATTAATGTTTTGTTCCTATCGCTGGTTGGGCTGAGCCATCAGTGTACAGAATATTATGATATTGTTTGATAGGCAATGTATTTGCTGGAACTGGATATTCAAATTCATATTGTAAGAATTCTTGGGTCTGTAATTTGGATACAAAGACACAATCAACATCAGTGGCTGTCAGAGGCATTGCCCATTGGATCCAACATGGATGTAGTGCTTTGGCGTTTGAAACGCTTGCTTTAGTAACAGCCTCAAGGGCTGGAATCGGGGATGCAACAACAATGCACTTCCCCTGGGCAAGAGGTCTCACTTTAAGGACCGCCATCTGGACAGCAGTGAGTATTTTCTTCCTGGGAGCATAGTGTTGTAAAGCTGTGGAATATAAGAGTGATTTATATGCAACTGAGACGGTCTCACCCTCATTGAATGTCACATACGTGAAACCAATGGCACCAGCAATTACTCTGATGACCAAATGTTTCTGATTGTCCCTTGTATGCAAGTGTTTTGCTTCAAGTATGTCTTTTTGCAAAGATTTCATGATCCGTGTGTTCGACTGTCCAAAATTTACCAGTAAAATCAGAACGTATGAAATCGTGCAATGGTTTGATGCGGTGTGCATAATCTGGAATATATGTTCTGCCAAAGGTTAAACAGCCCAACACTAACTGGAGCTTTTTTAGTGTGTTTGGAGGCTGTAGTTGTGCATATTTTTCTGAAGATTGAGGTGCCAGGCTCCTGCCTTCATCCGACAATTCATATCCCAGATACAAGACACTGAGGAAGGCTATTTTCATTTTTTTAAAGTTGAATTTGTAGTCGATTTTAGCAAATCCTACAACAATGCGGGCTACCCATCTTAAATGTTGCATGAGGTCGTCGTCTGTGAGACAAATGTCATCCACATATGACAACACCTCAGGGTCAATGTCATGTAAAATAGATGTTACACGAGCTGAGAACAGTCCTGGGCTGTTCCTGTACCCCTGTGGAAGGCAGCAGATTTTTTTCTGAGAGCCAAGGGCTCTAAAACTTGTTAGGTCCCTAATTTCAGGTACTATGTTTTGGCAGAAAAAACTATTGGATATATCCAGAGTCGTCTTGTATTTTCTGCGCACAATATTGTTCATAAGTGCTGTGCTGTGTGCATTTTGTATAGCAAATGTTTTTGTGTGACTATTTAAGTGTTTGTAGTCTAAGACTATTCTATATGAATGGTCGGGTTTAGCGACCGGAAATAATGGATTATTCATGGATGAGTCTGAGGGTTCAATGACACCCTGGTACTCCTATAGGTTTGATGGCATGCATTTCCATGAGCTTTCTGAGAACAAGGGGCAAAAAGGATTTTTCAATCACATCCTCTCCATAAGCGAGATTGAGGATCAATTCTGGCAGCCAATCTTTTTCAGTCAGCAAAATATCATAAATGGAAATGACGCGGTCCCAAAGATAGCGTGAATTATGCGTTCAATGTCCCCTTCTAACTGAATAGTTACTCTGTACACCCTATTGGGTGTGGCGGCACTCATGCCCGCAGTCTCAACTTGTAAGAAGTCATCAGTTGCTTTCACCTCTAGATACTCTTGAAGACCCTGGTGAACTATTGTGACCTCTGCTGCACTATCGAGCAGTGCCAGTGCCCACTTCGTGTTCTTCAGTAAAGTCCTCTTCTTGAGTGGCATGTCGAATTGTAACTGCTGCCACTGTTTTCTTTTTAAATTGGGGTTCTTGTTGGGGAAGTTTCTGTTCTTTTTTAACTTAAACTTCAATTAGCATTGTGAGTCCTTTCTCGGTTTCACATACTCTGTTCGCTGCTCTGACTGCCCACCTCTCTCGCTGCATTTTTCCGGTGAGTCCTGAAAGGAACGAGATTGGCATGCATCAGTATACTGATATCTGTCAGGCCTTTATATATTATCTGTACTTCTAAGTTTATACCTGTTTTGTGGGAATCCGTGTATGGAGATTCTCGTCTTTCTTTTTTAGGTGTTTGTTGTTTTTTATCCCAGCGTCTTTTGGAATCTTCAGGCACTTGCTTGGTAGTATCTTTATTATATCTGCCTTGAAACTGTGGTTTAATCGGTCTGGTCCCCAATACTATAATAGGTCTCTGCGATAATCTTTGGTAGCTCTCGTACTTGATCCTGTGGAGGAACATCACAGAGCAGCATGCACACTGCTAGTGCAAGTGCTTCCCCTTTAAGATTACTTAATGTAGGAAATTACCATCTTACCTGGCATGTTACCCCCATATTTCACTGTATGTGTGTTGTTTTAGCCTTTTTGTCACTGGGATCCCGCCAGGCAGGACCCCAGTGCTCATAGTATGTGCCCTGTATGTGTTCCCTGTGTGGTGCCTAACTGTATCACTGAGGCTCTGCTAACCACAACCTCAGTGTTTATGCTCTCTCTGCTTTCTAACTTTGTCACTGCAGGCTAGTGAATACATTTACCAATTCTCATTGGCACACTGGTACACCCATCTAATTCCCTTGTATGTGGCGCTTAGGTACCCAGGGATTTGGGGTTCCAGGAGAACCCTATGGGCTGCAGCATTTCTTTTGCCATTCATAGGGAGCTCAGATAATTCTTACACAGGCCTGCCACTGCAGCCTGCGTGAAATAACATCCATGTTATTTCACAACCAATTTTCACTGCCCATAAGTAACTTATAAGTCACCTATATGTCTAACCTTCACCTGGTAAAGGTTGGGTGCCACGTCACTTAGTGTGTGGGCACCCTCGCACTAGCCAAGGTGCCCCCACATCGTTCAGGGCAAATTCCCCGGACTTTGTGAGTGCGGGGACACCATTACACGCGTGCACTATACATAGGTCACTACCTATGTATAGCGTCACAATGGTAACTCCGAACATGGCCATGTAACATGTCTAAGATCATGGAATTGTCACCCCAATGCCATTCTGGTATTGGGGGGACAATTCCATGATCCCCCGGGTCTCTAGCACAGAACCCGGGTACTGCCAAAATGCCTTTCCGGGGTTTCCACTGCAGCTGCTGCTGCTGCCAACCCCTCAGACAGGATTCTGCCCTCCTAGGGTCCAGGCAGCCCTGGCCCAGGAAGGCAGAACAAAGGATTTCCTCTGAGAGAGGGTGTTACACCCTCTCCATTTGGAAATAGGTGTGAAGGGCTAGGGAGCAGTAGCCTCCCCCAGCCTCTGGAAATGCTTTGATGGGCACAAATGGTGCCCATCTCTGCATAAGCCAGTCTACACCGGTTCAGGGATCCCCCAGCCCTGCTCTGGTGCGAAACAGGACAAAGGAAAGGGGAGTGACCACTCCTCTGACCAGTACCTCCCAGGGGAGGTGCCCAGAGCTCCTCCAGTGTGTCCCAGACCTCTGCCATCTTGGAAACAGAGGTGTTGGGGGCACACTGGACTGCTCTGAGTGGTCAGTGCCAGCAGGTGACGTCAGAGACCCCCGCTGATTGGCCTCCGACGTCGTGGGACCCTTCTTTGAAACTCTGCATGGACTCCGGTTCACAAATCTTCCAAGTGCCTGTTCAGATACTTCTGCTGGTGCTACCTGCTTCTGTGGGGACTTTCTGAGTTTCTGAGTGCCCCCTCTGTCTCCTCCTCCAAGGGGCGACATCCTGGTCCTTCCTGGTCCCCAGCAACACCCAAAAACCTCTACCGTGACCCTTGCAGCTAGCAAGGCTTGTTTACGGTATTACTGCGTGGGAATACTTCTTCAACCTTCAACGCGACGTGGGACATCTTCCAATCAAAGGAGAAGTTCCTAGTCCTCTCCGTTCTTGCAGAATTCCAAGCTTCTTCCCTTCGGAGGCAGCTTCCTTGCACCTTCATCCGGGGTTTCCTGGGCTCCTGCCCCACCGGACACAGTTGCGACTATTGGACTTGGTCCCCTTGCTTTGCAGGTCCTCAGGTCCAGGAATCACTGCACTGCTGGTGTTTGTTGTTCTTGCAGAATCCCCCTATCACGACTATTGTGCTCTTTTGGGGTAGTAGGTGTACTTTACTCCTACTTTTCAGGGTCTTGGGGTGGGGTATCTCGGACACCCTGACTGTTTTCTTACAGTCCCAGCGACCCTCTACAAGCTCCCATAGGTCTGGGGTCCATTCGTGATTCGCATTCCACTTTTGGAGTATATGGTTTGTGTTGCCCCTAGACCTATGCTTGCCTATTGCAACCTATTGCAATTCTACACTGTTTGCATTACTTTTCTGACTCTTACTTACCTGTTTTGGGTTTGTGTACATATAACTTGTGTATATTACTTACCTTCTAACTGATGGTACTCACTGAGATACTTGTGGCATATTGTCATAAAAATAAAATAACTTTATTTTTAGTAACTCTGTGTATTATGTTTTCTTATGATATTGTGCATATGATATAAGTGGTATAGTAGGAGCTTTGCATGTCTCCTAGTTCAGCCTAAGCTGCTTTGCCATAGCTACCTTCTATCAGCCTAAGCTGCTAGAAACACCTCTATTCTACTAATAAGGGATAACTGGACCTGGCACAGGGTGTAAGTACCACAGGGTACCCACTATAAGCCAGGCCAGCCTCCTACACTTAATATAATTGAAGATAGCGTGGCAAAGTTGCCCATTAATTGCATCCCCAAATTGAGGGAAGCCCTGTATTCATCTTGAATTTGTTTTAACACCTCCAGATGATTGTCAAGTGCTGGTGTACCATGTGCAGTGGTATAGAGCATGGCAAATACCGTGCCCGTGTATTGCAGTTACCAACAGTGGGAACCATCCCATGTGCAGTGGCATTGACCATGACAAATACCATGCCCCATGTACAGCAGTTACCAACTGTGGGAACCATCCCAAATGGCAAGCACATAGTGAGAATTCTATTTTTACCCTGAAGTCCTGTATGAAGAAAAACTGCTTCCCGTGCATTTATTTTTTGAGCTAACCAACACAGAATTTACTCCCGTTCTGTGGGTACCTTACCCATGATCAAATGTACAGTCGCAGGGTTAATGCCTGGCGTGACTCCATGCTGTTGCACTGGGGCAGCAAGTGCTGGGTTAATATTTAAAGTTTGCATGGCAAACTGTACTAATGATCTGTATTTTGTCGTGAGCTCCATATATAGGCCACAAACCTCACCTACCGCTAAGGTTGCTGCATCAGGGTGTGGTGTACATGTGGCCAATAAAGGCCAGATTGGGCCATCATTGCTCAGATGACCTAACCTAACATGTAATATTGTATGTGGTAGGGCACTATCAAGCCAGTTGCTATGGTCTTGATAAGATAAAGGTATTTCTAAATATGCATTAGTTCTATATTGGTCAGGTATGTTTGCAGGTGTATAGTGGTGAAATGTATTTGTGTTCCCATCTACTGCTGGAAAGGTGACCCAAGAAAAACAAATCTGTTCTATAGGCTGGATGACCCTCAACAACAAATGTAATTGGACCTCCCTGGGCTGTTAGGCCATTTGCCAATAAATGAGCTGTAAGGGGTGGTCGCTTTTTACTGCAATTGCTACCCGTTGTGGGTTCGCCATTTTAATGGTAAATGTATGTTCAGAGATAACGAAACCTAGTGGGGATTAGTCCTTTTAAGGTTCAAGCTTGAACAACCTAAAGCTCAAGATAGGTACTACCTATTTAGACGAGGAGGAAATCCTCAAAACCCCGGACATCTCCACATATAGTAGCCTCAATTGAGACAGAGATACTTAGGAGAATCCAAATATTTGTTCCTGACCAAACATTGGTGGTGCCATGTTGCATAGGTTCTCCTTATGCTAATGAGGCTACTGGATTTGGGAGACAGGATCACACGTATTGTGACTACTAAGTAGAATTCTACACCACATGATGCCTGTCAGCCTGATCCGGGTTCTCCTGCTAACTAACAGTGCCTCATCTCTGACCGAGGTGATTGTGGCAACTGGGTGCAGGACAAGGAAGACTATTCAGGGAAATCATGGTTGATCAGATCCCTTCCCTTTCTTTCAGTTAGCAATGGGTCTCATACAGGCAAAGACAACAGAGGCAGAATATGGTTCAATAAGGATTTATTGAAATAACTGCATCTTAGATAAAAAGGCATGTATTGCAATAACTAGGATAATAAAACACAATAAAAACAAACAGGTGACTAACAGAGTCAAACACAAGAATAGTCCTACCATACTGTCACTAGAGTGATGTCTATATTTCTTCTACTTACACTATTTCTGAGCACAGCGCAATAAGTCTAATCTGCCCTTTGGGTTTCCCCCCTGGGGGTACATCATCCCTCATACCTGGAGGAAGAAGCCTGTAGTCTAACGAGACGCCGTCCCATGGGGACCAAGTGTCCCGCCACCTAAGCAAGTAGCTGCAGCGAAGCAGTCACCAATCAGCATGCAGTAGTGGTCATCTGGCTGGAATCTCCCTCTAAGGTGTGACAAAGGGGGTGTTTTTTATGTTAAAACAGCTGACATTCTAAGAAATAGTCCCCACGTATGAATGTGTGTTTTCTGTGAATGTTGGAGACACAACATACCTCGTTTGTTGACAACCCTTCCTGACTGTAGCTTTGGAGAAAGAACCAAGTGAAATAAATGTCCTACTAAGAACATTATGATTTCCTAGGAAAAAGTACAATGAGATACAGAAAATAAAACAGCACTGCAAGTGTTGCTATTGCTAGACAAATAAAGTAATGCTGAATAAAATGTAACAAGGTTAAGGTGCACAGTGGCAGGCCTAATTAGCTTAAAACAATGTGTCTAAAACATGCTAAAATAGCTATACAACAGGTCCATCGGATGAAGACTACCTTCCGCTTCCATGTGTGTTCTTGCAATAACAAAGCTCTTGTATAATCATAACTATTTGTGGCATTTATTAGAAATATTATAAGGCTTACTAGATTCAGAGTTGTAAGTTTTAAAGTAAATATCTATTTATAGTTTGTACACAACATCAATCTATTGTAATCAACTGCTGCATTTCAACTTATAAGCGTATTTACTAAGAATTCACCCAAAACAGCGTAGCAAGGCAAGTTGCTGCACTGCATTGCGTGGATTGGAGAGAACAGAACAGTGCCATATTCACCAATATATGGCGCTGTTCAGCTCCCTTTGTGTTGGCACACTTCTGGCTACATAGTGCTACTTTTGTCACCCTTGAGGCCATGTTGCAAGGGTGCCTGGGTCATGGGCAAGATTGTTTTAGTGCATGAAAGGATATTTCTTGCATGAAAAATATCCTTAGAAGTATATTCCTCTGTGTGTGCTGCAGAGTAATCCACACATGAAAAGAGGAAGTAAAGAAGAGAAAAGAAGATACTTTTGGCTCTTTGTCAAATAAGCATAATTGGTGCAAGCCCAGATTTCCAAGTCTTTGTAAATCTGGATTTGCATCAAAATATAGGGTGGTTGCATGGGAACACCAATGCTACTCCCACATAACACCTACCTGAGGCAAAGTAACACAGTGCAGTGAATAGTGCTGCATTGTGATTGTGTTACCTTGTATTAACTAAATCATGAAAAGCCACACAAATTGACTTTGCATAGATTAGTAAATGCCAAAATGGATTTTGTGATGAGGCTGTACCAGAAAAGTTACGCAACCTGACACATGATCTTAGTAAATCCAGGTCTGAATCTCATTGTCTCATATTGCACCTTAATAGTAGATTGTTGCTGATACTGTTCCTTTAGCGGTGGCACCTCAAACAAACATTGCCATGCAGGCACATATACAAGCTATTAACATTGTAATGCGACTTGGAGAATGTGGGAGAAAGGCTGACGAAGGTTCCTATACAGTTATTTGAGGCGCATTATGAACCCTTATAACTTTTTCTCCTAGCAAAGGAGAATGGGTTAATATGTATTAAGGAATACAATAAAGCATTTTTAAAACCTGGAGCTTAGAAGCTATGTCATCAATAGTTCATCAAGTACAGAGCTGTATGTAAAAACAAAAAACTACCTTAGTAACTTCAGTAGGAATCGTCAGTCGTTGTTTAGATTTCTCATAACAAAGATGCAGATTGTTCTGTGGAAATGTGTTGTTGCCAATGGCATATTTTAGGGCACTGTGCACCCCAACAAAAGAGTGATAACACCCCTGATTTTGTGCATAGAATAGCTCAACAATGTCAATCGTGCAGGTGTTTAGATTTGTTGCATACACAGTATGCTACCAGAATATTAAGTTTGAATATTTGTGCTACAATAATATTGTAGGAAAAATTAAGGCTACCTCTTGCTTGTTCTCTCTGTCTCTCTAAATATATCTAAATATAGCTCTTTAAATATTAAATATGTATTATATATATATATATATATATATATATATAGTCCATATTCGTGCCAACGCCATACACAGTTTTTTCATGAAATTTGTGGGATAATTAGAAGTGCATGGCGAGGGCTTGAACTATAGTTAACTTAGGGCACAAGTTTGTCTGTTAGTAGGTGCGTCAGTGTCTAAGTGGGTGCACGAGTGTCTGACTGGGGCTGTGAGTGGGTGCAAGAGGGTCTGAGTGGGTCTGCGAGTGGGTGTGTGACCATCTCAGTGGCTGTGTGAGTGGGCGCGTAAGTGGCTCCGTGGGTGTGTGATTGGCAGAAAGAGATTGAAAGAGAGAGGGAGGAAGCGAATGAGAGGGAGACAGACAGATACTTTTTAGGCTTTGATGTATGACATACTTAAAGTAACATATTTTTGTTTCATTTAAAAATGAAAATGTATTTTTTGTTTCAAAGAAATAAATTTTCCTTTCAATTTTGATTTAAACGTTTGTAATTTAAATAAAAAAAGAGGGAAACAAGTCCAGCTGGATTCAAACTCTCAGTGCTCAGTGTGAATTTCCTTGACTGTCATGCTGAGCTATCCGAGGTTCATATCATAAAATAAAAATAAAATTGCTTTTTAATTGCAGTTTAATTCTTCAAACATGTAAGCTACCTGAGGTCTACAGAACTTTGGACTCTGCAAAAGGATGTGGTAAAACCAAACAACTAATTTTCAATACAAACCAAAACTCCAGTCAAGAATAAAGTGAAGGGGTTTATTAGAAACTTAAGCTCAAAGACATGTAGACAATTCACAACACAAAGTTATAAAGATTCAGAATCACCAAGGGCTATCCAAAGCAATGAAATAAGTTTAGGCGGGTAAACAATAACAGAGCTAGGCACTCAACAAAGACAATACAGAACATCAGTAAGATAACTTGATAAAGGGAAACAAGCAGTGCTCAGCTTTAATAAACACTAAGGCAGTTCAAATCATCAAGTTCAGTTTAGCTGGGCATGGGTACCCCTACAGTTTAGCCAATTCGAGAATAACATGTGTGGGACAGAATACATGCGGGCAAAAGACAACAAAGCAAAAGGGGCAAAAGAAATGGAAAGATAACCTTGTGCAACAGGTTACTAACTAAGAGATGCAGAAATTAGGGAAAAATGGAAAGTGTCAGCATTTCAGAAGCTTGGTCAAGAGTCTTCTTTTTTGGGCTGGGGAAAAACATTTCTAAGTCTCAGCAAGGCATTTCAAAGGGGTAAGGGCAGAGAGGAAGATACTCTCCAAGGGGCTCAGCAAACCGAGAAGAATGGCAAAGAACGTTCTGTTGCATCTGCTCCAGTGAATCTGAATCTATTCTGAGTATAGTTGATCATCAATACTGTATAGTTCATAAGGCAAGCTGATTTGTCAATGCAATAGTTCATTTGATGTTGAAGGGACATCATCCAATATAAATCAATCACACGACTTCAACTTGAAACATTCACATGCTTTCCCGGGTTTGCCATGAGAATGGAGTCCATCAGTATACTTTCATGCAAGATTTTAACACATTTTTAAATTGTCAGTCCACGAGTTCCTTCTTCCAAAGACATCTATCACCAAACTAGTCTTCTCATGGGAATGAAGTCTGAAAGAAAGATACATGTTAGAAAGCTGACTTGACATTCTCTGCACAGTCACGAAATACAGGGCCTAACAGGTCTCACTTAGACCAATGCAAGAAAATTAAAACAGCACATTAATACATTCAAATAAAACACATTTTAGTACGTAAACTATATTTCTGCATTAACAAGTCTTCATTAGCATTAATGTTACAGTAACTTTAAATGAAATTACTCTGTTAAGACATTTCAGTCAATGTGGTGCAAAGCTGCATTTCTGTATTTTTGCAAACATTTTTTAAAAGATTTATTGTGTGAAATTCAATATCGTTTGAACACAGACTATTAGTTTAGACTCTTAAATATGACATAATGACAGTTTAATTCTTCAAACATGTAATTTAATCTCAATACCACCTTTGTACCAATAAGTAGTCTACGACAAATATACACAACATAGTTCTTCAGTGCATCATTCTACATTTAAACTATTATCACTTTGATTAACATAATGTATAAACTGTCACTTATAGATGCTCTCTGTGACATGAGGGACAGTACTAAAGATTCTGCTACATCAGTCTCCCCTCTGATGGTGAATCAAGGCATCACAAAATACTCCAACTGTCATATTCAGTGAGACAGCTCAAAACTTCAGAAGTTTATTCAGGGAATGCCTTCTGAAGTCCGCTAGCTGCTTGATGTTACCATAGTATATGCTCCTTCTAGGGGGCGTGGCCAAGCGGTTGAAAATGGTGCACACCTAATTCTGCTGCTCCGGACGGGCCGGAACTTTATCCTTCATTTATACCTCCCCCGGGGCAGTCTAAGCCCGGAAAGGAGCGGGGACCCAAGTGAGGGTGCTGGGCATCAGCTGACCCCGAGACGAGCGCTCCTGGGGACATTGCCTGCCTCCGGCAGACTCCTGGGCCTTCGGACCTGCCGCCGCGCTGTCCTCGTGGGCCGCGCCCTAGAGAGGACTAGTGCGCGCCCGCCCCTGCGGCTGTACGATGCTTCGGAGGGGCATCCCGGACCGGAGCCGGAGCCTGAGGTGACCCCCCCAAGCCCTCCCGTGGCCCGTCGGCGAGTGAGGTGCCCACGCGGGAGCCGCAGGTGAGAGGGGTGGGGCAGGCGGGATCGTGGCCCTTGCGGTCCCGCGAGCGGGACTTGAAGGGGTGTGCTGCTCTGGCCCGCGAGGCGATTTTGGGGACCGAGGCGGGGGGGCCTAGAGGAGAACTGGGGCCCCTGCTGCGGCGAACGCGAAGCAGGTTTGCCCCCCTTGGTGGAGTAGAACGCTGGGCATGGACCGGGGAGCGAAAGGCGAACAGAAGGAACTGCCCGCCTATCTTGCGGTAGGGCCTGGGGCGGCACCGTGTGAGAGCAGTGGGGCTGACTGGAGGCCTTCTTGACGGACCCTAAGAGGAGAGGCATCGGAACAGGCCCAGCGACATCCCAGGGGTGAGGGTACCCGGACGCTCCCCGGTGCGGACGAAACACTTGGGGAACTGAATTGTGACAGTCAGCCCGTGATCCAAGAGGAAGGTATAGTGGCATGGCGCTGCGTGGTGACTCGCTGGAAACAGATGGCATGGACCTGTGCACCCTTGCAAAAGACCCACTGGGCAGTGACCTGTAACGTGAGCCTTGTTTATGTGACCCGTATCAAGCCCTGGGGTAGAGATTGCTGCGAACGGGTTGGTGATACCCCATCGGACTGGCGGGGTGCATCCTTAGGCCTCTGGTGAACTGGAGAGCGAGAACACTGACTCTGATGCCACTGGGATCGGGCCTGGGAGCCATAGGGGCCCTGGATAGTGCTTGGACTGGGACCTATTGAGCTGGTCTCTGGTTCGCCCCCTAGTGGAGCGGTCACCCACACACCAAATGTCCCCTAAGAACCGCCACAAGACCAGAGATATGGATGGCGCAGCGGCTCACGGTCACGGAGGGGGAGATGCGCAGAGCCCACCGCAGACCCAAATGCAGGACACCCTAGATAAAATCCTTGGTGCGATTGAAGATACCAAATTGACACTGCAACACGACATCAATCAGGTCGCAGTTGAGCTGGGCCTCCTGAGGGCCGACCACCACAAGTTGTCAGACAGAGTGAAAGAAACAGAAACCACGTTGGCCGACATCGCACCAAAACAAAAAGACCTGCAAGCGGAAATGACGCAACTCAGGGACAGAATGACACGCCTAGAGCAAAGAGCAGAGGACGCAGAGGGGAGAAGTCATCGGAATAATGTGCGTGGGGGGGGGGGGGACTCCCGGAAGGGACCGAGGGATCGAATATGGTAAAATTCCTCGAAAAATGGCTGAGCACTGTAGTGGCGCCGGATGGGCTGACCCCCTTCTACACTCTGGAAAGGGCACACCGGGTGCCCTCGAGACCCTTGGCTCCAGGCAGGCCCCCACGGGTGGTGATCGCAAGATTACTACACTACAGAGACCGGGACATACTACTGCAAAGAGCACGAGAGGAAGGCCCTTTCAAGGTGGCAAAAGGTGAAGATTTTACTGTAGAAGTACAAAATAAGCAAGCATTTTACATCATAGTCAAAAGGGCCCTAAGGAATGAAGGCATTTAATACTCACTGTTATACCCAGCCAGACTGAAGGTAATACTAGACAGTAAAACATCATCTCCTCAGTCCCCTGAGGAGGCATGGGAATTACTGGAACCCGTGGAGTACAGACGGAGCGGCAGGTGAGGGGAGGACCACTTGGGGGAGGATCACTTCGACCCCCCCGAGGGCCACGTACCCGAAGTCGCCACCGGGGGGCACCCTCCCGAAAACAAAAAGAGAGTGGCAGAAGAGCGGCATTGGAGGCAGCGGCCCGTATGAGTGGAGAGGGGTCCCCTCTGGAGTGCTCTGGAGGAGAGTCAGACGAGACCGTGATGTTGTCGGCGGGGGCTCGAGCAGCTACGTACGAGCACCAACAGTGACCCCACAGACTGCAGACGAACTTTGACCCCCAAGGCTTATCTGGACAACCTCGGGCGGCTGATCTTGATGTACGAGAGGCCCCTCCATGCAGGGCCACCCCCCTACTAGAATCTCGCCTGTACAAGTAGACTGGCGAGAACAGCAACCAAAAGTTGACACAAGTTGAACTGTTGCACAGGTTTGTCTGTTATGGGCAGCCTACTGTTTGAGAGGTGCCCTGGGGAGGGGGAGTTGGGAGAAACAGTTATGAGTTAAGATGGCAAGGGGTGGTGAATGGTTTGAAAATAGTGGTATTCCATTACTGAACAGGGGAGAGCTGAAAGTAAAAGGGGTAAAGTGCAACCGGCATAAACTAGTGAAACTCCAAAATGGCAGAATACAACTTCTTAACGTGGAACGTTAGGGGGATGGGGTCACCGAATAAACAACACAAAATACTGGCTTACTTAAAAAGGAGGAATATACAGGTGGCAATATTGCAGGAGACCCACCTGGCAATAGGGGAACCCAAGAGACTAAGACGGAGATGGAGGGGGCGGTGTACGCAACAGAGTACTCAGCATTCGCGAGAGGAGTAATGATCTGGGTTTGAGCAGGAGTCCCGCTACAGATTGAAGCCTCCAACATAGACCGGGAGGGGAGGTTTGTGATTCTGGAGGGTAGATTGCACGGTAAACCGATAGTTCTATGCTGCATGTATGCCCCTAACCAGGACCAGATCCCCTTCCTAACTAAACTCTCGAGCCACCTCACCCGTCAAAAGAGAGGAGAGCTACTGGTCGGAGGGGACTTCAATAGTATACTAGATGTAGACCTGGATAGATCTACCCCTCCGCTGCAGGGTGCAATGACAAGTAAGATAGCCGGGAAGCTCAGTGAATGGTTGACTTTATGGGGACTATTGGATGTCTGGCTGGAGCACCATCTGCACGACAGGGACTACTCATTCTACTCGGGTCTCCACCGACACCATACCAGAATTGACAGAGTGGTATGTACAGCAGACCTTATGCGGGGGATGACCCACTCAGAATATTTAGGTCGCACATTATCCGACCATAATCCCCTGCTAGTAACATGGAGAGCGACAGAGGTTAGGCCCCCCATACCGACCTGGAGACTAACTCCGTCGGCGCTTGAAGACCCAGCATATAGAGACACCCTGAGGCAGCAC
Organism: Pleurodeles waltl; assembly: GCF_031143425.1. NCBI lineage: Eukaryota > Metazoa > Chordata > Amphibia > Caudata > Salamandridae > Pleurodeles > Pleurodeles waltl. The sequence goes on from NC_090448.1 coordinate 432,292,892, forward strand.
CTGACTGACCACATTCAAACTAACAACGGATCCACCGCCACTAGAGCAACTGAATGGGAAGCCCTTAAGGTGGTAACAAGGGGTTTTTGTATGGGACAATCTGTCAGAATTCGTCGAACACTTGAAAGAGAACTGACCAGACTAGAGAAGATAATACATGAGAAGGAACTGAGACAGGGGGCAGACACAACAGGGAATGAGGAGTACAATCAGGCAAGAAAGGAACACTCACAGACCGAAGAAAAACTCAGATGCCACCATGCACAAAAATATTTCGTCTCCTTACAGTCAGAAGAGGGTAGGTCTGGGAAAATGCTAGCATGGTTGTTAAGACCGGGGGGGGAGTTCGAGCCCATAACGAATGTACTAGATAAGGAAGGGATAGGCAGAAGTGGACCAGGTACAGTGAATAACGCCTTCAAAGAATACTACACCTATCTCTATGCGAAGCCGGAGGAAATTAGCACGGAAGTCTTTGATAATTACTTACGGCAGATACCCGTGACAAGCCTGACGGCTGAAGATAGGGCTTGCTTGGGAGGCCCAGTAACACTGTTGGAGGTTAGCGAAGCCATAGCGCAACTGGCCCCTGGGAAGACCCCTGGGACAGATGGCCTCCCCATGGATTTCTACAAGAAATTTGAGAAACAACTAGCTCCCCAGCTGGTAGAGTTATACTCAGAAGCGCTACGAATCGTAATAATGCCGGGCACCATGAGAGAGGCGCTAGTGATTCCGCTCCCTAAGACCAAAACAAAACAACCATCAGTGACTGACTTCCGCCCCCTGTCAATGCTAAATAGTGATTTCAAAATACTAAGTAAGATCCTGGCTAACCGGCTGCTTGACTATGTACCAACTCTTGTACATGAAGATCAGAATGGTATCGTCTCGAACCGCAACACCTCTCTGAATCTGAGTCGCCTATTTGCGATCCTGAATATGCCTAGTAACGTGAGACCAGCAACGGGGGTGTTGCTAGCGGTAGATTTTGAGAAAGCGTTTGACTCGATCAGATGGGACTACCTAAGAGCAGTGATGCTCCGTATGGGAATGGGTGAGGATTGGGTTAGATGGGTTGACCTATTATACATGTCTCCGCTAGCGAGAGTAAGAACAGGCAAGACAGTATCTGATACTTACCCAATTTATAGAGGAACCAGACAGGGCTGCCCATTGTCCCCGCTGTTTTTTGCCCTGGCCATCGAGCCGCTGGTGTCCCAGATGCGACGGGATGGCGCGGGTAGAGGAGTGGAATGGGGACACCAAGAACATATCATCTCGCTATATGCGGACAATATACTTGTATACCTCCGGGACGGAGAGGGAGACCTCTCGTGGCCCCTTGGAGTGCTGGAACATTATTGGAACATCTCTGGATTACGCCTTAACCGTGGCAAAACATATGTGTTCCCCGTGTGGCGAACGGCCGACAGCTTGCCCCGAGGACCTGATTTGGGCCCCACGAACAATCAAATACTTGGGAATCCAGGTGTTTCATGATAAGACAGATCTGCGCGAGGGTAACCTGGGTAAGGCGCTACGATCACTGAGGTCCCCAGTTGAATTCTGGCGATCACTAAAACTAATGATAATGGCCAGAAAAGCATTATCTAAAATGATCATGCTACCCCGTTGTAGGAAAGTACCATCTTGCCTGGCATGTTACCCCCATTTTTCACTGTATATATGTTGTTTTAGTTGTATGTGTCACTGGGACCCTGGTAACCCAGGGCCCCAGTGCTCATAAGTGTGCCTGAATGTGTTACCTGTGTAGTGACTAACTGTCTCACTGAGGCTCTGCTAATCAGAACCTCAGTGGTTATGCTCTCTCATTTCTTTCCAAATTGTCACTGACAGGCTAGTGACCATTTTTACCAATTTACATTGGCTTACTGGAACACCCTTATAATTCCCTAGTATATGGTACGGAGGTACCCAGGGTATTGGGGTTCCAGGAGATCCCTATGGGCTGCAGCATTTCTTTTGCCACCCATAGGGAGCTCTGACAATTCTTACACAGGCCTGCCACTGCAGCCTGAGTGAAATAACGTCCACGTTATTTCACAGCCATTTTACACTGCACTTAAGTAACTTATAAGTCACCTATATGTCTAACCTTTACCTGGTAAAGGTTAGGTGCAAAGTTACTTAGTGTGAGGGCACCCTGGCACTAGCCAAGGTGCCCCCACATTGTTCAGAGCCAATTCACTGAACTTTGTGAGTGCGGGGACACCATTTCACGAGTGCACTACATATAGGTCACTACCTATATGTAGCTTCACCATGGTAACTCCGAATATGGCCATGTAACATGTCTATGATCATGGAATTGCCCCCTCTATGCCATCCTGGCATTGTTGGTACAATTCCATGATCCCAGTGGTCTGTAGCACAGACCCTGGTACTGCCAGACTGCCCTTCCTGGGGTTTCTCTGCAGCTGCTGCTGCTGCCAACCCCTCAGACAGGCAGCTGCCCTCCTGGGGTCCAGCCAGGCCTGGCCCAGGATGGCAGAACAAAGAACTTCCTCTGAGAGAGGGTGTGACACCCTCTCCCTTTGGAAAATGGTGTGAAGGCAGGGGAGGAGTAGCCTCCCCCAGCCTCTGGAAATGCTTTGTTGGGCACAGATGTGCCCAATTCTGCATAAGCCAGTCTACACCGGTTCAGGGACCCCTTAGCCCCTGCTCTGGCGCGAAACTGGACAAAGGAAAGGGGAGTGACCACTCCCCTGACCTGCACCTCCCCTGGGAGGTGTCCAGAGCTCCTCCAGTGTGCTCCAGACCTCTGCCATCTTGGAAACAGAGGTGCTGCTGGCACACTGGACTGCTCTGAGTGGCCAGTGCCACCAGGTGACGTCAGAGACTCCTGCTGATAGGCTCCTTCAGGTGTTAGTAGCCTTTCCTCTCTCTAGGGTAGCCAAATCCTCTTTTCTGGCTATTTAGGGTCTCTGTCTCTGGGGAAACTTTAGATAACGAATGCATGAGCTCAGCCGAGTTCCTCTGCATCTCCCTCTTCACCTTCTGATAAGGAATCGACCGCTGACCGCGCTGGAAGCCTGCAAACCTGCAACATAGTAGCAAAGACGACTACTGCAACTCTGTAACGCTGATCCTGCCGCCTTCTCGACTGTTTTCCTGCTTGTGCATGCTGTGGGGGTAGCCTGCCTCCTCTCTGCACCAGAAGCTCCGAAGAAATCTCCCGTGGGTCGACGGAATCTTCCCCCTGCAACCGCAGGCACCAAAAAGCTGCATTACCGGTCCCTTGGGTCTCCTCTCAGCACGACGAGCGAGGTCCCTCGAATCCAGCGACGCTGTCCAAGTGACCCCCACAGTCCAGTGACTCTTCAGCCCAAGTTTGGTGGAGGTAAGTCCTTGCCTCACCTCGCTGGGCTGCATTGCTGGGAACCGCGACTTTGCAGCTGTTCCGGCCCCTGTGCACTTCCGGTGGAAATCCTTCGTGCACAGCCAAGCCTGGGTCCACAGCACTCTAACCTGCATTGCACGACTTTCTAAGTTGGTCTCCGGCGACGTGGGACTCCTTTGTGCAACTTCGGCGAGCACCATTTCACGCATCTTCGTAGTGCCTGTTTCTGGCACTTCTCCGGGTGCTACCTGCTTCAGTGAGGGCTCTTTGTCTTGCTTGACGTCCCCTCTCTCTGCAGGTCCAATTTGCGACCTCCTGGTCCCTCCTGGGCCCCAGCAGCGTCCAAAAACGCCAAACGCACGATTTGCATGTAGCAAGGCTTGTTGGCGTCCTTCCGGCGGGAAAACACTTCTGCACGACTCTCCAAGGCGAGAGGGATCTGTCCACCAAAGGGGAAGTCTCTAGCCCTTTTTGTTCCTGCAGAAACCTCAGCTTCTTCTGCCCAGTCGAAGCTTCTTTGCACCCGCAGCTGGCATTTCCTGGGCATCTGCCCATCTACGACTTGCTTGTGACTTTTGGACTTGGTCCCCTTGTTCCACAGGTACCCTAGATTGGAAATCCACAGTTGTTGCATTGCTGGTTTGTGTCTTTCCTGTATTATTCCTCTAACACGACTCTTTTGTCCTTAGGGGAACTTTAGTGCACTTTGCACTCACTTTTCAGGGTCTTGGGGAGGGTTATTTTGCTAACTCTCACTATTTTCTAATAGTCCCAGCGACCCTCTACAAGGTCACATAGGTTTGGGGTCCATTCGTGGTTCGCATTCCACTTCTGGAGTATATGGTTTGTGTTGCCCCTATCCCTATGTTTCCCCATTGCATCCTATTGTAACTATACATTGTTTGCACTGTTTTCTAAGACTATACTGCATATTTTTGCTATTGTGTATATATATCTTGTGTATATTTCCTATCCTCTCACTGAGGGTACACTCTAAGATACTTTGGCATATTGTCATAAAAATAAAGTACCTTTATTTTTAGTATAACTGTGTATTGTGTTTTCTTATGATATTGTGCATATGACACTAAGTGGTACTGTAGTAGCTTCACACGTCTCCTAGTTCAGCCTAAGCTGCTCTGCTAAGCTACCATTATCTATCAGCCTAAGCTGCTAGACACCCTATACACTAATAAGGGATAACTGGGCCTGGTGCAAGGTGCAAGTACCCCTTGGTACTCACTACAAGCCAGTCCAGCCTCCTACATTGGTTGTGCAGTGGTGGGATAAATGCTTGAGACTACTTACCACTCTTGTCATTGTACTTTTCATAAGAGAAAAATATACAAAACAAGGTCAGTGTATATACACATAGCCAAAAAGTTTTGCATTTCCTCTTTTCACTCTTTTCTAAGTGCTGAAAAGTACTCCTAAACTTTCAAAAAGTTCTTAAAAGTTTAAAAAGTTTTTTTCTGTCTTTCCAAAAAGTTCTGAAATTTGTTTTTCTCTTTTTCTATCACTTTAACTCTCTCAAAAAAATGTCTGGCACAGGAAAAAATGTTGAACTGTCCAAACTTGCATATGATCACCTTAGCTGGAAAGGAGCAAGGAGTCTCTGCATAGAGAGAGGTTTGAGTGTAGGGAAGAATCCTTCCTTAGAACTGTTAATTAATATGCTTAGAGTACAGGATAAGGCCATAAGTGCCCAATCTGTAGAAAAAGTAGCTAATGGTTCTCAATCTGATCCAGGGACTCCCCCAGGAAAAGGTTCAGGAAAGAAACTTCTCAGCCTGCCCATTACTAGACAGTCTAGCATAGTTGGTACAGAGGTTGAATCACACCATACTAATGGTGTGCTCTCACATTATACTGGTAGCCAAGCTGTTAGGGTGCCCTCTGTAAGGGACAGGTCTCCTTCTGTTCATTCCCATCATACCTCTGTATCTAGAAATGTCCCTCCCACCCACCCTGATGACAGATTGTTAGAAAGGGAGCTCAATAGATTGAGAGTGGAACAAACCAGACTGAAGCTCAAGAAGCAACAGCTGGATTTGGATAGACAGTCTTTAGAAATAGAGAGGGAAAGACAGAAGTTGGGTTTTGATACCCATGGTGGCAGCAGCAGTATTCCCCATAGTCATCCTGCAAAAGAGCATGATTCCAGGAATCTGCACAAGATAGTTCCCCCTTATAAGGAGGGGGATGATATTAACAAGTGGTTTGCTGCACTTGAGAGGGCCTGTGCTGTACAGGATGTCCCTCAAAAGCAGTGGGCTGCTATCCTATGGCTATCATTTAGTGGAAAAGGTAGGGATAGGCTCCTTACAGTGAAAGAAAATGATGCCAATAATTTCCAAGTTCTTAAGAATGCACTCCTGGATGGTTATGGCTTAACCACTGAACAGTACAGGATAAAGTTCAGAGAGACCAAAAAGGAGTCTTCACAAGACTGGGTTGATTTCATTGACCAGGCAGTGAAGGCCTTGGAGGGGTGGTTACATGGCAGTAAAGTTACTGATTATGACAGCCTGTATAACTTAATCCTGAGAGAGCATATTCTTAATAATTGTGTGTCTGATTTGTTGCACCAGTACTTGGTGGACTCTGATCTGACCTCTCCCCAAGAATTGGGAAAGAAGGCAGACAAATGGGTCAGAACAAGAGTGAACAGAAAAGTTCATACAGGGGGTGACAAAGATGGCAACAAAAAGAAGGATGGTAAGTCTTCAGACAAGGGTGGGGACAAATCTAAAAATGAGTCTTCATCAGGCCCACAAAAACACTCTGGTGGGGGTGGTGGGCCCAAATCCTCCTTTAATCAGAACAAGGAAAAGAAACCATGGTGCTATTTATGTAAAATAAAAGGCCATTGGACAACAGATCCCAGTTGTCCAAAGAAAGGCACCACAGCTCCTACCACTACAACCCCTACTGCTACACCTAGTGTCCCTACTAATAGCAGTGGTGGTGGGAGCAAACCTACTAATAGCCAATCCAAGGGAGTAGCTGGGCTCACTTTTGGTAATTTAGTTGGGGTTGGTCTGATTAGGGAGACCACAGAGGCTACTTTAGTCTCTGAAGGGGCTATTGATTTAGCCACTTTGGTTGCTTGCCCCCATAACTTGGAGAAGTACAAGCAACTAACCCTAATAAATGGTGTTGAGGTCCAGGCCTACAGGGACACAGGTGCCAGTGTCACAATGGTGATTGAGAAACTGGTGCACCCTGAACAACACATACTTGGACACCAGTACCAAGTAACCGATGCTCACAACATAGCACAAAGCCACCCCATGGCTGTTGTAAATCTCAACTGGGGGGGGGTAACTGGTCCAAAGAAAGTTGTGGTAGCTTCAGATTTACCTGTAGACTGTCTTTTAGGGAATGATTTGGAGACATCAGCTTGGTCAGATGTGGAGTTGGAGGCCCATGCAGCAATGCTGGGCATCCCAGGGCATATTTTTGCTTTGACAAGGGCTCAGGCCAAAAAGCAAAAAGGACAGGGAAGCTTGGATCCTGGAACAATGGACCAAGTGCTCCCTAAAGCTAGGGCTAGTAGAAGCAAACCACTTCCTACTATCCCTCCCTCTACAGTGGATTCTACTTCTGAGGAAGAAGAATTCCCTCCCTGTGCAGAACCTACACCAGAGGAGCTGGAAGCAGACACTACTGAGCTTTTGGGTGAAGGGGGGCCTGCCAGAGAGGAGCTGAGTGTGGCACAGCAAACCTGTCCCACATTAGAGGGTCTCAGACAGCAAGCTGTCAAACAGGCTAATGGGGATGTCAGTGACTCTCACAGAGTTTACTGGGAGGACAACCTCTTGTACACTGAGCATAGGGATCCTAAACCTGGAGCTGCCAGGAGATTAGTGATTCCTCAGGAGTACAGAAAGTTCCTCCTAACACTGGCACATGACATTCCCTTAGCTGGGCACCTGGGTCAAATGAAAACTTGGGACAGATTGGTACCATTGTTTCATTGGCCTAGGATGTCTGAGGACACAAAGGAATTTTGTAAGTCCTGTGAAACCTGTCAAGCCAGTGGCAAGACAGGTGGCACTCCAAAGGCACCCCTTATCCCACTGCCTGTGGTTGGGGTTCCCTTTGAAAGGGTAGGGGTTGACATAGTTGGCCCCCTTGACCCTCCTACTGCTTCAGGCAATAGGTTTATCTTGGTGGTAGTGGACCATGCCACAAGATATCCTGAAGCTATTCCTTTAAGGACCACTACAGCTCCTGCAGTGGCAAAGGCCCTCCTGGGAATATTTTCCAGGGTGGGCTTCCCAAAGGAAGTAGTATCAGACAGAGGAAGCAATTTCATGTCTGCATACTTAAAGGCCATGTGGAAGGAGTGTGGTGTAACTTACAAGTTCACAACACCCTATCATCCACAAACAAATGGACTGGTGGAGAGATTTAATAAAACTCTCAAAGGCATGATTATGGGACTCCCTGAAAAACTCCGCAGGAGATGGGATATCCTTCTACCATGCCTCCTTTTTGCCTACAGGGAGGTACCCCAGAAAGGAGTGGGCTTCAGCCCCTTTGAACTTCTTTTTGGACACCCTGTTAGGGGTCCACTCACACTTGTAAAGGAGGGTTGGGAACAACCTTTAAAAGCTCCTAAGCAGGATATTGTGGATTATGTACTTGGCCTCAGATCAAGGATGGCTGAGTACATGAAAAAGGCCAGTAAAAACCTTCAGGCCAGCCAAGAGCTCCAGAAGCAATGGCATGATCAGAAGGCTGTTTTGGTTCAGTACCAACCAGGGCAGAAAGTGTGGGTTTTGGAGCCTGTGGCCCCAAGAGCACTCCAAGATAAATGGAGTGGACCCCACACAATTGTTGAAAAGAAGGGTGAAGTCACCTACTTGGTTGACTTAGGCACTGCCAGGAGTCCCCTTAGGGTGCTCCATGTCAACCGCCTGAAACCCTACTATGACAGGGCTGATCTCACCCTGCTCATGGCAACTGATGAGGGACAGGAAGAAGACAGTGATCCTCTACCTGATCTCTTCTCTTCCACAGAACAAGATGCTCTTGTGGAAGGTGTAGTTTTGGCTGATTGTCTTACTGCTGAGCAGAAAGATAATTGCATATATCTCCTAGGACAATTTTCAGAACTCTTCTCCATTGTGCCAGGCACCACTTCTTGGTGTGAGCACACTATAGATACTGGAGACAGTTTACCTGTCAAAAGTAAGATCTATAGGCAGCCTGACCATGTCAGGGACTGCATAAAGCAAGAAGTTCAGAAAATGTTGGAACTAGGAGTGGTTGAGCACTCTGACAGTCCATGGGCTTCTCCTGTGGTACTGGTACCAAAACCCAATTCTAAAGATGGAAAGAAGGAAATGAGGTTTTGTGTAGACTATAGAGGTCTCAACTTGGTAACCAAAACTGATGCTCACCCTATACCCAGGGCAGATGAGCTCATAGATACACTGGCATCTGCCAAGTATCTAAGCACTTTTGATTTGACTGCAGGGTATTGGCAGATCAAATTTTCAGAAGATGCTAAACCTAAAACTGCATTTTCTACCATTGGAGGACATTACCAGTTTACTGTAATGCCTTTTGGTTTGAAAAATGCACCTGCCACTTTTCAGAGGTTGGTGAACACAGTCCTGCAAGGGCTGGAAGCTTTCAGTGCAGCATATTTGGACGATATAGCTGTCTTTAGCTCCAGCTGGGATGATCACCTGGTCCACCTATGGAAAGTTTTGGAGGCTCTGCAAAAAGCAGGCCTCACTATCAAGGCTTCAAAGTGCCAGATAGGGCAGGGTAAGGTGGTTTATCTGGGACACCTTGTTGGTGGGGAACAGATTGCACCACTTCAGGGGAAAATCCAAACTATTATTGATTGGGTTCCCCCTACCACTCAGACTCAGGTGAGAGCCTTCCTAGGCCTCACTGGGTATTACAGGAGGTTCATTAAGAACTATGGCTCCATTGCAGCCCCTCTTAATGACCTCACATCCAAGAAAATGCCTAAAAAGGTATTGTGGACAGCAAGCTGTCAGAAAGCTTTTGAGGAGCTGAAGCAGGCCATGTGCTCTGCACCTGTCCTGAAAAGCCCTTGTTACTCTAAAAAATTCTATGTCCAAACTGATGCATCTGAATTAGGAGTAGGGGCAGTCCTATCACAACTTAATTCTGAGGGCCAGGATCAACCTGTTGCTTTTATTAGTAGGAGGTTGACCCCTAGAGAAAAGCGTTGGTCTGCCATTGAGAGGGAGGCCTTTGCTGTGGTCTGGGCTCTGAAGAAGTTGAGGCCATACCTGTTTGGCACTCACTTCATTGTTCAGACAGACCACAAACCTCTACTTTGGCTAAAACAAATGAAAGGTGAAAATCCTAAATTGTTGAGGTGGTCCATATCCCTACAGGGAATGGACTATACAGTGGAACATAGACCTGGGAGTAGCCACTCCAATGCAGATGGACTCTCCAGATATTTCCACTTAGACAATGAAGACTCATCAGGTAATGGCTAGTCTTATTGTCCTTCGTTTGGGGGGGGGTTGTGTAGGAAAGTACCATCTTGCCTGGCATGTTACCCCCATTTTTCACTGTATATATGTTGTTTTAGTTGTATGTGTCACTGGGACCCTGGTAACCCAGGGCCCCAGTGCTCATAAGTGTGCCTGAATGTGTTACCTGTGTAGTGACTAACTGTCTCACTGAGGCTCTGCTAATCAGAACCTCAGTGGATATGCTCTCTCATTTCTTTCCAAATTGTCACTGACAGGCTAGTGACCATTTTTACCAATTTACATTGGCTTACTGGAACACCCTTATAATTCCCTAGTGTATGGTACTGAGGTACCCAGGGTATTGGGGTTCCAGGAGATCCCTATGGGCTGCAGCATTTCTTTTGCCACCCATAGGGAGCTCTGACAATTCTTACACAGGCCTGCCACTGCAGCCTGAGTGAAATAACGTCCACGTTATTTCACAGCCATTTTACACTGCACTTAAGTAACTTATAAGTCACCTATATGTCTAACCTTTACCTGGTAAAGGTTAGGTGCAAAGTTACTTAGTGTGAGGGCACCCTGGCACTAGCCAAGGTGCCCCCACATTGTTCAGAGCCAATTCACTGAACTTTGTGAGTGCGGGGACACCATTTCACGCGTGCACTACATATAGGTCACTACCTATATGTAGCTTCACCATGGTAACTCCGAATATGGCCATGTAACATGTCTATGATCATGGAATTGCCCCCTCTATGCCATCCTGGCATTGTTGGTACAATTCCATGATCCCAGTGGTCTGTAGCACAGACCCTGGTACTGCCAGACTGCCCTTCCTGGGGTTTCTCTGCAGCTGCTGCTGCTGCCAACCCCTCAGACAGGCAGCTGCCCTCCTGGGGTCCAGCCAGGCCTGGCCCAGGATGGCAGAACAAAGAACTTCCTCTGAGAGAGGGTGTGACACCCTCTCCCTTTGGAAAATGGTGTGAAGGCAGGGGAGGAGTAGCCTCCCCCAGCCTCTGGAAATGCTTTGTTGGGCACAGATGTGCCCAATTCTGCATAAGCCAGTCTACACCGGTTCAGGGACCCCTTAGCCCCTGCTCTGGCGCGAAACTGGACAAAGGAAAGGGGAGTGACCACTCCCCTGACCTGCACCTCCCCTGGGAGGTGTCCAGAGCTCCTCCAGTGTGCTCCAGACCTCTGCCATCTTGGAAACAGAGGTGCTGCTGGCACACTGGACTGCTCTGAGTGGCCAGTGCCACCAGGTGACGTCAGAGACTCCTGCTGATAGGCTCCTCCAGGTGTTAGTAGCCTTTCCTCTCTCCTAGGTAGCCAAACCCTCTTTTCTGGCTATTTAGGGTCTCTGTCTCTGGGGAAACTTTAGATAACGAATGCATGAGCTCAGCCGAGTTCCTCTGCATCTCCCTCTTCACCTTCTGATAAGGAATCGACTGCTGACCGCGCTGGAAGCCTGCAAACCTGCAACATAGTAGCAAAGACGACTACTGCAACTCTGTAACGCTGATCCTGCCGCCTTCTCGACTGTTTTCCTGCTTGTGCATGCTGTGGGGGTAGCCTGCCTCCTCTCTGCACCAGAATGTCCGAATAAATCTCCCGTGGGTCGACGGAATCTTCCCCCTGCAACCGCAGGCACCAAAAAGCTGCATTACCGGTCCCTTGGGTCTCCTCTCAGCACGACGAGCGAGGTCCCTCGAATCCAGCGACGCTGTCCAAGTGACCCCCACAGTCCAGTGACTCTTCAGCCCAAGTTTGGTGGAGGTAAGTCCTTGCCTCACCTCGCTGGGCTGCATTGCTGGGAAACGCGACTTTGCAGCTGCTCCGGCCCCTGTGCACTTCCGGCGGAAATCCTTCGTGCACAGCCAAGCCTGGGTCCACGGCACTCTAACCTGCATTGCATGACTTTCTAAGTTGGTCTCCGGCGACGTGGGACTCCTTTGTGCAACTTCGGCAAGCACCGTTTCACGCATCCTTGTAGTGCCTGTTTCTGGCACTTCTCCGGGTGCTACCTGCTTCAGTGAGGGCTCTTTGTTTTGCTCGACGTCCCCTCTCTCTGCAGGTCCAATTTGCGACCTCCTGGTCCCTCCTGGGCCCCAGCAGCGTCCAAAAACGCCAAACGCACGATTTGCATGTAGCAAGGCTTGTTGGCGTCCTTCTGGCGGGAAAACACTTCTGCACGACTCTCCAAGGCGAGAGGGATCCGTCCACCAAAGGGGAAGTCTCTAGCCCTTTTCGTTCCTGCAGAAACCTCAGCTTCTTCTGCCCAGTTGAAGCTTCTTTGCACCCGCAGCTGGCATTTCCTGGGCATCTGCCCATCTCCGACTTGCTTGTGACTTTTGGACTTGGTCCCCTTGTTCCACAGGTACCCTAGATTGGAAATCCACAGTTGTTGCATTGCTGGTTTGTGTCTTTCCTGCATTATTCCTCTAACACGACTCTTTTGTCCTTAGGGGAACTTTAGTGCACTTTGCACCCACTTTTCAGGGTCTTGGGGAGGGTTATTTTGCTAACTCTCACTATTTTCTAATAGTCCCAGTGACCCTCTACAAGGTCACATAGCTTTGGGGTCCATTCGTGGTTCGCATTCCACTTCTGGAGTATATGGTTTGTGTTGCCCCTATCCCTATGTTTCCCCATTGCATCCTATTGTAACTATACATTGTTTGCACTGTTTTCTAAGACTATACTGCATATTTTTGCTATTGTGTATATATATCTTGTGTATATTTCCTATCCTCTCACTGAGGGTACACTCTAAGATACTTTGGCATATTGTCATAAAAATAAAGTACCTTTATTTTTAGTATAACTGTGTATTGTGTTTTCTTATGATATTGTGCATATGACACTAAGTGGTACTGTAGTAGCTTCACACGTCTCCTAGTTCAGCCTAAGCTGCTCTGCTAAGCTACCATTATCTATCAGCCTAAGCTGCTAGACACCCTATACACTAATAAGGGATAACTGGGCCTGGTGCAAGGTGCAAGTACCCCTTGGTAGTCACTACAAGCCAGTCCAGCCTCCTACACCCGTCTCCTATATTACTTCACCAACTTACCCCTTCTGATCCTGACATCATGGGTCCGTGAGCTTGATGTCCTACTTAGGGAGCTTATATGGGATGATGGCCGGAGACGCACATCGCTCTCGATATTACGCAGACCAGCCCATCAAGGAGGATTGGGAGCCCCTGATTTCGAAGCCTATTACTTAGCTTCACAGATGCAGTGGGTAGCCAGGTGGCTTATAGGCAGGGGCCAATTGGAGAGATTCATCAACCAGCGGCCAAAGACATTAACCGGTTCGCCGCGCGGTTGACATGTAGGAAACTTACCCCTCACACGCACAGCCAGATGCCAAGAGTGGCACTGGCATGTTGGAAAAGATGCGCAAAAAGGGTAGGAGTGGGTCCCCCGTACTCCCCAGCCTTGCCCCTGGCGGCTCTTGTGACTGAAACTGAAGGGAGGAATTTGAAGGACCCAGGTATTGGTTCCTGGAGGAGAGCTGGAATAGAAACAGTTGGAGACCTGTTCCATGAGGGAATATTGAGATCCTTTGCTAACCATGTCATGGATGGAATCCCCCCGGGGCAGTTCCTCCTACACCATAAATTGATACACACGCTGAAAACGCACTGGACCACTGTCAATGTAGAGCCCCCCACCCATAGAATATTACATTTCCTATTGACATCGGGCGAAGAGACCCATTTGATCACTAAGTTATACCGCGCTCAAATTGAGGATGCACTAGACTCCCTGGGACCACTGAGAGAGAGATGGGGGAGGACAGTTGGCAGGGAACTGACAGATGCAGAGTGGAATAGGGCCCTGGCTTATCCCCGGAATGTTGCCCGCAGCACAGGGTTGCGGTATATACAATACAACTACTTACATAGAACGTACCTTACCCCACACCGATTAACAGTAATTTATGGTGGAGACCCTAGGAAGTGTCCCAGATGTAAAAACACAGAAGCAAACTTTGACCACATGGTATGGTCCTGCCCTGAGATTCAGCAGGGATGGGGCGAAGTGATCTCTGAACTGTCCAGACTGCTAAGTGTGAACTTGAGCCCGACCCCCAACGTGTGCTTGCTGGGCTATGGAGATGAATTGCCACAGGGAAGGGCCGAGATCCGATTCTTGAACCTGGCCTTGGCCTTGTACAGGAGACAAATCGTGAAGAACTGGAAAGCGCAGCTTCGCCCTCCCCGGGTCAGATGGAGACAAGATGTTGCAGTGTGGGCTAGGGCTGAACTCCAGGTCCTTAAGAGCGAGGAGGGGAAAGGTCTACGACGTCACCCTGTCGCACAGGGATGGTAAATAGAAGTGACAAAATGGAACGACATAGTAAGGGCTACAGACGCGGATGCTGACGTAGACGCAGCGACAGAAGGGGAAACTGGGTAAATAATGAGAACAAACGGACGTTACCACACTCACCAAAATGCAGATAAACTGTGCAGGAGGGAGACGGGAACAGAATAAGGGACGAGCCACCAATGAACAGAGTTCAGACATTGAGTTACAGACAAATCAGACATAAGAGAACCCCACCCTCACGAAACCAGGCCAAGGCTAGGAGTACTTATACCATATAAATCCCTGAAGAGAGAAGGGAAAAAGACACAGCCAACCCCTACATCAACAACCACCACCCCCCACAGTACCATCTAGTTTTTAGTTTGAATTAATAACTGTTGAATAGACACCAACCGGGTTGCATGACTCCTAGAATTACACAGAATCATAACACCCAGCTTATAGAACATCCCATAGGAAAGTTGAACTACCAATGTAACGCTTGTATAAAAGGAATAAAACACTTAAGATAACTGACTATGAGGTAGTACAATCAAACAACAGATACAGGGTTGATTTTAAAATTGTTGTGTACAAATGTAATGCATACTAAGCGATTCTGCAACTGTAACAATGTTTTATTAGACAACAAAATGTTAATAAAAATATATTAAAAAAAAAAAAATAGTATATGCTCCTTCTAGTCTCCAATTCGATCTCCTCTCTACTCTGGGCTCTTCTCTCCTCCATCTGCTTGTACAATTTTTAAACAATAACTGCAACTAGGTAACACAAAGCCTAAATCATTAGGGGTCTCAAAATGGTTCCAACAAATCCTTTCCCTAGATTTGCAAAATTCTTTCCAATTGCTGAAAACCCATTACCTATTGCTTCCCATGGACCTGTCGTGGTTAACTCTTTCAGGTCAGGCTTTTTTGCAATGTATTTTCTTATTTCCATACTATTATCTGGAATATACATGCAACACTGTTTGGCTTCAACATTTTTTAAACTCTGTCTTCTTTGCAAGAAGAATGTCTAACACAAGGTGATTTTGAAAAACCATTGATTTTGCAGTGAACATTTATTTTCCATTGATAATATGGTACCTGCAGTGTCTGTCGATAAGTTATCTACTGTTGCTGACAGCTTTCTTATCTTGAGATTATTCAAAATGACACCTAATCGAATTATGGCACCAAAAATATCTCCTTCAATCTCTGAAGCAGAAGGACCTCCCTTAATTCTGGTGTTTGATTTCTCATCCCAGACTGGATCATTCAAATGGTGCACATGATATATCTTTGGAAAAACTACTCCCCGATAACATGTACCATACCATCTTTATAGCAGCTTGTAATAGGCATTCTTTCCACATATGAAATAAACACCTGGTATGGTGGGATATTTTTCACTCATCACAAAGGTCCACACAATCTTAAACACAATGACGTCTACATTCACTACTTCCTACACAATGTATGTCAGTCTTTTATCTAGGTCTATATATTCATAATTTCACTATATGTTGCCAATATGATTTCCAGCTACAGAATGTGTTTCATCGTTTACTTAATTTTGTAAAGCTATTCCCTTTTCTATTTTAGTCTTAATAGCTCTTCTCCTTTCTTCAACTTGTCCAATGAACCCCTTCTCTAATGGGGTAAGAATACAGGTCTGAGTATTCTTGTGGGCATAAACTGTACCAAAGGTCAATGTATGCTCAAATAAACATCCCACTGTGTCAAAGTTGTTTGTATTTTCATTGTTGCTCAAATGTTTCATGATTGGGACAACTGAAAATACTAGGCCATAGTTTGAGTAAAAATGTTGATAATACACCTCCTGATACAAAAGTGTTAATAACAGGCTACAGGAAATTCCATAGATTATGGGCAAAATATGGTATGTGATTCCCACACTCATTGATGAAGGCATCTGTGTGCATACATAGCAGTTTCTAGCTTCCATCATACCAGCATATTCATAAAACAGCCTATAATGCACATTTGAGGAGAAAGTACCTCTAGAACAATCAATGTATAAGTATTTCTCATCATTGTACAGGGGATTTTGATCTGGGACGGGATTTGCTAAATTTAGGGAGCTTATGGATGTAACCTTTTCTGAATCACTTGTTAAGGGCACACTCAATCCAATGAGAAATATTATGATTATGATAACTGGCAGTATCACAAAACCTATGCATATGTGTTTGCATATGCTAACTCTATTTCTATTTGACTCCATGAGTTCTCTAATTTCAGCCCAAAAGTTTTAATCAAAAATTCAAATTAAAAAATCAAATGCAGAGTGGCTTTAATGTATCACAATCTCTTTTCAGTCCTTTTTATTTGTGAGCAAAGCAAGAATCAAAAATAGTCTATTTAAAGATGCAGAGTGTTCATAAAAAGTTCCTTGATCTCCTAGAAAGGTTAACAAGAGTTTTCTCTGCTTGCAGATGTTCAAAAGCTCCCACTACAATTAAAACTGTCTCTAATAGAGGCACAACTCATAATCACTAATAATCACTTCCAAAAAAATAATGTCTTTGTTCATCCAGCAGCTCTGAGATTTGTAATTTCAAGCTCAAGAATATTGAATTGGATTTGAGTTGTTAAAACAAAAGGTTGCAAACTTCTTCTCTCAATCATTTGCAGCAAAATATGTCCATTCAGGTGCTGAGTATGTTAAGTTTGGTAATCTCTTTCTCTTTGATCTCCTGTTTACTTGACCCTCAGCATCACTGTCACTTTGACTCGACTCATCAGTCTCTTAAGCAATAGTCAGCATTTGTTCAGCTGGCAATGAGTGCTCAGTAGGCCAATTGTCTGCTGGGGAAGCTCTTTTATCTACAGCAGCTGGTCCTTCGTTAGCATCCAAGCTCGCATGAGTCAACTGATTCTGTCTCGACTCTTCTGTACCATCCAGTGTTGTTGACTCGCTGGAATTCCCCTCAGATGTAGCAGCCACATGTCCAGCCCCAACAGCTTGACTAACTTGATCCATCTAGTTCATTGTAACTGACCCTTCAGGAACAGGTGCTGTATCATCTAGAGGACCTAGAAGTTTGCAGGTGTGGCTAGCGTGCACCCAGTTAGGGAGACCAGCACACTTCACAGCTGGATTGATTTACAAAACCACTTGATGAGGGCCCATCCAACATGGTTCCAAACATGCTTTTTCATCATGACCCAGTCACCTGGACAAAGGTCATGGCAAAGCACTTGACGCAGCTATGCTGTAACTTCAACGTGAGACAAAGAACAAACCACTTCAGCTAGTCCTTTGCAATAATCTGGTACCAAGGCATCTGTAATGTTCACAAGCGCATTTGCAGGCATTGATGGCAATCTCATGACCCTCCCCATGATAATTTCATAAGGGGACAACACAGTCTGTCGGACATTTTGTGCAAGCGAATCAAGGCAAGTGGAAATGCGCCTGACCATTTCAGAGTGGTGGATGCACATACTTTCTCCAGTCTAGACTTCAGGGTACCATTTATTTGCTTGACAAGTCCAGAAGCCTCAGGTCTGTAGCTGCAGTATAATCTTTGCTCAACTTATAATGCCACACACAATAATTTCAGAACCTCATTGTTGAAATGGTTTCCTCGACCTAACTTTAGAGATGTGGGAATCCGAACTGCAGTATCAGCAACCCAAGTAACAGCTTTTCCTCTGTAATACTATCATTTCTCCTGGTCCAGGAAGCTTCAACCCAGTGTGGAAAATGGATACAATGATGAAGACATATCTCAATTCCATTGCACACAGGCAGCTCTATGAAATCCAGCTGCATTCTATGGAATGGTCCTCCTGATCTACCTATGTGACTCAGTGTAACAACTGTGCATTTTCCTACATACGTCTGCTGACATGTGATACATCTGTGGCACATGTCTTCTGCAGTCATTCTGAAACTAGGATTAAACCATATCCGTCTAAAGGTTCTGATCATTGCATCCCTACGTACACATATCTGTCCATGATAATGTCTAGCCAGGGATGACAATAAGCTTTTGGGCAGCAGTGTTCTTCCATTACTTGAAACTCAAATATCCTCATTCCTCTTGACACGTCCTACTCTAACCCAACTTTACTACTCTTCTTCTCTAACTTCTTCCTGCAACCTTTTAACTTCTTCCCATATATCAACAGCAGTTAACGGTACATTTTTACTTGTCTCATCATCTGCATAATTATTGCATTCTCCATTGAAGGAAGTACAGCGTACGGCACAATATCTCACAACCTCATCAGCGTAAGTATTACCTAAGGTTACATAGTCAGTAGATTTCTTATGGGTGGAACACTTTACAACAGCAATTTTTGTGGGCGCTCTAATACATTCAACAAATAATAGATCTTATAAATGTTGTGGATAGGTGATCCCAAGGAGGTCATGAACACTTTCAGGGACCATAACTGTCCGAAATAATGAACACCAAACCCATACTGAGTGATGATTTGTCACTTTGAGCTGTTCAGAAACACAGCAGGCCTTGGTAAAAGCAACTAATTCGGCTACCTGGGCAGAAAAGACTCTTTGAAGCCAGTAGCGAAGTAATGAACACCAAACCCATACTGAGTGACGATTTGTCACTTTGAGCTGTTCAGAAACACAGCAGGCCCTGGTAAAAGCAACTAATTTGGCTACCTGGGCAGAAAAGACTCTTTGAAGCCAGGAGGCTTCAATCATACCTGAGACTGTGCAAACTGCAATCATACCTGAGACAGTATAACCACCTCTCAGGGTACCATATTTATTTCTTAAACAGGAGCTATCAACAGACATAGGTGGTCATTATGACATCAGTGGTAAAAACAGCCTACCGCCGGGGGGATAGCCGCCAAAATACTGTCACTGTGGCTACCATCCGTCTGCCATATTATCAGCACTGTCTGAATTCCATCACAAGAAGGGCGGAAGTCCGGCAGTGATCTTGGTGGTGGGCGGTGGTAAGCTGGCGCTGCTACTACCAGCACCGCCATGCCCGTAGAACGCCGCCAGCCGTATTATGACCAGTAATACGTCCTGGCGGTGTTCTGCTGGCAGGGCGCTGCTGGCGATAGCAGTGCCCCTTCCCGTTCCCTGCCGGAAAACCTCCTCACCCAAGGTAAGTCAGGCTTCCAATAGGGGAAGGGGTGGGAGGGTGGGGGGTGTTGTGTGTGTGTGTCTGAGTGTGTGCATGAATGTCTGAGTGAGTGTGTGAATTCGCTTGTGTGCGTTGTGTTGTTTGCGTGGCTGTATGCAAGTGAGTGAATGCATGTAAGAATGGTGAAGTGAGTGTGTGTCTGCATGTTAGTGTGATTGTTGTAAGAATGTGTGTGAGCATGTCTTGACGTATGCGTGTATGAATGCGTGTGTGCCAGTGTGAGTGATTGGTGTATTCGTGGTGCATGTTTGCGGGGGTGTGTGTGTATGGGGCTGGGAGGGTGTTTGGAGGAAGGGGTGTGGGGGGTGTCAGGTGTGTGTTGGTGGGGTGGTGGAGCACCCGGTAGAGCTTACCGCCATGGTTTACGTGGTGTTGCTAACGCCACGAAAACCATGGGTGTAGGCCAGTTCATAGTGCCGCCAACCCACCAATCTCATAAAATGGCAATATGTACTGACAGCCTATTGGCGGTACCACCGCCACATTAACGCTCACCACCAGGGTCATAATGACCCCCATAGTCATTTTGTTTTTGAAACATCTTGAATGTCAGGTCTTGGTTTGGTGCACAATTCAGTCAAATTGAGACAGACATGCTCAACCTCATCCCACAATCATTGTCATTTTCAACCGGGTTTGGCAATAAGGTAGCAGGATTCAAAACTGTACATCTCTTAAGATTAATGTTTGGACAGGCAAGGAGGACCTTCTCATAGCGGGTCAAACGTACACTAGTTAAATACTGTGTCTTGGTCCAGGTGAACAATATCTTTACAGAGTGGGGAATAAAAGCATTCAGAGGGTGACCAATAACAATTTAGTCGCACAGTTCAATGCTGACACTCAGAACAGTGACTGCCTTCAAACAACCAGTCAGCCTGGAAGCCACAGTGTCAAGTGTGGCAGAAAAAATATGCAATAGGCTTGTTTCCATTTCCATGTAAGGGTGTCAATAGTGAGAGAGCACATCAATCTGTCTTGTAGCAAAACAGAGAAGAAAAAAAATGTTATAATCCGGCATTCCCAGAGCTGGAGCGTGACATGGGCTTTCTCTCAGCTCTGTGAAGGTGCATAAGCATTTGTCATCCAATGGTATTGGATAAAACACATGCTTATGTGTCAGTCTCTGAAAATGTTTGGCAAAAAGGGAAAAGTTTGAAATCCACTAGCGACAGCAGCCAACCATTCTCAAGAACATTTAGACATCCTTCTGAGGGCAGGGGGATTCAGTTTCATAAATGTTGAGAGTATTTCTTCTGACACTTTCCGCACACCTTTCTCAATGTGGTGACCTAAATACAGGACTTCTTTCTTGTAATACTGTAGTTTACCTGGGGAAAATTCATGCCCATTCTCTCCTAAATGATTCAAGAGAGCAGTTGTGTCTCTCCTTCATGCTTCTCGCGCGTTTGATGTAACAATTAGGTCATCTATATACTGCACTAAGACTGAGTGGTAGGGCATTTTAAGTGATTCCAGAATCTTTTTTAAGTTCTGGCTGAAAATTGAAGGACTCTCAGTATACACTTGTGGAACACAGCACCATGCCAAAGCGCAACTGATGAATTTGAACATGAAGATGAATTGGCTTTCCTCATACAATGGTATGGAGAAAAAGGCTTGGCACAAATCAATTAGAGCAAACCATTCTGCTTTACATGTACAGGGAGTGCAGAATTATTAGGCAAATGAGTATTTTGACCACATCATCCTCTTTATGCATGTTGTCTTACTCCAAGCTGTATAGGCTCGAAAGCCTACTACCAATTAAGCATATTAGGTGATGTGCATCTCTGTAATGAGAAGGGGTGTGGTCTAATGACATCAACACCCTATATCAGGTGTGCATAATTATTAGGCAACTTCCTTTCCTTTGGCAAAATGGGTCAAAAGAAGGACTTGACAGGCTCAGAAAAGTCAAAAATAGTGAGATATCTTGCAGAGGGATGCAGCACTCTTAAAATTGCAAAGCTTCTGAAGCGTGATCATCGAACAATCAAGCGTTTCATTCAAAATAGTCAACAGGGTCGCAAGAAGCGTGTGGAAAAACCAAGGCGCAAAATAACTGCCCATGAACTGAGAAAAGTCAAGCGTGCAGCTGCCACGATGCCACTTGCCACCAGTTTGGCCATATTTCAGAGCTGCAACATCACTGGAGTGCCCAAAAGCACAAGGTGTGCAATACTCAGAGACATGGCCAAGGTAAGAAAGGCTGAAAGACGACCACCACTGAACAAGACACACAAGCTGAAACGTCAAGACTGGGCCAAGAAATATCTCAAGACTGATTTTTCTAAGGTTTTATGGACTGATGAAATGAGAGTGAGTCTTGATGGGCCAGATGGATGGGCCCGTGGCTGGATTGGTAAAGGGCAGAGAGCTCCAGTCCGACTCAGACGCCAGCAAGGTGGAGGTGGAGTACTGGTTTGGGCTGGTATCATCAAAGATGAGCTTGTGGGGCCTTTTCGGGTTGAGGATGGAGTCAAGCTCAACTCCCAGTCCTACTGCCAGTTCCTGGTAGACACCTTCTTCAAGCAGTGGTACAGGAAGAAGTCTGCATCCTTCAAGAAAAACATAATTTTCATGCAGGACAATGCTCCATCACACGCGTCCAAGTACTCCACAGCGTGGCTGGCAAGAAAGGGTATAAAAGAAGGAAATCTAATGACATGGCCTCCTTGTTCACCTGATCTGAACCCCATTGAGAACCTGTGGTCCATCATCAAATGTGAGATTTACAAGGAGGGAAAACAGTACACCTCTCTGAACAGTGTCTGGGAGGCTGTGGTTGCTGCTGCACGCAATGTTGATGGTGAACAGATCAAAACACTGACAGAATCCATGGATGGCAGGCTTTTGAGTGTCCTTGCAAAGAAAGGTGGCTATATTGGTCACTGATTTTTGTTTTTTTTGTTTTTGAATGTCAGAAATGTATATTTGTGAATGTTGAGATGTTATATTGGTTTCACTGGTAATAATAAATAACTGAAATGGGTATATATTTTTTTTTGTTGAGTTGCCTAATAATTATGCACAGTAATAGTCACCTGCACACACAGATATCCCCCTAACATAGCTAAAACTAAAAACAAACTAAAAACTACTTCCAAAAAATTCAGCTTTGATATTAATGAGTTTTTTGGGTTCATTGAGAACATGGTTGTTGTTCAATAATAAAATTAATCCTCAAAAATACAACTTGCCTAATAATTCTGCACTCCCTGTAATTTGGAATACGATCACAGCAGGATTCGATTCCACTGGACAAATTGGAAAGACAATCTAATTGATTTTTCTCAAGTCCTGGATGTAGGAAAGTACCATCTTGCCTGGCATGTTACCCCCATTTTTACATGTATGTCAGTTTGTTTTTCCCTGTCTCACTGGGATCCTGCTAGCCAGGACCCCAGTGCTCATAGTTTGTGGCCTGAATGTGTGTACTTATGTAGTGACTAGCTGTGTCACTGAGGATCTGATAACCAGAACCTCAGTGCTTATGCTGTCTCTGCCTTTAAAATTGTCACTATAGGCTAGTGACCATTCTCACCAATTCTAATTGGCACACTGGAACACCCTTATAATTCCCTAGTATATGCTACCTAGGTACCCAGGGTATTGGGGTTTCAGGAGATCCCTATAGGTTGCAGCATTTCTTTTGCCACCCATAGGGAGCTCAGAAAAATCTTACACAGGACTGCCACTGCAGCCTGAGTGGAAAAACGCACACGTTATTTCACAGCCATTTTACACAGCACTTAAGTAACTTATAAGTCACCTATAAGTCTAACTTTCACTTAGTTAAGGTTAGGTGCAAAGTTACTAAGTGTGAGGGCACCCTGGCACTAGCCAAGGTGCTCCCACATAGTTCAGGGCAATTTTGTGAGACTTTGTGAGTGCCGGGACACAATTACACATGTGCACTACATATAGTTCAATACCTATATGTTGATTCACAATGGTAACTCTGAATATGGCCATGTAACATGTCTAAGATCATGGAATTGTCCCCCCATGCCAAATCTGGTATTGGGGTGACAATCCCATGCATCCCCGGGGCTCCACTATGGACCCCGGGTACCGCCAAACCAGCTCTCTCTGTTTTTTTCTGCAGCTACTGCTGCTGCCAACCCACTGACAGGGTTCTTCCCTCCTGGGGTCTGGGCAGCCCAGTCCCACTAAGGCAGAACAAAGAATATCCTCTTAGAGAGGGTGTTACCCTCTCCCTTTGGAAATAGGTGTTGAGGGCTGAAGAGGAGTAGCCTCCCCTAGCCTCTGGAAATGCTTTGAAGGGCACAGATGGTGCCCTTCTTTCATAAGCCAGTCTACACCGGATCAGAGAACCCCGCAGTCCCTGCTCTGGTGTGAAGCTGGACAAAGGAAAGGGGAGTGACCACTCCCCTGTCCATCACCACCCCAGGGGTGGTGCCCAGAGCTCCTCCATTGTGTCCCAGACCTCTGCCATCTTGAATCTAGAGATGTGAGGGCACAATGGAGGCCTCTGAGTGCCCAGCGCCAGCAGGTGATGTCAGAGACCCCTCCTGACAGGTGCTTACCCAACTAGGTAGCCAATCCTTCTCTGAGGGCTATTTAGGGTATCTCCTGTGGGCTTTTCCTCAGCTAACGACTTGCAAGAATTCACCAGAGTTCCACTGCATCTCCCTCTTCGACTTCTGCCAAGGACTGACCTCTGACTGCTCCAGGACGCCCTAAAACTGCAAAAAAGTAGCAAGAAGACTACCAGCGGCATTGTAGCCCCTAATCCTGCCAGCTTTCTTGACTGTTTCCTAGTGGTGCATGCTTTGGGGGCTGCCTGTCTTCATCCTGCACTCGAAGCCATGAAGAAATCTTCTGTGGGTTGACAGAATCTTCCCCCTGCTCCAGCAGGCACCAAACTTCTGCATCACCGGTACTCTGGGACCCCTCTCATCCTGACGAGCGTGGCCCTTGGAATACAAGTGGTGGATCCAAGTGACCCAGACTGTCCAGTGGTCCAACTGTCCAAATTTAGAGGAGGTAAGTCCTTGCCTCCCCTCTCTAGACAGTAATCCTGTGCACTGTGTGATCTGCAGCTGCTACAGCTTCTGTGCACTTTTCCAAGGAATCATTTGTTGCACAGCCAAGCCCAGGTCCCCAGCACTCTGTCCTGCATTTCTCAACCCCCTGAGTTGGCCTCCAGCTTCGTGGGACCCTCTTTTGCAGTGTTGAGATGACTGCCATGCTCAGTCTTTTTGAACCCATGTTCAAGGGTTTTTGTGGGTGCTACCATCTTGTGCATGGGCTCTTTATGATGCTGAGGGTCCCCTCTGTCTCCTCTCCCAAGTGGCGACATCCTGGTCCTTCCTGGGCCCGGGCAGTACCCTTTTGCCTTCACCATGACTCTTGCAGCTAGCAAGGCTTGTTAGCGGTCTTTCTCCATAAAAAAAAACTCTGCATCCTCCAGCACTCCATGGAACACCTTCTGCATGAAGGAGAAGATCATAGCACCTTTTGTTGTTGCAGAATCTTCAGCTTCTTCCATCCAGAAGCAGCCATGTTTCACCTTCATCCGGGGTTTTGTGGGCTCCTGACCTCCTGGACACTTTCACAACTCTTGGACTTGGTCCCTTTCCTTTGCAGGTCTTCGGGTCCAGGAACCCATCTTCAGTGCTTTGCAGTCTTTTGTGGTCTTTGCAGAATCCTCTATCACAAGTTTAGTGCGTTTCTGGGGAAGTATTATCTCTTTACTCCTACTTTTCAGGGTCTTGGGGTGGGGTATCTTGGACACCCTTAGTGTTTTCTTACACTCCCAGCAACCCTCTACACACTACATTAGCATAGGTGTACATTCGTCGTTCGCATTCCACTTTCAGAGTATATGGTTTGTGTAGCCCCTAGGCCCATTGCATCCTATTGCATTCTACAGTGTTTGCACAATTTTCTAACTGTTTACTTACCTGATTTTGGTTTGTGTGTATATTTTGTGTATTTTACTTACCTTCTAAGGGAGTATATCCTGTGAGATATTTTTGGCACATTGTCACTAAAATAAAGTACCTTTTTTTTTAGTAACTCTGAGAATTGCGTTTTTTATGATGTAGTACCTATATGATATAAGTGGTATAGTAGGAACTTTGTATGTCTTCTAGTTCAGCCTAAGCTGCTCTGCTATAGCTACCTCTATCAGCCTAAGCTGCTAGAACGCCACTAATCTAGTAATAAGGGATAACTGGACCTGGCACAATGTTTAAGTACCATCAGGTTCCCATTATAAGCCAGGCCAGCCTCCTACACTGGACTATTGCAATACTTTCTATTGGGTTTCTGCAGCCCTAGAATGGGAGAGTTACAAGGACTTTCCATAATCTCTTTCAGAGTACCCTGCTCAATTAACAACATATTATGGAAGTGATTCCAGTAATTGTCTCTGGCGTCATGGTATTTGGGGTTGTTTTTAGATACACTACAATTGGCTCCATTTTTATTTTTATAGGCTCAACTCTTTCGATGAGTCATATTTCCTTGGCTGAAAAATTCCAAACCTCAGGTGGCACTGTTTTTTATATTCTTGGGCAATTCATTACATCTCAGTATTGGATACAATTTAATGCTCGGGTACTGCTTCATAATTTTGCAGGGCACATCTTTCTCAAATGTTTGGATTGCGATTCCACGGGGTGTGCAGTTAATAGAGCAATTTAGCTTACACAATAGGTCATGTCCAAGTAAACTTACAGGGCTTGAATCACAAACCACAAATTGGTGCTCATTTTCAAATGAACCTATTTTTACAGAGACAGATTCTGTAATAGGGTTCGTCAACTGTTTGTTTGCGACTCCTACAACCTGGATTCTCTTTCCGGAAAGGGGCGTATTTGGTACTTCTGCTGTTCTGACAGTGGAGCGTGTTGCTGCTGTGTCAACCAGGAATGGCACATCATGACCCACAGCATTAGCATTTACATAGGGACCACGTTGATCTACATCTAAGGATGCACCTAGCAAGCAACCCTCATCATCTGAGCTATCTGCTTGAAAACATTTTGAAAATTCCTAATCACTAAAGTCCGTTAAGGGAAACTTTGATGCTATCTGATTCACATTTGTGTTTATAGTTTGATTTGTATTTTGTTGGGGAACAACCATCTGCTGTTGAGTCATTGGGGTTTGTGGAACCTGCCTCTGCTGTCCTGGGGATACATTCACATTTTGCACTTGGGGTCTTTGAACTCTTTTAGTCTGATTATTGTCCTGTACTTGAGCAACTCCAGTATCCGGTGTATGATTATTCACATTATTAAAGGGACACTCCCTTTGCCAATTCCCAAATTTCCACACACATGACATGCATTGGTTCTCTTCAAAGTATGGACATCAACCACACCTCCACTTTGATCTACCTGACCACTACTTCTTCTACCTCTAGGCTGATCAACATTCATTACCTGCTGTGGCACTCCTTGAATACCACCTGTGCTCACCATCATCTGAGGGCTTTGAGTAACTTTCTATGCAGCTTTCAGTTGCATGACCATAACCTTCTCTTTCAACTTTTTCTGCTTCAATTCCAACTCATTGCTGCAGATCTCATCAATTGGTTTGTTCTGCCAACAAATTAAATGCTGCTGAATCATGTCATCTATGTCTGGTTTCAATCCCTTCACAAATCGAAACACACAATGACGAATATTAAAGACCACACTAAAGACCAACTGCATTTAGGGCACACAAAGCCAAAATCAATAGGGGTCTCAAAATGGTTCCAACAATTCCTTTCCTTAAATTTCCAAACCACTTTCCAATTGCTGAAAAAACACAACCCATTGCTTCCCCTGCACCTTTTTTCAGTAAACTCTTTCAGGTCCTGTTTCAAGTTACAAAGATTTGCAATTTATTTTCTTATTTCCTTGCTATTATCAGAAATATAAGTGCAAAAAATGTTGTAATTGCAACATTTGGGAAACTCTGCCTTCCTTTGTGAGAAGAATGTCTAACGCAAGACGATTTTGAAACACCATTGGTCTTACAGCAAGGCATTTCTTTGTTCATTAACAATGTGGCACCTACAGTGTCTGTCTATAACTTATCTGCTATTGTTGACAGCTTTCGTATCTTGAGATCATTCAAGATGACACCTGCTGATGCAATTATGGCACCAAAAATATCTCCTACAATCTATTAAGCACTAGAACCTCTCTTAGCTCTGGTGTCTGTTTTCTCATCCCAGACTGGATCATTAAAAATGTCCATATGATATATCTTTGGAAAAACTACTCCCAGGTAACATGTAACATACCAACATTTTGACAGATTGTTATAGGCATTCCTTCCACATGTGAAACATACACCTGGTATGGTGGGATCTTGTCCATTCAACATAATGGTCCACACACTCAGAAAATCATGTCCGCACTCACTAGTTCCTACAAAATGTGTGCCAGTCTTTTACCTAGGTCTACATACACATAATTTCCCTCCGTGTTACCATTCTAAAGCCAGGAATGCTTGATTCCAGCTACGGAATGTGATTCATTTTTTCCCCAATTTTGTAAAACTGTTCCCTTTTCTATTTTAGTCTTCATAGCTCTTCTCCTTTCTTCAATGAACACCTCCTCTAATGGGGTTCAGTTCATAGTTTTCTTGTGTGGCATAAACTGTACCAAATGCCAATGTAGGCTTAAAGAAACCTCCCACTGTGTCAATGTTTTCCGTCTATGCAATGTTGCTTAAATATCTCATGATTGGGACAACTGAAAATACTAGGTCATAGTTACTATAAAAATACTGATATTACTCCTGCTGCACAGTGTTAGTAACAGACTACAGGATAGTGTGTACCTAACTTCCATAGGAAAAGCATTTTTTGACTTGGTTACAGCTGTGGCACCATTTGATCAATCTTCCTAAAATTTTCCCCCAAAAAGTGTCTTTTTGGGTCTCGTTGTGCATGGAAAGTTTTGGGGTGATCCGTCGAGCAGGACCAAGAAAAAGAGGGGGGGACAAAAAAGTGCATTTCCCATGGTAATTCCCGTAGGGATTTTGAACACGAATACAGCCCGAACCGCTGGATGGAACTGCAAATAAATTGGCAGAAAGGTAGCTCTTGGTCCAGAAAGCATGCTTTTTTGTTGTTTGGTCTAAATCGGTTCAGTAGTTTTCGCAATATTAAAGGAGAAATACATTTCTATATCTGGGCAAAGCCTAAGGAGAGATCCCATGGTGAGATTTGATTGGCGGAAGTGCTGACAGCCATCTTGGGACCAACATACATGATAGCACTCCATTGAAATGCATTGTAGTGCTTGGCTGGTTTTCAAACATATAAAGGGTCGTAACAAATTTTAGTTGCAATATAAATCATTTGTTGATGGTACCACACTAATTTTAGGAATTGTGGTGTCTTCTAAGGTGATTATACCATATTGGGATTTCAGGAATCATATTTGAGAGGAAACTTTTTTTTTCATTACTTTTACCCATGGAGATTATGGAAGGTGCTCCAGAAGCTAAAATGAGAGCATATTTTCTGTAAATTCACACTATCTTCCTCGACCATTTGAGAATGAAGTAAGACATTCTCAGTAAAGCATGAACTTCCAACAGGAGCAGCATGTCAGTTGATTCCCTTGTGTTCCACTGCAGCCTTCCAGAGTGTTATGAAACAACAACTAACAAGTGCTAACAGTCTTATGTATGACAAAAGTGTGGCACACCTGAAGCCAACTAGAGCGCTTACAGTCTTACTTATGACAAAAGTGTGGAACACCTGAAACCATCTTAATTGAAGCAAACTGGTAAAACTTAAAATATTTAATTTAGAAAGGAATAAAATGAGGGGGTTCAATTTGTCATAGAACTTATGGTTAGTGTTATAGAAAGAAAAACAAGGACTTTTTTAAGTGAGTTCTCAAATATCTTCCTCTTCTATTTCATTAAAACATTCTGACATGCACTTTCAACATCAGCAGCAAACTGCCAGTTAACTCCCTGGTGATCAGTGGCTTTACTTCAATGTTCTAGTGAGGAACTATAGAGCTAACATTCTGAATGTATGCCAAATGTTTGGCACTTCTGAATGCCATCTTGATGGAATTGAACTTGAAAACTGAAAGCATTTTATAATGAGGATACTACAGTAAATGATGAAATTAGGGAGCTTCATAACAAGTACATCTCCCAAGCTGGCTACCAGAGAAAAAATAGCCCAAATGTAGAACAAATATAACCCAAAGGCAGCCCAAGTGTAGCCTGGTGATAGAAGTGTACAAAACACTTAGGATAAAATGACTGTGCACGTCGCTGCTCCAAATTTGGCAGCGTGGTGCACCATCATTTTAAAAATGCAGGGATGTGCTATATTTACTTGAATACAGCGCACCCCTGTGTTTCCACCTGCAAAGGCGCTTATTAGGCTGCTGTGTGCCAATGCAGCAACCCTTTCACCATAGTGCAAGGATGGCTACATTGAGAGGGCAATTGTGTTTGTGCAGGAAGGAATACCTTCCTACACAAAAACAATCTTAAATGGCGATTTGCTCTTTCTATGCATGCTGCAGAATGCAGCACACATAGAAATAACAAATAACAAGGAGAAATGAAGGCTTTCTCCTCATTGCACCATGCTAATGCCACCCCTGGGTTGCATTAGATTTTGGCACTGCCTCAGGTTCAAGAAAACATGTAAATCTGGGCCAGTGTCAAAATGCAGTGGGAGTTTGTAGGAAGGTAGATTCTTTCTAGCATGGTTACCCCCATTTTTGGCCTGTTTGTCAGTGTGTTTTGACTGTGTCACTGGGATCCTGCTAGTCAGGACCCCAGTGCTTATGGTTTGTGCCCTGTTAGTCAGTATGTTTCACTGTTTTTGTCAGTATGCTTGACTGTGTCACTGGAGTCCTGCTAATCAGAACTCCAATGATTATCCTCTCTCTGGTTCCAAATTTGAAATTACACTGGTAACCCAGTAAAAAACTCCAAATTAGCCTACTGGACCCCCCTTATAAGTCCCTGGTATATGGAACCAAGGTACCCATGGCATTGGGGTTCCAGGGGATCCTTATGGGCTGCAGAATTTCTTTTGCCACCCATAAGGAGACCATACAAAGGCTTCTTCAGGACTGCCAGTGCAGCCTGTGTGAAATAGTGCATGCTCTTTTTCAAAGCCATTTTCACTGCACCAGGTCACTTAAAAGTCACCTATATGTCAGACCTTCAGACCCTGAAGGCTGAGTGCAAAGTACCTGTGTATGAGGATATCCCTGCATTAGCAGAGGTGCACCAACATTGTCCAGGCCCATTTTCCCAGACTTCGTGAGTGCGGGGACAGCATTTTAAGTGTGCACTGTACATTGGTCAATACCTATGCAGAGCTTCATAATGGTAACTCTGAATATGGCCATGTAAGGTGACTATCAACTGGGAATTTTATCCCAATATTGATTCCAGTATTGGTTGCACAATTCCATGCACTCTGGGGGCTCCACAGTGGATGCCCTGTACTGCCATACCAGCATTCTGAGGTTTTCACCACAGCCCCAATTGCAGCCACCTCACAGACAGGCTGCTGCACTCCTGGGGCTTGAGCAGCTCAATCCCGGGAAGGCAGAACAATGCATTTCCTTTAGGAGAGGGATGTTACACCATCTCCTTTTTGAAATAGGTGATACAGGCCTGGGAGGGGTATCCTCCCAGAGCCTCTTGAAATGCTTTGAAGGACACAGTTGGTGCCCTCCTTGCATAATCCAGTCTACACCAGTTCAGGGACCTCCAGTCCCTGCTCTGGCACGAAACTAGACAAAGGAAAGGGGATTGATCACTCCCCTGTCCATCACCACTGCAGGGGTGGTGTCCAGAGCTCCTCCAGAGTGTCCCTGGGGTTTGCAATCTTAGATTTCCAGGTGGTGGGGCACTCTGGGAGCATCTGAGTGGCCATGGCCAACAGGTGACGTCAGAGACCCCTTCTGATAGGTGCTTACCTGGTTAGGTGACCAATCCCCCTCTCAGGGCTATTTAGGGTCTCTCCTCTGGGTGTTTCTTCAGATTCAGATTGCAAGACTCCAGGAGGAATCCTCTGAGTCCTTGACTTCATCTTCTACCGACGGATAAATCACTGACTGCTCCAGGAACTCTAAAAAACTGCAACAAATAAGCTAAAACGACTTCTGCAACATTGTAACTTCAGCTCCTGCCAGCAACTGCAACAGTTTCCTGGTTGTGCATCCTCCGAGGATTGCCTGTCTTCAGCCTGCACCAGAAGAACCGAAGGAATCTCCCATGGATTGACGGAGTCACTTCCCTGCTTCAGCAGGCACCTCTTTGCAGCGACAACCATTGGCTTGGGTCCCCTCTCCAGACAAAAGGCATGGATCCAGCAACATGGATGGTAGACTAATGTGACTCCTTAAGTCCTGCTGTCCAGCTGTCCAGCTGCCCAACTTTGTTGGAGGTAGGGGCTTGCCTTCCCACTCAAGACAGTACCCCCCGTGCACCGCGTGACTTGCAGTTGCTAAAGGTTGTGTGCGACCTTCCAAGAAGTTCTTCGTGTACAGCACAGCTTAGCCCCCCAGCATTTGATCCTGCGACACACAGCTTCCTGAGTGGTTCTCCGGCGGCGTGGGAATCCTTTGTGTCGTGCTGCATGGGCCTCCATTTGCACCTCCTTTGTTCCCATGCTGTGGGACTCCTGTCTACGCTGCCTGATCTTCTGAGGGCTCCCTGAGTTGCTGAGAGCCCTATCTGTCTCACCCTCCTGGGTAGAGGCCACCAGGTTTCTCCTGGTCCCGGGCAGCGCCATTTTCTGGTTACTGCAAGTTATGCAGGTGCCAAGGCTTGCTGGCAAAATCCAGCAACACAAACCAGACTGCATTCATCCATCCGGCAATGGACATCTTCTGCACCAATCAGGAACCCTCATCTGTCTTCTTTGGTGCAATATTGACTTTGTCTTCTCACTGGTGGTTCCACTTTTGCACCTTATTCCGGGTTAGCAGGGGCTCCTGTTCTCCCTGGACTCTTCAGTGCTTCTTGGACTGGGTCCCCTTCTTCCACAGGTCTTCAGGTCCAGGAATCCATCATTGGTGTCTTGCAGTCTCTTCTGTTTCTTGCATTATCTTCTATCACGACTTCTAGTCTGTTTTAGGAAACTTGCTGTGTTTTCCTCCTGCTTTCCTGGGCTCTGGGTTGGGGTACACTACTTACCTTTGATGTTTTCTTACACTCCCAGCATCCCTTTACACACTACACTTGCCTAGGTGGGAAACCAACTTTTGCATTCCACTATTTTAGCGTATGATTTTTATTCCCCCTAGGCTCATTGCAACCTATTGTGATTTTCACTATTTGCACTGGTTTCCTACTGTGTACTTATCTGTTTTTGGTTACTAGTGCATATATTGTGTAAATTACTTACCTCCTAAGGGAGTATAGTCTCTAAAGTATTTTTATCACTGTGTGACTAAAATAAAGTACCTTTATTTTTGTAACACTGATTATTGTCTTTAATGTGTGTAAGTACTTTGTGACTACAGTGGTATTGCAAAAGCTTTGCATGTCTCCTAGTTCAGCCGTGGCTTCTCTGCTTACAGCTACCTCTAGAAAGCCTTGCTTCTAGACACAGACTATATTTCACTAATAAGGAAAAACTGGACCTGTTATAAGATGTAAGTACCTTTGGTACACACTACAAACCCAGCCAGCCTCTTACAGAGTTGCTGTGGCATGCCCACAGCAGTGCCCTTTGCACGCCCCTGCCCCACAAAATGCTGCGTGTGAAGGGGCCATATTTACAAGGTGGCTATTCAGTCATCTAGACGTATATATAAGGAATCTATCTTACGAGCTAAAAAAACTTGGGAGGACTCCATTTGGCAAGAACTGCTAAAAGCATCCAAATCCAACAATAATGGTAGGTTTTGGGAACTTGTAGCCAAAAGAGAGCACGGGGGGTAGAACCATCACGTCAACTCACATCCAGCCAGAAAGCTGGGTGAACCATTTTTCCTCCCTCTATAGTATAATGGACATTCTTGATGTTCCCACAGAACATGGTAAGAGAGAAGACCTCGACACTCATCAAGATATCGAATCCCCTCTTATTCAATTGAGAGAGGACCATCTAGATATTAAGGACCCAATCTGCTTCTCCATAGAAGAGACTATAGAGGCAATTTGTTCACTAAAAATCGGGAAGGCTCCAGGTCCTGATAGAATACCAGGGGATCTATATAGATCAGAACCCCGAATTTGGGCCTGGTATATAAATGCTCTCTCTAACAAAATTTCTGAAGAGGGACAGATCCCTTCTACTTGGAAGGGTGCCGTGATCATACCCATTCATAAAAAGGGTAATGCTAATCTACCAGTAAACTACAGGCCAGTTAGCCTCTTAGATAATCTACAAAAGATTTTTGCTAAACAACTGTTTGGTAGATTAACACAATGGGCCGAGGAATGTAAGGTACTATCTCCCCTTCAAGCAGGGTTTCGACCTAGAATCAGCACAGTGGACCAGATCTTTAGGTTGTCAGTGCTGTATTGGAAATACACTGTTCTCGCCAAACAGCCTTTGTACGTTGCATTTGTAGATTTGAAATCTGCCTTTGACTTGGTCCCTAGGGAGAAGTTGTGGGTGGTTTTAGCTAGAACCGGAGTACCCAGAAACCTAGTCTCCCTAATAAAGCTTCTACACGAGGAGAACTATGCGCAAGTTCGTTGGGGTGAACAAGGTGAACTCACGGACAAAATTCCTATACACAGGGGTGTAAGACAGGGATGTGTGCTGGCACCACTCTTGTTCTCTTTATTTATTAACGAGGTAGTGCAACATATGATGAACTGCCAGAGTGACGCTCCCATTCTAGGGACCCATAAAACACCCATACTCCTCTTTGCTGATGATTCGCTTTTAATCTCAAAGACTCCCATGGGTCTCCAAACCCTCCTTGATAGATTTAGTGCTTTTTGCCAGGAATATGGCTTGGAGTTAAACACAAAGAAAACCAAGTTAATGGTGTTGCGCTCCGTGAAAAGGAAGAAATGTTCCATCTTTCTCGATGGAGTTTCCCTTGACAAGGTTAGTTTCTTCGATTACCTAGGTGTAAGGATGACCGATAATTTACGCTGGGAAGAACAGATTAACAAAAGCACTGGCCTTCTCATGCATAGTGCAGCTTCCATCTTGCGCTTTTTCAGGAGTACCTCCACAAAATCTGTTTCCCCTGCTATTAAGATATATGTAGCTAAGGCGCAGGGAGCTGCTGTGTACGGCGCAGAAGTATGGGGCTTCACTAATACCAGCAAACTAACACTTGGGGAGAACACATTTGCAAGGGCCCTCTGTGCATGTCCCCCCAGTACCCCACTGACACCTCTTTTCCTGGACTTGGGTTTTAAAAGGATCGCTGACCTGATAAACTTAAGACCCTTGACATATTGGGTCAGGCTATGGACCGTCCCTGAATTAGATACATATAAAGTCGCACTTTTAGACTTGTTAACATCTTCTAATGCAACTTCTATTCCATGGGTCAAGCATGTATCTACCTGGTTCAGGATATTGGGATTAGAGGATTACTGGGAGCACCCAAACAAACTTGCAAAAGTCCATCTTAAAACACTGAAACATGTATATTGGTCCTACATAAGGAATGTTGCTATTACCCATAATTCAGGCGGCCATCTAACCAACTTATTTATAGACATCAAATGGTATCCACAGCTTGAGTCCTATTTAGACATTATACCCGATATGTTAGGCAAAAGCCTATTTGCCAGATTTCGTTTCGGGACCTTACCACTGAAGACCGTGGTGTGCAGGTGGGACACAAATGCGTCAAATGACCTTTGCCCTGCTTGTGGCTCTAATTCTGAATCAGTGGAGCACTTTATGTTTTTTTGTCCCGCATATAGGGCTCCTAGGAACAAATGGATTCGAGCCCCTTGTCTAGAAATGGGAATTAGGAACTGTGCACTAGCTTTAAGGATTTTAAAAAGCGATTCTACCAAAATGCTAATAGCTTCAGTTAGCAAATATTTACTCATGGCATGGCGCATTAGGAGCTTTTATATCCCAAAGGGTTAGCGAATATTTTATTTTTCTGTTGTCGATGTTACAATTGTGTTTTTATAGTGGGGATGAAATGCTTTTAATATTCATATTTATATTTATATTTTAATTTTTATATTCGTTATGGTAAATAGATTATGTATTGCTTTGATGATCATTAATCGAATAAAGCTCTGTTGAATGATGAATGACAAGGTGGCGTTAACTCACAAAAAGTGGCTTAAAGCGTCCTTGCAAATACAGTGCAGTGCATAGTGCTACTAGAGCGTCAATATATGTGACGCTCTTGTGGCGCTAGGGGCTCTTAAATATATCCCTCTTAGGGGCTTATTTACAAGCCCCTTGTTTCACAGGGGTGCCACTTTTTATATGGGAAAAAGTGATGCAATGGCAGCACACATGGCTTATAAATTAGCCCCTTCATTTCTTACATTTTTGCAGTTTTATATAGCACACACTTGACCGCAGGATATTGGTGTGCTTTACATGTGCATCAGTTACATTACATTAGGACTTATTCATTTTGATTTAAGGCATGAGGAGCATGAGTAATTATCCAGAGTCACAGGATTTTGAGCTGAAGCCGAAACTCGAACCTAATTCCCCAGCTGCAAAGTCTGCAGCTCTGGCCTTAAGTGGAGAAAAAACATAAAGATAGTAAATAATTTGAAAGAGCTTTGTCACTATTTGAGAATTCAGACAATATGTCCCAATTTTAGTTTTTTAGAGAACTAAACATACTTTTTATGGAGATAAGACCCACTAATTTTTATAATTTCTAAAGGAAATGTTTTAGTTATTACAATTTTGATTACATCAAGATGGCCTCAGGCATGCCACACTTTTGTAATAAATATAGAATGTTAGCATTATAGTTGTTCATTAGAATACTGTGGGGAGGCAGTGGTCAGGGGCACAGTCTTGGATAATAAAGAGCAGGGAAGAGGGTGAAGAGGCAACTAATTGACCAAGCTGGGCATTCGGGAGGGACAGTGGCAGCACAATGGAACAGGGAGAGCAGAGGAAAGGAGGAGCAGGTGCAACAAACCAACCATGCAGGACTGGCAAGAAAGGCTGTGGCAATATAACAGACCATTGAGGGCAGAAGGAAGAGGAAATGGCAGTACAAACATACATGTTACTACCTCATTCCGGCAAGAGACTCCTGATGATTTAAGTCCAAAAGGGCTTAATTGTATTTGCCTCCTGCTTCAAATCTCCTCTTTTTCAATGTATGTCTATAGGGAAAATCAACTCCACTGTTTTTTTTTTTTAAATCTCCCTCTTACCAAGTATAAAATGTTGGCACGTATAGTACGTTGGATCATGGAGGGCAGGGGGAATGAGGTAGTAACATGGACTTGGATAACAGATGGTAGGAGGGAGATGGGAGATGGGCAGGATCACCAGACTGCCCTTACAGGGCAGGTATCAGGGATTGTAGCACCTCAATACACCACACAGGGCAAGCAGGACAGCAGTGCAGCACTATGGACCATGGAAAGAAAGAGGGAGGGGACAGAGCCATGCACATGAACAACAGAGAGCAGAGGGGAAAGAGGCAAAGGCAGCAAGCCAACCATACTGGACAGACAGGAGGGACATATACAGCATAAAGAACCATGAAGTGCAGGAGGCAGGGGGCAGGGGCATGACAACAGACTAGAGAAGACAGGAGGGAGGGGATAGGGGCCTGCACATAAAAAACAGAGGGCAGTGGGAAAGGAAGCAGGACAGAAGCAGCAAGCTGACCATGGAGGTGAGGCGGGATTGCCACTGGAAGTCCAACACACCATGGAGGACAACAGTAACACCATAATGGCATCTACACAAATAATGGAGGGAAGGTGGGAGGGAATCAGTGGCAGCAAGCCAACCACAAAGGGTAGGTGGGAGGGGCTGTGGCAGCACAGAGGAACATGCATGGCAATTGGGAAGGTTAGTGGCAGCACAACAACCATGATGGGCATTAGGGAAGGTGCAGAGGTATGCACAAAGGACCATGGGGGACAGATAGGAGGGGTAGGGGATCGACACAGACAAGAGACAATAGGAAAGGGGATTCACTACAGATCACACATGGCTGGCAGGAGGAGCAATTGTAGCACAACAGAGCATGGAGGGCAAAAAGGAATGGCATCATAATGGACCATGGAGGACAGAAAGGAGTGGATAGAGGCATGTAATTTAGACAGGCAAGGTGGAGGTGGCAGCGTCAGGCGGCAGCCATCTGACGATGCAAGGCAGTTGAGTTGGGAGGGGCAGTGACAATTCATCAGAACACTCAAAGTAGATAGAAGAGGCAGTGGCAGGCCCATGGAACATGGTGGGCAAAAAGGTGGGAGCAGGGTCATGCACACAGACATCGGAGGGCAGGGGGAAGGAGGGCAGGAGCAGCAAGCCAAGCTAAGCAGGAGGGCAATGATGGGGTACATATTTGGGCAATGGAGGGCAAGAAGAGTGGGCAGCAATATCAAGCTAGATGGAGCCAGTAGCAGCACATTGGACTATGCAGGGCAGGAGAGAGGGGGCTGGTGCATGGACTCGGACAACAGAAGGAGGAGGTGGATAAGGCAGCAAACTAACTGTTCACGGCAGACAGGAAGGGCAATGGCAGAACAACAACCCCACAGTGCTGTAATGAGGGAGCAGGGGCATGGACTTTGACAATGGATAGCAAGGAGGAGGGGGGCCAGGGGCAGCAAGCCTGGGTAGGTTCAGCACAATGCCAGACCAGGCCCTACATCCCCCACCACCATGCATTGCAACGGGCATCTTACTTAACAGTACAAAAACCCTGGAAATTCAATGAAATTCCAAAAAAAACCAAAGGTTAGAAGGACTTTATTGTTTGCAAGTAGAATAAAAAGGCTTAGAAATTCACTAAAACCCCAAAGTTACAGGGATGTTGAAGTTAGGTTCAGATTTTACATGCACAAAATCAAAGAAATCTAGCTAGAGGTATTTCAAGTAACTGTAACTCGTGCCCTAAGGTAACTATAACTTGCACCTTCATCACGCACTGCTAATTACCCCAGATAATACATCACTCATGACATCTTCTATGATGTCATTGATAATATCACTATAACATTTGAGGTAAATTTATTGTTAAGAAAACTGTGCATGGTGTGGGCACATATTATAGTTATGTTAGGGCACGTTATACTTATTTGAATTAACTCTAACTATAACAGCTGAATATTCATGGCTTGGTGCAAGTAAAATCTGAACCTAACTATAATGTCCCTGTAACCTTTGTTTTTTACTGAAATATATATAGCCTGAGGGTTATGTTTGATGAAATGGGGGGTGCCCAGCACCTGCCGCAGGCCCGGGGACCGCCACCTCCCCAGGGAGGCAAGTTTAAGGAAATGCAGGGGGAGCTCCACCTCCCCGGGGCAGAAAGTTGAAGGAAATGTGGGGGTACCGCCACCTCCCCGGGGCAGAAAGTTGAAGGAAATGCAGGGGGCTGTCTGGACCCAACTACAGCCCCGGGGACCGCCACCTCCCCAGGGAGGCAAGTTTAAGGAAATGCAGGGGGAGCTCCACCTCCCCGGGGCAGAAAGTTGAAGGAAATGTGGGGGTACCGCCACCTCCCTGGGGCAGAAAGTTCAAGGAAATTCAGGGGGGCCCCCGCTGCAGCCCGGGAACCGCCACCTCCCCGGGGCACAATTCTTTAATTAAATGCAGGGGCTGCCTGGGCCCCATTGCAGCCCCAGAGACTACTATCTCCCCAGGGCACAATTCTTTAATGACATGTGTGGGTGTCACTCAGCCCCAGTGTGCCCTGGGTACCGCCACCGCCCTGGGCACAATTCTTTAATGACATGCGGGCAGCCACCCCACAGCCCTGGGGATTGCCACCTCCCCAAGGCAGATTATTTAAGAAAAAGCGGTGGGGTGCCTAGCCTCCCTCGCAGCCGTAGGGGACAGTCACTTCCACAGGGCTAAATTTATATAGGATGGGGTCCATTTTGGACCCCCACCCCCTGGGACTCCTACCTCCCTGGGGCTGTTTAAGTTGGAGGGGGCTGCAACAGCCCCCCTGTAGGAGCCATAGATTACCATGCGGACTGGCCCCATTTGGGCCACTCTAGCTATGTCATGAGGTGCCCACCTCTAGGACACAGCTGTTTGCTCTAACTTGACAGAAGCTTTGACAGCTCCTGCTAAGTCAGAGCAAACACTCTGGTTCCAGCAAGTGAGAACTGTCAAACAATGGGATCCCTGGGACTGAAATCGTCTGGTGAGGGAGGCCAGGTGCCTCCACCCAAGAAAAGACCAGATCCTGGAGGATGGGATCCCCAAGGCCAAAATTAGCCAGCGGAGGTGGGCCATGCAACCCTGCAGCCAACTCCCACTGCAAATGGTCAAAGGTCATGGGTAGCATGGGGTTGAGTGTTAGGGGTGTTGGTTTCAGGGACTGGCTGCAGTCCAGGCCCTGCAGCCAACTCCCACGGCACATGGCCAAAGGCAGTGCGTGGCATGGGATTGGGTGGATATAGGAGTTGGCTGCAGGGGCAACCCACAGTCCAGGCCCTACAGCCAACCCGTGCTGCACATGGCCACAAGCCTTGTGCAGAGTAGATGAGCATGATTATAGGGGCTGGCTCCAGGGCCTAGCTGCCGGTCAGGCACTGCAGCCAACCCCGCTGTGCACAGCCAAAGCCAGTGCATGACATGTAGTTGGGTGGATATAGAGGCTGGGTGAAGGACCTTGCCACAGGCCAGGCCCTGCGGCCAACCCCTGTTCAGTAGAAATAACACCCTTCTGCCTCGGACAGTGGTGGTATGATGGACTTTCTACACCCCTCCTCCTTCATCTGTAGCAAGGAAATGGATACCAAATTTGAGAGAGACCTTTCCTTATGCCATAATTCTTGTCAGCATCAGGAACCTGCTTCTCCATTATAATATCATTGAAGACGTTCATGGACTTTCTTCTTTCGGAGGCTCAAACGACAGTGGTACATGCACTGATAACCTCAAGAATTAAGTATGACAATTAAGTATGGCAATAGTATTTATTTGGGTTTCCCTAAATGCCTAATTAAGAAACTGCAGGTAGTTGAAAATGTAGCTGCAAGAATGGTGCTTCAGCTAGCCCTTTGGGATTCTCTCTCTGATCTCCTGAGGCAGCTTTATTGGCTGCCTATACAGAAATGTATCATTTTATAACACCTTAGTTACAGTTGTTAGAGCCTTGCATCAAAATGGTCCAGAGTACTGTGAGAAAGTAGCCTCTTTCTAGCCTTCTTACCCCCACTTTTGGCCTGTTTGTGAGTATATGTCAGGGTGTTTTCACTGTCCCACTGGGATCCTGCTAGCCAGGGCCCAGTGCTCATAGTGAAAACCCTATGTTGTCAGTATGTTTGTTATGTGTCACTGGGACCCTGCTAGCCAGGACCCCAGTGCTCATAAGTTTGTGGCCTATATGTGTTCCCTGTGTGATGCCTAACTGTCTCACTGAGGCTCTGCTAACCAGAACCTCAGTGGTTATGCTCCTTCTTTACTTTAACATTTGTCACTAACAGGCTATTGACTAAATTTACCAGTTCACATTGCCATACTGGTACACCCATATAATTCCCTAGTATATGGTACTGAGGTACCCAGGGTATTGGGGTTCCAGGAGATCGCTATGGGCTGCAGCATTTATTTTGCCACCCATAGGGAGCTGTGACAATTCTTACACAGGCCTGCCACTGCAGCCTGCGTGAAATAACATCCACGTTATTTCACAGCCATTTACCACTGCACTTAAGTAATTTATAAGTCACCTACATGTCTAACCTTCACCTGGTGAAGGTTGGGTGCAAAGTTACTTAGTGTGTGGGCACCCTGGCACTAGCCAAGGTGCCCCCACATCGTTCAGGGCAAATTCCCCGGACTTTGTGAGTGCGGGGACACCATTACACGTGTGCACTGTACATAGGTAACTACCTATGTACAGCGTCACAATGGTAACTCCGAACATGGCCATGTAACATGTCTAAGATCATGGAATTGTCCCCCCAATGCCATTCTGGCATTGGGGGGACAATTCCATGATCCCCCGGGTCTCTAGCACAGAACCCGGGTACTGCCAAACTGCCTTTCTGGGGTCTCCACTGCAGCTGCTGCTGCTGCCAACCCCTCAGACAGGTTTCAGCCCTCCTGGGGTCCAGACAGCCCTGGCCCAGGAAGGCAGAACAAAGGATTTCCTCTGAGAGAGGGTGTAACACCCTCTCCCCTTGGAAATAGGTGTCAGAGCTGAAGAGGATTAGCCTCCCCCAGCCTCTGGAAATGCTTTGATGGGCACAGATGGTGCCCATCTCTGCATAGGCCAGTCTACACCGGTTTAGGGATCCCCCAGCCCTGCCCTGGCGCAAAACTGGACAAAGGAAAGGGGAGTGACCACTCCCCTGACCTGCACCTCCCAGGGGAGGTGCCCAGAGCTCCTCCTGTGTGTCCCAGACCTCTGCCATCTTGGAAACAGAGGTGTCTGTGGCACACTGGACTGCTCTGAGTGGCCAGTGCCAGCAGGTGACGTCAGAGGCTCCTTCTGATAGGGTCTTACCTCTCTTGGTAGCCAATCCTCCTTCCTTGGTAGCCAAACCTCCTTTTCTGGCTATTTAGGGTCTCTGCTTTGGAGAATTCTTCAGATAACGAATGCAAGAGCTCATCAGAGTTCCTCTGCATCTCCCTCTTCACCTTCTGCCAAAGGATCGACCGCTGACTGCTCAGGACACCTGCAAAACTGCAATAAAGTAGCAAGACGACTACTAGCAACCTTGTATCGCTTCATCCTGCCGGCTTTCTCGACTGTTTCCAAGTGGTGCATGCTCTGGGGGTAGCCTGCCTCCTCTCTGCACCAGGAGCTCTGAAGAAATCTCCCGTGGGTCGAAGGAATCTTCCCCCTGCAACCGCAGGTACCAAAAGACTGCATCACTGGTCCTCTGGATCCCCTCTCAGCCTGATGAGCGTGGTCCCTGGAACTCAGCAACTCTGTCCAAGTGACTCCCACAGTCCAGTGACTCTTCAGTCCAAGTTTGGTGGAGGTAAGTCCTTGCCTCCTGACGCTAGACTGCATTGCTGGGTACCGTGTGATTTGCAGCTGCTCCGGCTCCTGTGCACTCTTCCAGGATTTCCTTCATGCACAGCCAAGCCTGGGTCCCCGACACTCTAACCTGCAGTGCACAACCTTCTGAGTTGTCCTCCGGTGTCGTGGGACTCCCTTTTGTGACTTCAGGTGGACTCCAGTTCACTTTTCTTCCAAGTGCCTCTTCAGGTACTTCTGCGGGTGCTGCCTGCTTCTGGGAGAGCTCCCTGACTTGCTGGTTGCCCCCTCTGTCTCGTCCTCCAAATGGTGACATCCTGGTCCCTCCTGGGCCACAGCAGCACCCAAAACCCTCTACTGTGACCTTTGCAGCTAGCAAGGCTTGTTTGTGGTCTTTCTGTGTGGGAACACCTCTGCAGGCTTCATCACGACATGGGACATCTGTCTTCCAAAGGAGAAGTCCCTAACTCCATTCTTTCTTGCAGAACTCCAAGCTTCTTCCATCTGGTGGCAGCTTACTTGCACCCTCAGCTGGCATTTCCTGGGCTCCTGTCCACTCTCGACACTGTCGCAACTATTGGACTTGGTCCCCTTGTCTTACAGGTACTCAGGTCTGGAAATCCACTGTTGTTGCATTGCTGGTGCTTGATCTACCTGCAGAATCCCCCTATCACGACTTCTGTGCTCTCTGGGGGTAGTAGGTGCACCTTACACCTACCTTTCAGGGTCTTGGGGTGGGCTATTTTTCTAACCCTCTCTGTTTTCTTACATTCCTAGCGACCCTCTACAAGCTCACATAGGTACCTTTATTTTTAGTAACTCTGAGTATTGTGTTTTCTTATGATATTGTGATATATGATGTAAGTGGTATAGTAGGAACTTTGCATGTCTCCTAGTTCAGCCTAAGCTGTTTTGCCATAGCTACCTTCTATCAGCCTAAACTGCTAGAAACACCTCTATTCTACTAATAAGGGGTAACTGGACCTGGCACAGGGTGTAAGTACCACAAGGTACCCACTATAAGCCAGGCCAGCCTCCTACATTGGTGGTGCAGCGGTGGGATAAGTACTTGCAACTGCTTTACCACTTTGTCATTTGGTACTTTTCATAGGAGAATCATATACCAAATAGTTCAGTATATGTACAGTTCACAAAAAAAAATTACTTTTCTATTCTAAAACTTTTAACAAAGTTCTGAAAAGTTTTTGAAAACTTCTAAAAGTTTTCCCAAAGTTTGAAAAAGTTTTTTTCTGTGCTTTCAAAAGTTCGGAAACTTTTTCTTTCTCACTATCCTTAAACCTTTTCTAAACATGTCTGTTGTAGAGCCCACTCCCAAAACTGTTAATGCAACATACTAGAGTTTAAACTACAAAGGTTTAAGGGGTCTCTGCCTGGAAAGAGGTTTGAGTATAGGTAAGAATCCTACAAAAGAGTTTATCTTTAA
Organism: Pleurodeles waltl; assembly: GCF_031143425.1. Lineage (NCBI taxonomy): Eukaryota > Metazoa > Chordata > Amphibia > Caudata > Salamandridae > Pleurodeles > Pleurodeles waltl. The sequence continues at coordinate 432,336,737 of NC_090448.1, forward strand.
CATGCTTGTTGTAGATGACCAGTACCAGTCTGGACCATCACATGAGAGGTTAGAAAATGGGGAAGCTTCCCAGTCTGACTCAGGGGAGTTCAATGAGAAAGCTGGGGAGGATTCTTACAATGGCCTGCCCCCTAGCAGGGCACCTAATCATGCTGATAGTGATAGAGGCTCCCACAAAAGTAGGGCATCCTTCATCCCTAGAGGTGAGGGGCCAGATGTAGCAAGGCATTAGTGCCTCGCAAACTGCGAAAAACGCCGTTTGCGAGGCGCTAATGCCCTCACGCAATGCAGAAACACATATTGCGAGTCGGTAACGACTCGCAAAATGTGTTTCAGACTCGCAAATAGGAAGGGGTGTTCCCTTCCTATTTGCGAGTCGCACCGCGATGTAGAGTTGATTTGTGACTGCGAATGCGGTTCCAAATCAACTCGCAGTTACCATCCACTTGAAGTGGATGGTGACTCATTCACAAACGGGAAGGGGTCCCCATGGGACCCCTTCCCCTTTGTGAATGCTCACAATAATTTTTTTTCAGAGCAGGCAGTGGTCCTATGGACCACTGCCTACTCTGAAAAAACCCGAAACTAAAAGGTTTCGGTATTTTTTCTATTTGCAGCTCGTTTTCCTGCACCTTTCTGCATAACATTTTGCGAGGTGCAAATTGAGAGTCGCTAGTACTCGCAATTTGCACCTCGCAAAATGTTTTCTTCCTACATCTGGCCCCAGGTTACTAGGGTCCAGACAGTTAGGGACAGGTCCCCCCATGAAACTTCCCACATTTCCTCTGTGTCAAAGCATTCCCAACCCACCCACCCTGAGGATAACTTATTAGAAAGGGAACTCAAAATGTTGAGGGTTGAAGAGACCAGACTGATACTTAAACAGCAGCAGCTGGCCTTAGATAGGGAATCCCTAGACATTGACAGGGAAAGACAGAGGTTAGGGTTAGTTCCCCATGGTGGCAGCAGCAGTATTTCTGATAGCAATCCTGTTAGAGAGCAAGATTCCAGGAATCTGCACAAGATAGTCCCCCCTTACAAGGAGGGGGATGACATTAATAAGTGGTTTGCTGCACTTGAGAGGGCCTGTATGGTACAGTTGGTCCCTCAAAAGCAGTGGGCTACTATTTTGTGGGTATCTTTCACTGGAAAGGGTAGGGATAGGCTCCTTACTGTCAGAGAAAGTGATGCCAATAACTACAAAGTTTTGAAAGATGCACTCTTGGATGGATTTTGCTTCATCACTGAACAATACAGGATTAAGTTCAGAGACACCAGAAAAGAGTCTTCTCAAGACTGGACAGATTTTGTGAAGCCTTGGAAGGGTGGTTGCATGGCAGTAGTTTCTGACTATGAAAGCCTGTACAATCTTATTCTGAGAGAGCATATTCTTAACAATTGTGTGTCTGATTTGTTACACCAGTACTTGGTAGACTCAGATCTGACCTCTCCCCAAGAATTGGGAAAGAAGGCAGACACATGGGTCAGAACAAGAGTGAACAGAAAAGTTCATACAGGAGGTGACAAGGATGGCAAGAAGAAAGATGCTGAAAAATCTCAGGATAAGCATGGGGATAAGGGTAAAACCAAAGATCCTTCTTCAAATCCTAAACACTCTTCAGGGGGTGGGGATAAAGCAAATTCTTCCTCTTCTTCACAACACACACACATCAAAACGCCTTGGTGCTTGTGCTTAAAAATAAAGGCCATAGGCCAGGGGATAAGTCCTGTACAGGTAAACTCCCTGAGCCTACCACCACTAATACATCAAACTCTAGTGCCCCTAGCAGTAGTGCTAATAGTGGTGGGACTGCTGGCAACAGTCAAAATAAGGTTGTAGTTGGGTTCACTTATGGGTCCATCATAGAAACTGGGGTAGTCAGTCCCAAGACAGTTTCTGTCGCACCTGGTGGCATTGGCCTTGCCACACTGGCTGCTTGCCCTCTTACAATGGATACGTACAGGCAGACAGTTTCAATAAATGGTGTTGAGGCTCAGGCCTACAGGGACACAGGTGCCAGTATCACTTTGGTGACTGAAAACCTAGTGTCTCCTGAACAACACATCATTAGACAACAGTACAAGATTATTGATGTCCATAACTCCACTACGTTTCTTCCCTTAGCTATAACTCAGTTTAGTTGGGGTGGAGTTACTGGCCCTCAGCAGGTGGTAGTGTCACCTAGCCTACCTGTAGACTGTCTCTTAGGTAATGACCTAGAGGCCTCAGGTTGGGCTGAGGTAGAGTTTAATACCTATGCAGCCACGCTGGGTATCCCTGAGCAATCGTTTCCTCTCATTTCAGCTGAAATGAAAAAGCAAAGGAGAGAAAAAGGCCTGAAAACTCAGGATCCTTCTCCAACAACAGGTAAAAAGGGCATTGCAGTATCCCCTACCCACCCTGCCATTCAGGATACCATTCCGGTGGTGGGAGAAACCTCTCCTGGGGTGGCACCTGTACCAAGGGAATCATCAGCTGGCACAGCTGTACTCTCTGAGGTGAAAGTACCTCTCTGTGGGATAACTAATATTGGTGAGAAAAAGTGCATCACTTTAGTTAACATGGAGCATCCCTCCACCCCTCTCAGAGAAACGTTAGTGCAGCAACCCTGCACTACCTCACAACACTTAGGACAGCATCCCTTCCCTGCTCCAACTCAAGAGAAACAGCAACCCTGTTCTCTCTTACAGCCATATGACAAGGTGTTTGCCCAGCTATGGCTTTACTAAGACAGCATCCCAGTCTGGCATTCACATCAATTGATATAGGTCCAGTGTACAATTCCCACTGCTCTAAACTTAAACATACTAATAGGAACTCTTAAAATATGACTTCACATTGTTGGCTAGCTAAAAAACTTCAAGCATGGTGGTTTACATCCCCACAGGGAAGTAACCATAAAGTGGATGATAAAGGGAATAACTAAGCTATTGCATAGCTACTCTCTACTTATCACCACTTAGACAATAAAGATCAACTGGCCAAGGTTAGCCTTATTGTCCTTCTTTTGGGTGCTGCTAGAAACACCTCTATTCTACTAATAAGTGGTAACTGGACCTGGCACAAGGTATAAGTACCACAAGGTACCCACTTTAAGCCAGGCCAGCCTCCTACACATACTACGATTTAAACTTTGCAGCTTGTGAGTGACTGTCCAAGAGCTTTACTCGTAGGGCAGAAGAGACTGTGGTCTGCGCTACATCATAATTTAACTATAACATTCAAACCAAATATCTTGCTAGTCTAACTCATTGAAGTATTTGTATGAGAGACCATTGCAATAACAATCTCTCCCTCTTCCAACCCATTATGAAATGGGAGAGACAGAGAGAGAGAGAGAGATTGAGAGAAAGAGGGAGTGAAATTGACAGAAAGATATTGACAGAGAGAACGTGAGAGAGAGGGAGAGAGTTTTTTTGGACTTTGATGAATGATAAATGTAGAATGAGATATTTTAAGACAAAGTGAAAAGAAAAGTGTATTTGTGAATTAAAACAAGCAAGATCAGCTTTCAATAGGAACCTTAAACATTTGAAGTTGAATATAAATTAAAGGCGAGACATTACTACAGTCAAACCCTCAACTCTTAGAGTGAAGGTCTGCAACTTTGACCACTAGGCAACAGACAACACAATATACCAGTTTGTGAGAGATAGTCTAAGAGCTTTACCAAAATGCACCTATAACATTCAAACCAAAGATCTTGCTAGTCTGGCTCATTGAAGTATTTGTATTGAGATAACATTGCAATAACAATCTCTCTCTCTCTTCCATTCATAATGGGATGGAAGAGAGAAAAAGAGAGACAGAAAGAGAGTGTTTGAAAAAGAAAGAGAGACATTGACAGAAAAAGATTGACAGAGAGAACTTGAGAGAGAGTGAGAGAGATGGAAAGATGTTTTTAGGCTTTGATGAATGATAAACATAGCATGAGATATTTCAGGACAAAGTGAAAAGAAAAGTGTATTTGTCAATTAAAACGAGTGACATCAGCTTTTAGTGTGAACCTTACACATTTGTCAAACCTTCAATTCTTACTGAAGGTCTGCAACTTTGACCACTGGGCCACAGGTGACACAATATGTTGTGTGTCATGACATCTCTGACATGCAACCCACAGATCGTGATAGAAAAGAGATGTGAATGTTTTACCACTAGGAAGGTCTAAAGTACTCAAAACATTAGTAAATAAAGAGACACAATACCATGACATACCAGGGTTTAAACGTTCTACCTTCTGAGTGACAGTCCACAAGCTTTACCAGGAGGGCAAAAGTGACTGTGGTCTGCTCTGCATCAAAACATACCTAGAACTTTCAAACCAAAGATCTTGCTAGTCTGACTCATTGAAGTATCTGTATGGAGAGACTATTGCAATAACAATCTCCCTATCTCTCTTTTGCATCCCATAATGGGATGGAAGAAAGTGAGAGAGTGACAGGACCACGGGGGAGCCTCAAGGGCCCCACAGTCCTAGCCAGCTCCCCACCTCCTGTGGGAGCCGGCATTGCTTTCAAAAGCAGGTAACTGCTTCAAATAGCAGCTCCTTGCTTTGGCAGCAATGTTTTAATCTGTCTACCCTGCACTCATATTTACGTGCAGAGAAGATAGATGAAACATCTGCTTTCTAGCAGCGGGGGTGCTTCACAGCTCTCGCTGTCAGAAACCGAACTTTGTTTGCTTTTGCTTGATGGGAGCAATCAGCTCCCACCAAGTAAAAGCAAACAGCTATGTCCAGGGAGTGGACACTCTGGGACACAGCAGGAGCCAGCCCTGGGGGGTGGCAGTCCCATGGCCATCATTGTCCCTTGTGGGTGGTTACACAGCCCCCTCCAACTAGCATAGCCATGGAGAGGTAGTGTACCCCATGGCTTGGGGGTCCAAAATGGACACCTTTCAATATTTTTATTGAAGCACTGAGGAGTGGTGGTCCCCTGAGCTGCGTGAGGGGAGGGTGGCCCCCCATTGTATTTGTTAAAAGCCATAGAGAGGTGGTGGCCATGCGGCCCCCCTGCACCACTTTCTTTTAGTACCCTGGGGAGGTTGTTGTCCCCGGGGCTGTGGGAGAGGCCAACAGGCCTATTCCTCACAAATAAAATGTTTTGCCCTGGGGAGGTGGTGGTCCCCAGGGTGTGGGGGCATGCAGTGCCTTGTTACAATAAACAATGCCTCAGGACAATGGCCCACCCGGAGGTCTCAAAAGACGAGCCTGCACTTCATTTTTAAAACATTTTTCACCAGATCTGCGGATCTGCTCCAAATTCGGGTGAAAATTCAAATAAAAATTGTTTTTTAGCCCTGGGAGGTGGGGGAGAGGTGCCTCTGGGACCCCACCACTGGAGCTAGGAGGTCAGGGTGGCTGTACCCTGGTCCCTTTCTTTTTTTAAATATTTTTGTCTGGGGTTCGGCTCAAGGCGAGTCCCAGGATGGCTGTTTGGTTTGAGGTGTTGGCAGCCAATCAGATCTCAGCACAACATTGAGAGGGGTCGCAAATCCTTTGCTTCAGTATATATACAAATTCGTTTTTTCTTAAAAATTACTAAACAGATTCATACCAGATGCAAAAAAGGGCTCTTTCTCGTCCAAGAGCTACCTTTCTGACAAATTTTGGGTTTATTCCGTCCAGTGGTTTTTGCGTTATTGCTGTTCTTTTTTTCCTATGGGAACTAACATTGGAAACTCTCTAATTTTGAGCCCCCCTTTATTTCACCCATTTCCAGACAGCAGCTCATGTGACTGTCGAACTTTGTGGGGCAAAATGTCATGAGGATTTGTCAAGCGACGCCAAAGATATAGGCCAGTAAAAAAACTACTTTTTAATAGAAACTAGGTCCTAACTATACCTACCTAGTGGCGACTGCCACTAGGTAACACACATATATATATATATATATATATATATATATATATATATATATATATATATATATATATATATATATATATATATATATATAATATAATATATATATATATATAATTACTCCTTCACCCAGGGTCCTGGAGGCACTTTGAAATGGTGATCCTAGATGGGCTCCAGCAGCTCATTAACATATCTCACAGTTCCCAGCAATAACCAAAAGAACTCCTCGTACTCCAATGGTAGTTTTGTAGAAATGCACTTTTATTTGAACCTGTGGTCCTTACCCCAACACGTTTCGGCTGTATCCTTGGTCATGATATGGGGGGAATAGCCAACTCATACCACACAAACAGTCGTTGGTCATGATTAATCTCCCAGGATCAATAGTAAAAATCAATCTTATGTTGCTGGCATGCCGACCACTAGTCTGGCCTATCGTAAATTGGAATCATCCGATTTCCCATTCACCAAGTTCACCCTTACTCTCTGATGTATAGTGAGGCTCACACCACCTGGCCCAAGTGGGCTTGTGCATATCCCATGCAAAGTAATGATGTGCACAAACATGTCCCAATGGGCTACCCATTTAGAATATATGGGCCCGTGCACCCAATGTCAATACGTATATTGCATTACCAAACAAATGCCCCAGTGAGCAATCAGCTCTCGGCAACATGCAGTGACGAATGTATCTTATCCAAGCCTCCACCTACAGGAAAAAAGGTGTTTCTCATGGAAATTTCAATCGCTCATTGTTCATCCACAAATCTGATCCAATCGTTGGATGTGGCAAATCAATGAGGGAATCATGATATTCTAAAACACATGCAATTGCTGCACCCTCTATTGTGTCCTGTATATCACAAAGTGCTGATCACCAAGTGTCTGCCTTTAAAGCAAAACAAAAAACATATCAATTAAAAAAATATTTTAAAATGGCACTTATTCCCCACCAAACGGAGAAAAGAAGCTCAAGAGAAAGAGAAATCACATTCTTCAAATCAACCAATGTGTACACTAAGGCCCATATTTACACTTTTTTACTGCCGCATTTGAGTCATTTTAGGTGGCAAAAGTGGCACAAACTTACAAAATATAATTGTATTTCCCAAGATTGTGCAGCTTTTGCGTCAAAAAACGATGCAAATGTGGTGCTAAAAAAGTATAAAAATGGGCCTAGGGGCCAGATGTAGCAAAGTGTTTGCGCCTCGCAAACGGCGAAAATCGCCGTTTGCGAGGCGCAAAAGCCACTTTGCCATTCAGAAATGCATTTTGCGAGTCGGCTCCGACTCGCAAAATGCATTTCCGACTCGCAAATAGGAAGGGGTGTTCCCTTCCTATTTGCGACTCGCAGTGGGATGCAAGTCCATTTGCGACCGCGTACGCGGTCGCAAATGGAGTCGCAGTTACCATCCACTTCAAGTGGATGGTAACCCACTCGCAAATTGGAAGGGGTCCCCATGGGACCCCTTCCAGTTTGTGACTGGACCCCAAATTATTTTTTCAGGGCAGGGAGTGGTCCAAGGGACCACTCCCTGCCCTGAAAAAAACCCGAAACTAAAGGTTTCGTTTTTTTTGAAGTGCAGCTCGTTTTCCTGTTAGGAAAACGGGCTACACTTAAAAAAAAAAAAAAACTGCTTTATTGAAAAGCAGGTCGCTAAGATGGAGGTCTGCTGACGACAGCAGGCCTCCATGTTAGCGAGTGCCTATACTCACTATGGGGCCGCAATTTGCGACCCACCTCATGAATATTCATGAGGTGGATCATTGCGACCCCATAGCGAGTTGCAGTCGGTGTCTGAGACACCGTACTGCATACCAATTTGCGAGGTGCAAAGTGCGAGTCGCATGGACTCGCACTATGCACCTCGCAAATTTTAAATTTGCTACATCTGGCCCTAAGTTCTTCACTAGAACTTAATACCCCTGGATACATAGGGGGTCATTCTGACCTCGGCGGTAAAAGGCCCTTACCGCCGGTCAGAAGTCTGCCATTCTACCGCCACGGCCGCGGTAAACCGCCACGGTCATTCTGACCACCAACTGTGAAACCGCCAAAAACCCGACATCCACGGAAGGCCGCCTCATCAGCGGGCAGCGATAAACTGGAGATGACCAAACCTCCACCGCCACGCCAACACAAACACGCCCATGCCATTCTGACCCACGAATCCACGCGGCGGTCTTTCAACCGCGGTATTCCATTGGCGGTACACACCGCCGCGCTCAAAATACACACACAGCTCCAAAACACAGCCACATTGGACAATTTGAAATACACACACCTGATACACATACACACAACACTCCCACACACCCAATTAACTATAAAACACACACCCACTTCACCCACAAACCCCTACAACCACAAAGATCTGAGAGAAGGCGCAATACACTGAGAGAGAGCACAGGGAACGCAAAGCACAACACACACAGGAACACAACATCATCACCCACACCACATCTACGCACACATCACCACACATCACCACAAACACCACCCCACACCTCATCCACACCACCCCATGGCACCCCAAAGACACCCCAGGTTCTCGGACCAGGAACTCAGGGTCATGGTGGAGAAAATTATAAGGGTAGAGCCCCAGCTCTTCGGCACACAGGTGCAGCACACCACTATAGCAAGGAAGGCTGAGCTATGGCAAAGGATCGTAGACAGGGTCAACGCTGTGGGACAGCATCCCAGAAATCGGGAAGATATCCGAAAGCGATGGAACGACCTACGGGGGAAAGTGCGCTCGATGGTGTCGCGACACAACATCGCTGTGCAGAAGACTGGCGGCGGACCCCCACCCACTCCACCCCAATTCACAGCATGGGAGCAAGAGGTAGTAAACATCATGCATCCTGATGGCCTCGCTGGAGTACACGGAGAAATGGACTCTGGTAAGTCGAATCTCAACTACTTCACCCCCCCCCAACCACCAGCCTGCCAACCCACACCCCCACCCTCACCCCCAATCTCAAACCTCCAGCACACATCCTCCCTGCCAATGTCTCACCAGCACAACCCACCCTGAACAACACCAACCCCTGAATGCCAACACAAACCATAGACAGCCATCACCAAAGCATGACCATTGCACATACCCATACACCCCCCCCCCCCCCTCAACCACCCTCACAACACCTCCCACAAGGGAATGCCAGCACTGGGGGACAAGGGCACTCAAAATGCACGCCATGGCACACACAAAAACAATAACCACACTATTTTACCCCTGCAGGGCCCGAACGCCAACACACCGCCACGGAGGGTCCAGATTTGTCCATCCCACCCCCAGAACAGGCACCCAGTGAGGACAGCAGCTCTGTCGACCTAGAACCTGATGACCAGCCCGGACCATCGGGGACCTCTGGACAGTGGGTTCCCCACACACAGACACAGGCCACAGCAGACCCAACCCCCTCTGGGAACACCAGCACAGCTCCCTCCCAGCGGGCCCATGCCTCTGTCTCCAGGACAGGTCAATCAGCGGTGTGTCCGCCACTACAGGGCACCCAGGCTGACCCAACACCCCAACAAGAACAGGGACCTGGGAGCAGTGGTAGTGGGCACACTGTCCAGGGGACAGAGGCCCGGGGAAACAGGGCAACTGGGAGGGCTGCTGTGCGACAGGGGGGGGGAGGACAGGCCCAGGGAACCCACTCTCCAAGAGGCCCTCACCACCATCATGGGAGCATACCATCACTCCCAAGAGACGATGGCGACGGTACTGGCCTGGTTCACCGAGATCCAGGCACAGCAGGAGGAACGCTACATGGGGTTCAGCAATGAACTCCGGAACATTGGTACCGCTATGGGGACCATAGTCCAGGCCCTCAACTGGATAGAAACCACATTGCGGGACCATGTGGCACCACAAAGGGCCCCTGTCACAAGCCAGGACCAGGAATAGCCTACCACCTCCGCCGGCGCTAGTGGACAGGACGCCCCACCACAACGACAGGCCACCAGAACCCCACCTCCTGCTGAAGAACAACCACCCCGCAAGAGGAACCTGAGATCTCACAGGAAGACAGAGTAGGATGCCAAGACACCCGCCAGCATAAGATACCCCCTGATGTCATCCCACTGTCCCACATTGTCACCCTGTCCAACCTTGAACTGCCCCTGCTCCATCCTTCCACAGGCATATGGACAATGCACCTGTGAAACTGAGAACTGGACTCTGCCATGGACATTACTCCACCCTCACCCATCACCGTTTTAATATCATGTACCAATATCTAGCACTAAAAATAAATCACTCATTGCACTGAAATCATTCAGGAGTCAGCCTGTATTATTTACAAATGTATAACACATTACTGATCAATAATGTTCAGTTAACTTTGTGATGAAAACATACCGATGTCAATAAGCATTAGTCCATGGGCTAACCAAGCAGAAGTCACGCAGTGGGTCATACTGCACTGAAAAGGGAAGGGAAAATCATACATCAGTTTAAAAGAACTGGGGGGAAATACACAAAGTAAAGATGCAGGAGGCTTTCAGGAAATGTTAAATGCCGTGGGTGATTTTTACCTGTGTGCTACTGAAAATACTGTTGGATAACTGTGTCCCTGTTGTCTGTGTCGTCCCCGTCGTCTTCCTCTTCTTCACTCTCCACAGGCACCACAGCTGCTACAACACCACCATCTGGACCATCCTCCTGCAGGAAAGGCACCTGACGTCGCAAAGCCAGATTGTGAAGCATACAGCAGGCCACGATGATCTGGCACACCTTCTTTGGTGAGTACATCAGGGATCCACCAGTCATATGCAGGCACCTAAACCTGGCCTTCAGGAGGCCGAAGGTCCTTTCTATGATCCTCCTAGTTCGCCCATGGGCCTCATTGTACCGTTCCTCTGCCCTGGTCCGGGGATTCCTCACTGGGGTCAATAGCCAAGGCAGGTTGGGGTAACCAGAGTCACCTATTAGCCACACACGGTGTCTCTGTAGCTGTTCCATCACATAAGGAATGCTGCTATTTCGCATGACATACGCGTCATGCACTGACCCAGGTGACTTGGCATTTACATGGGAGATGTACTGGTCTGCCAAACAGACCACCTGGACATTCATAGAATGGTAATTTTTCCTGTTTCTGTACACCTGCTCATCGTCTTTTGGGGGTACTAAGGCCACATGGGTCCCATCAATGGCACCAATGATGTTGGGGATATGTCCAAGGGCATAGAAATCACCCTTCACAGTGGCCAAATCCTCCTCCTCAGGGAATACAATGTAGCTCCGCATGTATTTCATCAGGGCAGACAACACTCTTGACAAAACCTTAGAAAACATAGGCTGAGACATCCCAGATGACATGGCCACTGTTGTTTGGAATGATCCACTTGCAAGGAAATGGAGTACTGACAGAACCTGCACCAAAGGGGGAATCCCTGTGGGTTGGCAGATGGGGGACATCAGGGCTGGCTTCAGCTGGGCACACAGTTCATGTATAGTGGCTCGGTCAAGTCGGTATCGTAGTATAATATGGCGTTCTTCCATTGTCGACAGGTCCACCAGCGGTCGGTACACGCGAGGATTCATCCTTCTCCTCGCAAGTCCCAGCGGACGGTGCCTAGGAAGGACAACATGGAGTATGGAGTCAAGCAAATCACAGGTACGTTCACCACAGCCTGCATAGCACACGGTTATCTATGTATTGAAAGGCGTGTATGTGTGGCAATGCAAGGCCTAGGCCTGTGTGACGCAGTTGAAATTAAGCCATGTGGGCCCTTGAAATGGCGGCTGCCTGACCTGTGAAGTGGGACAATGGGATGTGAGGTCAATGCGTTGGCGTGGCACACCGTGGCGGTAGGCGGTCGAAGACCGCTGTACGAAGCCGCATTGGTTAACATTGAACCCTATGGGTTTCAGGAGCCAATGAGGATGTGCGCCCGCGTCGCGGTACGCACCGCCGCGGTACGCACCGCCGCGGGCGTGACCGCCATTTTCTACATGATTAATCACTCGAGACCTGATCTTCCACAGGAGAGGACCTATACTGCAAGTGCTGCTATGACCTCGGTCTGGAAGTGACAATGGCTGCTGCGACTGGGGAAAGGGCCCCTGCCTTCACGTCTGAAGAGTTGGAGAAACTTGTGGATGGGGTCCTCCCCCAGTATGCGTTACTCTACGGTCCTCCAGACCAACAGGTAAGTACACTGGGTGCACATTGAATGGGCTATGCCTGTGTGGAGTGGGGTGGATGTAAGTTGGTGGGGTGGGGAGCGAATGAGGAGTGCAACGCACGACAGATGAGAGCATGTGTCACATGGCAAAGTTGGGGAGGGGGGGGCATTCACATCTAACATGCAGAAAAATGATGGAATTTCATTTTCCACCCTGTACATGTCAACTAGGTCAGCGCCCATCAGAAAGTCGACATTTGGCGTGCCATCGCCAAGGAAGTCCGGGCCATGGGGGTCCACATCAGACGGGGCACCCACTGCCTCAAGAGGTGGGAGGACATCCGCCGCGGAACCAGGAAGACCGCCGAGTCACTGCTGGGGATGGCCTCCCAACCTAGGAGGGGTGCCAGTCGTACCCTGACCCCCCTGATGTCCCGGATCCTGGCGGTGGCCTACCCTGATTTGGATGGGCGCTTGAGGACATCACAGCAGACACAAGGGGGTGAGTATCAGCACATTCTGCCATCTTTATGCGCAGTGGAGGCGTCTGGGTGGGGGTGGAGGGTTGTGGGTGACATTAGGCCAGGGTGCTTTCTGTAGTGTAGCCCTCTCCTTTAGGCATGGCCCTGTGCCCCCGCCCCCCACCTCTGTAGGGTGACAAGTACAGCTATCCATGGTCCTGCATCACCCATGTGCGCGTTTGTTGTCCCTATACCTGTTGGCATAGTCAGAAGTACTGAGTAGTGTACCCCGATTGCGCGGCTTAGTGCATGAGGCTCCTGTGTCTGTCCTCTCCGCCAACGGTGTTGACAATGCATGCACTCAACCTGTTTTTATGTCTCCCCCCACCCTTTTTCTTCATCTTCTTGTGCATGTGTGCATTAGCATCATCAGGCGGAGGAGATTTGGCATCAGAGCACGAGGGAGCTGCAAGTCACAAGGCCCCGGTGGGCCGTGGTACAGACACCGAGGGCACCAGTGATACGGAGGGCGAGGGGAGCTTCACAACGGGGCCCGTTGGTGACACCAGCGACACCGACACGTCCTCGGATGGGAGCTCCCTAGCGGTGGCGGACACATCCGTACCCCCCGCCTCTACAGGTACAGCCGCCACCCAGCGCACCAGCCCCGCCCTCCCAGCAGCCCCTCAGCCTACGCTCCGTGCCCGCTCGCCCAAGCAGGCGGGCATCTCCTTTGCCCCAGGCACCTCAGCCCCTGCCCCTGTCACCCCTGCTGCCCTCAGTGAGGAGGTCATTGACCTCCTTCAGAACATCATTGTTGGGCAGACTACCCTTTTGAATGCCATCCACGGGGTAGAAAGGGAGGTGCATCGGAGCAATGCCTACCTAGAGGGCATTCATTCGGGTCAGGCTGCCCATCAACGATCGTTCAATGCTCTGGCCTCAGCACTGATGGCAGCCATTGTCCCTGTTTCCAGCCTCCCTCTTCTAACTGCCTCCACCCTGTCTCTGTCTCCTGTTCCTCAGCCTATCCCATCCACACCATCAGACCAGCCTGCACACACCTCAACACCCAAGGGCAGCTCATCCAGACACAAGCACCACAGATCCCACAGACACTCACCCAAGCAACATCCAGATGCAGACATACCAACACTCACTACCACCTCTGTGTCCCCCTCCTCCTCGTCTCCCTCCTCCCTCCCTGTGATGTCTACACTCACACCTGCATGCACACCACCATCAGCCAGTGCTTCTATCACCACCACACCCTACACTACAGTCTGCACACGTGCAGTCACCACCCCCACTGCCATTTACACGTCCCCCGTGTCCTCTCCCACTGTGTCTGTCACCCCCTCTTCCAAGACACACAAACGCAGGCAGCCACCCACCCAACAGCCATCCACTTCACGACAGCCTACGTCACAATCACCTGCACCCAAAGACAGCACACCTGACTCTCCTACAACCACATCCTCTTCCTCCACTCCCATCACCACTACTCCCACCCTTTACCTTGGTCCTAAAAAAGTTTACCTCTCCAATCTTAACCTCTTTCCCTCCCCTGACCCACCCCCTCCATCTGCTAAGAGTCCCAAGAGCACCTCAGCCACCACCAGCCCAGCTTCGAGTGTAACTGTGGTGCATGGGTTCTGGAGTCCACCCTTTGGCAGCAGTGACACTTCTATCAGCAGCAAGGGGACAGCCAGTCCCCCGCCAGGCAAGAGGACCCGGAAAGTCCAGGGCCGCCGTGAGAGGACTGACACGGCTGCCCCCAAGGACCAAAGTTCGGCCACTTCACCTGCCACAACATCCAGGGGAGGCAAGGGCCAGAGAGCGTCTTCTAAGGAGCAAAAGGGCAGCAGGGTGGAGAAGTCAGCCAGCAGGAGCGCGGAGCAGGAGGGCCCCACAAGCCCCATCCCGGCTGTAAGGGAGGACACCAAAGGGCCCAGGACTCCGTCACTGAAGGGTCCTGCAACTGCACGGTCGGAGGGCGACTGAGCAGGGAGTCCAGGCCAGGTCTGGCTCCCTTGAATTACTGGACAAGCACTGCTGAACAGGGCCCCGCCGTACAGAAGAGCACCGCTGAACAGGGCCCCGCCGTGCAGAAGAGCACCGCTGAACAGGGCCCCGCCGTGCAGAAGAGCACCGCTGAACAGGGCCCCGCCGTGCAGAAGAGCACCGCTCCGCTCGGCCCCGCCGTCTCAAGCACCGCTCCGCTGGGCCCTTCCTGTCAAGCACCGCTCCGCTGGGCCCCGCCGTCTCAAGCACCGCTTCGCTGGGCCCTTCCTGTCAAGCACCGCTCCGCTGGGCCCCGCCGTCTCAAGCACCACTCCGCTGGGCCCCGCCGCCAAGCACCGCTCCGCTGGGCCCCGCCGTCTCAAGCACCGCTCCGCTGGGCCCTTCCTGTTAAGCACTGCTCCGCTGGGCCCCGCCGTCTCAAGCACCGCTCCGCTGGACCCCGCCGTCTCAAGCACCGATCCGCTGGGCCCTGCCGTCAAGCACCGCTCCGCTGGGCCCTTCCTGTCAAGCACCGCTCCGCTGGGCACCGCCGCCTCAAGCACCGCTCCGCTGGGCCCTTCCTGTCAAGCACCACTGGCACAATGACAGTACCGGATCTGTGTCGAGCTACTGTTCACGGTTCACTGTGCCCACCATGCCTCCTCTTTGACCAGTGGAGATTGATATCCACCTGATGGACTGTGGCTTTGCACTCCCCAGGATGGCACAGTGGGCAAATCACCCACTCTAGAGACTTGAGAGACTGTGGCTTTGCACTCCCCAGGATGGCACAGTGGGCATCCCACCCACTGTAGAGACTTGAGAAACTGTGGCTTTGCACTCCCCAGGATGGCACAGTGGGTAATCCACCCACTCTAGAGACATTGAGAGACTGTGGCTTTGCACTCCCCAGGATGGCACAGTGGGCAACCCACCCACTCTAGAGACATTGAGAGACTGAGGCTTTGCACTCCCCAGGATGGCACAGTGGGCAAGCCACCCACTGTAGAGACTTGAGAGACTGTGGCTTTGCACTCCCCAGGAAGGAACAATGGGCATGGTGGCCCCTTCGTGGATCGGGCGTCGTGGACTCATGTGGCTGTGGTGCCCCCCCCTTCCCTTCCCCCTGAGGTGCCTGTAGTTTTGTCATCAGATGCCCCTGCAGTGTTCTCTCCAAAGGACTCAGGTCTCCTGTGTGGGCTTTGCCCTTGTGTTGATACACTTTGGCCCACGGACACTTAGAACTTAGAATGTCATTAAATGTGCAGGGCTAATTGCCTCGGTTCCTCGATTGAAGAAAATATATATATTTTTTTTTTTTTTATTGCTATTTGACCATGACTTATCAGAGGCTATTTTTTACATAAATTTTGATTCACAATTTAATTATGTCTTTGCATTTTTCACAGGGGTTTGGGTGGTGTCACTGTGACTTGTTGCTCTGCATTGGTGTGTACATAGTTTGGGGGGGGTGGGGGTCGCATATGTGTGTGCCGTAAGCTTTCCTCCTCCCCCCTCCCCTGTGTCGTAGGTGCAGTACTCACCGTTGTCATCTGCGCCGGAGTTCGTACTCGTGGTAGATGAGCAGGTAGACGAGAGCAGGTAGGATGTTTAATTCGGGTTCCATGCTGTCCTCCGTCCTCGTGGAGTGCGTAGAGGTGAGCGTTTTCCCGTTCGTAGTCTGATTCCGCCGTGTTTTTATCGGCGGTGCTCCCGCCCCGGAAAAGGTGGCGGATTGGTGAGTTGTGATAGGGTGGGCGGTACATTGTCTGCAGCCTGTCTGTTGGCGGTGACCGCCGCGCTGTTTGCCGTGGCGGTCGGAGTGTTAATGTGGCGGTCTCTGTTGGCGGTTCCCGCCAGGGTCAGAATTCCATTTTTTGGACCGCCGGCCTGTTGGCGGGTTGGCCGCCGCTTTATCACCGACCGCCAGGGTTAGAATCACCCCCATAGTATTAAAATTCCTCTAGACTCGCAGACTCTCAATTTATGTTCTCTGTTGCCCCCCGAATATCTGGGGTGATAACATCAAGCACCAAGAACTTCAGTAGTTTGTTATTTTGAAAATGTGCCTCACAAAAATGCCTGGCTACCGGATATTGCTGGTTGTTATTGCGTATTGATCTCTTCCGTTTGAAAATGCCTTTTGAATTGTGCATGGAAGCATGGAACCCGAATTAAACATCCTACCTGCTCTCGTCTACCTGCTCATCTACCACGAGTACGAACTCCGGCGCAGACGACAACTGTGAGTACTGCACCTACGACACAGGGGAGGGGGAGGAGGAAAGCTTACGGCACACACATATGCGACCCCCACCCCCCCCAAATTATGTACACACCAATGCAGAGCAACAAGTCACAGTGACACCACCCAAACCCCCGTGAAAAATGCAAAGACATAATTAAATTGTGAATCAAAATTTATGTAAAAAATAGCCACTGATAAGTCATGGTCAAATAGCAATAAAAAAAATTAAAAAATAAATAAATATTTTCTTCAATCGAGGAACCGAGGCAATTAGTCCTGCACATTTAATGACATTCTAAGTGTCCGTGGGCCAAAGTGTATCAACACAAGGGCAAAGCCCACACAGGAGACCTGAGTCCTTTGGAGAGAACACTGCAGGGGCATCTGATGACAAAACTACAGGCACCTCAGGGGGAAGGGAAGGGGGGGGACCACAGCCACATGAGTCCATGACGCCCGATCCACGAAGGGGCCACCATGCCCATTGTTCCTTCCTGGGGAGTGCAAAGCCACAGTCTCTCAAGTCTCTACAGTGGGTGGCTTGCCCACTGTGCCATCCTGGGGAGTGCAAAGCCACAGCCTCTCAATTTCTCTAGAGTGGGTGGGTTGCCCACTGTGCCATCCTGGGGAGTGCAAAGCCACAGTCTCTCAATGTCTCTAGAGTGGGTGGATTGCCCACTGTGCCATCCTGGGGAGTGCAAAGCCACAGTCTCTCAAGTCTCTACAGTGGGTGGGTTGCCCACTGTGCCATCCTGGGGAGTGCAAAGCCACAGTCTCTCAAGTCTCTAGAGTGGGTGATTTGCCCACTGTGCCATCCTGGGGAGTGCAAAGCCACAGTCCATCAGGTGGATATCAGTCTCCACTGGTCAAGGAGGAGGCATGGTGGGCACAGTGAACCGTGAACAGTAGCTCGATACAGATCCGGCACTGTCATTGTGCCAGTGGTGCTTGACAGGAAGGGCCCAGCGGAGCGGTGCTTGAGACGGCGGTGCCCAGCGGAGCGGTGCTTGACAGGAAGGGCCCAGCGGAGCGGTGCTTGACGGCGGGGCCCAGCGGAGCGGTGCTTGAGACGGCGGTGCCCAGCGGAGCGGTGCTTGACAGGAAGGGCCCAGCGGAGCGGTGCTTGAGACGGCGGGGCCCAGCGGAGCGGTGCTTGACAGGAAGGGCCCAGCGGAGCGGTGCTTGAGACAGCGGGGCCCAGAGGAGCGGTGCTTGACGGCGGGGCCCAGCGGAGCGGTGCTTGAGACGGCGGGGCCCAGCGGAGCGGTGCTTGACAGGAAGGGCCCAGCGGAGCGGTGCTTGAGACAGCGGGGCCCAGAGGAGCGGTGCTTGACGGCGGGGCCCAGCGGAGCGGTGCTTGAGACGGCGGGGCCCAGCTGAGCGGTGCTTGACAGGAAGGGCCCAGCGGAGCGGTGCTTGAGACGGCGGGGCCCAAGGGAGCGGTGCTTGACAGGAAGGGCCCAGATGAGCGGTGCTTGAGACGGCGGGCCCAGCGGAGCGGTGCTCTTCTGCACGGCGGGGCCCTGTTCAGCGGTGCTCTTCTGCACGGCGGGGCCCTGTTCAGCGGTGCTTGTCCAGTAATTCAAGGGAGCCAGACCTGGCCTGGACTCCCTGCTCAGTCGCCCTCCGACCGTGCAGTTGCAGGACCCTTCGGTGACGGAGTCCTGGGCCCTTTGGTGTCCTCCCTTACAGCCGGGATGGGGCTTGTGATGCCCTCCTGCTCCGCGCTCCTGCTGGCTGACTTCTCCGCCCTGCTGCCCTTTCGCTCCTTAGAAGACGCTCTCTGGCCCTTGCCTCCCCTGGATGTTGTGGCAGGTGAAGTGGCCGAACTTTGGTCCTTGGGGGCAGCCGTGTCAGTCCTCTCACGGCAGCCCTTGAGTTTCCGGGTCCTCTTGCCTGGGGGGGGGGCTGGCTGTCCCCTTGCTGCTGATAGAAGTGTCACTGCTGCCAAAGGGTGGACTCCAGAACCCATGCACCACAGTGACACTTGAAGCTGGGCTGGTGGTGGCTGAGGTGCTCTTGGGACTCTTAGCAGATGGAGGGGGTGGGTCAGGGGAGGGAAAGAGGTTAAGTTTGGAGAGGTAAACTTTTTTAGGACCAAGGTAAAGGGTGGGAGTAGTGGTGATGGGAGTGGAGGAAGAGGATGTGGTTGTAGGAGAGTCAGGTGTGCTGTCTTTGGGTGCAGGTGATTGTGACGTAGGCTGTCGTGAAGTGGATGGCTGTTGGGTGGGTGGCTGCCTGCGTTTGTGTGTCTTGGAAGAGGGGGTGACAGACACAGTGGGAGAGGACACAGGGGACGTGTAAATGGCAGTGGGGGTGGTGACTGCACGTGTGCGGACTGTAGTGGAGGGTGTGGTGGTGATGGAAGCACTGGCTGATGGTGGTGTGCATGCAGGTGTGAGTGTAGACGTAACAGGGAGGGAGGAGGGAGACGAGGAGGAGGGGGACACAGAGGTGGTAGTGACTGTTGGTATATCTGCATCTGGATGTTGCTTGGGTGAGTGTCTGTGGGATCTGTGGTGCTTGTGTCTGGATGAGCTGCCCTTGGGTGTTGAGGTGTGTGCAGGCTGGTCTGATGGTGTGGATGGGATAGGCTGAGGAACAGGAGACAGAGACAGGGTGGAGGCAGTTAGAAGAGGGAGGCTGGAAACAGGGACAATGGCTGCCATCAGTGCTGAGGCCAGAGCATTGAACGATCGTTGATGGGCAGCCTGACCCGAATGAATGCCCTCCAGGTAGGCATTGCTCCGATGCACCTCCCTTTCTACCCCATGGATGGCATTCAAAAGGGTAGTCTGCCCAACAATAATGGTCTGAAGGAGGTCAATGACCTCCTCACTGAGGGCAGCAGGGGTGACAGGGGCAGGGGCAGGGGCTGAGGTGCCTGGGGCGAAGGAGACGCCCACCTTCTTGGGCGAGCGGGCACGGAGCGTAGGCTGAGGGGCCTGTGGGAGGGCGGGGCTGGTGCGCTGGGTGGCGGCTGTACCTGTAGAGGCGGGGGGCACGGATGTGCCCGCCACCGCTAGGGAGCTCCCATCCGAGGACGTGTCGGTGTCGCTGGTGTCACCAACGGTCCCCGTTGTGAAGCTCCCCTCGCCCTCCGTATCACTGGTGCCCTCGGTGTCTGTACCACGGCCCACCGGGGCCTTGTGACTTGCAGCTCCCTCGTGCTCCGATTCCAAATCTCCTCCGCCTGATGATGCTAATGCACACATGCACAAGAAGATGAAGAAAAAGGGTGGGGGGAGACATACAAACAGGTTGAGTGCATGCATTGTCAACACCGTTGGCGGAGAGGACAGACACAGGAGCCTCATGCACTAAGCCGCGCAATCGGGGTACACTACTCAGTACTTCTGACTATGCCAACAGGTATAGGGACAACAAACGCACACATGGGTGATGCAGGACCATGGATAGCTGTACTTGTCACCCTACAGAGGTGGGGGGCGGGGGCACAGGGCAATGCCTAAAGGAGAGGGCTACACTACAGAAAGCGCCCTGGCCTAATGTCACCCACAACCCTCCTCCCCCACCCAGACGCCTCCACTGCGCATAAAGATAGCAGAATGTGCTGATACTCACCCCCTTGTGTCTGCTGTGATGTCCTCAAGCGCCCATCCAAATCAGGGTAGGCCACCGCCAGGATCCGGGACATCAGGGGGGTCAGGGTACGACTGGCACCCCTCCTAGGTTGGGAGGCCATCCCCAGCAGTGACTCGGCGGTCTTCCTGGTTCCGCGGCGGATGTCCTCCCACCTCTTGCGGCAGTGGGTGCCCCGTCTGATGTGGACCCCCAGGTCCCGGACTTCCTTGGCGATGGCACGCCAAATGTCAACTTTCTGATAGGCGCTGACCTAGTTGACATGTACAGGGTGGAAAATGAAATTCCATCATTTTTCTGCATGTTAGATGTGAATGCCCCCCCCCCCAACTTTGCCATGTGCCACATGCTCTCATCTGTCGTGCGTTGCACTCCTCATTCGCTCCCCACCCCACCAACTTACATCCACCCCACTCCACACAGGCATAGCCCATTCAATGTGCACCCAGTGTACTTACCTGTTGGTCTGGAGGACCGTAGAGTAACGCATACTGGGGGAGGACCCCATCCACAAGTTTCTCCAACTCTTCAGACGTGAAGGCAGGGGCCCTTTCCCCAGTCGCAGCAGCCATTGTCACTTCCAGACCGAGGTCACAGCAGCACTTGCAGTATAGGTCCTCTCCTGTGGAAGATCAGGTCTCAAGTGATTAATCATGTAGAAAATGGCGGCCACGCCCGCGGCGGTGCGTACCGCGGCGGTGCGTACCGCGACCGCGGGCGCACATCCTCATTGGCTCCTGAAACCCATAGGGTTCAATGTTAACCAATGCGGCTTCGTACAGCGGTCTTCGACCGCCTACCGCCATGGTGTGCCACGCCAGCGCATTGACCTCACATCCCAGTGTCCCACTTCACAGGTCAGGCAGCCGCCATTTCAAGGGCCCACATGGCTTAATTTCAACTGCGTCACACAGGCCTAGGCCTTGCATTGCCACACATACACGCCTTTCAATACATAGATAACCGTGTGCTATGCAGGCTGTGGTGAACGTACCTGTGATTTGCTTGACTCCATACTCCATGTTGTCCTTCCTAGGCACCGTCCGCTGGGACTTGCGAGGAGAAGGATGAATCCTCGCGTGTTCCGACCGCTGGTGGACCTGTTGACAATGGAAGAACGCCATATTATACTACGATACCGACTTGACCGAGCCACTATACATGAACTGTGTGCCCAGCTGGAGCCAGCCCTGATGCCCCCCATCCGCCAACCCACAGGGATTACCCCTTTGGTGCAGGTTCTGTCAGTACTCCATTTCCTTGCAAGTGGATCATTCCAAACAACAGTGGCCATGTCATCTGGGATGTCTCAGCCTATGTTTTCTAAGGTTTTGTCAAGAGTGTTGTCTGCCCTGACGAAATACATGCGGAGCTACATTGTATTCCCTGAGGAGGAGGATTTGGCCACTGTGAAGGGTGATTTCTATGCCCTTGGACATATCCCCAACATCATTGGTGCCATTGATGGGACCCATGTGGCCTTAGTACCCCCAAAAGCAGATGAGCAGGTGTACAGAAACAGGAAAAATTACCATTCTATGAATGTCCAGCTGGTCTGTTTGGCAGACCAGTACATCTCCCATGCAAATGCCAAGTTCCCTGGGTCAGTGCATGACGCGTATGTCATGCGAAATAGCAGCATCCCTTATGTGATGGAACAGCTACAGAGACACCGTGTGTGGCTAATAGGTGACTCTGGTTACCCCAACCTGCCTTGGCTATTGACCCCAGTGAGGAATCCCCGGACCAGGGCAGAGAAACGGTACAATGAGGCCCATGGGCGAACTAGGAGGATCATAGAAAGGACCTTCGGCCTCCTGAAGGCCAGGTTTAGGTGCCTGCATATGACTGGTGGATCCCTGATGTACTCACCAAAGAAGGTGTGCCAGATCATCGTGGCCTGCTGTATGCTTCACAATCTGGCTTTGCGACGTCAGGTGCCTTTCCTGCAGGAGGATGGTCCAGATGGTGGTGTTGTAGCAGCTGTGGAGCCTGTGGAGAGTGAAGAGGAGGAAGACGACGGGGACGACACAGACAACAGGGACACAGTTATCCAACAGTATTTTCAGTAGCACACAGGTAAGAATCACCCACGGCATTTAACATTTCCTGAAAGCCTCCTGCATCTTTACTTTGTGTATTTCCCCCCAGTTCTTTTAAACTGATGTATGATTTTCCCTTCCCTTTTCAGTGCTGTATGACCCACTGCGTGACTTCTGCTTGGTTAGCCCATGGACTAATGCTTATTGACATCGGTATGTTTTCATCACAAAGTTAACTGAACATTATTGATCAGTAATGTGTTATACATTTGTAAATAATACAGGCTGACTCCTGAATGATTTCAGTGCAATGAGTGATTTATTTTTAGTGCTAGATATTGGTACATGATATTAAAACGGTGATGGGTGAGGGTGGAGTAATGTCCATGGCAGAGTCCAGTTCTCAGTTTCACAGGTGCATTGTCCATATGCCTGTGGAAGGATGGAGCAGGGGCAGTTCAAGGTTGGACAGGGTGACAATGTCGGACAGTGGGATGACATCAGGGGGTATCTTATGCTGGCGGGTGTGTTGGCATCCTACTCTGTCTTCCTGTGAGATCTCAGGTTCCTCTTGCGGGGTGGTTGTTCTTCAGCAGGAGGTGGGGTTCTGGTGGCCTGTCGTTGTGGTGGGGCCTCCTGTCCACTAGCGCCGGCGGAGGTTTTAGGCTGTTCCTGGTCCTGGCTTGTGACAGTGGCCCTTTGTGGTGCCACATGGTCCCGCAATGTGGTTTCTATCCGGTTGAGGGCCTGGACTATGGTCCCCATAGCGGTACCGATGTTCCGGAGTTCATTGCTGAACCCCATGTAGCGTTCCTCCTGCTGTGCCTGGATCTCGGTGAACCTGGCCAGTACCGTCGCCATCGTCTCTTGGGAGTGGTGGTATGCTCCCATGATGGTGGTGAGGGCCTCTTGGAGAGTGGGTTCCCTGGGCCTGTCCTCCCCCCCCGTCGCACAGCAGCCCTCCCAGTTGCCCTGTTTCCCCGGGCCTCTGTCCCCTGGACGGTGTGCCCACTACCACTGCCCCAGGTCCCTGTTGTTGTTGGGGTGTTAGGTCAGCCTGGGTGCCCTGTAGTGGCGGACACACCGCTGATTGACCTGTCCTGGAGACAGAGGCATGGGCCCGCTGGGTGGGAGCTGTGCTGGTGTTCCCAGAGGGGGTTGGGTCTGCTGTGGCCTGTGTCTGTGTGTGGGGAACCCACTGTCCAGAGGTCCCCGATGGTCCGGGCTGGTCATCAGGTTCTAGGTCGACAGAGCTGCTGTCCTCACTGGGTGCCTGTTCTGGGGGTGGGATGGACAAATCTGGACCCTCCGTGGCGGTGTGTTGGCGTTCGGGCCCTGCAGGGGTAAAATAGTGTGGTTATTGTTTTTGTGTGTGCCATGGCGTGCATTTTGAGTGCCCTTGTCCCCCAGTGCTGGCATTCCCTTGTGGGAGGTGTTGTGAGGGTGGTTGGGGGGGGTGCATGGGTATGTGCAATGGTCATGCTTTGGTGATGGCTGTCTATGGTTTGTGTTGGCATTCAGGGGTTGGTGTTGTTTAGGGTGGGTTGTGCTGGTGAGACATTGGCAGGGAGGATGTGTGCTGGGGGTTTGAGATTGGGGGTGAGGGTGGGGGTGTGGGTTGGCATGCTGGTGGTTGGGGGGGTGAAGTAGTTGAGATTCGACTTACCAGAGTCCATTCCTCCGTGTACTCCAGCGAGGCCATCAGGATACATGATGTTTACTACCTATTGCTCCCATGCTGTGAATTAGGGTGGAGTGGGTGGGGGTCAGTCTTCTGCACAGCGATGTTGTGTCGCGACACCATCGAGCGCACCTTCCCCCGTAGGTCGTTCCATCGCTTTCGGATATCTTCCCGATTTCTGGGATGCTGTCCCACAGCGTTGACCCTGTCTACGATCCTTTGCCATAGCTCAGCCTTCCTTGCTATAGTGGTGTGCTGCACCTGTGTGCCGAAGAGCTGGGGCTCTACCCTTATAATTTCCTCCACCATGACCCTGAGTTCCTGGTCCGAGAACCTGGGGTGTCTTTGGGGTGCCATGGGGTGGTGTGGATGAGGTGTGGGGTGGTGTTTGTGGTGATGTGCGTGGTGATGTGTGGTGATGTGTGCGTAGATGTGGTGTGGGTGATGATGTTGTGTTCCTGTGTGTGTTGTGCTTTGCGTTCCCTGTGCTCTCTCTCAGTGTATTGCGCCTTCTCTCAGATCTTTGTGGTTGTAGGGGTTTGTGGGTGAAGTGGGTGTGTGTTTTATAGTTAATTGGGTGTGTGGGAGTGTTGTGTGTATGTGTATCAGGTGTGTGTATTTCAAATTGTCCAATGTGGCTGTGTTTTGGAGCTGTGTGTGTATTTTGAGCGCGGCGGTGTGTACCGCCAATGGAATACCGCGGTTGAAAGACCGCCGCGTGGATTCGTGGATCAGAATGGCATGGGCGTGTTTGTGTTGGCGTGGCGGTGGAGGTTTGGTCATCTCCAGTTTATCGCTGCCCGCTGATGAGGCGGCCTTCCGTGGATGTCGGGTTTTTGGCGGTTTCACAGTTGGTGGTCAGAATGACCGTGGCGGTTTACCGCGGCGTTAGAATGGCGGACTTCTGACCGGCGGTAAGGGCCTTTTACCGCCGAGGTCCGAATGACCCCCTAAACCTTAAAAACTCTCTTCACATGAAAAAAACCATATCCACCCTAACCCCTAAAAAGTCTCTTGCCACCCAAAACCTATACCCACGTAAACCCTATAATTACCCTTGCCACACAAGAACCCAATCCCACAGTAAACTTTAAAATTACCCTTGCCACCCAAAACACCAAAACCATCCTGAACCCTCAAAAAATATACTTGCCACCAAAATACCTATACCCACCCTAGATCATAAAAAATCTCTTGCCACCCAAATATCCATTCACATCCTACACCTTAAAATTACCCTAGCCAACCAAAATCCCATACCCACCCTAATCCCAAAAATTACCCTTGCCATTCAAAAAACCATACCCACCTCAACCCTAAAAAAATCTTATGCCATCCAAAAACCCAAACTCATCCTAAACCCTAAAACTACCCTTGCCACCCAAAACCCCAAAACCTCTCAGAATGCTAAAACTCCATTGTCACCCAAACCCATACCCACCTTAAACCCTAAAATTTCCCTTGCCTCTAAAACATCCATATTCACCTTAAGCCCTAAAAGTACATTTGCCACCCAAAAATCCATACCCACACTAAATCCTTAAAAATCCCTTGCCAATTTAAAACCCAGCCCCACCCTAAACCCTATATTACCCTTGCCACCCAAAACCCACACCCTCCCTAAACCCCCAAAAATCATTTTCCATCCAAAAACACAAACTCACCCTACACCTTAAAATAACCCTTGCCACCCTAAAAACCCACTCCAAACTAAAAAAAAATCCCTTGCCACCCACAAAACCATACCCACCTTAAACCCTAAAAAATCCCTTACCATCTAAAATCCCATACCCGCCCCAAACCCTAAAAATACCCTTGCCACCCAAAAATCCATACTCACGCTAAACTCTAAAAGTACCCTTGTCACCTAAATACCCATAACCACACTGAACCCTAAAATTACCCTTGCCACTCAAAAACCCACACCCACCCTAAAAAATAATTTGCCATCCAAACACTCAAACACACCCTAAACCTTAAAATTACTCTTGTCACCCAAAAACCCAAACCCACTCTAAACTCTAAAAATTCTCTTGCCACCAAAAGCCCATAGCCACCATAAACCCTAACAAATCACTTGCCACCCAAAACCTCATGCCCACCCTGAATCCCAAAAATATCCTTGCCACCCAAAATCCACCCACCCTAAACACTAAAAAATCCTTTACCACTTAAAAACACATTCACACCCTAAACCCCCCATTTCCACCAAGCAATCCATACCTACCCTAAACTCTAAAAAAATCCCTTGCAACCCAAAAACCCATACCCAGCTTAAACCCCAAAACATGTCTTGCCACCTAAAAACCCATACCCATCTTAAACGCTAATATTACCCTTTATACCCAAAAACCCAAACCCACCATAAACCTCAAAATGTCCACTGTCACCCAAAAACCCATACCCACTCTAATACCTAAAAAAAAACCTTGCCACCCAAAAAGCCAAACCCACGCCAAACCCTAATATTACCCCTGCCAACCCAAACCCCATAACCGCTCTACACCCTAAAAAAATTATTTTCCTGATATATAAAATATATATCTATGCATGTGCGTATGCATGTGTGTGACTTTGAAAACTTGACCGGTTTAGAAATTTACGAAGTTAGAGGTGTCCCCACTGATGCCACACTCCCAGGCCACCGAAATCAGGTTTTTGCTCCCAATCACCTGCAGGGAACAAAATAGATTTATTTCAAGAAATAATAATAGAAGGGTTAAATAAGATTTCATAACACGTACAAAGGAAACACCAGACAAACATGACAAAGGATGATTGATCAGCCCTGCAGGATCTTCAAAATGATGACACCATAATAATAAATAAATCTTATAAAGGGGGCAACACAGTAATTTTGGATTGCTCCAAATACATTAAGGAAGCTGGGCGATCAAATAAATTAAACAAAACTAGACTATGATTCATCAGAGGAACATACCAAGTTTTACCACATAAGTTGAAAGACTGGTTTGATAAGGTTTTACTGGATAAGGATGAGTTGCACTATCTCAAGAAAGATCATCCAGTCAGACTCACAACATACATTTTGCCCAAAGTGCATGAAGAAATCTTGAATTCACCTGGATGACCTAGTGTGAGTGCAATTTGTTCATTATCAGAGAACACTACCAGCTTTATAGATATTTTCCTTTTCCCTATGTACCCTATTCCCCTCTTTCTTATGGGATTTGATGGCTTTTTTAAATAGTATTGAAGGAATTCTGTGGCAAGGGACCTATCTAATGTCCATATTTTACGTTGTGTCTTTGTGTATGTCTACTAAACATGAGGATGGCAGAATGCCTCTAGGTACTTCTTAAGGTCTAGATCTGTTAGTTTACTTGAACACACTGAAATGCTGCCAGAAATTTTTGCCTGACCCTCAATTATTTTATTTTTGATAACATCTACTACCAACAATAAGAGGTACTGCAATGGGTACGTCATTTGCCCTCACAAATGCAAATGTAACAATGGGGTAGTGGGAGGCAGAGTCTGTATGCACAGAAGAAAATCCAGAATTTTTTGTGGTTTTATGGGTATAATACATCGATAATCTGATTTAATCTGGGCAGGGAAACAAAAAGAACTGGAAAAATGTATCTGCATGTTAAATCAAAATCCACAATACTTCAAGTTCACCTATGAAATAAGTGCAACTGAGACAAAATGGTAAGGTATGTACAAAGATCATTAGGAAGCCCACCAGTTGCAACAGTATTCTACACACTAATAGTGGACACCCACGAGCGCTTGAGTGGAGTGTGCCATATGTGAACCTTTGAGAGCTAGGCGCAAGTGTTCGGAAGATGTTGATTTTGAAACACAAGCTGAAGACATGTATAACAGATTCATTCAGAGAGGGTTCCCAAAGTCTCTGTTAGATGGAGCTCTGATCATAACTAGAAAACGTAACTGAGAGGAGCTGCTAGTCCCCAGGAGAACACGTTCGGAAAATGTGGGCAAAGATGATGTGATCAAATATATAATGTATTTCAATGCCTCAAGTCAACACACCAAGAAACTCCTGCAAGAGAATTGGAAACTGCAATTGATGACTGACACACTCAAGACAATACTAATAGATCATCCAAAAATCACCTATAAAAACATTGTTGTTAGGTGATCATTTGACAAAGAATTTAATGGCAGGGAGAAGGACAGATGCTTTCTATTGGTTAATGAGTAAACAACAATGTATCTGCAGGTGTTGTAAATGCAAAGCATGCTCATTTGGAATAAATAACATATCCTTTGATTTGCAGTATGACAGAGTTATATATATCAGGGAATGGATTAAGTGTGAAACACCATTTGTGGTTTATGTATTGGAGTGTAGTTATGGCAAGAGGTATGTTAGGAGTACTATCAACAAACTAAAATTAAGGATCCTGCAGCATCTTCAGGCCATTACAAACAATAATTCAACTTATTTCATGGACAACCAAATTTGGGAACCCCACAATGGCAACAAAACTGGATTGAGATATTATGGAATCCAACATATAGCCCAGGGTCCAAGAGAAGGTGATCATGAACATGTGCTTAGAAAATCTGAATCAAAATTGATCATCATATTGGGCACCGAGATACCGTGGGGACTTAATGCTGATCCAAACTTGCACGTACATGGTGATAATACAAGTTTTGGGCCAAATCATAGTATAGACCCAAAGGTAGGGGGAATATTCTTCAATTTAGCAGAGTGGGCA
This sequence comes from Pleurodeles waltl, assembly GCF_031143425.1. Lineage (NCBI taxonomy): Eukaryota > Metazoa > Chordata > Amphibia > Caudata > Salamandridae > Pleurodeles > Pleurodeles waltl. The sequence goes on from NC_090448.1 coordinate 432,365,497, forward strand.
AGAAATCAATAATGCTAGAGTCAAGTTGATGTAGCATATGTATTTTGAATGCTGGGAGGTGCAAAGTTGATTAATTTTAGGATGTGTTAGTATAATATGTGTACATGAGCGAAACAGAGTTAGAGGGAAATGGTTCTATGAATATTCCACATCAAACTGTGAGAGTACAAAAGAATCGAAAAGATTAAACTTACAATTATATAGGATAGTACAATAGTATCGGTACTTGACTCGGATAACATCCTAAAGGTATTATCTTATCTGTATTTGTTATAATTCTGCTTAAGCAGTCTGCTCTTGAAACATTTCTCTTAAGTAACCTGACCCTCATACAGTATCAAAATTGTACTAGCACTTAACTGTAGACACACTTTTTTAGTAGTACCTTTTGGCAAAATGCACTTTAGCAATTTACAGTTGTCCCTAAATGGTCATATGATGTCCAATCTGTGAGATCAGGAGAGACATTCGTGTAATATACCTGGTTAGATGAATTCTTGCACAAATAACATTCAATAGTTTACATTTGTCCTTATAAAGACAAGTAATATACATTTGTAGACAGGTTATGAGTGCCATAGAATAGTTATGTGACACCCAATCTGTAATACAAGGAAACATATAATGTAATATACTGGTTTCAAGGAAATTTTGCACAAATGGCACTCAGCATGTTATGTTTGCGTTTGAAAGGCCTAACTTGTGAAACCAGGAAAAATATTAGTGAAATAGATCATTCTGGACGAGGCACTTAGCATTTTATATCTGTCCTTTGAGGATTGTTTGCACAACTGGCACTCAGGACTTTACATCTGCTTTTCAAAGCCCTCATTTGAGAGATTAGGAGAGATATCAGTGCAATAGATGCTTGCAGATGAAGCACGTAATGCTTTACATCTGCCCTTGAAAGGCCCAATTTGTGAGATCAGAAGAGGTATCAGTGCAATAGACACTTCTAGATGAATTTTTGTGCAAATGGCATTTAGTATTTTACATTTGTCTCTGGAAGGTCATATGATATATGCTTGTAGGCACTTTATGGGTGTCCTTGAATAGGTACTTTTGATTAATTTGCTAGATAAGGAAAGGAATCATGTAATATATTGTTTTAGATATGTCTTGCACAAATGGCACTTAGCACTTTACATCTGCTCATTGAAACTTTATTTGACATATAATGCTAGGATCAAAAGAGATCCGGGTGCAATATTAGTAGAAATTAGTGGCATAGCTCATGATAGGATGGATCACAAAAGAATGTCAATCTTGTGATGGGGAATACACTCTCAGACAAATGATAGTACAACTGAGGGTCTCCAAATAGTCAATGATGACCGGTTTTTAACATTAAATGGAAAGTGGTGTGACATGAGAAGAAATGATCAGACAAAAGCACATTACAAGAAAGACCTTCAATATAATAATGGATAATTTGAGGTATTGTGCATAGAATATTTTAATCACAAATGGTATTGGGCATAACCAGGTTCAATAACATCATGACATTTATAGCCACTATGATTTGTTTTACACTGCAAAATATAATGTTTACCATTGAGGGATGTCACTATATGATAATTCACATAATAAAAAGATTTATATTTGTATGTAATGTGCTGTAATAGAAGCATGCTGGGAATTATTTAGGATGGAAACCACAAAGTAATATAAAGATTGGGTAATAGAATACATTCTGGGTGTGTGTATGATGTTCCTTGGTACTTTACCAAATTATATTTCTCTATGATAAGATGTGTGAGCATGCCATATGTTCCATTGCTGTATTGATGAAAAATGAGAATGTAAATTGAAATGAAGCATGGTCATGCATAACTATCCCTTAGGGATTAATAAGGAGTATATCAGTAAGGAGCTTTATTAAGATTATCAGGTACTTCCCCAAGAAAATATTCCTTTAAAAAATGTTATGTGTTTTTTTATCTAAAGTGTTACATGAATGCATTGATTAACAAGTGAAATGGAGGCCGAAATGGGGCATAATGCAAACTATTGTTAGCAGTATCTTTTAAGATGGTGGTGGCTGTATGGGGGACTTCTGTTTTAAAAGACATATATATACATATATATATATATATATATCAACTCCAACAGGTCCGAAAAGGGCGCGCTCATTTCTTGTTGGTGCTCACATCAGGGAAGGACCTACTCCCATGAATCTTCACGCCAGTTTGACATTTCAGTCAAAGATGCAGCACTCACAGGATTTCATCAATCTTCTTTTATTCCATGAAAAGAACCCCAACAAATTGACACCAGCGCATTTCGACCTTCCCGGTCTTGATCACGCTAATTGTTCAGTCCATTACGTGCACTATTTATACTAATCCTCTAATCCATGCCATTATGTGGCATTCTGGGATATGTAGTCTTTATAACATATATTGTGCTTAACACCACACCAATAATCGTTTTTAACCAAATGTGTACTACTAATACAAAATAACAATTACAGAATTACAAAATCTCAGTGCACCCAAACAATAACAAAGTCAATTAAAATAAAGCAAAATATACTGAACACAACAACAACAGTTACTCTACTCATCATGACCATTTATATAGCATACCACTGTCTTAACTGTTTACATCTGCAACTCAAGAATCACAAAACCATTTTCTAATTGAACCTCAACTATTATTGCCAATAGTATTTCCTTATTTGCCTATAGGAATAATTAGCCTCCCTATGTTAAACTATTTCATTCATTGCAATTACTATATTGTGTTAATTTCTTCAGAGAGAGAGAACGATGATAAACCCAGAAATGCTGGAAGGGGAATACTTTGAGCATCCACAATAGACTGTAATATCCAGTTATTTTGCAACCAAAAAATGTCCCTATGTTTCCAACAGTGCTGCACTTTCATGTGGAATTAACGTAGGTAGCTGAGGATGTACTAGGAAAACACTCACAGCAATCTCTGTTGGTAAACTGGTGTAATGTACTCATGCGGTTCTCTGTGTGAAATTCATAATATTTAGCTGGAGGCCGACGTTTGTGGAAGATTTGGGAGTGTAGCAATCCTGAAAGATAGTACGCAGGTACCTGGTAAAAGAAAAAAATGGTTCTTGGTTAGCATGAGCAGGGGAACATGACTTGATTTTCTCTCCTGAAGCAGAGAGCTGAAACCAGTAAACTACATCACCAGCCATTTGAACTATATGACTTTTCTGAGTTCCACCATGTTAGAAACTGGGTTACTCGTGGATGAGTGGTTTAGCCCTAGTCGAGTAGCAACCACAATCCTAGTTAAGGTGAGGCACAAGCAACCCCAAATTAACCTGTGCCCAGCCACTTGTAGCTTGTCACAGAGCAGTAGGTCATAACTTATAGGCAATGTGTAAAAAATGTTTGCAGCATTTCAAACAGTAAAACAATGAATATACCACACAAAAATAATCTCACACCAGGTTAGAAAAATATGGTTCCTTTAGAGCAGGAGCCCTGCAGAGTGGCAGTCCTTGTAGCAGCACAACAGTCCTTCTTCCTGATAGAGTATCCACAGATCCAGAATTATACTAAACAATTGGTATCTGAGGTCCAAGATGTATACACAGATGTGCCTTTGAAGATGGGGGGAGGAGCTTTTGGTGGTTTCCCTTTGAAGTTCCCAGGCATTTGTCCTTTTCCTGTCCTGGCTCCAGACTAACTACAGGGTATATGCAGCCCTTTGTGTGGAGGAAGAATACAGCCTATTCAGGTGTAAATGGGGTTCTGCCCAGTTCCTCCATCCCATCCTGCCAGTAGTGACCCATTCAGGCACACCTAAGCTATCATGGCTGTCTAGGAGGAATACACAAAGCTCAACTGTCAGCTACACCCAGTCATGTGAACAGATACAGGCTACAGGCACTAAATGGCTAGGACAAAAAGGCAACTTTCTAATAGTGGAATTTTCAGAATTGCAATTGAAAATCTAATTTCACTATAAGTTAGGATTTTAAATTGTGATTCCCGAGACACCCAACATGAACTGACTATCTCTCTCATTTTAGAAATTACACGTCTAAAATGTAATAAGACAACTTAAAAGTTATCTTACAGGAGAGAGTTTTTCACTGGCAGGACATGTAAAACGTAAAAGTACGTGTCCTACTTTTCAAACACATTGCACCCTGCCCTATGGGCTGTCCAGGGCCTACCCTACGGGTGACATACGCATGTTAAAAAATAATGTTTTGGCCTGGCAAAAAGCTTATTTTTCCAGGTCAAAAGAGCACTATCTCTCTCATTTTAGAAATTACATGTCTAAAATTTAATAAGACAACTTAAAAGTTATCTTACAGGAGAGAGTTTTTCACTGGCAGGACATGTAAAACGTAAAAGTATGTGTCCTACTTTTCAAACACATTGCACCCTGCCCTATGGGCTGTCCGGGGCCTACCCTACGGGTGACCTACGCATGTTAAAAAATAATGTTTTGGCCTGGCAAAAAGCTTATTTTTCAAGGTCAAAAGGGCACTTTGAAACTACACACACAAATACTACAATGGCAGGCCTCGGGTATGTTTAAAGGCTACTTAAGTTGGTGGCACAAAGAGTGCTGCCGGCCCACTAGTAGCATTTAACTTAGATGCTGTAGGTACATGTCACACCACTTCACTAGGGACTTATAAGTAAATTAAATATGCCATTTGAGTATGAGCCAGTGTTACCATGTTTTAGGGAAAGGGTGCAAGCACTTTGGCACTGGTTACCAGAGGGAAAGTACAGAGTCCTTAGGCCAGCAAAAACGAGGTCAGTAAAAATGGAGGAGGAAGGCAAAAATTTGGGGAAGACCAACCCAAAGCCGACTTCAAACTTCATCTTCTAAATCTGAGTTGGCCATGCAACCCTTGAGACAGGCACATATGTGTCTTGATATTGTTAGTGTTAATGTGGTCTAGACCAATTTTAATATAGATCAATTGTTCTATGTGATGCATGGACAGGCTTCCCTTGTGGTCTTTTACAACTCACAGGCAGCACTAAGCATACCTTCTAACTGAGCAGTGGTGGCACAGAAGCTTACACTCTCTATAGCATAAGTGCTGAAAGACACACAAATTGCTTTGTGAACCAGAACGTGAGTTGATCGTCATGCCTACCAATCTAGCATGTGTCAAAAAACAGGTATCCAAGATCTGTGCCGTTACATGTGTTGTTTCTGATGTAATCATCACAACCCAACAATGATGAGAGTATCCTGTAAGAATACACCTGGTGGACTAGCATGGGTAACCGGGCCTCACCTAGAAATGCACACATATTGAGGAGGGACTATTGAGCTGTCAAAAACATTAACATTGGGCTGATTTTGATGTTTTCCAAAATCTAGTTTCTTCCATTGCTCAGCCAATAATTTGCCTTTCAATTGTCTCTGCAGTTCCTTTACATGATTATTTCTAGTCTCCCTACAGTCACACTGATCCTGGAGTGAGGGTATAAAAATTATAAAACCAAACACCATGAGGGAATGTGATGTACACAATCCAAAGAATACATCCTTCCACTGCAAGTACATAAATAAACAAAATGGTACTCTGAGAAAAAGGGGAGTGCCTCTTATGTTGTTGAATCAACCTGTTATCCTACATTTAGAATAAGAAAAGGGGGTTAGAAATCAGTCGATATCCAAAATTTAGATAGGGTTCTATTAGATGGTGAAAACAATTCCATCCAAGGATTCACCCAGCTCAGTATGTGAAACCTATTCCAAAGATAAAGCTCCCTCAAACCAAATAACCAAAGATGACATGGAATCTGCACTGCTATTTGTTGCAGAGTTTAGGCAGAATGGACACATTGGCTCTTCTTAATACAAAAAAGTGATGTACAAGTGAGTGGAATAGACAATGATGACACAGATGAGTTAGAATTAGAAACTATTGCTCCCCTCTGTTTTGGATATTGGTTCAAGATTACAACTAGGCAAATGAGAAAAGGATGTAATTGAAGCAAAAATATATTGACGTCTCTGCTGGACAATTTAATGATGTGTGCTAAAATCAATTGTGTGCAAGAAGAAATGACAAGGAGTAAACAAATCTACTCTAAATTGAATAAAACCAATTGAAAAGATGCTCAATCCCAATTCAACTAATTAATTAGAAGGCCTCTTCAAGACATGCAATAAGGACAAAGAGAAAAATCTGAAAAAGCTTCAAAGTAGAACTGAAAAATTTGATAACAGGCCCAGGCACTCAAGCTTGAGATTTTGGGGTATTCTGGATACATGGAGGGGCACAGCAATCCTGAACACTTTTTAACAGAGTTAGTCAAAGAGGTTGCATTACAAGATAAAACAAGCTTTAATCAAGAGCTTGCAACAGCTCCAGCTCACCAAGTGCATTTTTATAACTCCAAACAGAATTCATGCCCTTTGACAGTCTTAGTCTATATTCAAGAATTCAGCATAAAGTAGACATTGGGCAAAGCTAAATTACAATGATCATGTAAGACCGAAGGCGGCTATTCAATGTGAATCTTTCAAGAAAATACTTTTGAGATTGCCCAACATAGTAAGCAAGAGAGAGAAATGATCTCTTGGAGAATAAGTCCAGATTGTGCAAGTATCATGTTCAATGATTGTGTGGTGTAGACAAGTTAAAATCCAAAATGAAGTAGCATGCCTTGGAATTTAGAACACCGTCATTTGAGAACTGTATATTATAATATTTGTTATTTTCTAATGAACAAAAGCCAAGCTAAGATGGAAAGTATGATACCTAATTATCTACATACCAAATTCATCTGGGTTTTATATAATTATGTGTGAAAAACATATCTAGAAAAGATGAAAAATTACAATAGATAAGAACTGTCACATTTTTGTAGACATGGTAGGTGAGTGATATAGTAGTGTGCAATATAATATGAGGGGAATCAAACGTCATGACTATCATGCAGTATACCTTTTCTAATTAGTTACTATTGTTTGTCTGTAACATTTACCACATACTCCTGCAGAACGGCACGCCTGCAAACCTCCTTGAGAAGAAGGTGCAGCAGTGCATTTGGGGGCTAAATGGGTGGGAATCTCTCTACCCTTACCAAGGGAAGCATGGGACTAAATAGGAGACTATTAGCAAGGTGTATTTGAGGGGATGGGATAAGGTTATTGAGAAGGATGATTTCATCAAAATATAGGAAAATGGAGGTGCCTAAATAGTAGTGAGAGCAGAAAGAATAAAACGGAGGAAGGGCTTTTTCTAGAAGCTATATTGAAAATAAGACCAAAGGGCCTGCTTTTGCGTTTGGCAGACAGGAAGTACACTGTCCACCAAATTAATGTTCTATCCTCTCTGTTGAGAGTCCTGTACGCAGTCATATTTCCAACATAGGAGCTAGTTTGGGCACCACTGTCAGAAAGCCTATATCAATGGCATGGCAGAGATGGGGCCATCAGTGTAGGTAGATGGGACCATCTGCCCTATTTAGACAGGACAGTCTGATGTAGTTTATTTTCTGTTCTGGACCACCAGATATACCCTAGCGGTCCGGTTCAGAAAAAACAGGAAAATGACCCCCCCCAACACCCTGGAAAATATCCCCCAAGGTGTCAGGGTCATTTATATTTTGTTTCACAAAATTAAACGCCCAGTCTGGAAGTTTGTTTTTGGGAATCAAAAAAGTTTTGTAAGTCGTCCTGAAACATGGCAGCCATTCACATGGTAGAGGATCCTCTTCAGACATACCACCCTCCCCAGGACCAGCAGAAATCTCCAAATATGGAGGGTGGGAGTCTAGCCAGGGTGATGGAGGAAATACATCCGTCATGTTGGCAGGTGGCGGGTTGTCATACTTTAAATCAGGCCCAATGTATAGTTAACAAATTTAATGTGTTTGAATGTGAACGGTACGTATAAAAGAAAATACATTTATGCATGTGCATTCAAGAACAGACCAAAGCAGATATTATCTTAATGCAAGAAACACATTGAACTGAAATTACCAAGCAGGTAGTGACTCAATATTAATGGGCAATTACTAAAGCATAGTAATTGATAATCAATTCTCTTCCTGAAGAGCTAATCCAGGAGCTAGCCGCCTTCCCTACCCAGTGATAATTGATGGTAATTAAAATATAGCTCTAAGAATTTGGATTGATAGTTGGGGTTGACAACTTCCCATATCCTCTCAAGAAATAATCACAGCTCGTGTGAGGGTGAATCCACAAAGTCACTAAATTAACCTGAGCTCAACCATCAGGTAGCTGTCGCACCGAGAAGATAGGGCAATGTATAAAGTATTTATGCAGTACCAACACAGTAATCAAGTCAAAGCACTAAGCAATAATGATCCGAGCCCAAATGAGAAAAATAGAGCAAACGTTAAATAGAGAAAAGTACACTAAAATTACAAAAACTCAACAAAGGGAACCAGAAATATGATTTTTTAAGTAGAACATTTGCCATAAGCTCAAAGAGCCAATGATATCAATGGTCACAGTAGACAGGGACGTAGGCTCGATTTGAGACCGGCACTGATGGAGCCCGGTCGGATATAACTACTGGATTAGTCCTGTTAAAATGAATAGAAGTTCAAGTGTGAAAAATAATTCTACGTCCATATTTGTAAAAGGATTTTGTCACTTCACTTTTTTAAAGTTGAAAATCCTCTTTGTGAGGGAGGAAGCTGAAACTGTAGCTGCTGCTTGTCAACTGCAGGTCAGATACTGGAAGCAGGTTGGTACTGAAATGCTCTGGAGCTTTTCAGTTTTTGGTTGAAGAATCTAAGTCCCAATGTAGAAAGGGGCTTTGTTGTTTTTCGGAGGTGCAGAGATCTCTGTGAGGGCCAATCTGAAATTCAGTCTGACACTGTGGGACTATTGGGCAGATACTTTTCACAGTGGATACCTCTAAGGCCCTGGAACAAAAGATTTTAAAAGGTTCCACACTTTGTGCTGGTTCCCAAATACCTACAAGAGGACATTTCCATGGCCCTCAGGACCTTTTGAGAGGGCACATAGAGTCTCTCAGGGTATCAGGCAGAGTCCAACATCAAAGTCCATTCTAGGTCCAGCTGCCACTGATAACTAATGTTCCCTAAGCCGCCCCCACCCCCCGAAGTCTTATGAGTCTATGGGTTCCTTAACAAACAAAGTAATCCATTGGTTCAGGTCTTCACCTAATTGGTATTCTGTAATTAGATCTGATAGTGAGCATGTTAAGCATCATTGTACTGGTCCCTCTGCATGTGATTATATTCCTATTCCTCTTTTGGATGAAGCTTTGGCAGATAACCTTATAAACTTTGAAGTACTTACTAGGCAACTTGCAGAATCACATAAGACCTCTATCAAGTTAAAACTGTCACCTCCTAATGATAATCTTTTTTGGGGAATATCAGCAATGTATGCCCTTTGAAATCCTGTCAGGATGCTGCACGTGAGAATCTTAACTTGGGTTGTGTTGACTAAATGATTTGGACGAGCATACATCTGAGGCCATTCTGGTATTGTGGCCCTAGAAACTAATGCCAGAATGACTATGAACTATGTATTCACATGGGCATGGCAATGAGGGACAAATGGTAAATTATCTGAAATTGCTATATCGCCAGTCATGTATAATATTGAGCACAGGATGTTAATGGGGGGATAAATCCTGGAACAGTTGACTAATGCACACCTATAGGGCAGCAGCAGAAGAGGGGAAAATATTACCCATCTGGTGAAGCTGCTGCCCTAGGAACCTATCCGTCTTAACCCCCCTACCTAGGGACAATTCACAATCTTATTCTAGTTTCTTCATAATTTACTGGAATTTGGCTGTTGTCAAGCTAAAGTCATCGAACCCTCAATGGTTACTTTACATTGGCCAATTTGATGTATGTTTGTTTCAGGACACTTGGGCCACCTTGAGGGTGCATATCAATGGTTTCTCCACCTACAGTGTAAAAGCTAGATTATCTTGGAAACAGGGGCGAGCAAGTGATGGACTGCTCATTTTGATAAAGAATGATAAACATTGCAGCCATGCAGGTTTAGAGATCATTTCCTATGATCTGATGGGGGCCCTACTAAAGTTTCCAACATAATTGAAACTGTCACTTGTCAATATCTATGTCAGACAAGTTCCTACATGTATGGAATATCAGGTTTTAACCTTTCAGATGACTCACTAGGATTATATCAGCAGCCGTCTAAGATTATAGTAGGTGGTGACTTGAAAACTTTCTTTGAGCCGTCTCCTTATACTAATGAGCTTACTGAAGCTGAATAGGAGCAATGGAACATTCCTCAGCTAGAGAGGAAAATAATATATATTACACCTTTAGCACTGCAGCTGATATCAATAGTTGTGGGCTGGAGTATAAGGGCTTGCATTGGCCGGACCTGTTCAAATTCTCCTAGAATTCCCACTGCTTTAAGCATGGCTCTTATACTAGTATTATTGATTATACATTTTTAGATAACTAGACTATGGCCATTGTTGCAGGATATGAGATTTAATACTCAATTTGACAGTGACCATAATTCCCTCCTTATGCACCTTTCTGGCAATGCCTTAAGTAGGTCAAACTTTATTAGATCTCTGCCTGTTCCTGAACCTTTGCTAGCCAGTAGCCATAGGAGGGTTTCTTGGCCACATGTTATGTCTAACCCTAAATTACATGCTGAAATATATGTACTGTTTGTGAGTGTAATGACTGATTTTGTAAATGTACATAGCAATGACATCCTGATTTTAGAGCTGCATAAAATAATCTTTTCTAGGCTGCTGGACAGTTTTAATAAATACATCTGTTCCCCTTAAGGAGGTTAAGTGGTTCTACACTGAGTGTAAAACAGCCCAAGCTAGTCTGAGAGCTGCTGTCAAAAGTCATTCATAGCCTGAGATAACAGAGCCTAGGAGAAAATACAAACTTGCTCTCACAAATACAAATAAAGTCTGGAATGATAATATATGACAGGGCATGCTTCTTACTGTTAAGCTACAGGGTAACAAACTATTCTGGCAAGGGGGGTAGAGACAGGTCTAGATCATTTTGTTAACATGTTCAACCTGAATGCTGGGTAAACCATTTCTTTAAATTATATGATCAAGAGGACTCAGATGCCATAGTTTTTTTCCTTGATTCTGAGTCCTCATCAGCAAATAGTGATGTGTTAGCAGATGACGTGGTGACAACTGAGCCAGTGCTTCTTACACTAGAGGGCACTGTTAATGCAATCTCTTCTCTTAAAACCAGTAAGGCTCAGAGTCCAGAAGAAATATGAGTTGATCTTTATAAATCTGAACCCCCAATATGGGCTAACCTTGTTTCTAATGCCATATCAGCGGACGGTTAGATACCTGATTCTGGAGGTGTGCTCAAGTCATCCCGGTGTACAAAAAGGGTAGCCTTTGTATATGCTCCAATTACGTATCCATCAGCCTTATTGACAACTTGCAAAAAATGCAAAAAATGTCTGCTACGCAAGTTCTAGATAAACTTTTATCAAGGGCTGAGGGAAAAATGTTCTGTCTCCGCTTCAAGCAATTTTTTGCCCTATTATTAGCACTTCTGATCAAGTATTCAGATAAAAGCAAAGCAAAACACAAACGCTGCCCAGGGAAGGGTATGCCCAGTCATGGGTCCCATGCTTCCCATGCCACTGGATTCAAGCTAGCCTGGCTGATGAGGGGTGAAACCCCGAAACTGGTCCCAGGATGCTTGTTTCCAGTCCAGGGAAGACCTGGTCTAGCAGTTCGGGCTGGACTGTTCCCATGGGGAACAGGGTCAAGACTGATTTGCATATGGCTGGGTCCAAACTGTAATGGCATGGGCAGCAAAAAAACAATGGATTTAGGCCCAGATCACTGTACTGGGGATGAATGTTTGACATTGTTCAGCATTCCGTCCATCACTTGTTGTTTTTGCTTTGACAAGTATTCAGATGAGCCATCCTTTATTGGAAATATGTACTGTTAGGAAAGCAAAAGTTATATGTAGCTTTTGTCAGTCTTAGGGCAGCCTTTGATTTTGACCTGTGCAGAAAGCTATGTTACGTGCTGTTAAAACAGGGTGTTCCTGAAAATATTGTTGCCTTAGTAGCTGAGCTGCACAATGAGAACTATGCCCAGATAAGGTGGCGTGGCAAGGGGGAGCTGACATTTTGCATCCCGGTTAGACAAGGGGTGCACCAGAGATGCGTTCTCACCCCCACCTTGTTTACCTTGTATATTAATGATGTTGTGCAGCTCTTATTGGAGTGCCAGAATGATTCCCCTGTACTAAATAAAAATTAGATCCCTATCCTGCTTTTTACAGATGACTCTCTCTTAATATCTAAAAAACGAAATGGCTGGTGGGGTGGCAAGGGGGAGCTGACATTTTGCATCCCGATTAGACGAGGGGTGCACCAGAGATGCGTCCTCACCCCCACCTTGTTTACCTTGTATATTAATGATGTTGTGCAGCTCTTATTGGAGTGCCAGAATGATTCCCCTGTACTAAATAAAAAATTAGATCCCTATCCTGCTTTTTGCAGATGACTCTCTCTTAATATCTAAAAAACTAAGGGGGTCATTCTAAGTCTGGCGGGCGGCGGAGGCCACCCGCCAGACTTCCCCCTCCGAAATACCGCTCCGCGGTCGAAAGACCGCGGAGGGTATTCTAAGTTTTTCCCTGGGCTGGCGGGCGTTCGCCAAAAGACCGCCCGCCAGCCCAGGGAAAAACTCCCTTCCCACGAGGATGCCGGCTCGTAATCGAGCCGGCGGAGTGGGAAGGTGCGACGGGTGCTGTTCACATTGACCGCCAGGGTTGGAATGACCCCCTAATTGTCTTGCAGTTCTTACTGGATATTTTTATGGGTTCTTGTAGGTCCCGCAAACTGGAACTACATACGAAAAAGACTAAGGTGGTCATTACAACCCTGGCGGTCGGTGTTAAAGCAGCGGTAATACAACAGTCCGGCGGAAAAAATTGCAATTACGACTTTGGCAGGAAACCGCCAACAAAGACAGCCACTTTAACACTCTGACCGCCACGGTGGTACAAACAAACAGCGCGGCGGTCACCGGCAACAGACAGACGGAAGACAATGTACCGCCCACACTATTATGACAGGCCAATCCGTCACCTTTTCCGGGGCGGATTCAACGCGGATAGAAACACAGCGGAAACAGGAATCCCGAAGGAAAAACGCTCACCTCTACACACCCCACAAGGAACGAGGACGCCATGGATCCGGAACGCCAAATTCTCCCTGCAATAGCCTTCCTGCTCTTCTAACAGGAGCATGAACGCCGGCGGCGAAGACCACGGTGAGTACTGCACCTACGACACAGGGGAGGCAAAAAACAGGGACATACACACGCAACACCCCCACCCTCACCCACTACAACACACACACTAATGCAAATCAATACATCACAGTTACACCCCCCAAATCCCCCGGAAGAATGCAAAGACAATAGAAAATTTGTGTAACCATTGTAATATATTAAAATCAAGTAGGCAGAAATATATATATATATATATATATATATATATATATATATATATATATATACGGCATGTACAAAATATATACCAAGCGTAGTAGTCCAGGTAGTGCTCTAAGAAAGTCCGTGGAACACTGGGACCACACTGTGTGGGTGAGGCCCACACAAGATCCCCAACCATGACTGAAAGAACACTACAGGGGCATCAGACAGCAACTAAACAGGCACCTCAGGGGGAGGGAAAGGGGGCACCTCAGCCGCTCGAGTGCACGACGCCAAATCCACGAGGGGGCCACATGCCCACTGTTCCATCCTGGGGAATGCAAAGCCAGTCTCTCAAGTCTCTACAGTGGGTGGGTTGCCCACTGCCATATCCTGGGGAGTGCAAAGCCTCAGTCTCACAAGTCTCTACAGTGGGTGGTTTGCCCACTGTTCCATCCTGGGGAGTGCAAAGTCACAGTCTCTCAAGTCTCTACAGTGGGTGGTTTGCCCACTGTTCCATCCTGGGGAGTGCAAAGCCACAGTCTCTCAAGTCTATACAGTGGGTGGCTTACCCACTGTTCCATCCTGGGGAGTGCAAAGCCACAGTCTCTCAAGTCTCCACAGTGGGTGGGTTGCTCACTGCCATATTGTGGGAAGTGCAAAGCCACAGTCTCTCAAGTGGATAACAGTCTCCACTGGTTCTGGAGGGGGCATGGTGCCCAGAGTGCTTCATCCTGCTAAGGACAGAGGTGGTGGATGACAGTCTCTACTGGTTCTGGAGGGGGCATGGTGCCCAGAGTGCTTCATTCTGCCCGTGACAGACTCAGTAGCGTCAGTGCCCTTAGCGCTCATGGGCCAGCGTTGCTTGAGACAGCGGTGCCCTGTTCAGCGGTGCCTGAGATGGCGATGCCCTGTGCAGCGGTGTTTGAGATGGCAGTTCCCTGTGCAGCGGTGTGTGAGATGGCGGTGCCCTGGTCAGCAGTGCGTGAGATGGCGGTGCCCTGTGCAGCAGGGCTTGAGATGGCGGTGCCCTGTTCAGCGGTGCTTGAGACAAAGGTCTCCATTGCAGGGACTCAGCTGCTGGCGGTCCTTCATGGCCCAGCGGGGCTTTTGCTGGCGGTCCTTCATGGCCCAGCGGGGCTTGTGCTGGCAGTCCTTCATGGCACAGCGGGGCTTGTGCTGGCAGTCCTTCATGGCCCAGCTGGGCTTTTGTTGGCGGTCCTTCATGGCCCAGCGGGGCTTGTGCTGGCAGTCCTTCATGGCCCAGCAGGGCTTTTACTGGCGGTCCTGGCCCAGCGGGGATTTTGCTGGTGTCCTTCATGGCCTAGCGGGGCTTGTGCTGGAGGTGGCCTCCTGGGCAGGTAGGCTGGTGCTGGCGGGCCCCTCCTGGGCAGCTGGGCTTGTGCTGGTGGTCCTGTCCTGGGCAGCTGGGCTTGTGCTGGCCTTCCTGTCCTCGGCAGCTGGACTTGTGCTGACGGGCCTGTCCTGGGCAGCTGGGCTTGTGCTTGCGGTCCTGTCCTGGGCAGCTGGGCTTGTTCTGGCGGTCCTGTCCTGGGCAGCTGGGCATGTGCTGGTGGTCCTGTCCTGGGCAGCTGGGCTTGTGCTGGAGGTGGCCTCCTGGGCAGCAGGGCTGATGGCGGTCTTCTCCGCCGTGCTGCTCTTCCCAGACTTGCCGGGTTTCTTGTGGCCCTTCCCCACCTTGGAAGGTGTCACAGCTCCCACCGGGACCCCTGAGAGCGGTTCTGGTGGCTGGAGTCTTCCCATCTCCCGCCGGGCACTGGCAAACTTCTGATGTTTCACAGGTGGGGGACTGTGTTTCTTGGGAGGGGGCGTCACAGACACACTGGGAGAGGACACAGGGGATGTGTGAATGGTAGTGGGGGTGGTGACTGCACGTGAGAGGGGTGTGGTGGTGAGTGTGCTGGAGAGGGACATAGTGGCTGTAGAGGTAGTGCATGCAGGTGTGAGTTTAGACAAGACTGGGAGGGAGACGAGGAGGAGGGGGACACAGTGGAGGCAGTGGATGTTGGTGTGTCTGCATATGTGTGATGCTTGCGTGAGTGCCTGTGGGATGTGTGGTGCTTATGTTTGCCTGAGCTTCCCTTGTGTGTTGACGTGTGTGCATGCTGGTCTGTAGGTGTGCTTGGGATAGACTGAGGTACAGGGGATTGGGTCGGGGTGGAGGAAGTTGGAGGGGGAAGGCTGGACACAGGGACAACGGCTGCCATCAGTGCTGAGGCCAGAGTCTGAAAAGCTCGCTGAAGGGCCGTCTGATCAGAATGAATGCCCTCCAGGAATGCATTTGTTTGTTGCAACTGCCTTTCTACACCCTGGATGGCATTCATAATGGTAGACTGCCCAACAGTGAGGGACCTGAGGAGGTCAATGGCATCCTCACTGAGGGCAGCAGAGGTGACTGGGGCAGGGCCTGAGGTGCCTGGGGCGAAGGTGATGCCTGCCCTCCCGGGAGAGCGGGCACGGGCGAAGGCTGAGGGGCTGCTGGGAGGGCGGTGCTGGAAGGGGGGGTGGTGGCTGTATCTGTAGATGGGGGTGGCACAGACGTTGCCGCCACCACAAGGGAGCTCCCATCAGAGGACGAGTCTGTGTCACTGGTGTCAGCTCCTGTCCCCGCCGTGGAGCTCCCCTCGCCCTCACCCTTCATCCCACTGGTGAAGTCTGATTCCGTAGTGTGGCCCTCCATGGTCATGTGGGATGCAGCCCCCTGATGCTCCGGTGCCACTGCTCCTCCACCTAATGATGCTAATGCACACAAGAACAGGGAGGCCACAAAAAGGGGGGGGGAACGACAGAAGAAAGACATGTTGAGTGCATGCATTACCACCACCGTTGGAGGACATGACAGACACAGAAGCCCCCTGCACTACGCCACGCTCTTGGGCTCCACTGTTCAATTCCTGGGAAATGGCCTACAAGGCTATGGATGACATCTGCACACATAGATGACACAGGGGCATGACTAGGTGTAGTTGTCACTCCACATGGCGTGCCTTACGGAGGGGCCTTGCCTACAGAACTCGCCCTGGCCTAGGGAAACCCACAGCCCACCTCCCCTACCCAGACACCTCCACTGTGTGCAAGGTCAGCAGGATGAGAGTGTACTTACCCCCTTGTGTCTGCTGTGATGCCCTCAAGCACCCATCCAACTCCAGGTAGGCCACCGCCAGGCTCCTGAACATCAGGGGGGTCTTGGTGCGACGGGCACCCCTCCCACGTTGGGAGGCCATCCCCAGCTGAGCCTCCGCCATCTTCTTGCTCCAGCAGCGAATGTCCTCCCATCTTTTCCGGCAGTGGGTGCTCCATCTGTGGTAGACCACCAGGGTTTGGACGTCCTTGGCAATGGCACGCCAAATATATTTTTTCTGGTGGGCGCTGACCTACATGAAATGTGCAGAGGAAAAACAGAAGTTATTACCAACTGCACCGTCAAACTGATTGGCCCCCCATCCCTACCCTTACCATGTGGCACATGCATTCACCGTCTTTCATGCACGCAGAACTCTCCCCCCTTCCTTCTTACATCCAGCCCTCTCCACACAGGCATAGCCCATACAACATGCTCCCTGTATACTTACCTGTTTGTCTGGAGTACCGTAGAGTAGCGTGTACTGGGGGAGGACCCCATCCACGAGTTTCTCTAACTCCTCTGATGTGAAGGCAGGGGCCCTTTCCCCAGACACTCGAGCCATTGTCTCTTCCAGACCGAGGTCACAGCAGCACTTGCAGTGTAGGTCCTCTCCTGTCGAAGATCAGTTATCGAGTGATTGAAGAGATTGAAGAGATAGAAAAAGGCAGTCACGTCCGCGGCAGTGCGTACCGTCACCGCCGGTGTACATCGTCATTGGCTCCTGGGACCCATAGGGTCCAATGCTAACCAATGCAGCATTGCGCTGCGGTCTTCGACCGCCTGCCCCGACGGTCTACAACGCCAGCGCAGTTACCTCACATCCCATTGTCCCACTTTAGAGGTCAGGAAGCCGCCATTTCAGAGGCCCACATGGCTAAATTTTCAACTGCGTAACACATACCTAGGCCTAGACTCAACACACATACAGGCCACCTTTTGTGTATGAATGGTGTTCTGGGTAAACTGTGGGTACGTACCTCTGAGTTGTTTGACTCTGTTCTCGCTGTTGTCCTTCATAGGCACCGTCCGCTGGGACATGTGAGGAGATGGCGGCATCCTCCGGTGTACCGACCACTGGTGGACCTGTTGACAATGGAGGAGCGACATGTGATTATCACATACAGGCTTGACCGTGCCACAATCCAGGAACTGTGTACACAGTTGGAGCCAGACCTGATGTCAGCAATCTGCCATCCCACAGGAATCCCCCCTCAAGTGCAGGTGCTGTCAGTGCTCCATTTCCTTGCAAGTGGGTCTTTTCAAACAACAGTGGCCATAGCATCAGGGATGTCCCAGCCTATGTTTTCCAACGTATTGTCCAGAGTGTTGTCTGCCCTTCTGAAACACATGTGGAGCTACATCATTTTTCCTCAGGTGGAGGATTTGCCTACAGTGAAAGGTGATTTCTATGCACTGGGACACATCCCCAACATCATAGGTGCCATTTATGGGACTCATGAGGCTTTGGTCCCCCCCACAGGAGTGAATAGGTGTACAGAAACCAGAAGAGTTATCATTCGATGAATGTACAGATGGTATGTTTGGCAGACCAGTACATCTCCCATGTGAATGCCATGTTCCCTGGCTCATTGCTTGATGCCTACATCCGGCGGAATAGCAGCATCCCTTATGTGATGGGTCAACTCCAGAGGCACAGTGTGTGGCTATTAGGTGAGCACCTGGAAGCAAGACAGTGGGAATGGTTGTCTGGGTCTGGGGATATCCCTCCAGGTTAGTGCGTGTCTAGCAGTTGTCCCTCGCCATTTGCAGGTGACTCTGGTTACCCCAACCTGTCATGGCTACTGACCCCAGTGAGGAATCCCACGACAAGGGCAGAGGAACGCTACAATGAGTCCCATGGGCGAACCAGGAGGGTGATCGAGCGGACCTTCGGCCTCCTGAAGGCCAGGTTCTGGTGCCTCCATATGACAGGTGGATCCCTATTCTACTCACCAAATAAGGTGTGCCAGATCATCGTGGCCTGCTGTATGCTTCACAACTTGCCTTTGCGACGACAGGTGCCTTTTCTGCAGGAGGATGGTTCAGATGGCGGTGTTGTGGCAGCTGTGGAGCCTGTGGACAGTGAAGACGAGGAAGGAGAGGAAGAAGACATGAACAACAGGGACTCAGTGATCCAGCAATATAGAGTACAGACCTGCCTACCACATGTACTTTCACACTGCTACCTCTCTACTGTCTGTCGTTTTCACCCAGTGTATGGTCACTGATTTGTCACTTTCCCTTACGATTTCACAGATGTGGGTCCCACTGTGTGACATCTGCTTAGATTCCTCATGGAATAGAGCTGTGTGACATAGGTCTATTGACATTACAATTGAAAGAGCATTTTGTCACTGTAATTGCTAATACACTGTTTCGAAAGCACAGACAGACTCCAGATTGTTTTGTGCTTTAAGTGTGTTTATTTAAGTGCTCAATATTGGAGGGGGTAGTAAAATGGTGAGAGTTGATGGTAGAGGAATGTCCACGGCAGAGCCCAGTCTATTAGTCTCACAGGTGCATTGCCCATATTGGCATAGGAAGTGGAGCTGGGGCAGTTTAAGTATGGACAGGGTGACAAAGTGGGACCGTAGGATGACAATCAGGGTGGTCTTATTTCTTGGCGGGGTCTTGGTATCGAGCTTTGTCTTGTTCCTGGATCTCAGGGACCGTTGGCAGGGTGGTTCTCCCTCTGCAGGGGGTGGGATGCTGGTGTGATGGTCCTGTGGCGGGCGTCCTGTCCACTAGCGCTGGCGGAGGTGTTGGGCAGTTCATCTTCCATGCTAGTGTCAGGGGCCCCTTGTAGAGCCACAGTGTCCGTCCTGGTGCTGACGAGTTCCTTCAGCACCCCTACGATGGTGCCCAAGGTGGAGCTGATGGTTCTGAGTTCCTCCCAGAAGCCCATATACTATTCCTCCTGCAGGCGCTGGGTCTCCTGAAACTTGGCCAGTACCGTTGCCATAGTCTCCAGGGAGTGGTGGTAGACTCCCATGATGGAGGACAGGGCCTTGTGGAGAGTGGGTTCCCTTGGCCTGTCCGCCCCCTGTCGCACAACAGCCCTACCAGTTCCCCTGTGTTCCTGGGCCTCCGTCCCCTGAACCGTGTGCCCACTACCACTGCCCCCAGGTCCCTGTTGTTGTTGGGGTGGCGAGTTAGCCTGGGTTCCCTGTAGTGGTGGACACACAGCTGATTGACGTGTCCTGGGGACGAGGTATGGGCCCGCTGGGTGGGTGCTGTGCTGGTGTTTCTAGAGGGGGGAAGGTCTGTGGTGGCCTGTGACTGGGTGAGGGGAACCGACTATCCCGAGGTCCCCGATGGGCCGGGCTGGTCGTCTAGATCCAGTTGGACAGAGCTGCTGTTATCACTGTGGGCCTTTTCTGTTGGTGGTGTGGACATGTGTGGACCCTCCTGTCCGGTGACGTTGGGTAGGTGTCCTGCAGGGGTATAAAAGGATGGTTATTGCATCTGTGTGTGTCATGGTGTGCAATGGGTGGGTGAATGCAGTGCTTGCATTCTTGTGTGGGACCTTGTGTGATGATGGTTTAGGGGGTTGAATGGGTATGTGCAGTGGGCAGCTTTTGTGATGGGTGTCCTTGCTTTGTTGTTGCATGCAGGGCTTGGTGTTGGGATGGGTGGTTTGTGATGTTGGGACATATGTGAGGAGTTGGAGTGCTGGGGGTGAGGGTGAGGGTAGGGGCATGTGCTGGCATGCAGGTGGTGTGGGGGATATAATAGTTAAGATTTGTCTTACCAAAGTCCATTCCTCCAGCTACTCCTGCGAGGCCCTCAGGATGCTCCTCCCATGTTGTTAGTTGTGGGGGAGGAGGTGGGGGTCCGCCTCCAGTCCGCTGAACCACCAGGTGGTGTCTTGAGACCAGGGAACGCACCTTCCCCCGTAGGTCGTTCCACCTCTTCCTGATGTCCTCCCGACTTCTTGGGTGCTGTCCCACTGTGTTGACCCTGTCCACTATTCTTCACCATAGCTCCATCTTCCTTGCAATTGAGGTGTGCTGCACCTGTGATCCGAATAGCTGTGGCTCTACCCGGATGATTTCCTCCACCAAGACCCTGAGCTCCTCCTCCGAGAACCTGGGGTGTCTTTGCCGTGCCATGGGGTGGTGTAGGTGATGTGTGGGGTGGAGTGTGTGGTGATAAGTGTGCTGATATGTAGTGGTGTGTTGTGTGAGGTGCGTGGAAGTTCTGCGGGTGATGGTGTTGTGTGCCTGTGGATGCTGTTGTTCTTGCTGGTGCTGGTGCTGTCTCTTTCTGGCCTTCTTTCAGAATTTTTGGTAGTAGGGGATTGTGGGTGATGTGGGTGTGTGTTTTATATTGTAATGTTTGTGTGGGAGTGTTGTGTGTATGTGTATCAGGTGTGTGTATTTCGAATTGTCCAATGTGGTAGTGTTCTGTAAGAGTGTGTGTATTTTGAGCACGCCGGTGTGTATCGCCAATGGAATACTGCTGTTGAAAGACCGCGGCGTGGATTCGTGTGTCGTGATAGTGTGGGCGTATTTCTGTTGGCGTGACGGTGGAGGTTTTGTTTTCGCCAGTTTATCACTGACCTTTGGTGTGGCGGACTTGTGTGGGTGTCTGTATTTTGGCAGATTCCGAAATGTGGGTCATAATAGCTGTGGCGGAATTCCGCGGCCGGGTCGGTGTGTTGGCGGTCTTCTGCATGGCGGTAAGCGACTTTTACCACCAATGTTGTAATAAGGCTCTCATTATGACATAGGCGGTAAATCCCACTTACAGCCATGCTGACTGCCGCCAACATATCGCCGCCGCAGATATCCGGCCACCATATTATGTCACACACACACCAATCCGTCACTATTTAGTCACAGATACAAGTCTGCCACACCAAAGGTCAGTGATAAACTGGTGGTATCAAAACCCACACCGTTACGCCAACAGAACAATGCCCACCACTTTATGACCAATGAATCACCACGGCACATTAAACCGCGTTAAAACATTGGCTGTACATACCGCTGCGCTCAAAGTACACACACACATACAAATCAACATTACATTGGTCAATTTACATAACACACACCTGACACCCATACACACACCACACCCACCCACTCACACACTATAAAACACATACCCACAACCTTTTATGACAACAAATAATTGCCACCAGAGAGAGACAGCAAGACCACTGTCCCAACCAGAGCCACACACCACTCATACCTATACACCATTCAGGCACCCCAACAAATTACTCTACACACCCTTACCTACACACCTTACACAACAACCATGGCACCACAAAGACACCTCTGATTCTCAGAGGAGGAGCTAAGGGTCATGTTGGAGGAAATCATCAGGGTAGAGCCTCAGCTATTTGGAGCACAGGTGCAGCAGATATCTATAGCTAGGAAGATGGAGCTATGGTGGAGAATCGTGGACAGGGTCAACGCCCTGGGACAGCACCCAAGGACTAGGGATGACATCAGGAGGAGGTGGAACGACCTACGGGGGAAGGTACCTTCCACTGCAGCAAGACACCAACTCGCTGTACAGAGGATTGGCGGTGGACCCCCACCTCCTCCCCCACAACTAACAACATGGGAGGAGCAATGTAGGAGGCTGGCCTGGCTTGTAGTGGGTACCAAGGGGTACATACACTCTGTACCAGGTCCAGTTATCCCTTATTAGTGTAGAAGAGGTGTTTCTAGCAGCTTAGGCTGATAGAAGGTAGCTATAGCAGAGTAGCTTAGGCTGAACTAGGAGACATGCAAAGCTCCTACTATACCACTGGTGTCATATGCACAATATCATAAGAAAACACAATACACAGATATACTAAAAATAAAGGTACTTTATTTTTATGACAATATGCCAAAAGTATCTCAGTGAGTACCCTCAGTATGAGGATGCCAAATATCCACAAGATATATGTACACAATGCCAAAAATATGCAGTAATAGCAAAAGGAAGTAATGCAAGCAGCGTAAAGTTACAGTAGATTGCAATAGGAGCACATAGGTATAGGGGCAACACAAATCATATACTCCAAAAGTGGAATGCGAATCACGAATGGACCATAAACCTATGTGAGCTTGTAGAGGTTCGCTGGGACTGTAAGAAAACAGTGAGGGTTAGCCCACCCCAAGACCCTGAAAAGTAGGTGTAAAGTGCACCTATATTCCCCAGAGAGCACAGAAGTCATGATAGGGGAATTCTGCAAGGAAGACAAACACCAGCAATGCAACCAAAGTGGATTTCCAGACGAGAGTACCTGTGGAACAAGGGGACCAAGTCCAAGCGTCGCGACAAAGTCGAGAGTGGGCAGATGCCCAGGAAATGCCAGCAGAGGATGCAAAGAAGCTGCCACTGGATGGTAAAAGCTGTGGATTCTGCTAGAACGAAGAGGGCTAGAAACTTCCCCCTTGGAGGATGGATGTCCCACGTTGTGAAGAAGCTTGCAGAGGTATTCCCATGCAGAAAGACCGCAAACAAGCCTTGCTAGCTGCAAGGGTCGCGGTTAGGGTTTTTGGATGCTGCTGTGGCCCAGGAGGGACCAGGATGTCGCCACTTGGATGAGTAGACAGAGGGGGCGCCCAGCAAGTCAGGAAGCCCTCACAGAAGCAGGCAGCACCCAAAGAAGTACCGGAACAGGCACTTAGAAGAGAAGTGAACCAGAGTCCACGCAAAGTCACAAAAGGGAGTCCCACGACGCCGGAGGACAACTCAGAAGGTTGTGCACTGCAGGTTAGAGTGTCGGGACCCAGGCTTGGCTGTGTATGAAGGAAATCCTGGAAGAGTGCACAGGAGCCGGAGCAGCTGCAAATCACGGGGTACCCAGCAATGCAGTCTAGCATGGGGAGGCAAAGACTTACCTCCACCAAACTTGGACTGAAGAGTCACTGGACTGTGGGAGTCACTTGGACAGAGTTGCTGAGTTCCAGGGACCACGCTCGTCGTGCTGAGAGGGGAGCCAGAGGACCAGTGATGCAGTCTTTTGTTGCGTGCGGTTGCAGGGGGAGGATTCTGTCGTCCCACAGGAGATTTCTTCAGAGCTCCTGGTGCAAGAAGGAGGCAGGCTACCCCCAGAGCATGCACCACCAGGAAACAGTCGAGAAGGCGGCAGGATAAGCGATACAAGGTTGCAGTAGTCGTCTTTGCTACTTTGTTGCGGTTTTGCAGGCGTCCTGAGCAGTCAGCGGTTGATCCTTTAGCAGAAGGTGAAGAGAGAGATGCAGAGGAACTCTGGTGAGCTCTTGCATTCGGTATCTGAAGAATTCCCCAAAGCAGAGACCCTAAATAGCCAGAAAAGGAGGTTTGGCTACCTAGGAAGGAGGACAGGCTAGTAACACAGGTAAGAGCCTATCAGAAGGAGTCTCTGAGGTCACCTGCTGGCCCTGGCCACTCCGAGCAGTCCAGTGTGCCAGCACACCTCTGAATCCAAGATGGCAGAGGTCTGGGGCACGCTGGAGGAGCTCTGGGCACCTACCCGGGGAGGTGCAGGTCAGGGGAGTGGTCACTCCACTTTACTTTGTCCAGTTTCGCACCAGAGCAGGCCTGGGGGATCCCTGAACCGGTGTAGATTGGCTTATGCAGAGATGGGCACCATCTCTGCCCATCAAAGCATTTCCAGAGGCTGGGGGAGGCTACTCCTCCCCAGCCCTGACACCTTTTTCCAAAGGGAGAGGGTGTAACACCCTCTCTCTGAGGAAGCCCTTTGTTCTGCCTTCCTGGGCCAGGCCTGGCTGGAACCCAGGAGGCCAGAAACCCGTCTGAGGGGTTGGCAGCAGCAGCAGCTGCAGTGAAACCCCGGGAAAGGCAGTTTGGCAGTACCCGGGTCTGTGCTAGAGACTCGGGGGATCATGGAATTGTCTCCCCAATGCCAGAATGGCAGTGGGGTGACAATACCATGATCTTAGACATGTTACATGGCCATGTTCGGAGTTACCATTGTGACGCTATACATATACCTATGTATATTGCACGCGTGTAATGGTGTCCCCGCACTCACAAAGTTTGAGGAATTTGCCCTGAACGATGTGGAGGCACCATGGCTAGTGCCAGGGTGCCCACACACTAAATAACTTAGCACCCAACCTTCACCAGGTGAAGGTTAGACATATAGGTGACTTATAAGTTACTTAAGTGCAGTGGTAAATGGCTGTGAAATAACGTGGACGTTCTTTCACTCAGGCTGAAGTGGCAGGCCTGTGTAAGAATTGTCAGAGCTCCCTATGGGTGGCAAAAGAATTGCTGCAGCCCATAGGGATCTCCTGGGACCCCAATACCCTGGGTACCTCAGTACCATATACAAGGGAATTATAAGGGTGTTCCAGTATGCCAATGTGAATTGGAGAAATTGGTCACTAGCCTGTTAGTGACAATTTGGAAAGCAGAGAGAGCATAACCACTGAGGTTCTGGTTAGCAGAGCCTCAGTGAGACAGTTAGTCATCACACAGGGAACACATACAGGGCACACTTATGAGCACTGGGGCCCTGGCTGGCAGGGTCCCAGTGACACATACACTAAAACAACATATATACAGTGAAATATGGGGGTAACATGCCAGGCAAGATGATACTTTCCTACAAGCAAGTCTTGGCAATCATGCATCATCAGGGCCTGGCCGGAGTAGGAGGAGGACTGGGAACTGGTAAGTGAACCCTATACTACTATCACCCCCCTACCTACATGCCATCACATACCCTCACCCTCACTTCCATTACTCCACCACCTCCCACACACCCCACTATCACATCACACTCATTCCAATGCCAAGCCCTGCATGCACAACCAATGCATGGACATCACTCACAGCCCTGCATGGACACCTATCACCAAAGCATGCACACTAGAAAGAATCAGCTAGCCCACCATATACCAACTTACACAAGTGAAAGCTGCGAATACAAACAAATAGGCCAACCCACCGATACACAATATGTCACACACAGAAATAATAACACATCATTTACATCCCCACAGGTATCCCAGGCAATGTCACCGGAGAAGACGTGCCAGCACTATCCAGTCCTGTAACTGAAGAGGCCCACAGTGATGACAGCAACTCTGGTCGCCTGGATCTGGATGACCAACCCGACCCATCAGGTACCTCTGGACAGTCAGTTACCCAGTCCCAGTCACACACAACCACAGAGCTTTCCCCATCTGGAAACTCCACCACAGCACCCACCATACGTACCCATACCTCTGTCCCCAGGACACGTCAATCAGCAGCGTGTCAACCTCTACCGGGACCCCAGGGCACACCTCATACCCAAGACAATCAGGGACCTCGGGTCAGTGGCAGTGGGCACACGGTTCAGGGGACAGAGGCACATGATAACAGGGAACCTGGGACAACTGCTGTGCACCAGGGGGAGAACAGGCCCAGGGAACCGACTCTCCAGGAGGCAATCACCGACATTCTGGGACCATATCAACATTCCCGGGACACGATGGGCCAGATCCTGGACAATGTGCAGGAGAACAGGTGACTGTATGAGGGACAGTACCAGGGGATCAGGGAGGACTTGCAGGCCATCAACACCACCCTGGTCTCCATTGCAGGGGTGCTGGCAGACATGGCTAACATTATGAGGGAGGCAGTCTCACAACAGCAGGCCCCTACCACTAGCCAGACATCTGAACTGCCTTCCACCTCCGTTGAGGCTAGAGGCCAGGAGGACCCACCACAGGACTCACAGGCCACCATCACCCCTCCCCCTGCAGAAGGAGAACCACCCCGCAAACATTCCCTGTGATCCAGGCAGAAGCCAGAGACTATTACCCCTGCCAGGAAAGGAGACTCTCCTGATTGTCACCCTTGTGTCCCACTCTGTCACCCTGTCCACCTTGAACTGCCATTGCTCCCTGTCCTATGTCCCCATCGACAATGCACCTGTGCTACAAGTAAACTCGATCAATATCCTGGACTTTCCTCCATCATCACCCCATCCCAATGCACTTGCCCTTCTTCTTATTAGCACTTCAATAAACACCCTTCGAAATAAAACAAGTATGGAGTATATTACATTTTTAAATTATATATTCGCTTAACCAGATTCAAACATTTCAATTCAACTGTACAATAATTGTGCACATAGTAAAGACCTGCAGTGACCACACCAGGAGCGATAGTCGAGCACCAACATCTGTAAAATGAATTGCCAAAGGCCAAAGGGTACAGTAAGTGGGCATAGAAGTGGGAAATAACAGCATGCCAGTGACAAAGATATTAGAAATAATGACAATGAAATGTGAAGTAACACTGTCTTACCTGAGTGTCATTGGAATTATTGTTGTATCACTGCTGTTCTGTTGTCCACATCCTCATCCCCTATCTCCTCATCCTCACTGTCCACAGGGTCCACTGCTGCCACACGGCCATCTCCAGCCTCATCCTCCTGCAGTAAAGGCACATGGCGTCACGTTGTGCAACATGAAGCATGCCCTGATTATCTAGCAGACCTTCCTCGGTGAGTAGTACAGGCATTCACCTCGTACTGGCATTCCTCACAGCGGTCAGGTTGGGGTAACTAGAGTCACCTGCAAATATTGAGGGACAACATTTAGCCACACACTATCCCATATGGCCCACACCATGCCCATATACCAACATCTACTGGGTGAGGACCAGGGCTCACCTATTAGCCACACCCTGTTCCTCTGTAGTTGGCCCATCACATTTGGGATGCTGCTATTCCTCAGGATAAAGGCATCATGCACCGACCCAGGATTCTTAGCATTGACATGGGAGATGTACTGGTCCACCAAGCATACCATCTGTACTCTTACGATTTCTGAACACCTGTTCATTGAGACGGGGGGACAAATGCAATATGAGTTCCATCAATCACCCCAATTATTTTGGGGATATGTCCCATTGCATAGAAGTCAGCCTTCAGTGTGGCCAAATCCTCCACCTGGGGGAAAACAATGTAGCTGCACATGTGTTTAATCAGGTCAGACAACACTCTGGTCAGTACAATTGAAAACATTGGCTGTGACATTCCTACTGCCAAGCCCACTGTCACTTGGAAATAACCAGTTGCCAGGAAATGGAGGACAGATAGAACTTGCACAACAGGGGGGATCCCCGTGGGGTGACAGATAGCAGATATCAGGTCAGGCTCCAATAGGGCACACAGCTCTATGATTGTGGCCCTGTCAAGTCTATAAGTGAGGATGATGTGCCTGTCCTCCATTGTTGCCAAGTCCACCAGGGGTCTGTACACGAAGGTATATCTCCATCTCCTATTCATCAAACTGAACATTGGAGCCACAACAGTACAATGCATGAAGTCAATTTGTAATGGGTAAGTGAGATTTGTCCTGTATGTCCAACTGTTACGCAGTTATTATCCAGGGCCTGCCCCCCTCCCCTGAAATGGCATCCACCTGTCCTGTGTGGAGGGACAGGTGGAAGTGAGGTAATTCCGCTGACGTTGTGCGCCATTGCGGGAGGTGGTTGGAAACCTCCGTACAACTCCTCATTAGTTAACATTGGGCCCTATGGGGTACAGTGGCCAATGGTGATATATGCCGGGGTGATGGTATGCACCACCGCGGACGTGACCGCAATTTTCTATCTGATCACTCACTTGCTACCTGACCTTCAACAGGAGATAACCTACACTGCATGTGCTGCTGTGACCTGTGTCTGGAACCTTCCATGGCCCGTGTGACTTGGGAAAGGGCCCCTGCCTTCATCTCGGTGGAGGTGGAGCAGCTGGTGGATGGGGTCCTACCCCAGTCTGGACTGCTGTATCGGCCTCCAGACCAACAGGTGAGTACACCGTGGGCACGATGCTTGTGGCATGAATGCATGGAGTGGTGTGTGTGAAGGCCTCATGTAAGGGGGGTGGGTGGATGTCCTCTGGGTGGCACATTGGTTGTGTGCTGGGCCATGTGTGTGCAAATGGTGTTGTGAAGGGGTATGGTGGGCCATAAGTGTAACAGACAGGACTGTCTGACTGATACTATTTTCCTGTGTGTATTGCCTCTGCAGGTCAGTGCCCATCCAAATAAGGGTATATGGCGTGCCATTGCCAAGGACGTCTGGACCCTGGGGGTCTACGGCAGGCGAAGCACCCACTGTCAGAAACGGTGGGAGGACCTGAGACGCTGAGCACAGAAGACAGCGGAGGCCCAGAGAGGGATGGCCTCCCAATGAGGAAGGGGTGCCCGTTGAACCCTCTCCCCGCTGGTGGCCTGCATACTGGAGGTGGCCTATCCTGAGCTGGATGGGCGCATGATGGCATCACAGCAGCCAGAAGGGGGTGAGTACAGTGCCCATCATTACAACTTACGCATGGTAGGGTGGTATCTTGGTAGGGGATGCTTGTTAGTGGGTGCCCCTAGCCCAGGCCTGACATTGTAGAGTAGGTCCCCTGGTGGTAAGGGTCCTGAAGGGATATTCCTGCTACATAGCTCGTAGGCATCCACAGCTGGTCAGGGCTGCGTGGGTTCCAGGTGTGCTGCATTTGGCAGTGTGTGCCCAACCCCATGCCTTGGTGGTTAGTAAAATACAACTCCAACCTATCCTAAGCACACAGGCAGACGAGCATGCACACAAGACAACACACAAGAGTGGCACTGGCAAATACAAGCACCACACTTCATCCCACAGGCACTCACACAAACACCATCCAGATGCAGACATACCAACATCCACAATTTCCACTGTCTCCCCTCCTCCTCCTCCACCTCTCTCCCAGTTCCATCTACACTCACACCTGCATGCACTACATCCTCATCCACTACCAGCATCACCACCACACCTAGCAAAACACACACCTCACTGGCAGACACCTCCACTACTGCCATGCACACGTCCCGTATGCCCTTTCCCACTGTGTCTGTCTCACCCATCCTAAAGTACACACACACAAGCACTCAGACACCCAACAGCCATCCACCTCACAACAGCATTTATCCCATGCACTTGCACCCAAACTCAGCAGATATACACTTCCTACAACCACACCCTCTTCCTCCACTCCCAAACCTTCTCCCTCTTCCCACCGCAATGTCCCTAAGAAGCTTTTCCTCTCCACCATTGACCTCTTCCCTACCCCTCCCCCCTGTCCTTCACGTCTGGCCAGGGTGGCAAAAAACCCAGGCAAGCACCCCAGCCAACCAGTCCACAGGCCCTTTAGTGGTAGGAAAGCATCCAGGGAACTGGTGCAGAGGATGAACGAGCCAGCTGCAGATGCTGCCAGGAAGGACAAGGAGCCAGCCCCAGCTGCTGCCAGGAAGGGCAAGTAGCCAGAACCAGCTGCAGCCAGGATGGGCAAGGGGCCTGGGGCAGGGACTCAGACGGAGCCCGCACCACCAACCATGGATGTGTGCACTTGTCCAAGGCTGCAGGGGATCGACTGGAACATCCCCTCACCAGTAGCAGCAGCACCACTACCACCAGTGGGCAGCTGTCTCAGGCTGCAGGGGATGGGCTGGAGCTTCCCCCCACCAGCCGCAGCAGCACTAGCACCACCAGTGGACAGCTGTCCAAAGCTGCAGGGGATGGGCTGGAGCCTTCCCCCACCAGCAGCAGCAGCACCACTCTCACCAGTGGGCAGCCATCCGAGGCTGCAGGGGGTGGGCGGGAGCCTCCCTCCACCACCAGCAGCAGCACAACCACCACCACTGAGCAGCCGTCACCACCTCCATGGGCTGCTGTGCACCTTGAAAATCCAGTGGGTATGACACCCACCTGACAGACTGTAAACTTGTACTCCCCAGAATCAGGAGCACAGGGCACACTGCCCCCTCCAGAACCAGTGAGTAAGACACCCACCAACCTCAGCCTCCCCAGGATCCAGAGCACAGGGCACGTTGCCCCCTCCAGAACCAGTGGGGAAGACACCCACCAATCCCAAACTCCCCAGGATCAAGAGCACAGGGCACAATGCCCCCTCCAGAACCAGTGGGCAAGTCACCCACTTGAGAGACCGTGGCCCTGCACTCCCCAGGACTGAGAACAGGGCATGTTTGTTGCCCCCTCCAGAGCATGTGGGCAAGTCACCCACTTGAGAGACTGTAGTCTTGCACTCCCCAGGACCGAGCACAGGGCATGTTGCTCCCTCCAGTGCATGTAGGCAAGACACCCACTTGAGAGACTGTGGCCTTGCACTCCCCAGGACCAGGCACAGGGCATGTTGCCCCGTCCAGAGCATGTGGGCAATTCACCCACTTTAGAGACGGTGGCCTTGCAATCCCTAGGACCGAGCACAGGGCATGTTGTCCCCTCCAGCACAGGGCATGTTGTCCCCTCCAGAACCAGTGGTCTTGTCCCATCTGCTGACTGAGGTGCCCCCCCATCCCCTGTCCCCCTGAGGTACCTTCTTGTTTTCCAACAGATGCCCCTGCAGTGTTCTCTCCATGTTGATGCAGGTGACAAGCGAGGCCTTGCACTTTGGCCTGTGGCCCTTGGGCCACGCATACTGAGGACTGGGCAGTGTCCCTTGAACTGTACATTTGTACATACCACTTACATTGCATATTTCCAATTTATACTGTGTTGATCTTACTACACTCACTTTAGTCAATTCCTGTTGTCCTTGTATTATTCATACGAGGTACGGGGTATATATGTTTTATTGCTGCAGCTGATTGTGTGTATGGTGTTGTGGGTGGGGGTAGGGGGGTGTCACTCTCTTTTTCCTTCCCCCCTTCCTTGTGTGCCAGGTGGCTGTACTCACAGTCGTCGTCTTTCTTCGCCATTGTTGGTGTTCGTGGTTGTGCAGTACGTAGAAAATCATTAGGAAGACATGCAGCTCGGGCTCAATGGCAGCGTGGTTGTTCCCTGTGTCTCCAATGGTGAGTCCTTTCACTTCTGTGAAGCATTTCCACCAGGCTTTTGATGTCGTTGGTACTGCCCCATAAAAGGTGGCAGATTGCAGGGTCTTAATACGGTGGGCGGGACATTGGCTTCCGTCTGGCTGTAGGTGGCTACAGCCGAAGTGGCTGTTGTTTTCGCCCTGGCGTTCAGTGTGGTAAAGTGGCTGTCTATCTGAGTTCTCACCGCCATTGTCATGATTTGGTGGTAATTACCACCAGCCTGTTGGCGGTATTACTGCCACTTTATAACTGATCGCAAGGGTTGTAATGGCGGTCTAAGTATATGGTGTTAAAACAAATACTGTGAAAGTGGGAGAAGAACAGTTAGAGAAAGTCAACTACATTGACTATTTGAAGGTCAGAATTTCAGAGAAGCTTAGATGGGGCTCCCAAATTAACAAGAGTGTGCTCCTTATACAGCATTGATCTAGGGCTATCTTGGAATTATACAAAACTATTCTTTCATATATTGTGCAAAAGGCCAGAGTGCCACACTGTAGGAAAGTACCATCTTGCCTGGCGTGTTACCCCCATATTTCCCTGTATATATGTTGTTTTAGTCTATGTGTCACTGGGACCCTGCCAGACAGGGCCCCAGTGCTCATAAGTATGTGCCCTGTATGTGTTCCCTGTGTGATGCCTAACTGTCTCACTGAGGCTCTGCTAACCAGAACCAGTGGTTATGCTCTCTCTGCTTTCCAAATTTGTCACTAACAGGCTAGTGACTACATTTACCAATTCACATTGGCATACTGGTACACCCATATAATTCACTAGTGTATGGTACTGAGGTACCCAGGGTATTGGGGTTCCAGCAGATCCCTATGGGCTGCAGCATTTCTTTTGCCACCCATAGGGAGCTCTGACAATTCTTACACAGGCCTGCCAGTGCAGCCTGAGTGAAATAACGTCCACATTATTTCACAGCCATTTACCCACTGCACTTAAGTAATTTACAAGTCACCTATATGTCTAACCTTCACCTGGTGAAGGTTGGGTGCAAAGTTACTTAGTGTGTGGGCACCCTGGCACTAGCCATGG
Organism: Pleurodeles waltl; assembly: GCF_031143425.1. Lineage (NCBI taxonomy): Eukaryota > Metazoa > Chordata > Amphibia > Caudata > Salamandridae > Pleurodeles > Pleurodeles waltl. The sequence goes on from NC_090448.1 coordinate 432,397,916, forward strand.
TGCCCCCACATCATTCAGGGCAAATTTGTGAGTGCGGGTACACCATTACACGCGTGCACTGTTCATAGGTCACCACCTATGTACAGCGTCAAAATGGGAACTCCGATCATGGCCATGTAACATGTCTAAGATCATGGAATTGTCACCCCAATGCCATTCGGGCATTGGGGGGACAATTCCATGATCCCCCGGGTCTCTAGCATAGTACCCGGGCACTGCCAAACTGCCTTTCCGGGGTCTCCACTGCAGCTGCTGCTGCAAACCCCTCAGACAGGTTTCTGCTCTCCTGGGGTCCAGGCCCCCCAGGCCCAGGAAGACAGAACAAAGGATTTCCTCTGAGAGAGGGTGTAACACCCTCTCCCTTTGGAAATAGGTGTTTAGGCTGGGGAGGAGTAGCCTCCCCCAGCCTCTGGAAATGCTTTGATGGGCACAGATGGTGAGCATCTCTGCATAAGCCAGTCAACACCGGTTCAGGGATCCCCCAGCCCTGCTCTGGCGCGAAACTGGACAAAGGAAAGGGGAGTGACCACTCCCTTGACCTGCACCTCCCAGGGGGTGGTGCCCAGAGCTCCTTCAGTGTATCCCAGACCTCTGCCATCTTGGATTTAGAGGTGCTGGAGGCACACTGGACTGCTCTAAGTGGCCAGTGCCAGCAGGTGACGTCAGAGGCTTCTTCTTATAGGCTTTTACCTCTCTTGGTAGCCAATCCTCCTTCCTTGGTAGCCAAACCTCCTTTTCTGGCTATTTAGGGTCTCTGCTTTGGGGAATTCTTTAAATAACGAATACAAGAGCTCATCAGAGTTCCTCTGCATCTCCCTCTTCACCTTCTACCAAAGAATCGACCGCTGACTGCTGAGGACACCTGCAAAACCGCAACAAAGTAGCAAGACAACTACTAGCAACCTTGTATTGCCTCATCCTGCCGGCTTTCTTAACTGTTTCCAGGTGGCGCATGCTCTGGGGGTAGCCTGCCTCCTCCCTGCACCAGGAGCTCGGAAGAAATCTCCTGTGGGTCGACGGAATCCTCCCCCTGCAACCGCAGGCACCAAAAGATTGCATCACTAGTCCTCTGGGTCCCCTCTCAGCCTGACAAACGTGGTCCCAGGAACTCAGCAGCTCTGTCCAAGTGACTCCCGCAGTCCAGTGACTCTTCAGTCCAAGTTTGGTGGAGGTAAGTCCTTGCCTCCCAACGCTAGACTGCATTGCTGGGTACCTCGTGATTTGCAGCTGCTCCGGCTCCTGTGCATTCCTCCAGGATTTCCTTCGTGCACAGCCAAGCCTGGGTCCCTGACAGTCTACCCTGCAGTGCACAGCCTTCTGAGTTGTCCTCTGTCATCGTGGGACTCCCTTTTGTGACTTCGCGTAATCTCCGGTTCACTCTTCTTCCAAGTGCCTGTTCAGGTACTTTTGCGGTTGCTGCCTGCTTCTTTGAGGGCTCCCTGAGTTGCTGGGTGCCCCCTCTGTCTCCTCCTCCAAGGGACGACATCCTGGTCCAACCTGGGCCACAGCAGCACCCAAACACCTCTACTCCAACCCCTGCAGCTAGCAAGGCTTGTTAGCAGTCTTTCTGCGTGGGAATACCACTGAAAGCTTCATCGTGACGTGGGACATCCATCCTCCAAAGGAGAAGTTCCTAGTCCTCTTCTTTCGTGCAGAACTCTAAGCTTCTTCCAACCAGTGGCAGCTTCCTTGCACCCTCAGCTGGCATTTTCTGGGCTCCTGCCCACTCTCGACACTGTCGCGACTATTGGACTTGGTCCCCTTGTCTTACAGGTACTCAGGTTTGGAAATCCACTGTTGTTGCATTGCTGGTGTTTGTTCTTCCTTTAGAATCCCCCATCACGACTTCTGTGCTCTCTTGGGGTAGTAGGTGCACTTTACACCTACTTTTCAGGGTCTTGGGGTGGGCTATTTTTCTAACCCTCACTGTTTCCTTACAGTCCCAGGGACCCTCCCCAAGCTCACATAGGTTTAGGGTCCATTTGTGGTTCGCATTCCACTTTTGGAGTATATGGTTTGTGTTGCCCCTATACCCATGTGCTCCTATTGCAATCTTCTGTAATTCTACACTGTTTGCATTACTTTTCTTGCTATTACTTACCTAAGTGTGGTTTGTGTACATATATCTTGTGTACATAACTTATCCTCGTACTGAGGGTACTCACTGATATACTTTTGGCATATTGTCATAAAAATAAAGTACCTTTATTTTTAGTAACTCTGTGTATTGTGTTTTCTTATGATCTTGTGCATATGACACCAGTGGTATAGTAGGAGCTTTACATGTCTCCTAGGTCAGCCTAAGCTGCTTTGCCATAGCTACCTTCTATCAGTCTAAGCTGCTAGAAACACCTCTACTACACTAATAAGGGACAACTGGACCTGGCACAAGGTGTAAGTACCTCTGATACCCACTACAAGCCTGGCCAGCCTCCTACACACACTTTTTAGGGTGGAGGTCTGGGGTTTTGCAGACAATCATCAACTAGCCATTGCTGGAAATTGTTTTGAGAGGCAGCTTCTTTCGTGCCCAACTAGTATCTCTTTAATACCACTTTTTTCTGATACAGGTATCAAGAGACTTCCACATTTAATAGCATTGAAACCTCTGAGGTATTGGGTCCACTTGTGGAATACTCCAGAATTACAGGAATATAGGGATTCTTTACAGCAACTGCCCAGTATGCCCAATGCTCTACACGTCCCCTGACTTAAATCTGTTCATGATTGGTTCTGGAAGCTGGGTTTACAAAGATTATAGGATGATCCTGCTACAATCGGAAAACTTGATGGCAACATTGTGAAGTACTGGACCTTTTTTCATGAGCAAGCTTTTGCTACTGGAACCGTGGGGTGTCCAGTCAGCCAATTCCTTGACATTAAAATCTTCCCACTTTTTGATCCATACCTGGATAATATTATGCCATTATTGTCTAAAAGTCTATAATCACTCTTCCAATTTGGATGTCTACAGCTGAGATCTTTTACTCGCGGTTGGAGGCTTGACTCAACTTCAGCTCTCGACTTACGTTCAGGTTGCGAGGCCGCTCAGGAGACCGAAAAGCATCTTCTGTTTTTCTGTCCATCACATCTTAATTATAGGAGGCGGTAGATTCACCCTTTCTGTTTGAATTTTGGGGGGACCTGATATTCTGCAGCTTAGAGGATTTTGTAAACTGACAATTCAGATCCAGAAATGTTTGCAGTTAGTCGTTACCTGCTGACAGTTTGGCACAAGAAAAGACTTCTTCTGTTAGCCACAACTTGATTCTGAGTTATTACATCTTTAACCAATTTCTTGAGGTTATACGTACTTGATAATTCCAAATTTGCAATATAAATAGAGATTCATCTAAATATTTTTGACACCTTTGCACTTCATGGGCACCACTACAAATTTCAATTCTGCTATATTTTGGATGTAAGACACTTGGGGCCAGATTTAAGAAAAGTGGTGCTGCACCCAGTGCAGCGTCACTTTTTAGCGCCCTCTAACGTCACCATGTGTGCGCCATATGTAAGATACGGTGCACAATGGCAATAGTTAGGGAACTAGCATCAAAATTGTTGACGCTAATTCGGAGCTTTGCAGGATTAGTGTAAAAAAGTTTTACACTAATCCTGAAAAGCTCTTTGAGACCTCCTTCTAACACCTGCTCTTAGCAGACATTAAAAGTGCTGAAAATAATGATGCAAAGAAATCTCTTAGATTTCTTTGTGCCATTTTCTCGGCCCTCTAAAGTGGTGAACCCCCCCTTTGCATACATTATGCCTGGCGCAGACATAATGTAGCTCAAACGGTTACAAAGTGGCACAATTCATGCACTGCGCAACTTTGTAAATTTGGCGCATCGATTTTGGCCTCGTTGGGCCACATTAGCATAAAAAATTACACTAATGTGGAGCAAGGAGGCACTAGGGGCTCTTAAATCAGTTCCTTGAACTTTTGTCTGTTACAATGGTTTGCTATGTAACTGTCCCTGCCAATACTTTTGCACTTTACTAGCGACTACCCTGATACTTTATACTGCTGAATTGGCATGTAAATATCAGGAAATTGTATTGTTTTTATGAGGTTTTTATCTTTGAAATATGTATATTATTTGCAAAAGTGTGAAATTTGTTTTTTAATGTGATTTTTTTTGCTTTGTTCTATTTGCTTTGTTCGTTCATTGTAACCAAATAATGTATTGGTTTGATGTTGACTCTTGTAATATGTATCTTTTGATTAAAACCTAAGTCTATGAGTTTAGATCCCTTAGCCTAATAGCACAAGGCTGCATTCAATACGTCATTTATGAGAAAGGTGAGTTTGGTTTATAGCCAACCCACAACCTGCTCCTATTCATGGAGAAACAAAACAGTCCCTTTAATCAGGGATGCAGTGGTCTCTAGGAAGCTCAACCTACAGACTCATAATGTCACACTCAAGCATCTGTACTAATAATGATATATTATATGTGCTATTCAGCAGGAAAAGGAGGAGCTATCACCAAGCATAGCAGAGCGGAATGCTGTGCGGGAAGTGGCTGTTGCCATGCTGTTGATTGGTGCATACCGGCACACAGGATTAAGCAGCTGGGACAGGCAGAGCAGTGCTGCAAAGTCAGTGGTGTATTCAGCAGTGTGGTTGGCAGGTGGGGCTAAGAGCCAGGAGCCGCCAACCATGCCAACCGGCCAGCTGAGGTGGTGCAATGAGCCTTGAGGCTTTGCTACTGTGAGCTGTTGGAGGCTGTGTGAGCCACAAAGAAGGGCCCCCTTGAAGTCTAATGTTACTGCAGATTGCTGCCTACCCATCACTGCTGCCCACCTGCCACCAGCCACCTGTTGAGTCGCAGAGCCTCTAAGTGGCCACATGTAGCAAAGTTCCGATTTGTGACTCGCAGATTGCGAGTCAGAGTGGCGAGTCGCAAATCTGAATGTAGGGGAGTGTCCTTGACACTAATTGCGACTCGCAAGGGGGTCGCAATTGCCCACCTCATGAATATTAATGAGGTAGGTTGCAATTTGCGACCCCCTTGGGAATGGCGGCCCTCACAGGGATGGTGGCCTGCTGGAGACAGCAGATCACCATGTCTGTGACTGCTTTTCAATAAAGCATTTTTTTTGTAATGCAGCCCGTTTTCCTTAAAGGAAAACGAGATGCATTACAAAAAAAAAAAAAAAAAGAATTAAACGTTTTTGTTTCATTTTTTTAAAGCAGGCAGTGGTCCACTGCCTGCTCTCAAGAAGGTTTTCTGTGACATTCACAAAGGGGAAGGTGTCCCAGGGGGCCCCCTTCCCGTTTGTGCATGTGTTACCACCAGTGTGACACTGGTGGTGACTGCGATTGCTTTGTGACTGCGTTCACAGTCACAAAACAATCCTACATTGCACTGCGAGTCACAATTAGGAAGGGAACACCCCTTCCTAATTGTGAGTCGCAAACCTGTTTTGCGATTCGGTAACAATGTTACTGAATCGCACAACTGGGTTTGTGCATTGGGAAGTGTTTTTGCATGTCGCAAACAGCCAGATTCGCTGTTTGCGAGGTGCAAAAAGCTTCGTACATGTGGCCCTAAGGGTCATATGTATCAAACTATTTTGCATTTGCAAACTGTGCGAATCACAAAATTACACCATTTGCAAATGCAAAATAGCCTTTCAGTATGTATGAAAGGCATCACCGTCCCATTTTAGGGATTAACAATTTTTTGTGATTCCCTAAAATTGCGACTCCGATTAGGGAATTGCAATGTGCTATTCCATAAATAGGAAATAGCAAATAGGGAATTCCTATTTGCAATTCCTTATGCACATGTATCAAGCATTTCCTAAATGCAAACTGACATTTAGGAAATGCAATTACCACCAACTCCAAGTTGGTGGTAACCATGTGCAATTTTTACAAATGCACTAAAAATGCATTATTAAAAGTGCCATGTAGCTCACACATGCCCCCAGGGCATGTGTGCACTTCACATGTGCACAATTAAATTTTGAGGTGCCTCAAAGGTGGCCTTAGGCCCTCAGCACCCTTGATTTTGCATGTCCTAGTTTGCGATTCCCTAATAAGGAATCGCAAATTAGGAAATGCAAAAATACTTGCACCCATGGGCCTGAAGGCCCATAGGAATGAATGGAGTTGCCTTTCTTAATAGCGATTCTCTAATAGTGATTGCGGCTCTGTGGGAATCGCTCCTAGGGAATGACTATTTTCTTACATACCATTTTGCATTTCTTAAGTACTGATTTCTGAAAATTTGCTAATTAAGAAATGCAACACAGTACTTTGATACATGTGGCCCAAAGAGCCTGAAAACTCCGAAGCTTAAAGGCGGCCACGATTGTGGATTACGAACGATGGACTGAGTGCTGTCTTAGGCTGCCTGGGCTGCTGGAGGACCTGCAGAGGTCGAATAGGCAACAATCTATGTCACTACTGCCATGGTTCTGCAGTGGAGTGCCTCAAGGTGGTGAGAAGTGGGAGTTAAGGGAGAAATGTATTTTTTGCTTTCTACTTTCCTTCTACTTGGTGTCTTTCCTATCACCTATTTGTCCAATTTGTCCAAGATGCCCAAGTTGTTTGAGAGTTTGTTATCACAGAGTGAGCAGAGTGACTGCAGTCAGCCACTGCTGAGAGTGTGCCCCAGGACTTCATGGAAGCTGCCCAGCTAAAGCTGGGTGCAGCTTGCGAGGGCCTGGTGAACCTTGCTCGCCATTTGCTTCTATCTGCTCCCAGTTCCTCTATCCCCACTTGGTTTCATCTTATTAACCTAAATAATCCATTTCTCCAACATTCCTTCAATGTTTCTCCATTGCCTGATACCTTACGCCTTCTAAAGTTCTGCTTTATACATATAAGGACTGCCTTGCTGGATTCCCCAGTTCTTGTAGTAATTCAACAACTAATTGCCTACTAATTGCCTGGAAGGAAGGAAGGAAGAGAAGAATTACCTTCAATAGTAGTAAGATTCCGGTGATATACTGCAATTACCATGACCCTTGCAAATAGATGCACCAGACAGGTGGCTTAGAGACGTTAGCTTAGAGTTTATAATAGACTGCTTGCTACTTACCCAAAGGGAAAGGGTTGTGTACGGAAGGAAAGCATATTCACGCCAATAGTGATGCCAAGTGGTACGCCCGAACCCTTGGCTGATCTTGTGTCCAAAAGTCCCTTGAAGCCTAATTCTGCCCCCACCTTGAATGTGGGTAATGTAAGTAGATCCCCGTAAAACGTATAACACATTTTTATCAGAAAATTGGAAAGGGATCAGCACTGATGCCAGACACTAGAGCTACACTGAGCCTTGTGGACCTGAACGGCTGCCAGCAATGGCTCACTGTCTGAGGCTGCAATTATCACACTTAAAAGAGGGTCAGTTAATCATAATCTAGACAAAACTGGCTCCAACTCCAAATGAGGTTATAAAGATTGGAAAAACAACTGGTGCTATGAACATTGCTGGTAGGCGCCAATGGGTGGACATAAATTATATTTTGGAAACTAGTCACACTACGAGAGATCATGTGATCTCACCAAGGGCAGATGTCCCGAGGTGCTCCGGTATTGTAGAGGGTATTCAAGGGGGTTTGGCACTGCAAACCAACAATGGCAAAGATGCCAGTGGCACTACAGGCCCCACAATGACTATGAGGACTATTAAATGAACAAAAAAAAGCAGACAAAGACTGATATTACCTTCCCAGTGTATTAATTAAAGTGGTTGTTTGCTATTTACGAAGAGCATGAAAATGGCAAGGCACCGAGTGGTAGCCCAGCAAATGCAGGTATAAAAGAGAGCACAACTGCTGGAGAATCAACGTCTAAATATCCCACTGGGGACACCAAGGATACCAGTGATGCAAATATATCTTTTTACACCCCACAACTGATACCACTTTGCAGTGCAATGGTGACCAAGGATCAGGTGGTCTGACGTGATCAAAAAAGCATCTAGTACAAGTTAAAAGAAAATGGAACTTAAGAGGGAAAGTCGACCGGCAAAAGGAATTGCTGAAGCATGGGGATCAGCATTGAGAAAATTGATTTCAATTGTACTACGCTTGGGCTCCGAACAGCCTGGGAGAACCGTCACTGGTCCCAGAGGGGAGCCAGGGCAATGCTTGACCTCAGTCCGCTGGACCCGACTTTCCAGTATTTAGGCAGTAATACTGGTTGTCAAATTGCAAAAAGGGGGTCTATGTCAGGAAACACTGAGCAGGCTGGCCAGAAAGAGGCTGATTGCTGCCTAGAGTTTATTGATCTTTTTCTGTACATTGATTCTGCGAAGCCATTAAAAAGATCATGAATACTAGGGGCCATATTTATACTCTGTTGGCGCCGGATTTGCGTCATTTTTTTTTACACAAATTCGACACAAAACGAACTCCATATTTATACTTTGGCGTTAGACGCGTCTAGAGCCAAAGTTCATGGAGTTTGCGTCATTTTTTAGCGTGGACACCTACCTTGCGTTAATGATATGCAAGGTAGGCGTTCCCGTCTAAAAAATGACTCCCAGGCCTGTGCGCCTTATTTACACTCCCGTGCAAAAATGACGCACGGGAGTGGGCGGGTCAAAAAAAATTACGTCTACCCGCGTTAGCGTCATTTTTTAACGCCTGCTCAGGGCAGGCGTTAAGGGACCTGTGGGCTCGGAAGGAGCCCACAGGTGCCCTCCCATGCCCCCAGGGACACCCCCTGCCACCCTTGCCCACCCCAGGAGGACGCCCAAGGATGGAGGGACCCACCCCTGGGACATTAAGGTAAGTGCTGGTTTTTTTTTTTGTTGTTTTTTTTTGTGGCATAGGGGGCCTGATTTGGGCCCCCCTACATGCCACTATGCCCAATGACCATGCCCAGGGGACAAAAGTCCCCTGGGCATGGCCATTGGGCAAGGGGGCATGACTCCTGTCTTTGCTAAGACAGGAGTCATGTTAATGGCGTCTGGGCGTAAAAAAAAAATGGCGCAAATCGGGTTGAGGCGATAATTTTGCCTCAGCCTGACTTGCCCCATTTTTTGACGCCCAAGCTCCATTTTCCCCTACGCCGGCGCTGCCTAGTGTGTGTCATTTTTTTTGACGCACACCACTCCGCAGCTCCGGGGAACGCCGGCTAACATCATTGAATAAATACGGCGCCCGCATGGCGCTTCAGAATGGCGTTAGCCGGCGTTACATTTTTTGACGCACAACTGCGTTAGCGCAGTTGTGCGTCGAAAAGTATAAATATGGCCCTAGATCTCTTTTATGCAATCCTGAGTTGAGTGGTCTCTTCAGGTGATATGAAAGTAGTGAGGCTGGCTCAGCAGCAACCTGTACCAAGCTCAGGAGAGAGCAATGCCCAATTCTCTAAAGATGAATTTGCACTGCCTGGAATAACTAAACTGGTCCTTAACCATATTGATGACTTTCACATTATGGGGGTGGATGTCTTGCCATGCTCAGGTTGTGGTGAAGAAGGAGCAGCTCGACCAGGACAGTATGGGCATCACACAGTGCCTTCTGGGTTGGAGTGCCCCCAAATTTATAGTTCATTGAGGGGGTAGTGGAGAGTGACATGTCGACTAACAAAGGAGCTGCCCCAGAGAACCTGCATATTACTGTGCACAAGAACAACAGGATAACTGAGTTTCCAACTTCAGAAGCGAAAGAAACCAAGATGGACAACAAGGACTGGTCATGGATAGGAGCAGAATAGCCACCCTTCTTTAAAGAGTTTACCGAAGGAGAGGCGGACTGAGTAGGGGAAGGCTTACCCCCAGTGCCTGTTGGTGCTTTTTCTAGCCTTTTCCTTGAATCAGGTTAATGTTTCTATTGCTACTGCTGTAGGTCCTAAGGGGGGGTGAGGGGGGTATCTCAGCATCCAAATATGGCTAGCCAATTAAGTGCTTAAAAAAGAATGAGAATTCAGATCCAAATATTGTCTTGGCATGTTGCTGGGATCAGAAGTAAAATAGATGATGATTAATAGGGCCAGTTCATGGTGTCTCATGATATTTGTCTCTTTCAAGAGATCTAATGCACATACCTCATTCATGGGAATGGTTTTACTAGCTTCAACAAGTATGCTGTTAAGCAAAAAAGGAGAAAACCATCTGGAGGTGTTGCCATTTGGGTCACGGTCGATCTTCAATGAGAAATTTCTCCCATTCCTACTGAATCCATGGATTTACTGTCCTTAACCCTTAAATGTGTTTGGTGTAACCCTGTCACTTTTTAATGTACAGTGTTGTGTGAAGGATCAGTTTGGCTCCACAGATACCCTGATGGAATCTGAATCTATGTTGGCTGATTTCCTAAATTACTCCTATGCTACTGTAGCTGGGGACCTCAACACTGCATTTGAACCTCTATCAGCATATGGCCCTGATCTAACCCCTGAAATCGACTTGAAAAAGCATAACCCTCAAGTAGAGTTACCCCATACCAGATGGTCACCACATACAGCACAATTAGCAGCTCTTACTTCTAACTTTGATCTTAAAGCAGCCAACGGTAGGACCCCCTTGGATCTACAGTCCAAACTCACTTTTAATCGTGTAGGTTGCTCGAGGAGAATTGATTATTTTTTGCACCACGTCACAGTTTGACCCTTCTTTAAAGATATCACAGTCCTGGAAAGGAAGGACAACAACCATAATGCACTCTCCTTATCTCTTGAAGGGTATTTGAGAAGGCAGCCTGTTACCTATGTCCATCAGGACCCGAGGGAAGTACTTTATTCCAACAATGGTAAAAACCATGAGGTGGAAGTGGATAGAGAGGAAACCTGAGGTCCTAGACCAAAGGTCTTTAAATTTGTGAGGCAAACCCTCAGGGGCGTGGAGTCATGGGAAGGGGGTTGCGCATTCGTGCATTTCCCAATGAGTACCAAATTTTTTTTAATTTAATTTTCTATTAAGCAGTGTGTTATTTTATATGTAACTATTCGACGGTGAGAAACCTAAAGAACACACAGAATATTTTGTTTTTGGCCACACCTTTGACCCCGCCCCATGCTCACTGACATCACCCCTATTTCATGCAGCTTCTCAGTTCGACAGCTGGTTGGCCTGGCTGCCCATTCCTGTGTGGATGGTGGGAGGTTGACAAGAATAGGAGCACTGCACTGCACTCAGCACTGATGCCTCAGTGAGTACAGTTCACTCACCACACTAAAGCTAGCACTGGTTGTGATGGCCTGTGGGCCTCAGCTGCACTTGCTGCAGCAGTCTGACCACAGCTGAGACTCACTCAGTCTGGGCTGCAAGTGGCAGTTATGTTTCTTTTTCACGCTGCTGCCTGTGCCTCCAGTTTGGCGCATGCCTTATTGACAATGTGGAACCACTGATTCACTTTTAGGTTAAATTGAACCCTGTGAATGTGTTTTTTTAATGTGAGGGACACCTCACCTTTAAGTCATGCAGACATGCACTGTCCTACAGTAATGTGCTAGCTGCTGCCACAGCTGCTCTCCCGCCCAGACAGTGCCTGCCTCAGGATATGGTGCACCCATGCACCTAAACCAGCTATTACTCCCAGGCAGCAGCAGAAAAGAAAGCAGTGTGTTGCAGGTGCACACTACATGGTGCATGGGGAAACAGCACAGGACGTTATACCACTGGGTTGGGAAGTGCTATCACATGGTTCTCTGTGCTTAGACTCTCAAGGACCTCCAGCCACCTCCCCAACATTCCTAAAGCGAACCACAGCAGCAAACTAACATAACTAGGAGTCAGCCACAAAACTTTGGCTTCCTCAACACTGGCTAATATTATTTCTCTATTGTAAAAAATATTTGCTGTGGGAATTGTGGGCATTTATGGTTGTTGATGATGAGGAGTACCAGGTTCTAGAACTTTTTGTCAGGAGGGGGTCCTTATGCCTAAAAGAATTTGACAGGGCAGTCTCGGCATCATAACGTTTGAAGGCCTCTGCTCTAGACAGAGTTATTGACTTGGTCAGAGAGGCAACAGTTAGGCTCAGTGACAGTGATGATGTGAATAGTTTTGGAATAATTTTAGAAGTGGAAAAAACACACTAGGGTAGTAAGGGGGAAAGGCGCCGCACATCTAAGCAGTAGAACAATAATTTTAGACAAGTATCAAAGTAAACTCAGAGTCTGGTGCAATCTGGCCCAGTGCCTTACTATCCAGTAGGCACCAAAACGGGTATTAGAGTACCCAAGGACAAAATTGGACAAGATGGCCACAGCACACAGAATGTATAGTCCAATAGTGTGGCAGGGATAAGTATCCCTGATAGTATGTTGTTGAAGTGCAAAGTTGAATGGAGTCTCCGGTCTTGTTTGCAGATAGTGTCTTTATTTGTAGATGCTAGAAATCATTGTGCCATCAACGAGATACAGCCAACACGTGTTTCGTCACACAGGTGACTTCATCAAAGCTGGGCCGTCCGGCCAGAATGGTACGTGACGAAGGTAAGTAACGAGGGTGCCCCAAGGTGAGGCAAGGACTTACCTCCATCAAACTTGGGCTGAAGAGTCACTGGACTGTGGGGGTCACTTGGACAGAGTCGCTGGATTCGAGGGACCTCGCTCGTCGTGCTGAGAGGAGACCCAAGGGACCGGTGATGCAGCTTTTTGGTGCCTGCGGTTGCAGGGGGAAGATTCCGTCGACCCACGGGAGATTTCTTCGGAGCTTCTGGTGCAGAGAGGAGGCAGGCTACCCCCACAGCATGCACAAGCAGGAAAACAGTCGAGAAGGCGGCAGGATCAGCGTTACAGAGTTGCAGTAGTCGTCTTTGCTACTATGTTGCAGGTTTGCAGGCTTCCAGCGCGGTCAGCGGTCGATTCCTTATCAGAAGGTGAAGAGTGAGATGCAGAGGAACTCGGCTGAGCTCATGCATTCGTTATCTAAAGTTTCCCCAGAGACAGAGACCCTAAATAGCCAGAAAAGAGGGTTTGGCTACCTAGGAGAGAGGAAAGGCTACTAACACCTGAAGGAGCCTATCAGCAGGAGTCTCTGACGTCACCTGGTGGCACTGGCCACTCAGAGCAGTCCAGTGTGCCAGCAGCACCTCTGTTTCCAAGATGGCAGAGGTCTGGAGCACACTGGAGGAGCTCTGGACACCTCCCAGGGGAGGTGCACGTCAGGGGAGTGGTCACTCCCCTTTCCTTTGTCCAGTTTCGCGCCAGAGCAGGGGCTAAGGGGTCCCTGAACCGGTGTAGACTGGCTTATGCAGAATTGGGCACATCTGTGCCCAACAAAGCATTTCCAGAGGCTGGGGGAGGCTACTCCTCCCCTGCCTTCACACCATTTTCCAAAGGGAGAGGGTGTCACACCCTCTCTCAGAGGAAGTTCTTTGTTCTGCCATCCTGGGCCAGGCCTGGCTGGACCCCAGGAGGGCAGCTGCCTGTCTGAGGGGTTGGCAGCAGCAGCAGCTGCAGAGAAACCCCAGGAAGGGCAGTCTGGCAGTACCAGGGTCTGTGCTACAGACCACTGGGATCATGGAATTGTACCAACAATGCCAGGATGGCATAGAGGGGGCAATTCCATGATCATAGACATGTTACATGGCCATATTCGGAGTTACCATGGTGAAGCTACATATAGGTAGTGACCTATATGTAGTGCACGCGTGTAATGGTGTCCCCGCACTCACAAAGTTCAGTGAATTGGCTCTCAACAATGTGGGGGCACGTTGGCTAGTGCCAGGGTGCCCTCACACTAAGTAACTTTGCACCTAACCTTTACCAGGTAAAGGTTAGACATATAGGTGACTTATAAGTTACTTAAGTGCAGTGTAAAATGGCTGTGAAATAACGTGGACGTTATTTCACTCAGGCTGCAGTGGCAGGCCAGTGTAAGAATTGTCAGAGCTCCCTATGGGTGGCAAAAGAAATGCTGCAGCCCATAGGGATCTCCTGGAACCCCAATACCCTGGGTACCTCAGTACCATATACTAGGGAATTATAAGGGTGTTCCAGTAAGCCAATGTAAATTGGTAGAAATGGTCACTAGCCTGTCAGTGACAATTTGGAAAGAAATGAGAGAGCATAACCACTGAGGTTCTGATTAGCAGAGCCTCAGTGAGACAGTTAGTCACTACACAGGTAACACATTCAGGCACACTTATGAGCACTGGGGCCCTGTGTTACAAGGGTCCCAGTGACACATACAACTAAAACAACATATGTACAGTGAAAAATGGGGGTAACATGCCAGGCAAGATGGACTCTCCAGATATTTCCACTTAGACAATGAAGACTCATCAGGTAATGGTTAGTCTTATTGTCCTTCGTTTGGGGGGGGGTTGTGTAGGAAAGTACCATCTTGCCTGGCATGTTACCCCCATTTTTCACTGTACATATGTTGTTTTAGTTGTATGTGTCACTGGGACCCTGGTAACCCAGGGCCCCAGTACTCATAAGTGTGCCTGAATGTGTTACCTGTGTAGTGACTAACTGTCTCACTGAGGCTCTGCTAATCAGAACCTCAGTGGTTATGCTCTCTCATTTCTTTCCAAATTGTCACTGACAGGCTAGTGACCATTTCTACCAATTTACATTGGCTTACTGGAACACCCTTATAATTCCCTAGTATATGGTACTGAGGTACCCAGGGTATTGGGGTTCCAGGAGATCCCTATGGGCTGAAGCATTTCTTTTGCCACCCATAGGGAGCTCTGACAATTCTTACACAGGCCTGTCACTGCAGCCTGAGTGAAATAACGTCCACGTTATTTCACAGCCATTTTACACTGCACTTAAGTAACTTATAAGTCACCTATATGTCTAACCTTTACCTGGTAAAGGTTAGGTGCAAAGTTACTTAGTGTGAGGGCACCCTGGCACTAGCCAAGGTGCCCCCACATTGTTCAGAGCCAATTCACTGAACTTTGTGAGTGCGGGGACACCATTACACGCGTGCACTACATATAGGTCACTACCTATATGTAGCTTCACCATGGTAACTCCGAATATGGCCATGTAACATGTCTATGATCATGGAATTGCCCCCTCTATGCCATCCTGGCATTGTTGGTACAATTCCATGATCCCAGTGGTCTGTAGCACAGACCCTGGTACTGCCAGACTGCCCTTCCTGGGGTTTCTCTGCAGCTGCTGCTGCTGCCAACCCCTCAGACAGGCAGCTGCCCTCCTGGGGTCCAGCCAGGCCTGGCCCAGGATGGCAGAACAAAGAACTTCCTCTGAGAGAGGGTGTGACACCCTCTCCCTTTGGAAAATGGTGTGAAGGCAGGGGAGGAGTAGCCTCCCCCAGCCTCTGGAAATGCTTTGTTGGGCACATATGTCCCCAATTCTGCATAAGCCAGTCTACACCGGTTCAGGGACCCCTTAGCCCCTGCTCGGGCGCGAAACTGGACAAAGGAAAGGGGAGTGACCACTCCCCTGACCTGCACCTCCCCTGGGAGGTGTCCAGAGCTCCTCCAGTGTGCTCCAGACCTCTGCCATCTTGGAAACAGAGGTGCTGCTGGCACACTGGACTGCTCTGAGTGGCCAGTGCCACCAGGTGACGTCAGAGACTCCTTGTGATAGGCTCCTTCAGGTGTTAGTAGCCTTTCCTCTCTCCTAGGTAGCCAAACCCTCTTTTCTGGCTATTTAGGGTCTCTGTCTCTGGGGAAACTTTAGATAACGAGTGCATGAGCTCAGCCGAGTTCCTCTGCATCTCTCTCTTCACCTTCTGATAAGGAATCGACCGCTGACCGCGCTGGAAGCCTGCAAACCTGCAACATAGTAGCAAAGACGACTACTGCAACTCTGTAACGCTGATCCTGCCGCCTTCTCGACTGTTTTCCTGCTTGTGCATGCTGTGGGGGTAGCCTGCCTCCTCTCTGCACCAGAAGCTCCGAAGAAATCTCCCGTGGGTCGACGGAATCTTCCCCCTGCAACCGCAGGCACCAAAAAGCTGCATTACCGGTCCCTTGGGTCTCCTCTCAGCACGACGAGCGAGGTCCCTCGAATCCAGCAAAACCGTCCAAGTGACCCCCACAGTCCAGTGACTCTTCAGCCCAAGTTTGGTGGAGGTAAGTCCTTGCCTCACCTCGCTGGGCTGCATTGCTGGGAACCGCGACTTTGCAAGCTACTCCGGCCCCTGTGCACTTCCGGCGGAAATCCTTCGTGCACAGCCAAGCCTGGGTCCACGGCACTCTAACCTGCATTGCACGACTTTCTAAGTTGGTCTCCGGCGACGTGGGACTCCTTTGTGCAACTTCGGCGAGCACCGTTTCACGCATCCTTATAGTGCCGGTTTCTGGCACTTCTGTGGGTGCTACCTGCTTCAGTGAGGGCTCTTTGTCTTGCTCGACGTCCCCTCTCTCTGCAGGTCCAATTTGCGACCTCCTGGTCCCTCCTGGGCCCCAGCAGCGTCCAAAAACGCCAAACGCACGTTTTGCGTGTAGCAAGGCTTGTTGGCGTCCTTCCGGCGGGAAAACACTTCTGCACGACTCTCCAAGGCGAGAGGAATCCGTCCACCAAAGGGGAAGTCTCTAGCCCTTTTCGTTCCTGCAGAAACCTCAGCTTCTTCTGTCCAGTCGAAGCTTCTTTGCACCCGCAGCTGGCATTTCCTGGGCATCTGCCCATCTCCGACTTGCTTGTGACTTTTGGACTTGGTCCCCTTGTTCCACAGGTACCCTAGATTGGAAATCCACCGTTGTTGCATTGCTGGTTTGTGCCTTATTAGTGTATAGGGTGTCTAGCAGCTTAGGCTGATAGATAATGGTAGCTTAGCAGAGCAGCTTAGGCTGAACTAGGAGACGTGTGAAGCTACTACAGTACCACTTAGTGTCATATGCACAATATCATAAGAAAACACAATACACAGTTATACTAAAAATAAAGGTACTTTATTTTTTATGACAATATGCCAAAGTATCTTAGAGTGTACCCTCAGTGAGAGGATAGGAAATATACACAAGATATATATACACAATAGCAAAAATATGCAGTATAGTCTTAGAAAACAGTGCAAACAATGTATAGTTACAATAGGATGCAATGGGGAAACATAGGGATAGGGGCAACACAAACCATATACTCCAAAAGTGGAATGCGAACCACGAATGGACCCCAAACCTATGTGACCTTGTAGAGGGTCGCTGGGACTATTAGAAAATAGTGAGAGTTAGAAAAATAACCCTCCCCAAGACCCTGAAAAGTGAGTGCAAAGTGCACTAAAGTTCCCCTAAGGACAAAATAGTCGTGTTAGAGGGAAAATGCAAGGAAAACACAAATCAGCAATGCAACAACGATGGATTCCTGACTGAGGGTACCCGTGGAACAAGGGGACCAAGTCCAAAAGTCACAAGCAGCTCAGAGATGGGCAGATGCCCAAGAAATGCCAGCGGTTGGTGCAAAGAAGCTCTTACTAGGCTAAAGAACTGTGAATACTGCAGGAACGACAAGGGCTAGAGACTTCCCCTTTGGAGGATCGATCCCCCACGCCTTGGAGAGTCGTGCAGAAGTGTTTTCCCGCCGGATGGACGCCAACAAGCCTTGCTACACGCAAATCGTGCGTTTGGCGTTTTTGGACGCTGCTGGGGCCCAGGAGGGACCAGGAGGTCGCAAATTGGACCTGCAGAGAGAGGGGACGTCGAGCAAGACAAAGAGCCCTCACTGAAGCAGGTAGCACCCACAGAAGTGCCAGAAACCGGCACTATAAGGATGCGTGAAACGGTGCTCGCCGAAGTTGCACAAAGGAGTCCCACGTCGCCGGAGACCAACTTAGAAAGTCGTGCAATGCAGGTTAGAGTGCCGTGGACCCAGGCTTGGCTGTGCACGAAGGATTTCCGCCGGAAGTGCACAGGGGCCGGAGTAGCTTGCAAAGTCGCGGTTCCCAGCAATGCAGCCCAGCGAGGTGAGGCAAGGACTTACCTCCACCAAACTTGGGCTGAAGAGTCACTGGACTGTGGGGGTCACTTGGACGGTTTTGCTGGATTCGAGGGACCTCGCTCGTCGTGCTGAGAGGAGACCCAAGGGACCGGTAATGCAGCTTTTTGGTGCCTGCGGTTGCAGGGGGAAGATTCCGTCGACCCACGGGAGATTTCTTCGGAGCTTCTGGTGCAGAGAGGAGGCAGGCTACCCCCACAGCATGCACAAGCAGGAAAACAGTCGAGAAGGCGGCAGGATCAGCGTTACAGAGTTGCAGTAGTCGTCTTTGCTACTATGTTGCAGGTTTGCAGGCTTCCAGCGCGGTCAGCGGTCGATTCCTTATCAGAAGGTGAAGAGAGAGATGCAGAGGAACTCGGCTGAGCTCATGCACTCGTTATCTAAAGTTTCCCCAGAGACAGAGACCCTAAATAGCCAGAAAAGAGGGTTTGGCTACCTAGGAGAGAGGAAAGGCTACTAACACCTGAAGGAGCCTATCACAAGGAGTCTCTGACGTCACCTGGTGGCACTGGCCACTCAGAGCAGTCCAGTGTGCCAGCAGCACCTCTGTTTCCAAGATGGCAGAGGTCTGGAGCACACTGGAGGAGCTCTGGACACCTCCCAGGGGAGGTGCAGGTCAGGGGAGTGGTCACTCCCCTTTCCTTTGTCCAGTTTCGCGCCAGAGCAGGGGCTAAGGGGTCCCTGAACCGGTGTAGACTGGCTTATGCAGAATTGGGGACATATGTGCCCAACAAAGCATTTCCAGAGGCTGGGGGAGGCTACTCCTCCCCTGCCTTCACACCATTTTCCAAAGGGAGAGGGTGTCACACCCTCTCTCAGAGGAAGTTCTTTGTTCTGCCATCCTGGGCCAGGCCTGGCTGGACCCCAGGAGGGCAGCTGACTGTCTGAGGGGTTGGCAGCAGCTGCAGAGAAACCCCAGGAAGTGCAGTCTGGCAGTACCAGGGTCTGTGCTACAGACCACTGGGATCATGGAATTGTACCAACAATGCCAGGATGGCATAGAGGGGGCAATTCCATGATCATAGACATGTTACATGGCCATATTCGGAGTTACCATGGTGAAGCTACATATAGGTAGTGACCTATATGTAGTGCACGCATGTAATGGTGTCCCCGCACTCACAAAGTTCAGTGAATTGGCTCTGAACAATGTGGGGGCACCTTGGCTAGTGCCAGGGTGCCCTCACACTAAGTAACTTTGCACCTAACCTTTACCAGGTAAAGGTTAGACATATAGGTGACTTATAAGTTACTTAAGTGCAGTGTAAAATGGCTGTGAAATAACGTGGACGTTATTTCACTCAGGCTGCAGTGGCAGGCCTGTGTAAGAATTGTCAGAGCTCCCTATGGGTGGCAAAAGAAATGCTGCAGCCCATAGGGATCTCCTGGAACCCCAATACCCTGGGTACCTCAGTACCATATACTAGGGAATTATAAGGGTGTTCCAGTAAGCCAATGTAAATTGGTAAAAATGGTCACTAGCCTGTCAGTGACAATTTGGAAGTAATGAGAGAGCATAACCACTGAGGTTCTGGTTAGCAGAGCCTCAGTGAGACAGTTAGGCACCACACAGGGAACATATACATGCACACCTATGAGCACTGGGGCCCTGTGTGACAGGGTCCCAGTGACACATACATATAGGCCACAAACTTATGAGCACTGGGGTCCTGACCAGCAGGATCCCAGTGACACATAACAAACATACTGAAAACATAGTGTTTTCACTATGAGCACTGAGGCCTGGCTATCAGGATCCCAGTGAGACAGTGAAAACAGTGACAAACACCCTGACATAGACTCACAAACAGGCCAAAAGTGGGGGTAACAAGGCTAGAAAGAGGCTACCTTCTCACACAACCCCCCCCCAAACGAAGGACAATAAGGCTAACCTTGGCCAGTTGAGACTTTATTGTCTAAGTGGTGATAAGTAGAGAGTAGCTCTGCAATAGACTGGTTACTCCCTTTATCATCCACTATATGGTTACTTCCCTGTGGGGATGTAAACCACCCTGTTTGAAGTTTTTTAGCTAAGCAACAATGTGAAGATGTATTTTCAGAGTTTCTATCAGTAAGTTTTAGTTTAGAGCAGTGGGAATTGTCCACTGAACCTATTTGTAGTGATGGAAATGCCAGACAGGGATGCTGTCTCAGAAAAGCCATAGCTGGGCAAAAACTTTGTCCATTTGGCTGGAAGAGAGAACAGGGATGCTGTTTCTCTTGAGTTGGAGCAGGGCAGGGATGCTGTCCTATGAGCTCCACACTAGGGCAGGGATGCTGTCCTAAGTGTTGTGAGGCAGTACAGGGTTTCTGCACTAAAGTTTCTCTGGGAGGGTTGGAGGGATGCTCCATGTTAACTAAAATGGTGCTCTTTTTGTCACCAATGTTAGTTATCCCACAGAGAGGTACTTCTACCTCAGGGAGTCCAGCTATGCCAGCTGATGATTCCCTTGGAACAGGTGCCACCCCAGGAGAGGTTTCTCCCACCACAGGAATGGTATCCTGAATGGTAGGGTGGTTAGGGGATACTGTGATACCCTTTTTACCTGTTGATGGAGAGGGATCCTGAGTTTTCAGGCCTTCTCTCCTTTGCTTTTTCATTTCAGTAGAAATGAGAGGGAACAATTCCTCAGGGATGCCCAGCATGGCTGCATGGGCATAAAACTCTACATCAGCCCAACCTGAGGCCTCTAGGTCATTACCTAAGAGACAGTCTACAGGTAAGCTAGGTGATACCACCACCTGCTTAGGGCCAGTAACTCCACCCCAACTAAACTGTATTATAGCTAAGGGAAGAAACTTAGTGGAGTTATGGACATCAATAATCTTATACTGTTGTCCAATGATGTGTTGTTCAGGAGGCACTAGGTTTTCAGTCACCAAAGTGAAACTGGCACCTGTGTCCCTGTAGGCCAAGGCCTCAACACCATTTATTGAAACTGTCTGCCTGTACTTATCCATTGTAAGGGGGCAAGCAGCCAGTGTGGCAAGGCCAATGCCACTAGGTGTGACAGAAACTGTCTTGGGACTGATTACATCAGTTTCCACTATGGACCCATAAGTGAACCCAACTACACCCTTTGCTTGACTGTTGCCAGCAGTCCCACCACTAGTACCACTACTGCTAGGGGCACTAGAGCTTGGTGTATTAGTGGTGGTAGGCTCAGGGGGTTTACCTGGACAGGACTTATCCCCTGGCCTATGGCCTCTGTTTTTACACACAAAGCACCAGGGCTTTTTAATGTGTGCAGGTTGGGAAGAAGAGGAAGAATTTGTTTTATCCCCACCCTCTGAAGAGTGTTTAAGATTTGAAGTGGGATCTTTGGTTTTACCCTTATCCCCATGCTTATCTTGAGATTTTTCACCATCTTTCTTCTTATTGCCATCTTTGTCACCCCCTGTATGAACTTTTCTGTTCACCCTTGTTCTGACCCATTTGTCTGCCTTCTTTCCCAATTCTTGGGGAGAGGTTAGATCAGAGTCTACCAGGTACTGGTGCAACAAATCAGACACACAATTATTAAGTATATGCTCTCTCAGGATTGTGTTATACAGGCTTTCATAATCAGTAACTTTACTGCCATGTAACCACCCCTCCAAGGCCTTCACTGAATGGTCAATGAAATCAACCCAGTCTAGTGAAGACTCCTTTTTGGTCTCTCTGAACTTTATCCTGTACTGTTCAGTGGTTAAGCCATAACCATCCAGGAGTGCATTCTTAAGAACTGTAAAATTATTGGCATCATTTTCTTTCACAGTAAGGAGTCTATCCCTACCCTTTCCACTAAATGATAGCCATAGGATAGCAGACCACTGCCTTTGAGGGACATCCTGTACAGCACAGGCCCTCTCAAGTGCAGCAAACCACTTGTTAATGTCATCCCCCTCCTTATAAGGGGGAACTATCTTGTGCAGATTCCTGGAATCATGCTCTTTTGCAGGATGACTATGGGGAATACTGCTGCTGCCACCATGGGTTTCTAAACCCAACTTCTGTCTTTCCCTCTCTACTTCTAAAGACTGTCTATCCAAATCCAGCTGTTGCTTCTTGAGCTTCAGTCTGGTTTGTTCCACTCTCAATCTATTGAGCTCCCTTTCTAACAATCTGTCATCAGGGTGGGTGGGAGGGACATTTCTAGATACAGAGGTATGATGGGAATGAACAGAAGGAGACCTGTCCCTTACAGAGGGCACCCTAACAGCTTGGCTACCAGTATAATGTGAGAGCACACCATTAGTATGGTGTGATTCAACCTCTGTACCAACTATGCTAGACTGTCTAGTAATGGGCAGGCTGAGAAGTTTCTTTCCTGAACCTTTTCCTGGGGGAGTCCCTGGATCAGATTGAGAACCATTAGCTACTTTTTCTACAGATTGGGCACTTATGGCCTTATCCTGTACTCTAAGCATATTAATTAACAGTTCTAAGGAAGGATTCTTCCCTACACTCAAACCTCTCTCTATGCAGAGACTCCTTGCTCCTTTCCAGCTAAGGTGATCATATGCAAGTTTGGACAGTTCAACATTTTGGCCTGTGCCAGACATTTTTAGAGAGAGTTAAAGTGATAGACAAAGAGAAAAAAGTTTTCAGAACTTTTTGGAAAGACAGAAAAAACTTTTTAAACTTTTAAGAACTTTTTGAAAGTTTAGAAGTACTTTTCAGCACTTAGAAAAGAGTGAAAAGAGGAAATGCAAAACTTTTTGGCTATGTGTATATACACTGACCTTGTTTTGTATATTTTTCTCTTATGAAAAGTACAATGACAAGAGTGGTAAGTAGTCTCAAGCACTTATCCCACCGCTGCCACCAATGTAGGAGGCTGGACTGGCTTGTAGTGAGTACCAAGGGGTACTTGCACCTTGCACCAGGCCCAGTTATCCCTTATTAGTGTATAGGGTGTCTAGCAGCTTAGGCTGATAGATAATGGTAGCTTAGCAGAGCAGCTTAGGCTGAACTAGGAGACGTGTGAAGCTACTACAGTACCACTTAGTGTCATATGCACAATATCATAAGAAAACACAATACACAGTTATACTAAAAATAAAGGTACTTTATTTTTTATGACAATATGCCAAAGTATCTTAGAGTGTACCCTCAGTGAGAGGATAGGAAATATACACAAGATATATATACACAATAGCAAAAATATGCAGTATAGTCTTAGAAAACAGTGCAAACAATGTATAGTTACAATAGGATGCAATGGGGAAACATAGGGATAGGGGCAACACAAACCATATACTCCAAAAGTGGAATGCGAACCACGAATGGACCCCAAACCTATGTGACCTTGTAGAGGGTCGCTGGGACTATTAGAAAATAGTGAGAGTTAGAAAAATAACCCTCCCCAAGACCCTGAAAAGTGAGTGCAAAGTGCACTAAAGTTCCCCTAAGGACAAAATAGTCGTGTTAGAGGGAAAATGCAAGGAAAACACAAATCAGCAATGCAACAACGATAGATTCCTGACTGAGGGTACCTGTGGAACAAGGGGACCAAGTCCAAAAGTCACAAGCAGCTCGGAGATGGGCAGATGCCCAAGAAATGCCAGCGGTTGGTGCAAAGAAGCTCTTACTAGGCTGAAGAACTGTGAATACTGCAGGAACGACAAGGGCTAGAGACTTCCCCTTTGGAGGATCGATCCCCCACGCCTTGGAGAGTCGGGCAAAAGTGTTTTCCCGCCGGATGGACGCCAACAAGCCTTGCTACACGCAAATCGTGCGTTTGGCGTTTTTGGACGCTGCTGGGGCCCAGGAGGGACCAGGAGGTCGCAAATTGGACCTGCAGAGAGAGGGGACGTCGAGCAAGACAAAGAGCCCTCACTGAAGCAAGTAGCACCCGGAGAAGTGCCAGAAACAGGCACTACAAGGATGCGTGAAACGGTGCTTGCCGAAGTTGCACAAAGGAGTCCCACGTCGCCGGAGACCAACTTAGAAAGTCGTGCAATGCAGGTTAGAGTGCCGTGGACCCAGGCTTGGCTGTGCACGAAGGATTTCCGCCGGAAGTGCACAGGGGCCGGAGTAGCTTGCAAAGTCGCGGTTCCCAGCAATGCAGCCCAGCGAGGTGAGGCAAGGACTTACCTCCACCAAACTTGGGCTGAAGAGTCACTGGACTGTGGGGGTCACTTGGACGGTGTCGCTGGATTCGAGGGACCTCGCTCGTCGTGCTGAGAGGAGACCCAAGGGACCGGTAATGCAGCTTTTTGGTGCCTGCGGTTGCAGGGGGAAGATTCCGTCGACCCACGGGAGATTTCTTCGGAGCTTCTGGTGCAGAGAGGAGGCAGGCTACCCCCACAGCATGCACAAGCAGGAAAACAGTCGAGAAGGCGGCAGGATCAGCGTTACAGAGTTGCAGTAGTCGTCTTTGCTACTATGTTGCAGGTTTGCAGGCTTCCAGCGCAGTCAGCGGTCGATTCCTTATCAGAAGGTGAAGAGAGAGATGCAGAGGAACTCGGCTGAGCTCATGCATTCGTTATCTAAAGTTTCCCCAGAGACAGAGACCCTAAATAGCCAGAAAAGAGGGTTTGGCTACCTAGGAGAGAGGAAAGGCTACTAACACCTGAAGGAGCCTATCACAAGGAGTCTCTGACGTCACCTGGTGGCACTGGCCACTCAGAGCAGTCCAGTGTGCCAGCAGCACCTCTGTTTCCAAGATGGCAGAGGTCTGGAGCACACTGGAGGAGCTCTGGACACCTCCCAGGGGAGGTGCAGGTCAGGGGAGTGGTCACTCCCCTTTCCTTTGTCCAGTTTCGCGCTAGAGCAGGGGCTAAGGGGTCCCTGAACCGGTGTAGACTGGCTTATGCAGAATTGGGGACATCTGTGCCCAACAAAGCATTTCCAGAGGCTGGGGGAGGCTACTCCTCCCCTGCCTTCACACCATTTTCCAAAGGGAGAGGGTGTCACACCCTCTCTCAGAGGAAGTTCTTTGTTCTGCCATCCTGGGCCAGGCCTGGCTGGACCCCAGGAGGGCAGCTGACTGTCTGAGGGGTTGGCAGCAGCTGCAGAGAAACCCCAGGAAGGGCAGTCTGGCAGTACCAGGGTCTGTGCTACAGACCACTGGGATCATGGAATTGTACCAACAATGCCAGGATGGCATAGAGGGGGCAATTCCATGATCATAGACATGTTACATGGCCATATTCGGAGTTACCATGGTGAAGCTACATATAGGTAGTGACCTATATGTAGTGCACGCGTGTAATGGTGTCCCCGCACTCACAAAGTTCAGTGAATTGGCTCTGAACAATGTGGGGGCACCTTGGCTAGTGCCAGGGTGCCCTCACACTAAGTAACTTTGCACCTAACCTTTACCAGGTAAAGGTTAGACATATAGGTGACTTCTAAGTTACTTAAGTGCAGTGTAAAATGGCTGTGAAATAACGTGGACGTTATTTCACTCAGGCTGCAGTGGCAGGCCTGTGTAAGAATTGTCAGAGCTCCCTATGGGTGGCAAAAGAAATGCTGCAGCCCATAGGGATCTCCTGGAACCCCAATACCCTGGGTACCTCAGTACCATATACTAGGGAATTATAAGGGTGTTCCAGTAAGCCAATGTAAATTGGTAAAAATGGTCACTAGCCTGTCAGTGACAATTTGGAAGTAATGAGAGAGCATAACCACTGAGGTTCTGGTTAGCAGAGCCTCAGTGAGACAGTTAGGCACCACACAGGGAACATATACATGCACACCTATGAGCACTGGGGCCCAGTGTGACAGGGTCCCAGTGACTCATACATATAGGCCACAAACTTATGAGCACTGGGGTCCTGACCAGCAGGATCCCAGTGACACATAACAAACATACTGAAAACATAGTGTTTTCACTATGAGCACTGAGGCCTGGCTATCAGGATCCCAGTGAGACAGTGAAAACAGTGACAAACACCCTGACATACACTCACAAACAGGCCAAAAGTGGGGGTAACAAGGCTAGAAAGAGGCTACCTTCTCACACCCGTGATCAGCTGAATGGGCTTTAGAAGGTCAATTGGAACTTCTTGGAGTGGACCTATCGATAGTATGGCTGAGTGAGGTAATGGACACGTAAGAAAGGGCAGGTGTGGCAGGCCCTGATAAGCCTGAAGTCAAAACCTGAAGAGCCGAGTCGAGACGTGTGGCACGAAGTCGTCGGAGCGTATACTGGACCTTCTAAAGCCCATTCAGCTGATCACGGGGCACCCTCGTTTCTTACCTTCGTCACGTACCATTCTGGCCGGACGGCCCAGCCTTGATGAAGTCACCTGTGTGACGTAACACGTGTTGGCTGTATCTCGTTGATGGCACAATGATTTCTAGCATCTACAAATAAAGACACTATCTGCAAACAAGACCGGAGACTCCATTCAACTTTTCACTTCAACAACATACTATCAGGGATTCTTATCCCTGCCACACTATTGGACTATACATTCTGTGTGCTGTGGCCATCTTGTCTAATTTTAGAAGTGCATGATCAATTATTTTATAATGTAAGAAGTCTTTCAGCAACAAAGAGGAAGCTGGTAAAGAAAGAGCCAACAGAAACCCCTTGGTTCAATAAAGCATGCAAGGCAGCTAAGGTCGATTTTTTTGTTGCTGCTAAAATTGGCTGCAGAAACATACTTGTAAAAATGAGAAAGACTTATAGGAGGGAGATAACTAAGGCAAGGAGAGAGAGGGAAAACACCCCTTGGGACACGCTGAGGGATTCTCTGGCTGGTAGGGATACTAAAGCCTTCTGGAGTTTGTTTTCTATCTCTGAGAGGGGGCCTAATAGGAATGTTAAGTTTTTTGGTTCTCTGTGCTTAGAGTCCCAAAGGCCTCCATCCTCCCCCACAAACATGCCTAAAGCCAACTAGAGCAGCAAACTAACATAACTAGGAGTCAGCCACAACACTTTGGTTCAATAAAGCATGCAAGGCAGCTAAGGTCGAGCTTTTTGTTGCTGCCAAAATTGGATGCAGAAACATACTTGTAAAAATGAGAAGACTTGTAGGAGGGAGCTAACTAAGGCAAAGCGAGAGAGGGAAAAGACCCTTTGGGACACCCTGAGGGATTTTCTGGCTGGTAGGGGTACTAAAGCCTTCTGGACATTGTTTTCTATCTTTAAGAGGGGGCCTGATAGGAATGTTGAGTTTTTTGGTTCTTCGTGCTTAAACCCTCAAGGACCACCAGCCTCCCCCCAAAACATGCCTAACTGTTTGGGGGGAGGCTGGAAACTCCAATGGAAACTACTTGGTTCAATAAAGCATGCAAGGCAGCTTAATGTAATTTTATAATGTAAGAAGTCTTTCAGCATCCAGGAGGAAGCTGGTAAAGAAAGAGCCCTTGCTGAAACCAGTTCCTCAGAGCACATTATGGCCCTCATTACAACCCTGGCGGTCGGTGTTAAAGCGGCAGTAAGACCGCATACAGGCCGGCAGTAAAAAAAATTGAATCACGACCATGGCGGAAACCGCCAACATAGACATCCACTTTAACAATCCGACCGCCACAGCGATACAAACAAACAGCTTGGCGGTCACCGCCAACAGACAGGCGGAAGACAATGTACCGCCCACCCTATTATGAGAGGCCAATCCGTCGACCTTTTCCGGGGCTGATTCGACGCGAACAAAAACATGGCGGAAACAGGACTTGGAAGGGAAAACAATCACCTCTACATATTCCACAAGGAACCAGGACGCCATGGAGCCAGAACTCCACGTACTCCCTGCGATAGTATTCCTGCTCCTCTACCAGGAGCACGGAAGACAGGAGCGATGACCACAGTGAGTACTGCACCTACAAAACAGGGGAGGGGGAGGGAAACGAGAGTGACACACACATGCAACACGCAAAACCCCCACCCCCACCCTCACCCACAACAACATACACACAAATACATGCTGCAACATTACTACATTTACACCCCCCACCCCCTCTTCAATAACGCAAGGACAAAAGGAAATGAGTTGAACTGTTGTAATAAATAAAAATCCAGTAGTCAAAACTTGAAATACAGTATAAACAATTATGTACACCAACTACACAAGTCTGGATAGTGCACCATTCATAGTCCGTGGATCACTGGGCCCAAAATGCATGGGCGAGGCCCATACTCGATTCCAGACATCAAACGGAGAGAACACTGCAAGGGCATCAGATCGAAATGAAACAGGCACCTCAGGGGGAAGGGAAGGGGGGGCACCTCAGCCGGATTAGTGCACGACGCCAGCTCCACGAGGGGGCTCCATGCCCATTGATGTCTCCTGGGGAGTGCAAAGCCACAGTCTCTCAAGTCTCTCAAGTGGGTGGTTTGCCCACTGCCTTATCCTGGGGAGTGCAAAGCAACAGTCTCTCAAGTCTCTCCAGTGGGTGGTTTGCCCACTGCTTTATCCTGGGGAGTGCAAAGCCACCGTCTCTCAAGTCTCTCAAGTGGATGGTTTGCCCACTGCTCTATCCTGGGGAGTGCAAAGCCACAGTCTCTCAAGTCTCTCCAGTGGGTGGGCTGCCCACTGCTCTATCCTGGGGAGTGCAAAGCCACAGTCTCCCAAGTGGATAACAGTCTCCACTGGTTCTGGAGGGGGCTTTGTGCCCAGAGTGCTTCATCCTGCCAAGGACTGAGGTAGTGGATTTCTTTCTCCACTGGTTCTGGAGGGGGCTTTGTGCCCAGAGTGCTTCATCCTGCCAAGGACTGAGCTAGTGGATGTCTTTGTCCAATGGTTCTGGAGGGGGCTTTGTGCCCAGAGTGCTTCATCCTGCAAAGGACTGAGGTAGTGGATGTCTTTCTCCACTGGTTCTAGAGGGGGCTTTGTGCCCAGAGTGCTTCATCCTCCTTCAGGACTGAGGTAGTGGATGTCTTTCTCCACTGGTTTTGGAGGGGGCTTTGTGCCCAGAGTGCTTCATCCTGCCAGGGACTGAGCTAGTGGATGTGATACTCCACTGACGGTGGTGCAACATGCAAGCTGCCCAGGCTCCTGGAACTGGCCACCAGCCTCAGACGACTGACCACTGGGGATGGCAGCCATGTCTGCATTGGTGCCACTGGCTCAGGATGTCGCGGGGTGCTTGCGGCGGACTCTGTGGCATCGGTGCTGGCGGCATACTCTGTGGCATCGGTGCTGGCGTCAGGCTCTGTGGCATCGGTGCTGGCGGCGGGCTCTGTGGCATCAGTGCTGGCAGCGGTCTTTGTGGCGGCACTGCTGGTGGCAGGCTCAGTGACTGCGGTGCTGGTGGCAGTGCGTGTGGCGGTGCTGGTGGCGGTCTTGTTCGCTGTGCAGGTTTGCGTCGGCGTGGACCTGCCCTTAATTTTCTGGCCCTTCCCCACCATGGATGGTGGCGCAGCTGTCTTGCCACTATCCACTTTTGTTTGGCCTGAGCCCTTGGTGGCAGGTGTTTTCGTCTTCTCCCTCCAGGATGTGGGCAACTTTTTTACTATTGGAGGTGGCGGAATGTTCTTGCCCTCGCTCTGTGGAACACTGGCAGCCCTGTTGCTTGGCGCACTCCAAATGCCCGCAGTTGCTGGCACCACTGCGCTCGGTGATGTGGTGGCTGAGGTGCTGGGTTGGGGCCTGGAAAGGCGGGCCCTAGGGGACGGACGGGGGGTTGTAGGGAAGAGGTCAACATTTGATAGGAAAAGCTTTTTAGACACACTGGGATGGGTAGATGGAGGGGGTTTGGGAGTGGAGGAAGAGGTAGTGGTTGTAGGAGGTGTACGTTTGCTGACTTTGGGTGAAGGAGCATGGGCTGGAGGCTGTTGTGAGGTGGATGGCTGTTGGGTGGGTGTGTGGCTGCGTTTTGGGAGGAGGGCTCACAGACACAATGATAGAGGACACAGGGGATTTGTGAATGGTAGTGGGGAGTGCACGTGAGCGGTGTGTGGTGAAGGGCGTGCTGGTGATGGAGGTAGTGGCTGAAGATGTAGTGCATGCAGGTGTAAGTGGAGATGAGACAGGGAGGGAGGAGAGAGATGTGGAGGAGGGGAACACGGTGGAGGCAGTGGATGTTGGTATGTTTGCATGGGTATGATGCTTGTGTGAGTGCCTGTGGGATGTGTGGTGCTTATGTTTGCAGAGCCACCCTTGTGTGTTGAGGTGTGTGCATGCTGGTCTGAAGGTGTGCTTGGGATAGGCTGAGGTAAAGGGGATTGGGTCTGGGTGGAGGAAGTTGTAGGGGGGAGGCTGGACACAGGGACAATGGCTGCCATCAGTGCTGAGGCCAGAGCCTGAAATGCTCTCGGTTGGGCTTCCTGGCCAGAATGAATGCCCTCCCTGGATGGCATTCAGAGTGGAAGACTGCCCAACAGTGAGGGATCTGAGGAGGTCAATAGCCTCCTCACTGAGGGCAGCAGGGCTGACTGGGGCAGGGGCTGAGGTGCCTGGGGCGAAGGAGATGCCCACCCACCTGGGTGAGCGGCCACAGGACACACGCCGAGGGGTTGCATGGCGGTGCTGGTAGGGGGTGGCGGCTGTACCTGTTGATGCGGGGGGCACAGAGGGGCCCGCCACTGCAAGGGAGCTCCCATCAGAGGAAGAGTCGCTGATGTCACCTCCTGTTCCCGCCATGGAGCACCCCTCGCCCTCCGTCCCACTGGTGGCTTCAGACTCCGTTGTCTCGCCATCCAGCGCCAGGTGGGATGCAGCTCCCTCCTGCTCCGGTGGCACTGCTCCTCCACCTGATGATGCTAATGCACACAAGAACTGGAAGACCACAAAAAGTGTGGGGGGGAGACAGAAGAAAGACATGTTCAGTGCATGCAATACCGCTACCGTTGGCAGACATTACAGACACAGCAGCCCTCTGCACTACGCCATGCACTTAGAGTTCCCTAATTCATCACAGGAGCATGGGGTACAAGGCCTGTTCCCGATTGCTGCACACATGGAAGTCACAGGAGCCTGACCTGGGTGTAGTTGGCTCTTACCACTGGTGGGGTTGGGGTGCCACATAGCCTTCCTCACGAAGGGACCTTGCCTACAAAACTCGCCCTGTCCTGTGGGAACCCACAGCCCACCACTCCCACCCAGACACCTCATAATGCACGCAGAGTCAGATGGATGTGACTGTACTCACCCCCTTGTGGCTGCTGTGATGCCCTCAAGCACCCATCCAACTCCGGATAGGCCACCGCCAGGATCCAGAACATCAGGGGGGTCATGGTGCGACGGGCACCCCTCCCACGTTGGGAGGCCATCCCCAGCTGGGCCTCTGCCGTCTTCTTGCTCCAGCGGCGAATGTCCTCCCATCTTTTCCGGCAGTGGGTGCTCCATCTGTGGTGGACCCCCAGGGTCCGGACGTCCTTGGCGATGGCACGCCAAATATCCTTCTTCTGGTGGGCGCTGACCTAGAGGAATAGTACAGGGGAAAAGGATGATCGTTAACTGTCTGGACCGTCACAGTCATTGACCCACGTGCCCACCCTTGCCCTGACACACATACACTGACCGTCCGCTCAAGCAGGCCTCAGTCCCCCCCCATCTTCCATCCACAGCACTTCAAACAGGCATTGCCCACACAGCATGCTCACAGTGTACTCACCTGTTTGTCTGGAGGACCGTAGAGTAGCGTGTACTGGGGGAGGACCCCATCCACTAACTTCTCCAACTCCTCCGAAGTGAAGGCAGGGGCCCTTTCCCCAGACACATGAGCCATCGTCGTTTCCAGACTGAGGTCACAGCAGCACTTGCAGTGTAGGTCCTCTCCTGTCGAAGGTCAGGTATCAAGTGAGTGAGCAGACAGAAAATGGCAGTCACGTCCGCGGGAGTGCGTACAGTCACCACCGGCATACATCGTCATTGGCACCTGGGACCCATAGGGTCCAATGTTAACCAATGCAGGATTGCGCCATGGTCTTCGACCGCCTACCGCAACAGTGTACAACGCCAGTGCAGTTACCTCATATCCCCTTGTCCCACCTTACAGGTCAGGCAGCCGCCATTTCAGGGGCCACATGGCATGAAATTTTAAATGCGTAACACCTATCTAGGCCTTGCATACACACAGTGACAGGCACATTGCGGATTGACATATGTGTGCAATAAATATATTTTTTAATACCTCAGTGTTGGCTGACTCTCTGCTCGCTGTTCTCATCCATAGGGCACGTCCGCTGGGGCAGGTGAGGAGATGGCGGCATCCTCCGGTGTACAGACCCCTGGTGGACCTGACGACAATGGAAGAGAGACACATCATAATCACATACAGACTTGATTGAGCAACAATCCTGGAACTGTGTGCCCAGTTGGAGCCAGACCTGATGTCAGCTATCCGCCATCCCACAGGGATCCCCCCTCTAGTGCAGGTCCTATCAGTACTCCATTTCCTGGCAAGTGGGTCTTTTCAAACAACAGTGGCCATTGCATCAGGGATGTCCCAGCCTATGTTCTCAAACGTGTTGTCCAGAGTGTTGTCTGCCCTGCTGAAACACATGCGCAGCTACATCGTTTTCCCTCAGGTGGAGGATTTGCCCACAGTGAAAGGTGACTTCTATGCCCTGGGTCATATCTCCAACATCATAGGTGCCATTGATGGGACACATGTGGCATTGGTACCCCCCCCCACAGAAGTGAACAGGTGTACAGAAACCGGAAGAGCTACCATTCAATGAATATGCAGATGGTGTGTTTGGCCGACCAGTACATCTCCCATGTGAATGCCAAGTTTCCTGGCTCAGTGCATGACGCTTACATTTTGAGGAATATCAGCATCCCTTATGTGATGGTGCAACTCCAGAGGCACAGTGTGTGGCTAATAGGTGAGGACAAGGACCCTATACCATGTGAATAGTTGTCTGGGGTTGTCCCTAAGGGTTAGTGTGTGTCTAACAGTTGTCTCTCGACATTTGCAGGTGACTCTGGGTACCTCAACCTGTCATGGCCCAGTGAGAAATCCCAGGACAAGGGCAGAGGAACGCTACAATGAGGCACATGGGCAAACTAGGAGAGTGATCGAAAGGACCTTCGGCCTCCTGAAGGCCAGGTTCTGGTGCCTCCATATGACAGGTGGTTCTCTCTACTACTCACCAAAGAAGGTGTGCCAGATCATCGTGTCCTGCTGTATGTTGCACAGCCTGGCTTTCCGATGACAGGTGCCTTTTCTGCAGGAGGATGGTCCACAAGGAGGTCTTGTGGCAGCTGTGGAGCCTGTGGACAGTGAAGAAGAGGAGGCAGAAGAAGAGGATAACGACAACAGAAACAACGTTATCCAGCAATACTTCTAGTGAGACGCAGGTAAGAAGATATCACTGCCTCCCACATCTCATACAGTTGTTAGACCTAGCATATGTCTATCACTTTCACCCAGTGTATGGACCCTGACTTGTCACTTTGCCTTTCCATTTCACAGATGTGGGTCCCACTGTGTGACCTCTGCTATATTACCTCATGGACTAGAGCTGTGTGACATAGGTATGTTGAGAATACAATCGGCATTGCTATTTTCCTTAGTGATTGCAAATACACATTTGTGAAAGCACAGACTGACTCCAGATTGTTTTGTGATTCAAGGGTGTTTATTTCAGTGCAAAATAGTGGAGGGGGTTATAAATGGGCAGGGGTGATGGTGGAGTATTGTCCATGGCAGAGTCCAGTCTATTTATTTCACAGGTGCATTGTCCAGAGGGGCATAGGTAGTTGAGCTAGGGCAGTTGATGGATGGGCAGGGTGACAAAGTGGGACAGAAGGATGTCATTCAGGGTGGTCTCATTTCCTGGCGGGGGTCTTGGCATTGTTCTCTGTCTTTGTCCTGGATCTCAGGGACCATTTGCGATGTGGTTCTCCATCTGCAGGGGGTAGGGTGCTGGTGTTGTGGTCCTGTCCATTAGCGCCGGCGTAGGTGGTGAGCTGTTCATCATCCAGGCTAGTGTCAGGGGCCCCTTGTTGTGCCACAGTGTCCCTCCTGGTGTTCACAAGTTCCTTATGCACCCCTACAATGGTGACCAGGGTGGTGTTGATGGATTTGCAGCCGCTGGATCTCCTGAAACTTGGCAAGTACCGTTGCCATCGTCTCCTGGGAATGATGGTACGCTCCCATGATGTTGGAGAGGGCCTCGTGGAGAGTGGGTTCCCTGGGCCTGTTCTCCCCCTGTTGCACAGCAGTCCTCCCAGTTCCCCTGTTTTCCTGTTCCTATGTACCCTGAACCGTGCGATCACTGCCACTGCCCCCAGGTCCCTGATTTTCTTGGGTTGGTGGATTTGCCTGGGATCCCTGTAGTGGTGGACACACTGCTGCTTGACGTGTCCTGGGGACAGAGGTATGGGCCCGCTGGGTGGGTGCTGTGCTGGTGTTTCCAGAGGGGGGAGGCTCTGTGGTGGCATGTGCCAGTGTGAGGGGAACCGACTGTCCCCAAGGTCATAGATGGGCCGGGCTGGTCATCTTGATCCAGTTGGACAGAGCTGCTGTCGTCACGTGGGCCTCTTCTGTGGGGGGAGTGGACATGTCTGGAACCTCCTGTCCGGTGACGTTGGGTAGGGGTCCTGCAGGGGTGTAAAGGCATGATTATTGCATCTGTGTGTGCCATTGTGTGCAAATGGTGGGTGACCCTGTACTCCAGTGCTTGCATTCTTGTCTAGGACCTTGTGTGATATTTGGTTTGGGATCTGTGTGGGTATCTGTAGTGGACATGCTTTGGTGATCGGTGTCCATGCGTTGGTGTTGCATGCAGGGCTTGGGATTGGGATGTGTGGGTTGTGATAGTGGGGCATATGTGAGGTGTTGGAGTGATGGGGGTGAGGGTGAGGGTGGGGTCTGTGATAGCATGCAGGTAGGGTGGGGGATGTAATAGTTAAGATTTGACTTACCAGAGTCCATTCCTCCTGCTACTACTGCGAGGCCCTCAGGATGCAGTATAGCCAAGACCTGCTCCTCTCATGTTGTTAGTTGTGGGGGAAGAGGTGGGGGTCCGCCGCCAGTCCTCTGAACTGCAATCTGGTGTCTTGAGACCACGGAACGCACCTTCGCCCGTAGATCGTTCCACCCCTTCCTGATGTCATCCCGTGTTCTTGGGTGCTGTCCCACTGCGTTGACCCTGTCTACGATTCTGCGCCATAGCTCCATCTTCCTAGCTATGGAGGTGTGCTGCACCTGTGATCCGAACAGCTGTGGCTCTACCTGGACGATTTCCTCCACCATGACCCTGAGCTCCTCCTCAGAGAACCTGGGGTGTCTTTGCGGTGCCATGGTGTGGTGTGGGTGATGTGTGAGGTGGTGTGTGTTGTGATGTGTGAGGGGATGTGTTTGTGTGTGTTGTGTGAGGTGCGTGGATGTTGTGTGAGTGATGGTGTTGTGTGCCTGTGGATGCTAGTATTGTTGATGGTGGTGTCTCTCTCTGTGCTTCTTTCACAATTTTTGTTGTAGGGGTTTGTGGGTGATGTGGGTGTGTGTTTTATATTGTATTGAGTGTGTGGGACTGGTGTGTGTATGTGTATCAGGTGTGTGTATTTCGAATTGTCTAATGTGGTTGTGTTTTGTAAATGTGTGTGTATTTTGAGAGCGGTGGTGTGTACCGCCAATGGATTACTGCGGTTGAAAGACCGCCCCATGGATTCGTGGGTCGTGATAGTGTGGGCGTATTCCTGTTGGGGTGAGGTGGAGGTTTTGTTATCACCAGTTTGTCACTGACATTTGGTGTGGAGGACTTGTGTGGGTGTCTGGATTTTGGCAGATTCAGGGATGTGGGTCGTAATAGCTGTAGCAAAATTCCGCCGCTGCAACGGTGTGTTGGCGGTCTTCTGCACGTCGGTAAGCAGGATTTACCGCCAATGTTGTAATGAGGGCTTGCGTCTTCCGGTAAGTACCCCATTGATCCTCCTCTGTTTTGAAGTGGCCCACAGACGTGTTTATAATAAAGTTGAGTGTATATTTCTCACCTATTGGAGCCGATTAGGGATCACAGTGAAGCTAAGACTTTATTATGCTGGTTATTCCCCCTTGCTATATGCAGGTTGTTTGTGTAAAATCCCACGGTTGAACTCCTTGAACTTGCTTTAGGAAAAATTGGGACTCCTTAGATTTGGGTTTTCTCCTGAGAATTTATGTACAGTCTCTAAAACCAGGCTTAAGGGAATCTGTTGGGAAAACATTATCAGACAATGAACCAAACTAGCAAGGGTTCTCTGGTGAGGGAGCTTCTTGATATCAAACCATTGCTCTTGTTTGAAACAACTATTGGTGAGCGTGCTCCTCCACAGGCAAGGAAATTGTACATCCAGTTTAGATTCAAGACCTTCTCAACCATGCAACTTTGTAGTAAATGGTCGCAGGGTCTGTTGGAAAATGATCTGTGGGCAGTTAGTTATAAGGCATCAGAGTCTTTGGAGCATATTCAGTTTTTTTGCCCAGTGTATCATTTAAATAGATCTAAATGGATAGTTCCCTTGTGTGTGAATCTGGGTATTAGACAGTGCACAGAGGTTGTCAGAATTTTTGGTACAGATCTAAGCAGAGTGAAAGTATTTCCATTGTACAAATTTATGCTGCGATATGGCTTAGATGGTTGAAGATTATTAAAGCCTCCGAGGCTACCTCAGATATTCAGCCTTTTCTGTTTAGTGGACGATTGGCTGTGTTAACACTCTTTGGGGTAGCCTCAATAACGTGCTTAAAACCGTGTTGAGGTGGGTTAGGTTTGTTTATATATTAGTTTTTTGCAATTCATTTATTTTTCTAATCTGTATGTTGAGTTATTTGAGTCTAATATCTAGTTGCACATTTTGAGACTTTGCACTTTACTCCTAAAACAAATGTTTACAAATTATTCTGTGAAGCTTTTCCCCTGAAACCTTATCATATGTTTTACCTTTAATTCGATTTGCATAGTGCATTTCTATGATCCAGCTTTTTGTGCCCTTTGGTCGTGGATTTTAGTACACTTTTGCTACCATAAAAAATTGTTCCCATTAATTTCATTGTTTCTGATATGATGCATTGTAGGGAATAGTATTGGGTACCATGGGTGCTTTTATCTTTTTACTTGTTTTTATCATTAATTTGTATTTGTATGCACTTTATGATCCTGGAGATAGAAATAAAGTATTGATTAATTGATTGGTATACTGTATGTTTAAAACATTTATTGCAATAGTCAATGAATTAGTATGTGTGCTATAACCATAGAATGTACGAAGCAAGTTGCCATGATATGGGTTGCTATGAGAGTGAATACGATGAACATTGCGATTATGGTTCACAGAACCAGAGTTCCGACTTCCTACACCCACTTTTATCCCTTTCTATATATTACTCTGAGAACATAAGAGTAACCTAATGTTGAATACAGGGGAAGTGCGAAAGTTCTGGCTCTGCACATCTGCCACAAAAAAGGCCTCTGTGTTGTCAGGCCTTCAGCGATCAGGGTTCAGGCAAACTCAATTCTAGCTCCATTGATTCAGCAAGGATCCAGGAACGACAGCAGCTAGTGACCTGGAGTCTGATGTCTCCCTAGACAACTTGGGGCAAAGATCTCCATACATCGGTGGTCAAATTCCAGTGTTTATATAATAGAATACTCATTGCCCAATTTAACTGATTGTAGGTGATAAACAGGAGAGCAAAACAATGGTAAATTGCAGCCAGAGCCAGTATTCTCTAGAGGCACCCCCTTTGTGCACATATCACTGCTATAGCTTGCATATGTACCAAACAATCCTGTAACATGGATATTCTAAGTCACTTTGGTCAGACTAATGTCTTGAAGGCTACTGATAAGCTAACAGGAAATTGTTGTTGTTTAAACTGAATGTGCAGTTGTGTCATGAAAAAGTATGTAAAATAACTCACTCATCTGACCTATGGAAATCACCAGCTTCAGGATAATGGTAAGTACCTCTAAAGATGGCATCTGGAGTGGGAATCTATATCCTCCCTTTTTGTGCATCAGTGGTGATGTTAGACATATATTATGAGTTAAAATGACATTTGATGTCAAACTAATTTATAAAAATGAGTATAAGGCCTTAAAACATATTGTAGCATATTAAAACATATCACAGCTACATATTTCAAAGCTTAAGTCAATGCATAAAATGCAATACATATCATGAGTATTTAAACATTTTGCAGATATATCATATTATAATATTACCTATTGGCAGTCACCACTAGGTAGTTATAGTTAGCACCTAGTTTCCATAGAAACAGTGTTTTTTGTTTTGCTAATAACTTTGCTACAGTTTGATGAATGTTCATGAAATTCTCAAAACTAGTGTGCCAGTCACTTCAAATCCTGTCTGTAAAGATTCAAGGTGAACTGTCAAGCAGGGTCGAGAAAAAGGTGGGTCCTAAAACAAGTTTCAATGCAATTTCCTGCAGGGATTTTAAACACAACTAAATGACCACAGCCTGAACTGTTGAACGGACTTACACCAAATTTGGCAGAAAGCTAAATCTTGGTCCAGAAGGATGTCTTTTTGTAATTTGGTGTAAACATGTTTAGTAGTTTTGGAGTTATTGAACTAAAAATATTTATGTATACCTAGAGATGCAGATCACCCCGGGTGGATTCTCAGAGCCATACATAAACATTGATGCCGTGATTGGCTGGCCACAACTTAAGAGGATAGCCATTTTGTTCATTGGGACTCCGTTCCCAATGAGGAAAATTACATTTAAAAGTGATAGAAGGGATTTGGGTAGAAGTATCCTGACCTCATGGGACTGATGGAGGCGTCTATGAGGGACCCCTCATGAACAATAAATTGTCCAAAAACTTTTTTTAACACCAGGATCTGCAAATCCATACGATCCTCATGGATTCAGGTGGATCCAAGGTTCCTCACAGATTCTGATGGATGCACAGCTCCAGACCACAACTAAAAAACACATACACCAACTCACAGACCCACATACCTACTCACACACCCACTTATACAACCACTTATATACCTACAAAACCACTCACACACCCGCTCACAGACCCACAAAACCACTCACACATCCCCTGACAGACCCACACATCCACTCACACACCCACTCACACACACACACATTTACACACCTGCACAACCACTCACACACCCATACAGTGACTCACACACCCACTTACAACCCCACTCACAGACCCACAAAACCAGTACCACACCTACTCAGACCCACACAGTAACTCTCACACCCACTCCTCCACCCATTCACACACTCCCACATACACTCACAGGCTCACACACCCACTCACAGACCCTCATAGCCACTCAGACCCTCACACTCATACACCCATTCACACATTCACACACCCTCTCAGTGATGTCATCAATTATGCCATTTGAGATGTTATCAGTGATGTTATAAATTATGTCATATGACATGTCATTAGTGATGTCATATGTGAGATCATAAGCAGTGTACTGGCAGGACAATTTATAACTAGGGCTGCTAAATATAACGGGTGAATTTGTATGGTCAAAAATATGATCAAAAAATTTAAAAAATGAAGGCACAGCAGAACATCAAACAATAGTTCTTTTATCTTTAGCCATTGTAACTCTGTGAAAATCATTGTTCAAAAGTTCTTGTCATCAGAAATTGTTTTATCAGGGTATTGTTTGCTAGAAATGCACGTGCTACGCAATAATGTTCAGATTGCATGTGCTCTGCTACCAGTGGCTGGCCAGTTTCTGCCACATGTTCAGTTGGTGGTTGAGCATGTGGTTCCTTTAGCTCGTTGAAAGAACTAGCACATGGCTCTTCTTCTCCAATGCATTGAGGGCAGAATGGGGATGATGGTGGTGCTATTATCAATGGCAGTTTTTGTTAAAGCTAATAGTTTGAGAATGTCTCATAAGGCAAGGTGGGCCACCATAGTGGGCATTCTGGACAACAAGCTTTTGAGTCGCTTGGTAAAACCTATGATGAGACTGCAGCGGTCATATAAAACATTCCACATCTACACAGTCTATTAGCGGTTATTCTAGACATAACTCCAGAAATACTTTGAGGAAACCTTTTTTGCACCACAATGTTGGTTTTGCTTCACTACGACCCAGTTTTCAAAGGAACAGTTTTCATTTATTTGAGTAAGGGACTCATCCCTCAAATAGCTTGCCAATTTGTCTTGACAATACTGTTAACCCAGGTACGTTTGTGCCCTTTTCCCATTCCAAAATGGCATTCATCGCGAATGATCAATATGATGATTTTTCCACAGCAAATAATCAGCAGGATTATTGGAAAGCCTCTAAGGATACTTAGGAACAGCAAATGGAAAACTGAAGGCACTATTCCCAAAACAGTTTTAAAAGCAGTCACAAATCCTGGGCCACTTCCCTTAAACAAATGCATAACCCTAGTTGTGACAGAGGTGTTTAAAATTGTGTGCACTATATTAGAGAAATGTGTTGGATATTGTTTACTCAGCCACGACGTATTTCAGATAAGGACCCAGCAGTTTGTAAATCAAAAAATTATTCCGCTGACGTCGGGACTACGTTCTTTCTTCGTAGGAGAACTGCAACCAATTAACAAATTTTGCAAAGTGTACGTTTCCACATGTAATGCCTTTTCTAAATGTTCTTTATCTATTTGTCTATTTTTTTCAGCTGCTTCTTGTGTGAAACTTTCCATAAATCATTATGAACAGCATAAAACATGCGTTTGGCCTTAGTAATAGGTTAACCTAAAATAAATCCAGGAATATCCATATTCTCTTTAAGTAGTTTCACAACCTGGAGACTGACAAGTAATCAATGTTGGCATAATTTGCCTGCATGTAAGTGGTAACTATCATAGGCATATCTTTCCCATCGTATATCGGATCAGATCAGTTGGCTTTAAAACCAGGGGATTCATTTACGAGCCCATACAGCCACTGGAGCGTCACTTTCAGCAACAGTAAGGTAGTGCTCTGCCCATTGCCAAACTTACAAGGTGTCTTATCGCAGCCTTGTAACTATGAGCCCCTCCGATGCAGTTTTCTGTGGCAGAGGGGCATGCAATGAGTGTTGCTATGGGTGTTCCACCGCAACAACTATTGCTTTTGAAGCTGTCCCAGATTAACGAGAATTTGTAAACCGGAGGCAGCGCTGAAGCAACGAGGAGAAATGCTTTAATTTCTCCTCGCTTTTGCTTTTTCTACGTGTGCAGCATTCTGTAGCACACCTAGAGCAAAACTTCATGAATGATTGTTTCACTTTCTGCACCCTTCTTGCACATAAACAATCATTCTCTTCAATGTGAGCAACCTTGCACTATGGTGCAAGGATGCCTGCATTGGCGCAATGTAGCTGCATTTAGCGCCAGCGCTACGGGAAACACAGGCGTGCTCTGTATTTTTGTAAATGGGGTGCATCCCTGTGTTTCAGAAGTGACGCAGCATGGTGCTGCCAAGTTTGGTGCAGCACCGAACTGCACCACTTCCTTCTAAATGAGGCCCCAGGTGTTGTAAAAATGTAACTATTCATACATGCATAAGTGTTTGTTGGCCATGAAGCGCAACTTTCTGAGTTAAACACAAATGAATTTTAGGTACCACTGTTAATCATATAATTAATTGTGCCTTTGAACATATTTACTTTCAGCTCTGAATTCGTGATCATGCTACCCTGGAAATCAAGGTATTTCAGACATCTTCTGTACTACCTAATCCTAAACATGTAGGGCCTCATTTACAACTTTTTGGTGCAGGGTAGTGTCGCAAAGCTTCTTGCGGCGCTGCCCTGGTCAAAAGGAAAGGGCAGGAATGCACTACATTAATTAAATATGACGCCTTCTTATAGTTGCTGCCTGCATCTGCGCATAATGGTGCCTAGCGCCTACACAGGCACCCTTGCACCATGCTTCAAGGGTGTCTGCGTTGTTGGCACTATTATTCATGTGATGCGCAAAAGCAATCAGTGGAGGTGTGTTCCTCTTTCTATGTGTGCTGCAGAAGAGAAAAAAACAAGGAAAAATAATGGTACTTTTCCTCATTGAGACTGCCCTGCGAAGGCGCACACTTTTGATGCATTCCCAGGTTTAAAGATCATTGTAAATCTGGGAATGTGTCAAAACCAATGGGTGTTGCACTGAAAAAACCACCACAACATCCATGGGATACCACCTTACTCCATATCTATGAGATGAGGCCAATGAAAGCCACGCCGGTGGCTTTGCGTCATCTCATAGATATGATTGAGAGGCCTGTGCCACCGGAGCATCCTAAAAGGTGACACTCCAGCAGGTTAGGCCTCTTGTAAATGAAGCACCTTGTTTGCTGAACATTTTATCTAGGAAAATAATTTCACTGGCTATCATGCATGCTATGAATATGGCTTCTCTCCCTTGTATTTGCCAA
This sequence comes from Pleurodeles waltl, assembly GCF_031143425.1. Taxonomy (NCBI): domain Eukaryota; kingdom Metazoa; phylum Chordata; class Amphibia; order Caudata; family Salamandridae; genus Pleurodeles; species Pleurodeles waltl. Next base: position 432,439,964 of record NC_090448.1, read on the forward strand.
CATTTTTTGAGATTTTTTTTACATTATTTGTAGCCTGTACATTTAGGCCCTCGTTATGACCTTGGCGGGCGGCTGAAGCAGCCCGCCAAGATCTGACCGCCAGGCGGCCGCCAATGCAGCCGCACTCCCGCCGCGGTCATAATGAGATCCCCGCCGGCCCAGCGGGGATCTCGGTTGCAACACAGGTGCCGGCTCCTAATGGAGCCGGCGGTGTTGCGGCCGTGCAACGGGTGCAGTTGCACCCGTCGCGCTTTTCACTGTCTGCATAGCAGACAGTGAAAAGCTGCATGGGGCCCCCAGGAGCCCGCGACTCCCCGTACCGCCAGCCTTTTCCTGGTGGTTCAAACCGCCAGTAAAAGGCTGGCAGTCGGGGACTCGTAATCCCCTGGGCACTGCCCAGGCGGATTATCACCGCCGGGGCAAATGTGGCGGGAAACCGGCGGCCTCGGTGGTGCGACTGCGCCCTTCTGCCACAGTCAAAATACCCAGGATTGCACCGCCAGCCTGTTGGCGGTGCAATCGCCGAAACAGCCCTTAATCTTCTATTAAAATCATCAGAGTAAATCAGTACAGTGCTTGTGAATACATGCTCTTTCACTCCCTCAGGCTTTTGCTTATAATAAAAAGGAGAATGGTCTGCCCAATCGTTACTGTGTGTAATTGTATATTTCCTGAGGAAAGCTTGTTCAGAGTAGGTAATAATATGCATAGTGATGGTAACAGTACCTTTCTTTGTAATTATAAGCATCCAAATAAGGATCCTCTCATTGAAGGGTAAAATATGCCTCTAAATCAGACATCATTTTTACAGTCTCTATATCAGATTAATCAGAAGTTGAATCAGGAGTCATAATATCATTCATTAATTTTTTTATATTACAAGGTAATTGTAAGATTTCAATAGGCCTTATAATCTGATAGAGGACCCTTCCTCAACCATACGATCTGGGATAGAATACGCTGTAATGTTTACAGCATACAAATCTCTTTCAACCTTTTGGGAACAAAGAATGTGGTTGTAATTTGTTTTTCTGCCCGTGGCACAGTTTTGTCTTGAATACAGTATCCATTCAACATTAACTACACAATAGTTATCACAAGCAACATGAGAAATTAAAATACTCCTGTAGTTATCCAAATATAAGACCATGCTGGTATCGAATATCGGTCATGAAAACAAATGCATAATATACACATTTTTCGGTGTGCTTTGTTGAAGAATTTGAAGAATAGTCAATATCAATGTATAAGGATTCAGTCTCACCAAACGTTCTGAGTCTAATGGGCAGCATCTTCATAGATGTTGTCTTTAAAGGTTGTTCATAATATAACCTAGCATTTGATAGCATAGTTGTTCTTGTATAAACAAAGCCATAACACTCCTCCGTGGAGTTCAATGTGTTTATAGTGTCGCTGGTCCCCGTAGCTCTCATTCGAAAACTGACATTTTCTTGGTTATTAAGTTAATCCTGGGGAATCTCCTGCAGGGGGGGGAGGGGTAAGATGTTCTACCTTCAGTCCCCTTTTCATTGTATCTGGAAGGGATGACTGTGGAGAATCAGCCATAAGGTACATTTTTACCCAGTCAATTGATACTTGTCTGTTCTTTCTTGAGTCAAGCAAGGTAAGCAAGATTACAGTGTGTGTGCCTTTAATTTCCAATACAGGAATTGCTGGTTGTTATGCTGGTCCAAACACGTGTTTGTCTGGAATCTTTTCTTGAAGTAGATCTCTTACTCTGGGGAACCACCTTTCTGTGACTGGCAAAACCTTCTCTTCACTGGTGGAAGAACGAGAATGCTTGACATTGGAAAATGTATCTCTGACCTTTTGTATTTTCAGCAAAATAGTCAAATGTTGGTCTAGGACAAAAGGCTTTTCATTTGTCACTTCACTTGAGTTGTCCAAATCAGACATATACATAGGTATTATGAAGCATCCTCATATGGAGTGCGATCCCTCCAACACTCCTTTTGGCAAGTTATGTAATGATCTTTGGGCTTCTTTTACATGATGGCCTGTCGTCCACACTTGAACCATAGTACTTGTTTAAACATGTTGTTTGTGCATTCTACTAAAACCATTTGTGCTACTTTTGAATGGATTGCTGAATTAGAGGGAAGCCCCCATCGAAGCCTTTGATACTTAGAAAATGCAATTCGGGTCATCAAACAACATTTTAGAGTGCACAGATATGAAAAATAAAGTCAAGGCTAAAGACATGTGGATTGTTTATCCTAAGACAACACTACCAAATGAGACACAGTAACTGGTTGCAAATACGACTAGAAGGTATCTTGTGGTTAGGTTAAGCAGACAGGTGTCTAATGTATATCTCTTACCTTTACTTGTGTCATTGCCCAAGTTCAAATTCTTAGTAATGTATACATATAGACTTTGGGAGCAGTATTTTAAAACAATTAATAGACTTTATTTGCTTAGGGATATGCTGGTAAGTTTCAAAGTCGAAAATACTTAAGAAAAATGATTTATGAACCAACAAGAGAAATGGAAGTTATAATATGTGGAATCGGTAATTGTAAGAGTCTGTGTCCCACTATTGAATAACCTATGACTACCCTGGGATCATATCTGTAGTCAGACCGAATGGTGTAGAGAAAGAGGCTTTGGGAAGTTGACCAAGTTATTGGATAAAAATGGCCCTGTGGATTTCTCTGAGATTCAGCAAAAATTCAGACTTGAATTTTGTTTTGACGTTTTTAAATGCTTGCATTGAAGAAGCGACCTTTCAAATTATATGATAGAATATTGAAGTTTTTATGTAGTGTTCTAGTGTCATACTGGTCGTTGTAAAATAGGGCTGGTACATGAGAGGCTATTAGAAATGCAAAGTCTAGGTAAATGAGGTGAGGATATAGGATTGCAAAGAACACCGGAAAAATAACTGGTTTTGAATCAACTAAGCATTATCCCCCAGAAAGTTCCAATGTCAGGCAATTCAATATTTCTGCTCACATGTTTTATGTTATACATCTGAGAGATTATATTAAATTACAACTGAGATCAGTGATACCTGCACTAGCAGTCTGAATGTCATTGGGACCTAGAAACACATGATGTGGATTGCCCTACGATTCACCCATTTTGGACATGGAGCTATACTATACTTGAACACTCACTTAAAATTCAAATGCATTCAGATCCGTGCTTCGACGTGGCAGGGTGACAGCAGGATGACAGGTCCAATTTGATGAATAAAAGTCTGTTATTCTTTCGGTCCCTTGTAACTTGATCCATTATCACATAAAAACAATATAGAAGGTGGTAGAGGAATACAGAATATAGGAAGGCATATAGGGGAATACAGTTTCACCCACTTACACTGAATTGGTAACCAAAATGAAGAACATGATTTGAATGAAAAAACTAGCATTTTCTGCTTAAAGTATAGTTGTTTTCAGGGAAATTTAACTTTTTTTAAAATCATTTGTGCTTGCTTGTTATCAATATAATAACAACTGTGAAGTGAGTTCAATAAAAAGAGAACGATTATTATGTTGGTGAGTGTAGCAAGGGAAGAGAAGGAGAACAAATGAGGTGTTAACTGACATATAGTCAGTGCTATAGCTAGTGGGCCACAGTTCAACATTGAAGTGATCTTTAATTGTCTTTGACTCATCAATTATTTTGACAATTGCAGTAACTGAAAATACAACTCTGCTACAGTATTGCTGAAAATGTTAGATTGGAAGTGTGATCAGATTGTTAAAACAGCTTTTTTCTATAAAGGAGCATAGTAAGAGCTCACATATTGGCATTAACAAAGCTTTCATGTATATTTCATTCACACTTACTGTGCACATTATTTTTTAATTCATGTTTATCAGAGTTACCTTTCTGAATCTTTACACCCTCACATTTGTTTAAAAAATGTGTAAACATGGAATCTATATTGGGCCGATTGTTGTTTTCTATTACTCTCCCAGACATAGCTAAAAATAGCTCTCCGAGGGCCTCATTTACAAGCCCTCTTTTTGGTACAGCAGTGGCGCTAGCAGTGCACCACACTGCTCCATATGTACAAACTGATGCATTGGGACCAATGTGTCAGTTTGTAAATCCCTGCTTCACATGATACCTGTGCCAGGTATAATGTTTGCAGGGTAGGTGTTCCCACGGGAAAAGCCGCGCAGAACTGATGCAGTGAAATTTACAACATTTCACTGCGTTATTCTGCAACTTCACTGCATCAATATTTTATCCCCTGCTCAGAGCAGACGTACAATTGATGCAGGACTTTTTCCTATGGGACATTCCTTGCACTGCTGGAGGTGCGTCAGTTTACAATGCTACTCCAGCAATGCATGAGCTTAACACAAAGAGATGTGTCAGAATTTCTGACGCATCTGTGAAAATGTGAGCCATGGAGCTCTGTATTGTAAATACAGCGCATCAAAGGTGTCATTAGGGTATGTGCAGGAAGCGCAAGAAATCTGGCTCATCAATGGTGATGTGTCAGATTCTTGTAAATGATGCCCTAAATATAGAGAATCACAAAATAAAAAATAAAATCTGAGAAATGTTTTTGGAAAAGGAAACTTGGCTTTTTAATCAATTCACAAAGCAAATGCTTCCCTAGCAGTCTTCCCCTGCCTACAATACATATCCCACACAATTTTAAAAATAAGGCCACAGTAAAGCTAGGCTTTTCGTGAATAAAAAACATAAAAAGGGAAAATGTCTTGTAACAAACTAAAGTTCGTATTTACGAAGACTTATGCACTGTAATGTTATGCAAAACTTTTAGATGTTGAGAAGCATGAATGGTCAGAATTTGAGATGTATTAAATTTGCCACGTGTAGAGTCAGTGATGTCATCAGCCATGCAAATACAAATAATGCTGTAAAGCAATTCTCAGTTGTATGACCTTGATGGAACAACACTGTGCTTCATCTTAAGTCCTCTGTGGACCAACACAATGCTTCAATGCAAATAACACAAGTTCACTCTTGCTATGCTAAAACTCACAAACTATGGCACTGAGTTCTTCAAAAGTGGTGCAGCGTCTTGCTGAGCCAAAAATAGCAGTGCCACGCTGCACCAGTTTTGAAATGCAGGGAAGCGCTGTATTTACAGTTATACAATGCACCAATGTGTTTCCCCCTGCGCCGAATTAAGCTGCCTGCGCCAACACAGACATCCTTGAACAATAGTCAAGTGTGTCTGCGTTGAGGGAATATGCTTGTTTATGTACAGGATTGTGTCCCTTCCTGCACATAAACAATCTGTAATGGCACTTTTGCACTTCTAAGTGCTGCAAAATGCAACACACATAGAAGTACCAAAGCGTCATTTTGGAATTACTATTTATGTGCAGGAAGGGACACCTACCTGCACATAGACAATCACCCATGCATTTTGCTCTTTCTATGTGTGCTGCAAAATGATGCACACATTGAAAAATCAAAAAACAAGGAGGAATAAAAGTATTCCTCCTTGTTTTTTCATGCTAACACCAGCCCTCGGGTGGCTTTAGTATTTGGCGCTGCCACAGGTTTATGATTACTCTTACATCTGGGACAGCGCCAAAAGCAATGGGTGTTTCGGTGGAACACCCAAGGCAATACCCATTGCATGCCCCTCTGACACAGAAAACTGTGTCAAAGGGGCCCATATTTAAAAGGAGGCATAATGCCACAAAAAGTGGCATTACACCTCCTTGTAAATATGGAGCAGTGGTTAGAGCCATAAAGTGTCACGAAAAGTGATGCTACAGTGGCACTAGGGGTTCTTAAAACTGCCCCTATGTTTATAACACTAGCAGGAATTAAGGGAGTGCAGAAGTACATCAAAATATGTTCACAAGAATTCCTCACAATATAGGTTATTTGAGAATCATAAGACTGCCAACATGTATTTGATGACTTACTTGTCACTACCTCAAGCCAAAAACAAAGGCCCAGATTTATACTTTTTTAGCACCGCACTTGCGTCATTTTTTGACGCAAAATTGGTGCAAGCTTACAAAATACAATTGTATTTTGTAAGTTTGCGCCGATTTTGCATACAAAAATGACACAAATGTGGCGCTAAAAAAGTATAAATATGGGCAAAATGTCTTTATTTGCTAAGACCTCCAAATGTAGTTATATATAAGATACACTTATTGTTGAACTGTTTCAAAATAATAAAATCAGTACACACAAGAACCAAATTTATATTTATCAGAACAATACATTGACAAAAATGCATTTCTGCAGATTAGATCTCTTACTACTCTATCATCGTTTGACAATAATTCATATCTGAATGTCACCTCGACTACTATAATGCTGGCACTGAATTTTTGACAAATTGTTGTCCTAGGAAACAATTTACCAAATGATTTTTTTAGACGTTGCGGAAATTTAACGCTAGGGGACCGACCCCTTAGGCATGGGTCGCTCCCCTGGGAGGGCAAATTTATTTTAGGCCAAACACTTAGGGACCAGGTATCGGTGTGTGTGTTTTGTTTGGGGTGGCAGCCCCTGGGCAAGGGTCGCTCCCCATGAGGGCACATTACTGTTGGGCAGATCAGCCTATTTTTTGAAGGCCCATCTGCCCCCAAGGGGGACAGAAAGCCCACCAGAGACCAGGAAAGATTTTTTTTTTTAAAAAAGATGGTGGGAGTATGGCCATACCCCCACCCCAAATAAATGGCAACAAACTTGTTCTGCCTACTAGTGGGCAGATGGGTGAATTACCCCCAATCCAGCCCCGGTAGGGGGCAGAAAGCCTACTAGATGCCAGGGAATTAAAACAAATGAAAAATAGTGGGGTAGTGGCTACCAACCAGTCCACTTAAGCTCAATTAAACAAGTGTAGAGCTTGTAGCACAACAAGGAGGCTTTTTCCTTTGCCATTCACACTAGGGCCTTTAATGGATTAATGTTCTGAAAATGATTCTGCAACAATTGTTTCAGGAGAATCTTTATATTCGCATACTTCTGTGTTGAATGATCCTGGCTGTTCCAGTAACAGGTTACAGTGCAAAACAGACAAATGAGACATAAATTCACATAGGGTTAACCATGTAGGGGTATCTGATTAAACCAACATGACAAGCATTTGAAGTTCACGTTGCCATAATTGCCTTGCTACATGCCCATTTTATCAGTCAGTCATTAGAGTACCTCATGCCTTTATCACGTATGTATAGGTATGTTGGACAGTGCCCTTTTTGCCGGGACACCACCAGGTTTTCACCTTCTGTTGCTGGATCTGTTTTTGTTGGCATTATGACTTTTTCCCTTCTAACCAAGGAGTGAAGTGCTTGTGTTCTTTCTATCAAACATAGTACGATTGGCATATACTTGATTGGTACATTTAATTTACTTGTATGTCCCTAGAAGATTGTACTACATGTACCTTGGGCCTGTAAATTAAATGCTTTTAGTAGACAGCAGCATTCATTGTGCCACTCACTAAAGTAGCACTTCAAAATATGTCTCAGGCCTGCCACTTAAACCAGGGTGTGCTGTTTTAAACCTTCTGTTTTAAAACGTATAAGACATCACTAAGATAGGCCTTGAAGGCTCAAAGGGCAGGGTGCACTGTATTTAAAAAGTAGGACATTTATACTTAAGTGTTACATGTCCTGGCAGTGAAAACCCCCTAGTTGTTTTTCACTGTTGTGAGGCTATCTCTTTCATTGACTAAACATGGGCTGCCTTATAACATTTAATAAGTGCTAACTTTAGTTTGAGAGCAGGAAGATATATATTTACACTAAAATGAATTGAAATTTAAAATCATCTTTAAGGAAAAAGTCAAATTTTAAATTGCCATTCTGAAAATGCGACTTCTAGAAATTTGGCATTTTCTTGTCCCAACCATTTGTGCCTTATGCCAGTGTCCTGGAACTGTGATTGCCTCTGCTGCTGGGGTTTCTGTATTTCTTTCAGACAGTAACACAGAAGGGGCTTAGGTGTTGACAGGATTGGCCACCCTGGCAGGATGACTGGGGAGGGTCTTTACCCAGCCCTGCTTACACTTCATAGGGTGTTGCCTTCTGTACAGAAAAGAGAACCTAGCACCGGGCCTGCCCTGTTTTCTATCACCCCCAGACAGTTTGGAGCCTTGACAGGAGAACATTCCACAATCAGATATGAGAAGGAGAGGGTGTCCCTTCATACAAAGACTGGCTCCAGTTAAAAAAAATAACCCTCCAGAGCCACTCATCAGAACACTGCAGGACCTGTGGAAGTTACTGAAGAAAGGTAGTCCTGTTGACAGACAATTGACCAGATGCTTGAAGGACTGTCTTGCTGTTGGAGAAGGAAGATTGGACCTGCTTGTCTGCATTTTAGGCTATCGAGAGTGACTCCTACGGTCAGTTGGTGGACCTTCTTCTGAGCTAGAGGGACACAAAAAGCTTCGGAAGCCTCCCTAACCTGCAGTAACTGAACCTAACTGGACCTGCAACTAACCTACCTGAGCCTCGCTGCTGGCTTCTGCTGGAGTGAGTCCTGATCCCCAACAGGTGGCATCCTGGACCCTTGGCTGACATTAGTGCAAGCTCCTCTTGCAAGATAAGGTGAAAACTGCAAATCAGCCCATCGCACCAAGAACACAGCCACCTGGGAGGACCGCAAGCTTGAAGCACTGGTGAAATCTGCTCATTTCACCAATCAAGATTGTCGCTGTGATCAATAACACAAGACCTGCACTTCGCGCTACTGCAATGACAGCCCACGACGATCTTCAATGTGAAGGCACAGCAACAATGGACCACGATGACCGTATGGCTCTTTGTGCTCCAGCAACCACCGTTCACAATGCCTGGCCTGTTCGTCACCCTAGCGCAATGATCATCCACAAAACTCAGCCTCTCCTTCACAGTCGCCTACACTGTGAATGTAACTTTTTGTGCCGAACTTAGAAGGCAACTTTTCAGTGGGACTAACCTGGTCCCTCTATCTGACCCACGCTCCATTGCAGTCGGCAGAGTAGGCATTTGCCAGGATAGAGTCCTGGGTGGAAAGAAAGTAGGTGTCCTCTGTCCTACTGGTATATAAAATGAGGCAGCAGGGAGACCCTTTTGTGTTCAGGTTCAGTCCTTGGCTGATTACATGACTAGCCTCTAAACACATACATTTCTGTCACTCACAGATTAGTTCCCCACACTGGTGCCAAGTTGTTTTTTGAAGGTGGGGCGGGGTGTTAATAGTGTCTGGCAGCAGGCAGTGAGGAGATGGGAAGGCAAGAAAGCAGGCTGATGAGGTGTTAAAAACAGTGCCTGCAACATGTTACAAAAGCTAGTGAATGTGTGAGGAGACAGCTCCTTACGCCCCTCGGAAGACTGGCGCCCTGGGCCCAACTCACCCCTGCCTAAGCATTGGCCCTGTTGGTTGACCTGGAGTTGTGACTTTTCTGCATGATCAGATTCCCGTTAGTGGTGCTTTGTGCTTCTAGGTGCTATTTTCACTAAAAACTTTCAAACTGAATATCTCTGGTTCTAAATGGATTGTTTCTTGTGTTCTGTGTTAACTTTATTACTGATTGTATGCTGCATAAATACTTTACACATTGACTTTAATTATTGCCTGGCTGCTTTGTGACAAGATACCAGAGGGTTAAGCACAGGTTAAATTAGTGAATTGCTGTAGTTCACCCTCAATTGGATTGTGGTTGGTGCCTGAGTGAGGCTTATATCCCTGCAATTAATAACCCATTGTCTTGCAGAGAGCATCACGTGATGTCATTAAAACTACACAATGCATTTTTCACTACTAATGATCAGGAATATGCCATCTCATAATCTATCATATCAACATTTAGCAATGATTCAAATTCACATTGGCACAGTACATCACATCAATAGTAAACACAATTTGTTACATACCAAATGCACATGTAACTGCCTTGTTCATCATGAGGTCAGCATCCCACTACAACAAAACACAAAATGCAAAATGTGTATCAATAATAAATGACTAGCAAAGATGTGACATGAAGCACCACAATCACTACTCATGATATTGTTCGTATCATTATTGTCCTTTCTGGAATTCATCATGTTCTCCTCAACATGTACTAAATATTAACCCCTTCGCTGCAAGGCCTTTTCCCCCTCAGGTGGCAGGTCTTTTTTTGACTATTTGGGTGAGTTTGCGATTGGGCACTCATAACTTTTTCTCCACATAAGCTACCCACGCCAAATTTGTGTCCTTATTTTTCAATGTCCTAGAGATTTTATAGGAACCCAGAGTTTGTGGGTTCCCCTGGAGGAGACCAATGAATTAGCCAAAATACAGCAAATATTTTCGTTTTTTTTTTTAAATGAGAAAAAGGCTGCAGAAGAAGGCTTGTATTTTCGTTTTTTTTTTTAAATGAGAAAAAGGCTGCAGAAGAAGGCTTGTATTTTATTCCCCTGAAAATAGCATCAACAAAGGGTTTGCGGTGCTAAAAACACCATCTTCCCAGCTTTCAGGAACAAGCAGACTTGAATCAGAAAACCAAATTTTTCAACACAATTTTGACATTTTACTGCGACATACCCCATTTTTACTATTTTTTTTGCTTTTAACCTCCTTCCAGTTAGTGACAGAAATGGGTGGGAAACCAGTGCTGGATCCTGGAAAGCTAAACATTTCCGAAATGTAGACAACATTCTGAATTCACCAAGGGGTCATTTGTGTAGATATTACAATGTTTTTCTACAGAAAATAAGAGCTGAAATAAAATAGTATTGCAATTGAGGTGAAAAAAACAGCCATTTATCTCCATGTTTCACTCTGTAACATTTTCCTACAATGTCAGAATGTTTAAAGCAATGGATCATTACATATGCTGGACTCTTCTGGTTGCGGGGATATATAGGGCTTGTTGGTTCATTGTAGGAAAGTACCATCTTCCTTGGCATGTTACCCCCATTTCTACCTGTATGTCAGTATGGTTTCGCCTGTCTCACTGGGATCCTGCTGTTCAGGACCCCAGATCATAGTTTATGGCCTAATGTGTGTGTCTGCATAGTGCTTGACTGTGTCACTGAGGCTCTGCTAACCAGAACCTCAGTGCTTATGCTCTCTCTGCTTTTAAATTTGTCACTGTATGCTAGTGACTTCATTTACCAATTTCAATTGGCACACAGGTCCCCCCTTACAAGTCCCTAGTATATGGTACCAAGGTACTCAGGGCATTGGGGTTCCAGGAGATCCATATGGACTGCAGCATTTATTTTTCCACCCATAGGGAGCACAGACAAACCGTAGCACATTGCAGCCTGTGTAAAATAACGCACACGTTATTTCACAGCCATTTTCACTGCACTTAAGAGACTTATAAGTCACCTATATGTCTAACCTTCACTTGCTGATGGTTAGGTGCAAAGCTACTAAGTGTGAGGGCACCCTTGCACTAGCAAAGGTGCCCCCACATAGTTCAGGGCCACTTCCCATGACTTTGTGAGTGCTGGGATGCCATTACACGTGTGCACTACATATAGGTCAATACCTATATGTAGCTTCACAACAGTAACTCTGAATATGGCCATGTAACATGTCTAAGATCATGGGATCTTTCCCTCCCATTCCAAATCTGGTATTGGGGAGCCAAATCCATACATGCTGGGGGTTCCACTATAGACCCCAGGTACTGCCAAACCAGCTCACTGAGGCTTTCACTGCAGCTACAGCTGCTGCTACCTCACAGACAGGGTTCTGCCCTCCTGGGGTCTGAGCAGCTCAGTCCCAGGAAGGCAGAACAAAGCTTTTCCTCTGAGAGCAGGGTGTTACACCCTCTCCCTTTGGAAATAGGTGTTAAAGGCTGGGGAGGGGTAGCCTCCCGCAGCCTCTGGAAATGCTTTGAAGGGCACAGATGGTGCCCTCCTTGCATAAGCCAGTCTAAACTTGTTCAGAGACCCCTTGTCTCTGGCGTGAAATTAAGCAAAGGAAAGGGGAGTGACCACTCCCCTGTCCATCACCACCCTAAGGGTTGTGCCCAGAGATCCTCCAGTGTGTCCCAGACTCCAGCCATCTTGCTTTGCAAGGTGTCGGGCACTCTGGAGGGCTCTGAGTGGCCAGTGCCAGCAGGTGACGTCAGGGACCCCTGATAATGCAGCAAATCCTCCTCTCAGGGCTGGTTAGGGTCTAGTTAGGGTCTCTCCTGTGGGTTCTCTTCTGCTTGCAAGTTCCCTTAAGGAATCCTCTGCAACTACTACTTCATCCTCTAACCTCGGATAAACCGCAGCCTGCTCCAGGAACCACTGTAACAGCAACAAAGTATCCACAATACTTTTCCTCTGCAACTTCAGCTCCAGACAGCAACTGCAACAGTTTCCATGGTGTGCACGCTTTGAGGACTCCCTGTCTTCATCCTGCACCAGAAGGACCAAAGAAATCTCCCGTAGGGTGACGGAGTCACTCCCCTGCTCACTCAGGCACCTTCCAAGACAGTGACTGGTGCCCTTGGACTCCTCTCAAAGCAACAAGCATGCTCCTAAGTACACAGCAGGTGGACCCCATCAACATAGACTGTCCTGTGGTCCGGCTGACACAATTTGGAGGAGGTATGACCTTGCCTTCCATGAGAGGGATGGTACCCCTCGGTACTGTGTCTTCTTCACCTCCTGAGGCCTCTGTGCACTATTTGAAAAATTCCTTCATGCACAGCCTGGCCCAGGTCTCCAGCACTCCATCCTGTGACGCTCAACTCGCTGAGTTGTTCTCCGGCAGCGTGGGACCTTCCTTTGTTGTGCTGCACCAACCACATTGTGCACCTCCTTTGTCCCCGTGTCCTGGGACATCCGTGGGTGCTGACTGGCATCCTGAGGGCTCTCTAAAGTGCTGAGAGCCCCCTCTTCCTCCTCACATAGAGTTGAGGCCCCCAGGTCCCTCCTGGGTCCAGCCAGTGCCATTTTGATGCAAAACGCACTTTTGTCGTAACCAAGGCTTGTTGGCGACTTCCAACACAAAATCACGTCTGCATCCATCTTCATGTCATGGGACATCTTCTGCATCATGCAGGAACATGCTGGCATCTTCCTAGAGTGCATTCCTGCAGTCTTTGTCCAACTGGGGACTCTTCTTTTGCACCCTCTTCTGGGTTGGCAGGGGCTCCTGCCCTTCCTGGAACTTCTTTTGACTTCTGGACTTGGTCCTCTTCTTTTGCAGGTATTCAGGTCCAGGAGTCCAGCAGTTGTTGTTCGCAGACTTGGTTGGTTACTGCAATATCCCAATAATGAGGTGTAGTGTGTCCCAAGGAAACTTGCAGTATTTTACTCCTGCTTTTCTGAGCTCTGTGGTGGGGTAATTTACTTACCTTTACTGTATTCTTACTCTCCCAGCAATTCTGCACACACTACACTTGTCTAGGGGGGAAACCGTGAATCGCGTTCCACTTTCTTAGTGTATGGTTTGTGTTGCCCCTAGACCTATTTTCTCCCTTTGCATTCTATAGCATTTCCTATTGTTTGCACTATCCTATGTCTAATTACCTTCCTTATTTTGGTGTCTAGTATATATATTGTGTATAATACTTACCTCCAGGAGGAGTGTTGCCTCTAAAATATTTTTGGTACTGTGTCACCCAAATAAACTACCTTTATTTTTGGTAACACTGAGTATTGTCTTTACTTGTGTACAAGCAGTGTGTAACTATAAGTGGTATTGAATGAGCTTTGCATGTCTCCTCGTTCAGCCTAGGCTGCTGTGCTATAGCTACTCGCAATTTCCGAGTCGCAAAATCATATGCAGAATGGTGTCTCAGACACCTTCTGCGAATCGCAAGGGGGTTGCAAAGACCCACCTCATTAATATTAATGAGGTGGTTCGCAATTTGTGACCCCCTTGCCATTCCCTGCACTCACAGGGATGGTGGCCTGCTGGAGACGGCAGACCTCCATGTCTGTGACTGGTTTTTTAATAAAGCAGTTTTTTTTTTTTTGTATTGCAGCCCATTTTCCTTAAAGGAAAACGAGTTGCAATACAAAAGAAAAAATCAAACCATTTGGTTTCGTTTTTTCAGAGTAGGCAGTGGTCCATTGGACCACTGCCTGCTCTGAAAAAATATTTATGGCGGCATTCACAAAGGGGAAGGGTTCCCATGGGGACCCCTTCCCTTTTGCGACTGACTTAGCACCCACTTGACATGGGTGCTAACAGCGAATTGCTTTGCAACTGCGTTCGGGGTCACAAAGCAATTTTGCATTGCGTTGCGAATCGCAAATAGGAAAGGAACACCCCTTCCTATTTGCGAGTCGCATTCCCTATTTGTGAGTCGGTACCGACTCGCAAAATGGGAATGTGCATCGTGATGCCCATTTTGCATGACGCAAACTGCAAATTTCACAGTTTGCGCCATGCAAAATGATTTGTACATCTGGCCCCAGGTCACTAGAGAGGCCCCTGTTAGAGATAAATCTACCTATGCACACTCTCATGTTAACACTCTGTTTCAGAGGCATCCCACAATTCTAATCCTGAGGACCAGTCCTTAGATAGGGAACTCAGAAAGCTGAGGTTAGAGGAGACCAGACTGAGGCTAATGCAGCAAAAGTTGGCCTTAGACAGGGAATCCCTGGCTGTGGAGAAAGAGAGGCAGGGTTTGGGTTTAGTTCCCCATGGTGGCAGCAGCAGTTTTAGAAACTCAAATGTTAGGGAACTTCATTTGATTCTAGAAATCTGCACAAAGTTGTCCCTCCTTACAAGGATGGTGATGACATCTACAAGTGGTTTGCTGCTGGAGTTCAGAGGGTCCCTCATGTACAGTGGGCTGCTATCCTTTAGTTATCCTTCTCTGGCAAGGGGAGAGACAGACTTCTTATTGTCAGAGAGGATGATGCAGATAATTATCAAATTCTTAAAGGTGCACTCTTAGATGGTCTGGGCTTAACCACTGAATGAAAAAGATTTAAGTACAGAGAGTCCAGAAAGGGGTCAACACAGGTTTTCAAGACTTTGTAGACTGTTCTGTGAAGGCCCTAGAAGGTTGGTTAAATGACAGTAAGGTGACTGACTATGAAAGCCTATATAACTTGATTCTGAGAGAGCATATCTTGAATACCTGTGTATCTGACTTGTTACATCAGTATCTTGTGAACTCAGATCTGACCTCTCCCCAAGAATTGGTAAAGAAAGCAGACAAATGGGTCAGAACAAGGGTGAACAGAAAGGTTCATACAGGGGGGTGAAAAGGATGGCAAGAAGAAGGATGGTAAGTCACATGAAAAGGGTTGGACAAAAAAACAAAATCATCAGAATCTTCATCAGGCCCACAAAAATCCTCTGGGGGTGGTGGTCCAAATCCTCCTCTCACAAAGATAAGAAACCTTGGTGTTATATGTGTAAAGCCAAAGGCCATTGGGCAACTGACAGTCATTGTCGAAAAAGAAACACCAAACCTCCCACCACCAGAACCCCAACTGCAACCACTAGTGCCTCTAATAATAACAGTGGTGGTGGGAAAAGCACTACTAATAGCAAATCAAAGGGTGTAGCTGGGCTCACCATTGGTAATGCAGTTGGGGTTGGTCTAGTTAGGAAGATCATTGAGGCTGCTTTAGTCTCTGATGGTGGCATTGACCAAGCCACCTTAGTGGCTTGTCCCCTTAATATGGATAAGTGCAAGCAGCTACTACTGATTAATGGTGTTCAGGTTGAGGCCGACAGGGACACAGGTGCCAGTGTCACCATGGTGATGGAAAAACCATGGTGACACTGGGCTGCACCTACTTGGTCACCAGTACCAAGTGACAGACACCCATAGCAACACTGTAAGCCACACCATGGCTGTAGTAAATCTCAACTGGGGGGGTTACTGGTCCAAAGAAAGTTGTGGAGACTTCAGCTTAGGTTGAAGTGGAGTTAGAGGCCCATGCAGCAATGCTGGACATTTCTGGGCACGTCGTTGCTCTCACCATGGCTCAAGCCAAGAAGCAAAGAGGGCAGGGAAACTTGGATCCTGGAATAATGGACCAAGTTCTCCCAAAAACTAGGGGTAAGAAGTGCAAACCCTTGTCCACTATCCCTCCCTCAACAGATGATTCCCCTTTTGAGGAAGAGGAATCCTCTCCCTGCGCTGAACCTACACCAAAGGAGCTGGAAGCTGTCCCATAGTGGAGGGCATCAGACAGCAGCTGCCAAGCAGCAAAATGGTGATGTCACTGACACACACAGAGTTTATTGGGAGAATAATCTCCTTTATACTGAAGCAAGGGACCTTAAACCTGGTGCTACCAGAAGACTGGTCATCCTCCTTCAGTACAGGGAATTTCTCCTAATTCTGGCTCATGACATCCCTTTAGCTGGGCATTTAGGCCAGAGTAAAACATGGGACAGACTTGTTCCACATTTTTACTGGCCCCATATGTCAGAAGACACAAAGGAGCTTTGTCGCTCCTGTGTCACCTGCCAAGCCAGTGGCAAGACTGGTGGCACCTGAAAAGCCCCCTTGATCCCACTGCTAGTGGTTGGGGTGCCCTTTGAAAGGGTAGGGGTTGAGTTTGTTGGCCCCCTTAACCCTCCAACAGCTTCTGGCAATAGCTTTATCCTTGTGGTGGTAGACCATGCCACAAGGTATCCAGAAGCTATCCCCTGAAGGACCACTACAGCTCTTGTAGTGGCAAAGGCCCTCCTTGGAATCATTTCCAGGGTGGGGTTCCCTAACGAAGTGGAGTCAGACTGAGGTACTAACTTCATGTCTGCATACCTAAAAGCAATGTGGAAGGAGTGTGGTGTTACCTACAAGTTCACCACCCCTTATCATCCACAAACTAATGGACTGGTTCAGAGGTTTAATAAAACTCTCAAAAGTATGATTATAAAACTCTCTGAAATACTCAGGAGGAGATGGGATGTCCTATTACCATGCCTCCTTTTCCCCTACAGGGAGGTACCCCAAAATGGAGTGGGCTACAGCCCCTTTGAACTCCTATTTGGTCATACTGTTAGGGGTCCCCTTACTCTTGTTAAGGTGGGCTGTGAACAGTCTTTAAAAGCTCAAAAACAAGACATTGTGGACTATGTATTTGGCCTGAGAAGTAGACTGGCTGAGAACATGAAAAAGGCCAGCAAAAACCTTGAGGCCAGCCAAGAGCTCCAAAAGCAATGGTTTGACAAGAATGCTGTCCTGACAGAGTTCCACCCAGGACAGAAGGTGTGGGTATTGGAGCCTGTGGCCCCAAGAGCACTCCAGGACAAATGCAGTGGACCCCATCTAATTGTAGAAAAGAAAGGTGAGGTCACCTTTTTTTTGGACCTGGGCAATGCCAGAAGTCCTCTTAGGGTGCTTCATGTCAATCGCCTAAAGCCTTACTATGACAGGGCTGACTTAACCCTGCTCATGAATACAGATGAGGGACAGGAAGAAGAGAGTGACCCCCTCCCTGATCTCTTCTCCAACACTGAAGCTGATGGCTTAGTGGAAGGAGTGGTTCTGGCAGACTGCTTTACTGCTGAGCAGAAGGAAGACTGCAAAAATCTCCTTGATCAGTTTTCTAAACTCTTATCACTCACACCTGGTACAACTACTTGGTGTGAACATGCAATTGACACTGGAGACAGTTTACCTGTCAAAAGTAACATTTACAGGCAACCTGACCATTTCAGAGATTGTGTGAAAGCTGAAGTTCAGAAAATATTGGACCTTGGAGGTATTGAGCCTTCTGATAGCCCCTGGGCTAGCCCAGTGGTGCTTGTCCCCAAACTGCATAGCAAAGAAGGACTGAGAGAAATGTGGTTTTGTGTGGACTATAGAGGTCTCAATACAGTAACCAAAGCAGATGCTCACCCTATATCCAGGGCAGATGAGCTAATAGATACACTGGTATCTGCCAAGTATCTAAGCACTTTTGACTTGACTGCAGGGTATTGGCAGATCAAAATGTCAGAAGATGCTAAAGCAAAAACTGCATTTTCTACCATAGGAGGGTATTATCAATTCACAGTGATGCAATTTGTTTGACAAATGCACCTGCCACTTTTCAGAGGCTGGTGAATACAGTCCTCCAAGGTTTGGAGGCTTTTAGTGCAGCATTTTTGGATGGTATTGCTGTCTTTAGCTCCACATGGATAAGCACCTGGTCCACCTCTGGAAAGTTTTGGAGGCCCTGCAAAAGGCAGGCCTAACTATCAAGGTTTCAAAGTGCCAGATAGGGCAGGGGAAAGTGGTTTATCTGGGCCACCAGGTAGGGGGAGAACAAATTGCACAACTGCAGGGGAAGATTCAGACCATTATGGACTGTGCTCCCCCTACTACTCAGACCCAGGTCAGAGCCTTCCTAGGTCTCACTGCGTATTACAGGAGGATCATTAATAACTATGGCTCCATTGCAGCCCCTCTTAATGACCTTACCAGTAAGAAAATGCCTAAAAAGGTATGTGGACAGCTAGCTGTCAAAAAGCTTTTCGGGAGCTTAAGCAGGCAATGTCCTCTGCACCTGTTTTAAAGAGCCCAAACTACTCCAAAAATGCATTGTTCAAGCAGATGATTCTGAATTAGGGGTAGGTGCTGTATTATCACAACTAAACTCAGAGGGCCAGGATCAACCTGTTGCTTTTCATTAGCAGGAGGTTGACCCCTAGAGAAAAGCGTTGGTCTGCCATAGAGAGGGAGGCCTTTGCTGTGGTCTGGACACTGAAGAAGCTGAGACCCTACTTGTTTGGGACTCACTTCATTGTTCAGACAGACCATAAACCTCTATCATGGCTTAAACAAATGAAAGGTGAAAACCCTAAATTGTTGAGGTGGTCCATTTCCCTACAGGGAATGGACTATACAGTGGAACATAGACCTGCGAGTACCCACTCCAATGCAGATGGACTCTCCAAATATTTCCACTTAGACAATGAAGACTACAGTAATCTGGGCAAGTTTAGCATTAGTGTCCCTCGTTTGGGGGGGGTTGTGTTGGAAAGTACCATAATCCTTGGCATGTTACCCCCATTTTTACCGGTATGTCAGTATGTTTTTGCCTGTCTTACTGGGATCCTGCTGCTCAGGAGCCCAGTGCTCATAGTTTATGGCCTAATGTGTGTGTCTGTATAGTGCTTGACTGTGTCACTGAGGCTCTGCTAACCAGAACCTCAGTGCTTATGCTCTCTCTGCTTTAAAATTTGTCACTGTAGGTTAGTGACATTATTTACCAATTTCAAGTGGCACACTGGAACCCCCTTATAAGTCCCTAGTATATGGTACCTAGGTACCCAGGGCATTGGGGTTCCAGGAGATCCATAGGGGCTGCAGCATTTCTTTTGCAACCCATAGGGCGCTCAGACAAACCCTTGCACAGGCCTGCCATTGCAGCGTGTGAAATAACGCACACATTATTTCACAGCCATTATCACTTCACT
This sequence comes from Pleurodeles waltl, assembly GCF_031143425.1. Lineage (NCBI taxonomy): Eukaryota > Metazoa > Chordata > Amphibia > Caudata > Salamandridae > Pleurodeles > Pleurodeles waltl. Next base: position 432,459,254 of record NC_090448.1, read on the forward strand.
TAAGTAACTTATGAGTCACCTATATGTCTAACCTTCACTTGCTGAAGGTTAGGTGCAAAGTTACTAAGTGTGAGGGCACCCTTGCACTAGTAAAGGTGTCCCCACATAGTTCAGGGCCATTTCCCAGGACTTTGTGAGTGCGGGACGCCATTACATACGTGCACTACATATAAGTCAATACCTATATATAGCTTCACAATCGTAGCTCTGAATATGGCCATTTAACATGTCTAAGATCATGGAATTGTCCCCCATTCCAAATATGGTATTGGGGAGCCACTTCCATGCATCCTGGAGGCTCCACCATGGACCCCCAGTACTGGCAAACTAGCTCTCTGAAGCTTCCACTGCAGCTACAGTTCCTGCCACCTCACAGACAGGGTTCTGCCCTCCTGGGGTCTGAGCAGCTCAGTCACAGGAAGGCAAAACAAAGCATTTCCTCTGAGAACAGGGTGTTCCACCCTCTCCCTTTGGAAATAGGTGTTATAGTCTGGGGGTAGCCTCCCCCAGCCTCTGGGAATGCTTTGAAGGGCACAAATGTTGCCCTCCATGCATAGACCAGTCTACACCTGTTCAGGGACCCCTTGTCCCCCTGCTCTGACATGAAACTGGACAAAGGAAAGGGGAGTGACCACTCCCCTATCCATCACCACCCTAGGGGTGGTGCCCAGAGCTCCTCCTGTGTATCCCAGACTTCAACCATCTTGCTTTGCAAGGTGTGGGGGCACTATGGAGGGCTCTGAGTGGCCAGTGCCAGCAGGTGACGTCAGAGACCCCTCCTGATAGGTCCTTACCTGATAAGATAGCCAATCCCCCTCTCAGGGCTATTTAGGGTCTCTCTTGTGGGTTCTCTTCAGATTCTGCTTGCAAGTTTCCTTCAGGAATCATCTGCAACTATGTGAGGTTGGGCATGGAAGCCAATGAACTTGTTGAAGGGAGCATGGGTGTGAACAGGCTGGAGTCGTACACGGAAGCAGAATTGAGGTACTTGTACCCAAAAATAACTAGAGACGTGAGTAAGGTGCACCAGAGGTTGGCAAATTTGGCAGACAAGTACAGCATAGATTTAGAGGACACCAAACATTTGAAGAGAAGTTACAGATTAGATTTTGAGCCAAAGGATTTCAAACATATGAGGTCTACTGGGATGAAAGCGCACCTCAAGGAGATACTGCAAAGTGCGCAAGTTTGGGGAGCCTTGGAGAAGTGGGAAGGCAGATGGGCAAAGAAAAGAGACAAGAGGAAGAGTGATTGCATAGAGCCGCCAGCTAAAACAATACCCTGATACAAGCACGGTAAAGATGTTACCAATGAGAGAAACTGCCGGAGGGGTTCTTGTCCATGTACCATGGACTAGAGGTGATATTCTGTCATTTACGAATGACTTCCCCAGGCTGAGGGAAAAAAGAATAGAGTGGTATCAGCAGACAGACAGGTTTGTGAAGCTTGCAAAGTGTCTTTGGGAAGACCTGAGTACTCTCTTTGAGATCATAGTTCCAACTGATTTGTGGGTTGAGTGCAAAAGGAGCGTAGATTGGCCAACTGAGGAAGCAGCAAGGGACCGGAACACAGGGGCGCCGTCTCATGATGTGATGAAGTATTATTATAAGGTGATTGAGTTTCTGAAAATGAGAGTTTTGCCCAAGAATATTGATTGGCAGAGGATTGATCGAACAGCCCAAGAAGTCAAGGAATCGATACATGCCTATTATGAGAGGTTGTTGAAGGCGTTTAAACAGTACAGCGGCACAGAGGTTATCGAGGCGAAGGACATGAATCACCTTGTGTTCAGGATCATGGAAGGGTTGATGCCTGAGATTGGCCAGATGATTAAGAATGATTTGATTTGCTGGCAAGCAAAGCCGATTGATGAGGTGTTGCAGTATGCAAAGTATTGTAGCGATGAAATTGAGCTGAAGCAGAGAAAGTTGAAGGAGAAAGCGATGGTGATGCAGGGAGGTTTCCTACAGCAGATTGTACAGCAGCCGCAGGGAAACGGGGTGTTTCTGCCACAGGTGAGAAATAGAGGTCAAGGAGGTATTGTGAACCACGGTCCGGACTTGAGCGCTGTAGTAGTTCAAAATGATGCACAGGGAATGAAGAGGCTGTTACCTTGTCATGCTTCGGGGTCATTGGACACTGGAAGCGGGAGTACCCAGGGATGGTGCAGGATTTTGTTATGCAACAAAGCAATGATGTCAGTTCATTCCAAAATGTGAGAGGACCAAGATTGAGAGGTCCAAATCCAAATTTTCAGAATAATGTGAATCAAATGCAAGGTTTTCAATCCATGCAGCAGGTGCAGATGTCACATATACAACCAATAGTTACAACAAATGAAACAGCAGGTCCCCAGCGCACCTAGACAGCAAATGCAAGTGTCTTTAGCCCCATTGGAACAGCAACACATGATGCTTCCTTAACAGGTCACAGGTCAAAGAACAAGTCAGAATCACACAGTACAACAATATCCATTGCGTGGTGAGAATGGAATAAATGATGAATGGTCGGATGAGATTTCGGACAGAGAAGAGTACAGGCTTGCAGCATCCTTAGAGGTAGATCAGAGAGGACCCTATCTTTAGGGGAAGGTTATGGGTCACAAGGTTTCATTCTTGGTTGACACAGGAGCTACACGCTCCACAGTCAGAAGTGCAGAGGTTCAGAAACTGCCCCTTTCGAGACGGACAGTTAAGGTAGTAGGAGTAGCAAACCAACTCCTGACTAACCCGATCACAGATCCGATTCAGGTTGAGCTTGCCACTTTCCAAGGATTGCACAGATTTATGGTTTGCGATTCAAGTCCCGTAAACCTATTAGGAAGAGACTTATTGTGCAAGACGAGGTGTTCAATCACCTATTCTAATGAGGGAATTGAGGTCCAGACAAACAGTGATGATGAAGGGGAGGAACAGGGTTCAGAGGTTGAAACTGAGACAACAGATGAGGAATATCCTCTGATTAACTTCTTTCCGATGTTCACAGTGGCTGATCTCCCGGCAGACTTACAGGGAACAGCTCAAGAAAAGGTCTGGGATTTGACAGGGAAAGAAGTAGGGCTGATAAAAGGAGTAGAGCCAGTCAAAGTCAGTATGAAGCCAAATGCTGTGTTTCCCCAGATACCGCAGTATCATATGGTGCAAGATGTCCTTATAAAGGTCGCACAAATCATTGCAGATTTTGTGAGACAGGGAGTTTTGAAGGAGGTGTTGAGCAGTCCATGTAATTCGCCAATAATGGGACTGACAAAGCCTTGTGGGAAGGTTCGGATAGTCCAAGATTTGAGGAAAATAAATGACATAGTGGTGAAATTTTGCCCAGTGATGCCCGATCCTGCTGTGATTATGTTCCAGATTCCATGTGATGCAGAATGGTTCACAGTAATTGATCTGTCCCAAGCGTTCTTTTCCATGCCTCTTCATGAGGACAGCCAATTTCTCTTCTGTTTTAAATTCTTGGACAAGGTCTACAGTTGGTGTCAAATTCCTCAGGGGTTTTCAGAATCACCTTCTATATTCAATCAGATACTGAAGAAGAATTTGGAGTCATTGGAGCTGCCTTTCCAATCGACTCTAGTGAGGTTGTCTGCGTGCAGTAGCAGCAATTGGACAAAGCCTCACACAGTGTGAAGGTATAGTGATGGGACATCCCTTAACAGTCATGGTCCCTCACTCAGTTGAGATCTTTATGACACGAATAAAAATGTGGCGCATGACTAATGGAAGATTGACCAAATATGAGACGATTATATTGGGGTCACCAAATGTAATGTTAAAGAGATGTACAGTGCTGGACCCGGCAACTTTGCTTCCAAGTGAAAATACAGAGGTTGAAAATCTGGAAGATGTAGAACATGATTGTCTTGAGGTAACAGAAATGTGCACCAAACCAAGGCCTGATATTAAAGATGCCCAATTGGAAGAAAATGACCAAATTATCTTTGTGGATGGCTCATGTTTGAGAGACTCAGTAGGAGTGCTGAGAGCCAGATATGCTGTATGCACGATTTCTGGTATCCTAGAGGCGTCCTGGCTTCAAGGAGTGTATTCCGCTCAAGTACCTGAATTGGTAGCTCTTACTAGGTCTTTCCATGTCTCTGCTCAGATAAGAGTCACTATCTATACTGATAGTCTCTATGGCTTTGGAATTGTTCATGATTTTGGCCAGCCATGGTCACAGAGGGGTTATTTGACCTCTTCTGGTTCACCAGTGAAAAATGGTGAAAGAATTAAGGAGTTGTTGCATGCAATTCAGTTACCTCATGAAATTGCTGTGATGAAATGCAGTGCACACCTGAAGTCACAAGACTTTGTTTCAGTGGGAAATGGATATGCGGATCAAGTCACAAGGTTTTGTGCATTGAACTGTATATCGTTCAAGGATCAATGGAAATTGTTACCTGAAAAGGAAAATGAGACATGCACAGGTTATACATTGAGGGTGATTGACACGTTAGAAGAATTGAAATTGTTACAGGGCTGTGCTAGCAAAGATGAGAAGCGTTCTTGGGTTAGGATGCAATGCATACAAAGACCGGATGATCTGTGGGTTTCAGAAGAGGGGAAAATGGTCTTACCAAAAAGACTTTTGTCACAGTTTGCAGGTTTTATCATGGCCAAGCACACATTGGGAGGGATGCCATGAGCAGGTTGTCCAAGATTGACTGGTTTAACCCAAAATTTAGACAAGCTGCAGAGGTGATTTGTCATTGTTGCGTCATCTGCCAACAGATGAACGCGGGGAAAGGGACAGTGGTGAATTTGAGCCACATTGAAAGAGCTGGAGGTCCATTTAGCAGAATGCAATTGGATTTCATTGAGATGCTCGTGTGCGGAGGTTTGAGGTATGTGTTGGTGGTTGTGTGTATCTTTAGCCATTGTATTGAAGCTTACCCTACACGCAGGAATGACAGCCTCACAGTAGCAAAATTGCTGCTTAGGGAACTGATACAGCGTTTCAGTTTTCCTATCTCTTTAGAATCAGATAGAGGAAGTCACTTCAACAATGAGGTGGTTAAGTTACTGTGTGCAGCATTGAACATTGAGCAGAAGTTGCATTGTAGTTACCGCCCTGAAGCATCAGGACTAGTGGAACAGATGAATGGTACCTTGAAGTCGAGAATGGCGAAAATGTGTGCAGCCATGAATTTGAAATGGCCCAACGCATTACCGTTAGTGTTAATGTCAATAAGAAATACACCTAACAAGAAGACAGGACTGTCTCCGCATGAGATTCTCATGGGTCGAGCTATGAGACTGCCCGAGGTGCCTGCGAATGCTCTTGTGAATATCACGGATGATATGGTGTTGGACTACTGCAAGGGTCTGGCTGACGTGGTCCGCTCTTTTTCTCACCAGGTGGAAGCTACCACCCTGCCACCGATTCATGATCCAGGACACAACCTGAAAGCTGGTGATTGGGTTGTCATCAAGAAACACGTAAGGAGGACTTGCTTCGAGCCACGTTGGAAGGGTCCCTACCAAGTGATATTAACGACTACTACTGCTGTAAAGTGTCCAGGGTTTCTGAACTGGATCCATGCCAGTCACACGAAAAAAGTGACGTATCCAACTGATGAGGAAGGTGAGTTGTTGAAAGTACCAACAACAAACAGGGGAGTCTCAGGGTGGGAGAGTGATCGAAGGGGAACTGGGACAGAGGGAGAGCCCGTTGAGGACGGCTTGGTCCCTCCAGTAGGAGACGAGGGAGAAGAGATCCAGAGGGGTGACGGTGAGCCTATCTCAACTGAGGCAGCAGGGTCAGAGGGAGGCTCTCCCAGAAGCAGACGATTATGAGAATGGGCCAGAGCACTTGACAGACCCAGAAGGCGAAGGAGTTGAGGCGGAGGAGAATCAGAGTGTCCAGACTCCTCCTGAGCAGGTTGCAGGTACATCAATCGAAAACACCATAGAGCAACGAGAGAGAGAAGGGTTTCCACAGGAAACACCAAAGACGAAAGAGACACTGAAAGGAGACAAGTGGCCAGAGTTACAAGTGAGGAGAGAAGAAGTGGTTGTTGAAGATGCAATAGAGGAAGAAGTTGACCCCACAAGGAGGGAAGATCTTAGTGAAGGAGAGTTGTAAGGTGATCGCAAGTTGAAAAGAAAAAGAGTAGCAAATAGGAGGTACGCAGGTCCTGAATGGGCATATGCAACAACAGCTGAATGGCAACAGGAGTTCTTGGAGTTTTGTTTTGATCGAGAAGTCCCAGGTCAATACTTTGGTACCTGAGTCTGGCTGAAGGGGACCGAAATTGGTGTAAAGTTTGAGCAAAAATTGAAATTAAGAAAAGAGACTGATAATTTATCAGATGAGACTTTGAAAACCTGAATCGACTTTTAAAAAACGATTTTGACAAGCTGCTAACCTGAATTGACAAGGGATCCTGGGAGAAAGATTGAAAGCTGTACATAACTGCTGAAAGGAGATTTTGCTTGTTTCGACCTTGCTGTGGGAGAGAATTACTAACCATCCTTTGTTGTTGTTGTTTTAAATAACCATCCTCCACTTTCTGATTCTTTACAGATCATGGCTAATGCTGGGCAGGAGAGTAGAGGGAGTAGGCGTTGTAAATACTTGGGTGTTGGTTTAGGTATTGTGTGTGTGATATTCATTGTGGTTGTGATTGTGAGTATGACACTAATGGATAAGAGTGGGATTAACAATGCTCCAGTTCCTGAAACTACTACTGTACCAACAGCTTGGGAGAGGTTTTAGCTGGATGAGAGATACTTACATGAGGAAACTAATGAAAAAGGGGAACTTTCTACTGATGTTTTCTATCGCTTGTTGAGTGAGTATGTTGAGACAATGGAAGCAAAGGATTGTTTTGTGTGTACACAGATTCCTGTTTCGGTCCAAGCACGGGTTACCTATCATAGCTTGCCACTAACCTATGGGATAAGTTGTAGTCTGCTACTAACAAGATTTTATAACCAGAAGGAGATCCAGTACTTCTATTCTAATCATGACTTTGTGTTTTCCTATGTACCTATAATAGAGGATTTGAGTGATGTAGCTAGACGCTATGGTATAAAATTAGTTAAAGGATTATTTGAGCCGACATTGACAATTAGTACATCTTATGCTCACCGCAATAACTTGACATGCTTGCTTACACCTGTAGAGAAAAGCTTTTTAAATCATACGGATGATAGAAGGAGAGCATTAAAGGGAAAATTAGAAAAAGGATTACAGCAGCAAGCTTTTGCTAGTAATGAAGGTTATGGTGCAATTAGAGAGCAAGGGAAGTTAGCTTTAGATGCATTACACGTAGGGAAGCTTTGTATATCTAGGCCGAAATCATATTATGACAATGTGTTTGTGGGAATGAGTGAATTTAAACATGAGTTTTTGTTTCAGAGTAAATGGACATTCATGTTAAATGGACAGGATTCAGCGATCCCAGGGATCTACTATATATGTGGGCTTAATGCTTATTGCCGTCTTCAAAAGGGATGGTATGGGACATGTTATTTGGGGATAGTTTTCCCAAAGATATACCAACTCGATGACTTAAAGAAGTTTCCGAAATTGTCTGAATTACATCGTACTAGACAATAGAGAGAGACCACTGCTGGTGTAGTGGGAGACATATTTGGGGCGATAATTCTTTCAGTGGGAGTTATTTTGAATTCAATAAAGATTTGAAAGTTGTCTGCTATTGTGGGTAACATGTTGACAAATTTTTCAGGGGCTATACTCCTAATGGAAACTGAACTTGCTGCAGAGAGGGCTATGACTCTTCAAAACAGGCTTGCTTTAGACATCCTTTTTGCGAAAAATGGCGGAGTCTGTAGAATGCTCAATGAGAATCATTGTTGCGCATATATACCAGATAATAGTTATGAGATTAGAAGTATGCTTACTAACTTGACTAAGGATAGCACCGACTTAAAGGAATTGAAAGAACCTGGTGTTTGGGAAAAGGTAGGACAAGGTTTTGCTTCAGTGGGAAATTGGCATAGCAATATTTGGCATGGGGTATTGTCTAAAATAATACAGGGGATATTGATTGTTATAGTTTGTCTATTTGGATTGTGGGTGGCATGTAAAATTAGCAAAAGAATAAAATTGAATGAGGCAAAAAATAATAAGAAGAGGGAAGAGAAGGAAAGGGAATAATTGTTTAGGGAAAAATCAAAAGGGAAGCCAATAAGTGAAGAGATTGAAATGACAGAATTTTAACTGATATAACATTTGTGGGGAAGGGTTGTGTGATGACAAGAGTCATCAGAGGAGGGATTGTTGGAGTGTGTCTTTTAAAAGCAATATTAATACAAAAAACTTGCAATATATTGTGTGATGAAGCTGCATAGAAAATGTGTTAACGTAGAAAATAATGCACACGTTTGAAATGTTCCCACGGGGAGTGGCTACCAATGTATACGGAGACTAATGAAAAAGCTTATTAATTCTGAATTTTATGCAATAATATTTGAATTTGTATTAGTATATCATAATTATGGATATGTGTTAAGAGTTGCTTCATTAAACGAAAAGGGCTTAAAATTTTGCGAGGGCTTGGGCCTAGCTGCCTGGCCTCACATTGAATTGTATTTTCTAACGTGTAATGGGCTGTTTTTCCTGAAGGACACAAACCTGTACTTTTCCAAGAGCTCTATGTGTGTAGCCGTAGTAAATTCTTTCTCATGAGAACCAACTTGCTCAAGGCGATGTTCTTGCTAGATGCAACAGTGTAATTCGTAACTGCTGCAAGGTTAACCGTACTAGGAGAAGACAATGAAGACACTGACTGGAGCACAAAGTGTAACATTTTCTACCTGATATTCCAACTGTTGAAGACGTCAATAATATGGACCAATCCGTGACATGGGAACTGTGGAAAATTCTAGCAAGGTGCTTACCAAATTATTGGACAGAGATAATGATGCACCAAACTTTATCCAATGGGGAATTAGGGAATAGTTAGACAGTTTGATTTAACGGCGTGACCCAAGAAGAAACCATCCATTTTGTCATTTTCTCCATTCTCCAGTCCCATTCTCCATTTTGCCATTTGCCATTGTCCGGACACTCCAAGCCCATGCTTTAGTTTTAGTTGACCTCTCACCCAAAACCATCCTCTGCCCACTTTTTGCTTGATATTACCTTCTTCTCTATCTGAGGGAAGTGATATGTTCTTAGCTATGTTATTTCGAGACTTTGTCCTGTCCTATCTCTGCTGTTGGTGAATCGACTGATGTCCTGAGGACGAAGACTGACGCTGTTTGCTGATCTATTGGATTGTTAACTATCCGATGCAAATTGTGATTGTCTGTTTGCCTTTTCTTTCTAGGTACCAACTGTTATTTTGATAGAGGCCGTAGTATAGATGTTTTCTAAATTTGTGTTCACTAAATGTTTTTGCATTAAGCCCAACATGCTAATGCTAATTTGAGGTTAGTTAAGGCATTCACTAATACTTGGTGCAAATAGACAAATGACTGAGTTCTTGCTTTGTTGAACCACGTACTAATGAGACTCTGCTAAGTTGATTCATATTAAATGTTGTGCCCAAATACTGAATGAATACAGTCTATGCATTGATTAAGTTATGCTCTGATTGCTAGTTAGGAGTGCTTCTGATGTGGTTTATTGATGTTGAAGTTAACAGACATGATATTAGATTGTAACTCATAGGGAAATATCCTAACACTTAACTAAATTGGTGTGGTTATTCATGGCTGAAAGGTCATGGTGTGTTCAATTATTGATTCCTATTGATTGGTTTATTGAGAAATTGATTGTCATTATTGGTTGCTCATTGGTGATGTTAAGAAAATATCTCGTACTGGGAAGTCCCCAAACTTGATCCAAAGGTTTGTTGACCTAAACGCGTCTCTTGTAAGTTTACTCATTAAGGCTCTGACGCACTAACAACTACTACTTCATCCTCTGACCTCGGATCAACCGCAGCCTGCTCCAGGAACCGCTGTAACAGCAACAAAGTATCCACAAGGGATGCTTTTTCTCTGCAACTTCAGCTCCAGCCAGCAACTGCAACAGTTTCCATGGTGTGCACGCTCTGAGGACTCCTTGTCTTCATTCTGCACCAGAACGACCGAAGAAATCTCCTGTGGGGTGACAGAGTCACTCCCCTGCTCACTCAGGCACCTTCCAAGATGACGACCTGTACCCTTGGACTCCTCTCACAGCGACAAGCTCGTTCCTAAGGATGCAGAGGGTGGACCCCATTGACATAGACTGTCCTGAGGTCCTGCCGATGCAATTTAGAGGACGTAAGACCTTGCCTTCCTTGAGAGCAATGGTACACCTGTGTACTGTGTGTTCTTCACCTCCTGAGGCCTCTGTGCACTATTTGCAAAATTCCTTTGTGCACAGCCTAGCCCAGGTCCCCAGCACTCAATCCTGCAATGCTCAACTCACTGAGTTGTTCTCTGGCGGCGTGGGACCTATCTTTGTTGTACTGCACCAATTGTGTTTTGCACCTCGTTTTTACCCATGTCCTGGAACTCCCATGGGAGCTGTCTGGTGTCCTGAGGGCTCTCTAAAGTGCTGAGAGCCCCCTTTTCCTCCTCACACAGAGTTGAGGCCCCGAGGTCCCTCCTGGGTCCAGTCAGTGCCATTTTGATGCAAAACGCATTTTGTCGTAACCAAGGCTTGTTGGTGACTTCCACCACGAAATCACATCTGCATCCATCTTCACGTCGTGGGACATCTTCTGCATCATGCAGGAAGCTGCTGGCATCTTCCTAGAGTGCACGCCTGCAGTCTTCGTCCAACCGGGGACTCTCCTTTTGCACCCTCTTCTGGGTTGGCAGGGGCTCCTGCCCTTCCCGGAACGCCTTTCAACTTCTGTACTTGGTCCCCTTCTTTTGCAAGTCTCCATGTCCAGGAATCCAGCAGTTGTTGTTTGATCTTGGTTGGTTACTGCAATATCCCAATCATGAGGTGTAGTGTGTCCTAAAGAAACTTGCAGTACTTTACTCCTGCTTTTCTGGGCTCTGGGTGGGGTAATTTCCTTTCCTTTACTGTATTCTTACTCTCCCAGCGATTCTGCACACTCTACACTTGTCTAGGGGTAATTTGTGATTCGCATTCCACTTTCTTAGTATGTGGTTTGTGTTGCCCTTACACCTATTTTCTCCCTTTGCACTCTATACCATTTCCTATTATTTGCACTATCCTATGTCTAATTACTCACCTTATTTTGGTGTCTAGTTTATATATTGTGTATAATACTTACCTCCAGAAGGAGTATTGCCTGTAAGCTATTTTTGGTACTCTGTCACTGTAGGAAAATACCATCTCGCCGGACATGTTACCCCCATATTTCACTGTATGTATGTTGTTTTAGTCCTTATGTGACTGGGATCCTGCCAGGCAGGACTCCAGTGCTCATAGTATGTTCCCTGAATGTGTTGCCTGCGTGGTGCCTAACTGTATCACTGAGGCTCTGCTAACCAGAACCTCAGTGTTTATGCTCTCTCTGCTTTCCAAATTTGTCACTGCAGGCTAGTAACTAAATTTACGAATTCTCATTGGCATACTGGTACACCCATATAATTCCCTTGTATATGGTACTTAGGTACCCAGGGTATTGGGGTTCCAGGAGATCCCTTTGGACTGCAGCATTTCTTTTGACACCCATAGGGAGCTCAGACAATTCTTACACAGGCCTGCCACTGCAGCCTGCGTGAAATAACGTCCAAGTTATTTCACAGCCATTTTACACTGCACATAAGTAACTTATAAGTCGTCTATATGTCTAACCTTCACCTGGTGAAGGTTGGGTGTCAAGTTACTTAGTGTGTGGGCACCCTGGCACTAGCCAAGCTGCCCCCACATCTTCCAGGACAAATTCCCTGGACTTTGTGAGTGCGGGGACAACATTACACGTGTGCACTATACATAGGTCACTATCTATGTATAGCATCACAATGGTAACTCTGAACATGGCCATGTAACATGTCTAAGATCATAGAATTGTCACCAGAACCCGGGTACTGCCAAACTGCCTTTCCGGGGTTTCCACTGCAGCTGCTGCTGCTGCCAACCCCTCAGACAGGTTTCTGCCCTCCTGGAGTCCAGGCAGCCCTGGCCCAGGAAGGCAGAACAAAGGATTTCCTCTGAGAGAGGGTGTTACACCCTCTCCCTTTGGAAATAGGTGTGAAGGGCTGGGGAGGAGTAGCCTCCCCCAGCCTCTGGAAATGCTTTGATGGGCACAGATGGTGCCCATCTCTGCATAGGCCTGTCTCCACCCGTTCAGGCATCCCCCAGCCCTGCTCTGGCACGAAACTGGACAAAGGAAAGGGGAGTGACCACTCCCCTGACCAGTACCTCCCAGGGGAGGTGCCCGGAGCTCCTCCAGTATGTCTGATACCTCTGCCATCTTGGAAACAGAGGTGTTGGGGGCACACTGGACTGCTCTGAGTGGCCAGTGCCGGCAGGTGATGTCAGAGACCCCCTCTGATAGGCTCTTACCTTTCTTGGTAGCCAATCCTCCTTTCTTGGTAGCCAAAACCTCCTTTTCTGGCTATTTAGGGTCTCTGCTTTGGGGAATTCTTCAGATAATGAATGCAAGAGCTCACCAGAGTTCCTCTGCATCTCCCTCTTGAACTTCTACCAAGGATCGACCGCTGACTGCTCCAGGACGCCTGCAAAACTGCAACAAAGTAGCAAGACGACTACCAGCAACATAGTAGCACCTCATCCTGCCGGCTTTCTCGACTGTTTCCTGGTGGTGCATGCTCTGAGGGTCACCTGCCTTCACCCTGCACCAGAAGCTCAGAAGAAATCTCCTGTGGGTTGATGGACTCTTCCCCCTGCTAACGCAGGCACCAAAAGACTGCATCACTGGTCCTCTGGGTCCCCTCTCATCCTGATGAGTTTGGTCCCTGGAACACAGGAACTCTACCCAAGTGACTCCCACAGTCCAGTGGCCCTTCAGTCCAAGTTTGGTGGAGGTAAGTCCTTGCCTTCCCACGCTAGACTGCAAACCTGTGTACTTTGTGATTTGCAGCTGCTCCGGCGTCTGTGCACTCTTCAACGATTTCCTTCATGCACAGCCAAGCCTGGGTCCCCAGCACTCCGTCTTGCAGTGATCAACCCGCTGAGTTGGCCTCCTACGTCGTGTGACCCTCTTTTGTAACTCTGCATGGACTCCGGTTCACAAATCTTCCAAGTGCCAGATACTTCTGCAGGTGCTGCCTGCTTCTCTGAGGGCTCTCTGAGTTGCTGAGCACCCCCTCTGTCTCCTCCTCCAAAGGACGACATCCTGGTCCTTCCTGGTCCAGAGCAGCACCCAAAAACCTCTACCCTGACCCTTGCAGCTAGCAAGGCTTGTTTGCTGTATTTCTGCATGGGAACACTTTTGCAACCTTCATCGCGATGTGGGACATTTTCCTTCCAAAGGAGAAGTTCCTGTTCCTCTTCGTTCTAGCAGAATTCCAAGCTTCTTCCATCCAGAGGCAGCTTCCTTGCATCTGCATCCGTGGTTTCCTGGGCTCCTGCCCCCCCGGACACTGTCGCGACTATTGGACTTGGTACCCTTGCTTTGCAGGTCCTCAGGTCCAGGAATCCGTTGTCAGTGCACTGCTGGTATTTGTGGTTCTTGCAGAATACGACTATTGTGCTCTTTTGCGGTAGTAGGTGTACTTTACTCTTACTTTTCAGGGTCTTGGGGTGGGGTATCTTGGACACCCAGACTGTTTTCTTACAGTCCTAGTAACCCTCTACAAGCTCCCATAGGTCTGGGGTCCATTCGTAATTTGCATTCCACTTTTTGAGTATATGGTTTGTGTTGCCCCTAGACCTATGCTTGCCTATTGCAACTATTGTAATTGTACACTGTTTGCATTACTTTTCTGACTCTTACTTACCGATTTGTGGTTTGTGTACATATAACTTGTGTATATTACTTACCTTCTTACTGAGGGTACTCACTGAGATACTTGTGGCATATTGTCATAAAAATAAAGTACCTTTATTTTTAGTAACTCTGTGTAATGTGTTTTCTTATGATATTGTGCATATGATATAAGTGGTATAGTAGGGGCTTTGCATGTCTCCTAGTTCAGACTAAGCTGCTTTGCCATAGCAACCTTCTATCAGCCTAAGCTGCTGGAAACACCTCTATTCTACTAATAAGGGATAACTGGACCTGGCACAAGGTGTAAGTACCTTTGGTACCCACTACAAGCCAGGACAGCCTCCTACAGTCACCCAAATAAACTACCTTTATTTTTGGTAACACTGAGTATTGTCTTTACTTGTGTACAAGTACTGTGTAACTATAAGTGGTATTGCATGAGCTTTGCATGTCTCCTAGTTCAGCCTAAGCTGCTCTGCCATAGCTACCTCTATCAGCCTAAACTGCTAGAAAACTACTACTTCACTAGTAAGGGATAACTGGACCTGGTATAAGGTGTAAGTACCCAAGGTACCCACTACAAACCAGGCCAGCCTCCTACATTCATCAAGAACCGTAGGTTCCCAGAGTCAATAAATGAGCTGCACCTTGCAATGGGTTTTCATTCTATACCGGTATACAGCAATTCATTTGCTGAAATATAAAGAGAGAAAAATAGGTAGCAAGGAAACTTTTGTATTTCCAAAATGGGCACAAGATAAGGTGTTGAGAAGCAGTGGTTATTTGCACATCTCTGAATTCCGGGATCCCCATATTAGCATGTGAATTACAGTGCATTTCTCGAATAGATGTCTTTTTTACACAATGTCTTACATTTGGAAGAAATAATTGTTGAGAAAGACAAAGGGCAATAACACTTGTTCTTCTAGTCTGTGTTCCCCCAAGTCTCCCAATAAAAAAAGTACCTCACTTGTGTGGGTAGGCCTACTGCCAGTGACAGGAAACGCAACATGAAGAAATCACATTTTTACATTAAAATCTGATGTGTTTTTTGCAAAATACCTTGCAGTGGATTTTGGCCTCTAGCTCAGCCGGCACCTAGGGAAACCTACCAAACCTGTGCATTTTGTAAAACTAGACACCTATGGGAAACCAGGATGGGGTGACTTGTGGGGATTTCACCAGGATCTGTTTCCCAGAATCCTTTGCAAACCTCAAAAGTTGGCCAAAAAACACTTTTTCCTCACATTTTGGTGACAGAAAGCTCTGGATGGTTAGAGGAGCCACAAATTTCCTTCCACCAAGCGTTCCCCCAAGCCTCTCAATAAAAATGGTACCTTATTTGTGTGAGTCGGCCTAGTGCTCACGACAGGAAATGCCCCAAAACACAACTTGGACATATCACATTTTCCCAAAGGAAACAAAGCTGTTTTTTGCAAAGTGCCTAGCTGTGGATTTTGGATCCTAGCTTAGCCGGCACCTAAAAAAACCTACCAAACCTGTGCATTTTTTAAAACTAGACAACTAGGGGAATCCAAGATGGGGTGACTTGTGGGACTCTCACCAGGTTCTATTACCCAGAATCCTTTGCAAACCTCACAATTTGGCAAAAAACAAATTACTTTTTTCTCAAATTCTCACATTTCAGTGACAGAAAGTTCTGGACTCCGAGAGGAGCCACAAATTTCACCTATGCTTCCCCCAAGTCTCCTGGTAAAAATGGGTAGGGCTAGTGGCCGTGAAAGGAAATGCCTCAAAACAATAGGTGACACATCAAAATTATCAAATACAAAACTACTTGTTTTAGCGGGGGCTGCATTTTTGGTCCTGGGCTCAGCAGCCATATAGGGAAACCTACCAAATCCAAATATTTCTGAAAACTAGACACCCGAGGGAGTCCAGGGAGTTGTGACTTGCGTGGATCCCCCAGTGATTTCTTACCCAGAATCCTCACCAAACCTCAAATTTAGGGTAAAATCACATTTTCCCCACATTTCTGGGTGGGATCACTACACTGGGACAAATTTCCTACCACTCAATGTTCCCCTTAGTTCCCCGGTAAAAATGATACCTCACTTATGTAGGTGGGCCAAGTGCCTGTGACAGGGAAGAGCCAAAGACGTCAAATTGAGGGGGAACAAAAGCGGGTCCAAAAGAGCAGTTTGAAAAAAAAACTTTTTAGGCTGACAAGTGGGGCATAATTTTTATCGGTATTGATGCGACAATGCTGGTTGGAAGGAATTTTGTAGATTCTTGCAGATTCCAAAAGATTCCATCACAAAAAAGTGTGTAAAATGTGTGATTTCCAGCAAAGTTGGAGGTTTGCAGGGCATTGTGGGTAAGAAAATGGTGTGAGGTGCATGTAAAGCGGACCACCCTGGACTCACCCAGATGTTTAGTTTTCAGATGTGTCTAGGTCTTGTTGATTTTTCTACATGGCAGTGTCCCAAAGTCCAAAAAGTGCAGCCCTCACCATTCCAAGTGGGATGATTTTGAGAGTTAGACAAGCTCTCATGGCCCAAATGTAAAACCAAAACCCCAGATAATCAAATGTCCTCTTGCTTGCCATGGGATACGATGTATTAGTGTGCAGGGGAGAGCTGAAAGACTGTTAGCCCCTTCAGTTGGGATGGTGGGTATAACCATGACCATACTAGTTGGTAGCCACTAACCCACTATATATATATTTGTTTAATTCCCTGGCATCTAGTAGGCTTTCTGCCTCCCACCACACAGGGAGTGGATCGGGGGTAATTAGAGCAACGTTGGCCTCATTTATTTGGGGTGGGGGTATGGCTATACCCCCACCCTCTTTTCTAGAAAAAAAAAATCTCCCTGGTCTCTGGTGGGCTTTCTGACCCCCTTGGGGGCAGATGGGCATACCAAAAATAGGCTAATCTGCCCCCACGGGGGGCAGATATGGCCAACAGTAACGTGCCCCCATCGGGAGTGAACTTTGCCCAAGGGGTTGCCCTCCAAAAAAACACACACACCAATCCCTGGTGCCTAAGTGGTTTCTGCTCCCCCAGGAGGCAGATTGGTCTAATAAAAATAGGCTGATCAGAAATGTCCTAAATTAAATGTGCCCCCCATGGGAACGACACTTGCCTAAGGGGTTGCTCCTCTAGCGCGAAATTGACGCAAAAAAAAAAATCCCTGGTGGGGGGGTGGTCTGACCACGAGACAAGATGGCCACCTGAGGGATGAGCTTCGTGGAGTGGCGGGCCTCGGACCGGGGGTAGCGTTGCTAGGCGTGCGCCGAGTATCCCACCTAGTTCGCCTGAATGGGCGCTGGGGGCCGCTGTTGCTGGGGGACCCCTTGTGCGGACGCATGAAGCGCCGAATCAGTGGAGGCTGCATGGGGAGTTGTGGCCTACAGCCTGATGCTGAGCCGTGGCCTCGCGTGACCTGGAGGCCCGGCTCGGCGTGTGCGGCTTTCCGAGGGCTCCGGGCGCCCTGAAGGGGAACGCGTGCTTAGGTGGCGAACCCGGGGGGCGAGCAAGGGCTTGGACTGCGGCCGCGCTCTCATTCGTGTGGTCGCGCCCGCCCCATCTCACCTTACTTCTTCCTTGCTCTGGTGCGGGTGGTGTCTGGGGTGGCGCTTGGAGCCCAGATCTCGGCACGCCTGCCATCTGGACTCCAGTGAGGGATAGAGGGACAGTGGTCTGGCCTGTCCCCACATTACCCTCAACCCCCCCATCCAGGCGAATTCCCGTGGGCATTCATCGGCGCATAGCATCGGCGCATGGGAAAGATCATTACTGGCATTTTGGGCACCGCGGAGAGGCACTGCTGAGGACAGACCCTGGCTGGTGGCAGTCGGTGGGGATTAGAGCCCGGAGATGCAGAGTCTCGTGAGGTGAGGAGAGGCATATAGTGGAGCAGTGCACGGCGGGTCCGTGCAGTGGGCCAATGAATGGAACGGTCAAGACACTCTACCCTACGCCCTGTAGGCAAGATGGGGGACCCTAATCGGACTGCCAGGAGGGGAACACTTGTGACATTGCTTGTTGCGGCGTGGGGCCCTTGCACTGCCCTTGTATTAAACTGGACCATCGAGTTGGTACATCAGCAGTATTGGACTGGCCTTCCCGACGCTGGTCCAATGGAGGACTCCTTGACCTGCTGTTCCTCTTCCTGGCAGGCCATGAGCAACTGGGACCAGCACCCTCCACCATGCTTTTGACTTTTGGCCCTTTGCTACTGGCGCCCCAGCAGATGCTCTCTGGTCTTTGCCAGGATCTGGACACAGCACGGGAGGCGACCTACCTCCCCCACTTCTTCTTTTGCATCACCCACCTGCCCTCCCACGTCTGCTTCACCACGGGTCGGTACCCTTCCAAACCCTATCCATACTGGGGAGATTGCGATGCCCGGCGGTAGGACGGCAAGCAAACAATGGGGTAAGCCATCCAGGCAACTGCTCTTCTCAGAAGCTTTGTGCCACCAGAGAGCCCTGTCCTCCGCTGCAGAGGAGCACCCACTCATCCCATCTAGCAGTATGGCGGAAACCACGCAGGGAGCGACTATGGACCGCATCCTGCAGTAGATCTCGGCCATGGGCCGTAAGGTGGAAGGGATGGACAGTGCCATGGCTTCGCTGATGGCAAGACAAAATCCTTGTGCTTGGATATAGCAGGCTTTTAGTTGCAAGATACGGGACTAGTCCAGCGAGTAACATCAGTGGAAACACACATTGCCTCCTGGGTGGACAGAGACCAAGAACTTTTATATCTCCGAAGCAAGCTGATTGACTTAGAGGAAAGGAGCCGTAGAGACAATGTTTGCTTTCTCGGGTTCCCAGAAAACATCAGCGGACATACGCTCCTATTTATGGGAGAATCTACCCAAGCTGACTAGCCTAACTTTCGACCCCCCCTGGAATTTCAAAGGGTGCACAGGCTGGCTCCTAAACCCCGAGATGACGCCAACTGCCCCGCTAAATCATATCATGCCTGCTGCGCCATGTGCAGACCTGCCAACTACTGCACGTGGCTCGAGCGCACAGCCCATTTAGGTCGGATGGCCTGGAGGTTAGACTAATGGCCGACTTTTCCAAAGAGACCAGTGAACGCAGGAGGGCATTCTTGGCCCTTCGGCCCCATCTCCGTCAGCTGGAAGTGAAATACGGTTTGTTTGAGCCGGCCAGGATGTGGATCCCTAAAAATGGGGTGTCAAGAGACTCCTACGACCACAAAGACCTGCAAGTGTTTCTGGAGGGGCTCCAGAACAAGACCCAGTCCATGGACATAGCGACCCCGCTCCGGACTCAGGACCTGCTGGGGCTGATGCCGAGTGTCACCCTTCCGACTCCCGCTCCTGAGAACGTGGGATGGACCACGTAGTCTTCCATCCTAGGGGGAGAGACTTGGAGAGGCTCACGAAGACCCTCAGTGATAGGGGTCAGGTACTGCAGGCAGTGGCTATGCATACGCAGATCGCAGACAGAGACAAGTCTTGCTCCCCTCTGAAGCCCTCTGTGACCCTCACCTGAGGACAAGGTAACGCAGTATTCCAAGGGGGACTCGCCATTGGCGGATGCAGAGTCCCGCGAGAAGTTGCAGAGGCCCTCCCGCTGAGACGACGGAGAGATGAGTACCTGCCTTTATAGTATCGCAGATGCTTCATTTTACAGTTGGCCTGTATTCTCACAAGTCCTACGGCAGCCTTACTTAGTTGTCTAGCCCTCATTTGGTTTGTTCAAGTTTGTTCAGTAATATGCTTTTTGATCCCATTCGTTAGCAATATGCTTTAAGTTTAACTGCTTTTAAATGATTGATGTTCGCTGTCGTAAGTTCTCACAGCTATTTGGTACACATGACAGAGACTCACTCTTTATCTTTCCTCGACTCACCCTATCCTCTCCCTGCATCCCACCCCCTCCCTTTCCCTTATTTGCACTCAGACACCTCCCCCTCCCTTGCCGGATTGCCCCCCCTCTACACGGTTAGACCAGCCCATACATGGATGTGTCGCCATGCCTTTACTGCTAATGCCTTGGCATTGGGAGTTATGACATATGTCTACCATCTGGGGGCCACTGTACTGAGTACTGAGACATGTGGAGGCTTCATTGGGCACACTGGTAGACGCTATCCTTCTACCCCCCCTCCTTTTTTCTTTTCCCCTTTCTTTCCCACTCCCCTCCCCCCCTCATTGTATACGGACACCCTATGCTCTCCTGTCGTGATCGTCACTTGACGTATCATGTAACAGTTCTCCCTCCATGCCCCCTCCCCCCATCTGCGGTGCAGCACTGCTCCAGCTCTTGCTGCGTGGTCCCCCGCTACCCCCCGGTGCCCGCGCCCTGACGGGGGGAATGGGTTAGTGGGACTGGGATGCCCTTGCGCATCACCTCCTCCGGCCGGGGGCCTGCTGGTCAGACGATTGAGCTCTATAGGCTTAGGTTTACACCTGCAGGCTACAGATCGGGATCAACAGGACTTTTTGTTCCGCTCTCTCCTTTTTTTTTTCTTCTCTTCTTCTCTCTTTTTCCCTTTTCTCTCTCTCTTCTCTCATCTTCTTTCCTCTCCTTCTCTCTCTTTTCCTTTTCTTTCTTTTTTCCCCTTCTCTTCCCCCTTCTCCGCTCCTGAGGACAGCACCGAGCTCTCTCTACCCTCTTGGGCCATTCATCGAGTCTCTACCCCTTCCTTTTCTTGCTTCTAGTTTCCCTCTCCCCTACCCCCTTTCTATCCTTTTCATTGGGTTCCACGATGCGGATCATATCCTGGAACGTAAATGGTCTTACCTATTTCATAAAACGGAAAAAAGGTCCTTCCTACCTTAACTCCAAGCAGACTGACATGGCTTTACTTCAGGAGACATACTTAGACAGGGAGGAGTCTGGCAAGCTGCACAGGTACTGGGTGGGGACTGCACTGTTCAGCTGCAGCTCTACCTCACACGTCACAGGAGGCAGCACCCCCGGAAATGCGGTGTTGCACTAATGCTGTGCAAAACCCTCCCCCTCGCAGTCATTAAATCATGGACTGATCCAGATGGACGCTATGTGTTTGTCCGATATTTTGCTGGACAACGGCCTGGTAGATCATTGGACGCTGACACATCCGGCTGACAGAGAGTACACCTTTCCGTCACTGGTGCACGGCACTCAATCTCACCTCGATTACTTCCTTATGTCACATAATTTAGTGGCCCATGCCAAGACGCCTGCATGCTCGAATGTGGTTTCTTGGACCACTCTCCAATCCTTGTCGCTGTCCAAGTGGGCCTGGTATCCCCAGGCCGCAAACCACGGAGATTCGCCATTCACCACTACCGTTCTCCACATCGCAAGACGCAGTTGAAAGCCCCTGGGTCCACCTTTGCTGAAGAAAACCTACGCACTGTTGAATCCAGGCGGACTATGTGGGCTACAGCCAAGGCAACAGTACAGGGGCAGCTCATGTGGGACGCGGCGTTAGCAAACAAAGAGAGAAAAGCGCGACAAGCGGCACTGGAAATTGATATCCATCGTCTCACATGCCAATACACTGATCACCCCTCTCTCCCTGTACGTCGCTGTCTGGAATACGCCAGTATGCCCCTTAATGAGTTATACACCTCCCAGGCTGAGTACGCCATACATCGTTTGCCGAGGAGGCATTATGAGCAGGGCGAGAAAGCCGGCCGATTGCTGGCAGCTCAGCTTTGTCAGAGAACGGCTGCTCTCGCTATACCAGGCATTCGTGCTCATACAGGAGACGTGCTCACGCCCCCACAAGAGATAGTCAACGAATTTGTGTCCTTCTACCGGCATCTCTACACACCGGAGATAACATCTAGCCCTGCCCAGATTGAGGCATTTCTTGCCGATATTGACTTACCCTCTCTATCCGATGACGGGTGCAGCTTCCTGGATGGAGAAATTAGTAGACTGGATACAGAGAAAGTCATCCCCGACCACCCCTACCACAAATCACCCGGGAAAGATGGATAACCCGCTAAATTTTATAAATGGGTGGGGGAGGAAGTGATTGATATTTTGAATGGGGCTTTGAGTGAAGCCTGCAGGGTGAAGGCTTTGGGAGCCATCTCCAACAATGCCACAATAGCGATCCGACCAAAACCAGGGAGCTATCAGCCTATTTCTCTCCTGATTGACAATATCAAAATGTTATCGCTAGTATCTTAGCAAATCGATTGTGTAAAGTCACACCGTCCCTAATACACCACACTCAGGTGGGGTTTGTACCGGGCCGTACCTCCCAAAACCACCTGCGTACTCACCCTATGGGCCTCTAGGGAACTGCCGGAGGCTGCACTGGCTTTGTCGCTGGATGCCAAGGCGTTCGATCGCATAGAGTGTCCCTATCTATTCGCAACACTGACAAAGTTCGGTCTGGGAGATCGTTTTATCTCTATGATACAACTGCTATATGATCACCCCATGGCACGGATTAACTGCGGAGGTTTCCTCTGGGACCCTTTTCCCATCCACAGAGGGATGCGGCAGGGATGCCCCCTTTCACTCCTTTTGTTCCTATTGGCAATGGAACCACTTGCTGCTGCTGTCCGCTCCTCCCCCTCATTAAAGGGTCTCACTCTGTCGAACGGCATCTCCAAAATATACCTGTACGCCGACGATGTCATTTTAACCATAACAGACCTAGAGCGCTCTCTGCCAGCCTTTTTTTAGATCATCGATGGGTTTGCGCCCCTCTCTGGTTACCATATTAACTGGGTCAAGAGTGAGGCGCTTCCCCTTTCGCGTGTGACCACGTAAGCCGTACTCCTCAGCTTCCCATTTCGATGGACTCCGAGACATCTCAAATACTTGGGGGTGTTGGTCAATCAAGGCGTGGTGCACATGGTGGTGGACAATCTGGATCCCCTTGTTGCCCTTGTTGATTTTGAAAAGTGGAACCATCTCTGCCTCTCCATGTGGGGTAAGGTTCAGGCATTAGGATCGGCACGGTGCCTTATTTTACCTACGTCTTGGGGCTCTTACCCTTGCAAGTGCCTCTCTCTATTCTGCAGAACATCAACACTCTCATCAGGGCCTTTGTGTAGGGTTCCACGCAGTCACGCCTGGCACCAGCAAAACTGCTGGCATGCCGCTCCCACGGGGAATGGGACTCCCCTCGGTGGAACATTATGCACTTGCACTACATTTATCACAATTGGCCCACACACTGCCTGGAGTGCTGGATCCGCCACAGTTGGTAGCTTTGGAGAGGGCGCTGCTTTCCACTGATGGGGAACTTGGAGGGCTCTATCGTGATGACCTCTCGTCTTCCGGTACGGCAAATCTGATCCTGAGGGTGACCCGGGCAGCCTGGCGTAGGGCCCACCGTCTGTTCCGGGTGCACTCTCTCTTACACGCCCAGGCCCCCTTATGGAACAACAATGGCTTACGGATAGGAGGTGAGGTGCTCAACTGGCCGCAATGAAGCAGTGTGGGTATCCTTGATCTCGCTCAGGTCCTAGAGGGTGGAGCGCCTAAATCCTTCGCTAAGCTGCAGGAGGAATTTAACCTTCATCCGTGGCAGGAATGGCGATACTTGCAACTCAAACACTGCTTGCAATAGGGCTCTGACACAATACGATGGGGACTGCAGACCTCGCCTGTGGTAACCTACCTGAAAATGTGGGGTAAGCACAAGGGCGTTATGGCAGGCCTCTATGAGGCCATCACCCGACATTTATACTCACAACCTCTTCTGGACAAACTGCGCTTACAATGGCAGGACCGCCTGCAGTGGACTTTTGATACGGAGGACTGGGTGGACAATGTGGAGGCCCTGGACAAGGGCAACCGGGAGGCCAAACTAAAGTTCTGTCTCTTAAAGGTGCTGCATGACTGGTATTGGTCCCCAGCGAAGTTGCATAGAACAGGGCTCCTCCCACATGCGAAATGTTGGCGCTGTACAGAGGCACACTGTGATCTGTTACATATCTTAATTGATTGCCCGACGGTCCAGCCTCTGTGGGCAGCTGTGGGCTTCACTCTGGCTGAGTCTATACTGCTTCCAACGTCGCTTTCCCCCTCCCTTATCCTATTGCATGACATGACCTCTCTCCCAGCCCTGCCCAGACCGCGTAGACCAGTGATTCCCAACCTTTTGACATCTGTGCACCCCCACTTTATCATTACTGGAACCCGGGGATCCCCACTGAATCATTATTGGAATCCGAGGACCCCCCCCCCCCACTGAGCCATTACTGAAAGCTGGGGCCCTAATCTGTTAATATTATTTAATTTCACAGACCCCCTGGGGAGGCTTTGCGGACCCCTGGGGGTCCCCTGACCACAGGCCACTGGCATAGACAACTGTTACACATGGCGTTAGCAACGCAAAAATCTACATTCTCCGCCATTGGCGATTGACAACCTCCCCAACTCCGGAGGAATGGATTGCGGCAATGACCTGCATAGCCAAGCATGAGAGAGTCATTTACAACCTGCAGCATCAGGCCCAGATATTCAGCCAGTTGTGGACCCCCTTCCTTGCTGCAGGACTGTCGTAGGTTGCCCGACACCACCCATACTCGCTGCAGGCTGCTCCTCGTCTCTCATTTCCATCCCGACGGCTCCTAACCGAAGCCACAATCATAATCAGAACCAGGCCTACAACCAAAGTCAAAGTCTTAGCTATTACATTCCTACTTACCCCAAACATTTAGCCTTCACCTCCCCCTCTTGCACAAAAGTTACACCTTGACATGCCCATCCTCTCCTTCCCCCTCGTATGTCCGTCTCTCCCCCTTACCCCTCCCCCCATATACACTGATGGTACCAATCCGGCTCTTATCACTCTACGGAACTCGTTGACACTTGTGACACATCCTCATCCTGTTCCATATTTCCACCCACCTCCCCCTATTTCCCTGCCCTCCCCCCTCCCCTCCCCCCTTTTTCTTCTTCATACAGTACTCTCTGTTGTCCCCCTGACATTAATATCCTTCTCTCCCCTTCTCTCTTCCTCCTTTTCCTTTACCTCTTTCCCTCTCTCTCTCCCCTTTTTTTCAATTCCTCTCTTTCTTTTTGCCTTTTCTCCTCTTCTTACAACACCCTTTTCTACCAATGCCGGGCTGCCGTGCAACGTGACCTGTGCAGGCCTTGGTGGGCCTCATAAACATTCTCAGTTTAAGAGATTTGATCTTGGCCCTCTATTCCCTTCATTGTAAGAGCCCCTTATAGTTGCCTCTTACTGAGTCACAGCTGTTGTACAAGGCACCAATCACTACCCACAATGGGCGAACGCCAAGGTGCAAGCGGCCCCAGATGTTCTGATATTCTGGCATTTTGATATTCTGATGTTTTGACATCCTGTTATTCTGACTTTCTGATCTCTAACATGAAGGAACACGACCCATACTGGCATCTTAGCGTAAATAGACGGTACGGCATGATTCAGACCTGCACCTCATTTCAGCGAGACATGACATTTCAGACGTTGCGCCATTAGGCTGCTATGTACCACTTTCATCCTATCGCTCTCCCTCCCCCTTTTCCCTCTACGAGTTCCCTCTCTCTTTTTTCATTTGTTTTCACGATTTCTCTCTCTTCTTCTGTTTTATTACAATTGTCGTTCTATAACGATTAGAAGTAGGGTGGACTGTATTTCTCTCAATTTACTTTCTACGTGATCCACTATGTGTCATATCTTGTTCATGCAGAGACCTTGGTCCCCTTTGGTTCTGTATTATCTTGCAATGTTAATACAGAATTTCAACACAAAAAATCCCTGGTGGTTTCTGCTCCTCTTGAGGGCAGAAATGGCCTAAAAACATTTTGCCCCCCTCAAGGGGAGCAACCCTTGCCTAAGGGGTCGCTCCCCAAGTGCAAAAAATGGTAAACAAAAAAAAAATAATGATCCCTGGCATCTAGAGGTTTCTGCCCCCCCACCGGGGGCAGATCAGCCTAATAACAATAGGCCGATCTGCCCCCGGGGGGGCATAAAAGGCCTTGAGAAAAAATGCCCCCAGGGGAGTGACCCTTGCCCAAGGGGTCACTCCCCTTTATTGTAAATATAAAAATAACAAACTCCCTGGTGTCTAGTGGGCATTTCTGCAGCCCGATCGCTTCACGATCGGACTGCAGAAATGCTTAGAGAGACATCAAAGGAAAGGAAAGGTCTTTCCTTAACTTTGATGACTCTCTCGCTTCCTCCATTGATGCCAATTTATTAAAAAAATGCAGATTTTTATATCAGTTTAGTCACCCAAATGAACGTGATCAGATTCATATAGCCAGAGTTATGGAATTTTAGAAGAAGCCAAAAATCATAGCAATTCAAAACTGAAGACTTTTTGTATTGCTGTCAAAGGGAAAAAGTGGTAGTGACAATTGCTCACTTGCAGGTGGAGTTGCATTGAACTCAAGGAGGATAAAGGTGATGCAGGTCAGCCCGGGTGCAGAGATGCCCTGGCTGTCCCAGGTGATAAATTGGATCACCGGGAGAGCTGCTTTTTACCATTTATACAGTGCTGCAGGGAACAGGATATAGAAACATGGCAATGGGGCCGCTGCTGATGTTGGATGAAAGTTTTATGGAGTTCCCTCTAGGTGCAGTGTCGACTGTAGGGGTCGGGATGACCAACAAG
Source organism: Pleurodeles waltl (assembly GCF_031143425.1). Taxonomy (NCBI): domain Eukaryota; kingdom Metazoa; phylum Chordata; class Amphibia; order Caudata; family Salamandridae; genus Pleurodeles; species Pleurodeles waltl. Next base: position 432,485,637 of record NC_090448.1, read on the forward strand.
CCTTGGCAGTGGTAAGCGCAGCAAACAGGTACTTCGATGACTGGTGGTTCTGGGGAACATGGTAGCGACCTGAAACTTCATGGAAGGCTGCACTACAGTTCTCAAAAATGCACTAAACCATCTGGATTTGGGTGATCCCCTGGATGGCCCAATTGGCAGCAATTCTTCAGGTCCAGAGCACTGTTTTACCTGCAGTTTGAAGGGGACTAGTGCCACTAGTCCAGGGGAGTCTGAAGATGCTGCATGCTCTCACAAGGGGCCCATCTGTCTGGGAGAACAGAGATTTAGCCTATGACGAGTCTTGATCAGGCAGCTCCAGGAGCGTTGCCACAGGTTCAGAGTATCACTCTTTTGGTTTGGGTAAGACCTGTTGTCGTGGACACGGGTCTCATCTTTGTCCTCTTTGATGCAAGTTGGATCATAAATGAAATTCTGGTGTCAGGGGTAGCTCTCAAGTCCTAGATTTAGGGGTGCTAGGCTTGTGGTGCAAGTGTCCAATGGGCTACTAGTCCCAGCTACTAATCCGCCTCTGAGGTGACCATATCCGGGGGTGTAGGTCCCCTTTTCAACCCAGAACCCACTATTTCTACCACTTTTAAAAATTGCAGAAGTCTTCCTTAGCTGTACAGACCAGGTGGTCCACCCTAGAGGTGAGGCTAGCCTGCTGGAGGTGTACACCTCTTGCATACCTAATTTACTACATATCTGGAATCAAATGTGTCTGGGGCTGTGGAGGGCTGTCTCGTCCTTTGAAACGCAGCCCTGATGCATATCAGAGGCGGTGTAGCCTTTGAAGCTCACTGTCTTCATGTGCCATTAAACTAGCCATTCTGAGGGAGAGGAGGTGTGGCCTCCTTCCTGCTCAGGCTTGACTCCTAGGAGAGTCTACACTGACTGGCAGGAGGTCGGAATCCTTCCTTGGTGGCAGCAAGCGCAGGCTTCCAGCCAGAGCACAGGAAGGCTGGGATAACCATTTGAGCAACCTCAAACGTAGCCATCTGGGTGTATGCCACATCATCCCTGACAGAAGAATCATGTCAGGGGTGAGAAGGCAAGTTGTTTGACACCAAATATGACATATGTAGGCTGTACTATAATGGAGCTGGTAAACCTGAGGTTGCCTATGGACCGTCTATCACTTATAGTGTTCTTTAATGGTAAAGGCCACAATAGGGACATGTAAGTTTGCATTTACACATCCAAATCCCTAATATAATGCACCCTGTCTCCTGAGCTGAGGAGGACTTTCTTAGGAGTGACTGACTATAATTAAAAGTAGTGCTTTGACCATGCCACACATGGTGAGGGCAAAGTAATGTTTGTGCAGTTTGCACTGTTCCTGGAGTCTGGAATGGCAGACTTGCTGCCAGTAGTTAACTTGAATTACTCAGGGTGGCACAAACAGTGCTTTAGGCCCCTGCGACCCCTTTAACACCCAGGCCTTGGGTACCACTGGTACGATATACCAGGGACTTATAAGGGGGTTAAAATCCTTGACAATTGAGGTTACCAGTTCACACATATCAGTTTCAGGGGGTCTGGCAGCAGGCTTTCAGAGTCATAGCCATAAGCACTAGAGCAAAAAGTGAGTGTGTGGGGGGCTGACCACACAAAAAGGTCACTTTCCTACATTCACTGATTGGTTATTCTCTCCAAGTTAACACCTCAGTTTTCAAGTATTTGTGTCGCATACAAGCCACAGTGAACATAGGAATTTGCATATTTTCATTGTTTTTCCTTTTAACAATCCTAAAATCAGCAGTAATTGTTCATTTTGCTCAGAGTCTATGAGGCTTGTGTCAACCTTCTGCATTGCCATCATGCTGATGCAGAGTTAATTATGGCACCCTAATTTTGAAGCATTGCTTAAATTAGAAAGTTTACCCTCTCATCTAAAGAAGTCAATTTTTTTTAACTCTTTTCACACCATAACCTTCCCTAGTTCAATGTGACATGGGGCCAGACGTGCAAAGCCAGTTTGCATTTCCTAATGGTCTGAATCGCTATTTTTGGCAGTTAAGAAACACAAAATGGGAATTTCTTATGTACAAAGACCTTTAAGAAATTGCAACTAGGGATTTCCTATTTAAGAATCCCATTCTGATGTACCATTTGGGCATTTAAGAGATGCAATTACCATAGACTTAAAGTAGATGGTAACCATGTGCAATTCAGAAAAAAGCACCCAAAGTGCTTTTTTTAAAAATTGCAATAGAGCACACAATTGCCCCTTGGGCATATGTGTTCTCTACAGGTGCACCCCTATTTTTAGGGTGCACTAAGGGAAGCCTTTCACCCATTGCCACCCTTGGTTTTGTATTTCCTACAAATCACTATTTGCGAAATGCAAAACATGCCCATTGATTTAAAGGCAATGGGATTTCTTAATAGCTATTTTTCTAGTAGTGATTCCTACTTTGTAGGAATCACTATTAGGAAATCAGAATCTTTGTACTGGGGAAGAGGGTTTTGCCTAAAAAAATGACTCTAGGCTGGTAAGACACAAAAGAAATGCTGTTAACTAGCCTACCATCATTTCCTGACGCAAAACCATACATACCACATGACTCCTGCCTTATAAAAGACAGAAGTCATACCCACAACCCCAATGGCCAGCAAAGGGGACCAGTGTCCCCTGGGCATGGCCATTGCACCCAGTGCTATGAAGAGGGGCCCATGGCACTTAAACATTTTTTTAAAATACTTACCTATACTTATCCTACTTACCTGGGATGGGGTCCCCCATCCTCTGGTGTCCCTCTGGTGTGGGTGGGGTTGTTCCTGGGGCTTGGGGTGGGCATCTGTGGGCCCTTTCCATAGTGTTTGACCATGGAAATGGGTCCACAGGTCCCCTAATGCCTGTTCTGACCCAGGTGTTAAATAATGGTGCTAAGCAGGCTTAGCGCTATTATTTAGGCCCGCCTCCCACCTTCTCACCTGTAGGAAAGTACCATTTTTTTTGGCATGTTACCCCCAATTTCTGCTTGATGTCAGTGTGTTTGACTGTGTTCCTTGGGATCCTGATAACCAGGACCCCAGTGATTATGCTCTCTCTCCTCTAACCTTTGTCACTGCATACTGGTAACCCAGTATTTCATCCAAAATTGGCATAGTGGTCACCCCTTATAAATCCCTAGTATATGGTACCTAGGTACCCAGGGCATAGGGGTTCCACGGGATCCCTATGGGCTGCAGCATTTATTTTGCCACCCATAGGGAGCCCATGCAAAGGCTTCTACAGGACTTCCTTTGCAGCCTGTGTTAAATGGTGCATGCACACTTTCACTGCCATTTACACTGCACCAGGTCACTTGTAAGTCACCCATATAGCAGGCCTTTACGCGAGCACTGGACATAGGTCAAGCATTGGTTGTATGATTCCATGCACTCTGGAGGCTCCTTAGACGACCCCCAGTACTGCCATTACAGCCTTCTGAGGTTTTCCAGGCAACCCCAGCTGCTGTCACCTCACAGACAGGTTTATGTCCTCCTGGTGCTCAAGCAGCTCGAGCCCAGGAGGGAAGAACAAAGCATTTCCTTTGGGAGAGGGGTGTTACACCCTCTCCCTTTAGAAATAGGTGCTAAAGGCATGGGAGGGGTAGCCTCCCAGAGTCTCTGGAAATGCTTTGAAGGGCACAGATGGTGCCCTCCTTACATAATCCAGTCTACACTGGTTCAGGGTCCCCCAGTCCCTGCTCTGGCATGAAACTGGATAAAGGAAAGGGGAATGACCACTCCCCTGTCCATCACCACCCCAGGGGTGGTGCTCAGAGCTCTTCCAGAGTGTCCCTGGGTTTTGCCATCTTGGATTCCAAGGTGTCAGGGCACTCTGGGAGCATCTGAGTTGCCAGTGCCAGCAGGTGATGTCAGAGCCCTGATAGGTATTTACCTGTTTAGCTGACCAATCCCCCTTTCAGGGGTATTTAGGGTCTCTCTCTTTGGTGGTTCTTCAGAATCGGATTGCAAGACTCCAGCAGGAATCCTCTACATCCTTTACTTCGCCTTTTTACCAAAGAAACTGTATCTGAACCCTCCAGGAACTCTACAAACTGCAACAAAGAAGCAAAGATTACTACTGCAACATTGTATTTCCAGCCCCTGCCAGCAACTGCAACTGTTTCCAGGTCATGCATCCCCAGAGGACTGCCTGTCTTCAGCCTGTACCAGAAGAACAAAGGAATCTCCCTTGAAGTGAAGGAGTCACTTCCCTGCTTCAGCAGACACCCCTCTGCAGCGATGACCGGTGGCTTGGGTCCCCTCTCCTGAAGAAGTCTGTGGATCCAGCAACACGGTTGGTGGACTGAAGTGGTCCCAATGGTTCAGACGTCCAACTGTCCAACTTTGGTGTAGGTAAGAGCTTGCCTCCCCACGCAAGACAGTACCCTCGTGCACCATTTGTTTTTCAGTTGCCAAGGGTTGTTGGCATCCTTCCACAAATTTCTTCATGCACCGTGCAACTCTGGCCCCCTGCACTCCTTCCTAAAACACACAGCCTCCTGCGTGGTTCTCCGGTGGCATGGGATCCCTTTGTGGAGTGCTGCATGGGCTTCATTTTGCACCTTCTTTGTCCCCATGCTGTGAGACTCCTGTGCATGCTGCCTGGTCTTCTGAGGGCTCTCTGAGTCACTGAGAGCCCCCGCTGACTCCCCTCCTCGGTAGAGTCCACCAGGTTCCTCCTGTTCCTGGGCAGCACCATTTTCGGCTAACCATGAGCTTTGAGTGTGCCTAGCCTTGTTGGCGGAATCCAGTGACGCAAACCAGACTGCATTAATCCATCCGGCGTGGGACATCTTCTGGACCAACTAGGACCTGCATCTGTCTTCTCGGGTGCATTACTGACTATTGTTCTTTAACAGTGGTTCCTCCTTTTGCACCTTCATCCAGGTTAGCAGGGACTCATGTTCTCCCTGGACTCTTCAGTGCTTCTTGGACTTAATCCCCTTCTTCCACAGGTCTTCAGGTCCAGGAATCCATTACTGGTGCCTTGCAGTCTCTTCTAGTTCTTGCATAATCTTCATTCTCGTGTTCTTGTCTGTTCTAGGAAAATAACTGTGATTCCCTCCTGCTTTCCTGGGCTCTTGGGTGAGTTCTACTACTTCCCTTTGGTGTTTTCTAATACTTCCAGTGCCCTTCTACACACTACACTTGCCTAGGTGGGAAACCGACTTTCACAATCCACTTTCTATATGGTTTGTGTTCCCCCTAGGCCATTTCTAACTATTGTGATTTGCACTATTTGCACTGTTTTCTAACTGTTTTTACAGCTATTTCTGCACACTAGTGTATATAATGTGTGTATTACTTACCTCCTAAGGGAGTATAGTCTCTATGGTATTTTTGGCATTTGTGTCACCAAAATAAAGTACCTTTATTTTTGTAAAACTGAGTATTTTGTTTTATGTATGTGAGTACTGTGTGACTACACTTTTGCATGAGCTTTGCATGTCTCCTACTTAGGCCTTGCCTGCTCATCCACACTTCCCCTAGAGAGCCTGGCTTCTAGACACTGTTTATATTTCACTAATAAGGGATAACTGGACCTGGTATAATGTGTAAGTACCTTACGTACCCACTACAAACCATTCCTACCTCTTACAGCACCTTTTTCGCATGGGAGGATAAATAAGAAGCTAGGGGCTTTGAGTAATTTTTTGGACAGGAATGTCTACCTTGCATCTCATTGATGCAAGGTGGTTTCACACATCTAAAAAATGATGTTAACTCCAATATTTTGACACTAGATGGGTCTAGTGTCAAAATATAAATATGGAGTTAAGTTTGAGCTGAATTTGCATAAAAACAAATGCCGCAAATTCAGCAGAGAGTATAATTATGCCCCTCCATTTTCATACATCTGGCCCATTGTGTGTAACTGAATGCAATGTTCAGTAGTGTGCACACTCCGAATCCAGATGCCATTACTACTTATACTGATAAGTGGCCAATATCGTTAAATGATTAAATCAATGATGCTATACTTGTGTGCGGTTTGCAATGCTAAACATAATTAATTTACAGATCATGGCCATGCTGCTCTTAGTTTAATGCCAAATGTCAGTGGAATAGACATATCAAAATTTCAGCTGTTGTGAAAACGAGCATTGGCAAAGCCAATAAGTCTGCCGTATTACTGAAGGTGCAAAAACAACAAATGATGGACAGAATGCAGAACAAATCAAACATTCACCCCAGTCACAGATCTGGGTTTAATCCATCAGTTTTTTTTTTGCTTGTCATGCCATTCCAATTTGGACTCAGCCATCTGCAAATCAGTCTTGACCCTGTTCCCCATGGGAACAGTCCAGCCCGAACGGCCGGGCCAGGTCCTCACTGGACCAGAAACACGCAAACCGGGATGGGTTTTGGGATATCACCCCTCTTCAGCCAGGCTAGCTTGAAACTGTTGGCACAGTGAGCATGGGATCCACGTCTGGGCATACCCATCCCATTTAGGGTGACAAATGCATAAAGAACAGATAAAAACAGAAGAAATCAAACATTCACCCCAGTCACAGATCTGAGTTTAATCCATCAATTTTTTTGCTTGCCATGCCAGTTTGGACTCAGCCATATGTAAATCAGTTTTGACACTGTTCCCCATGGGAACAGTCCAGCCAGAACTGCCAGGCTCAGTCCTACCTGAACCAGAAACAAGCATCCTGGGGGCCAATTTTGGGGTATCACCTTTCTTCAGCCTGGCTAGCTTGAATCTGGTGGCAGAGTGAGCACAAGACCCACGTCAGAGCATACTCTTCCCACTTAGGGCAACAAATGCAAAAAGAACAGATAATGGACGGAATGCAGAACAAATCAAACATCCACCCCCAGTCACAGATCTGGGTTTAATCCATCATTTTTTTGCTTGCCATGCCATTCCGATTTGGACTCAGCCATATGTAAATCAGTCTTGACCCCGTTCCCTCTAGGAACAGTCCAGCCCAAACTGCCAGACCAGGTCCTCCCTGGACCAGAAACAAGCATCCTGGGGCCAGTTTCAGGGTATCACCTTTCATCAGCCAGGCTAGCTTGAATCCAGTGACATAGTTAGCCAGGACCCACATCTGGACATACCCAGCACACTTAGGCCCATAATTATGAAAAATTATGCAAAACTGCACAAAAACGCAGTTTTGCAGCATTTTTCTCAACATCAGCTAGCGTCATTCCTTAGAGGCATATTTATGGAAAGACGTACCATGGCGTTAAGGAATGGATCATGGCAAAACAAAAGGTGCTATCAGCTGTGCAATGCCATAAGGAAAAATGGAATGAAAGCTGCAAAAATGGTTCAACACTGTTTTGCGGCAAGTAAAAGGGCTAGCGTCATTTTAAGACTGCATTAGGGTAAAAATAAAACACAAAAGCTGAAAAGAATGCAATTGCAACAGAAGATGGAATCAACAGGACTGGGTAGACCCCAGGGACACCCCAAACACCCAACTACCTGCCAGGAGAGTACAGAAAAGTCACAGAAGAAGGAGAAGAGAAAGCACAAGTGCTGCTTTAGTGAGGAGAAGCACGACATCCTGGTCAGAGAGATGATGGAGCACCAACATCAGCTATTCGTCACCTTCAAATTGCCAGTTGGGAATAGAGACGCAATATGGCAGCAAATAGTGGACAAAATAAACAGTGTCAAAGAGGTGACGAGAACTGTCACTGAGATCAAGAAGCACTGGCATGATTGCCAGTGCAGAACTAAGGAGAAAATAGCCAGGAACCGTAAGGCAGCACTGCAGATTGGAGGTGGAAGTCCTGCACCACAGGAGGACCTGGATGAGTTAGTTACTGCGGTCATCTGGGAGGAGCTGATCACTGGAATTGCAGGACAGGGCAGCGCAGTCTACCAGGAACCACCACAAATACAGGGTAAGTTGCATGAGGTGATATCTGGAACTCCACTAATGCCAGATGGGGGAGGCACATAGGACACACTCAATTCATGCTGAACGTTTCATCCGGACACATAGGCTATGAGTAAAGATATACCATCCTCACCCTAGTCACATATGTACTGACGCTTTGGTTGCGCTTTGCACACCAACATACACACAACATCAACATAGGCCAATCACTATGGCCATACGCCACCATGTAAATATGTAGCACATGCCTGGTAGGCACGTATAATTGTGTGTCTGTGGCTGTGCCGTCACACCACCCATTGCCTATAGTCAAAGCCCCTGTACCAACACAACGTAGACATCAGAGACTAGGACGGAAGTCAATACCACCCCAGCGGGGTGTTGGGGTGGTGTATCAGGCCAAAATGCTTTCCTAATGCAATGTTGCATTGCCTATACTCATGTGTGCTGCATCTTGCAGCACACATTGAAATGCCATCACCCCCAAAATAGCTTGTACATGTGCAGGAAGGGACACCACCCTGCACATGAACATATCATCACTTCAAGGCAGCCACCCCGTCATCATGCTGCAACAATGTCTGTTTTGGTATGGAGAGCACTAATCTGTGCAGGTGCAGGGGGAATTGCAGGGCTGTACTGTATACAGGTAAATATGGCACATCAATGCATATCAAAACTGCTGCAGTGTACTGCAACACACCTTGCTGCTGCCCTGAGCCATGCTAAATGAGAAAATATCTGCCCTAAAGCTTGCAACCTGTGGAACAATCAATCAATCAATCAATCAATCATGGTATTTATAAAGCGCGCTATGTACCCGTCAGGGTTTCGAGGCGCTGAGGGGGGGGGGGGGGGGGGGGGCGCTGCTGGATTAGCGGTCGAAGAGCCAGGTCTTGAGGAGCCTTCTGAATGTGAGGAGGTCCTGGGTCTGGCGAAGAGATGTGGGGAGAGAGTTCCAGGTCTTGGCGGCGAGGAAGGAGAAGGATCTGCCGCCGGATGTCTTGCGCTGGATTCGGGGTACGATGGCGAGGGCGAGGTTGGCGGATCGGAGTTGACGTGTTGGCGTGTAGAAGTTGAGTCTGGTGTTGAGGTAGGAGGGTCCGGTGTTGTGAAGTGCCTTGTGAGCGTGGGTCAGGAGTTTGAAGGTTATCCTCTTGTCTACCGGGAGCCAGTGGAGTTCCTTTAGGTGAGGGGAGATGTGACTTCGGCGAGGTATGTTGAGGATCAGTCGGGCGGAGGCATTTTGGATACGTTGGAGGCGTTTGATGTCTTTGGTTGGTATGCCTGTGTAGAGTGCGTTGCCGTAGTCAAGTCTGCTGCTGACGAGGGCCTGGGTCACCGTCTTTCTGGTTTCTGTTGGAATCCACTTGAAGATTCTGCGGAGCATTCGAAGGGTGTTGAAACAGGAGGAGGAGACGGCGCTGACCTGTTTGGACATGGTGAGGGCGGAGTCCAGGATGAAGCCGAGGTTTCTTGCGTGGCTGGCAGGGGTGGGTGGGAGTCCGAGGACGGAGGGCCACCATGAGTCGTTCCAGGCCGAGGGAGTGCGTCCGAGGATGAGGACTTCCGTCTTGTCGGAGTTGAGTTTCAGGCGGCTGTTGTTCATCCAATCGGCGATGGATTTTAGTCCCTCGTGGAGGTTTGTTTTGGCGGTGAGCGGGTCTTTGGTCAGGGAGAGGACGAGCTGGGTATCGTCGGCGTAGGAGATGATGCTGAGGTGGTGTTGGCGGGCCAGTTGAGCGAGGGGGGCCATGTAGACGTTGAACAACGTGGGACTGAGGGAGGATCCTTGGGGGACGCCGCAGATGAGGTTGGTGGCTTTGGAGCGGAAAGGGGAGAGACGGACTCTCTGCGTTCTGTCGGAGAGGAAGGATGAGATCCAGTGGAGGGCTTTATCTTGGATGCCGGCTTCTTGGAGGCGGGTCAGTAGGGTGCGGTGGCAGACGGTGTCAAAAGCGGCTGATAGGTCGAGGAGGATGAGGGCTGAGGTTTCGCCGTTGTCCATTTGATGTCTGATGTCATCTGTGGCGGCGAGGAGGGCAGTCTCAGTGCTGTGGTTTCATCTGAATCCGGATTGTGAGGGGTCCAGGATGAAATTGTCTTCGAGGAAGTGGGTGAGCTGAGTGTTGACGATCTTCTCGATGACTTTCGCTGGAAAAGGGAGGAGAGAGATCGGACGGAAGTTTTTGAGGTCGTTGGGGTCAGCCTTGGGTTTTTTGAGGAGGGGTTGGATTTCTGCGTGTTTCCAGCTGTCCGGGAAGGTGGCAGAAGTGAGGGATAGGTTGATGATCTTGCGGAGTTCGGGGGCGATGGTGGCGTTGGCTGAGTTGAAAATATGGTGGGGGCAGGGGTCCGTGGGGGAGCCTGAGTGGATGGTGTTCATGGTTGCTATGGTTTCTGCCTCGTCCACGTGGGTCCAGGCGGTGAGGCGGCAGTCGCGGGAGGAGACGTCAGGGGTGAGGTCTGGCGGTGGACCGGTGATGAAGCTGTCGTGGATGGTGGTGATTTTCTGGTGGAAGAAGGTGGAGAGATCGTCGCAGAGTTTCTGGGAGGGCGGGATGTCGTTGGAGTTGGCTTTCGGATTGGAGAGTTCCTTCACGATGCCGAAGAGTTCTTTGCAGTCGTGGGCGTTGTTGTTGATGCGTTCGGTGAAGTGGGCGCGCTTGGCGGTGCGGATCCGTTGGTGGTGTTCGCGGTTGGCGTTTTTGAGGGCGGCGAGGTTGTCGGGTGTGCGTTCTTGGATCCATTTCTTTTTGAGCTTCTGGCAGTTGCTTTTGGAGGTGGTGAGATCGTCTGTGAACCAGGCTGGTTTTTTCTTTCCTTGGATGGTGGTGGGTTTCTTGAGAGGGGCAAGGGTGTTGGCGCAGTCGAGGATCCATTGATGGAGGTTGATGGCGGCTGTGCTCGGGTCGATTGCGTCGGGTGGAGGGTTGTTGCTGAGGGTGCTGGTCAGTTGTTCTTGGGTGACTTTGCCCCAGCGGCGGTGGGGAGGTAGCTGGATGCGGTGTTGCTCTGTGGTTTTCTTATAGGTGAAATGGACACAGTGATGGTCAGTCCAGTGGAGTTCGGAGGTGTGGTTGAAGGAAATGTGGTTGCTAGAGGTGAAGAGGGGGTCAAGGGTGTGACCGGCGATGTGGGTAGGTGTGTTGACTAGCTGTCGGAGACCGAGGTTGAGGAGGTTGGAGGTCAGTGACGCGGTGTTGACGTCGTTGGCATTTTCCAGATGGTAGTTCAGATCTCCCAGGAGGATGTAATCCGGGGAAGCGAGGGCGTGGGTGCTTGCAAGGTCGGCGATGGTGTCGTTGAAGGGGGCTCTTGGTCCTGGTGGGCGGTAAATGAGGGTTCCTCTGAGGGTCGTGTTGGGGTCCGTGTGGATCTGGAAGTGGAGGTGTTCTGCTGTCCTGAGGGTGTCGTCCGAGTGGGTGTGGATTTTGAGGGTAGCTTTGTGAGCGATGGCTATTCCGCCGCCGATTCCGTTGGTTCGATCTCTTCTGGTGATTTTGTAGCCGTCCGGTATGGCGATGGCGATGTCCGGAGACGAGGAGTCGTTCCACCAGGTTTCGGTCAGTAAAGCCACGTCAGGATCAGTGGTGTCGAGCAAATCCCAGAGCTCGATGGCGTGTTTTCGTGCGGAGCGGGTGTTGATGAGGATGCAGTTCAGGTGGTTGGGGTTGGATGTTTTCGTAGTTGGAATGGTCGTTCTGGTGCAGGAGAAGTTGCAGGTACGGCAGGAAAAAGGTCCTTTCGTGTGCTTCGGGGATGCCCGGTAGCATTCAGTGGAGGGGCCGGGGTTGAAGGCGCGGAGTTCGTTGATCGAGTAGCGGATGCGGGGGGCGCGAGGGCCAGGGAGTGTGGCGCTGGGCGCGGTCCAGGCGCGGACGGGCGCAAACGGGCTTGCCTCTGGCGCGCCTCCGGCGCGCCAGCGGCGCGCCCGCTGCGCGCGGACGCGCAGCGCCAGCCATTAAGAAGGGAGGGGGGAGGGAGGAGCAGCTGGGAGGCGGGAGGCGGGAGGCGGGAGGCGGGAGGGAGCGGCAAATGGGGGCGCGAGGGGGGCGGGGCCGCAGGGAGGCAGCGGCAGGGAACGAGGAGCGTACAAGGGGCAGAAACACTGAAAAACGAGCAAAATACGAGCAGATACAATAAGAAAAATCACACAAACAGAAAAACAGTATGGCACAATTTACGATCGGGGAGACGGCAATCAGGGGGGCACAAAGGGGGCAGAAGCGCCGGCGGCGAGGCGCTGAAAAAGCGAGAAAACTGAAAAAAACACTTACGGGACGGCGGAAGCGGCACACGGGTCAAGCGAAGCTAGTCAGAGCCCACTAGACCCCAGGGATGAGGCGCAGGAGGATGCCTGCGGGTGGAGGAGGGCCTCGAACACGCAAACAGCAGCGTGGTCAGGGGACAGAGGCAGGAGGCAGCAGGTTGGTGCTGCGGTCGTGGGGGGCGAGCTCAGGACCTGAAACAGGTCAGAGGTCGCTCACTCGCGACGCGCAGCGCCAGCCATTAAGAAGGGAGGGGGGAGGGAGGAGCAGCTGGGAGGCGGGAGGCGGGAGGGAGCGGCAAATGGGGGCGCGAGGGGGGCGGGGCCGCAGGGAGGCAGCGGCAGGGAACGAGGAGCGCACAAGGGGCAGAAACACTGAAAAACGAGCAAAATACGAGCAGATACAATAAGAAAAATCACACAAACAGAAAAACAGTATGGCACAATTTACGATCGGGGAGACGGCAATCAGGGGGGCACAAAGGGGGCAGAAGCGCCGGCGGCGAGGCGCTTAAAAAGTGAGAAAACTGAAAAAACACTTACGGGACGGCGGAAGCGGCACACGGGTCAAGCGAAGCTAGTCAGAGCCCACTAGACCTCAGGGATGAGGCGCAGGAGGATGCCTGCGGGTGGAGGAGGGCCTCGAACACGCAAACAGCAGCGTGGTCAGGGGACAGAGGCAGGAGGCAGCAGGTTGGTGCTGCGGTCGTGGGGGGCGAGCTCAGGACCTGAAACAGGTCAGAGGTCGCTCACTCGCGACGCGCAGCGCCAGCCATTAAGAAGGGAGGGGGGAGGGAGGAGCAGCTGGGAGGCGGGAGGCGGGAGGGAGCGGCAAATGGGGGCGCGAGGGGGGCGGGGCCGCAGGGAGGCAGCGGCAGGGAACGAGGAGCGCACAAGGGTCAGAAACACTGAAAAACGAGCAAAATACGAGCAGATACAATAAGAAAAATCACACAAACAGAAAAACAGTATGGCACAATTTACGATCGGGGAGACGGCAATCAGGGGGGCACAAAGGGGGCAGAAGCGCCGGCGGCGAGGCGCTGAAAAAGCGAGAAAACTGAAAAAACACTTACGGGACGGCGGAAGCGGCACACGGGTCAAGCGAAGCTAGTCAGAGCCCACTAGACCCCAGGGATGAGGCGCAGGAGGATGCCTGCGGGTGGAGGAGGGCCTCGAACACGCAAACAGCAGCGTGGTCAGGGGACAGAGGCAGGAGGCAGCAGGTTGGTGCTGCGGTCGTGGGAGGCGAGCTCAGGACCTGAAACAGGTCAGAGGTCGCTCACTCGTGACGCGCAGCGCCAGCCATTAAGAAGGGAGGGGGGAGGGAGGAGCAGCTGGGAGGCGGGAGGCGGGAGGGAGCGGCAAATGGGGGCGCGAGGGAGGCGGGGCCGCAGGGAGGCAGCGGCAAGGAACGAGGAGCGCACAAGGGGCAGAAACACTGAAAAACGAGCAAAATACGAGCAGATACAATAAGAAAAATCACACAAACAGAAAAACAGTATGGCACAATTTACGATCGGGGAGACGGCAATCAGGGGGGCACAAAGGGGGCAGAAGCGCCGGCGGCGAGGCGCTGAAAAAGCGAGAAAACTGAAAAAACACTTACGGGACGGCGGAAGCGGCACACGGGTCAAGCGAAGCTAGTCAGAGCCCACTAGACCCCAGGGATGAGGCGCAGGAGGATGCCTGCGGGTGGAGGAGGGCCTCGAACACGCAAACAGCAGCGTGGTCAGGGGACAGAGGCAGGAGGCAGCAGGTTGGTGCTGCGGTCGTGGGGGGCGAGCTCAGGACCTGAAAAAGGTCAGAGGTCGCTCACTCGCGACGCGCAGCGCCAGCCATTAAGAAGGGAGAGGGGAGGGAGGAGCAGCTGGGAGGCGGGAGGTGGGAGGGAGCGGCAAATGGGGGCGCGAGGGGGGCGGGGCCGCAGGGAGGCAGCGGCAGGGAACGAGGAGCGCACAAGGGTCAGAAACACTGAAAAACGAGCAAAATACGAGCAGATACAATAAGAAAAATCACACAAACAGAAAAACAGTATGGCACAATTTACGATCGGGGAGACGGCAATCAGGGGGGCACAAAGGGGGCAGAAGCGCCGGCGGCGAGGCGCTGAAAAAGCGAGAAAACTGAAAAAACACTTACGGGACGGCGGAAGCGGCACACGGGTCAAGCGAAGCTAGTCAGAGCCCACTAGACCCCAGGGATGAGGCGCAGGAGGATGCCTGCGGGTGGAGGAGGGCCTCGAACACGCAAACAGCAGCGTGGTCAGGGGACAGAGGCAGGAGGCAGAAGGTTGGTGCTGCGGTCGTGGGGGGCGAGCTCAGGACCTGAAACAGGTCAGAGGTCGCTCACTCGCGACGCGCAGCGCCAGCCATTAAGAAGGGAGGGGGGAGGGAGGAGCAGCTGGGAGGCGGGAGGCGGGAGGGAGCGGCAAATGGGGGCGCGAGAGGGGCGGGGCCGCAGGGAGGCAGCGGCAGGGAACGAGGAGCGCACAAGGGGCAGAAACACTGAAAAACGAGCAAAATACGAGCAGATACAATAAGAAAAATCACACAAACAGAAAAACAGTATGGCACAATTTACGATCGGGGAGACGGCAATCAGGGGGGCCCAAAGGGGGCAGAAGCGCCGGCGGCGAGGCGCTGAAAAAGCGAGAAAACTGAAAAAACACTTACGGGACGGCGGAAGCGGCACACGGGTCAAGCGAAGCTAGTCAGAGCCCACTAGACCCCAGGGATGAGGCGCAGGAGGATGCCTGCGGGTGGAGGAGGGCCTCGAACACGCAAACAGCAGCGTGGTCAGGGGACAGAGGCAGGAGGCAGCAGGTTGGTGCTGCGGTCGTGGGGGGCGAGCTCAGGACCTGAAACAGGAACACCACCCATGCAGGCTGAACCCACAACACGCTCTGACACAACCATATGCTTCACATGAGAATGGCCACGGAATAAAGGCATACAACATATTGTGCTTGTATGTCAACATCATGTGTGAAGCTGAACAAGTGGCTGCAATCTCACCATTTGACAAGTTAGAGGGCTAGATCAAACAGAAAATTATGGTGTGTGCTGCTGTGCAAAATTAGGTAGCATCACGCACCGTTGTATTAAAAAAGGCAGGGATGCACCATATACATGAGAATAGTGAACATGTGGCAGTGCAAAAATCTAAGGCCATCCCAAGGGTGGTGTCATCAAGGCCTAACGAGGAGGCATACATGTATTTCCCCTTGTTTATACGTTTCTATGTGTTCTGCATTCTGCACCACACATAGAGAAGCCATATTGCCATGAGTGATTTTGTATGTGCAGGAACAGACACCTTCCTACACATAAACAAACAAACCTTTAAACGGTGACGTCCTTGCACGATGTAGTGTCAGCGCAGGGGACAACACAGGGGAGTGCCATATGCAAATGAATACAGCGCATCCCTGCGTTGTGCAATTTATGCTGCGGGGCGCTGCCACTCTGAGCGCAGCATTGCATTCCCTCATATTCCATTAGTAGTGGGCTTGACCCATGTGTGAGGGACAATGCTACATATAAGTACAACCATAACTTTGGGTCAGTGACATGTCAGTGAACCTTCAGTGGCAAATACATTATGTCCCATGTCTGTAGCCGATGCAATACAATATTGATTTTACACTATCTGTCCTAGAACCACTCCATGCACCACCTCCAGTTGCAGGGATGATGCACAGATTTGCGGGGTCTCCACAGGAACCACCCAGCTACTAACACACACCACCAGCCAGTACTCACACAGTCCTGGACTCCGAGGACCCAGGAATCAGCTTTAGGAGGATAGTGGTAGGAGTCTAGTTGGAGTTGGAAAAGCAGGTTCGGGAGGAGTGGAGACCATGGCAGGCAGCCTAGAGGGAGTGTAGACATGCCTCGGTCCAAATAAGGACAACTCAGCTGCCATCAGAGGCACCCACTGCCCGCTATGTGGAGTCCAGCAATCTCTGGCAGACATAGCTGTTGTCTTGAAGGAGAGCCTATGACAAATGCCATCCTAAAATGTCAGCAGCATGCAGAATACTCTGGACTCCACACAGTGGGAAGTGGCCTCCCTCAGGGAGAACATAGCTGCCTGCCACCGTGATGTTGTTGCGGTCTTGAAAAATCAGCAGATCCTCCTTGCAGCAGTGATGCCTTATGTGTTGCCACAAATGGCAGCTTCTCAGTCCTTTGACTCCACATCTCTATCCCCTGAAGTGTGTGTGGCCCCCTCTACCTCTACAACTGCATCAGCCATGGCACAGGAGGCACCACTCACATCAGAGGATGAAGATGTAGAACAAATTACATTACCAATTCAAAGCACCCGGTAGCACCAGTCTGTTCCACATGGCCAGTTTCTCCTTAGTTCTGGGCTTAAGATCATGCCAGTGTTGTGACAGTATGAAATGTGCCGTCTTCACCTAACCACTGTAGAAATGTCTGCTATGTGCTGCTATTGTCTCTACCATACAAAAAGGCAATGTTAGGCACTCCTCACTAATGAACACTACTCCTACCATGTCTCATGACATGTACCTTAACCCTGGACTCCGATTGTGCTACATATGGCAAACATTACTCATGGGATCTATGAAATGGATATTGTATAGAAATCACAATAACAATTGCACCTGTAAATAAAGCATCTTGTACACATGTAGCATTTCTACGTTTACTGTGATCCATCTACTAAAAGTTTGCATTGTGTCAATCTATGTCAAAGTGTACAAAATATCAGTACATGAGTGGATGACTGTGTAGGAAGTTGGCTCTGTATGTGCTATTTCAAAGTAAGGAATAGCATGCACAGAGTCCAAGGGTTCCCCTTAGAGGTAAAATAGTGGTAAAAAGAGATAATACTAATGCTCTATTTTGTGGTAGTGTGGTCGAGCAGTAGGCTTATCCAAGGAGTAGTGTTAAGCATTTGTTGTACATACACATAGACAATAAATGAGGTACACACACTCAGAGACAAATCCAGCCAATAGGTTTTGTATAGAAAAATATCTTTTCTTAGTTTATTTTAAGAACCACAGGTTCAAATTTAACATGTAATATCTTGTTTGAAAGATATTGCAGGTAAGTACATTAGGAACTTTGAATCATTTCAATTGCATGTATACTTTTCAAGTTATTCACAAATAGCTATTTTAAAAGTGGACACAGTGCAATTTTCACAGTTCCTGGGGGAGGTAAGTTTTTGTTAGTTTTACCAGGTAAGTACGACACTTACAGGGTTCAGTTCTTGGTCCAAGGTAGCCCACCGTTGGGGGTTCAGAGCAACCCCAAAGTTACCACACCAGCAGCTCAGGGCCGGTCAGGTGCAGAGTTCAAAGTGGTGCCCAAAACGCATAGGCTTCAATGGAGAGAAGGGGGTGCCCCGGTTCCAGTCTGCCAGCAGGTAAGTACCCGCTTCTTCGGAGGGCAGACCAGGGGGGTTTTGTAGGGCACCGGGGGGGACACAAGCCCACACAGAAATTTCACCCTCAGCGGCGCGGGGGCGGCCGGGTGCAGTGTTAGAACAAGCGTCGGGTTCGCAATGAAAGTCAATGAGAGATCAAGGGATCTCTTCAGCGCTGCAGGTAGGCAAGGGGGGGCTTCCTCGGGGAAACCTCCACTTGGGCAAGGGAGAGGGACTCCTGGGGGTCACTTCTGCAGTGAAAGTCCGGTCCTTCAGGTCCTGGGGGCTGCGGGTGCAGGGTCTTTTCCAGGCGTCGGGACTTAGGTTTCAGAGAGTCGCGGTCAGGGGAAGCCTCGGGATTCCCTCTGCAGGCGGCGCTGTGGGGGCTCAGGGGGGACAGGTTTTGGTACTCACAGTCGTAGAGTAGTCCGGGGGTCCTCCCTGAGGTGTTGGTTCTCCACCAGCCGAGTCGGGGTCGCCGGGTGCAGTGTTGCAAGTCTCACGCTTCTTGCGGGGAGAGTGCAGGGTTTTTTAAAGCTGCTCCTTTGGATAAAGTTGCAGTCTTTTTGGAGCAGGTCCGCTGTCCTCGGGAGTTTCTTGTCATCGTCGAAGCAGGGCAGTCCTCAGAGGATTCAGAGGTCGCTGGTCCCTTTGGAAGGCGTCGCTGGAGCAGAGTTCTTTGGAAGGCAGGAGACAGGCCGGTGAGTTTCTGAAGCCAAGGCAGTTGTTGTCTTCTGGTCTTCCTCTGCAGGGGTTTTCAGCTAGGCAGTCCTTCTTCTTGTTGTTGCAGGAATCTGATTTTCTAGGGTTCAGGGTAGCCCTTAAATACTAAATTTAAGGGCGTGTTTAGGTCTGGGGGGTTAGTAGCCAATGGCTACTAGCCCTGAGGGTGGGTACACCCTCTTTGTGCCTCCTCCCAAGGGGAGGGGGTCACAATCCTAACCCTATTGGGGGAATCCTCCATCTGCAAGATGGAGGATTTCTAAAAGTTAGAGTCACCTCAGCTCAGGACACCTTAGGGGCTGTCCTGACTGGCCAGTGACGACTCCTTGTTATTCTCATTATTTTCTCCGGCCTTGCCGCCAAAAGTGGGGGCCGGGGCCGGAGGGGGCGGGCAACTCCACTAGCTGGAGTGTCCTGCGGTGCTGTGACAAAGGGGTGAGCCTTTGAGGCTCACCGCCAGGTGTTACAGCTCCTGCCTGGGGGAGGTGTTAGCATCTCCACCAAGTGCAGGCTTTGTTACTGGCCTCAGAGTGACAAAGGCACTCTCCCCCCTGAGGCCAGCAACATGTCTCTAGTGTGGCAGGCTGCTGGAACTAGTCAGCCTACACAGACAGTCGGTTAAGTTTCAGGGGGCACCACTAAGGTGCCCTCTGGGGTGTATTTTGCAATAAAATGTACACTGGCATCAGTGTGCATTTATTGTGCTGAGAAGTTTGATACCAAACTTCCCAGTTTTCAGTGTAGCCATTATGGTGCTGTGGAGTTCGTGTAAAACAGACTCCCAGACCATATACTCTTATGGCTACCCTGCACTTACAATGTCTAAGGTTTTGCTTAGACACTGTAGGGGCACAGTGCTCATGCACTGGTACCCTCACCTATGGTATAGTGCACCCTGCCTTAGGGCTGTAAGGCCTGCTAGAGGGGTGTCTTACCTATACTGCATAGGCAGTGAGAGGCTGGCATGGCACCCTGAGGGGAGTGCCATGTCGACTTACTCATTTTGTTCTCACTAGCACACACAAGCTGGTAAGCAGTGTGTCTGTGCTGGGTGAGGGGTCTCTAGGGTGGCATAATACATGCTGCAGCCCTTAGAGACCTTCCCTGGCATCAGGGCCCTTGGTACCAGAGGTACCAGTTACAAGGGACTTATCTGGATGCCAGGGTGTGCCAATTGTGGAATCAATGGTACATTTTAGGTGAAAGAACACTGGTGCTGGGGCCTGGTTAGCAGGGTCCCAGCACACTTCTCAGTCAAGTCAGCATCAGTATCAGGCAAAAAGTGGGGGTTAACTGCAACAGGGAGCCATTTCTTTACACAAGCCCCCCCCAGCCCACAGGCCAGGAGACTCAGCCAAGGCTGGGAGAGTCTTCCTAGTCTGTCAGGCGAGGAAGAGTAGAGGAAATAGGCTGGGTTGTTGCAGGGCCTACTCTGCCTTACATCCTCCTGTTCAGGTCATTCCCTCTGAGGAACTGACCCACTTCCACAGTGATAGGACCTAATCTGAACTGCCTCTTGTCTGTGCTTTTTATGTCTTCACCCATTCTCTCTATTTTGGGGTTAGAGGTATCCACCTCTGCTAATCTTATCTTAGCCAGGGACACCCCTAGCTTACCCAAAGAGGTTACCCAGAGCTGGAGTAACCCCACCATGACCAACAGGGTCAGGGGGCCTAACTTGCTATTTGGCATGGGGTCAGACCACCATGCCAAGGATAGTGCAGCCATAAAGGCTAACACCCAGCAGAGGCCACTGACAGCTGTCAGTGCCCAGAACCACACCTTTAGCTCTTCACCTACAAGGGAAGGGGCTAAGTTACAGGCTTCTTTGGGTTCAGGGTGCCTGTCTGCTGTATTAGAGTGGGAGGTTACCACATCTTGTAGTAAACACCCTTCTTCCACTCTTTCTTCTGTTAGCTGAGGAGCCACCCACTCAGGCTTAACAGTTGCCTGACTAGCCAGGACTTCTTGTGGGTCAGGTTGAACTTTATCAGAGCCACTTTTGGAGTTTTCCTCTACTGGAGCAGAATCTCCTTGGCTTGCTGGAACCTTGGCTAAAGGTTGTCCACCTTTCCTACTCTGTTTCCTTTTCTTTTTCTTCTGGGGCCTACTTGCATTTACTGCAGAGGCAGGCACTCCAGAATCCTTGGGAGAGGACTGGCCCTGGACCAGTTCTTCTCTTAGGCTCTGACTAACCTCTGGGTAGTCATTTCCAAGGAGACAATCAAGGGGGAGGTCTGTACTGACTACCACCCTTCTCCAGCTAAAAGTTCCACCCACTTCTATGGGCACAAAAGCCACAGGCCTATTAGTGACCCTGTCTGGACTAACTCTTACTCTGGCCATCTCACCTGGGAGGTACTGGTTTGAGAACACCAGCCTGTCATGCACAATAGTGTGACTGGCACAAGTGTCTCTCAGGGCAGTGGCTGGGATTCCATTCACCTGTAGGTGGTGGAAGTGTCTACTTCCCTCTGGAATCTCCAACTCACCTGTTGGGCCCTTTTTCCAGTTGAAGGCTATGAAGACCTCCTCATCTGAGGAGTCATCCCCAATGGCTACACTGGTCACCCCTGGGATTTTGCTAGGGGGTTTGTTTTTGGGACAAGAAATGTCCTTGGTGTGGTGCCCTGTCTGTTTACAGTTATGGCACCATGCCTTAGTGGCATCCCAGCTCTTACCCTGGTACCCACCTTTGTTTTGGGTTGTGTCTCTGGGCCCACCCACCTGGTCTGGTTTTTGGGGGCCTACAGGGGACTCTTTTTCTTTGTTTCTAGTGTCACCCACTTTCTCCTGGGGAGGCTTTGTAACCCCTTTCTTTTGGTCACCCCCAGTGGAAGTTTTGGTTACCCTAGTCTTGACCCAGTGGTCTGCCTTCTTTCCCAATTCTTGGGGAGAAATTGGACCTAGGTCTACCAGATACTGATGCAACTTTTCATTGAAGCAGTTACTTAAAATGTGTTCTTTCATAAACAAATTATAAAGCCCAACATAGTCATACACTTCATTTCCAGTTACCCAACCATCCAGTGTTTTCACTGAGTAGTCAACATAATCAACCCAGGTCTGGCTCGAGGATTTTTGAGCCCCCCTGAATCTAATTCTATACTCCTCAGTGGAGAATCCAAAGCCCTCAATCAGGGTACCCTTCATGAGGTCATAAGATTCTGCATCTTTTCCAGAGAGTGTGAGGAGTCTATCCCTACACTTTCCTGTGAACATTTCCCAAAGGAGAGCACCCCAGTGAGATCTGTTCACTTTTCTGGTTACACAAGCCCTCTCAAAAGCTGTGAACCATTTGGTGATGTCATCACCATCTTCATATTTTGTTACAATCCCTTTTGGGATTTTCAACATGTCAGGAGAATCTCTGACCCTATTTATGTTGCTGCCACCATTGATGGGTCCTAGGCCCATCTCTTTTCTTTCCCTTTCTATGGCTAGGATCTGTCTTTCCAAAGCCAATCTTTTGGCCATCCTGGCTAACTGGATGTCCTCTTCACTGGAGTTATCCTCAGTGATTTCAGAGATGTTGGTCCCTCCTGTGAGGGAACCAGCATCTCTGACTATTATTTGTGGAGTCAGGGCTTGAGAAGCCCTGTTCTCCCTAAGTAGGACTGGTAGGGGGGAATTTTCCTCCAAGTCACTATCTTCATCCTCTGTGTTGCCATCCTCAGAGGGGTTGGCCTTTTCAAACTCTGCCAACAGCTCCTGGAGCTGTAGTTTGGAAGGTCTGTGGCCCATTACTATTTTCTTTATTTTACAGAGTGACCTTAGCTCCCTCATCTTAAGATGGAGGTAAGGTGTGGTGTCGAGTTCCACCACATTCATCTCTGCACTAGACATTATGCTTCTAAAAGTTGGAATACTTTTTAAGAAACTAAAACTGGTTCTAGAATCTAATTCAAACTTTTAACAAACTTTTAAACTCTAAAAGAAATGCTAACAGGGACTAACACAAGGCCCTAGCAGGACTTTAAAGAATTTAGAAAACGTTTCAAATTGCAAAAATCAATTTCTAATGACAATTTTGGAATTTGTCGTGTGATCAGGTATTGGCTGAGTAGTCCAGCAAATGCAAAGTCTTGTACCCCACCGCTGATCCACCAATGTAGGAAGTTGGCTCTGTATGTGCTATTTCAAAGTAAGGAATAGCATGCACAGAGTCCAAGGGTTCCCCTTAGAGGTAAAATAGTGGTAAAAAGAGATAATACTAATGCTCTATTTTGTGGTAGTGTGGTCGAGCAGTAGGCTTATCCAAGGAGTAGTGTTAAGCATTTGTTGTACATACACATAGACAATAAATGAGGTACACACACTCAGAGACAAATCCAGCCAATAGGTTTTGTATAGAAAAATATATTTTCTTAGTTTATTTTAAGAACCACAGGTTCAAATTTAACATGTAATATCTTGTTTGAAAGGTATTGCAGGTAAGTACATTAGGAACTTTGAATCATTTCAATTGCATGTATACTTTTCAAGTTATTCACAAATAGCTATTTTAAAAGTGGACACTGCAATTTTCCCAGTTCCTGGGGGAGGTAAGTTTTTGTTAGTTTTACCAGGTAAGTACGACACTTACAGGGTTCAGTTCTTGGTCCAAGGTAGCCCACCGTTGGGGGTTCAGAGCAACCCCAAAGTTACCACACCAGCAGCTCAGGGCCGGTCAGGTGCAGAGTTCAAAGTGGTGCCCAAAACGCATAGGCTTCAATGGAGAGAAGGGGGTGCCCCGGTTCCAGTCTGCCAGCAGGTAAGTACCCGCGTCTTCGGAGGGCAGACCAGGGGGGTTTTGTAGGGCACCGGGGGGGACACAAGCCCACACAGAAATTTCACCCTCAGCGGCGCGGGGGCGGCCAGGTGCAGTGTTAGAACAAGCGTCGGGTTCGCAATGAAAGTCAATGAGAGATCAAGGGATCTCTTCAGCGCTGCAGGCAGGCAAGGGGGGGCTTCCTCGGGGAAACCTCCACTTGGGCAAGGGAGAGGGACTCCTGGGGGTCACTTCTGCAGTGAAAGTCCGGCCCTTCAGGTCCTGGGGGCTGCGGGTGCAGGGTCTTTTCCAGGCGTCGGGTCTTAGGTTTCAGAGAGTCGCGGTCAGGGGAAGCCTCGGGATTCCCTCTGCAGGCGGCGCTGTGGGGGCTCAGGGGGGACAGGTTTTGGTACTCACAGTCGTAGAGTAGTCCGGGGGTCCTCCCTGAGGTGTTGGTTCTCCACCAGCCGAGTCGGGGTCGCCGGGTGCAGTGTTGCAAGTCTCACGCTTCTTGCGGGGAGAGTGCAGGGTTTTTTAAAGCTGCTCCTTTGGATAAAGTTGCAGTCTTTTTGGAGCAGGTCCGCTGTCCTCGGGAGTTTCTTGTCGTCGTCGAAGCAGGGCAGTCCTCAGAGGATTCAGAGGTCGCTGGTCCCTTTGGAAGGCGTCGCTGGAGCAGAGTTCTTTGGAAGGCAGGAGACAGGCCGGTGAGTTTCTGGAGCCAAGGCAGTTGTTGTCTTCTGGTCTTCCTCTGCAGGGGTTTTCAGCTAGGCAGTCCTTCTTGTTGTTGTTGCAGGAATCTGATTTTCTAGGGTTCAGGGTAGCCCTTAAATACTAAATTTAAGGGCGTGTTTAGGTCTGGGGGGTTAGTAGCCAATGGCTACTGGCCCTGAGGGTGGGTACACCCTCTTTGTGCCTCCTCCCAAGGGGAGGGGGTCACAATCCTAACCCTATTGGGGGAATCCTCCATCTGCAAGATGGAGGATTTCTAAAAGTTAGAGTCACCTTAGCTCAGGACACCTTAGGGGCTGTCCTGACTGGCCAGTGACTCCTCCTTGTTATTCTCATTATTTTCTCCGGCCTTGCCGCCAAAAGTGGGGGCCGGGGCCGGAGGGGGCGGGCAACTCCACTAGCTGGAGTGTCCTGCGGTGCTGTGACAAAGGGGTGAGCCTTTGAGGCTCACCGCCAGGTGTTACAGCTCCTGCCTGGGGGAGGTGTTAGCATCTCCACCCAGTGCAGGCTTTGTTACTGGCCTCAGAGTGACAAAGGCACTCTCCCCATGAGGCCAGCAGCAGACAGTCGGTTAAGTTTCAGGGGGCACCACTAAGGTGCCCTCTGGGGTGTATTTTGCAATAAAATGTACACTGGCATCAGTGTGCATCAGTGTGCATTTATTGTGCTGAGAAGTTTGATACCAAACTTCCCAGTTTTCAGTGTAGCCATTATGGTGCTGTGGAGTTCGTGTAAAACAGACTCCCAGACCATATACTCTTATGGCTACCCTGCACTTACAATGTCTAAGGTTTTGCTTAGACACTGTAGGGGCACAGTGCTCATGCACTGGTACCCTCACCTATGGTATAGTGCACCCTGCCTTAGGGCTGTAAGGCCTGCTAGAGGGGTGTCTTACCTATACTGCATAGGCAGTGAGAGGCTGGCATGGCACCCTGAGGGGAGTGCCATGTCGACTTACTCATTTTGTTCTCACTAGCACACACAAGCTGGTAAGCAGTGTGTCTGTGCTGGGTGAGGGGTCTCTAGGGTGGCATAATACATGCTGCAGCCCTTAGAGACCTTCCCTGGCATCAGGGCCCTTGGTACCAGAGGTACCAGTTACAAGGGACTTATCTGGATGCCAGGGTGTGCCAATTGTGGAATCAATGGTACATTTTAGGTGAAAGAACACTGGTGCTGGGGCCTGGTTAGCAGGGTCCCAGCACACTTCTCAGTCAAGTCAGCATCAGTATCAGGCAAAAAGTGGGGGGTAACTGCAACAGGGAGCCATTTCTTTACAGACTGTAAGAAACTAAGCCCCACACTAGGATCCAAACAAGAGGAAGCTGAATGAGGGTGTCGTGGGCAACAACCAATTAACTGTGTTTACTAAATGCTTTGAAGTAGATATACAGCACATATGGCTCATTACCCGATCAATTATAATTAACTCAGATGGGAGCACCAGTACAACTGGTTTGTGTGGAACAGGAAAAGCTAACCTAATCAGTGATGGCCACTTGTCAGTGATACAGAATACAGTTCAAAAATTGGGAGTTGTCAGATGTACCACACTTACCAACATTGAATTAGCAGGACCCCACCAATTACAGGTGAAGTATCATGTTTACCTCTCCAAGATAAAGATTACATACACATTGTGAATGGCTGGATCACAGATTGGCAAATGTATGCACTAGTAGACAGTATGTAGCTGCAATTCTGACAGCTCCTTGGTCATGGGGTTGCATTTGGGAATCCTGGGAAATCAAGACAGTAAGCATGCCCTAGGCCATTCCCCCAACTTGGCCACTGCACTCATGACAAGCCCTAGACCCAATCAATTACAAAACTAATTAGGCTAAGATGAACAGTATTTAATTTTAAAACCATCAAGCAAATGAAAACCTAAATCCTACCCTAATGTAAACTAACCTTTACTAACTATCCTTAAATTAAACCTACATCTATCTAACCTATTCTAAACTTGTCTTACAAATGTAACACCACACACTAAACATTGGCCCCCCACCCCACTTTAGAGACAAGATACAAGTAGGGGAACACAAACTATGAATACACATGTACTAACTTAACCTATGGCCTAAAGAAATATATATATATAACATATGTATATATATATATATATATATATATATATATATATATATATATATATATATATATATATATATATATATATATATATAAAAATACAAATTCCCCAATATAACCTCCACCTAACCCCCAACAATACCAAAATGTAGAAAAAAACTACCCCCACTATACTTAACCTAACCTATGCCTATCCTACACTAACCTAAGACTACACATCTAAAACCCCATATAAAACTATACAAAACAGTAAAAGGGAGGGAAATGAACTGGGGTGTTGTACGACACTTTAATAGTTTACTTCACTTTTTTTGAAAACTTTTTCTTGATGTATCGCAATAACTTGCGGCATCCTCCTCTAGTTTGATCACTCTGGCCAAACTCTGGCCAATGTACCTCCTCAGGTTCTGCTCAAATTGATTAGGGACTACTGCTGCAGGTGTCTCTAGTGGTGGCTGTGTGATCACTGGTACAGCTGATGTTGAGGGCTGTGGGCCAGCTGTGGCCCCCTGCACCCCTGATTCCTTGTCTCCAGTGTCCTTTTGTGGCTGTGTCAGAGGTCCCCCATGGGCAAAAGCACACCATTCCGCTGATGCTTTTTGCCCACTCGGCAGTAGACATTATCAACCCCCATTATGTGGCGGTATCGTACGGCCCTCTTATGGAAGTCTCGCCTCTGTGCTTCAGTCATATTGGCTGCTGAAACATGAGGAGAAGCAAGCATCGCTATCAGCATTGTATGGAGGTTGCACAGACATATAATGCACACTGCAACAGCAGATAACACAATCAGTCCAACACACATTCCTCAAAAATGACATACTCCTCATCTATGACTATTTCGTACCAGCCATCATCAGTATCATGTACATGTCACTGGGATGACGGAAATCTACTTGTAACAACAGGGCCCAGAGCTGAGTGGACAAAATTGTCCATAATCAACATTAGTGTCTTCCTGTGTCCCTGTATATAAGGGGGGCTGTGCATGCATCCGTCACCTCAACACACCTAGTGAAACATCAATGCTTGCCCAGTCATCATAGAGGCAAGGTGTGGGCAATATGATAGGGGGTCACGGAACTTTCCACCTGCTATTCTGAGGTTTGGTTCATCAACATTAATGTGTCTTGTTGTATGACCTGACCTGAGCATACGTAACAAGGGGACACGCCATTGCCCATGATGTGCCCACATGTACAACTGAATGTAACTCCCCAGAAAGTTTGGCTTTAAGCCTGAGCTGCACATCAGAGTTGTCAACACATTCCAGAACTGAAGCCCCCTACCCTGTGCTATGTAGTGATACATGTGTTAAATGGCACACACGTGGCTATGTGGGTTCCCTCAGGCCCACTGTGAGTTTGGCACTGTAGTGGGTGCTGCAACAGTATCCAGAAACATTGTACATCATTTGCACATTCATGTCAGACATTATCAAAGTACCAGGTACCCACACAGCATTCACATCATATACATTTGTGATGTGACTCACATCACACACAAACATCATGGTGGAAGAACCATGTTGTGAAAACTGCTTGAGATCTGGTGTAGAAAGAATCGTAGACTTTTCATACAACCATCTGGAGGTTAGTTGTCTACTAAATGTATACACTACTGATTGTTGAACAGCACAATATGTCTCCTTGCAATACTACAGACTCGTTATATCTAAAGGGTACTGAGGCACCTGTGGTGTATGTGTCTCCTACATAAGCTCCCTAGAGAGCTCTGCAGATGTCACCCACATCTGTACCGTCTTGTCAGTAAGTGTAAGCTATGTGTGGCACACTGTGCTGACAATGGTGCTGTGACAAAGTGGTTGTAAACAGGTATGCTATGTACATAGACAGCAGCACTGAGAACTATCATGATAGACACCAATAACTAACTGGCCAGCCATAATAATTCCCAATACACAAAATTCCATGCCAGCATACGTTGCATCTTGAACTACATGCAAGCAAGTTTCATTGCACAACATTCCAACATAGATGACGTCACTATCCATTCTCCAATGATATCAGATCATTGGTCAGGCAAAACCATCTTTTATAGCATTCCAAACTTCAGACTGACTCACACCAAACCCTGAATTAGCACACATGATGTAAAAGATGACACTTGCTGGATGCACCAGTGTCTTACAATCATGCAACCTCTCCCACAGTGTAGGGTGCTGGTCTCCACCTGTAAGACATGGATGGAAAATATTGTTAAGTGTAATTCGGACATTGTAGTAAATGGGTGGCATTATACACTGTTAACTTGTTAGGCTGAGTGAGGACGTCATCCTAATGGTAGAGCTGAGCAACTAACAAACATCTGCGATCAGTCATCCACACATAGTCTCAGATAAAGTAGACCCACACAACTACAAATCATCATTGTCCCTGATACTCCTGTGGTGCTTCTCAGTGCACCATTAATACATGGCATTGTCATGCAGGTGTCTGTTATCTCTACACCTCCTTGACCATATGGGTCTGCTTGACACTGTGCATTGCATCTGAGGGGCGTGCAATGGTTTTTGCAGTGGCTGTCCCATTGTGACACCCAGAGCACTCATTCCTGCCACTGCCGACGATCCTTGTGAGGTGGTGGAGGACCTTGCTCCACTGCAGCCGCCGACCCTCTGTGGAGTAGCCTAGGATTACCCAGCCACGAAGTTGCCACATCAAAGAGAGGTAGTGCTATACCAGCTAGATGAACCCCCCAGTTCATCGGCAGACATCTGTGGCATCCTCCCCTTCCCAGACATACTGCAAATGCAGTTCAGCTGAAACAAAAAAATAAAAGTAAACCAAACCCCTAACCCTACTACCTCAACCTCAACAACTATTCTACCCCAGGCAGACACCCCACAATACAGAGACAAAAACTGTACAATGACACTACAAAAGGCAAGTTTTAAGACAACTAATGATCACACCTACCAGACACAGCACAAGAAACACTCTGAAATACACTAATCCACCTAAACACCAAATCCACATACCCTCACTCAGTCACAGACAATAAGACTGTGAAGTGAAAGTGAACTCACTGTACCATATTTGGAGGCAGGATGTCCTGTTATATCACTTCCTGGGTGTGCGCGTCACATTTCCAGTCATCCGTAATTTTTTTGACGCATGACGATCATGCGCCTTTTTCTCACCATTAGCGTAAAAAGGCCTCTTTTAGCTTAGGTCTAATGTATGGTATATGCATATGCGTGAACAATTGTGACGCATAACGGTCATGAGTGGATTATACACCATAAGGCGTTCAGAGGCATGTGTAAGTGTAATTGCCGCTCAGAGCCAAGGCGTCAATTTACAAATGCTGCAATGTGTAGTTTATCTGTTTGCGTCATAATTTTTTACGCATGACTAATTTGCATAGGTTTTTACATTGTAGGCCTTGAGTGCACAATGATTAACTTGATGTGTTACATGGGCTGTACAAGAATGTTGTATATGTGTTATGGCAGCAAAATATGTGGTGGCCCATGTCCAACACATCGTAAAGCATCAGACAACTGTAGGAGGCTGGCCTGGTTTGTAGTGGGTACCTTGGGTACTAACACCTTACACCAGGTCCAGTTATCCCTTGTTAGTGAATGTAGTAGTGTTCTAGCAACTTAGGCTGATAGAGGTAGCTATAGCAGAGCAGCTTAGGCTGAATTAGGAGACATGCAAAGCTCATGTAATACCACTTATAGTTACACAGTACTTATACACTAGTAAAGACAATAATCAGTGTTACCAAAAATAAAGATATTTATTTGGGTGACACAGTACCAAAAATATCTTAGAGACAATACTCCTTCTGGAGGTAAGTATTATACACAATATATACACTAGACACCAACATTAGACAAGTAAATAGTCACAGAACAATGCAAAAAGTAGGAAAACCTATAGAATGCAATGGGAGAAAATAGGTCTAGGGGCAACACAAACCATATGCTAAAAAAGTGGAATGTGAATCACGAATTCCCCCCTAGACAAGTGTAGTGTGTGCAGAATCGCTGGGAGAGTAAGAATACAGTAAAGGTAAGTAAATTACCCCACCCCAGAGCCCAGAAAAGCAGGAGTAAATAACTGCAAGTTTCCTTAGGACACACTACACCTCATGTTTGGGATTTTGCAGCAGGCAACCAAGTCAGCAAAGAACAACTGCTGGATTATTGGACCTGAAGTCCTGCAAAGGAAGAGGACCAAGTCCAGAAGTTAAAAGAAGTTCCAGGAAGGACAGGAGACCCTGCCAACCCAGAAGAGGGTGCAAAAGATGATTCCCTGGTTAGTTGAAGACTGCAGAAATGCACCCTAGGAAGATGTCAGAGGGTTCCTGCATGATGCCAAAGATGTCCCACGGCGTGAAGATTGTTGCAGATAAGATTTCGTGTTGGAAGGTACCAATAAGCCTTGGCTACGGCAAAAGTGCATTTTTATTCAAAATGGCGCTGGATGGACCCAGAAGGGACCTGGGAGCCTCAACTTTGTGTGAGGAGGAAGAGGGGGCTCCCAGTACTTTAGAGAGCCCTCAGGATGCCATCCAGCACCCCCAGAAGCCGCAGGATCTGGGTTCAAAGGAGGTGCAAAATGTAGTTGATGCAGCACAACAAAAGAAGGTCCCACATTGCCGGAGAAGACCTCAGCGAGTTGAGCATCACGGGGTGGAGTGCTGGGGACTTGGGCCAGGCTGTGCATGAAGGAATTTTTCAAAGAGTTCACAGAGGTCTTAGGAGGTGAAGAAAACACAAAACACAGGGGTACCATCGTTCTCGGGAAAAGCAAAGCATTCTGCAGCACGCATAGAAAGAGCAAAATGCCAGACATGATTGTTTACATGCGGAAAAGTGTCCCTTCTGACACATTAACAATCATTTGAAAATGAAGCTTTGGCACTTCTGTGTGTGCTACATTCTGCAGCGCACACAGAAGTGTCAAATCGCCATTAGTGATTGTTTATGTGCAGGAAGAGACATCTTTCAACACATAAACAATCAATTCTTCAATGCAGACATCCTTGCACGATGGTGCAAGGATGCCTGCGGTGGTGATGGCAGCTAAATTTAGTACCAGTGCAGGGGACAACACAGAGGTGCACTGTATTCAATTAAATATGGCACATCCCTGCATTGTGAAAATGACGGGTGTGCCGCACTGACAATTTTGGTGCAGCATCGCACTCCGTCATTTTACCATAAATATGTGCCTTTGTTTGTTGTTATCTATTCTTGAACTAATTTCTCCACCCACACCTCACCATCAAACTTTTCTTTTATTGAACCATTCAGCCCTGTCTCCAGTCTTTCATCTATCCATTCAATGATTGGACAAGGTTCTTTGAAATGTGTTGCAAAACACACCATGTTTGCAAAATGTTTCAAACATTTCTTTGCGGGAGAACCCCATCACCACCAAAATCCTCCCCTGGCAGTGGTCAGATATTCTTGCTGCACTTTCTCTCTACGTGTAGATTGAGGGCAGGTCTGATAAAAGTTTCCAGGGCTACTTTGAGTTCAGTCAGCGTCTCACAAGTACCAAGTAGCAGTCTGCATGGAGCTGCAAGGTACTTGCATAACAAAAAAGATATTTTGAAAGATGCTAACAAAAAGAAACTCGGGCCTGATTTAAAGTGGGAGGACAGGCTTTAAACTGTCAGGTCTACAGAGTAAATTACGCTTTCGCCTTGATGGAGCACCTGTCCTCCACATTTAGAGATGTCAGCTGGCCCTGTTGTTCACTGTAATCAGAAAAATAGACCAGAAGAACGAAACGCAATTTTTAGGGTCGAGTCTGCGTCGCATGCGATTGCACATGCGTATCGCTTACGAAACGCTTTAGGAGTTAGAAAAGGGCTCGGAGCTCCGTCCACATCACATCAGTGTCTTTCATTGGTTCGTGGGCTTACCTGTTAAAATCTGCTTGCTTTCATTAGTGAATGACACGCATACGTTATGCCTTGTCCGGTGGTTAGCCCTCCCCGAGCACAGTGACCAATTACTGTAAACTTATGTGGCTCACTGTTTCCCGTCATATTTGTGGACTACTTTTTCTCTATTTTCGCAGCGCGATCTCCCTTGGCAGAAGTCGAGCGTTTTGCATAATATTGACCCTGTTACATAGTTAATTGCACTTTTGCTGGTTACGTACATAATTGCACTTTTGCCGATAGGTTTCATTACGAGTGAACTGTAGCCGCGCGATTGCGCTGTTTTTTTCTTTCAACGTGGCAAGAAAAATCAGGTTGGAAGTTTAGAACTGGTAATAGCTGTAACTCGTTTTAAACTGGAGGTATTTCATAGGCATGTTATTTCAATATTTCATTAATAATGTTCAATACACTTTTATTGGAAAAATACATTGGAATTTATCAAATTAACTAGAGACGTCAATCCTGTTTTCATGTCCCCACGTGACCCCCCATTTGCCGTAACAATCGGCCTTCTTCCTACACTTGCAGGAGTGCACATTTCCTACTCTAATGAAATACATTTTATGCCTGTTTGCACCATTCAGTTCAGTCCAAAAAGGCTTTAGCCAATTAAAAACAAAGAAGATGGACACACAAGGTTCTGGATCATTGATTTGGTTCCCGCCCCCCGTGTGACATACTACAGCATGCTTTGCACTGCTGAGGTACTCCCACAACCTGAGCCCCAAATATTTGCCATATGAAGGTTTCTCACTAGTGTCACATTTTACAAATTGTTTGTGGTCAACCTCTTACGTGCATTTCATTAACACCTGTAATAGCACATACAATGCACAGCAAGAACCTCCTGCTGCAGTGTTTGCCAACAGCCAATTAAGGAGAGATTTGTGGTTCTGCCATTAGGCTTGCATCTGTCAATTACTGCCGGCTGCACAGTGATGCATGATGCTGATGCAATTACACTTAGGGTGTCAGCGACTCACCAAACACAGGCGCTGACTGAGACAGTTTCACTGCAGGAATAACAGAACATCAGAAACCACATAAAAACTGTAAATACCCGGACAGTAACAATGACAAGTCCAATAGCTTTGGCGCCATTCTACTTTTTAAGTGCACTGTTTGTACTGGAAATCTAGGAGAGCCAAGCAAGGGAGCACATTGTACACCTGCTGGATGCGGGCGGACACAGCAGTCTGAAAATAGCTAACAATTTGCATGATTGAGGTGGGCAGGTCAGCAACCTCACAGAGAAAGGAAAATCACTGTTTGTGGATTCACAGAATAGATACTCTACCATTCAAAACAAGCTTTTGAACTTTTGCCCGTCTTTCACCTTATTACAATGTGTTTTGGAAGTAATTTCTACAGAAGAACTTCAAAACATCAAGGATTTCCTGCACGCCCTGGCGATGTTGCCTTGAGTGAAGCTTTGGAAGTCTCTGTGTCATGTGTGTTTTTATTTATGGCCAGTATTGTTGTTATATGTGGCTCAGCATTATAGTCCACATTAAAACAACAAATGCAAGCGTGAAGTTTTGTGTACTGTAGAGTCTGACCTCAATTACTTCAAGGTGCTCTCAGTTTCCATACTCAGTAAGACGAGGTAAAGTGAAATAGAATGACTTGCCCAATAGCACACAATGTGGTCACAACGGGGAAGTAAGTTTTAAGCCCAGATTTCTTGGTCCCACGTGGTGTAATTTAGCTACCAGACAAATAGATCGACTTCTTCCCGTTTCACAACAAAGAACAAAGCGTTGTGTTTAATTGTCTTTTTACCATGGCCTTAATAAAGCTGGCTTGAAAATAGATGCATTATATGCTACAGAAACCGCACAGTACACAAGCAGTTTTCAAGAAAGAGGTTGTTTCAGTTAGTATTAAAAGGTGCAGAATCACAAACGAGAATGGGTATTCGGAACACATAATGCAATCCAGCAAACTACATAGTTATAAATGTAAAGGATTCTTTTTCCACATTGCAAACAAGAATAAGGAAAAGCAGGGCACTTATTAATGTTATTTTTAGGTCGTATGTTAGCGTTCGGCCTGCTGTATACTTTTAAGTATACCATAGAGTGAGTTCCAGTGTTTTCATTTGCTAGTTGCGGTGTCCTTCAAAAGTTCTTGCTTGCGAGTAGTCAGTTCTGCCTCTTTGTCCTGCCTTTTTTGACTTTGGGAGCAGAACAAAGTACTGTGTAATTATGCTATGTTCTGTTCATCTCTTCTGTAAGGGACTTTTTTTTTTGCATTTGTCTGTTTCACTTCAACACTGGTTGTTTGTTCAGTCCCTCCTCCCCACCAGCTCCCTTTGCAAACATAATAAAACAGAAGGGGGCTTTTCCAGGGCCAGCTTGCTATCCTCTCACTGTTTTTTTATGTTGTGTAAACATGATTCAATTTCTCGTGCTTATTTTCAAAAGGTCACAAAACACGACCCATGAGTTTTTGCGAGTTGAGCTCTTCAGTTTATTGTTTTCGTCCCCATGTGCGCTGATCGGCACAACGGGTCTCACATTTGCTCGAGTTAGAGCTATTAGCGTTGTAAACTCCTAACTGGACTTTTCTTGCCAGACCAATGAAAATAAAAAAAAACGCAGCGCAGGGTTTACATAGCGCGATCGCGCTGCATTTTGTTTTTCATTTGTGTGGCAAGAAAAGTCCGGTTAGGAGTTTCCAAAGCTAAGAGCAACGGGTCTCGCATTTGCTCGAGTTAGAGCTATTAGCATTGTAAACTCCTAACTGGAACTTTCTTGTTTCTATTTTATGTTCTGCTCAGGAACTTTTCTTTTTTTTCTGCACTTCACACATGAAAATGTATTTTCAGTGGCTACAGGCATGCTTTCATCTTGTTTTGTTTCCTGCTCTTGTGTGGCCTCCCCCACCACCCACCCCTTCATTCTGAGGTCGGGGCAGTGTTCTAAAGCCCCCAAGATTCCTAGGACTCGGCATCTGCTTTCAGTACCATTCCTTCCCCCTTTCTGAAGCCTTGTTTTAAAGTGTATATTAATGTGAACAACAGAAGGGCACCAGAGCAACCATCCGAAGCAACAACACAGAAAAAAGGCTTCACCACAAAGGGACCCTGGAGAAGCGAGGGGAGTGCTTGTTCCAAGCGCGCATCTGTAAAATAATACGGGAACTGCACATGGAGTTTGCCTACATCTCTGCACTGTGAGTGCGACACCCCATATCTGTGCATCATGACTGAGCATCACAAAACCCTCAGGCTGCATCAGAATTACACCCAACCTCTGTGCGTTGTCAGTGTGCACCTCAAAAGTCAGTGCGACCACTTCAGTCACATCTCAGAACTCACGGGTGCCATCATTGCCACCCACTCACTTCCCTGTCAGGCAAGCATTTCAGTGAAACGAAAACATATGAACATATATATATATAACACTTATAACACTCAACAGATGTGCACGGAGATGCCT
This sequence comes from Pleurodeles waltl, assembly GCF_031143425.1. NCBI lineage: Eukaryota > Metazoa > Chordata > Amphibia > Caudata > Salamandridae > Pleurodeles > Pleurodeles waltl. Next base: position 432,520,851 of record NC_090448.1, read on the forward strand.
TTCTTGACAATATAGCTTACTCAAAAGATCCTGAGTGACACCTTTCTTTAAAGATTTGTATTTAAGTAATCAGAAACCAAGCACGACACACACATGGATGCCCTGCTCGCTGCTCCTGAAACAGACAACTCATCTGGCTACCCTCACGTCCACAGAGTAATTTCTGTCTGCACTGCATAACTTACAGCCTGGGCTTTAAGTGGACTTGCGGGTCCAGCCAGTGCTCAGCACTGGCAGTTCTAATAAGCAGGTGCTGAGACAGATCCCTATCATGCTTGCTCTCACCCTCAGAGTGAAAAAAAATGGTAACTCTTTAGCAGTACCACCCTGTGCTTCCTTTGATGTAACTTCAGAGACTCCTTACAGTTCTTTCACAGTCTCATTTTGGAGCTGAAGCATTGACAGAAGCAACAAAATACCAGCTGGGTGGCGCACTAAGAAAAGCAGATATTTTTATCTTAGGTGTTTTTAAGTCATGACCTTAATTACCTCAGCCATCCCCCTTTGAGAGACAGTGCAGTTTTTTTCATCCCATCAAAAGCTCTGATGAGAAGAAGGTAAATTGAAGCACTTTAGGAACATGCAGGCCCACTGGAATTATGTGGCAGGAAAGGACCAAATTATGAGGCAGGGTTGAACAATTTATATGGCAAGAAAAATCCAATTAATAGCTCTAACTCTCCCAAATGCAAGACCTATTGCATTGCAAATGCTTGTTTATGATGTAATCACTTGCTTCTCCCCGACAAAAATTTCAGGAGAAACAATGACCTCACTGAGATGCCCCAGTGTATGTGAAGTGCAGCTTGGAGCAGACTGCACTCAATTTCACTTTCATTTAATTCAATTTCAGTGGATGGAGTTCAGACACAAAAGATGCCTTTCAACTGTTGCTACCCATGATATAGCTTAATTGTCAGAGGCTCCTCCATTAGAAGCAGGCAGCTGTATTTTTGTAGGTCTGGCCTACCAGAATGCACAAGCATCCTACTTATGAAACCTGCTGTAAACTTACAGTGATAATGTAGCCCACAAATTGCTTACCACTGGTTGGCTCTGTCATTTAAGGGCTTGCTGCTTCTTTGATGGCAAGCCTTCCTCTTGTGTTTGTCTCTTCCCTGAAATACAGCTTCTTTATGTTTCTGTTGATTGTATGACTTGCATCCTTTTGCTGCTCAAACTTTGAGAACTACGTTTTGGGGTTGAGCGCACGCAAGCGCTCTAGACCATGTTGTAATCTCTATGTGGGCTTCTAACCACACCCGTGTCACGCCCGTCACTTTCATTAGTTCGTGGGCTTACCTTTTAAAAATCGATTGATTCCATTTGTGAAAGGCATGCATATGTCATGCCTTCTACAGTGTTTAGCCCTCCTCGAGCACACTGGTAAACTGCTGAAAACATACGAGGCTCAGAATTTTCAGCTGGTTTCTGGACTACTTTTCATTTCCTGAGCTGCGCGATCTCGCTGGGCGGAAGTTGAACGCTTTGCATGACATCAACCCTGTTTCATGGATAATTGCACTTTTGCCAGTAACATGGATAATTGCACTTTTGTCGATAAGTTTCACTACTAGCAAACTTCTGTTTCCTTTTCTATGTCTCTTTCATGCTAATGGTGGCCATCGGCTCGTAATGTGAAACTGTTTTACTTTTCATTATCAGTTTATTTGTCAAGGAAAGTCCTGTTAGGAGTTTACAGTGCTAATACCTCTAACGCGTCTAAACGCGAGACCCATTGCATTGCAAATGCTTATTTTGTTTTGTTGGGGCTTTTAAAAGCTGCTTCAATTATGTCTGTGAGCTGACCTGCCTTCTACCTCAGCTTCTGGCTCTGACTGCAGACATTGTGATATCAACTATAATAACTTAAAGTCAAGTTCTGACATATTTTCTTATAATCAGCAACTCAGTGTGTCACAAGTCGCTGATCAAAAAGAAATTAGACACTGCTGTTAATTCAGGGGTTTCTCAATCCATTGTAAAATAAAATACTCAATGTTTAGCCTGAGAGGGCATTCAGTAGACTGCAACATTTACTATTAGGGCATCAGAATTGTACACTCAGGCCCAGATCTAGGAAAACGTAACACAAAAACAGTGCAGTAACCAGTTGCTGGTCTGCGTTGTGTCACAGGGAGAGAGCAGGAGAGTGTCATATGTACATAGATATGACACCCTCCTCTCCTCTCACTGTGCAGAATTTTGCTGAGGAGAGCCACGCACACATGTTTGCGTCATAGTGCAAAGGTGTGCGCGAGTCGAGTATAGTGTTTGTACTGAAAGGGCATATTTCCAGTACAAAATACTATGCTTAGACTGATTTTAAAGCCTTGTCTACGTTATATGTCGTGTCCTTAATTTTTGGTGCAAAACCCTGTCTGCTATTGTTAGTAAAAAGAGTTTTGCGTCAAAAACCATGGGTGATACCACAGGCGCGGCCATGCGCCAACCAGGTCACAAACCCCACCCCACTTCCACCCCAGGAGTTCTTGTTTCGATTACGAACACCAAAAATAAACTAAGTTCAAAATCAATGGCAATAAACTAGAATCAGGTACAACAAGAGCTTGAAGGAGCTTAGACAAATCTCTGATTTGCTCCTCTTGCATCATCTGTGCTTATGAGGATTTTCCTATCTGTCAGACTATACCTGACTGAAGCCCAGGTGAGAGAATCTCATGAGTTTCTGGTTTGGCGGGACCTTTTTGCACTCACTTTGGAAATCTGGATAGGGTTTTGAGTGGCCTAACTGGCTAGTGCACATGTAGCAGTTTCTCCAACCAACCAACACGTTAGAAGGAATTGTAAATATATTTCGTAACTCCCTGATATGTTCATAACAATTATTCATATGTATGCATTAACTGTGCATTTAACATTGCATTAATACTGTGCTGTGAATTAGTCACCCATGTCTTTCTTGTGTGTCTGACTGAGTGAGATTCTTCTGCTCCAATGATCTTGCTAAGGAGGTATGGTGGTCTTGCTAATTTCTACCTTTTGCCCAATGAATGTTATAACTTTTTATTTTCTCCTTTCACACGTGGTGTTTACACTGAATTAGGGGCAATTAGGCAGGATGATACCAGGAATGTTCTGCACTAAACATTGTAGGAAATGCTACTGTGACCAATGCATTGTTAGAGTATGTGTTTTAATAAAAATTTTAATGAATATTCATACATTCTGAAAAATGGATTTGTGTAGAACATGTAATAATGTAGAGAAAAATGAATGCACGCATTTGAGAATATGACCACATGAGTGGCCGCCAATATTCACAAAGTGGCCTTATTAATGGCTTCTTAATATGAAATATAGAGCTTATGTTTGATTAATGCAGTAGTACATCATATTAAGGGTTGTGCATTATGTATTAGCTTTATTAATTGTACGCCTAGTTGCATGACCTCATGTCAAGCTGTATTTCTGAACCGATTGATAAAGTGTCTGCTTAGAGAATTAAATTGTGATTTTCCACTGTGCTGTCTTAATGTGCTCGTAGCTAGAAGTTTTTCTCACAAGAATTGCTTGCTAGAAGATGCTGTTCTTGCTAAATGCAACATTGTAAGTGTAAAGTGTAATGTGTGTAAGACTGACCTTCTCAGGAGAGAACAATGACCACACTGATTGGAGTTTAAGCTGCAACAATATTTTTACCTGATGAGCCGGATGATGAGAACGGTACAAGAGGAGCCAATCATAGACATGTGAACCGAGTACTGGTAGAAACTGTAGATTTGAAGTTTTAGTTTTATTGGACAAAGAGTGAACATGCAAATCCATTGACAAATAGGAACTCGGGTAGTAGTTTTAGGAAACCTAACTTGGCCGGATAGCACTGAGAAGAAACTGCCATGGCGCTTTTGCCTTTTGCCAACTCCATTATTTCTTGAGTGTCTTCAAGAGAGACATGCTTAACTTTACTGCTTAAAGACTTAGCGTTTCCCGAACCTTGCTGCTGAATCTTGATCCCTTGCTGACTGAACTGATGTCCTGATGATGAAGACTGTCACAGCTTACTGATCCAAACTGAGGATAGGTATATCATCTATGGGATTGTTTACTATGTCTATTTGCTTTTGTTTATAAGTACCAACCGTGCAATTTTGATAGAGCCAAAGTTAGATGTTTTTCCAAATTTGTGTTGACTAAATTGTTTGCATGAAGCCCAACATGCTGATGCTAGTCTGGTGACAGTTAGGGTCCTCACTAATGAAAGTTAGCTATATGGAATAACAGTTGATGTCTCTTCTTTGCTGAATCTAAATGTATGTGATATAATTTGCGCAATTGTTCTTGCTAATGATTTGCACTGTAACTTTAGAATATGTTATTGTTCAAGTTTGATTAGATTGCGTTTCTTTCGTAGATTTGGTCAACCCGTGTTGTTTCTGTATGCTTATCATTTGATATTAAGACTATCTTACTTGACATTAGCATTGCTAATATAGGGAAATAAATATTCAAACTTTTACAAAAAGGTGTGGTTATTCATGATGGAAAGGTCATGGTGTGTGATAATTATTGACTTTAATTAATTACTAATGCTATTGATTATGATTGATTATTTATGTTAATGATTGGTTATTAATTATTGCCCTGCAGGTACTGGATACATGGTGGGAACATCTTAAATGCCAGTCAAAAGCTTCATCGACCTATATGCGTCCCCTTGTAACTTTAATTGTGAAGGTCTGACGCGCCAATAGCATCAAACCACTGATAGATTTGTTTCTCCTATAGCAGTGCTGCCAGAACTAGTACCCCAATTCATGGATTGCCTAACCAATAAAAGGAGGGCACCTACATTACGGATTAATGTAGCTGCAGAATTAATTTACTCCTGGCCATAAAGAGATGACCCACTGTCTCCGGAAAGAGTATCCCTTCCAGTTGCTGGCGAGTACTGCCCGGGTTCCACGAGGCGAGAAAGCTTCCCGGACTCTCATTAATTTTCTCATCCTCACTTCACATCAAAATTATGTCAGCATCATACTTGCATCCATTCCTATTAAGTGCCAAGTTAGGTACACAGTTGCCATCAGTGTGAATTGAACCGCTGAACTGTGAGACCTAGGAACAAATCATGGGCATGGAGGTCTGAAAGAGTTGGCTAAGCAAGTTTGGTATGTACCTATTCAATACACAAACGCTCCATAAAGTGCATGCTTCTTAAAAAAGGGTCCATCTTGTTATTTGTCGTTTAAAGTTAAAGTTACATCATCTACTTTGCTTTATAACATTTCAGAGTGTATTATATGACTCACTAGAGCAATTCGTGAGCATCTATGAAAATGCACGTACATTTGTTTTCTACATTCACAGTAGTATTCTTGACTGTAGCTATTACCCTGATAATAATGGCAGCCTGTGTAATAGACTGTCTTTATTTCTTGAGTCTTAATACAGTCTCATTATCACTGTAGATCTCTCAAACGTACGGCCCTGTCTTTACGATGTACTTCGGATCGAAACCAATGCTTGTGCTTTGCGGGTATGAGGCAGTGAAGAAAGCACTGGTGGATCAAGCAGATGACTTCAGTGGACGAGGAAGTTCTCCGACCTTAAATATGGTCTCCAAGGGATATGGTAAATGTTTATAATTTATCACCCATCAGGGATAGTGTACCACTTTTTTTTGCAATAATGCTGTGAAAAAAATGAGATATGGGGTATGGGAGTATTGCAGAGGATGGGGTAAGGTTTGAGTCTCAAAGTAAGTTCAACAACCTGTGATTCTGGGCAAATGACTCAGGGCCTGATTTCGAGTTTGGCAGAGGGGGTAACTACATCACAAGCATGACTGATATCCCGTCTGCCACATTAAGATCCATATTAGCATTTGGAGATTGTAATACTGTGGACATTTTTCATGTTTGTTATGGAGTAATCCATCTGCCAAATTCTGAATAAGGCCCTTAATTCCCCTGTGCCTACAAGAAAAAAAAATGTGTCATGAAACTAGTGCTGATGTAAAGATGTAAAGCGATGAAATACTTTCAGGTCAAGTTCATGCTATATATATATATATATATATATATATATATATATATATACACACACATATAAATGTAAAATGATATTAGGAATCTCACAATAAGTCTTCATATTTTATTCAGGGTACTTTTAAGGGTGGATGGAACTGGTGGAATTTCACTCTACAGAATTCCGATGAATTACATAAAAACTCTGCAAGATTCTTCTGAGTTCCACCAACAGGTGCAGGTATGCATGTCGTTGTCGAATGGAACCAAGAGAGTGCGGCCATTCTTGTTGATTTTGCTGTGGCTTTGGTCAGTGCTTTAAATGGGCCGGTACTGTCCGGTACTGAGTACCGGCACTTTTTTATTTTGAGAGGGAGAGTACCGGCACATCTCAAGAAAAACGTAATACTTTCAATTGGAGAGTACCGGCACTTCTTAGAAACAAGCAGGTACTCTGATTCAGAGTACCGGCACTTTAAATTTTCCATTTCAAGCACTGGCTTTGGTAGAAATTCAACTTGAGAAGCAACCGTCTGACTGTGAAATTTCGCACATGTCTGTGACACAAAATCTCATCGGAAGTCCTCCTAGAGGGCAGATATCGTGCTAGAGGAGGCCACATTTACACTTTCTCGCCAGCTTACATTTCTGTAGCATTGCGGGAGAAAAAATTCCACCATGTGGCGATTGGAGGAATTTAGACAAACTCCATGTTACAAAAATAATGCTGATTCGCCAAATTCCCCAAGCAGAAGGACATTTTCTGCCTCAGCCCTGGTACTTTATTAAGCATTTAACATATTTGTCTATATATCCATTTACTTAGTTGAGTTCTGCAGTAGAATAAGTTCACCAAATCTTCACTACAGCAAGTTCGCCAAGAATACAGGTAGAAAATACATGCATACATGTAATTATGTGTCAGATCTCTCTTGTCATCTAGCTGGTCTTCCTTTATGGGAAAGCTTGTCCAATTCTTCTCCTTCAAACTTATTGCTATTTGTAAAGGTGTGGTACACATATCATTGATTTATTTAGCAATTGCTGATTCTGATCTGTGTTCTTTTCCTGCATATTTACGAATGGGGAGTAGAGGGGAATCAAGACCCACTCAAGGCTTCCCATCTTATGTGTTATTTTGAGATAATTAAGGTAACTTTAATTTCCGCACTCGCCATGCACAGCTAGTTACTCCACATGATATATAATTGATGATATATTCTATGCCATCTTTCATATTCTCATTGCAATATTTGCAATAAAACCATTGATGAGACAACTGTGCATGGCGAGGGCGCAAATTATAGTTACCATAGGGCATAAGTTTTAGTTACTTGAAAGAACTCTAAATATAACTGCTGAATTCCTATGGTTTTGTACCAGTAAATTCAGAAACTAACTATAATGTCGCTGTAACCTTTGTTTTTTTCAGTGGATTTCTATGATTTTTGTAAGGTATAGTAATTTTCATTGCTATTCGTGAAACCAACCACAGCAGAATACAGCCTTTGGCTGTGCATGGTGACTGTTGGCCACGGGGCCCGGCCTGTGGCCAGGTCCTGATACCAACCCTCTATAAACACCCAACCTTACACTGTGCACAGCCTTCTCCTGTGTGCAGTAGGGGTTGCCCGCAGGGGCTAGCCTGCAGCCAGTCCCTGCATCCAACCCCCATACCCACCCAACCCGATGCTGTGCACGACCCTTTGCCCATGTACGGCAGAAGTTGGCCTTGGCCCCACTGGCTGTGAGAATAGGTGTGAGAGGCTGTATCTGGGGGTAGAAGTGGCTGTCAGAGTGTCTCTCTGGGTGTGAGAGTGCAGTCATCAGTGTTTTAGCGGGTGCATTAGTTTATGCGCAGGTCTATGAGTAGGTGCATCAGGGTGTCAGTGGGTCTGTGAGTGGGTGTCTAATGGTCTGACTGGGGCTATGAGTGAGTGCATGAGGGTCTGAGTGGCTCTGTAAGTAGGTGCATGTGTTTCTGAGTGGTCTGTGAATGGGTGCGTGAGCGTCTGAGTGGGTCTGTGAATGGGTGCATAAGTGTGTGAGTGGGTGTGTGAGTGGGAAAGTTGATTGAAAGAGAGACAGAGGCAGTAAAAGAAAGTAGGAGGGCGAGAGATATAGTTTTTTAGGCTTTGATGTCTGATATACTTACAATGAGTTATTTGTTCCCAATTTAAAATAAATAATGTATATGTTTTTTTTAAATATAATATTTTTAAATGAGTCCAGAAGGACGCGAACCTCCAAAGCTGAATGTGAAGGTCTGTGACCCTCACACTGAGCTATGGGAATTTTTTTTATCTTTATTTGTTTTCAGCCTTTTACGGGCTATCTGGGAATGAGAGGGATGCCTCAAGTGCTCCCCCATGGTCCCTTCTTATTTATTTATTATTTATTTTGTAATTTGTTTTTTAAAGCCCATTACAGGCTATCTGGCACTGTGCCAATGCTTCAGCAAGCAGGGAGCTGCTTGCAGAGCTGCTCTCTGCTTGCCAGAGCATTTCAGAGACAAAAGCTTTGGATTTTGACAGCAGGACCTGCTTTACAGGTCCCGCTTTCAAAACCCAAAGTGTTTGCTGTGGCTTGACTGCAGCTTCAAACCTGCAGCCAAGCCACATCAAACAGCTGTGGGCACCCCCGGGACATAACAGGAGCCTGCCCTGTGGGGTGGTGGTCCCAGGGCCATCAGTGGCTCCCAGAGGGGAGACGGGCACCCCCCCACGAGAAGATAGACCCAGTGGGTGGTGGTTCCCAGGGCTTGGGTGTCCCAAAAGGACCCCCTTTTAAAAAAAAATATTTGCCCCAGGGGGTGATGGTCCCTGGGGCAGTGGGGAGTCCGCAAGCGCCCCGCATAAATAATACTGAAAGCCCTGGGGAGGTGTCAATCCCCAGGGCATTTGATGGGGCCGCGTGCCCCTTTGCAATTTTACAAATGAAAGCCCGGGGGAGGTGGTGGTTCTCAGGTCAGTGGGGGGACCACGGGCCCCCCCTGCATTTGTAAGAATGGGGTAAGAGTGGGGACTGCCACCTCCCCAGGGCAGTGGGGTGCTGCCCCCCCCACAGAAATAATAATGAAAGCCCTGGGGTGGTGACAGTCCCCAGGGTAGCGGGGGCTGCTGCCCCTGCATTTTCACAGATGAAAGCCCTGGGGAGGTAGCGATCTCCAGGGTAGCGGGGGGGGCATGGCCCCCCACTTATATTAAAATGAAAGCTCCAAGGAGGTGGTGGTGCCTGGGGCTGTGGGAGGGTCCCTCACTCAACATTTTTAATTTCCCTGGAAACTGGCCCAAATGGGGGCCTATAAAAAACAAGAGCAGGATACTGCGCTTGTTTTTTTTATATATATGCAGCGAATATCGTGATTTCGCAGGAACAAAATTATTTTAAAAAATGATGAGGTGTCAGGGTGTCTCTACCCTGGCCCCTTTTATGTTTTTTTCTGACTTTTTATCTGGGTGTCGGCTCAAGCTGAGTCCCAAGATGTCTGCCAACACTTCCTGGTTTGAAGCGTTGGCAGCTAATCGGAGCTGTCAATTTCCCTGCACAAGCTCACTATGTTCGCAAATACTTTGCGGCCTGCGATATACAAATGTAAATTTCCCTAAATTTCTCAAAAACTACTGAACAGATTTACACCAATTAACAAAAAGCACAATCTGCATACCAACAGCTAGCTTTCTGCCAAATTTGGTATGATTACGTCCAGTGGTTGGGGCTGTAGACGTGTTGACTGATCCAATAGGAATTAAAATGGGAAATGCAATGTTTTTTTAGACCCCTTTTTCTCGCTCCTGCTTGACGGATCACAGCAAAACTTTCCATGGCTGCCAAGAATCACCGGGCCACCTTGTTTGAAGAATTTTGTGAAGATTCATCAAACAGCACCAAAGATATAGGCAAATAAAAAAATCACTTTTTCTATGAAAACATGGTCCTAATTATAACAGCTTACTGGCGACCACCAGTAGGAAATATATATATATCAGCACAAAACATCCAACCAACAGGCAAAAAAGACAGGCACTCCAAAATGTGTGCAAAATATGTGCTGTTTATTGCAGCAGATTCAATTCGTACCGACGTGTTTCGGCTCAACAATTTTTTCTGAAGGAGAGCAAGCCGCATCATCCATGGAAATATATGCAGACAAGCAAACAACACTGACAAAATACTATGCGACATGCATGGTAACAACCACTTGATACACAAGATATATCAAAAAGAGCATTACATTCATCAATTCGTCAATGTTATAGCCACAAAAATTACAGAAATTGAAATAAAAATGCCTCAATTAAACTAACATTTTAAATAGATATTTATTCATCGCAATCTTTCCATAACCATAGGAAAAATCCCTCTCAAATCACAAAAAGTTGAAACAAATGGCAAGAGGCCCCTAAGTCATTTGGGGTGGCCGAGTATATTGTGGAGCTCCCCATTTTATCAAATCACTGACTAATGAAGTGTGAAAAAGTAATCAACCAACAATCCAAAATTAATCAATTGACTCAAATTGTGCTACTATACATAAATGTGCTCACAAGGGAGAGAGTGAAACCATATCACCCCTATCTCTTTAAGTATGTTTGTATGCACATAAATTTGAAGTGACTGATGATTCACAAATCAGATAAAAATACTACAGCACAATCAAATCCTTTTGGAGGTCATTACTAAAAACTCATAATGGAGAAAAACCATCATTGCAGTCTAGTTCATCAGCTACCTCATGGACAGAAAACATCTCACAGTAAATACTGTGTAGTTTTTCTAAATGTTACTGATACTTGAGAGAGAGAGAGAAGGGAGATGTTCAATCCACAAGTAGATCTAGGCCCATATTTATACTTTTTTAGCGCCGCATTTGCGTACTTTTGTGACGCAAAAGCGGCGCAAACTTACAATATACAATTGTATTTTGTAAGTTTGCGCTGTTTTTGTGGCAAAAAGTGGCGCAAACGTGGCGCTAAAAAAGTATAAATATGGGCCCTAGTTTCTCGTCCTTTTTCAACACTGGGGATATTTGGTATGAAGGTCCAGGATATACCTGGACTTAAGCTGCTTCAATTGCCTTGCTCTTTTACCACCTCCGAAGCTCCTGTTAATCTGTCTACTGCAAAGAAATTTAATTTAGACACATCACATTTATATTCTTGTGAAAAATGCCTGGCCACAGGATAAGTAAAATCCAAGTTCCTAATAGCATGTTGATGTTCTCAAAATATGTTTTTTCAATGGAAAGATCATACTTACAACATACATATGAATGCAAAGACACTGCCGGACATAAATACAGAAATCTGATGTACAACGTAAGAATAGGCCAATCTTTCTTACATGGCCATTAGAGGGGGAATACCCTGAGGTGTAAGATATGTGTCTGCAGGCCTTGCATTGTCCACATTTGAAGAATCCCCTGGACTTAGGTAACCAAGTATCATCCTTATGGATCCTAGTGTGGTAATTATGGGCCAGAGTTAGAGATTTGTTGATGGATTACTCCATCACAATTGGGGTGGATATCCCATCTGATGTACTCTAAATCCCATAGGATAGAATTAGGTTTAGAGTTTGGCAGACAGGATAGCCATCACTTTTGTGATGGAGTAACCCAATCGCTGAGTTCTAAATCAGGCCCCTTGTGTCAAAATGTCACCTAATGATTTGCCACTTCCATATCTACTCTATGTTTTTAATGGTAATCCAGGGCCTATGACTGTGTCATTTCTCAGGATAGACCACTGTTTATTCATCAAACTTTTTATTTTTTTGTGGGAATGCATTGTAGGGGGTAATTGTAGGAAAGTACCATCTTTCTTGGCATGTTACCCCCATTTTTACATGTATGTCACTATGTTTTTGCCTGTCTCACTGGGATCCTGCTAGCCAGGACCCCAGTGCTCATAGTTTGTGGCGTGAATGTGTATTCCTGTGTAGTGCCTAACTGTGTCACTGAGGCTCTGCTAATCAGAACCTCAGTGCTCATGCTCTCTCTGCCTTTAAAATTGTCACTATAGGCCAGTGACCACTTTTACCAATTTCAATTGGCATTCTGGAACACCCTTATAATTCCCTAGTATATGGTACCTAGGTACCCAGGGAATTGGGGTTCCAAGAGATCCATATAGGCTGGCGCATTTCTTTTGCCACCCAAAGGGAGCGCAGACAAACCTTTAGACAGGACTGCCATTGCAGCCTGAGTGAAATAACGCACATGTTATTTCACAGCCATTTTCACTGCACTTAAGTAACTTATAAGTCACCTATATGTCTAACCTTCACTTGCTGAAGGTTAGGTGCAAAGTTACTAAGCACTAGCAAAGGTGCCCCCACATAGTTCAGGGCCATTTCCACGGACTTTGTGAGTGCGGGGACACCATTACACGCGTGCACTACATATAGGTCAATACCTATATGTAGCTTCACTATGGAAACTCCAAATATGGCCATATAACATGTGTAAGACAATGGAATTGTCCCCCTATTCCAAATCTAGTATTGGGGATCCAATTCCATGCATCCCAGGGGCTCCACTATGGACCACAGATACTGCCAAACCAGATCTCTGGGGTTTTCTCTGCAGCTACCACTGCTGCCACCCCACAGACAGGGTTCTGCCCTCCTGTGGTCTGGCTAGCTAAGTCCCAGGAAGGCAAAACAAAGAATTTTCTCTGAGAGAGGGTGTTACACCCTCTCCCTTTTGAAATTGGTGTTAAAGGCTGGAGAGGGGTAGCCTCTTTCCAGCCTCTGGAAATGCTTTTAAGGGCACATATGGTGCCCTCCTTGCATAAGCCAGTCTGCACAGGTTCGGGGAACCCCAAGTCCCTGCTCTGGCACATGACTAGACAAAGGAAAGGGGAGTGACCATCCCCTGTTCATTACCACCCCAGGGGTGGTGCCCAGAGCTCCTCCAGTGTGTCTCATACCTCTGCCATCTTGTTTCCAGAGGTGTGAGGGCACTCTCGAGGCCTCTGAGTGGGCAGTGCCAGCAGGTGACGTCAGAGACCCATCCTGATAGGTGCTTACTTGACTAGGTGGCCAATCCTCCTCTGAGGGCAATTTAGGGTCTCTCCAGAGGGCGTTCCCTCAGATAAGGACTTGCAAGAATACAGCAGTACTCCTATGCACTTCTCTCTTCGACTTCTGCCAAAGATCGACCGCTGACTGCTCCAGGATACCTGCAAAACTGCAACAAAGTAGCCAGAAGACTACCAGTGTCATTGTAGCGCCTAATCCTGCCGGCTTTCTCGACTGTTACCTGGTGGTACATGCTCTGGGGGCTGCCTGCCTTCACCCTGCACTGGAAGCCACAAACAAATCTCCCGTAGGTCAACGGAATCTTCCCCCTGCTACAGCAGGCACCATACTTCAGCTTCACCGGTACTCTGGGACCCCTCTCATCCTGATGAGCATGACCCCTGGAACACAGGTGGAGGACCCAAGTGACCCAGACTGTCCAGTGGTCCAACTGTCCAAATTTGGAGGAGGTAAGTCCTTGCCTCCCCTCTCCAAACAGTAATCCTGTGAACCGCAGCTACAAGGGCTTCTGTGCACATTTCCAAGAAATCCTGCATGCAGAGCCGAGCCTAGTTCCCAAGCACTCTGTCCTGCGATGCTCAGCTCCCTGGGTGGATCTCCGGTGTCGTGGGACTTCTCTTTGCAGTGTTGAGATGACCGCCGTGTTCAGACTTCTTGTACCCATGTTTAAGGACTTCTGTGGGTGTTTCCTGCTTGAGCATGGGCTCTCTACATTGCTGAGGGCCCCCTCTGTCTCCTCTCCCAAGTAGCGATATTCTGGTCCTCCCTGGGCCCGGTCAGCACCCTTTTTCTTTAAACGCAACTCTTGCAGCTAGCAACGCTTGTTTGCTGTATTTGCCAAAGAATCAACTCTGCGTCCTCCAGCACGCCGTGGGACACCTTCTGCATGAATAAAAACTTCCTACCTCCTTTCGTTGTTGCAGAATCTTCAGCTTCTTCCAACCGGAGGCAGCCATTTTGCACCTTCATCTGGAATTTAGTGGGCTCCTGCCCCCCGGACACTTTTGAGACTCTTGGACTTGATCCCCTACCTTTGCAGGTCCTCAGGTCCAGGAATTTGTCTTCACTGCTTTGCAGTCTGTTGTGATCCTTGCAAAATCCTTTATCACAACTTTAGTGTGCTTCTGGGGAAATACTAGTGTTTTACTCCTACTTTCCAGGGTCTTGGGGTGGGGTATCTTTTACACTCTTAGGGCCTCATTCCGACTTTGGCTGGCGGCGGTTGCCGCCAGCCAAAGGGGAACCGCCACTTGGTCAAATGACTGCGGAGGACATTCTGGCTTTCCCGCTGGGCCGGCGGGCGCCCGCCAAAGGAGCTTCCGTTGCTCGCGGCCCAGGTGGTCTAGCACCTCCAGGGTCAGAATGAGGCCCTTAGTGTTTTCTTACATTCCCAGCATCCTTCTACGCACTACACTAGCCTAGGGGTCAATACGTGGTTTGCATTCCACTTTCTGAGTATATGGTTTGTGTTGCCCCTAGGCCTATTGCATCTAGTGTTTGCACTACTTTCTGACTGTTTTACTTACCTGATTTGGTTTGTTGTGTATATTTTGTGTATGTTACTTACCTCCTGAGGGAGTATATCCTATGAGATATTTTTGGCACATTGTCACTAAAATAAAGTACCTTTATCTTTTGTAACTATGAGTATTGTCCTTCTTATGATACAGTACCTATATATGACATGTCTCCTAATTCAGCCTTGGCTGCTCTGCTATAGCTACCTTTATCAGCCTAAGCTGCTAGAACGCTACTACTCTCTACTAATAAGGGATAACTGGAGCTGGTTCAAGGTGTAAGTTCTTTTGATACCCACTATAGGCCAGCCCAGCCTCCTAGAGTAATCAACTGTATACAATTATCCTTCAAAATCCTGTCATCATTAGGCTATAGAAGTTGACCCCTGGAAAGGACTTCTGCCTTCTTTTCGGCAGTATTCAGGACCTTACCAGTGTACCCTCTTTCTCTAAATCTTTGTTTCATCTGTGTTTTATGATTTGAAAACTCAGTTTCAGTGTTACATACTTTTTTAGTTCTCCGTATTTCCCCATGGGGGATACTGTCAATTAGATGTCTTGAATGGTAACTTCTTTAATGTGTACACTATTTCCTGCTGTTTCCTTGCAATTTGTAAAGCTTTCCATTTTCCACCCATAACTTCACATCAAGAAAATCAATTTCGGCAGTACTCATTCTAGTGGTGAACCTCAAATTAAAAAGGTTTTCATTTAGCTTTTCAAAAAAATACTATGCTTCATCTTGGAAAGCATTCCAGAATATAAATAAATCATCGATGTATTTGGTACAAAATAATGACATGCTGGGTGTATTTCCAATTATCCTCCGCCCAGGGCACTTGCTCTTCCCGCCAGCTCATCACGAGAATCATGAAGCTGGGGGCAAGATTTCTTTTTCCAACAAAGCATTCTCTGTTTTAGAGTCACAGTACCTGTATTAAAGTTCGCTGCTCCACTGGCATTGTTCAAGCTACCACCTTCCTCCATGCCACTGAAAATGTGTTTGACTGCTTAAATCCTGACCAAGTCATTGTCAGTCAAATACACTTCCATTATTCCCGTTAGTGTGGCACACACTTGTTCCGCCCACACCAAATTGTAAATCTGCTCGGTTGTGGTCTCTGCTGCCAGTTAGTAAACCTGAATAAGGTCACAGGGAGACAGTCCACGTGAGTCAGTGCAACCATATAGACCCTTAATGCATAAAAGTTGTCAAACTCGATGGCAGCTGAAATCACGTTACTCAGAAATGCATTCCAATGCCACAGTAAGTGGTCATGTCAACCTGGTTGCTCCATGGCTGGTGCGACTTAACGCCGCAATATTAGCACAATACTGCAAAGAACAGCCACAGAAGCACTCCAAGATGTGTGAAAAATATGTGTCATTTAGTGCAGCAGATTCAATCCGTACCAACACGTTTTGGCTCAACAAGCCTTTCTCAAGGCTACCTAGTTTCCATAGATAGGACATTTTTGTTTTGCTAATAACTTTGGAAGCATTTGATGAATCTTCACAACATTTTCAAAAGTAGAACAACAGTTAGTTCAGCTGCTATCTTGAAAGTTTCGGGGTGATTTGTCAAGTGGGGGTCAAGAAAAAGGGGGAGGCCCCAAAATGTGCTTTCTTCATGTGATTCCCCCTTAGGGATTTTAGACAAGCCATTGGACAAAATTGCACCAAATTTGGCAGAAAGCTAGGTCTTGGTCCAGAAAGAACACTTTTTGTACTTTGGTGTAAATCTGTTCAGTAGTTTTGGAGATTTAAAAGAAATAAAGATTTATGTATATCTAGGAATGCAAATCCACCATGATGAATCCACAAATTCAAGCAAGGACCTGATTGGTTGACTGCAACCTGAGAGAAAAGTTGCATCTGCCATTTTGTCTATCCGGTCGCTATGGGGGGAAGATAAAAAGTGACATTAGGGGTCAGGATAGAGGTATCTTGAGCCCATAAGACTGATGAAGGGATCTCTGAGGTACCCACCATGGGCAAGGAATTGGCCAAAACCTTAGCTCTGGTACGTGAGGATCCACAGATCCACTGCGGTGCTTCGAGCAACCCCCCAGTACAAATCTGCAATGGATCTGCAGATCCAGAGCCCAATAGAAAAAATACACTCACGCATCAACCCCTGTGTGGAATTGGGTGCATGCCAGACCCTGCAGTCAACCCACGGCTGTATATGGCTGAAGGCTGTGCGTGGCATGAGGTTGGCTGCACGCAGTTTGCTGGCTGTAAGGCCAACCTCCCTCTCAGTTAAAAATATAGAAATTGACAGAAAAAGAAAGGTTACAGGGACGTTGTACTTAGGAAATAGAATTTAAAATACCTTAGAAATTCACAAAAAAAAAGGTTACAGGGAGATTATAGTTAGGTTTAGAATTTACACACTCAAAACCATAGAAATTCAGCTGCTATATCTAGAGTTATTTCAAGTTACTATAACTCATGCCATAAGGTAACTATAAGTCACGCTATCTTCATGCACTGCTGATTGGCCTGCATTTTACATCAGTCAGGATATCTTCTATGACATCATTTATAATGTTACTGTATCATTTGCAGTCAAATTATTGATGAGAAAACTGTGTATGGCGGGGGTGCAAGATATAGTTACCTTAGGGCACAAGTTATAGTTACGTGAAATACCTCTAACTATAACAGCTGAATTTCTACGGTTTTGTGTGTGTAAATTTTGAACCTAACTATGACGTCCTTGTAGCCTTTGCTTTATTAATGAATATATATATATATATATATACATATATATATATATATATATAGTTAGAATTTTGTTACCATAGGAAATGCCTTTTTTGGTTTGCTAATAACTTTGGCGCTGTTTGATTAGTCTCCACAAAACTTGCCAAAAATAACTTGTTTTTGCCTAGTTTGCGCATTGGAGAGTTTTGAGATGAGTCCTTAAGTGAGTGCTGAGGAAAAGGGGAGGTCCCCAAACAAAAAATCCCCATGCAATTTCCAGAGATGTTTCTAGGATGCGATAGCACAAAAATACTGCTGATCGGAATTTCACCAAATTTGGCAGGTACAAAGCAAGATGTTGGTCCAGGAAGCGTGCTCTTTGAGATGTTGTGTAAATCCATTTAGCAGTTTTAGAGAAACTAAGGTTCAAAATGTTTAGATATCTGGACAGTTGGTGTCCAAATATGCTGTAATTGGCCAACTTAAAGGGGACTAGTCAGTCCCGATTGGTTGGTGAAAAACTGAACAATATGGTTCGGCAGTTATTACAAGACCCAGGGACTTGGTCCCTGTGTTAAAAAAATCAGTTACAAAGTGGTCAGGGTGAGCACACCCAGACCCCAGAAAGTATGTGGGAGATCCCAAAGGTAGCTTTTATTGGCTAGCCACAACATGGATAATATGTTGTGGCAGCCGTTATAGGACTTGGGGACATAGTCCACATCAAAATGCATTGTACTAAATGGCAGGTTTTGAGGGTCACAAAAAAAGCTAATATAAAGTTGATAGCAGATCTTAGTTACAATATAAATCGTTTGATTTAGTACCATACTCATTTTAGGAACTGGGGTGTGTTCTAAAGTCATTTTACCCTGTAAAAACGCTGACCCTCTGCTGGAATTTCATTGACCATGTTTGAGAGAAACTGTTTTCTCTCATGATTTTCTCGAGGAGATTATGGAAGGTTCTCCAGAAGCTAAAATAAGAGCATATTTTCCGTAAATTCACACTATTTTTCTCAGCCATGTGAGAATAAAGTCTGGTATTCTGAGCAAAACTTGAACTTCTAACTGTATCAGCAAACTTCCAATTGATTCCTCTGTGCTCTACTGCAGCCTCCAAAAGTGTTCTTAAAAAACAATAGAGAGCTAACAGTTTTACTTATGACAAACTTGTGGCTGTCCTGAAGCCACCTTGATTGAAGTAAACCAGCAAAACTTAAAACATTTCCTTTAGAAAGGAACAAAATGAGGAGGTTCATTTTGCCATAGAAAATATGCTTAGGGGCATATTTAAGAGCCGCTAACGCCATTCCAATGCCACACTAGCATAATTTGTTAATGCTAATGTGGCGTTAGAAGGCCAAAAACACCACGCCATATTTACAAAGTGGCGCAATACATGCATTGCACCACTTTAAAACCCTTTCCTGCATTGGGGAATATTGAAGAAAAGTGGTGCTGTACACAGTGCAGCGCCACTTTTCTTGCGCCGATTAGCACCCCCTAACACCACCATGTGTGCACCGTATTTAAAATACGGCACACCATAGCGGTAGTTAGGGGACTAGCATCAGAATTTTTGGCGCTAGTCCGGAGCTTTGCAGTATTAGCGTAAAAAATGGTGATGCTAATCCTGCAAAGCTCATTGAGGCCCATTGTAATCAATGATATGCCTCCTTTTAACGCCTACTCTGATCAGGCGTTAAAAGTGCCCCAAAAAAACTAGGATCAATCCCGGATTCCCCACTTGGCAAATTGTGTGTTTCTAGGCAACTTATTTATTTCACTTTACCTTCTTTTTCTTCATTATCACATATAAGAGGACCTTGAGATACTTGACTTCAGCATGTATGCTGTACGAAACCTTCTTCTGCCAATATTTAATGAACTATATTATTGTCCATGTAAAAATACTAACCCTGGCCACCCAAAGAGTGCAGATTACAAGTGACTTGCCTCTTAGTTCACTATTGCAATTGTTGTCACTATGGGTGGAAATAAGGATGAATGCTTCTTAAATTAATGTTTGAAAAATATCACTTTAAAAAGAATACTTCTCAAGCACTGATATAATTTGATGTACTAAGATGAAACGGTTCAGCATTGTTAATGAAATGCACTTTTTGAATTTTTAAGAGAATATCATATTTTCATAGGTTTGTTGCAAGATGTCTTTAAAAGTAAAAATGTTCCTAAAGTTAAGTGATACAGGAAACCTTACTTGCTTTCTTTATGTAACTTCAATAAATTTGAAAACAAATGCTTGCCTGTTTTGTTGATGTCTTTTTAATGTTAGGGCTGATTTGGGTAAAGAGCAGCCCAATGCTGCTGTTGACCAAGGTGGGAGGGGGGGGGGCACACCTAAAAGTCAGGAGGGCCACATGTCTTATTGCATCTGACTGCACATAATGTAGGTTTATCACTGAAAGCTGGATAAGATTCTGAGCTGATTCTGGTTTTTGTTCTCCCTGACACAGAAACTGTAACACTCTCGGGGGGTGAACATAAGCCCTGAGATATCCAACATTCCAAAGCCAGAAACCCTCTTATAGTAAATCATACACAGAAGCATCACCAAGCTTGCAGACAGTTCTTTTCTGGTCAATAGTTCATTCTCTTGCAATTTCAAAAGGAATCATAGTACCCTATTGACGTTCCTAGGGGAAGAGTTTCTGGGTTGTAGGGGCTTTGCCAAACAAACTTATTTCATTAGTTTGCAAACTCAAGTGTGTTTCCCAACAGCAGTGTCCTTAATAGGGTTACAACCTGCAGAGATTTCTGACCTGAACGCATGCACTGTTTTGTGAGCAAGTCCTGATTAAGCTCTCTCTTCCAGAAAATTCAAGACATGAACAATTCCTGCCCCCATGGGATCCAGATGTCTTTCCAGAAACCAACTAGACCATCCCCTCCATGATGAGTGATATCTTCTGATTGTGTCTGGGGCTCATGCCTGCTTAATAAAGTTTGCAGTGACCTCTGAAAGTTGAATGTCTTCCCAACATCCCCTGATATCTTTGAGTTCATGACCTTCAGATGACCCTGCAGTACTAGGGACAAGAATGTCCTTGACAATCAAGTAATATATTTGGTTTCATTGGTAATGCTATCAGTAGATCCCAAGAAAGCTCCCTAAGTGTTAAGAACCAGGCTTGTGATATCCATACTGGAGTCACTAGAACTAGTGACTCTTCCTGGCTTGAGTGGAGATTCTGGTTATCATTGCGATGGGGTGAAAAGTATACTTCTGTCCCAATTATCAGTTATGAAGGAAAGGGTCTACAGCACTCGCTCTGGGATCCGGTCACCAACTGACATAGGTTGGTAGTTGAGCGTTCAACCCAGAAGCGAAGGGATCCATTTTGCAAGGTCTCCATCTGGCCATCAGGGCTTAGAAGGTTTCTCGTTCCAATTCCCAATCCCTGTTGTCCGTACTGTATCTGGTGTTCCAGTTCTCATACCTGATAAGGTAGCAAGTCCCCCTCCCAGGGTTATTTAGGGTCTCTCCTGTGGGTTTCTCTTCAGATTCTACTTGCAAGTTTCCATCAGGAATCCTCTGCAACTATTGTTTCATCCTCTGACCTCGGATCGACTGCAGATTGCTCCAAGAACTGCTGTAACAGCAACAAAGTATCCAGAAGGGCTACTTTTCCTCTGCAACTTCAGCTCCAGCCAGCAACTGCAACAGTTTACATGCTGTGCACACTCTGGGGACTCCCTGTCTTCACCCCTCACCAGAAGGACTGAAGAAATATCCGTGGAGTGACGGAGTCACTTCCCTGCTACCCGCAGGCACCTTCTAAGTCAAAGACCGGTTCTGTTGGACTCCTCTCCTGGTGACGAGCGTGCTCCTTGCAACACAGGTCATGGACCCCGTTGACACACACTGTCCTAAGGTCCTACTGTCCAAATTTGGAGGAGGTAAGAGCTTGCCTTCCCCATTTGTGACAGTACCCCTGTGCACTTTGTCATCTTCACCTCCTATTCACTATTTGCAAGAATCCTTCATGTACAGACTGGTCCATGTCCCTAGCACTCTACCCTGTGATGCTTAACTCGCTGAGTTGTCCTTCGGTGGCGTGGGACCATCTTTTGTGGTGCTGAAACAACTGCAATTTGCAAGTTCTTTGTCCCTGTGTCCTGGGACCTCCGTGGGTGCTGCCTGGTTATCTGTGGGTTCCCTCCAGTGTCGGGAGCTCCCTATGCCTCCTCAGTCTGGGTTGAGGCCCCCAGGTCCTCCTGGGTCCATGAGGCTCCACTTTGGGGAAAAACGCGACTTTGCTTGAACCAAGGTTTGTTTGACGAATCTAGTGTTGAAACTCCCCAGCATCCAACATCTCTCCATGGGACATCCATTGCATAATGTAGAAAACTGCAGCCATCTTCCTCTGGTGCATTTCTGCAGCCTTCGTTCAACCGGGGACTCTTCTTTTGCACCCTCTTGTAGGTTGGCAGTGTCTCCTGTCCTTCCTGGAACTTCTTCCGACTTCTGGACTTGGTCTCCTCTCTTTGCAGGTTTTCAGGTCCAGGAATCCACAATTTGTTGTTTGCAGTCTTGCTTGGTTTCTTGAATAACTCTAATCAAGACTTGTAGTGTGTCCCAAGGAAACTTGCAGTACTTTACTACAACTTTCCTGGGCTCTGGGGTGGGGTATTTTACTCACCTTTGTGGTTTTCCTACTCTCCAGCGATTCTTCACACACTACACTTGTCTAAGGGGGAATTCGTGATTCGCTTTCCACTTTCTTAGTATATGCTTTGTGTTGCCCCTAGACCTATTTCCCCCCATTGCATTTAGCATTTCCTATTGTTTGCACTATCCTATGTCTAATTACATACCTTATTTTGGTGTCTAGTGTATATATTGTGTATAATACTTACGTCCAGAAGGAGTATTGCCTCTAAGATATTTTTGGCTTTGTGCCACCCAAATAAACTACCTTTATTTTTGGTAACACTGAGTATTGTCTATACTTGTGTATAAGTACTGTGTAATTATAAGTGGTATTGCAAGAACTTTGCATGTCTCCTAGTTCAGTCTAAGCTGCTCTGTTATAGCTACCTCTATCAGCCTAAGCTGTATTGTTATTCTATCTTATCATATGTCCTTCTTTAGTTCTTTCTAGATATTTGATACCTTTTTCTTCTGAAGTCTCAGTGTAGCTTTTGTGGATTCTATCATAAATTCAAGAAATGACATTGTTTGCTTCGGTTTCATATCTGATATCTGTTTATTGATAATGAATCCCAAATCTTGCAGAAGAGCAATATTTGTGGTCAAGTTGGAGATCAATTGTCTGTAGCATTGGACCATCGGGAGAATGTCATCCAGTTAGATTATTAACCTGATTCCTCTCACCTGTAGGTGTTCCACTACTAGTTGAAGCAGCTTGTAAGTATATTACCTCCCTTCACTGAATTATACTCATACAGGGAGCAAAAGGAAACAGTTAAGATTCCTTCAAATCAAATCATACCTTCCAATCCCCTGCAGTCAAATGTCTCTTAGTATCCCTTCCATCTTTTAGTGACAATATACCAGCCACCTGTTGAATTCCTTTAGATTTATGACCAGCCCGAAAGCCAGGTCCTTTTTTCCACTAGGAATAGATTGATCAGGAAACCCCTTGGAAGGAGTAGTGACCTGCAAATCGCTCTCTTGTACAGCAGTTCTGTCACTTCCTTGTCTATGAGACTCATTTCTTGTGTTGAGAAACTTAGCAGTCTGAGACGGTTGGCCTGTACTATAGTCCCATAGAACACAATGTAAAAACTTGGTACCATTCCAGAAGCATTGTGTCTGTTGAGATCTCTCTCCATTTGTGTGTAAACAATCTTAGCCTCACTCCTAAGTCTTGAAGGGAAAAATAGGTTATTATTCCCAGAGTACTCTGGGCTGGCTCTTGTGCCACTCCTGCCTCCATTACCTCTTTGGATGGAAAGAAAGTGCTTGCACAGTGACCATCCTGTGAACTACTGTTCCTTTTTCACTGTCCCTACAGGAGTCTTGTTGGTATTGCCGGCCTGATTTTAGTGAGAAAACCCACCACATCAAGAAGTTTATCTTGACAGACCCTCCAGAAGCAACACATTTGTCTCAGGGTGCACATTTCTGGGTGGATTTCTGTGGTTGCTGCTACTTTCTCCTCCAAAGAAGACCTAGGACATTCTCCAACAGGTATGCCTGGACATCCTTCTCTAAGGGGCGTCTGACCCTCTTTGCCACATATTTGGCCTCTTGTTGGTATATAATACACTCTGAGATATAGTATTATATACCTACCCTGGTTCAAACATGTTCAACGGTGTTGCATCTTCCTCTGGGGTACCTGTGACATTAGGTGCAGGGCACCATGGTCTATACAACCTTGATCCTCCTCTGAGGAATCTTCCTTCATGTCTCTGTCACCCTCCCCTAATGTTGGAAATTCTCATTTAGAATTGATGTTATTAGTAGGGGTGCACATAAATCGCAGAGCTTTAATCTGCAGAATTCAGTGAAGTTACATGCAACTGCAAGATTCTGCAGAGTTCTGCCCATTCCTACTATATACACTGTAAGTGTAAACAAGGCTACTTAGCTGTTATTTATCACATGCAGTAATAAACAATACCTAAAATAAATAATAAATATTTCAAGAAGGGGGTACCTTTAAATATTTGCAGTTATATCATTAAAAATACATGGAAAATAGTTAATTTGTTTAGAACAAAGACACAATAAGCTTCCACCGGTTTGGCACCCTGCTTCACTTTGACAGCATGTGCGATGTAAGGTGCTCTTGCACATGCTCTGCACAACAGGAGACTCTACCATCACATTGGCTACAGAATGTTCTGCTCCTGTGGAATGGAGGCTCCAGCAACTCAGTGGGACTGTGACTGATAACTTGTGGAGGAACCTCAGCAGAAAAAAGACTTAACATGGCACACACTGCTGTACCCCAGCTCAACAACACCAGCCTTCCGTCCTAATTCACTAGCAATTCAAAAGTTCATATTTTTGTACTTTAAGTATACAATGAAAGAGCCTTATAAATGAATGAACGTGGCAGCAACCCCGCACACACATATTCTGCATGCACCTGATGATGAGTTTACGAAAACAGATGCATTTAAACCCTAGCTGTGGCTGGGCTGTGGTTTCCGAAGGGCAGGATCATTGTGATCATGGTTTGTCCTTACTCCAATGCTCTCTCGGGTGTACTCTCCTTCCTCCCCCACTGACTCAACTCTCTCCCATCCTTGCTGGTGGACCACCTTATCATTAATAATGTTCATTCACCTCTTACATACCAAAGGCATAGCTGTGCAACCTTCCCGCACACTGCCACACTGCCAGGTGTGCATAGACCTACTGAGCCTAAACCACGAAGAGAGGCGTGGGCCAGCATTATGCAGTGTCCCAGTCACTGGGGATTGGGTGTGTACCGGAGAACCAATCATGTGGTGCAAGAGACAAGAAAATACCATTCAAATCAGTGGAGGAAGTAAGCATCACCTTCTGTAATGTGCCACCAGACACAGTAGCAGCAACAGAAGACAGTTCAAAGTGATCAGAAAGAAGATTGGAAAAAATGTCAGCAACTTCTGATTTCAATAGTACACTTCCACCTATGAGCCCTCATTTTCTGGCATCACTAAGGTGTTGCCTACAAAAGTGGGCATGTACATAGGTATCCAAGACGTTTTGCACATCTCAATGGATGGCCATGCTACATGTATAAAAAAAGACCATAAATACAGCAAAACGTGCACCACATCCTTTCAGAATGAATGGGTCACTTGACCTCCAGTTAACACATGCAGCCTTCGATCCTGTGCGTGCTATCAGTGCACTACCAGGGGGCTCAAGAGGATTAGTGATGATTGAACAGAGTGGTGGAATTTATTTATAATTCTGTGTTATAAGAGTAACAAAGAATCAATACATTCCTCCAATCCTGCAAGCAGCATTAAAAATTCTGCTCACCCCTAGTTATTAGCGATGTCCTTACTAGATACCTCTAGGTATGGTTTAATATTGAACTTGCGCATACTCCTATGGAAGAATTTGTGTAGTTTCTCAAAGCCTTCAAGGTACCCTTCATCAAGCTTAGCAGCCTTCTGTGTCTGCTTAGACGTGTTACTACTAGAGCCTGCATCATGATTTACTACTTCTTCCCCAAATATCGTTGGTAGGTGTTCTGTCAATTTTGTGAGTTGCTCATTAAGTAGGTTGTGTGCTTTGGAAATGCTACATTTAGGGCTCTATCTACTTTTTTAGGCAAATGCTGCTCTGCAGAGGGCCATTCCTTCTCCTCTCCCTCAAGTATATTGGAAGTATTCATGATTCCTGAGGGATTCCATTCTTTGAGGGTAGGAGCACCAGAGGTTCAAATACTATGTCCTGTAGCAAACATGCTCTTCTGTATACATGTGAGCTGCCCCTCACCTGTGTTCTGTGCAACAACTGTATTGGACACTGACTTTTACTCTTGGTGGTTGCCCAGGTATTTTACTGACCACAACATCATGTTACTGATCTCTACTAGGAAATCTTACAACTGAGTGGTGTTGGGTGAGAAAGCGGTGAGAATAGCCTTCCTAATTCCCCAGGGATTACCTTGGTCCGCTGCGTCTTTGAGGCGGGAACGCACAGGATTCCCTTGTCTTAGGCATTTGTGGTATCGCGCTGAGCTGCAGGCGCGTTACTGTAAATTAACACACGGAGACTCTTGGTGTGTTTACTACTGCTTTAATGCTCGGATCAGTCTCGCGCTCCAAAACTAAACTTCCCGCCCTCGCTCTCCTTTTTATGCCCTCTCCTCCTCCGTCATGGTGCAATCCATCTTGCATCACTTGCGGAGGGGTAGGGCTTTCAGACCCCCTCCCTGGTTTCCCCTGTTGGTGTTGACTGCTTCCGCTGTCAACACTACATCCCTCCCCAACGGGGGAGGGTGAAGGTAAACTAAACTCGTAGCTAACCTTTACTTTCTGGACGGCTCATCGCCCATGAATCATTACATACTGGAGGCCTAATTCTGAGCAGCATGCTAGTATGATCAGTCACATGCGAAAGCAGCGTATCGCCGTGATGGTCCTGGGTTGTGCCTTAGTAGGTACCTCCCTGCACCGGATCGCCCTGATGCTTGCGCTCCTTCTTCGTTCGGGTCGGGTGTCTCCACTCCTCTCGGGCTTGTCCTTGTTCCGGTGACAGTCGACCTTCTAGCTGCTCCTAGCTGTGACTTGGTTTCTCTGGTGCAGTGTCCCAGTCATTGGGTTCTGTATCCGACTCGGCTCTTGCCTCCGTGTTGCTCCTATCCTTTCCGCTGGGTGTCTGTGGGGTCAATCGCTTGAAGAACGCCACATTTCGGGTCACCTTTGAGCTGTCACCATCGTGCCTTTTATCGCGGTCACTGTCCATGGCTTTACTTCGAAAGGTAGTCGGAACTTGCTACCTGGATGGCGGTCTTTTACCAGCACCGTATCTCCTACTTGCATCTCTGCCTGCCTAGTTCTTCTTTTGTGGGAGGCGTACGTGTTTGTAGCATTCCTCCTGGCTGTTGACTTGTTGGGTGGCGGGGTACTCCTTGCCCAGGATGGGTGGTGCGGGATAGCGTCCACTACTGTTCTGCCGAAACAGAGTTGACTGGGAATGACCCCTGTGGTGGCGTGTGGTGTTACTATGTATTCCCTTAGGAACACATAGATTGCTCTCTCTATGTCTCTTGCTTCCGCCACCGCTATGCGGATGACTTTATTGAGGGTCCTCACAAACCTCTCCACCTCGCCATTTGCTTGTGGCCATCGTGGAGTGATGCGACTTGGCTTCGTGTTCGTGGACTCTAGGAATTCTTCCCACTCATGGCTGTTAAATGGGGGTCCATTGTCTGTGCGGATTTCTCCGAAGAACCCGTGAGTGGCCATTAGCTTCTCGAACTTGGGGATGACTGTTTGTGCTGAGGTTGACTGCACTACCTCTACTTCTGGATACCGCGAGTAGTCATCCACCACAATGACCATGTGTGAGCCGTTAGGTAGGTGTCCAAAATCTAGGCTCACTCTTTGCCATGGTGCCGTAGGGCCTTGCTCTGTTATGATGGGTGCGGGGGGGTCGGGGCTGCCACTGGCTTGGCAGACTATGCACTTTTTGATTGTGCCCTCCACTTGTTTGTCAAGGCCCGGGAACCAGGCTTTGTTCCTGATGCGGGCTTTGGATTTGACAATCCCTTGGTGTGCTCCATGGGCCAGGGATACTACTCTGTTCGTGAGGTTTGCCGGTATTATGAGACGGAGTCCCCTGTGTAGACAGCCTTCTTCGCTTACCGACAGCTCTTGGCGCACATTGAACAACGCATGCAGGCAAGCCTGGGCCTGTTGTGTGCGGAACAAGTCTGGCCTTTGGAGAGGTCTCCATTCTCCTGTGCGGGTTGCTGCTACGGCTAGTTGTAAGCACTCATCCATTTTGGTCGCTATCACCACTTCACTGAGTGGTATGGGTAGTGGTCGTGCTCGTTCTACTACCAACCTCATGTACTCTTCCGTATCTTTGGCTTCCTCGATTTCTTTTGACGTGGCTGGGAGTGCGTGTCTAGATAGGAAATCTGCTGGGTTCTTTGTGCCAGGCTGGTATGTGAGCGTGAAGTCGTACTCTTGCAGCTGCAGGATCCACTTCTCGATTCTGGGTGGTGGCTTGGAGGATGATCCTTTGAACAAAGGCAGTAGCGGCTTGTGGTCTGTCACTATCGAGAAGGAGTTGCAATAGAGGTACAGGTGGAAATGGCGGCATCCCCAGTGGATGGCAATGGCTTCTTGTTCGATTTGTAAGTACCTTTGCTCTGTAGGTGTCAGTGTACGGCTAGCAAAAGCGATGGGAGCCCATTCGCCGCAGTCCTGTTTTTGCGCTACCACTGCTCCTAGCCCGGTGGGGCTTACGTCTACTACGAGCTGTGATTGTCGCTGGGGGTCGAAAAATGCTAGTGTGGTGTCTGCTGAGAGTGCTTCTTTGGTGGCCCGGAAGGTGGCTTCTTGCTCTTCACCCCACATCCATGGTTGGCTGGACTGCGTAAGTTTCCTTAGGGGCCCGTGATGTCAGCCAGGTTTTTCATAAATCGCCCACAGTATGTGACTATTCCCAGGAAGCTTCTTATTCCTGTGACTGTTGTTGGTGCTGGGGCATCCTGGATGTCCATGACCTTCTGTGGGTCGGTCTGACCCCTTGTTTTGAGAAACGGTATCCAAAGAAGCAGATTTCCTCCTTGAGGAAGTCACATTTGTCTTTGTAGAGCGTCAGGCCTTTTGCTTGGAGCCTGGTGAAAACAGCCCTTAGTCGTTCCATATGTATTTCAATGGTTGGTGCGTGCACTAGGATGTCGTCGCTGACGTTCAACACTCCTGGGAGGCCCTGCAGGACTTCCTTGATGACCTGCTGGAAGACCTCTGCAGCACTGGATATGCCGAAGTTAAGTCTTTTGTAGCGCCACAGCCCATTGTGTGTGGAAAAAGTGGTAATGGGCCTTGATTTGGGGTGTAGCATGATCTGGTGGTACCCCGATCGAAGCTCCATCTTGGAGAACCAACAGGACCCCGTCAACTCACTCAGGATATCGTTGATCGTTGGGGTGAGGTGGCGCTCTCTTTTTATTGCTAGATTGGGCATGCGCATGTCCACGCAAATCCTGACTGCGTCAGGTTGTTTGAGCTTCTTTGCAACCACAATCGGGGATACCCACGGTGTGGGGCCTGTGACTCTTTCAATAATCCCTGCTTGCTCCAGCATGTGGAGTTCGTGTTCCACTTGGGGGCGGAGGTGAAAAGCAATGCGGCGATGTCTGAGTGCCGTCGGCGTGACAGATTCGTCTATGTGAAGCCGTAATGGGGGTCCCTTTAGGCACCCAATGCCATCAAATAGAGTCTTGAATTCTTGCGTGAGGTGGAGCAACGCGTGTGCATGTATGCTGAAAGCAAAATGTACCAGCTCTAGGTCTTGGGCCGTTTGGCAACCTAGCAGGAATCCTGTGCCATCCTTGGATACGTACACTTTTGTGGTTTTTACGGTGTCCTCATGGATGACCTCCGTGGTGAAAGTTCCTGCTATTTCCAGGGGTCGGCTGTTCCCGAAGGCAAACACCTGGACGTTGGTGGGTGATAACGATGGTAGCGGCTTAGGCAGGGTGTCATATACATCCATGGCCATCAGATTTATTGATGCTCCCGTGTCCACCAGTGCTGATACTTGTGTGCCTTGAATTTTGACTTGACATGTGGGAAGCCGGCGGCCTTTGATAGTGTGTATGATGTGCACCACGTGGGATTCATTTTCCATGTCGCTCTCGGAGTCTGGGTCCCAAGTGGTTTCGACCATTTTGACTGTTTTCCTTGGGGCCGTGGTTGGCTGTTTTGGTGTTGATCTGCACACTTTCGCGAAGTGGTTTAGTTTTCCACAAGTGCTGCATATTTTGCCCCATGCTGGGCAGGTCGTTGGGTGTGGTGCTGGGCCTCCGCACCATTTGCATACTCTGCCTTTGGGTCTGCCTTTGTATGATTCTTTTTGTTGCGCAGCCTCCCTCATTATTGCATTGGCTGTTTCGGCTTTTGGTTGGGCTGTGGGGGCTTGTTCCATATGCGCTGCTCGAGCCCGCGCTAATTCTTGCGTTCGCCCCAGTTTGAGTATGTCTTTCATTGCCATGTTCGGTTGTTGCAGGATGCGTTCTCTAAGTTTCGATGACGAGCATCCTTAAATGAACTGCGCCCTGATCTCGTCCTCTTCATCGGGTAGTGTGCAGGTACTTGCTAGTTCTCGTAATCTGGTGTAGAAAACATCTACGGACTCATCGGTTACCTGCCGGGCTTGGCGTAGGAGGAACCTTTCATAGTCCGGGTTTGCCTACGGTTCAAAGTGTGCTGTAATTGCCCCTTTTAGAGTGTCATAGGTGCGTGGTCTGGCTTCCGTGAACGACTTGAACATTTTATGTATGTCCGCTCCGGCGATGTGGAGAAGGAGGGGTCTCCTTCTTTCAGCTTGTACGCCGAACGCTTCGAAGTACGTTTGCAGGCGCTCCACCCAAACTTTCCATCTTGCTGCTTGGGTGGGGGGCGCACCTGTCACTGTGAATGGTTCTAGTGGCGGTATGCCAGCCATGCCTGCTTGTCTGGTGGTATGTGCTTTGTGAGGAGATGACAAGTACCAGTCAGTGTCCTTTTCCTTTTTTTTTTTTGAAAAAGAAGAAGAAAAAAAATCTGTTTAATTTCTTCTTTCTTTTTTTTTTTTTTTGTTTGTGCAGAGTAGCGCAGCGGGAGTCCGGGGCTTAGTTCTGGCTGCAGGGGTGCACGAGGCTTGTGCGCAGTGGCCTGAGATGCAGATTTGCGCAGCGGAGCGGTCCGGGGCTGAACGGCACCTTGGATGTGTCAGGGCTTCTCACCTGACATGTGCCGTTGTTCTTTTACTCGTGCACGGCCTGCGGAGGGGCGTCTCCACTCGCAGGTGCGCGGTCTGCCGGTTGCAGGGCGCGGCCTCCGCTTGCAGGACGCGGCCTCCCCCTGTCGCGGTGGGAGTCAGGCCAGAGGAGCGGCGATGCCGCGCGGACACGCCTGTGCGTCCGAGTTTGGGCGGCTTTGCAGAGCGATGACGGGCCTCGTCTCTAGGAGCCGCTCACTCACGGTGAGAGTCGGCGGCGGTCTTTGGGTCTGGATGCGGGCGGGACCTCGGCGGCGCTGTGTCACGCGGGGTACTTTAGTTCTGTCGTCGCCAATGTGGTATCGTGCTGAGCTGCAGGCGCGTAACTGTAAATAAACACACAGAGACTCTTGGTGTGTTTACTACTGCTTTAATGCTCGGATCACTCTTGCGCTCCAAAACTAAACTTCCCGCCCTCGCTCTCCTTTTTATGCCCTCTCCTCCTCCGTCATGGTGCAATCCATCTTGCACCACTTGTGGAGGAGTGGGGCTTTCAGACCCCCTCCCTGGTTTCCCCTGTTGGTGTTGACTGCTTCCGCTGTCAACACTACAGTATTCAGAGCCCGAGCTGAGGTAAACGTACACATGGCACAGCACTGCCGAAGTATCCTTTCAAGGGAAGAGAAAGAATATTCAAGCACATGGGCTGTGATAAAGCCTACCATACTTTTGTTGGATCAGGAATACTAATCCAGTTTGCACAGTATAACAGTTCAAACAGTTGCACAAAGACAGTAAAATAAGAACGCTCTGACTTAACAGACAAGCAGTAAAGAATAGGATGAGTAAAGGACATCATCAGGGCTTATGGAAGCATCTGTTACATGATTGGCAGACTGATGTTAATATCATGTCCACATGTTTATGGGAACTGTAATTTTGTTGTTGAAATTATGGACTTGAAAATGACTGCTGCGGTTAATAAAGTGAAGTAAAGAAATGCATAATCCTTGCATCTGGTCCTGACATAGAATCACAGGACACTGAGGTGAGACTTTAACCTGGTACCCCACTTCCAAACTCAGCAGCGCTGGACATAACACTATGGGCCTCATTACAACCCTGGCGGTCAAAGACCGCCAGGGCTGTTTTGGCGATTGTACCGCCAACAGGCTGGCAGTACAATCAGACGTATTATGACCGCGGCGGTAGTGCCGCGGTTGCACCGCTGGGACCGGCGGTTTCCCGCCATGGTTGTCCTGGCAGTTTTAATCCGCCAGGGCAGCGCTGCTTACAGTGCTGCCCAGGGCATTACGACTCCCTTCCCGCCAGCCTGCCCATGGCAGTAGAGAGCGCCATGGAACGCCTGGTGAGAAGGGGAGTCATGGGCCCCTTGGGGCCCCTGCACTGCCCATGCACTTGGTATGGGCAGTGCAGGGACCCCCAGGCCGAGCCCCACCCTGCTTTTCACTGTCTGCACAGCAGACAGTGAAAACCACGACAGGTGCAGCTGCACCCGTCGCACGGCCGCAACACCGCCGGCTCCATTAGGAGCTAGCTCCATTGTTACGGCCGACATCCCCAATGGGCCGGTGGGCAGAAACTCTGTTTCCCCCCACCGGCCCAGTGGGGATGTCATAATGCGGCCAGTGGGATTGCGGCCGCATAGGCGGCCGCACAGTGGTCCAACCTTGTTCCCTAAGTGCAACAAAAAATCAAGTGATCAACTGGATACAAAACATAAAAATACTGAATAATTTAAATGTGTTTTTCTACTATTTTGCAATGTGTCTTCATTTTTGTTTTTTAGAGTACTAACGATAATTTCTATGGAAAAAAGACCCCCTCATTTTTAGTAAATGCTTTAGGTTTTTACAGTTTTGATTCCATCAAGATGATTTCAGGTGTGCCACACTTTTGTAATAAATACAGACTGTTAGTGATACAGTTGTTCATTAGAACACTGGGGGGAGGCAAAGAGCAGAACTACAAACTCAGACAATTGAGGGCAGGGAAGAGCGGACAGAGGCAGCAAGTTGATCACGCTGGGCAAGCAGATGGGGCTGTGGCAGCACAGCAGACTAGACAGGGCAGACAGAAGGTGTAGTGGCAGAATAACAGACCATGGAGGGCAAAGTACCAGGGACAGGGCTGTAAACCAATCAAGCAGGACAGAGAAGTGAGACTGTGGCAACACAATGAACCATTGAGGGCAGCATGGAGAGGAAGTGACAGTATATCTATACATGTCAAAAAGACCTGATTCATGCAGGAGATTCCTGATTATTTAAGCCCTAAAATCTCCTCTTTTTAATGCACGTCAATGAGTCAAAGCAATTTTCCCATTTTTTTGTTTGAAAATATCCCTTTTCCTAAGTTCAAAATGTTGGCATGTATGGTACAACGGACCATAGAGGGCAGGAGGAGACAGTAGAGACATGGACTTGGACAATAGGTGGATTGGAGGTGGCAGGGCATCAGACTGTCCTTACAGGGCAGGCGTTAGGGATAGCAGCAGCACAATACATCACACAGTGCAACCTGGAGGATAGTGCAGTACAATGAACCATGGAAAGCACTAGGGAGGGGCAGGGATATGTACAAAGATAACAGAGAGCTGGGGGAAGTAGGCAAAGACAGCATGCTGATCATACAGGGTAGGCAGGCAGGGCAGTCACAGCACAACAGACCATAGAGGGTAGGAGGGCGAGGGCAAGGGCACACCAACAGACTATGGAAGGTAAGCTAACTATAAAGGGCAGTGGTAGCACATCTGAACATGCGGGGCAGGAGGGAAGGGACAGATGCATGGACTTAACCAACAGGGAGCAGAGATGAGATGGGAAGGGCAGCAAGCTAACCATGCAGGGCAGGCAGGAAGGGCAGTAGCAGACCAATGGCCGCAGGGGGCTGGAGTGAGGGGCAGGGGCATGGACTTGGATAGTGGTGGGTGAGGAGGAGGGGGCAGGGGAAGCATGCGTGGGCAGGGGTGACACAACAGAGAATGCTATGTCAGGCTCTGCGTCCAACCTTCCTGCCCCATTTGTGCAATGTGAGGCCACAAGGGGAGGTTGCTATCAGTGTGGTCTGTTGTGCAGAGATCAAGCAGCTCAGAGATAGGCTGCTATGATTTAGCATTGCTGACTGCACCAGCAAAAGTCACTCAGAGATCTCTTTGCAGAACAATCGATCACACACAAAACAAACATTTTAATGGCAGATTGTGAGAGGGGCCAATTTCTTTCAGTCGTCTCGCAAATGGCATGTTCAACAACCAAACAAGCATTGGAGGTAAGCAGTTCTATTGAATACTGTCATCTTTTTATAACCTTGCACGAACGGCAATTCAGAGTGGGAGGAACTCCACAGAATCTCACAGTTTTAATGTAACTCCGTGGAATTCTGCAGAGTACAACTCTGTGACTTCTGCCCACCTCTAAACCAAACCCCTGAAATTTACCAGTTATTTTTATCTTAAGTAACTATAACTTGTGGCCTAAAGTAACTTTAACTTGCATCCTCACATTGCATTGCTTTTAACCCTGCATCTATTATCACTTATGAAACATTCATGAACTACATTTATAATATCCTGTGAATGGTGGAGGCATGAGTTTTAGTTATTGTAGGGCATGAGTTACTTGAGATAACCTTACCTGGTGAATTCCAGTGGTTTTGTTAGTTTCAAATGATATATTTTAAGTGACATTTGCACCTGAATCTAACTTCCCTTTAGCCTTTGTTTTTTTGTGTGAATTTCTAAGGTTTTTTATTGTAAAGTTAGATATTCTTACAATTCCTAACTATGACATCACTTTAACATTATAACTTTTTTTTTTAACCTTATAACCTTATATATTTATTCACTGAAATAAAACAAAGGTTAATTCTTTTTTTTTTTATTCATTGTTTTCCTCATTTTACCATAGATGTATCCTGGCTCTTGGTGACAGTCATTGTCCTTTGCCTTGATACATCAATTACTCTAAGATTGTTTATTTTGATGAGGATTTCATCCTCGCAACTTAATGACCTCAGGTATAACTATCGGACCTGTTTTCTATGTCTCTCCATGACTGATCAAAAGGCACCCACCATCTTCCTTACTTCTTTTTGCACCTTACTTTGTCCAGCTTATTAATGTATCTTGCAGACTCTACCCACTCGTTGATCAATGGAGGCACATATCATGTCCATTATTTTGCAAATTTCCCTCCATGCCATTACCATTAGGTAAAAAATCTACTTACTCTCATCTGAGCCCATCTCCACCACTCCCAGGTCATCCACTTAAACGTCAATGAAGACTAGGCTAAAACGTACCTTAATCTCACTCTTAAAGGTCAATGCCAGTACTTTACCCACATACCTCCAGAATCCAGTCAGGGTTAGGCATTTGAAAAACATGTAGATGTCGTCCAAAGCCTCTCATATGCATCTTCTGCAGTTTGGCACCCCTTCCTTCTTATACTTAGATATCTTAGCTGGAGTCTATTAACAACTGTAGAAGGGGTAAAGATGACTCTGTCCTAAGTGTTGCAGGCTTAACAACACCATCAAGCAAACTCAACTTGCCACAAAACTCCCATCTTTATATGTGGCATGTCTTTGGCCCAGCTTTTATAAGGTGGTTTCATTTTCCCTTCCATAGCTGTCACTAACTGCCTGTACCATCTGGAAACGTACTTCTTTCTTGGTTCAGTATGCTGTAGATCCTGTTCCATTTGACCTATACCGTAGTCCATCCACTTTTTGGTCTTGACCCATGATATAAACAGCAGATACTTACATTTGAAGAGAGTTCCTTCAGACTTTTCACCTAACACCTCCCACGTCAAGAGCCTAACCTGCTTCATTAGGTATTCTCAATGCCTGATATTCTCCTTCTTAATTCTATGGCACAATCATTCCTTTAAACAGTATTGTTGGCCCAGTAAATCCGACACATGCTATAGTATGCTTTTCCAAAACTAATCTGACCTCATACCATAGCCTAGCTGCCGACTGCAGGACCTTCAGCCTCACTTTCTCAAAAAGTCTTGGTGAGCCAAATTTATACAAGAAACTAGTTTCGGCTAAGCTACTAATTATATGTTCCAACAAACCCCCACTTATGCTTGCATTTGGCCTCCCAATTAGCATCCTCACATTTTTAAGCTGAAATGCCCAGCAATAGATTTGAGAATCTGGCAACACTAAGCCTCCTCTGATCATCCTTCTCTTTAACCTCTTCGAGGAGATCCTCGCTACCTTGTTGTCATCGACAAAGCTGCTTACATTTTCCTGAAATCTTTTCACACATTTTTGTTAGCAAAATTTAATGGTATATTATCAAAAGGAAAGTCCAATTTTGTAAGAATCAACATTTTCACCATATTACCATACCCATATATAGACAATGGACGGTGGCACCACTTTTTAATATTTCAATACTTTCTTTGATCGCTTTGTTCGAATTAACCTTCGTCATCTCACTCAGGTCCCTTATCACATAGACTGTCAAATATTTCAGATCCCCTTTACTTTCTCCGTCTTCCCATATACAATTCCAGGTCATTAGTTTGATTTAACCCATAATAACTTGATATGCTGAATGTGCTCCAAAAACCTTAACTACTTCCTGAATTTCATGGATTACATCATTAATATTTGCTGTATAGATCATGAGGTGGTCCGCATATAAGGACCTTTTTTCGTAAACCCATTCCAAGAAAAAGGCACTATCTTTCCATTCATCAAGACCCTGCACTAGCAGTTCAATGTACAGGTTAAACAGGAGTGATGATAGGGGGAAACCCTGCTTTGTCCCTCTTTGGATATCTACTTGTTCTGTCAGCTCCCCTAAGTCCTTGCCTGAGGGGAGCTGCAGATTCACTGGATCACCCTACAGAAAGTTGTTCCCAGCCCCATATATGCCAAAACTTCCATCAGATACCTCCAGTTCACCTGATCTTAGGCCTTGGTGGCATCCAGCTTAATCACAGCAAGTTGTGGCCATATCTGCAGCCCTCACTAATGGGTGTGTTAGCTCATGTATAAATCTCCCAGATATAAACACCTTCTGATCCTCGTGTATCAACCTACCCACTACCTTAGCCAATCTCCTCACCAAAATTGCTGTAAAGATCTTGTAATTGGAATTCAGAAGCAAGACTGGTCTGTAGAATTCACATTTGTCAGGGGGCTTGTTAGGCTTTCAAATCAAACTAATGGTTGCTTCTTACCAAATAGAAGGTAATTGCGCTTTTCCTCCCAGGGTTTCACTGATTAAACCTTTCAAATTGCAGTAATTGCATCTTTCAGAGTAACATACAGCTTTACTGGGTTCCCATCCAACTCTGGAGTCTTCACTTTCCTGCTGGATTTTAATACTCCTCTCTTGTTATTTCCTGCCTTAAATTCAACTGCTGTTCCTGACTCAGCTTACTTTTCATCCTCTTAACCACTGCCTCAATCACACGCAATCCAGGTTATTTCTTTCTTGATACAAATTTCTAAAAAAGTCATAAAATGCAACTACTATATTTCTTGTAATTCTCCTTGACGTATCTGTTGTATTGTCCTTAATTGTTTTTATGTGATTCCTGGTTAAGTCGTCCTTCGTTATCCATGCTAACAATTTCCCACACTTTTAACCATACTCAAAATGGATAACTTTACTGGCTTCTCACTTCCCAAATATTGCCCCTCTAGATATACTTTCAGGGCCACCAGTGAAGCCTTCAATGCAGTTTCTACCTCTCATCTTCTCCCAACCTTCAAATTGTCTTCTTGTAAAGCACACTGCAGTTCTTCAATCCTCAGCTCCATATTAGTAATGTCAGTCCTCCTCTTCTTCTTCTGAAAATAAACCACACTAGTAACCTGACCTCTGAGGAATGCTGTGTAAGTATCCTATACTATATAGGTGCCAATTTTCATATCAACAAAAATACTTAGAACACCTTTCCAGCCTTTGAATCCCATCTTCCTTGCCTCTGTCTAGCTACCTTTAACTCCAGGTATATTACTGCATGATCTGAAACGTGTAAAGGTCGCTGCTCTACACACTGTACATTTCCTGCTTCTCTCCTATCCAATCAAAAAAAAAAAAAAAAGCAAATTTTTACATCTCTTCTGTACTGGGAGCCAATGATGTTCCTTGAGGTGAGGGGAGATGTGGGTCAGTTGGGTGAGGTCAAGGATGAGGATAGCTTTAGCATTCTGGATGACCTGTAGTCCTTGGAGGAGGTGTACAGAGATCCCGGAGTAGAGGGTGTTCCCATCGTCCATTCAGCTAATGAAGGCTCATGTGACAGTGACTTGTGTCCATTGTGGGCCACTTGAAGATCTTTCGTAGCATGCCAATTGTGAAGAATCAGTCTGATGAGACTGTTTTGATCTGAGAATTCATTGTCAGCTTGCTGTTGAGGATGATGCTCATGTTTCTGGCATGATCAGTCAGGGAGATGGCTGGTCCTATTTCTGCAGGCCTCCAGGAGACATTCCAGTGGGTGGAGTTGTTACGAAGATTAGTACTTCTGTTTTGTCATTGTTGAGCTTCAGGCAGTTCTCTTCCATCCAATTGGTGATGCTCATCATGCACCTTGGGAATCTGGCTCTGGTAGTAGTAGAGAGAGAGAGGATAAGTTGAGTGTCATCTGCGTATCAGGTGATGTTGAGCCCATGGGATCTGACAATGTTGGCCAAGGGTGTCATGCAGGTGTTGAAGAGGGTGGGGTTGAGTGATGAACCTTGAGAGACACCACAGATGATTTTCTTGGGTTCAGAGGTGAATGGAGGTAGCCATACTTTCTGGGTTCTTCTGGTGAGGAATGAGGTGATTCATCTGAGGGCGTTCCTTTGGATATGGCCTGCTGATCAGAGCGTGGTAGGATAATGTGCCTAACACTGCTGAGAGGTTGAGGAAGATCAGGGCCACAGTCTTTACATGGTCGAGAAGGGCTTGGATGTTGTCTGTCGCTGCACTGAGAGCAGTCTTGGTGCCATGGTTTCTGCAGAATCCAGATTGAGAGGAGTTGAGAAGATATCTCGAGTTGTGGCATGCTTCCAGGCTTCTGGGAATGTGGCCATGGTTATTGAGGTGCTGAGCAGGGAGGTGAGTTTGTGGCTGATTTTGTCTCTTCTGAGGTTGAACAAATGTGAGAAAGTAGTCCTTTTCTAGCATGGTTACCCCCACTTTTGGCCTGTTTGTGAGTGTGTTTTAACTGTCTCACTGGAATCCTGCTAGCCAGGACCCCAGTGCCCATAGTGAAAACCCTATTTGTCAGAATGTTTTACCTGCCTCACTGGAATCCTGCTAGCCAGGACCCCAGTGCTCATAGTTTGTGGCCTAATGTGTGTGTTGTCAGTAGTGCTGAACTGTGTCACTGACGTTCTGCTAACCAGAACTTCAGTGCTTATGCTCTCTCTGCTTCCATATTAGTCACTATAGTTAAGTGACTTCATTGATCAATTTCAATTGGCACACTAGACCCCCCTTATAAGTCCCTAGTACATGGTACCTATGTACCCAGGGCCTTTAGGTTCCAGGAGGTCTATGGGCTCTCAGCATTTCTTTTGCCACCCATGAGGAGCTCAGACAAACCCTTTCACAAGACTGCCACTGCAGCCTGTGTGAAATAGTGCACACACTATTTCACAGCCATTTTCACTGCACTTAAGTAACTTATAAGTCACCTATATGTCTAACCTTCATTTACTGAAGGCTAGGTGCAAAGTTACTAAGTGTGAGGGCACCCTTGCACTACCAAAGGAGCCCCCACCCTGTCCAGGGCCAATTCCCCGGACTTCATGAGTCGGGATACCATTACACGCATGCACTACATATAGGTCAATACATATATGCAGCTTCACAATGGTAACTCCGAATATGGCCATGTATGGTGTCTAAGATCATGGAATTGTCCCCTCATTCCAAATCTGGTATTGGGGGGGCAATCCCATGCATCCTGGGGGGCTCCACTATGGATCCTCAGTACTGCCAGACCAGCTCTCTGAGGCTTCCACTACAGCTACAGCTGCTGCCACCTCACAGACAGTGTTCTGCCCTCCTGAGGTCTGAGCAGCTCAGTCCCAGAAAGGCAGAGCAACGCATTCCCTTTGGGAGGAGGGTGTTACACTCTCTCTCTTTGGAAATAGGTATTACAGGTTTGGGAGGGGTAGCCTCCCAGAGCCTCTGGAATTGCTTTGAAGGGCACAGATGGTGCCCTCTTTGCATGAATCAGTCTAAACCGGTTCATGGACCCCCAGTCCCTGCTATGGCACCAAACTGGACAAAGGAAAGGGGAGTGACCACTCCTCTGTCCATCACCACCCCAGGGGTGTTGCCCAGAACTCCTCCAGAGTGTCCCTGGTATTAGCCATCTTGTTTTCCAAGGTGTGGGGACACTCTGGAGATCTCTGAGTGGCCAGTGACAGCAGGTGACGTCATAGACCCCCCCTGATAAGTGCATACCTGGTTAGGTAGCCAATCCCCCTCTCAGGGCTATTTAGGGTCTCTCCTGTGGGTTCCTTTCTAGATTCAGCTTGCAAGTTTCCACCAGGAATCCTCTACAACTCCTGCTTCATCCTCTGTTATGTTATGTTATGTTAAGCATGTTTGTATAGCGCCTAACTGCCCGAAGGCCTCGTAGCGCTTCTAATGCCATAGCGGAGATGAACTATTTATGTTCGTAGAAGAATTTAGATTTTAAATAGCCAGGTCTTCAGGTCCTTCCTAAAGGAAGTTTCTTGAGAATTAGATCTTATACTGAAAGGCAGGTTATTCCACAGCACAGCACCTTGATATGCCAGTGATCGTCCTCCCCATCTTGCTTTCCTCACCGACGGTACTATGATCAGGTTAGCTGGTGAGGATCTGAGTGGCCTAGCTGGAATATAGACCTGTGCCAATGTTTTAAGCATTTCGGGACCCTTGTTGAAAATGGCCCTGTGAATATGGCATAGGGCCTTGAACTGAATCCTCTCTTCAACAGGGAGCCAGTGTAAGGACACGATTCCTGCTTGTGTAGAGTATTGCTTGGGGATGTTTAAAAGTAGACGTGCCGCAGCATTCTGTACTCTTTGCAGTCTTTGGATAACATATTTAGGTGATCCTATAAACAAGGCGTTGCCATAGTCAATTCGAGAACCTATCAGCGCCTGAATGACCAATCTTCTAGCCAGAAACGGTAGTAGCGTTAGAACCTTCCTCAGCATCCTAAGCAGGGCAAATGAGGTTCCTGCTATTCTATTGGCGTGTTGAGCCATTGATAATAGGGGATCCAGCCACACGCCCAAGCTTTTGATAAGGCTTTTAGGAGGAGGCAGAGTGGAGGCTCCGTCTAGTAGGCTGGAATTAACTAGAGGCCTATTTTTCCCAAAGAACAGCACCTCTGTTTTTTCGTCGTTAAGCTTCAATTTACTTCCCGACATCCAGGTAGCCACTGCTTTCAGGCATGGTCCTAGTGCCGTACCCAAATCTGGTCGCGCTTTCGAGAAGGAAACAACTAATTGGGTATCGTCTGCATATGAGACCAGTTTTACTCCAAATGGTTCCACGATCCCTGCTAGAGGCCGCATATAAACATTAAAAAGTAGCAGGCTCAAAGCCCACCCTTGAGGAACACCGCAAGTACTAAAGGTGCGCTTGGAGATGTAAGATCTATCCAGCACCTGAAAGGATCTACCATATACATATGAGCGGATCCATTCTAGTGCAATACCAGCGATTCCACATCCCCGCAGTCTATCTGCGAGGATGTTTAGATCAACTGTATCGAATGCCGCGCTCAGATCCAGAAGGATGATCGCAGTTTCAATTCCGTTATCCATCCTTTTTTTTGCTTCCTCCGTAATGGCGATCAATGCGGTTTCTGTTCCATGCTTAGGCCTGAAACCCATCTGAGTGGGATGTAGGAGATTTCCTTCTTCCAAAAGCATAGACAGCTGGCTGTGTACCTGCTTCTCTGTAAGTTTAGCTATTAGAGGTAACAGTGAGATTGGTCTATAGTTATTCAATAGTTTAGAATCTAAATTGGTTTTTTTTTAGAAGAGGCTTCACAATTGCTTGTTTCCATGAGTCTGGTACCATACCAGAGACTAATGAGGTGTTAATAAGTTTGGTAATTAATGGGCCTAAGACTGGTAGTCCCATAGTTAAGATCTGGGGGGGCGCAGGATCCAACAGAGATCCTGATTTCGTTGAATTCAGTGATTTTACCATTATATCCAGACTAATGGGCGTAAAATTTGTTAGGCGGATATCCTCCTGCCCCTCCTGATGCCCCATCTCCTGATCTTTACTTTGGGAATTGGGAAATGTTTCATAAATATTCTGAATTTTGCTTAAAAAGAAGCTTGCCAGATCCTCTACATGTTGCTGTGGGAAGTCCCTACTTTCTACTTCCTCAGTGGGGTTAATGAGATCTTTTAAGGCATTAAATATCTCTTTAGGAGAATTAGCTGCTACCTCAATTTTAACAGCGTAGTATGCCGCCTGTGTTTTCCTAATTTCTGAATGGTAATCTCGAATCGTGATCTTATACTCCTTTTTGGCGGAGTCATCCTGGGTATGTCTCCATTTACTTTCTAGTTTCCTGCAGCCTCTTTTCTTCTCCAAGAGGCTAGCATTAAACCAGGGTGCCGATTTCTTTCGGAATGTATTTTTGGTGTAGGAAAAGGGTATAGTTTCGTCCAGACTATCCTCTATCCATTTATTCATGGATTGCGTAAAGTCTGATATATTGTTTATATTTATATGTCCTGGCCTCTTTTTTTCGAGTGCGTTAATCAACTCGGTGGCTTTTAACTTATGCCACTTTCTTCTACCTGAAGGGGCAGCCGTGTTCAAGAACTTATGCTGCGCAATAGATAGTTCTAGCTCTACCAGATAATGGTCTGACCATGCAAGCGGGAGTGAAGATATAAATTCTAGATGTGGTACATTAGAGAAAACCAGATCAAGTGTATGTCCTTTATTGTGAGTAGGTCCCTGAATTAACTGTACTAGGTCACAGGCATTCATATCTGATATCAACATCTTAGTGGAGGCATTACCCATCTTTTCTGCATGTAGGTTAAAATCTCCCAGCACTAGGAAGTTAGGTTTAGTATATATTGATTGTGAAATATTTTCAGCCAGTGAGGTCATAAAATCTCCCATAGGGCCTGGAGGGCGATAGATCAGAACACACGATAAAGTGTAATGAGGATTCACATTAATAGAGAAAGACATACTTTCACCGTCTTTGTTTAAGTTGGGTGCTGTAATGATCTTGCAGGAGTCTCTATAAATCACTGCTATACCACCTCCTCTAGTAGGTCTATCTAATCTGCTGATCTTATATCCGATAGGAAGTGCCATTACAATATCTGGCGCAGAGCTCTCATCCAGCCATGTTTCTGTCAGAAACAAGGCCAGAGGTTCTCTTTGTTCCACCAAGAGATGAATATCCAATGTATGAGCTCCTAACGAGTGACAATTCAGTAAAAAAATGGGTAATTTGTCAAAGCCCTTATCCTTTCGCGGGGGCAGGTCGACTTGGAAGGACCAGGCACAAGACGGGCATTTAGACTGACCATTGTAAAGGTCAATGCTCTTCCCACACCTCTTGTGAGGTATAGTATTTAGGATAAAAAGATCCTCACTAGAGTAGGTGATAGTTTCTTTCCCTGAGGAGTTTTGGGCATAGTTTCTGGCTCTTCGCTCGGTCTGGCGCGGACGGGCGCAGACGGGCTTGCCTTTGGCGCGCCTTCGGTGTGCCAGCGGCGCGCCCGCTGCGTGCCGCGGTCATGTAGTGTTTAAATAGCTCACTGGCAAAGAAAACTAGAATGCTAACCTCCAAAATGGCGGCGATTTTTAGATTCTTGTATCAGAGGGAGCGTCCTATATTTAATGTGGTTTTTCCTCGTTACTAATGTGGGGGATGACTTATTTAAAAAAGGTTTACCTTATACCAACATGTCTTTACCAGAAAATTTCATACGAGTAAAAACGGTTTAAAAACGAGAAAAACGAGTATGTAGATTAGGCAGAGTACAAAATGCATACACGTATTACATTTAGACCATCAGAGTCACTTTTTAGCTTTTAACTATTTTTCTCCAACAACCAAAATAGTTTGCTGCAGGCACAAAAGCGTAGGTAGTGGAACAGAAAAGCTCTCCCTACCTTCCGCTGCGCGCCGCGGTCATGTAGTGTTTAAATAGCTCACTGGCAAAGAAAACTAGAATGCTAACCTCCAAAATGGCAGCGATTTTTAGATTCTTGTATCAGAGGGAGCGTCCTATATTTAATGTGGTTTTTCCTCGTTACTAATGTGGGGGATGACTTATTTAAAAAAGGTTTACCTTATACCAACATGTCTTTACCAGAAAATTTCATACGAGTAAAAACGGTTTAAAAACAATAAAAACAAGTATGTAGATTAGGCAGAGTACAAAATGCATACACGTATTTCATTTAGACCATCAGATTCACTTTTTAGCTTTTAACAATTTTTCTCCAACAACCAAAATAGTTTGCTGCAGCCACAAAAGCGTAGGTAGTGGAACAGAAAAGCTCTCCCTACCTTCCGCTGCGCGCCGCGGTCATGTAGTGTTTAAATAGCTCACTGGCAAAGAAAACTAGAATGCTAACCTCCAAAATGGCGGCGATTTTTAGATTCTTGTATCAGAGGGAGCGTCCTATATTTAATGTGGTTTTTCCTCGTTACTAATGTGGGGGATGACTTATTTAAAAAAGGTTTACCTTATACCAACATGTCTTTACCAGAAAATTTCATACGAGTAAAAACGGTTTAAAAATGAAAAAACAAGTATGTAGATTAGGCAGAGTACAAAATGCATACACGTATTACATTTAGACCATCAGATTCACTTTTTAGCTTTTAACAATTTTTCTCCAACAACCAAAATAGTTTGCTGCAGGCACAAAAGCATAGGTAGTGGAACAGAAAAGCTCTCCCTACCTTCCGCTGCGCGCCGCGGTCATGTAGTGTTTAAATAGCTCACTGGCAAAGAAAACTAGAAAGCTAACCTCCAAAATGGCGGCGATTTTTAGATTCTTGTATCAGAGGGAGCGTCCTATATTTAATGTAGTTTTTCCTCGTTACTAATGTGGGGGATGACTTATTTAAAAAAGGTTTACCTTATACCAACATGTCTTTACCAGAAAATTTCATACGAGTAAAAACTGTTTAAAAACGAGAAAAACGAGTATGTAGATTAGGCAGAGTACAAAATGCATACACGTATTACATTTAGACCATCAGATTCACTTTTTAGCTTTTAACAATTTTTCTCCAACAACCAAAATAGTTTGCTGCAGGCACAAAAGCGTAGGTAG
This sequence comes from Pleurodeles waltl, assembly GCF_031143425.1. Taxonomy (NCBI): domain Eukaryota; kingdom Metazoa; phylum Chordata; class Amphibia; order Caudata; family Salamandridae; genus Pleurodeles; species Pleurodeles waltl. The sequence continues at coordinate 432,565,820 of NC_090448.1, forward strand.
TGGAACAGAAAAGCTCTCCCTACCTTCCGCTGCGCGCCACGGTCATGTAGTGTTTAAATAGCTCACTGGCAAAGAAAACTAGAATGCTAACCTCAAAAATGGCGGCGATTTTTAGATTCTTGTATCAGATGGAGCGCCCTATATTTAATGTGGTTTTTCCTCGTTACTAATGTGGGGGATGACTTATTTAAAAAAGGTTTACCTTATACCAACATGTCTTTACCAGAAAATTTCATACGAGTAAAAACGGTTTAAAAACGATAAAAACGAGTATGTAGATTAGGCAGAGTACAAAATGCATACACGTATTACATTTAGACCATCAGATTCACTTTTTAGCTTTTAAAATTTTTTCTCCAACAACCAAAATAGTTTGCTGCAGGCACAAAAGCGTACGTAGTGGAACAGAAAAGCTCTCCCTACCTTCCGCTGCGCGCCGCGGTCATGTAGTGTTTAAATAGCTCACTGGCAAAGAAAACTAGAATGCTAACCTCCAAAATGGCAGCGATTTTTAGATTGTTGTATCAGAGGGAGCGTCCTATATTTAATGTGGTTTTTCCTCGTTACTAATGTGGGGGATGACTTATTTAAAAAAGGTTTACCTTATACCAACATGTCTTTACCAGAAAATTTCATACGAGTAAAAACGGTTTAAAAACGCTAAAAACGAGTATGTAGATTAGGCAGAGTACAAAATGCATACAAGTATTACATTTAGACCATCAGATTCACTTTTTAGCTTTTAACAATTTTTCTCCAACAAACAAAATAGTTTGCTGCAGGCACAAAAGCGTAGGTAGTGGAACAGAAAAGCTCTCCCTACCTTCCGCTGCGCGCCGCGGTCATGTAGTGTTTAAATAGCTCACTGGCAAAGAAAACTAGAATGCTAACCTCCAAAATGGCGGCAATTTTTAGATTCTTGTATCAGAGGGAGCGTCCTATATTTAATGTGGTTTTTCCTCGTTACTAATGTGGGGGATGACTTATTTAAAAAAGGTTTACCTTATACCAACATGTCTTTACCAGAAAATTTCATACGAGTAAAAACGGTTTAAAAACGATAAAAACGAGTATGTAGATTAGGCAGAGTACAAAATGCATACACGTATTACATTTAGACCATCAGATTCACTTTTTAGCTTTTAACAATTTTTCTCCAACAATCAAAATAGTTTGCTGCAGGCACAAAAGCGTAGGTAGTGGAACAGAAAAGCTCTCCCTACCTTCCGCTGCGCGCCGCGGTCATGTAGTGTTTAAATAGCTCACTGGCAAAGAAAACTAGAATGCTAACCTCCAAAATGGCGGCGATTTTTTGATTCTTGTATCAGAGGGAGCGTCCTATATTTAATGTGGTTTTTCCTCGTTACTAATGTGGGGGATGACTTATTTAAAAAAGGTTTACCTTATACCAACATGTCTTTACCAGAAAATTTCATACGAGTAAAAACGGTTTAAAAACGAAAAAAACGAGTATGTAGATTAGGCAGAGTACAAAATGCATACACGTATTACATTTAGACCATCAGATTCACTTTTTAGCTTTTAACAATTTTTCTCCAACAAGCAAAATAGTTTGCTGCAGGCACAAAAGTGTAGGTAGTGGAACAGAAAAGCTCTCCATACCTTCCGCTGCGCGCCGCGGTCATGTAGTGTTTAAATAGCTCACTGGCAAAGAAAACTAGAATGCTAACCTCCAAAATGGCGGCGATTTTTAGATTCTTCTATCAGAGGGAGCGTCCTATATTTAATGTGATTTTTCCTCGTTATTAATGTGGGGGATGACTTATTTAAAAAAGGTTTACCTTATACCAACATGTCTTTATCAGAAAATAATTTCATACGAGTAAAAACTGTTTAAAAACGATAATAACGAGTATGTAGATTAGGCAGAGTACAAAATGCATACACGTATTACATTTAGACCATCAGATTCACTTTTTAGCTTTTAACAATTTTTCTCCAACAACCAAAATAGTTTGCTGCAGGCACAAAAGCATAGGTAGTGGAACAGAAAAGCTCTCCCTACCTTCCGCTGCGCGCCGCGGTCATGTAGTGTTTAAATAGCTCACTGGCAAAAAGAAAACTAGAATGCTAACCTCCAAAATGGCGGCGATTTTTTGATTCTTGTATCAGAGGGAGCGTCCTATATTTAATGTGGTTTTTCCTCGTTACTAATGTGGGGGATGACTTATTTAAAAAAGGTTTACCTTATACCAACATGTCTTTACCAGAAAATTTCATACGAGTAAAAACGGTTTAAAAACGCTAAAAACGAGTATGTAGATTAGGCAGAGTACAAAATGCATACAAGTATTACATTTAGACCATCAGATTCACTTTTTAGCTTTTAACAATTTTTCTCCAACAACCAAAATAGTTTGCTGCAGGCACAAAAGCGTAGGTAGTGGAACAGAAAAGCTCTCCCTACCTTCCGCTGCGCGCCGCGGTCATGTAGTGTTTAAATAGCTCAATGGCAAAGAAAACTAGAATGCTAACCTCCAAAATGGCGGCAATTTTTAGATTCTTGTATCAGAGGGAGCGTCCTATATTTAATGTGGTTTTTCCTCGTTATTAATGTGGGGGATGACTTATTTAAAAAAGGTTTACCTTATACCAACATGTCTTTACCAGAAAATAATTTCATACGAGTAAAAACTGTTTAAAAAGGATAAAAACGAGTATGTAGATTAGGCAGAGTACAAAATGCATACACGTATTACATTTAGACCATCAGATTCACTTTTTAGCTTTTAACAATTTTTCTCCAACAACCAAAATAGTTTGCTGCAGGCACAAAAGCGTAGGTAGTGGAACAGAAAAGCTCTCCCGACCTTCCGCTGCGCGCCGCGGTCATGTAGTGTTTAAATAGCTCACTGGCAAAGAAAACTAGAATGCTAACCTCCAAAATGGCGGCGATTTTTAGATTCTTGTATCAGAGGGCGCATCCTATATTTAATGTGGTTTTTCCTCGTTACTAATGTGGGGGATGACTTATTTAAAAAAGGTTTACCTTATACCAACATGTCTTTACCAAAAAATTTCATACGAGTAAAAACGGTTTAAAAACGATAAAAACTAGTATGTAGATTAGGCAGAGTACAAAATGCATACACGTATTACATTTAGAGCATCAGATTCACTTTTTAGCTTTTAACAATTTTTCTCCAACAACCAAAATAGTTTGCTGCAGGCACAAAAGCATAGGTAGTGGAAAAGAAAATCTCTCCCTACCTTCCGCTGCGCGCCGCGGTCATGTAGTGTTTAAATAGCTCACTGGCAAAGAAAACTAGAATGCTAACCTCCAAAATGGCGGCGATTTTTAGATTCTTGGTTCAGAGGGAGCGTCCTATATTTAATGTGGTTTTTCCTCGTTACTAATGTGGGGGATGACTTATTTAAAAAAGGTTTACCTTATACCAACATGTCTTTACCAGAAAATTTCATACGAGTAAAAACGGTTTAAAAACGATAAAAACGAGTATGTAGATTAGGCAGAGTACAAAATGCATACACGTATTACATTTAGACCATCAGATTCACTTTTTAGCTTTTAACAATTTTTCTCCAACAACCAAAATAGTTTGCTGCAGGCACAAAAGCGTACGTAGTGGAACAGAAAAGCTCTCCCTACCTTCCGCTGCGCGCCGCGGTCAGGTAGTGTTTAAATAGCTCACTGGCAAAGAAAACTAGAATGCTAACCTCCAAAATGGCAGCGATTTTTAGATTGTTGTATCAGAGGGAGCGTCCTATATTTAATGTGGTTTTTCCTCGTTACTAATGTGGGGGATGACTTATTTAAAAAAGGTTTACCTTATACCAACATGTCTTTACCAGAAAATTTCATACGAGTAAAAACGGTTTTAAAACGCTATAAACGAGTATGTAGATTAGGCAGAGTACAAAATGCATACACGTATTACATTTAGACCATCAGATTCACTTTTTAGCTTTTAACAATTTTTCTCCAACAACCAAAATAGTTTGCTGCAGGCACAAAAGCGTAGGTAGTGGAACAGAAAAGCTCTCCCTACCTTCCGCTGCGCGCCGCGGTCATGTAGTGTTTAAATAGCTCACTGGCAAAGAAAACTAGAATGCTAACCTCCAAAATGGCGGCAATTTTTAGATTCTTGTATCAGAGGGAGCGTCCTATATTTAATGTGGTTTTTCCTCGTTACTAATGTGGGGGATGACTTATTTAAAAAAGGTTTACCTTATACCAACATGTCTTTACCAGAAAATTTCATACGAGTAAAAACGGTTTAAAAACGATAAAAACGAGTATGTAGATTAGGCAGAGTACAAAATGCATACACGTATTACATTTAGACCATCAGATTCACTTTTTAGCTTTTAACAATTTTTCTCCAACAATCAAAATAGTTTGCTGCAGGCACAAAAGCGTAGGTAGTGGAACAGAAAAGCTCTCCCTACCTTCCGCTGCGCGCCGCGGTCATGTAGTGTTTAAATAGCTCACTGGCAAAGAAAACTAGAATGCTAACCTCCAAAATGGCGGCGATTTTTTGATTCTTGTATCAGAGGGAGCGTCCTATATTTAATGTGGTTTTTCCTCGTTACTAATGTGGGGGATGACTTATTTAAAAAAGGTTTACCTTATACCAACATGTCTTTACCAGAAAATTTCATACGAGTAAAAACGGTTTAAAAACGAAAAAAACGAGTATGTAGATTAGGCAGAGAACAAAATGCATACACGTATTACATTTAGACCATCAGATTCACTTTTTAGCTTTTAACAATTTTTCTCCAACAACAAAAATAGTTTGCTGCAGGCACAAAAGTATAGGTAGTGGAACAGGAAAGCTCTCCCTACCTTCCGCTGCGCGCCGCGGTCATGTAGTGTTTAAATAGCTCACTGGCAAAGAAAACTAGAATGCTAACCTCCAAAATGGCGGCGATTTTTAGATTCGTGTATCAGAGGGAGCGTCCTATATTTAATGTGATTTTTCCTCGTTATTAATGTGGGGGATGACTTATTTAAAAAAGGTTTACCTTATACCAACATGTCTTTACCAGAAAATAATTTCATACGAGTAAAAACTGTTTAAAAACGATAAAAACGAGTATGTAGATTAGGCAGAGTACAAAATGCATACACGTATTACATTTAGACCATCAGATTCACTTTTTAGCTTTTAACAATTTTTCTCCAACAACCAAAATAGTTTGCTGCAGGCACAAAAGCGTAGGTAGTGGAACAGAAAAGCTCTCCCTACCTTCCGCTGCGCGCCGCGGTCATGTAGTGTTTAAATAGCTCACTGGCAAAGAAAACTAGAATGCTAACCTCCAAAATGGCGGCGATTTTTTGATTCTTGTATCAGAGGGAGCGTCCTATATTTAATGTGGTTTTTCCTCTTTACTAATGTGGGGGATGACTTATTTAAAAAAGGTTTACCTTATACCAACATGTCTTTACCAGAAAATTTCATACGAGTAAAAACGGTTTAAAAACGATAAAAACTAGTATGTAGATTAGGCAGAGTACAAAATACATACACGTATTACATTTAGAGCATCAGATTCACTTTTTAGCTTTTAACAATTTTTCTCCAACAACCAAATTAGTTTGCTGCAGGCACAAAAGCGTAGGTAGTGGAACAGAAAAGCTCTCCCTACCTTCCGCTGCGCGCCGCGGTCATGTAGTGTTTAAATAGCTCACTGGCAAAGAAAACTAGAATGCTAACCTCCAAAATGACGGCGATTTTTAGATTCTTGTATCAGAGGGAGCGTCCTATATTTAATGTGGTTTTTCCTCGTTACTAATGTGGGGATGACTTATTTAAAAAAGGTTTACCTTATACCAACATGTCTTTACCAGAAAATTTCATACGAGTAAAAACTGTTTAAAAACGATAAAAACGAGTATGTAGATTAGGCAGAGTACAAAATGCATACATGTATTACATTTAGACCATCAGATTCATTTTTTAGCTTTTAACAATTTTTCTCCAACAACCAAAATAGTTTGCTGCAGGCACAAAAGCATAGGTAGTGGAACAGAAAAGCTCTCCCTACCTTCCGCTGCGCGCCACGGTCATGTAGCCTCTGACTGTTGGATCAACTGCAGACTGCTCCAGGAACAGCTGTAACTGCAACAAAGTATTGAGAAAGGCTACTGTGACCCTGCAACTTCAGCTCCAGCCAGCAGCTGCAACAGTTTCCAAGGTATGCACGCTCTGGGGACTTGTCTTCACCCTGCACCAGAAGGACCGAAGAAATCTCCTGTGGAGTGACGGAGTCACTTACGTGCTACAGCAGGCACCTTCTAAGACGACGACCGGTTCTCTGGGACTCCTCTCCTGGTGACGAACGTGCTCCCTGAAACACAGGTAGTGGACCCCTTTGACACAGACTGTCCTAAAGTCCAGTCCAAATTTGGCGGCGGTATGAGCTTGCCTTCCCTGTTTGCAACAGTACCCCTGTGCACCGCGTCATCTCTACCTCCTGTTGCCTCTGTGCACTATTTGCAAGAATCTTCGTGCACAGCCTGGCTCAGGTCCCCAGCACTCTATCCTGTGACGCAAAACTCACTGAGTTGTTCTCCGGCGGCGTGGACCTTCCATAGTAGTGCTGCAGCAACCACAATTTGCACCTTCTTTCTCCCCGTGTCCTGGGACCTCCGTGGGTGCAGCCTGGTCATCTGAGGGTTCCCTCCAATGTTGGGAGCCCCCTCTGCCTCCTCAGTCCAAGTTAAGGTCCCTCCTGGGTCTTTTGTGTAGCCATTTTATGTATAGCTCCATGCACGTTAGTTTAATACACTAGGCCGCTGTGCACCTTGACCTAGATATATTTTATTCAGCTTCGCATTGTTATTTTTACAATAAACTGTTTTACGGTCTTGTTTTAATTTCTTCTTGTGGGAGGCTGGCCTGGTTTGTAGTGGGTACCAAGGGGTACTTACACTCTGCACCAGGTCCAGTTATCCCTTATTAGTGTAGAAGAGGTGTTTCTAGCAGCTTAGGCTGATAGAAGGTAGCTATAGCTGAGCAGCTTAGGCTGAACTAGGAGACATGCAAAGCTCCTACTATACCACTGGTGTCATATGCACAATATCTTAAGAAAACACAATACACAGATGTACTAAAAATAAAGGTACTTTATTTTTATGACAATATGCCAAAAGTATCTCAGTGAGTACCCTCAGTATGAGGATGCCAAATATACACAAGATATATGTACACAATACCAAAAATATGCAGTAATAGCAAAAGGAAGTAATGCAAGCAGTGTATAGTTACAATAGATTGCAATAGGAGCACATAGGTATAGGGGCAACACAAACCATATACTCCAAAAGTGGAATGCGAATAACATATGGACCCCAAACCTATGTGAGCTTGTAGAGGGTCGCTGGGACTGTAAGAAAACAGTGAGGGTTAGAAAAATAGCCCACCCCAAGACCCTGGAAAGAAGTTGTAAAGGGCACCTATATTCCCCAGAGAGCACAGAAGTCGTGATAGGGGAATTCTGCAAGGAAGACCAACACCATCAATGCAACCAAAGTGTATTTCCGGACGAGAGTACCTGTGGAACAAGGGGACCAAGTCCAAGAGTTGCGACAAAGTCGAGATTGGGCAGATGCCCAGGAAATGCCAGCTGAGGGTGCAAAGAAGCTGCCACTGGATGGTAGAAGCTGGACATTCTGCAAGAACGAAGAGGACTAGGGACTTCCCCTTTGGAGGATGGATGTCCCGCGTCGTGAAGAAGCTAGCAGAGGTGTTCCCATGCAGAAAGACCGCAAACAAGCCTTGCTAGCTGCAAGGGTTGCGGTTAGGGTTTTTGGATGCTGCTGTGGCCCAAGAGGGACCAGGATGTCACCAATTGCGTGAGGAGACAGAGGGGGAGCCCAGCAAGACAGGGAGCCCTCACAGAAGCAGGCAGCACCCACAGAAGTGCCGGAACAGGCACTACAAAGAGGAGTGAACTGGAGCTCACCCGAATTCACAAAAGGAGATCCCACGACGCAAGACAACTCAGGAGGTTGTGCACTGCAGGTTAGAGTGTCGGGGACCCAGGCTTGGCTGTGCACAAAGGAAATCCTGGAAGAGTGCACAGGAGCCGGAGCAGCTGCAAATCACGCGGTACCCAGCAATGCAGTCTAGCGTGGGGAGGCAAGAACTTACCTCCACCAAACTTGGACTGATGAGTCACTGGACTGTGGGAGTCACTTGGACAGAGTTGCTAAGTTCCAGGGACCACGCTCGTCGTGATGAGAAGGGTCCCAGAGGACCGGTGATGCAGTTCTTTTGGTGCCTGCGGTTGCAGGGGGAGGATTCCGTCGTCCCACAGGAGATTTCTTCGGAGCTTCTAGTGCAGAGAGGAGGCAGACTACCCCCACAGCATGCACCACCAGGAAAACAGTTGAGAAGGCGGCAGAATCAGCGATACAAGGTTGCAGTAGTCGTCTTTGCTACTTTGTTGCGGTTTTGCAGGCGTCCTGAGCAGTCAGCGGTCAATTCCTTGGCAGAAGAGAGAGATGCAGAGGAACTCTGATGAGCTCTTGCATTCGTTATCTAAAGAATTCCCCAAAGCAGAGACCCTAAATAGCCAGAAAAGGAGGTTTGGCTACCTCGGAAGGAGGATAGGCTAGCAACACAGGTAAGAGCCTATCAGAAGGAGTCTCTGACGTCACCTGCTGGCACTGGCCACTCAGAGCAGTCCAGTGTGCCAGCAGCACCTCTGTTTCCAAGATGGCAGAGGTCTGGAGCACACTGGAGGAGCTCTGGGCACCTCCCCTGGGAGGTGCAGGTCAGGTGAGTGGTCACTCCCCTTTCCTTTGTCCAGTTTTGTGCCAGAGCAGGGCTGGGGGATCCCTGAACTGGTGTAGACTGGCTTATGCATAGATGGGCACCATTTGTGCCCCTCAAAGCATTTCCAGAGGCTGGGGGAGGCTACTCCTCCCCAGCCCTGACACCTTTTTCCAAAGGGAGAGGGTGTAACACCCCCTCTCTGAGGAAGTACTTTGTTCTGCCTTCCTGAGCCAAGCCTGGCTGGACCCCAGGAGGGCAGAAACCTGTCTGAGGGGTTGGCAGCAGCAGCAACTGCAGTGAAACCCCAGGAAAGGTAGTTTGGCAGTACCCGGGTCTGTGCTAGAGACTCGGGGGATCATGGAATTGTCTCCCCAATGCCAGCATGGCATTGGGGTGACAATTCTATGATCTTAGACATGTTACATGGCCATGTTTGGAGTTACCATTGTGACACTATACATAGGTAGTTACCTATGTATAGTGCACACGTGTAATGGTGTCCCTGCACTCACAAAGTCTGGGGAATTTGCCCTGAACGATTTGGGGGCACCGTGGCTAGTGCCAGGGTGCCCACACACTAAGTGACTTTACACCCAACCTTTACCAGGTAAAGGTTAGACATATAGGTGACTTATAAGTTACTTAAGTGCAGTGGTAAATGGCTGTGAAATAACGTGGACGTTATTTCACTCAGGCTGCAGTGGCAGGCCTGTGTAAGAATTGTCAGAGCTCCCTATTGGTGGCAAAAGAAATGCTGCAGCCCATAGGGATCTCCTGGAACCCCAATACCCTGGGTACCTCAGTACCATATACTAGGAAATTATAAGGGTGTTCCAGTATGCCAATGTGAATTGGTGAAATTGGTCACTAGCCTGTTAGTGACAATTTGGAAAGCAAAGAGAGAGCATAACCACTGAGGTTCTGGTTAGCAGAGCCTCAGTGAGATAGTTAGTTATCACACAGGGCACACATACAGGGCACACTTATGAGCACAGGGGGCCTTGGCTGGCAGGGTCCCAGTGACACATACACTAAAACATCATATATACAGTGAAATATGGGGGTAACATGCCAGGCAAGATGGTACTTTCCTACACTTCTATCAAACTGTTTTGCTTAGTTCAGCACTGTGTTCTCAAACAACGCATTCTTGATCACCCTGTGCTTCAGTCAAGGCTACAGTCTGGTAAATTGCCGGTAAACATGGTAGAAGTTTAGGGCCAGATGTAGCAACTATTTGCGAGTCGCAAATGGCCCGAATCGCAATTTGCGACCCTGCAAAATCGGAAATGAGATGCAAAAATCCCATTTCCGAAGCGCTAATTGTGACGTGAGCCATTACCGTTTTGCAAAATTTGCGACTCCATTGTGCAACCCGCAAATAGGTAGACGCAATTTGCGAGTCGCAAACCATATGAAAAAGCCAGTCGCAAATTGCGACTAGTCGCAAAAAGCCCATTTTGCACACCCAAATTATCACTAAGTCAGAGCAGGTGGTAACCATAACCAAAGTATAAAAGAAGACTCAGAAGGCATCTGGATTACTCAAAATGGCTGAAATATATGTGATAGCAAGGAGGAAGAGAGTCCACGCCGCACAGCAGAGGAGGAGGAGGGGCCAAAGACAGAAGAGGATATACAGAACCAGGCAGACACTTTTCCAACAAACTGAGGAGGAGATTTATGACAAATACAGACTATGCTATGCTCACTGCACCTCTTGGCCTCGGGTAGCTATCAGGGGGTCATTTCAGTGGCAGGTGGGGTATCCCAAAGTGCACTCTCACGATTCTTCAGATGTTTCCTAGATGCTATACTCACACACATGTCCAGACACATATACCTACCCGGAATGAGGCAGAAATCAACAGCACCAAGTTAGAATTCTACAGAATTGCCAACTTCCCACATGTAATAGGGTGTGTAGATGGGACACATGTACAAATATGCCCTCCTGCAAATCTGGAATATCTGTTCCGCAAATGGAAGTGTATCCACTCACTGAACATCCAGGTGGTATGTGACACCCATTATGTCATCACTGACATGGTAGCCAAATTTCCAGGGAGTACACATGACTCTCACATTTTCAGGCACAGTGGGATACACCAACGCCTAGAACGTGAGGAGTTTGGAGAGAGATATCTATTAGGTATTGCTGCAGACACCCTGAAGCCATACACACAAGTCATTGTAGAAACCATCCATGCCCTGCTAACATTGTTGAATTTTGCCACACAGGTGACAGTGCATATGTGCTACGACCATGGATACTTGCCCCGTACCTAACACCCAACAATGAGAATGAAAGGCGATATAACAGTGCACATAGGCGGACCAGAAATGTCATAGAGAGGACCTTTGGACTGTTAAAGGCAAGATTCCGATTCCTCCACAGAAGTGGAGGTGCACTCCTGTATGCCTCAATAACAGCTTTCAAGATAGTTGGTGCATGCGCTATACTGCACAACATTGCCACCAGACGTGGGCTACATCTCACCCATGAAGACCCAGATTCGGAGTATGACGAGCAAGCGGTACCACATCGCCAGCCTTGGGATAGAAGCATTGCAAATCAAGGCAGACAGAGACGGCACCACATTGCAAACCAATACTTTGGAAGGTATGTGTTAACTGTCACCACACACACTAATGTCACATACAAAGAACCCAGTTGTGAAGTGGATCAAACAAAACATTTTAATAAGTGAACCTAATAACTATATAACTGAACTGTTGGTAAGGGGCTGCACATGTCCACCCTCAATGAGGACACATTAACTCCATGTGCCTCATGAGTCCTGCAGTGTTTGGGCCTAACACCTCCTCCCGGTACGCCCAGCATGGCTTGTGCTAGGTGGGTCAGCAGACCCCTGACGTGCACTGCCACTCCGCAAGACATGTGTGTCTGTGGCAGATGCGCTGCTGATGGTGGACCCCTCCTCACTGTCCTGAGGTGTCTCAGCCGTGCCCCTTGCCAGCTGCCTGGCATCCAGCATGTCCACAGCGTGGATAATGCGGCCAAGTCCCCGAGCCACATCCCCTGCAAAGTGGCCCAGGTCCACCTGCAAGCTCACAGTACGTCATGACAGCCCTGTGGTGCTCACTGCAAGACAGACAATGGATGCAGCCATGCGGTCCAATCTCTGCACCAGTTGGCGCTGACGGCGCCTTGCACTTTGTCTCTCTGACACCAGTTCCGTCACCAGTTGGCGTATGGATAGTGCTAGGTCACTGACATCGTCATTCAATCTTGTGAACTATGTGTTCACTTCTGCCAGGCCATGTGTAAAATTGTGCTCCATCCTCTGCATTGCCCCAGAAATAATTCTCAACTGCCTTGTTTGCAGGTGCTGACCAGATAGGAGGGATGCCTCAACTGCAGACATGGATGCGTCACCTATATCCTCCTGGGACACTGCCTGGACATGGAGTCTGCGTCTGTGACGCAGTGGTGCTTCTGGGTCTTGCTATCTCACACTGTGGCTGGGACCAGGTGCTGTGTCTCTTTCCTCCATGTCCACTTCTTCATCTGGAGAGAACTGTGGTGGTGTGGTGCTGGGCCCTGTAGAGGGTGCTGCAGCCTCCTGCCCTGCTTGTGGCCTGCTTTCTTCACCCTGGATGGTGTGGCTGGTGGAGGTGTCTTGTGGGAGACCTGTGGGACATAGGGAACACACTGTCAGTATCTAACATCTGTTGTATGCCTCCTAATAAACAGTTGCTTATAAGCTGACTACTGTACTACATTGCCCATAATGCACCATTCTGGTGGTCGCTAGTCTGGAATGGAGCTAGTCTGGTTGTGCATGCTGCTGTGTACTGGGTGAGTGCGGGTATAGCATTTATATGTGTACATGCATGTTTCATGGTACTCACTTTTTGATGTCCCTTGCGCTGATGTGTCCAGTGCTCCCATTCCTGACACTGCCTCAGGCTCCAGGGTCTGTTCAACCAGTTCCTCCATGGCTGTGGGTGGTGGGATGGTGGATGGGCCTCCTCCTGTGCCCCTCATCTCCCTGAGGCGCTCTGCCACCCTCTCCTTTGTCCTGGAGCGCAGGTCACACCACCGTTTTTTTATTTCCTCGATGCTTCTGTGGCTCACCCCTATGGCATTGACCCTCTCCTGGATGTCCTGCCAGATTCTCCTCTTTTCAGTGTCTGGGACACTCAGGGCAGCCTTTCCAAACAGCTGGTCATGGTGCTGGCAGCATTCCTCTGTCAGCACCTCAAGTTCCTTTTCAAAGAATTTCAATTTCCTCTTCCTGCCTGCATTGGCTGTGTCTTCCATTGTTGCAGCTGTTCCTCCAGGTAGTTGCTCAGCAGTTAGAAAAGGGTGTGGTCCTCCCTCCTCCCAGGTGTATTTGATGTCTTCCAGGCTCTGATGTCATCAGCAAGAGCCAGGAAGTGTTTTTCCAACTGCTTGCTGCACCACCTGCATGCAAATTGCGGCACAGTCGCAATTTGCGATACCCAACTCGCAATTTGCGAGTTTGTTTTTAGAGAGGTCGCAAAAGGCGACCTCGCTAACAGCGGACTCGCAATCTGTGGTGCAACATCATTTGCGAGTCACAAATTCATGTCGCTTTTTTTTGTTGGATCCCATTTTGCGAGTCGGAAATTGTGAGTCGCAATGACTCGTAATTTCCGACTCACAAATTTTTTCCTTCCTACATCTGGCCCTTAGTCTCCAACATTCGTAGAAAATACACATCCTTACGTAGGGACATTTTCTTAGAACATCTGCTGTGGTAGTTATAAAAACACTATGGTGGTCATTACAACCCTGGCGGATGGTGTTAAAGCTGCGGTAATACCGCAAATAGTGCAGCGGAAAAAAAAAAATGAATTATGACCCTGGCGGAAACCGCCAACAAAGACAGCCACTTTAACACACCGCCCGCCACAGCGGTACAGACAAGCAGCGTGGCGGTCACCGCCAACAGACAGGCGGAAGACAATGTACCGCCCATAGTATCACAACCCGCCAATCCGCCACCTTTTCCGGGGTGGATTCACCGTGGATAAAAGCACAGCGGAAACAGTTGCTGCAATGGGAAAACGCTCACCTGAACACATCCCACGAGGAACGAGGACTCCATGAACACGGAACTCCAAATACTCCCTGCCCTTGTCTTTCTGCTCCTCTACGACCATCATCTACGTAGGCGCTGAAGACAACGGTGAGTACTGCACCTACGACATGGGGGTGGGGGGAGGCAAAAGTTAGGGGAACACCCACCAAACACCCCACCCCCACCCCCAACCTCGCACAATACAACATACACACCAATGCATCCACAAAAATCACAGTAACAACCCACAATCCCCCCGGAAGAATGAAAAGACAAAGCGAACTCCGTTCAAACATTGTAATGTAGCAATATACATGTCTTACAAAAATATATAGATATATACGAAATTCAGTCAGAAATATATACATTACGAGAAGTAGTGCAGATAGGTACATAACAATGTCCATGCACCAACAGTCCAAAAATGCATGGGCGAGGCCCACAAAAGATACCTGACCGCAATCGGAGAGAACACTGCAGGGGCATCAGATAGAAATACTACAGGCACCTCAGGGAGAAGGAAAGGGGGGGCACCTCAGCCGGATTACTGCAAAGCCAGACCCACGACGGGGCTCCATGCCCATTGATGTATCCCGGGGAGTGCAAAGCCACAGTCTCACAAGTCTCTACAGTGGGTGGGTAGCCCACTGTGCCATCCTGGGGAGTGCAAAGCCACATTCTCTCAAGTCTTTCCAGTGGGTGGATTGCCCACTGTGCCATCCTGGGGAGTGCAAAGCCAGAGTCTCACAAGTCTCTACAGTGGGTGGGTTGCCCACTGTGCCATCCTGGGGAGTGCAAAGCCAGAGTCTCACAAGTCTCTACAGTGGGTGGGTTGCCCACTGTTCCATCCTGGGGAGTGCAAAGCCACAGTCTCTCAAGTCTCTACATTGGGTGGGTTGCCCACTGTTCCATCCTGGGGAGTGCAAAGCCACAGTCTCTCAAGTCTCTACAGTGGGTGGGTTGCCCACTGTTCCATCCTGGGGAGTGCAAAGCCACAGTCTCTCAAGTGGATAACAGTCTCCACTGGTTCTGGAGGGCGCCTTGTGCCCAGAGTGCTTCATCCTGCTAAGGACAGAGGTAGTGGATGGATCTCCACTGGTTCTGGAGGGGGCATGGTGCCCAGAGTGCTTCATCCTGCTAAGGACAGAGGTAGTGGATGGATCTCTCCACTGGTTCTGAAGTGGGCTCTGTGCCCAGAGTGCTTCATTCTGCCCGTGACGTACTCAGTAGCGTCAGTGCCCTTGGCGCTCATGGGCCAGCCTTGCTTGAGACGGCAGTGCCCTGTTCAGCGGTGCTTGGAGCGGCCGGCTCCTTTGCAGTGACTCAGCTGCTGGCGGTCCTCTCTAGCCCAGCGGGGCTTGTGCTGGCGGTCCTCTCTGTCCCAGCGGGGCTTGTGCTGGTGGTCCTCTCTGTCCCAGCGTGGCTTGTGCTGGTGGTCCTCTCTGTCCCAGCGTCACTTGTGCTGGCGGTCCTCTCTAGCCCAGCGGGGCTTGTTCTAGCGGTCCTCTCTGTCCCAGCGGGGCTTGTGCTGGTGGTCCTCTCTGTCCCAGCCTGGCTTGTGCTGGCGGTCCTCTCTGTCCCAGCGTAGCTTGTGCTGGCAGTCCTCTCTAGTCCAGCGGGGCTTGTGCTGGCAGTCCTCTCTGTCCCAGCGGGGCTTGTGCTGGCGGTCCTCTCTAGCCCAGCGGGGCTTGTGCTGGCTGTCCTCTCTGTCATAGTGGGGCTTGTGCTGGTGGTCCTCTCTAGCCCAGCAGGGCTTGTGCTGGCGGTCCTCTCTGTCCCAGTAGGGCTTGTGCTGCCGGGCCTTCATGGCCCAGCGGGGCTTGTGCTGGCGGTCCTCTCTAGCCCAGCGGGGCTTGCGCTGGCTGTAGGAAAGTACCATCTTGCCTGGCATGTTACCCTCATTTTTCACTGTATATATGTTGTTTTAGTTGTATGTGTCACTGGGACCCTGTTCACCAGGGCCCCAGTGCTCATAAGTGTGCCTGAATGTGTTACCTGTGTAGTGACTAACTGTCTCACTGAGGCTCTGCTAATCAGAACCTCAGTGGTTATGCTCTCTCATTTCTTTCCAAATTGTCACTAACAGGCTCGTGACTAATTTTACCAATTTACATTGGCTTACTGGAACACCCTTATAATTCCCTAGTATATGGTACTGAGGTACCCAGGGTATTGGGGTTCCAGGAGATCCCTATGGGCTGCAGCATTTCTTTTGCCACCCATAGGGAGCTCTGACAATTCTTACACAGGTCTGCCACTGCAGCCTGAGTGAAATAACGTCCACGTTATTTCACAGCCATTTTACACTGCACTTAAGTAACTTATAAGTCACCTATATGTCTAACCTTTACCTGGTAAAGGTTAGGTGCAAAGTTACTTAGTGTGAGGGCACCCTGGCACTAGCCAAGGTGCCCCCACATTGTTCAGGGCCAATTCCCCGGACTTTGTGAGTGCGGGGACACCATTACACGCGTGCACTACATATAGGTCACTACCTATATGTAGCTTCACAATGGTAACTCCGAATATGGCCATGTAACATGTCTATGATCATGGAATTGCCCCCTCTATGTCATCCTGGCATAGTTGGCACAATCCCATGATCCCAGTGGTCTGTAGCACAGACCCTGGTACTGCCAAACTGCCCTTCATGGGGTTTCACTGCAGCTGCTGCTGCTGCCAACCCCTCAGACAGGCATCTGCCCTCATGGGGTCCAGCCAGGCCTGGCCCAGGATGGCAGAACAAAGGACTTCCTCTGAGAGAGGGTGTTACACCCTCTCCCTTTGGAAAATGGTGTGAAGGCAGGGGAGGAGTAGCCTCCCCCAGCCTCTGGAAATGCTTTGTTGGGCACAGATGTGCCCAATTCTGCATAAGCCAGTCTACACCGGTTCAGGGGACCCCTTAGCCCTGCTCTGGCGCGAAACTGGACAAAGGAAAGGGGAGTGACCACTCCCCTGACCTGCACCTCCCCTGGGAGGTGTCCAGAGCTCCTCCAGTGTGCTCCAGACCTCTGCCATCTTGGAAACAGAGGTGCTGCTGGCACACTGGACTGCTCTGAGTGGCCAGTGCCACCAGGTGACGTCAGAGACTCCTTGTGATAGGCTCCTTCAGGTGTTGCTAGCCTATCCTCTCTCCTAAGTAGCCAACCCCTCTTTTCTGGCTATTTAGGGTCTCTGTCTCTGGGGAAACTTTAGATAACGAATGCAAGAGCTCATCCGAGTTCCTCTGCATCTCTCTCTTCACCTTCTGCCAAGGAATCGACTGCTGACCGCGCTGGAAGCCTGCAAACCTGCAACATAGTAGCAAAGACGACTACTGCAACTCTGTAACGCTGATCCTGCCGCCTTCTCGACTGTTTTCCTGGTGGTGCATGCTGTGGGGGTAGTCTGCCTCTTCTCTGCACTAGAAGCTCCGAAGAAATCTCCCGTGGGTCGACGGAATCTTCCCCCTGCAACCGCAGGCACCAAAAAGCTGCATTACCGGTCCCTTGGGTCTCCTCTCAGCACGACGAGCGAGGTCCCTTGACTCCAGCAACTCTGTCCAAGTGACTCCCACAGTCCAGTGACTCTTCAGTCCAAGTTTGGTGGAGGTAAGTCCTTGCCTCACCTCGCTAGACTGCATTGCTGGGAACCGCGACTTTTGCAGCTACTCCGGCCCCTGTGCACTTCCGGCAGAAATCCTTTGTGCACAGCCAAGCCTGGGTCCACGGCACTCTAACCTGCATTGCACAACTTTCTAAGTTGGTCTCCGGCGACGTGGGACTTCTTTGTGCGACTTCGGGAAAGCACTGTTTCACACATCCTTGTAGTGCCTGTTTCTGGCACTTCTCTGGGTGCTACCTGCTGTTGAGAGGGCTCCTTGTCTTGCTCGACGTCCCCTCTCTCTCCTGGTCCAATTTGCGACCTCCTGGTCCTTCCTGGGCCACAGCAGCGTCCAAAAATGCTAACCAAATGATTTGCAGATAGCAAGGCTTGTTGGCGTTCTTTCGGCGGGAAAACACTTCTGCCCAACTCTACAAGGCAAGTGGGATCCGTCCTCCAAAGAGGAAGTCTCTAGCCCTTTGCGTTCCTGTAGAAACCACAGCTTCTTCTGTCCAGTAGAAGCTTCTTTGCACCCGCAGCTGGCATTTCCTGGGCATCTGCCCATCTCCGACTTGCTTGTGACTTTTGGACTTGGTCCCCTTGTTCCACAGGTACCCCAGATTGGAAATCCAGCGTTGTTGCATTGTTGGTTTGTGTCTTTCCTGCATTATTCCTCTAACACGACTTCTTTGTCCTTAGGGGAACTTTAGTGCACTTTGCACTCACTTTTCAGGGTCTTGGGGAGGGTTATTTTTCTAACTCTCACTATTTTCTAATAGTCCCAGCGACCCTCTACAAGGTCACATAGGTTTGGGGTCCATTCGTGGTTCGCATTCCACTTTTGGAGTATATGGTTTGTGTTGCCCCTATCCCTATGTTTCCCCATTGCATCCTATTGTAACTATACATTGTTTGCACTGTTTTCTAAGACTATACTGCATATTTTTGGTATTGTGTACATATATCTTGTGTATATTTCCTATCCTCTCACTGAGGGTACACTCTAAGATACTTTGGCCTATTGTCATAAAAATAAAGTACCTTTATTTTGAGTATAACTGTGTATTGTGTTTTCTTATGATATTGTGCATATGACACTAAGTGGTACTGTAGTAGCTTCACCCGTCTCCTAGTTCAGCCTAAGCTGCTCTGCTAAGCTACCATTATCTATCAGCCTAAGCTGCTAGACACCCTATACACTAATAAGGGATAACTGGGCCTGGTGCAAGGTGCAATTACCCCTTGGTACTCACTACAAGCCAGTCCAGCCTCCTACATTGGTGGCAGCGGTGGGATAAGTGCTTTGAGACTACTTACCACTCTTGTCATTGTACTTTTCATAAGAGAAAAATATACAAAACAAGGTCAGTGTGTGTACACAGTGCTAAAAAGTTTTGCATTTCCTCTTTTCACTCTTTTCTAAAGTGCTGAAAAGTACTTCTAAACTTTAAAAAAGTTCTAAAAAGTTTTAAAAGTTTTTTTCTCTGCCTTTCTAAAAGCTCTGACAAACTTTTTTCTCTTTTTCTATCACTTTAACTGTCTCTAAAAATGTCTGGCACAGGCCAAAATGTTGATCTGTCCAAACTTGCATATGACCACCTTAGCTGGAAAGGAGCAAGGAGTCTCTGTATAGAGAGAGGTTTGAGTGTAGGGAAGAATCCTTCCTTGGAATTGTTACTTAACATGCTTAGAGAACAGGATAAGGCTAAAAGTGCCCCATCTGTAGAAAAAGCAGCTAATGGTTCCCAATCTGATCCAGGGACTCCCCCAGGAAAAGATTCAGGAAAGAAACTCCCTAGCCTACCCTTTACTAGACAGTCTAGCATAGTTGGTAATGATGGAGAGCCACACCATACAAATAGTGTTGTCTCACATCATAGCAAAAGCATTTATTCTCACCACAGTGGTACTGATGTTTCTGTTAGCCAAGCTGTTAGGGTGCCCTCTGTAAGGGACAGGTCTCCTTCTGTCCATTCTCACCATACTTCTGTTTCAAGACATGTCCCTCCCACCCACCCTGATGACAGATTGTTAGAAAGGGAGCTCAATAGATTGAGAGTGGAACAAACCAGACTGAAGCTCAAGAAGCAACAGCTGGATTTGGATAGACAGACTTTAGAAGTAGAGAAGGAGAGACAGAAACTGGGTTTAGAAACCCATGGTGGCAGCATCAGTATTCCCCATAGTCATCCTGCAAAAGAGCATGATTCCAGGAATCTGCACAAGATAGTTCCCCCTTATAAGGAGGGGGATGACATTAACAAGTGGTTTGCTGCACTTGAGAGGGCCTGTGTTGTACAGGATGTCCCTCAAAGGCAGTGGGGTGCTATCCTATGGCTATCATTTAGTGGTAAAGGTAGGGATAGGCTCCTTACTGTCAAAGAAAATGAAGCTAATGATTACAAAGTTCTTAAGAATGCACTCCTGGATGGTTATGGCTTAACCACTGAACAATACAGGATAAAGTTCAGAGAGACCAAAAAGGAGTCTTCACAAGACTGGGTTGATTTCATTGACCATTCAGTGAAGGCCTTGGAGGGGTGGTTACATGGCAGTAAAGTTACTGATTATGACAGCCTGTATAACTTGATCCTGAGAGAGCATATTCTTATAAATTGTGTGTCTGATTTGTTGCACCAGTACTTGGTGGACTCTGATCTGACCTCTCCCCTAGAATTGGGAAAGAAGGCAGACAAATGGGTCAGAACAAGGGTGAACAGAAAAGTTCATACAGGGGGTGACAAAGATGGCAACAAGAAGAAGGATGGTAAGTCTTCTGACAAGGGTGGGGACAAATCTAAAAATGAGTCTTCATCAGGCCCACAAAAACACTCTGGTGGGGGTGGTGGGCCCAAATCCTCTTCTAATCAAAACAAGGAAAAGAAACCATGGTGCTATTTATGTAAAATAAAAGGCCATTGGACAACAGATCCCAGTTGTCCAAAGAAAAGCACCAAGCCTCCTACCACTACAACCCCTACTGCTACACCTAGTGTCCCTACTAATAGCAGTGGTGGTGGGAGCAAACCTACTAATAGCCAATCCAAGGGAGCAGCTGGGCTCACTATTGGTAACTTAGTTGGGGTTGGCCTTGTTAGGGAGGCCACAGAGGCTGTGTTAGTCTCTGAGGGGGCTATTGATTTAGCCACCTTAGTTGCTTGTCCCCTTAATATGGATAAGTACAAGCAGCTACCCCTAATAAATGGTGTTGAGGTTCAGGCCTACAGGGACACTGGTGCCAGTGTGACTATGGTCATAGAGAAACTGGTCCACCCTGAACAACACCTACTTGGTCACCAGTACCAAGTAACCGATGCTCACAACAACACACTTAGCCACCCCATGGCTGTTGTTAATCTCAACTGGGGGGGGGGTTACTGGTCCAAAGAAAGTTGTGGTAGCCACAGATTTACCTGTAGACTGTCTACTAGGAAATGATTTGGAGACATCAGCTTGGTCAGATGTGGAGTTGGAGGCCCATGCAGCAATGCTGGGCATCCCAGGGCATATTTTTGCTTTGACAAGGGCTCAGGCCAAAAAGCAAAAAGGACAGGGAAGCTTGGATCCTGGAACAATGGACCAAGTGCTCCCTAAAGCTAGGGCTAGTAGAAGCAAACCACTTCCTACTATCCCTCCCTCTACAGTGGATTCAACTTCAGAGGAAGAAGAATTCCCTCCCTGTGCAGAACCTACACCAGAGGAGCTTTAAGCAGACACTGCTGAGCTTTTGGGTGAAGGGGGGCCTGCCAAAGAGGAGCTGAGTGTGGCACAGCAAACCTGTCCCACATTAGAGGGTCTAAGACAGCAAGCTGTCAAACAGGCTAATGGGGATGTCAGTGACTCTCACAGAGTTTACTGGGAGGACAACCTCTTGTACACTGAGCATAGGGATCCTAAACCTGGAGCTGCCAGGAGATTAGTGATTCCTCAGGAGTACAGGAAGTTCCTCCTAACTCTAGCCCACGACAATCCCCTAGCTGGGCATCTAGGACAAATGAAAACTTGGGACAGGCTTGTCCCCTTGTTTCATTGGCCTAGGATGTCTGAGGACACAAAAGAATTTTGTAAGTCCTGTGAAACCTGTCAAGCCAGTGGCAAGACAGGTGGCACCCCAAAGGCACCCCTTATCCCACTGCCTGTGGTTGGGGTTCCCTTTGAAAGGGTAGGGGTTGACATAGTTGGCCCCCTTGACCCTCCTACTGCTTCAGGCAATAGATTTATCTTGGTGATAGTGGACAATGCCACAAGATATCCTGAAGCTATTCCTTTAAGGACCACTACAGCACCTGCAGTGGCAAAGGCCCTCCTGGGAATATTTTCCAGGGTGGGCTTCCCAAAGGAAGTGGTATCAGACAGGGGAAGCAATTTCATGTCTGCATACTTAAAGGCCATGTGGAAGGAGTGTGGTGTAACTTACAAGTTCACAACACCCTATCATCCACAAACAAATGGACTGGTGGAGAGATTTAATAAAACTCTCAAAGGCATGATTATGGGTCTCCCTGAAAAACTCCGCAGGAGATGGGATATCCTTCTACCATGCCTCCTTTTTGCCTACAGGGAGGTACCCCAGAAAGGAGTGGGCTTCAGCCCCTTTGAACTTCTTTTTGGACACCCTGTTAGGGGTCCACTCACACTTGTAAAGGAGGGTTGGGAACAACCTTTAAAAGCTCCTAAGCAGGATATTGTGGATTATGTACTTGGCCTCAGATCAAGGATGGCTGAGTACATGAAAAAGGAAAGTAAAAACCTTCAGGCCAGCCAAGAGCTCCAGAAGCAATGGCATGATCAGAAGGCTGTTTTGGTTCAGTACCAACCAGGGCAGAAAGTGTGGGTCTTGGAGCCTGTGGCCCCAAGAGCACTCCAAGATAAATGGAGTGGTCCCCACACAATTGTTGAGAAAAAGGGTGAAGTCACCTATTTAGTTGACTTAGGCACTGCAAGAAGTCCCCTTAGGGTACTCCATGTAAACCGCCTGAAACCCTACTATGACAGGGCTGATCTCACCCTGCTCATGGCAACTGATGAGGGACAGGAAGAAGACAGTGATCCTCTACCTGATCTCTTCTCTTCCACAGAACAAGATGCTCTTGTGGAAGGTGTAGTTTTGGCTGATTGTCTTACTGATGAGCAGAAAGACCATTGCATAAATCTCCTAGATCAATTCTCTGAACTCTTCTCTACTGTGCCAGGTACCACTTCTTGGTGTGAGCACGCTATAGATACTGGAGACAGTTTACCTGTCAAAAGTAAGATCTATAGGCAGCCTGACCATGTCAGGGACTGCATAAAGCAAGAGGTGCAGAAAATGTTAGAACTAGGAGTGGTTGAGCACTCTGAAAGTCCATGGGCTTCTCCTGTGGTACTTGTACCAAAACCCCATTCCAAAGATGGAAAGAAGGAAATGCGGTTTTGTGTAGACTATAGAGGTCTCAACTTGGTAACCAAAACTGATGCTCACCCTATACCCAGGGCAGATGAGCTCATAGATACACTGGCATCTGCCAAGTATCTAAGCACTTTTGATTTGACTGCAGGGTATTGGCAGATCAAATTGTCAGAAGATGCTAAACCTAAAACTGCATTTTCAACCATTGGAGGCCATTACCAGTGTAACACCCTCCTCCCAAAGGGAATGCGTTGCTCTGCCTTTCTGGGACTGAGCTGCTCAGACCTCAGGAGGGCAGAGCCCGTTCTGTGAGGTGGCAGCAGCTGTAGCTGTAGTGGAAGCCTCGGAGAGCTGGTCTGGCAGTACTGAGGATCCATAGTGGAGCCCCCCCTGGATGCATGGGATTGCCCCCCCCAATACCAGATTTGGAATGAGGGGACAATTCCATGATCTTAGACACCATACATGGCCATATTCGGAGTTACCATTGTGAAGCTACATATATGTATTGACCTATATGTAGTGCATGCGTGTAATGGTATCCCGACTCACACAGTCTGGGGAATTGGCCCTGGACAGGGTGGGGGCTCCTTTGGTAGTGCAAGGGTGCCCTCACACTTAGTAACTTTGCACCTAGCCTTCAGTAAATGAAGGTTAGACATATAGGTGACTTATAAGTTACTTAAGTGCAGTGAAAATGGCTGTGAAATAGTGTGTGCACTATTTCACACAGGCTGCAGTGGCAGTTTTGTGATAAGGTTTGTCTGAGCTCCTCATGGGTGGCAAAAGAAATGCTGAGAGCCCATAGACCTCCTGGAACCTAAAGGCCCTGGGTACCTAGGTACCATGTACTAGGGACTTATAAGGGGGGGTCTAGTGTGCCAATTGAAATTGATAAATGAAGTCACTGAACTATAGTGACTAATATGGAAGCAGAGAGAGCATAAGCACTGAAGTTCTGGTTAGCAGAACGTCAGTGACACAGTTCAGCACTACTGACAACACACACATTAGGCCACAAACTATGAGCACTGGGGTCCTGGCTAGCAGGATTCCAGTGAGGCAGGTAAAACATTCTGACAAATAGGGTTTTCACTATGGGCACTGGGGTCCTGGCTAGCAGGATTCCAGTGAGACAGTAAAAACACACTCACAAACAGGCCAAAAGTGGGGGTAACCATGCTAGAAAAAGACTACTTTCTCACATTTGTTCAACCTCAGAAGAGACAAAATCAGCCACAAACTCACCTCCCTGCTCAGCACCTCAATAACCATGGCCACATTCCCAGAAGCCTGGAAGCATGCCACAACTCGAGATATCTTCTCAACTCCTCTCAATCTGGATTCTGCAGAAACCATGGCACCAAGACTGCTCTCAGTGCAGCGACAGACAACATCCAAGCCCTTCTCGACCATGTAAAGACTGTGGCCCTGATCTTCCTCAACCTCTCAGAAGTGTTAGGCACATTATCCTACCACGCTCTGATCAGCAGGCCATATCCAAAGGAACGCCCTCAGATGAATCACCTCATTCCTCACCAGAAGAACCTAGAAAGTATGCCTACCTCCATTCACCTCTGAACCCAAGAAAATCATCTGTGGTGTCTCTCAAGGTTCATCACTCAACCCCACCCTCTTCAACACCTACATGACATCCTTGGCCAACATTGTCAGATCCCATGGGCTCAACATCACCTGATACGCAGATGACACTCAACTTATCCTCTCTCTCTCTACTACTACCAGAGCCAGATTCCCAAGGTGCATGATGAGCATCACCAATTGGATGGAAGAGAACTGCCTGAAGCTCAACAATGACAAAACAGAAGTACTAATCTTCGTAACAACTCCACCCACTGGAATGTCTCCTGGAGGCCTGCCGAAATAGGAACAGCCATCTCCCTGACTGATCATGCCAGAAACATGAGCATCATCCTCAACAGCAAGCTGACAATGAATTCTCAGATCAAAACAGTCTCATCAGACTTATTCTTCACTATTGGCATGCTACGAAAGATCTTCAAGTGGCCCACAATGGACACAAGTCACTGTCACATGAGCCTTCATTAGCTGAATGGACGATGGGAACACCCTCTACTCCGGGATCTCTGTACACCTCCTCCAAGGACTACAGGTCATCCAGAATGCTAAAGCTATCCTCATCCTTGACCTCACCCAACTGACCCACATCTCCCCTCACCTCAAGGAACATCATTGGCTCCCAGTACAGAAGAGATGTACAAATTTGCGTTTTTTTTTTTTTTGATTGGATAGGAGAGAAGCAGGAAATGTACAGTGTGTAGAGCAGCGACCTTTACCCGTTTCAGATCATGCAGTAATATACCTGGAGTTAAAGGTAGCTAGACAGAGGCAAGGAAGATGGGATTCAAAGGCTGGAAAGGTGTTCTAAGTATTTTTGTTGATATGAAAATTGGCACCTATATAGTATAGGATACTTACACAGCATTCCTCAATGGTCAGGTTACTAGTGTGGTTTATTTTCAGAAGAAGAAGAGGAGGACTGACATTACTAATATGGAGCTGAGGACTGAAGAACTGCAGTGTGCTTTATAAGAAGACAATTTGAAGGTTGGGAGAAGACGAGAGGTAGAAACTGCATTGAAGGCTTCACTGGAGGCCCTGAAAGTATATCTAGAGGGGCAATATTTGGGAAGTGGGAAGCCAGTAAAGTTATCCATTTTGAGTATGGTTAAAAGTGTGGGAAATTGTTAGCATGGATAACGAAGGACAGAGAGGACCGCCAGCACAAGCCTCGCTGGGCTAGATAGGACCACCAGCACAAGCACTACTGGGACAGAGAGGACCGCCAGTGTAGGAGGCTGGACTGGCTTGTAGTGAGTACCAAGGGGTACTTGCACCTTGCACCAGGCCCAGTTATCCCTTATTAGTGTATAGGGTGTCTAGCAGCTTAGGCTGATAGATAATGGTAGCTTAGCAGAGCAGCTTAGGCTGAACTAGGAGACGTGTGAAGCTACTACAGTACCACTTAGTGTCACATGCACAATATCATAAGAAAACACAATACACAGTTATACTAAAAATAAAGGTACTTTATTTTTATGACAATATGCCAAAGTATCTTAGAGTGTACCCTCAGTGAGAGGATAGGAAATATACACAAGATATATATACACAATAGCAAAAATATGCAGTATAGTCTTAGAAAACAGTGCAAACAATGTATAGTTACAATAGGATGCAATGGGGAAACATAGGGATAGGGGCAACACAAACCATATACTCCAAAAGTGGAATGCGAACCACGAATGGACCCCAAACCTATGTGACCTTGTAGAGGGTCGCTGGGACTATTAGAAAATAGTGAGAGTTAGAAAAATAACCCTCCCCAAGACCCTGAAAAGTGAGTGCAAAGTGCACTAAAGTTCCCCTAAGGACAAAGTAGTCGTGTTAGAGGAATAATGCAGGAAAGACACAAACCAGCAATGCAACAACTGTGGATTTCCAATCTAGGGTACCTGTGGAACAAGGGGACCAAGTCCAAAAGTCACAAGCAAGTCGGAGATGGGCAGATGCCCAGGAAATGCCAGCTGCGGGTGCAAAGAAGCTTCTACTGGACAGAAGAAGCTGAGGTTTCTGCAGGAACGAAAAGGGCTAGAGACTTCCCCTTTGGTGGACGGATCCCCCTTGCCTTGGAGAGTAGTGCAGAAGTATTTTCCCGCCGAAAGGACGCCAACAAGCCTTGCTAGTCACAAATCGTGCATTTTGCGTTTTTGGATGCTGCCGGGGCCCAGGAGGGACCAGGAGGTCGCAAATTGGACCTGAAGAGAGAAGGGACGTTGAGCAAGACAAAGAGCCCTCACTGAAGCAGGTAGCACCCGGAGAAGTGCCAGAAACAGGCACTACGAGGATGCATGAAACGGTGCTCGCCGAAGTTGCACAAAGGAGTCCCACGTCGCCGGAGACCAATTAGAAAGTCGTGCAATGCAGGTTAGAGTGCCGTGGACCCAGGCTTGGCTGTGCACAAAGGATTTCCGCTGGAAGTGCACAGGGGCCGGAGTAGCTGCATAGTCGCGGTTCCCAGCAATGCAGCCCAGCGAGGTGAGGCAAGGACTTACCTCCACCAAACTTGGGCTGAAGAGTCACTGGACTGTGGGGGTCACTTGGACAGAGTCGCTGGATTCGAGGGACCTCGCTCGTCGTGCTGAGAGGAGACCCAAGGGACCGGTAATGCAGCTTTTTGGTGCCTGCGGTTGCAGGGGGAAGATTCCGTCGACCCACGGGAGATTTCTTCGGAGCTTCTGGTGCAGAGAGGAGGCAGACTACCCCCACAGCATGCACAAGCAGGAAAACAGTAGAGAAGGCGGCAGGATCAGCGTTACAGAGTTGCAGTAGTCGTCTTTGCTACTATGTTGCAGGTTTGCAGGCTTCCAGCGCGGTCAGCAGTCGGTTCCTTATCAGAAGGTGAAGAGAGAGATGCAGAGGAACTCGGATGAGCTCTTGCATTCGTTATCTAAAGTTTCCCCAGAGACAGAGACCCTAAATAGCCAGAAAAGAGGGTTTGGCTACTTAGGAGAGAGGATAGGCTACTAACACCCGAAGGAGCCTATCAGCAGGAGTCTCTGACGTCACCTGGTGGCACTGGCCACTCAGAGCAGTCCAGTGTGCCAGCAGCACCTCTGTTTCCAAGATGGCAGAGGTCTGGAGCACACTGGAGGAGCTCTGGACACCTCCCAGGGGAGGTGCAGGTCAGGGGAGTGGTCACTCCCCTTTCCTTTGTCCAGTTTCGCGCCAGAGCAGGGGCTAAGGGGTCCCTGAACCGGTGTAGACTGGCTTATGCAGAATTGGGCACATCTGTGCCCAAGAAAGCATTTCCAGAGGCTGGGGGAGGCTACTCCTCCCCTGCCTTCACACCATTTTCCAAAGGGAGAGGGTGTCACACCCTCTCTCAGAGGAAGTTCTTTGTTCTGCCATCCTGGGCCAGGCCTGGCTGGACCCCAGGAGGGCAGATGCCTGTCTGAGGGGTTGGCAGCAGCAGCAGCAGTGAAACCCCAGGAAGGGCAGTTTGGCAGTACCAGGGTCTGTGCTACAGACCACTGGGATCATGGGATTGTGCCAACTATGCCAGGATGGCATAGAGGGGGCAATTCCATGATCATAGACATGTTACATGGCCATATTCGGAGTTACCATTGTGAAGCTACATATAGGTAGTGACCTATATGTAGTGCACGCGTGTAATGGTGTCCCCGCACTCACAAAGTTCAGGGAATTGGCTCTGAACAATGTGGGGGCACCTTGGCTAGTGCCAGGGTGCCCTCACACTAAGTAACTTTGCACCTAACCTTTACCAGGTAAAGGTTAGACATATAGGTGACTTATAAGTTACTTAAGTGCAGTGTAAAATGGCTGTGAAATAACGTGGACGTTATTTCACTCAGGCTGCAGTGGCAGGCCTGTGTAAGAATTGTCAGAGCTCCCTATGGGTGGCAAAAGAAATGCTGCAGCCCATAGGGATCTCCTGGAACCCCAATACCCTGGGTACCTCAGTACCATATACTAGGGAATTATAAGGGTGTTCCAGTAAGCCAATGTAAATTGGTAAAAATGGTCACTAGCCTGTCAGTGACAATTTGGAAAGAAATGAGAGAGCATAACCACTGAGGTTCTGGTTAGCAGAGCCTCAGTGAGACAGTTAGTCACTACACAGGTAACACATTCAGGCACACTTATGAGCACTGGGGCCCTGGGTTACCAGGGTCCCAGTGACCCATACAACTAAAACAACATATATACAGTGAAAAATGGGGGTAACATGCCAGGCAAGATGGTACTTTCCTACACCCTCTCCTGGATGTCCTGCCAGATTCTCCTCTTTTCAGTGTCTGGGACTCTCAGGGCAGCCTTTCCAAACAGCTGGTCATGGTGCTGGCAGCATTCCTCTGTCAGCACCTCAAGTTCCTTTTCAAAGAATTTCAATTTCCTCTTCCTGCTTCATTGCCTGTGTCTTCCATTGTTGCAGCTGTTCCTCCAGGTAGTTGCTCAGCAGTAAGAAAAGGGTGTGGTCCTCCCTCCTCCCAGGTGTATTTGATGTCTTCCAGGCTCTGATGTCATCAGCAAGAGCCAGGAAGTGTTTTTCCAACTGCTTGCTGCACCTGCATGCAAATTGCGACACAGTCGCAATTTGCGATACCCAACTCGCAATTTGCGAGTTTGTTTTTAGAGAGGTCGCAAAAGGCGACCTCGCTAACAGCGGACTCGCAATCTGTGGTGCAACATAATTTGCGAGTCACAAATTCATGTCGCTTTTTTTTGTTGGATCCCATTTTGCGAGTCGGAAATTGTGAGTCGCAATGACTCGTAATTTCTGACTCACAAATTGTTTCCTTCCTACATCTGGCCCTTAGTCTCCAACATTCGTAGAAAATACATATCCTTACGTAGGGACATTTTCTTAGAACAGCTGCTGTGTTAGTTATAAAAACACTATGGTGGTCATTACAACCCTGGCGGACGGTGTTAAAGCTGCAGTAATACCGCAAATAGTGCAGCGGAAAAAAAAAATTGAATTAATACCCTGGCGGAACCCGCCAACAAAGACAGCCACTTTAACATACCGCCCGCCACGGCGGCACAGACAAGCAGCGCGGCGGTCACCGCCAACAGACAGGCGGAAGACAATGTACCGCCCATAGTATCACAACCCGCCAATCCGCCACCTTTTCCGGGGTGGATTCACCGTGGATAAAAGCACAGCGGAAACAGTTGCTGCAATGGGAAAACGCTCACCTGAACACATCCCACGAGGAACGAGGACTCCATGGACACGGAACTCCAAATACTCCCTGCCCTTGTCTTTCTGCTCCTCTACGACCATCATCTACGTAGGCGCCGAAGACAACAGTGAGTACTGCACCTACGACATGGGGGTGGGGGGAGGCAAAAGTTAGGGGAACACCCACCAAACACCCCCACCCCCACCCCCAATCTTGCACAATACAACATACACACCAATGCATCCACAAAAATCACAGTAACAACCCACAATCCCCCCAGAAGAATAAAAAGACAAAGCGAACTCCGTTCAAACATTGTAATGTAGCAATATACATGTCTTACAAAAATATACAGATATATACGAAATTCAGTCAGAAATATATACATTACGAGAAGTAGTGCAGATATGTACATAACAATGTCCGTGCACCAACAGTCCAAAAATGCATGGGCGAGGCCCACAAAAGATACCTGACCGCAATCGGAGAGAACACTGCCGGGGCATCAGATAGAAATACTACAGGCACCTCAGGGGGAAGGAAAGGGGGGGCACCTCAGCCGGATTACTGCAAAGCCAGACCCATGACGGGGCTCCATGCCCATTGATGTATCCTGGGGAGTGCAAAGCCACAGTCTCACAAGTCTCTACAGTGGGTGGGTTGCCCACTGTGCCATCCTGGGGAGTGCAAAGCCACAGTCTCTCAAGTCTTTCCAGTGGGTGGGTTGCCCACTGTGCCATCCTGGGGAGTGCAAAGCCAGAGTCTCACAAGTCTCTACAGTGGGTGGGTTGCCCACTGTTCCATCCTGGGGAGTGCAAAGCCACAGTCTCTCAAGTCTCTACACTGAGTGGGTTGCCCACTGTTCCATCCTGGGGAGTGCAAAGCCACAGTCTCTCAAGTCTCTACAGTGGGTGGGTTGCCCACTGTTCCATCCTGGGGAGTGCAAAGCCACAGTCTCTCAAGTGGATAACAGTCTCCACTGGTTCTGGAGGGCGCCTTGTGCCCAGAGTGCTTCATCCTGCTAAGGACAGAGGTAGTGGATGGATCTCTCCACTGGTTCTGGAGGGGGCATGGTGCCCAGAGTGCTTCATCCTGCTAAGGACAGAGGTAGTGGATGGATCTCTCCACTGGTTCTGGAGGGGGCACTGTGCCCAGAGTGCTTCATTCTGCCCGTGACAGACTCAGTAGCATCAGTGCCCTTGGAGCACATGGGACAGCGTTGCTTGAGACGGCGGTGCCCTGTTCAGTGGTGCTTGGACCGGCGGGCTCCTTTGCAGTGACTCAGCTGCTGGCGGTCCTCTCTAGCCCAGCGGGGCTTGTGCTGGCGGTCCTCTCTGTCCCAGCGGGGCTTGTGCTGGTGGTCCTCTCTGTCCCAGCGTCACTTGTGTTGGCGGTTCTCTCTAGCCCAGCGGGGCTTGTTCTAGCGGTCCTCTCTGTCCCAGCGGGGCTTGTGCTGGTGGTCCTCTCTGTCCCAGCATGGCTTGTGCTGGCGTTCCTCTCTAGCCCAGCGGGGCTTGTGCTGGCGGTCCTCTCTGTCCCAGCGGAGCTTGTGCTGGCGGTCCTCTCTGTCCCAGCGTGGCTTGTGCTGGCAGTCCTCTCTAGCACAGCGGGGCTTGTGCTGGTGGTCCTCTCTGTCCCAGAGGGGCTTGTGCTGCCGGTCCTTCATGGCCCAGAGGGCTTGTGCTGGCGGTCCTCTCTAGCCCAGCGGGGCTTGTGCTGGCAGTCCTCTCTGTCCCAGCGGGGCTTGTGCTGGCGGTCCTCTCTAGCCCAGCGGGGCTTGTGCTGGCGGTCCTCTCTGTCCCAGTGGGGCTTGTGCTGGCAGGCCTCTCTTGCCCAGCAGGGCTTGTGCTGGCGGTCCTCTCTGTCCTAGCGGGGCTTGTACTGCCGGGCCTTCATGGCCCAGTGGGGCTTGTGCTGGCGGTCCTCTCTAGCACAGCGGGGCTTGTGCTGGCGGTCCTCTCTGTCCCAGTAGGGCTTGTGCTGGTGGTCCTCTCTAGCCCAGCGAGGCTTGTGCTGGCGGTCCTCTCTGTCCCATCGTGGCTTGTGCTGGCGGTCCTCTCTAGCCCAGCGGGGCTTGTGCTGGCGGTCCTCTCTGTCCCAGCGGGGCTTGTGCTGCTGTTCCTTAATGGCCCAGCGGGGCTTGTGCTGGCGGTCGTATCTAGCCCAGCGGGGCTTGTGCTGGCAGTCCTCTCTGTCCAAGCGGGGCTTCTGCTGGTGGTACTCTCTGTCCCAGCGTGACTTGTGCTGGTGGTCCTCTCTGTCCCAGCGTCGCTTGTGCTGGCGGTCCTCTCTAGCCCAGCGGGGCTTGTGCTGGCGGTCCTCTCTAGCCCAGCGGGGCTTGTGCTGGCGTTCCTCTCTGTCCCAGCGGGGCTTGTGCTGGTGGTCCTCTCTGTCCCAGCGTGGCTTGTGCTGGCGGTCCTCTCTAGCCCAGCAGGGCTTGTGCTGGCGTTCCTCTCTGTCCCAGCGGGGCTTGTGCTGGCGGTCCTCTCTGTCCCAGCGTGGCTTGTGCTGGCAGTCCTCTCTAGCCCAGTGGGGCTTGTGCTGGTGGTCCTCTCTGTCCCAGAGGGACTTGTGCTGCCGGTCCTTCATGGCCCAGCGGGCTTGTGCTGGCGGTCCTCTCTAGCCCAGCGGGGCTAGTGCTGGCAGTCCTCTCTGTCCCAGCGGGGCTTGTGCTGGCGGTCCTCTCTAGCCCAGTGGGGCTTGTGCTGGCGGTCCTCTCTGTCCCAGTGGGGCTTGTGCTGGTGGTCCTCTCTGTCCCAGCGTGGCTTGTGCTGGTGGTCCTCTCTGTCCCAGCGTCACTTGTGCTGGCGGTCCTCTCTAGCCCAGCTGGGCTTTTTCTAGCGGTCCTCTCTGTCCCAGCGGGGCTTGTGCTGGTGGTACTCTCTGTCCTAGCATGGCTTGTGCTGGCGTTCCTCTCTAGCCCAGCGGGGCTTGTGCTTGCGGTCCTCTCTGTCCCAGCGGGGCTTGTGCTGGCAGTCCTCTCTAGCCCAGCGGGGCTTGTGCTGGTGGTCCTCTCTGTCCCAGAGGGGCTTGTGCTGCCGGTCCTTCATGGCCCAGCGGGCTTGTGCTGGCGGTCCTCTCTAGCCCAGCGGGGCTTGTGCTGGCAGTCCTCTCTGTCCCAGCGGGGCTTGTGCTGGCGGTCCTCTCTAGCCCAGCGGGGCTTGTGCTGGCGGTCCTCTCTGTCCCAGTTGGGCTTGTGCTGGCGGTCCTCTCTAGCCCAGCAGGGCTTGTGCTAGCGGTCCTCTCTGTCCCAGCGGGGCTTGTGATGCCGGACCTTCATGGCCCAGCGGGGCTTGTGCTGGCGGTCCTCTCTAGCCCAGCGGGGCTTGTGCTGGCAGTCCTCTCTGTCCCAGCAGGGCTTGTGCTGGTGGTCCTCTCTAGCCCAGCAAGGCTTGTGCTGGCAGTCCTCTCTAGCCCAGCGGGGCTTGTGCTGGTGGTCCTCTCTGTCCCAGAGGGGCTTGTGCTGCCGGTCCTTCATGGCCCAGCGGGCTTGTGCTGGCGGTCCTCTCTAGCCCAGCGGGGCTTGTGCTGGCAGTCCTCTCTGTCCCAGCGGGGCTTGTGCTGGCGGTCCTCTCTAGCCCAGCGGGGCTTGTGCTGGCGGTCCTCTCTGTCCCAGTGGGGCTTGTGCTGGCGGTCCTCTCTAGCCCAGCAGGGCTTGTGCTGGCGGTCCTCTCTGTCCCAGCGGGGCTTGTGATGCCGGGCCTTCATGGCCCAGCGGGGCTTGTGCTGGCGGTCCTCTCTAGCCCAGCGGGGCTTGTGCTGGCAGTCCTCTCTGTCCCAGCAGGGCTTGTGCTGGTGGTCCTCTCTAGCCCAGCGAGGCTTGTGCTGGCGGTCCTCTCTGTCCCAGCGTGGCTTGTGCTGGCGGTCCTCTCTAGCCCAGCGGGGCTTGTGCTGGCGGTCCTCTCTGTCCCAGCGGTGCTTGTGCTGCTGGTCCTTCATGGCCCAGCGGGGCTTGTGCTGGCAATCGTATCTAGCCCAGCGGGGCTTGTGCTGGTAGTCCTCTCTGTCCAAGCGGGGCTTCTGCTGGTGGTACTCTCTGTCCCAGCGTGACTTGTGCTGGTGGTCCTCTCTGTCCCAGCGTCGCTTGTGCTGGCGGTCCTCTCTAGCCCAGCGGGGCTTGTGCTGGCGGTCCTCTCTAGCCCAGCGGGGCTTGTGCTGGTGGTCCTCTCTGTCCCAGAGGGGCTTGTGCTGCCGGTCCTTCATGGCCCAGCGGGCTTGTGCTGGCGGTCCTCTCTAGCCCAGCGGGGCTTGTGCTGGCAGTCCTCTCTGTCCCAGCGGGGCTTGTGCTGGCGGTCCTCCCTAGCCCAGCGGGGCTTGTGCTGGCGGTCCTCTCTGTCCCAGTGGGGCTTGTGCTGGCGGTCCTCTCTAGCCCATCAGGGCTTGTGCTGGCGGTCCTCTCTGTCCCAGCGGGGCTTGTGATGCTGGGCCTTCATGGCCCAGCGGGGCTTGTGCTGGCGGTCCTCTCTAGCCCAGCAGGGCTTGTGCTGGCAGTCCTCTCTGTCCCAGCAGGGCTTGTGCTGGTGGTCCTCTCTAGCCCAGCGAATCTTGTGCTGGCAGTCCTCTCTAGCCCAGCGGGGCTTGTGCTGGTGGTCCTCTCTGTCCCAGAGGGGCTTGTGCTGCCGGTCCTTCATGGCCCAGCGGGCTTGTGCTGGCGGTCCTCTCTAGCCCAGCGGGGCTTGTGCTGGCAGTCCTCTCTGTCCCAGCGGGGCTTGTGCTGGCGGTCCTCTCTAGCCCAGCGGGGCTTGTGCTGGCGGTCCTCTCTGTCCCAGTGGGGCTTGTGCTGGCGGTCCTCTCTAGCCCAGCAGGGCTTGTGCTGTCGGTCCTCTCTGTCCCAGCGGGGCTTGTGATGCCGGGCCTTCATGGCCCAGCGGGGCTTGTGCTGGCGGTCCTCTCTAGCCCAGCGGGGCTTGTGCTGGCAGTCCTCTCTGTCCCAGCAGGGCTTGTGCTGGTGGTCCTCTCTAGCCCAGCGAGGCTTGTGCTGGCGGTCCTCTCTGTCCCAGCGTGGCTTGTGCTGGCGTTCCTCTCTAGCCCAGCGGGGCTTGTGCTGGCGATCCTCTCTGTCCCAGCGGTGCTTGTGCTGCTGGTCCTTCATGGCCCAGCGTGGCTTGTGCTGGCGGTCGTATCTAGCCCAGCGGGGCTTGTGCTGGTAGTCCTCTCTGTCCAAGCGGGGCTTCTGCTGGTGGTACTCTCTGTCCCAGCGTGACTTGTGCTGGTGGTCCTCTCTGTCCCAGCGTCGCTTGTGCTGGCGGTCCTCTCTAGCCCAGCGGGGCTTGTGCTGGCGGTCCTCTCTAGCCCAGCGGGGCTTGTGCTGGCGTTCCTCTCTGTCCCAGCGGGGCTTGTGCTGGTGGTCCTCTCTGTCCCAGCGTGGCTTGTGCTGGCGGTCCTCTCTAGCCCAGCAGGGCTTGTGCTGGCGTTCCTCTCTGTCCCAGCGGGGCTTGTGCTTGCGGTCCTCTCTGTCCCAGCGTGGCTTGTGCTGGCAGTCCTCTCTAGCCCAGTGGGGCTTGTGCTGGTGGTCCTCTCTGTCCCAGAGGGACTTGTGCTGCCGGTCCTTCATGGCTCAGCGGGCTTGTGCTGGCGGTCCTCTCTAGCCCAGCGGGGCTTGTGCTGGCAGTCCTCTCTGTCCCAGCGGCGCTTGTGCTGGCGGTCCTCTCTAGCCCAGCGGGGCTTGTGGTGGCGGTCCTCTCTGTCCCAGTGGGGCTGGTGCCGGTGGTCCTCTCTAGCCCAGCAGGGCTTGTGCTGGCGGTCCTATCTGTCCCAGAGGGGCTTGTGCTGCCAGGCCTTCATGGCCCAGCGGGGCTTGTGCT
Organism: Pleurodeles waltl; assembly: GCF_031143425.1. NCBI lineage: Eukaryota > Metazoa > Chordata > Amphibia > Caudata > Salamandridae > Pleurodeles > Pleurodeles waltl. The sequence continues at coordinate 432,601,190 of NC_090448.1, forward strand.
GACGGTCCTCTCTAGCCCAGCGGGGCTTGTGCTGGCGGTCCTCTCTGTCCCAGCAGGGCTTGTGCTGGAGGTCCTCTCTAGCCCAGCGAGGCTTGTGCTGTCGGTCCTCTCTGTCCCAGCGGGGCTTGTGATGCCGGGCCTTCATGGCCCAGCGGGGCTTGTGCTGGCGGTCCTCTCTAGCCCAGCGGGGCTTGTGCTGGCAGTCCTCTCTGTCCCAGCAGGGCTTGTGCTGGTGGTCCTCTCTAGCCCAGCGAGGCTTGTGCTGGCGGTCCTCTCTGTCCCAGCGTGGCTTGTGCTGGCGGTCCTCTCTAGCCCAGCGGGGCTTGTGCTGGCGATCCTCTCTGTCCCAGCGGTGCTTGTGCTGCTGGTCCTTCATGGCCCAGCGTGGCTTGTGCTGGCGGTCGTATCTAGCCCAGCGGGGCTTGTGCTGGTAGTCCTCTCTGTCCAAGCGGGGCTTCTGCTGGTGGTACTCTCTGTCCCAGCGTGACTTGTGCTGGTGGTCCTCTCTGTCCCAGCGTCGCTTGTGCTGGCGGTCCTCTCTAGCCCAGCGGGGCTTGTGCTGGCGGTCCTCTCTAGCCCAGCGGGGCTTGTGCTGGCGTTCCTCTCTGTCCCAGCGGGGCTTGTGCTGGTGGTCCTCTCTGTCCCAGCGTGGCTTGTGCTGGCGGTCCTCTCTAGCCCAGCAGGGCTTGTGCTGGCGTTCCTCTCTGTCCCAGCGGGGCTTGTGCTTGCGGTCCTCTCTGTCCCAGCGTGGCTTGTGCTGGCAGTCCTCTCTAGCCCAGTGGGGCTTGTGCTGGTGGTCCTCTCTGTCCCAGAGGGACTTGTGCTGCCGGTCCTTCATGGCTCAGCGGGCTTGTGCTGGCGGTCCTCTCTAGCCCAGCGGGGCTTGTGCTGGCAGTCCTCTCTGTCCCAGCGGCGCTTGTGCTGGCGGTCCTCTCTAGCCCAGCGGGGCTTGTGGTGGCGGTCCTCTCTGTCCCAGTGGGGCTGGTGCTGGTGGTCCTCTCTAGCCCAGCAGGGCTTGTGCTGGCGGTCCTATCTGTCCCAGAGGGGCTTGTGCTGCCAGGCCTTCATGGCCCAGCGGGGCTTGTGCTGACGGTCCTCTCTAGCCCAGCGGGGCTTGTGCTGGCGGTCCTCTCTGTCCCAGCAGGGCTTGTGCTGGAGGTCCTCTCTAGCCCAGCGAGGCTTGTGCTGGCGGTCCTCTCTGTCCCAGCGTGGCTTGTGCTGGCGGTCCTCTCTAGCCCAGCGGGGCTTGTGCTGGCGGTCCTCACTGGCCCAGCGTGGCTTGTGCTGGCGGTCCTCTCTAGCCCAGCGGGGCTTGTGCTGGCAGTCCTCTCTAGCCCAGCGGGGCTTGTGCTGGCGGTCCTCTCTGTCCCAGCGGGGCTTGTGCTGGTGGTCCTCTCTGTCCCAGCGTGGCTTGTGCTGGCGGTCCTCTCTAGCCCAGCAGGGCTTGTGCTGGCGGTCCTCTCTGTCCCAGCGGGGCTTGTGCTGGCTGTCCTCTCTGTCCAAGCGTGGCTTGTGCTGGCAGTCCTCTCTAGCCCAGTGGGGCTTCTGCTGCTGGTCCTCTCTGTCCCAGAGGGACTTGTGCAGCCGGTCCTTCATGGCCCAGCGTGCTTGTGCTGGCGGTCCTCTCTAGCCCAGCGGGGCTTGTGCTGGCAGTCCTCTCTGTCCCAGCGGGGCTTGTGCTGGCGGTCCTCTCTAGCCCAGCGGGGCTTGTGCTGGCGGTCCTCTCTGTCCCAGTGGGGCTGGTGCTGGTGGTCCTCTCTAGCCCAGCAGGGCTTGTGCTGGTGGTCCTATCTGTCCGAGAGGGGCTTGTGCTGCCGGGCCTTCATGGCCCAGCGGGGCTTGTGCTGACGGTCCTCTCTAGCCCAGCGGGGCTTGTGCTGGCGGTCCTCTCTGTCCCAGCGGGGCTTGTGCTGGAGGTCCTCTCTAGCCCAGCGAGGCTTGTGCTGGCGGTCCTCTCTGTCCCAGCGTGGCTTGTGCTGGCGGTCCTCTCTAGCCCAGCGGGGCTTGTGCTGGCGGTCCTCTCTGTCCCAGCGTGGCTTGTGCTGTCGGTCCTTCATGGCCCAGCAGGGCTTGTGCTGGCGGTTGTATCTAACCCAGCGGGGCTTGTGCTGGCAGTCCTCTCTTTCCAAGCGGGGCTTGTGCTGGCGGTCCTCTCTGTCCGAGCGTAGCTTGTGCTGGCGGTCCTCTCTAGCCCAGCGGGGCTTGTGCTGGCGGTACTCTCTGTCCCAGCGGGGGTTGTGCTGGCGGTCCTCTCTAGCCCAGCGGGGCTTGAGCTGGCAGTCCTCTCTGTCCCAGTGGGGCTTGTGCTGCCGGTCCTTCATGGCCCAGTGGGGCTTGTGCTGGCGGTCCTCTCTAGCCCAGCGGGGCTTGTGCTGGTGGTCCTCTCTGTCCCAGCTGGGCTTGAGCTGGCGGTCCTCTCTGGCCCAGCGTGGCTTGTGCTGGCGGTCCTCTCTAGCCCAGCGGGGCTTGTTCTGGCAGTCCTCTCTAGCCCAGCAGGGCTTGTGCTGGCAGTCCTCTCTGTCCCAGCAGGGCTTGTGCTGCCGGTCCTTCATGGCCCAGCGGGGCTTGTGATGGCGGTCCTCTCTAGCCCAGCGGGGCTGGTGCTGGCGGTCCTCTCTGTCCCAGAGGGGCTTGTGCTGCCGGTCCTTCATGGCCCAGCGGGCTTGTGCTGGCGGTCCTCTCTAACCCAGCGGGGCTTGTGCTGGCAGTCCTCTCTGTCCCAGCGGGGCTTGTACTGGCGGTCCTCTCTAGCCCAGCGGGGCTTGTGCTGGCGGTCCTCTATGTCCCAGTGGTGCTTGTGCTGGGGGTCCTCTCTAGCCCAGCGGGGCTTGTTCTGGCGGTCCTCTCTGTCCCCAGCGGGGCTTGTGCTGCCAGTCCTTCATGGCCCAGCGGGGCTTGTGCTGGCGGTCCTCCCTAGCCTAGCGGGGCTTGTGCTGAAGGTCCTCTCTGTCCCAGCAGGGCTTGTGCTGGAGGTCCTCTCTGTCCCAGCGGGGCTTGTGCTGGCGGTCCTCTCTAGCCCAGCGGGGCTTGTGCTGGCGGTCCTCTCTGTCCCAGCAGGGATGCCTGCTGTGGCCTCCTGGGCAGCAGGGCTGGTGCTGGCAGTGCCCTCCTGGGCAGCTGAGCTGGTGCTGGCCTCCTGGGCAGATGGGCTGGTGCTGGCGGTCGCCTCCTGGGCAGCGGGGATGATGGCGGTCTTCTCCGCCGTGCTGCTCTCCCCAGACTTGCTGTGTTTCTTGTGCCCCTTCCCCACCTTGGAAGGTGTCGCAGCTGACTCCACACTCCCACCTGTACCCCTGGGAGCGGCTTTGGTGGCTGGAGTCTTCCCCCTCTCCCGCCGGGCACTGGTCAACTTCTGATGCTTGACAGGTGGGGGACTGTCTGTGCTGTGGCTCCGTGCCACACTGGCTGCCCTAGTTGACGTGCACTCCAGATTCCGGTGACTACAGGCACCACTGGTCCCGGAGATGTTGTGACTGAGGTGCTAGTTCAGGACCTAGGAGACGGACGGGGTGGGGGAGGTTTGGGAAAGAGGTCAAGGTTGGACAGGAAAAGTTTTTTGGAGACACTGGGACAGGTAGCTGGAGGGGGTTTGGGAGTGGAGGAAGAGGTTGTGGTTGTAGGAGGTGTTCGTTTGCTGACATTGGGTGAAGGTGCATGCGCTGGAGGCTGTCGTGAGGTGGATGGCTCTTGGGTGGGTGTGTGCCTGCGTTTGTGTATCTTGGGAGGGGGCGTCACAGACACACTGGGAGAGGACACAGTGGACGTGTGAATGGTAGTGGGGTGGTGACTGCACGTGGGTGGGGTGTGGTGGTGGGTGTGCTGGTGATGGTATTAGTGGCTGTAGAGGTAGTGCATGCAGGTGTGCGTGTAGAGAAGACTGGGAGGGAGATGAGGAGGAGGGGGACACAGTGGAGGCAGTGGATGTTGGTGTGTCTGCATGTGTGTGATTATTGCGTGAGTGCCTATGGGATGTGTGGTGCTTATGTTTGCCTGAGCTTCCCTTGTGTGTTGACGTGTATGATTGCTGGTCTAGAGGTGTGCTTGGGATAGGCTGGGGCACAAGGGGTTGGGTCTGGGTGGAGGAAGTTGGAGGGGGGAGGCTAGAGACAGGGACTATGGCTGCCATCAGTGCTGAGGCCAGAGTCTGAAAAGCTCGCTGAAGGGCCACCTGACCAGAATGAATGCCCTCCAGGAATGCATTTGTTTGTTGCAATTGCCTTTCTACACGCTGGATGGCATTCAAAATGGTAGACTGCCCAACAGTGAGGGACCTGAGGAGGTCAAAGGCCTCCTCGCTGAGGGCAGCAGGGGCGACTGGGGCAGGGCCTGAGGTGCGTGGGGCGAAGGTGATGCCCACCCTCCCGGGTGAGCGGGCACGGGGCAAAGGCTGAAGGGCTGCTGGGAGGGCGGTGAAGGAATGGGGGTGGCGGCTGTACCTGTAGATGGGGGGGGCACAGATGTTGCCGCCACCACAAGGGAGTTCCCATCAGAGGACGAGTCTGTGTCACTGGTCTCAGCTCCTGTTCCTGCCGTGGAGCTCCCCTCGCCCTCCATCCCACTGGTGAAGTCCGATTCCGTAGTGTGGCCCTCCATGGCCATGTGGGATGCAGCCCCCTCGTGCTCCGGTGCCACTGCTCCTCCGCCTGATGATGCTAATGCACACAAGAACAGGGAGACCACAAAAAGGGGACGACGACAGAAGAAAGACATGTTGAGTGCATGCATTACCGCTACTGTTGGCGGACACGACAGACACAGAAGGCCCCTGCACTAAGCCGCTCTCTTGGGCTCCACTGTTCAATTCCTGGGAAATGGCCTACTAGGCTATGGACGACATCTGCACACATGGATGACACAGGGGCATGACTAAGTGTACTTGGCACTCTACAGAGGTGCGGTGGGGTGCCACATGGCCTGCCTTACGGAGGGACCTTGCCTACGGAACTCGCCCTGGGCGCTGACCTAAATGAGTTGTATAGGGGGAAGAGAAACTTATTACCAACTGCACCGTCAAAGTGATTGGCCCCCATCCCTACCGTTGCCATGTGGCACATGCACTCACCGTCGTTTCATGCACGCCGCACTCTCCCCCCTCCCCCCTTACATTCACCCCTCTCCACACAGGCAAAGCCCATACAGCATGTTCCCTGTGTACTTACCTGTTGGTCTGGAGGACCATAGAGTAGCGTGTACTAGGGGAGGACCCCATCCACGAGTTTCTCCAACTCCTCCGATGTGAAGGCAGGGGCCCTTTTCCCAGACACTCAAGCCATTGTCTCTTCCAGACCAAGGTCACAGCAGCACTTGCAGTGTAGGTCCTCCACTGTCAAAGATCAGGTATTGAGTGATTGAACAGATAGAAAATGGCGGTCACGTCCACGGCGGTGCGTACCCTCACTGCCGGCATACATCATCATTGGCTTCTGGGATCCATAGGGTCCAATGTTAACCAATGCAGCATTGTGCCGCGGTCTTGGACCATCTACCGCGATGGTGTACAATGCCAGCACAGTTACCTCACATCCCATTGTCCCACTTTACAGGTCAGGCAGCTGCCATATCAGGGGCCCACATGGCTTCATTTTCAACTGCGTCACACATACCTAGGCCTAGACTCAACACACATACAGGTCACTTTTGTAGATTATGATTGGTGTTCTGTGTAAGCTGTGGGTACGTACCTCTGATTTGTTTGACTTTATGCTCGCTGTTGTCCTTAATAGGCACCGTCCGCTGGGAAATGTGAGAAGATGGCGGCATCCTCCGGTGTACCGACCATTGGTGGACCTGTCGACAATGGAGGAAAGACATGTAAAAATCACATACAGGCTTGACCGTGCCACAATCCAGGAACTGTGTACCCAGTTGGAGCCAGACCTGATGTCAGCTATCTGCCATCCCACAGGAATCCCCCCTCAAGTGCAGGTGCTGTCAGTGCTCCATGTCCTTGCAAGTGGGTCATTTCAAACAACAGTGGCCATAGCATCAGGGATGTCCCAGCCAATGTTCTCAAACGTGTTGTCCACAGTGTTGTCTGCCCTGCTGAAACACATGCGCAGCTACATCGTTTTCCCTCAGGTGGAGGATTTGCCTACAGTGAAAGGTGATTTCTATGCCCTGGGACATATCCCCAACGTCATAGGTGCCATTGATGGGACCCATGTGGCCTTGGTACCCCCCCACAGGAGTGAACAGGTCTACAGAAATCGGAAGAGTTATCATTCGATGAATGTACAGATGGTATGTTTGGCTGACCAGTACATCTCCCATGTGAATGCCAAGTTCCTTGGCTCAGTGCATGACGCCTACATCCTGCGGAATAGCAGCATCCCTTATGTGATGGGTCAACTCCAGAGGCACCGTGTGTGGATATCAGGTGAGCATCTGGAAGCTAGTCAGTGGGAATGGTTGTCTGGGTCTGGGGATATCCCTCCAGGTTAGAGTGTGTCAAACAGTTGTCCCTCGCCATTTTCAGGTGACTCTGGTTACCCCAACCTGTCATGGCTACTGACCCCAGTGAGAAATCCCAGGACAAGGGCAGAGGAACGCTACAATGAGGCCCATGGGTGAGCTAGGAGGGTGATCGAGCGGACCTTCGGCCTCCTGAAGGCCAGGTTCAGGTGCCTCCATATGACAGGTGGATCCCTATTCTACTCACCAAAGAAGGAGTGCCAGATCATCGTGGCCTGCTGTATGCTTCACAACTTGGCTTTGCGACAACAGGTGCCTTTTCTGCAGGAGGATGGTCATATGGCGGTGTTGTTGCAGCTGTGGAGCCTGTGAACAGTGAAGACGAGGAAGCAGAAGAAGAAGACATGGACAACAGGGACTCAGTGATCCAGCAATATTTCCAGTGAAACACAGGTGAGAATACAGACCTGCCCACTACATGTACTTAAACACTACTACCTCTCTACTGTCTGTCGTTTTCACCCAGTGTATGGTCACTGAGTTGTCACTTTCCCTTACGATTTCACAGATCCGGGTCCCACAGTGTGACATCTGCTTTGATTCCTCATGGACTAGAGCTGTGTGACATAGGTATGTTGACATTACAAATGAAAGAGCTTTTTGCCATAGTAATTGCTAATACAGAACTCCGAAATCACAGACTGACTCCAGATTGTTTTGTGCTTTAAGGGTGTTTATTTTAGTGCTCAAAATTGGAGGGGGAAGCAAAACGGTGAGGGGTGATGGCAGGGGAATGTCCATGGCAGAGTCCAGTCTATTAGTCTCACAGGTACATTGCCCAAATGGGCATAGGAAGTGGAGTTGGGGCAGTTTAAGGATGGACAGGGTGAGAAAGTGGGACAGTAGGATGACAATCAGGGTGGTCTAATTTCTTGGCTGGGGTCTTGGCATTGTTCTCTGTCTTGTTCCTGGATCGCAGGGACCGTTTGCGAGGTGGTTCTCCCTCTGCAGGGGTGGGGTGCTGGTGTGGTGGTCCTGTGGCGGTGCCTCCTGTCCACTAGCGCCGGCGGAGGTGGTGGGCAGTTCATCATCCAGGCTAGTGTCAGGGGCCCCTTGTAGTGCCACAGTGTCCCTCCTGGTGTTGAGTACTTCCTTCAGCACCCCTACGATGGTGCCCAGGGTGGAATTGATGGTTCTGAGTTCCTCCCAGAAGCCCATATACTGTTCCTTCTGCGGGCGCTGGGTCTCCTGAAACTTGGCCAGTACCGTTGCCATCGTCTCCTGGGAGTGGTGGTAGGCTCCCATGATGGAAGAGAGGGCCTCATGGAGAGTGGGTTCCCTGGGCCTGTCTGCCCCCTGTCGCACAGCAGCCTTCCCAGTTCCCCTGTGTTCCTGGGCCTCCGTCCCCTGGACCGTGTGCCCACTACCACTGCCCCCAGGTCCCTGTTGTTGTTGGGGTGGTGGGTTAGCCTGGGTTCCCTGTAATGGTGGACACATTGCTGATTGACGTGTCCTGGGGACGGAGGTATGGGCCCGCTGGGTGGGTGCTGTGCTGGTGTTTCCAGAGGGGGCAAGCTCTGTGGTGGCCTGTGACTGGGTGTGGGGAACTGACTGTACCGAGGTCCCCGATGGGCCGGGCTGGTCATCTAGATACAGTTGGACAGAGGTGCTGTCATCACTGTGGGCCCCTTCGGTTGGTGGTGTGGACATGTGTGGACCCTCCAGTCCGGTGATATTGGGTAGGGGTCCTGCAGGGGTATAAAAGGATTTTTATTACATCTGTGTGTGGCATGGTGTGTAATGGATGGGTGACCGTGTACCCCAGTGCTTGCATTCCTGTGTGGGACCTTGTGTGATGATGGTTTAGGGGGGTGTATGGGTATGTGCAGTGGGCATGCTTTAGTGATGGATGTCCATGATTTGTTGTTGCATGCAGGGCTTGGGGTTAGGATGTGTGGTTTGTGATGTCGGGACATTTGTGAGGAGTTAGAGTGATGGGGGTGAGGGTGGGGGTATGTGCTGGCATGCAGGTAGGGTGGGGAATGTAATAGTTGAGATTTGACTTACTAGAGTCCATTCCTCCACCTACTCCTGCGAGGCCCTCAGGATGCAGAATCGCCAAGACCTGCTCCTCCCATGTTGTTAGTTGTGGGGGAGGAGGTGGGGGTCCGCCGCCACTCCGCTGAACCGCCAGGTGGTGTCTTGAGACCAAGGAACGCACCTTCCCCCGTAGGTCGTTCCACCTCTTCCTGATGTCCTCCTGATTTCTTGGGTGCTGTCCCACTGCGTTTACCCTGTCCACTATTCTTCGCCATAGCTCCATCTTCCTTGCAATTGAGGTGTGCTGCACCTGTGATCCGAATAGCTGTGGCTCTACCCAGACGATTTCCTCCACCATGACCCTGAGCTCCTCCGCCGAGAATCTGGGGTGTCATTGCCATGCCATGGGGTGGTGTAGGTGAAGTGTGCTGATATTTAGTGGTGTGTAGTGTGAGGTGCGTGGAAGTTATGTGGGTGATGGTGTTGTGTGCTTGTGGATGCTAGTATTGTCGATGGTGGTGTCTCTCTCTGGCCTTCTTTCATGATTTGTGGTCGTAGGGGTTTGTGGGTGATGTGGGTGTGTGTTATATATTGTATTTGGTTTGTGGGAGTGGTGTGTGTATGTGTATCAAGTGTATGTATTTTGAATTGTCCAATGTGGCTGTGTTTTGTATATGTGTGTGTATTTTGATTCGTGTGTCATGATAGTGTGGGTGTATTTCTGTTGGCGTGACGGTGGAGGTTTTGTTATCGCCAGCTTATCACTGTCCATCGGTGTGGCAGACTTGTGTGGGTGTCTGAATTTTGGCGGATTCTGTGCTGTGGGTCATAATGGCTGTGGCAGTTATCCGCGGTGGTGTGTTGGCGGTCTTCTGCACAGCGGTATTCAGCTTTTACCGCCAATGTTGTAATGACAGCCTTAGTCTCCCACACTGTGGACGATCTTGCTGCTCAAAATCCAGTAGTCTCATTAGAATAATGAGAGCCTACGCGACATGGCGCTGCAAACATTTGGTCAGGCTCTAATTTTCGGGTCCACCGGAGTATCTCAGTCTCATTTTATATAATGACACCTCAGTGCCAAATACAGAGACGTCCGTGGTACTGATGATTTCCACCACAGCCGTATAGGTAATCCTATTACAGCTGGTGGTTGTTCAATCTTGAACTTTAAAAGGAAAACCCCATCTTGATGTGCTTTCTCTGAACTCATAGTGCTCCTATCATGGTGAATCCCCAAATTGTACAAATAGCTGTTAACATGAGACAACCTCCTACAGCACACTTATTAGCAAATGGCCTAATGGCCCAGGGAGGTCCAGTCATATTTGTGGTGGACGCCCACGCAGCTTATAGAACAGAACTTTTTTACTTTTGGGTCACATTTCCAGCAGTTGATGTGAACATAAATACATTTCACACATATACACCTGCGAACGCCCCAGGACAATACAGAGCGTACGCATATTTAGAGATACCTCTATCTTATCAAGAACATAATAATTGGCTTGATGGCGCCCCACCCCATACAATATTACCAGTTAGGTTAGGTCCACTAAGTAATGATGGTCCTATCTGGCCTTTATTGGCCACTTACATACCACATCCGGCGGTTGGGAATTTAGCAGTAGCTGAGGTTTGTCGCTTACACACTGAATTAGTAGCAATGTATAGACGGTTAGTGCAATTTGTGATGCAAACCTTAAATACAAACCCAGCACGTGCTGCTCCAGCACATCCACATGCAGTAACACCAGGTATAAATCCGGCGACTGTACATTCGATTATGGGTAAAGTACCTGCCAAACGAGAGGAAACTCAGTTTTGTCTAGCACAAAAAATAAATATGCTGGAGGCAGTATTTCCCCATACGGGACCTCTTTGGCAACTTTGCCACAGTATCTCAATCATTTTAACTAATCTTAAAGGGGAAGCAGTTGCACTCGCAGTGCGCATGCGGCTCCGTGACATTCCGCAACAAGATCAAGAAAGGGAGCTGCCTAAAATAATAGCGGAAACATATTCAAGTATCGGTCGAGATAGCTTAGGGGCTAGAACACAAAAACCTCAATTTTAGGGTAAAGCAAGTAAAGATACCTCCAAACAACAACCTGAGGATAATAAGAAACGCTGGGATAAAAAACAACAAACGCCTAAAAAAGAAAGGCGAGAATCTCCACGTATGGAGACCCCACAGAATAGGTATAATCTCAGAAATAGAGATAATATCAAAACGACTGATATATACCAATATACTGATACACTCCAATCTCGTTCCTTTCACGACTCATCGGAAAAGAGAAATGAGAGAGGTGGGCGATCAGAGCGAAGAACAGAGTATGTGAAACCGAGACAGGAATCACAACGCTCTTCGGAGGTTTCTGTTAAAAAGGAAGAGAAACCTGTCCAACAAAAACAACAATTTAAAAAGAACAAGGTGGCAGCAGTCTCAGTTCGACATGCCACACAGGAAGAGGGTCCTCTTGAAGAACAAGAACTGGGCTCTAGCATTGCTAGACAGCATGGTAGAGGTCACAATAATTTGCTGGAATCTTCGAGAGCATCTGGAGGTGAAAAGCAACTGATGACTTCATACAAGTAGAAACAGCGGACATGCGTGTCTCCGAGCCTGATAGGGTGTACAGAGTAACACTGAAATTAGAAGGAGACATTGAACACACAATACACGCAATCTTTTGGGATCGCACAGTTAAAGTGTATGACATCTTGTTGGCTGAACAAGATTGGCCGCCTGACTTTGTCCGTACCTGCCCATATGGAGAAGATGTCATTAAGCCTTCTTTCTCGCTCCTTGTTCCAGAGGAACTCGCTGAATCCTATTCCATTTATTCCATTGAATGGGCTCTAGCACAGGCACCAGCATTATACAGAAATCACGTAGTATGGGATAAGGAATCCCCCTACCATGTAATTCCCATTAAAAGTGAACCTCAGCCACAACCGCAGTATCCTATAAAACATGAAGCAAAAGCACCAGTGAGAGAAATACTCACGCAATTGGAGTACCAGGGTGTGATTGAACCCTGTGTCTCGCCCATGAATAACCCCTTATTTCCAGTAGCTAAACCAGTCCATTCATACAGAATAGTCTTAGACTACAGACATTTAAACAGTCATATATGCTATACGAAATTCACATAGCACTGCACTAATGCGCAACATAGTGCAGAAAAAATACAAAACAACTTTAGACATTTCAAATGGGTTCTTCTGCCAGAATATAGCACCTGAAAGCAGGTACTTAACAAGCTTTAGCGCACTAGGCTCTCGTGTGACTGCCATTTTACACGAGATTGACTCTGAAACACTGTCATATGCAGATGATTTATATCTCATGGATGATGAGTTACTACAACATTTAAGGCGGGTAGCCCGCATTGTTGTAGGGTTTGCCAAATTCAGCTCTAAATTTAACTTTAAAAAAACAAAAATTGCCTTCCTCAGCGTTCTGTTCTTTGGATATGAGCTGTGGAGTGAAGGGAAGAGCCTAGAGCCACAATTCTTAGAAAAATGTGCACAATTACAACCACCGAATACGATTAAAAAACTTCAATCATTGTTGGGTTTCTTAAATTTTGGCAGAACATACATTCCTGACTATGCTACCCGCATAAAACCTTTATATGACTTAATACGTCCCGATTTTTCAAGTAAATTCTGGACAGTTAAACATACACGCACTCTTCTAGAATTGCAGACAGACATGCTAGCAGCAAAACATTTACACACATGGGACAATAAAACACATTTGGTCATCAGGGTAATAGCTGGGGCCATCGGTTTCACCTATGTGACATTCAATGAAGGTGAGACAGTCCCGATTGCATACAAATCACATTTGTATTCAGCAGCTGAACAGTGCTTTGCTCCCACAGAGAAAATTCTCACTGCTGTGCAGATGGCTGTTATTGAAGAAAGACCTCTTTCCCAGGGAAAACGCATTATTGTCGTTTATCCAATTCCAGCCCTGGAGGCTGTTATAAAAGCTAGCGTTCCGAACGCAAAAGCACTTCATCCACAATGGATACAATGGGCTATGTCCTTAACAGCCACTGATGTAGATTCCAAACTCAACAAAGTTACAAACTCAGGAATTTCTACAATATGAACTAGAATATCTAGTTCCAGCAAATACCTTGCCTATTGATCAATAACATAGAGTCATGTACACCGATGGCTCTGCACAACCGGCAATTGGAACTAAACATCAATATTCTGCTGCTTGCGCAGTCGTAAGTGACTATATGGAAGGGGATACATTTTGTCCCCTGCACACCTTTACACAGACCTTAGGGGATTGAACAGAACAATTGGCTGAGCTAAAAGCTCTGCTGATGGCACTAGAACATACGGATCTGGCACAGCCTACGCTGATTGTTTGTGATTCATATTACTGTGTCCAGTCCTTTAATGAATATTTGCATTATTGGCGCCAGAATGGGTTCAGAGATTCGAAAGGCAACACCATAATCACAGACTTCTGTGGGGGAAGGTAGCAGATCTGAAAGAGACGCTACTGAGAGTCCATGTTGTGCATGTACTTAGACTCCAGCGCATTGGAATACACGTTGCTGGAAATACTTTGGCTGATGAAGCTGCAAAGTCAGCAGTGGCAGTAGCCACTGTAGCTGCAGTGACTTGTTCGAGTTCCAAACCAGACGCAGACATTTTGGCTGCCATAAAGGCTACTGCTGATGGTACGCCCCATCCTAAAGGATTCCCTAACAAATATCAATACTATATGGGAAGTACGCTGAAGCTAAAAAACCAGGCATAGGCGTATGTGACATCCCTAACAACGATATAAGACCACAATTGATCAAAGCAGCGCATGAGGGGGTGGCATCTGCACATGCTGGTGTGGCGGTTACAATTTCAATTTTACAGGCCCGTTATTGGTGGCCCAGTCTCTACAAAGAGACTAAGCAGTATGTCCTTTGTTGTGACATCTGACAACAAATTAAAGTTTCTACGGCCAAGCGCCCGCCGCAGACACCCCTCTTGATTTCAAGCAAACCTTTACAGTGTGTGTACTTGGACCACTGCGGTCCACTAACCCCTGATAGTGCATACAAATACAAATTAGTCGCTGTTGATTCATGCTCCAGATTTGTATGGGTGTGGCCACAACGCTCGGCTGACGCTCGGACTGTTATTAAAGATTTGCGAGTCTTTATCGGTACATATGCAGTTGCGGCGTTCCACTCGGACCAGGGCCCTGCTTTGGCCTCAAGGGCATTCAGGGACACCATGGCTTTGTTGGGGGTCCAACTTCAGTACTCTTCTCCATTTCATCCCGAGGGAAATAGTGTAGTGGAGTGATTAAACTGCAATTTAAAGCAATTCTTAACAGCCAGAGTCTTAGGTACGGGTCGTAGTTGGCTGACCCACCTGTATGGAGTTCAAAGAGCACTAAATAACATGCCTCTGGGTATTTTGCCAAATTTAACGATGATTTCTCAGACTCGTTCACTTCTTCGACAGCTGATTTGTCAAGAGCACGTAAGCTAACAAAGTGGCTTAAAGAAACATACTTTATTTTTCCTTGGAACTATGTATGGCTCTCTTTGACTGTCCTAGCCTTTCTACTTTGGATTGGTTTTGTTATTACCTTTTTCTTATTAATACATGGTCATTTTCTTCCCGAGTGATCAGCGGTTGAACAGGTGGAGGAGGTTTTGAAACCACATTTTTCATCACATAAGGTCCGAAGAGACTTATCCTTTGTGAACATTTCCGCTGTGACAATTCCTGATGGGATTGTTTGGGACAAAGTAATATTCACTATATATGAACCCACGTCATACCAGGCATTGTATCTGATGATTGGGATGTGAAAACAGTTGATTCTATGATGGCAGAATTACAATATTATACTGTCTTTAAAAACGAAGATGTTTACCAATTGAAAGAGAATTATGGTGATATATTTTGCTATAATTATAATGGGTACCACTTCATACATGGCGCGAGTTGCCCCAAAATGATATTTAATTACACGCAATGGGAACATTGTCCAACTCCACCTCAAGGGAGTTCTAAAACTTATACTAAAAAGTTTGCATATTTTTCTGGGCATCATCAAAGGAATGCTGAGTCACATTATTTTAAAGTAACTCCTACTAAAGATATACATATGTTATTGACCAATACAAAATTTATATATTCAGAATCCTTTGTTTCCCGGTTATCAATAGAAGGTTATGAATATTGGTCGAAATCTATTGATTTGAAAAGTGTTTGGGGAACGAAAAATTGGCAGATCAAGGGAAAGGAAACATTGTTTAGAGCATGTCTCATCCCTGTTCAAATGATCTTTTTAAATGAAACAGTGCAACAAACAAGTTGTTTAGGCTTAGCAACAATCAGAGAATTAAACATGCCCAGTATACTTGCCCCTGCAAAATTTGTCAACTGGCAAAAGTACACAAATGCAGCGAAAGATGAGCTCAATGAGTGGGTCCAGAATGGTAAGTTTAATGCTTCACTGACAAGTCCAGGCAGGTGGTTATTGTGGCTCATAGATACCAACAGGTTTCATCAATGTTTTGTCACCACCTTGGGGGTTTTTGGGATGAATAGGCCGGAACCTCGCAATATATATCACCAGAACATGCTGATATAATTACAACATATAGTGCACGAAAATTGTGCCAACAGTGGCTTAAATCATCCTCACTAAATGCGGTTAAAGCACACCTCAAACTCTTGTCTAACACCACTGACTTACAAGATTTCTTGTCAGGCCCCAAAATACCACGTAGGAAGCGTTTCTTGTATGCAGTATACAATGAAATATGGAAACTTTCCCAACAAGATGCTGCAGCCCGGTTAAGGCAAAATAGATCAGGAAAACTTGAAAAAGGCATTAGCTGTTGTGGATAATAGGATTAACACCTTGTCCGACCGGATATACACAATTAACAACATTGTTTCTTCTGCTATAGACATTATACGATCTGACATGTCTTTATACCATGGACAGAGTCAGACCAGGTCTATCATGCAGTTGGGTTGGACGCTTCAAACATTGAAGGCGGGTCGCGTTCTGTGGAAGCACGTCAGTGCCAGAGATATATTTTTATCATTTAATCTAACGCGGCAACAACAACTAATGACTAAGAAAGAAGCAACTTATGTCATGCTTAACATAGAGGAAACAGAGAGGTTGCATTTCACTGTGGCAGAAATACCATTGGCAGAGTGGTTAATACACGGGGTTATTAATCTGCCTATTTCAACACTACAATTCACCTCCTGTTTGAAACACATTCCGGCAGGCAGATATGAAAAATTGGGAGATAGTTACATCCATGAGGTGTGGGAGCTTCCCTTCTCGTACAAATGCTTCAATGGCATGAAAGAGGTCTTTCTTAGCGGTAGTGAACGCAAGACTTCAGTCAGACATTCTTTGATGTAAACAGCTGTCCTTGCATGGGGTGTGTAACGCCTCGGCTGCAAACTTGGCTTGTTATCTGAAGGGAGTTCCAGTCCCTTTGATTAGATCTACGTTTCAGGTGTTTTAAAATGGCAGCTACGTCCTCCTTAATAGTGAAGACTGTTGTGGCCTGCGGTTCGGAATAGTTTACGTTGTTTCGGTCTCTAAGGTCGTTACATGCTGCAGGAAAGTGCTGTTTCCCCCTACAAAATTAAGGGAGGTAGCTGATATCTGGCCTCATATTGCTACTTTGAAGGTGAATTTTGGCAAGTTGAGTAGACTCAAGGCTTTATTGTTTCAGAAGCATGTGGCCCTTACATCTGCACGCGAGACCTACGCACTTCAAGTGGCAAGGTCGTCGGCAGAAATACAGTCCTTGTAAAAAAAAAAACATTTTCCAAGACACTTTGGTGAACTCATGGGACATATATTTAATGAGTCCAGCACGGCTGGATTAGCACATTTCTTCAAAGCTGTAGGTTTCGGTTTTGTTCACACCTTCTCCTTCATATTCGATTTAATACCTTCAGCTATCCACTCAATTTTCAGTAGTATGTTTGGGAGATTTCTGATAACTTTGGCTTTATTAGCTGGCATTTTGCTGTTGCTGTTGTTTTTCCACAATGGGTGTACCACCGCAACAAGGACAAATGAAGACGCGCCCATCAGCGTAGCTGTGTCGTGAACGTATGATGCAGCAATTTGGAGCAACACTCCTGGAACATTTGGGGTGTGACTGGTCTTTGTCATTCAGACCAGTTTTGAATTGTGTGCAGCCCGTGTTTCGGTGCCTTTTGAACATGCACTGGAAGTTTGTCTTTCACAGCTGTGCCCCCCAGTAATTGATGCTGATCTGTTGATGTTCTCGTTAAGGTTTCATTAGCAGACATGTGCACTGAGGTTGCGTTTGCTACATGAAGCTGACTACGAGCTATCCTTCCTGGAGGAAGTTACCATTGACTCGTCAATGGGCACTGCACGGGATGCCGCCTTGGTTGATATTGGGGCTATGGAACACACCTGCTCCTTGGTCGTTTTTGGCGCAGACTTTCCGGTTTTGTCATCTGCCGAAGTGGAAGATCTCTTGCTTTCCATGACTCGTGCTTGATTCGGAACTACTCTAAATTGACATTTTTCATTGAATTCGGTCCTAAGCTGCATGCTCATTTTTTAAATTGTCAAGTAGTATGATTGTGTGGCCTCTTAACTTATCAGAATTGAGTAGGGTTTTAAATATAGCTTAGGTTGTGATATTTTAGTATTGGCTTGAACCACTTTCTATCGACAAGGGGAGGGTGTTGTGTAGCCATTTTAAGTATAGCTCCATGCATGTTAGTTTAATACACTAGGCCGCTGTGCACCTTGACCTAGATATGTTTTATTCAGCTTCACATTGTTATTTTTACAATAACCAGTTTTAGGGTCTTTTTGCTTAGTTCAGCACTGTGTTCTCAAACAACGCATCCTTGATCACCCTGTGCTTCAGTCAAGACTACAGTCTGGAACATTGCCGGTAAACGTGGTAGAAGTTTAGTCTCCAACATTCGTAGAAAATACACATCCTTACATAGGAAAATTTTCTTAGAACATCTGCTGTGTTAGTTATAAAAACACTTTCTAGTCCTATTACACGTCAAGAGGGAGATTTCAGCCAGGGAACCACAACTATATGCTAAATGCTCAGCTGCAGATGCTGATGCAGATCACAGGCCTTTGCTCAGGTATAAGGGTTAATGTCCTCCCGGGGGAACCTGAAAGGTAGGATTAGAGCTTAACATGCTGTGCTCGAACTATGATTTAGATAGGGAATAGTCCATTGACTCTAGTGGCACTATGATAGCATTATTGTTATGTTTCACTCTCATCATCACTATTTTAATATTGTTGTATTGTGTAGTTCTGGTTATCGTAGCTCATGCTTTGCTATCCAAAATGCAGTTGTTTTATTAAATCAATCTTTAAAACTTATACTGCTTTTATTGTCATTTATATATGAGACTGCACTGTGTATGAGAGAACCGGTTGTGACCTGAGTGACTGGACTTCCCTGAGAAGTACCAATATGTTATGTGCTCGGCTGCCCAATCGTCTCTACCTCTTGGGAGAGATGAAGCACTGCTAGTTAGCCGGAGCAAAGCCCGGATTTGAAGCGACAAGTGTCATCCACCGTGGGTCAGACTTAGTCTCCCACACTGTGGATGATCTTGCTGCTCAAAATCCAGTAGTCTCATTAGAATAATGAGAGCCTATGCGACAGATCCATGCAGTGCCATTTTGACTCAATCCGCGACATTGCTTGAACCAAGGCTTGTTGGAAGAATCCAGTGCTGTAACTCGTCTGCATCCAACATCTTGACGTGGGACATCCTGTGCATCATGCAGGAACCCTCAGCCATCTTCTTTGGTGCTCTTCTGCAGACTTCTTCCAAACGGAGAATCCTCTTTTGCACCATCTTCTCAGTTGGCAGGGGCCCCTGTCCTTCCTGGAATCTTCTGCGACTTCTGGACTTGGTCTCCTCTCTTTACAGGTCGTCAGGTCCAGGAATCCACCATGTTTTGTTTTCAGTCATGCTTGGTTCTTGCAATAACTCTAATTGCGACTTGTAGTGTGTCCTGAGGAAACTTGCCGCACTTTACTTATACTTTCCTGGGCTCTTGGGAGGGGTATTTTACTCACCTTTGTGGTTTTCTTTCACTCCCAGCGCCCCTTTACACACTACACTGGCCTAGGGGGGAATTTGTGATTCGCATTCCACTTTCTTATTATATGTTTTGTGTTGCCCCTCGGCCTATTGCATCCTATTGTATTCTATTGTATTTTCTACTGTTTGCACTATTCTGTGACTATTTACTTAACTGATTTTTGGTCTCTAGTGTATATATATTGTGTATAATTTTTATTTTCAGAAGGAGTATTGCCTCTAAGATATTTTTGGCCTTGTGTCACTAAAATAAAGTACCTTTATTTTTTATTACACTGGGTATTGTCTTTTATTGTGCATAAGTACTGTGTAACTATAGTGGTATTGCAGGAGCTTTGCTTGTCTCCTAGTTCAGCCTACGCTGCTCCGCTACAGCTACCTCTGACAGCCTACGCTGCTAGAACTGTACTACATTTCACTAATAATGGATAACTGGACCTAGTATAAGGTGTAAGTACCTAAAGGGACACACTACAGGCCAGGCCAGCCTCCTACAACATGTGGTGTGGGAAGGGGTCAGTCGGTGCTCCTGAGTGGATGGAGTTCATGAAGGCAGCATATGATAACAAGAATGGGGTGTGACTGTGAGGGAAAAAGGCAAAAGGCGCTCAAGTAAATATAGAAAACATGGGGTATACAACAGGTGCCCTCACTGGGGACAACACCCAATCCCCCAATATGTTTACAAAGTAAACAAAACAAAACAACAACTTGCGTGAGGCACTCAAACCACATATACCATTTAACAAAAAAGGATAGTAAGGTTCAAAAACATGTAATCACTCCAATACGAAGTTTCATAGTCCAAATAATCGATCAACGGTCAGTTCTTGATGCCTTTAACAGTCTTATAGTTTATTGTTGAACATTTTCTGGTGTTCCGTTGATCAGAATTCTCGGGTGATCAGCCAAATCTTGAGCACAATGTCCCGACACACAATGCCAACACGTGTTTCGTCTCGGGGAAAATACCCCAGCGACTTCTTCAGGGATGAAATTTTACCAAACAAGACACTTGAGCTGGGAAACAAAATGCTAGAATAGCACATTATACACCTGTGCTGGATGAGTGAGTGAAAAACCGAAGCAGTAAAACCGGTGAAACCCTGGATGCCCAGATCGGAAAACAAACATTACAAGTGAAAAGGACCAAGAACACAGTTGCCTAGTGTGATAGGTCACTATCAGAGAAAATAATATCTACAACATTTAACTCAATATATCCCCCACTGCAAAAAGATAATTCACAGAAGAAAACATATTATGTGTCCCAAAAACACAAACATGTCCACCCTCATAGTCAAATAGCAATATAATCCACAAATACCTTGCTCAGGATCAAAAACATAAACTAAAGTTTATTAGTCATTGTAGGAGGCTGGACTGGCTTGTAGTGGCTACCAAGGGGTACTTACCCTTTGCACCAGGCCCAGGTATCCATTATTAGTGTAGAGGGGTGTCTAGCAGCTTAGGCTGATAGAAAAGGTAGCTTAGCAGAGCAGCTTAGGCTGAACTAGGAGACGAGTGAAGCTCCTACAGTACCACTAGTGTCATATGCACAATATCATAAGAAAACACAATACACAGATATACTAAAAATAAAGGTACTTTATTTTTATGACAATATGCCAAAAGTATCTCAGTGAGTACCCTCAGTATGAGGATAGCAAATATACACAAGATATATGTACACAATACCAAAATATGCAGTAATAGCAATAGAAAACAGTGCAAACAATGTATAGTCACAATAGAATGCAATGGGGGCACATAGGGATAGGGGCAACACAAACCATATACTCTAGAGGTGGAATGCGAACCACAAATGGACCCCAAACCTATGTGACCTTGTAGAGGGTCGCTGGGACTGTAAGAAAACAGTGAGGGTTAGAAAAATAGCCCACCCCAAGACCCTTAAAAGTGGGTGCAAAGTGCACCTAAGTTCCCCAGAGACCACAGAAGTCGTGATAGGGGAATTCTGCAAGGAAGACCAACACCAGCAATGCAACAACAATGGATTTCCTGACGAGAGTACCTGTGGAACAAGGGGACCAAGTCCAAGAGTCACGATCAAGTCGGGAGTGGGCAGATGCCCAGGAAATGCCAGCTGTGGGTGCAAAGAAGCTGCTACTGGATGGTAGAAGCTGTGGATTCTGCAAAAACGACAAGGGCTCGAAACTTCCCCTTTGGAGGGTAGATGTCCCACATCGTGAAGAGTCGTGCAGAGGTGTTTCCGTGCATAAAGACCGCAAACAGGCCTTGCTAGCTGCAAGGGTCGCGGTTAGGGTTTTTGGATGCTGCTGTGGCCCAGGAGGGACCAGGATGTCACCAATTGTGTGAGGAGACAGAGGGGGCATCCAGCAAGACAAAGAGCCCACTCAGAAGCAAGCAGCACCCGCAGAAGTGCCGGAACAGGCACTACGAAGTGGAGTGAACCGGAGCTCACCCGAAGTCACAAAGTAAGGTCCCATGACGCCGGAGGACAACTCAGGAGGTCGTGCACTGCAGGTTAGAGTGCCGGGGACCCAGGCTTGGCTGTGCACAAAGGAAATCCTGGAAGAGTGCACAGGAGCCGGAGTAGCAGAAGGTGAAGAGAGAGATGCAGAGGAACTCTGATGGAGCTCTTGCATTCGTTATCTAAGGAATTCCCCAAAGCAGAGACCCTAAATAGCCAGAAAAGGAGGTTTGGCTACTTAGGAGAGAGGATAGGCTAGCAACACCTGAAGGAGCCTATCAGAAGGAGTCTCTGAAGTCACCTGCTGGCACTGGCCACTCAGAGCAGTCCAGTGTGCCAGCAGCACCTCTGTTTCCAAGATGGCAGAGGTCTGGAGCACACTGGAGGAGCTCTGGGCACCTCCCAGGGGAGGTGCAGGTCAGGGGAGTGGTCACTCCCCTTTCCTTTGTCCAGTTTCGCACCAGAGCAGGGCTGGGGGATCCCTGAACCAGTGTAGACTGGCTTATGCAGAGATGGGCACCATCTGTGCCCATCAAAGCATTTCAGAGTCTGGGGGAGGCTACTCCTCCCTAACCCTGACACCTTTTTCCAAAGGGAGAGGGTGTAACACCCTCTCTCTGAGGAAGTCCTTTGTTCTGCCTTCCTGGGCCAAGCCTGGCTGGACCCCAGGAGGGCAGAAACCTGTCTGAGCGGTTGGCAGCAGCAGCAGCTGCAGTGAAACCCCGGGAAAGGTAGTTTGGCAGAACCCGGGTCTGAGCTAGAGACTCAGGGGATCATGGAATTGTCTCCCCCATGCCAGAATGGCATGGGGGTGACAATTCCATGATCTTAGACATGTTACATGGCCATGTTCGGAGTTACCATTGTGACGCTATACATATGTCGTGACATATGTATAGTGCACACGTGTAATGGTGTCCCCGCACTCACAAAGTCTGGGGAATTTGCCCTGAACAATGTGGGGGCACCTTGGCTAGTGCCAGGGTGCCCACACACTAAGTAACTTAGCACCCAACCTTTACCAGGTAAAGGTTAGACATACAGGTGACTTATAAATTACTTAAGTGCAGTGGTAAATGGCTGTGAAATAACGTGGACGTTATTTCACTCAGGCTGCAAGGGCAGGCCTGTGTAAGAATTGTCAGAGCTCCCTATGGGTGGCAAAAGAAATGCTGCAGCCCATAGGGATCTCCTGGAACCCCAATACCCTGGGTACCTCAGTACCATATACTAGGGAATTATAAGGGTGTTCCAGTATGCCAATGTAAATTGGTGAAATTGGTCACTAGCCTGTTAGTGACAATTTGGAAAGAAATGAGAGAGCATAACCACTGAGGTTCTGGATAGCAGAGCCTCAGTGAGACAGCTAGTCATAACACAGGTAACACATACAGGGCACACTTATGAGCACTGGCGGGGTCCCAGTGACACATACAACTAAAACAACATATATACAGTGAAATATGGGGGTAACATGCCAGGCAAGATGGTACTTTCCTACACAATCCCCCCACCAAATGAAGGACAATAAGACTAGCCATGACCTGATGAGTCTTCATTGTCTAAGTGGAAATATCTGGAGAGTCCATCTGCATTGGAGTGGGTACTCCCAGGTCTATGTTCCACTGTATAGTCCATTCCCTGTAGAGATATGGACCACCTCAACAATTTAGGGTTTTCACCTTTCATTTGTTTTAGCCAAAGTAGAGGTTTGTGGTCTGTCTGAACAATGAAGTGAGTGACAAACAGGTATGGCCTCAATATCTTCAGTGCCCAGACCACAGCAAAGGCCTCCCTCTCTATGGCAGACCAACACTTTTCTCTAGGGGTCAACCTCCTGCTAATAAAATCAACAGGTTGATCCTGTCCCTCAGAATTAAGTTGTGATAAGACTGCCCCTACCCCAAATTCAGATGCATCAGTTTGGACAATGAATTTTTTGGAGTAACAGGGGCTTTTCAGGACAGGTGCAGAGCACCTGACCTGCTTCAGCTCCTCAAAAGCTTTCTGACAGCTTGCTGTCAATAATACCTTTTTAGGCATTTTCTTAGATGTGAGGTCATTAAGAAGGGCTGCAATGGAGCCATAGTTCTTTGTGAGCCTCCTGTAGTACCCAGTGAGGCCTAAAAAGGCTCTCACCTGAGTCTGAGTTGTAGGGGGAACCCAATCTATAATAGTTTGGATTTTCCCCTGAAGTGGTGCAATCTGTTCTCCACCTACCAGGTGTCCCAGAAAAAAACACTTTTCCCTGCCCTATCTGGCACTTTGAAGCCTTGATAGTGAGGTCTGCCTTTTGCAGGGACTCCAAAACTTTCCATAGTTGGACCAGGTGATCATCCCAGCTGGAGCTAAAGACAGCTATATCATCTAGATATGCTGCACTAAACACTTCCAGCCCTTGCAGGACTGTGTTCACCAACCTTTGAAAAGTGGCAGGTGCATTTTTCAATCCAAAAGGCATTACTGTGAATTGGTAGTGCCCTCCAATGGTTGAAAATGCAGTTTTTGCTTTAGCATCCTCTGACAACTTGATCTGCCAATACCCTGCAGTCAAATCAAAGGTGCTTAGATACTTGGCAGATGCCAGTGTATCTATTAGCTCATCTGCCCTGGGTATAGGGTGAGCATCAGTTTTAGTTACCTGGTTGAGACCTCTGTAGTCAACACAAAATCTCATTTCCTTTTTCCCATCTTTGGAATGAGGCTTTGGTACATGTACCACAGGAGAAGCCCATGGACTTTCAGAGTGCTCAACCACTCCCAGTTCAAGCATTTTCTGCACCTCTTGTTTTATGCAGTCTCTGACATGGTCAGGCTGCCTATAGATCTTACTTTTGACAGGCAAGCTGTCTCCAGTATCTATAGTGTGCTCACACCAAGAAGTGGTGCCTGGCACAGTAGAAAAGAGTTCAGAAAATTGACCCAGGAGATTTATGCAGTGGTCTTTCTGCTCAGCAGTAAGACAATCTGCCAGTACTACACCTTCCACTAGAACATCCTGTTCTGTGGAAGAGAAGAGATCAGGGAGAGGGTCACTCTCTTCTTCCTGTCCTTCATCTGTTGCCATGAGCAGGGTGAGATCAGCCCTGTCATAGTAGGGTTTCAGGCGATTGACATGGAGCACCCTAAGGGGACTCCTGGCAGTGTCTAAGTCAACCAAGTAGGTGACTTCTCCCTTCTTTTCAACAATTATGTGGGGTCCACTCCATTTGTCTTGGAGTGCTCTTGGGGCCACAGACTCCAAGACCCACAATTTCTGCCCTGGTTGGTACTGAATCAGAACAGCCTTCTGGTCATGCAATTGCTTTTGGAGCTCTTGGCTGGCCTGAAGGTTTTTACTGGCCTTTTTCATGTACTCAGCCATCCTAGATCTTAGGCCAAGTACATAGTCCACTATGTCTTGCTTTGGAGCTTTTAAAGGTTGTTCCCAACCCTCCTTCACAAGTGTTAGAGGACCTCTTACAGGGTGTCCAAACAGGAGTTCAAAGGGGCTGAAGCCCACTCCTTTTTGGGGTACGTCCCTGTAAGCAAAAAGGAGGCAAGGTAACAGGACATCCCATCTCCTGCGGAGTTTTTCAGGGAGTCCCATTATCATTTGTTTGAGAGTTTTATTAAACCTTTCAACCAGTCCATTTGTTTGTGGATGATAGGGTGTGGTGAACTTGTATGTAACACCACATTCCTTCCACATGGCCTTTAAGTAAGCAGACATGAAATTGCTTCCCCTGTCTGATACCACCTCTTTTGGGAAGCCCACCCTGGAAAAGATTCCCAGGAGGGCCTTTGCCACTGCAGGAGCTGTAGTGGTCCTTAGCGGAATTGCTTCAGGATATCTGGTGGCATGGTCCACTACCACCAAGATAAACCTATTGCCTGAAGCAGTAGGAGGGTCAAGGGGGCCAACTATGTCAACCCCTACCCTTTCAAAGGGAACCCCAACCACAGGTAGTGGAATAAGGGGTGCCTTTGGAGTGCCACCTGTCTTGCCACTGGCTTGACAGCTTTCACAGGACTTACAAAATTCCTTTGTGTCCTCAGACATTCTAGGCCAACGAAACAAGGGGACAAGCCTGTCCCAAGTTTTCATTTGCCCTAAATGTCCAGCTAAGGGAATGTCGTGGGCTAGGGTTAGGAGGAACTCTCTGTATTGCTGAGGAATCACCAATCTCCTGGCAGCTCCAGGTTTTGGATCCCTTGCTTCAGTATACAAGAGGTTGTCCTCCCAGTAAACTCTGTGAGAGTCACTGACATCCCCATTTGCTTGTTTGACATATTGCTGTCTTAGACCCTCTAGTGTGGGACAGGTCTGCTGTGCCACACTCAGCTCCTCCCTGGCAGGCCCCCCTCCACCCAAAAGCTCAGCAGTGTCTGCTTCCAGCTCCTCTGGTGTAGGTTCTGCACAGGGTGGAAATTCTTCTTCCTCAGAAGTTGAATCCAATGTAGAGGGAGGGATAGTAGGTAGTGTTTTACCTTTACTAACCCTAGCTTTAGGGAGCACTTGGTCCATTCTTCCAGGATCCAAGTTACCCTGTCCTTTTTGCTTTCTGCACGCGAGACCTACGCACTTCAAGTGGCAAGGTCGTCGGCAGAAATACAGTCCTTGTAAAAAAAAAAACATTTTCCAAGACACTTTGGTGAACTCATGGGACATATATTTAATGAGTCCAGCACGGCTGGATTAGCACATTTCTTCAAAGCTGTAGGTTTCGGTTTTGTTCACACCTTCTCCTTCATATTCGATTTAATACCTTCAGCTATCCACTCAATTTTCAGTAGTATGTTTGGGAGATTTCTGATAACTTTGGCTTTATTAGCTGGCATTTTGCTGTTGCTGTTGTTTTTCCACAATGGGTGTACCACCGCAACAAGGACAAATGAAGACGCGCCCATCAGCGTAGCTGTGTCGTGAACGTATGATGCAGCAATTTGGAGCAACACTCCTGGAACATTTGGGGTGTGACTGGTCTTTGTCATTCAGACCAGTTTTGAATTGTGTGCAGCCCGTGTTTCGGTGCCTTTTGAACATGCACTGGAAGTTTGTCTTTCACAGCTGTGCCCCCCAGTAATTGATGCTGATCTGTTGATGTTCTCGTTAAGGTTTCATTAGCAGACATGTGCACTGAGGTTGCGTTTGCTACATGAAGCTGACTACGAGCTATCCTTCCTGGAGGAAGTTACCATTGACTCGTCAATGGGCACTGCACGGGATGCCGCCTTGGTTGATATTGGGGCTATGGAACACACCTGCTCCTTGGTCGTTTTTGGCGCAGACTTTCCGGTTTTGTCATCTGCCGAAGTGGAAGATCTCTTGCTTTCCATGACTCGTGCTTGATTCGGAACTACACTAAATTGACATTTTTCATTGAATTCGATCCTAAGCTGCATGCTCATTTTTTAAATTGTCAAGTAGTATGATTGTGTGGCCTCTTAACTTATCAGAATTGAGTAGGGTTTTAAATATAGCTTAGGTTGTGATATTTTAGTATTGGCTTGAACCACTTTCTATCGACAAGGGGAGGGTGTTGTGTAGCCATTTTAAGTATAGCTCCATGCATGTTAGTTTAATACACTAGGCCGCTGTGCACCTTGACCTAGATATGTTTTATTCAGCTTCGCATTGTTATTTTTACAATAACCAGTTTTACGGTCTTTTTGCTTAGTTCAGCACTGTGTTCTCAAACAACGCATCCTTGATCACCCTGTGCTTCAGTCAAGGCTACAGTCTGGAACATTGCCGGTAAACGTGGTAGAAGTTTAGTCTCCAACATTCGTAGAAAATACACATCCTTACATAGGAAAATGTTCTTAGAACATCTGCTGTGTTAGTTATAAAAACACTTTCTAGTCCTATTACACGTCAAGAGGGAGATTTCAGCCAGGGAACCACAACTATATGCTAAATGCTCAGCTGCAGATGCTGATGCAGATCACAGGCCTTTGCTCAGGTATAAGGGTTAATGTCCTCCCGGGGGAACCTGAAAGGTAGGATTAGAGCTTAACATGCTGTGCTCGAACTATGATTTAGATAGGGAATAGTCCATTGACTCTAGTGGCACTATGATAGCATTATTGTTATGTTTCACTCTCATCATCACTATTTTAATATTGTTGTATTGTGTAGTTCTGGTTATCGTAGCTCATGCTTTGCTATCCAAAATGCAGTTGTTTTATTAAATCAATCTTTAAAACTTATACTGCTTTTATTGTCATTTATATATGAGACTGCACTGTGTATGAGAGAACCGGTTGTGACCTGAGTGACTGGACTTCCCTGAGAAGTACCAATATGTTATGTGCTCGGCTGCCCAATCGTCTCTGCCTCTTGGGAGAGATGAAGCACTGCTAGTTAGCCGGAGCAAAGCCCGGATTTGAAGCGACAAGTGTCATCCACCGTGGGTCAGACATAGTCTCCCACACTGTGGATGATCTTGCTGCTCAAAATCCAGTAGTCTCATTAGAATAATGAGAGCCTATGCAACAGATCCATGCAGTGCCATTTTGACTCAATCCGCGACATTGCTTGAACCAAGGCTTGTTGGAAGAATCCAGTGCTGTAACTCGTCTGCATCCAACATCTTGACGTGGGACATCCTGTGCATCATGCAGGAACCCTCAGCCATCTTCTTTGGTGCTCTTCTGCAGACTTCTTCCAAACGGAGAATCCTCTTTTGCACCATCTTCTCAGTTGGCAGGGGCCCCTGTCCTTCCTGGAATCTTCTGCGACTTCTGGACTTGGTCTCCTCTCTTTACAGGTCGTCAGGTCCAGGAATCCACCATGTTTTGTTTGCAGTCATGCTTGGTTCTTGCAATAACTCTAATTGCGACTTGTAGTGTGTCCTGAGGAAACTTGCCGCACTTTACTTATACTTTCCTGGGCTCTTGGGAGGGGTATTTTACTCACCTTTGTGGTTTTCTTTCACTCCCAGCGCCCCTCTACACACTACACTGGCCTAGGGGGGAATTTGTGATTCACATTCCACTTTCTTATTATATGTTTTGTGTTGCCCCTCGGCCTATTGCATCCTATTGTATTCTATTGTATTTTCTACTGTTTGCACTATTCTGTGACTATTTACTTAACTGATTTTTGGTCTCTAGTGTATATATATTGTGTATAATTTTTATTTTCAGGAGTATTGCCTCTAAGATATTTTTGGCCTTGTGTCACTAAAATAAAGTACCTTTATTTTTTATTACACTGGGTATTGTCTTTTATTGTGCATAAGTACTGTGTAACTATAGTGGTATTGCAGGAGCTTTGCTTGTCTCCTAGTTCAGCCTACGCTGCTCCGCTACAGCTACCTCTGACAGCCTACGCTGCTAGAACTGTACTACATTTCACTAATAACGGATAACTGGACCTAGTATAAGGTGTAAGTACCTAAAGGGACCCACTACAGGCCAGGCCAGCCTCCTACAACATGTGGTGTGGGAAGGGGTCAGTCGGTGCTCCTGAGTGGATGGAGTTCATGAAGGCAGCATATGATAACAAGAATGGGGTGTGACTGTGAGGGAAAAAGGCAAAAGGCGCTCAAGGAAATATAGAAAACATGGGGTATACAACAGGTGCCCTCACAGGGGACAACACCCAATCCCCCAATATGTTTACAAAGTAAACAAGACAAAACAACAACTTGCGTGAGGCACTCAATCCACATATACCATTTAACAAAAAAGGATAGTAAGGTTCAAAAACATGTAATCACTCCAATACGAAGTTTCATAGTCCAAATAATCGATCAACGGTCAGTTCTTGATGCCTTTAACAGTCTTATAGTTTATTGTTGAACATTTTCTGGTGTTCCGTTGATCAGAATTCTCGGGTGATCAGCCAAATCTTGAGCACAATGTCCCGACACACAATGCCAACACTTGTTTCGTCTCGGGGAAAATACCCCAGCGACTTCTTCAGGGATGAAATTTTACCAAACAAGACACTTGAGCTGGGAAACAAAATGCTAGAATAGCACATTATACACCTGTGCTGGATGAGTGAGTGAAAAACCGAAGCAGTAAAACCGGTGAAACCCTGGATGCCCAGATCGGAAAACAAACATTACAAGTGAAAAGGACCAAGAACACAGTTGCCTAGTGTGATAGGTCACTATCAGAGAAAATAATATCTACAACATTTAACTCAATATATCCCCCACTGCAAAAAGATAATTCACAGAAGAAAACATATTATGTCCCCCAAAAACACAAACATGTCCACCCTCATAGTCAAATAGCAATATAATCCACAAATACCTTGCTCAGGATCAAAAACATAAACTAAAGTTTATTAGTCATTGTAGGAGGCTGGACTGGCTTGTAGTGGCTACCAAGGGGTACTTACCCTTTGCACCAGGCCCAGGTATCCATTATTAGTGTAGAGGGGTGTCTAGCAGCTTAGGCTGATAGAAAAGGTAGCTTAGCAGAGCAGCTTAGGCTGAACTAGGAGACGAGTGAAGCTCCTACAGTACCACTAGTGTCATATGCACAATATCATAAGAAAACACAATACACAGATATACTAAAAATAAAGGTACTTTATTTTTATGACAATATGCCAAAAGTATCTCAGTGAGTACCCTCAGTATGAGGATAGCAAATATACACAAGATATATGTACACAATACCAAAATATGCAGTAATAGCAATAGAAAACAGTGCAAACAATGTATAGTCACAATAGAATGCAATGGGGGCACATAGGGATAGGGGCAACACAAACCATATACTCTAGAAGTGGAATGCGAACCACAAATGGACCCCAAACCTATGTGACCTTGTAGAGGGTCGCTGGGACTGTAAGAAAACAGTGAGGGTTAGAAAAATAGCCCACCCCAAGACCCTTAAAAGTGGGTGCAAAGTGCACCTAAGTTCCCCAGAGACCACAGAAGTCGTGATAGGGGAATTCTGCAAGGAAGACCAACACCAGCAATGCAACAACGATGGATTTCCTGACGAGAGTACCTGTGGAACAAGGGGACCAAGTCCAAGAGTCACGATCAAGTCGGGAGTGGGCAGATGCCCAGGAAATGCCAGCTGTGGGTGCAAAGAAGCTGCTACTGGATGGTAGAAGCTGTGGATTCTGCAAAAACGACAAGGGCTCGAAACTTCCCCTTTGGAGGGTAGATGTCCCACATCGTGAAGAGTCGTGCAGAGGTGTTTCCGTGCATAAAGACCGCAAACAGGCCTTGCTAGCTGCAAGGGTCGCGGTTAGGGTTTTTGGATGCTGCTATGGCCCAGGAGGGACCAGGATGTCACCAATTGTGTGAGGAGACGGAGGGGGCATCCAGCAAGACAAAGAGCCCACTCAGAAGCAAGCAGCACCCGCAGAAGTGCCGGAACAGGCACTACGAAGTGGAGTGAACCGGAGCTCACCTGAAGTCACAAAGTAAGGTCCCACGACGCCGGAGGACAACTCAGGAGGTCGTGCACTGCAGGTTAGAGTGCCGGGGACCCAGGCTTGGATGTGCACAAAGGAAATCCTGGAAGAGTGCACAGGAGCCGGAGTAGCAGAAGGTGAAGAGAGAGATGCAGAGGAACTCTGATGGAGCTCTTGCATTTGTTATCTAAGGAATTCCCCAAAGCAGAGACCCTAAATAGCCAGAAAAGGAGGTTTGGCTACTTAGGAGAGAGGATAGGCTAGCAACACCTGAAGGAGCCTATCAGAAGGAGTCTCTGAAGTCACCTGCTGGCACTGGCCACTCAGAGCAGTCCAGTGTGCCAGCAGCACCTCTGTTTCCAAGATGGCAGAGGTCTGGAGCACACTGGAGGAGCTCTGGGCACCTCCCAGGGGAGGTGCAGGTCAGGGGAGTGGTCACTCCCCTTTCCTTTGTCCAGTTTCGCACCAGAGCAGGGCTGGGGGATCCCTGAACCAGTGTAGACTGGCTTATGCAGAGATGGGCACCATCTGTGCCCATCAAAGCATTTCCAGAGTCTGGGGGAGGCTACTCCTCCCTAACCCTGACACCTTTTTCCAAAGGGAGAGGGTGTAACACCCTCTCTCTGAGGAAGTCCTTTGTTCTGCCTTCCTGGGCCAAGCCTGGCTGGACCCCAGGAGGGCAGAAACCTGTCTGAGCGGTTGGCAGCAGCAGCAGCTGCAGTGAAACCCCGGGAAAGGTAGTTTGGCAGAACCCGGGTCTAAGCTAGAGACTCAGGGGATCATGGAATTGTCTCCCCCATGCCAGAATGGCATTGGGGTGACAATTCCATGATCTT
This sequence comes from Pleurodeles waltl, assembly GCF_031143425.1. NCBI lineage: Eukaryota > Metazoa > Chordata > Amphibia > Caudata > Salamandridae > Pleurodeles > Pleurodeles waltl. Next base: position 432,632,466 of record NC_090448.1, read on the forward strand.
AGACATGTTACATGGCCATGTTCGGAGTTACCATTGTGACGCTATACATATGTCGTGACATATGTATAGTGCACACGTGTAATGGTGTCCCCGCACTCACAAAGTCTGGGGAATTTGCCCTGAACAATGTGGGGGCACCTTGGCTAGTGCCAGGGTGCCCACACACTAAGTAACTTAGCACCCAACCTTTACCAGGTAAAGGTTAGACATACAGGTGACTTATAAATTACTTAAGTGCAGTGGTAAATGGCTGTGAAATAACGTGGACGTTATTTCACTCAGGCTGCAAGGGCAGGCCTGTGTAAGAATTGTTAGAGCTCCCTATGGGTGGCAAAAGAAATGCTGCAGCCCATGGGGATCTCCTGGAACCCCAATACCCTGGGTACCTCAGTACCATATACTAGGGAATTATAAGGGTGTTCCAGTATGCCAATGTAAATTGGTGAAATTGGTCACTAGCCTGTTAGTGACAATTTGGAAAGAAATGAGAGAGCATAACCACTGAGGTTCTGGATAGCAGAGCCTCAGTGAGACAGTTAGTCATAACACAGGTAACACATACAGGGCACACTTATGAGCACTGGGGCCCTGGCTGGCGGGGTCCCAGTGACACATACAACTAAAACAACATATATACAGTGAAATATGGGGGTAACATGCCAGGCAAGATGGTACTTTCCTACACAACCCTCCCACCAAATGAAGGACAATAAGACTAGCCATGACCTGATGAGTCTTCATTGTCTAAGTGGAAATATCTGGAGAGTCCATCTGCATTGGAGTGGGTACTCCCAGGTCTATGTTCCACTGTATAGTCCATTCCCTGTAGAGATATGGACCACCTCAACAATTTAGGGTTTTCACCTTTCATTTGTTTTAGCCAAAGTAGAGGTTTGTGGTCTGTCTGAACAATGAAGTGAGTGACAAACAGGTATGGCCTCAACATCTTCAGTGCCCAGACCACAGCAAAGGCCTCCCTCTCTATGGCAGACCAACACTTTTCTCTAGGGGTCAACCTCCTGCTAATAAAAGCAACAGGTTGATCCTGTCCCTCAGAATTAAGTTGTGATAAGACTGCCCCTACCCCTAATTCAGATGCATCAGTTTGGACAATGAATTTTTTGGAGTAACAGGGGCTTTTCAGGACAGGTGCAGAGCACATGACCTGCTTCAGCTCCTCAAAAGCTTTCTGACAGCTTGCTGTCAATAATACCTTTTTAGGCATTTTCTTAGATGTGAGGTCATTAAGAAGGGCTGCAATGGAGCCATAGTTCTTTGTGAGCCTCCTGTAGTACCCAGTGAGGCCTAAAAAGGCTCTCACCTGAGTCTGAGTTGTAGGGGGAACCCAATCTATAATAGTTTGGATTTTCCCCTGAAGTGGTGCAATCTGTTCTCCACCTACCAGGTGTCCCAGAAAAAAACACTTTTCCCTGCCCTATCTGGCACTTTGAAGCCTTGATAGTGAGGTCTGCCTTTTGCAGGGACTCCAAAACTTTCCATAGGTGGACCAGGTGATCATCCCAGATGGAGCTAAAGACAGCTATATCATCTAGATATGCTGCACTAAACACTTCCAGCCCTTGCAGGACTGTGTTCACCAACCTTTGAAAAGTGGCAGGTGCATTTTTCAATCCAAAAGGCATTACTGTGAATTGGTAGTGCCCTCCAATGGTTGAAAATGCAGTTTTTGCTTTAGCATCCTCTGACAACTTGATCTGCCAATACCCTGCAGTCAAATCAAAGGTGCTGAGATACTTGGCAGATGCCAGTGTATCTATTAGCTCATCTGCCCTGGGTATAGGGTGAGCATCAGTTTTAGTTACCTGGTTGAGACCTCTGTAGTCAACACAAAATCTCATTTCCCTTTTCCCATCTTTGGAATGAGGCTTTGGTACATGTACCACAGGAGAAGCCCATGGACTTTCAGAGTGCTCAACCACTCCCAGTTCAAGCATTTTCTGCACCTCTTGTTTTATGCAGTCTCTGACATGGTCAGGCTGCCTATAGATCTTACTTTTGACAGGCAAGCTGTCTCCAGTATCTATAGTGTGCTCACACCAAGAAGTGGTGCCTGGCACAGTAGAAAAGAGTTCAGAAAATTGACCCAGGAGATTTATGCAGTGGTCTTTCTGCTCAGCAGTAAGACAATCTGCCAGTACTACACCTTCCACTAGAACATCCTGTTCTGTGGAAGAGAAGAGATCAGGGAGAGGGTCACTCTCTTCTTCCTGTCCTTCATCTGTTGCCATGAGCAGGGTGAGATCAGCCCTGTCATAGTAGGGTTTCAGGCGATTGACATGGAGCACCCTAAGGGGACTCCTGGCAGTGCCTAAGTCAACCAAGTAGGTGACTTCTCCCTTCTTTTCAACAATTATGTGGGGTCCACTCCATTTGTCTTGGAGTGTTCTTGGGGCCACAGACTCCAAGACCCACAATTTCTGCCCTGGTTGGTACTGAATCAGAACAGCCTTCTGGTCATGCCATTGCTTTTGGAGCTCTTGGCTGGCCTGAAGGTTTTTACTGGCCTTTTTCATGTACTCAGCCATCCTAGATCTTAGGCCAAGTACATAGTCCACTATGTCTTGCTTTGGAGCTTTTAAAGGTTGTTCCCAACCCTCCTTCACAAGTGTTAGAGGACCTCTTACAGGGTGTCCAAACAGGAGTTCAAAGGGGCTGAAGCCCACTCCTTTTTGGGGTACGTCCCTGTAAGCAAAAAGGAGGCAAGGTAACAGGACATCCCATCTCCTGCGGAGTTTTTCAGGGAGTCCCATTATCATTTGTTTGAGAGTTTTATTAAACCTTTCAACCAGTCCATTTGTTTGTGGATGATAGGGTGTGGTGAACTTGTATGTAACACCACATTCCTTCCACATGGCCTTTAAGTAAGCAGACATGAAATTGCTTCCCCTGTCTGATACCACCTCTTTTGGGAAGCCCACCCTGGAAAAGATTCCCAGGAGGGCCTTTGCCACTGCAGGAGCTGTAGTGGTCCTTAGCGGAATTGCTTCAGGATATCTGGTGGCATGGTCCACTACCACCAAGATAAACCTATTGCCTGAAGCAGTAGGAGGGTCAAGGGGGCCAACTATGTCAACCCCTACCCTTTCAAATGGAACCCCAAACACAGGTAGTGGAATAAGGGGTGCCTTTGGAGTGCCACCTGTCTTGCCACTGGCTTGACAGCTTTCACAGGACTTACAAAATTCCTTTGTGTCCTCAGACATTCTAGGCCAACGAAACAAGGGGACAAGCCTGTCCCAAGTTTTCATTTGCCCTAAATGTCCAGCTAAGGGAATGTCGTGGGCTAGGGTTAGGAGGAACTCTCTGTATTGCTGAGGAATCACCAATCTCCTGGCAGCTCCAGGTTTTGGATCCCTTGCTTCAGTATACAAGAGGTTGTCCTCCCAGTAAACTCTGTGAGAGTCACTGACATCCCCATTTGCTTGTTTGACATATTGCTGTCTTAGACCCTCTAGTGTGGGACAGGTCTGCTGTGCCACACTCAGCTCCTCCCTGGCAGGCCCCCCTCCACCCAAAAGCTCAGCAGTGTCTGCTTCCAGCTCCTCTGGTGTAGGTTCTGCACAGGGTGGAAATTCTTCTTCCTCAGAAGTTGAATCCAATGTAGAGGGAGGGATAGTAGGTAGTGTTTTACCTTTACTAACCCTAGCTTTAGGGAGCACTTGGTCCATTCTTCCAGGATCCAAGTTACCCTGTCCTTTTTGCTTTTTGGCCTGAGCCCTGGTTAAAGCAAAAATATGCCCTGGAATTTCCAGCATTGCTGCATGAGCCTCCAACTCCACTTCTGCCCAAGCTGATGTCTCTAAATCGTTCCCTAGTAGACAGTCTACAGGTCAATATGAGGCAACCACAACTTTATTTGGACCAGTAACCCCTCCCCCCCACCCCCCCTGTTGAGATTCACAACAGCCATGGGGTGGCTAAGAGTGTTGTTATGAGCATCAGTCACTTGGTACTGGTGACCAAGTAGGTGTTGTTCAGGGTGGACCAGTTTCTCTATTACCATGGTAACACTGGCACCTGTGTCCCTGTAGGCCTGAACATCAGCACCATTTATTAGGGGAAGTTGCTTGTACTTATCCATATTAAGGGGACAAGCAACCAAGGTGGCCAAATCAATGGCCCCCTCAGAGACTAACACAGCCTCCGTGGTCTCCCTAACAAGACCAACCCCAACTAAATTACCAAAAGTGAGCCCAGCTACTCCCTTGGATTAGCTATTAGTAGGTTTGCTCCCACAACCACTGCTATTACTAGGGGCACTAGGTGTAGCAGCAGGGGTTGTAGTGGTAGGAGGCTTGGTGCTTTTCTTTGGGCAACTGGGATCAGTTCTCCAATGGCCTTTTATTTTACATAAATAGCACCATGGTTTCTTTTCTTTATTTTGATTTGAAGAGGATTTGGGCCCACTACCCTCACCAGAGTGTTTTTGTGGGCCTGATGAAGACTCATTTTTAGATTTGTCCCCACCCTTGTCAGAAGACTTACCATCCTTCTTCTTGCCATCCTTGTCACCCCCTGTATGAACTTTTCTGTTCACCCTTGTTCTGACCCATTTGTCTGCCTTCTTTCCCAATTCTTGGGGAGAGGTCAGATCAGAGTCTACCAGGTACTGGTGTAACAAATCAGACACACAATTATTAAGAATATGCTCTCTCAGGGTTAAGTTATACAGGCTTTCATAGTCAGAAACTTTACTGCCATGTAACCACCCCTCCAAGGCCTTCACTGAATGGTCAACAAAGTCTACCCAGTTTTGTGAAGACTCCTTTTTAGTTTCTCTGAGCTTGATCCTGTACTGTTTAGTGGTTAAGCCATAACCATCAAGGAGTGCATTCTTAAGAACTTTAAAATCATTGGCATCACTTTCCTTAACAGTAAGGAGCCTATCCCTATCCTTTCCACTGAAAGATAGCCATAGGATAGCAGCCCACTGCCTTTGAGGGACCCCCTGTACATTACAGGCCCTCTCAAGTGCAGCAAACCACTTGTTAATGTCATGCCCCTCCTTGTAAGGGGGAACTATCTTGTGCAGATTCCTAGAATCATGCTCTTTTACAGGATTACTATCTGTAATACTGCTGCTACCACCATGGGGTTCAAACCCCACCCTCTGTCTTTCTTTTTCTAAGTCAAATGCTTGTCTATCTAAATCCAGCTGTTGCTTCTTGAGCTTCAGCCTGGATTCTTCCACTTTCAATCTATTGAGTTCCCTTTCTAACACTCTGTATTCAGGGAGGGTGGGTTGGGCATGCCTTGACACAGAAGAATGGTGTGAATGAACAGAGGGAGACCTGTCCCTAACAGATGGCACTCTAACAACCTGGCCTACAAAAGTAACACTCCTACTGTGATGAGAACTCACATTAGTACCAGCTATGCTAGGTGGTCTGCTAATGGGCAGGTTGGGAAGGTTCCCTTCTAACTCTTTTACTAGGGGTTCCCCAGAATCAGAGTGGGAGCCATCAGCTAATCTCTCACCAGAAGTGCCAACTAAGGTCTTATCTTGTTCAATGATCATATTAACTAATAGTTCTCTAGAGGGATTCTTCCCTACCCCTAAACCTCTTTCAACGCAGAGACTCCTTGCTCCTTTCCAGCTAAGGTGGTCATAAGCAAGTTTAGTCAGATCAACAGTTTGACCTGTACCAGACATTATAGAAAAGGTTTAAGGGACAGAAAAATAAAGAAAAAGTTTTAGAACTTTTTAAAGAACAGAAAAAAAAAACTTTTTAAACTTTTTAAGAACTTTTTGAAAGTTTTAGAGGTACTTTTCAGCACTTAGCAAAAGAGTAAGAGAAGAAAAGCAAAACTTTTTGGTTAGGTGTCCATACACTGAACTTGTTTTGTATATTTTTCTCTTATGAAAAGTACAAAATGACAAAGTGGTAAGTAGTTGCAAGTACTTATCCCACCGCTGCACAACCAATGTAGGAGGCTGGACTGGCTTGTAGTGGGTACCAAGGGGTACTTACCCTCTGCACTAGGCCCAGGTATCCCTTATTAGTGTAGAGGGGTGTCTAGCAGCTTAGGCTGATAGAAAAGGTAGCTTAGCAGAGCAGCTTAGGCTGAACTAGGAGACGAGTGAAGCTCCTACAGTACCACTAGTGTCATATGCACAATATCATAATAAAACACAATACACAGATATACTAAAAATAAAGGTAGTTTATTTTTATGACAATATGCCAAAAGTATCTCAGTGAGTACCCTCAGTATGAGGATAGCAAATATACACAAGATATATGTACACAATACCAAAATATGCAGTAATAGCAATAAAAAACAGAGCAAACAATGTATAGTCACAATAGAATGCAATGGGGGCACATAGGGATAGGGGCAACACAAACCATATACTCTAGAAGTGGAATGTGAACCACGAATGGACCCCAAACCTATGTGACCTTGTAGAGGGTCGCTGGGACTGTAAGAAAACAGTGAGGGTTAAAAAAATAGCCCACCCCAAAACCCTGAAAAGTGAGTGCAAAGTGCACCTAAGTTCCCCAGAGAGCACAGAAGTCGTGATAGGGGAATTCTGCAAGGAAGACCAACACCAGCAATGCAACAACGATGGATTTCCTGATGAGAGTACCTGTGGAACAAGGGGACCAAGTCCAAGAGTCACGATCAAGTCGGGAGTGGGCAGATGCCCAGGAAATGCCAGCTGTGGGTGCAAAGAAGCTGCTACCGGATGGTCGAAGCTGTGGATTCTGCAAGAACGACAAGGGCTAGAAACGTCCCCTTTGGAAGATGGATGTCCTACGTCGTGAAGAGTCGTGCAGAGGTGTTTCTGTGCAGAAAGACTGCAAACAGGCCTTTCTAGCTGCAAGGGTTGCGGTTAGGGTTTTTGGATGCTGCTGTGGCCCAGGAGGGACCAGGATGTCGCCAATTGCGTGAGGAGACAGAGGGGGCATCCAGCAAGACGAAGAGCCCACTCAGAAGCAAGCAGCACCCGCAGAAGTGCTGGAACAGGCACTACGAAGTGGAGTGAACTGGAGCTCACCCGAAGTCACAAAGGAAGGTCCCACGACGCCGGAGGACAACTCAGGAGGTCGTGCACTGCAGGTTAGAGTGCCGGGGACCCAGGCTTGGCTATGCACAAAGGAAATCCTGGAAGAGTGCACAGGAGCCGGAGTAGCTGCAAAACACGCAGTTCCCACCAATGCAGTCTAGCGTGGGGAGGCAAGGACTTACCTCCACCAAACTTGGACTGAAGAGTCACTGGACTGTGGGAGTCACTTGGACAGAGTTGCTGAGTTCAAGGGACCTCGCTCGTCGTGCTGAGAGGAGACCCAGAGGACTGGTGATGGAGTTCTTTGGTGCCTGCGGTTGCAGGGGAAAGATTCCGTCGACCCACGGGAGATTTCTTCGGAGCTTCTAGTGCAGAGAGGAGGCAGACTACCCCCACAGCATGCACCACCAGGAAAACAGTCGAGAAGGCGGGCGGATCAGCGTTACAAGGTCGCAGTAGTTGTCTTTGCTACTTTGTTGCAGTTTTGCAGGCTTCCAGAGCAGTCAACGGTCGATTCCTTGGCAGAAGGTGAAGAGAGAGATGCAGAGGAACTCTGATGAGCTCTTCCATTCGTTATCTAAAGAATTCCCCAAAGCAGAGACCCTAAATAGCCAGAAAAGGAGGCTTGGCTACTTAGGAGAGAGGATAGGCTAGCAACACCTGAAGGAGACTATCAGAAGGAGTCTCTGACGTCACCTGCTGGCACTGGCCACTCAGAGCAGTCCAGTGTGCCAGCAGCACCTCTGTTTCCAAGATGGCAGAGGTCTGGAGCACACTGGAGGAGCTCTGGGCACCTCCCAGGGGAGGTGCAGGTCAGGGGAGTGGTCACTCCCCTTTCCTTTGTCCAGTTTCGCGCCAGGGCTGGGCTGGGGGATCCCTGAACCAGTGTAGACTGGCTTACGCAGAGATGGGCACCATCTGTGCCCATCAAAGCATTTCCAGAGGCTGGGGGAGGCTACTCCTCCCCAGCCCTGACACCTTTTTCCAAAGGGAGACGGTGTAACACCCTCTCTCTGAGGAAGTCCTTTGTTCTGCCTTCCTGGGCCAAGCCTGGAGGGCAGAAACCTGTCTGAGGGGTTGGCAGCAGCAGGTAGTTTGGCAGTACCCGGGTCTGAGCTAGAGACTCGGGGGATCATGGAATGGCATGGGGTGACAATTCCATGATCTTAGACATGTTACATGGCCATGTTCGGAGTTACCATTGTGACGCTATACATATGTCGTGACATATGTATAGTGCACGCGTGTAATGGTGTCCCCGCACTCACAAAGTCCGGGGAATTTGCCCTGAACAATGTGGGGGCACCTTGGCTAGTGCCAGGGTGCCCACACACTAAGTAACTTGGCACCCAACCTTTACCAGGTAAAGGTTAGACATATAGGTGACTTATAAGTTACTTATGTGCAGTGGTAAATGGCTGTGAAATAACCTGGACGTTATTTCACTCAGGCTGCAAGGGCAGGCCTGTGTAAGAATTGTCAGAGCTCCCTATGGGTGGCAAAAGAAGTGCTGCAGCCCATAGGGATCTCCTGGAACCACAATACCCTGGGTACCTCAGTACCATATACTAGGGAATTATAAGGGTGTTCCAGTATGCCAATGTAAATTGGTGAAATTGGTCACTAGCCTGTTAGTGACAATTTGGAAAGAAATGAGAGAGCATAACCACTGAGGTTCTGGATAGCAGAGCCTCAGTGAGACAGTTAGTCATAACACAGGTAACACATACAGGGCATACTTATGAGCACTGGGGCCCTGGCTGGCAGGGTCCCAGTGACACATTCAACTAAAACAACATATATACAGTGAAATATGGGGGTAACATGCCAGGCAAGATGGTACTTTCCTACAGTCATCCAATGTCGTGTGTATCTTCACCGTGGTAAAAGTATCAATGCCCCCGAGTGGCTAAAGTTCAGAATAATACAAGTGAAAGATGCCGTTATTAATCAACAAAGGAATACCAAATATATTGTCCAAAAGTGTGTCCTCCACCAGGCATCCATGAAAAACGGCCTACAATACCTCGCTCAGCGGTCCAATATAAGGTTCTAAGATTCATGTGTCCACGAGTATCATGTGCGTATCATTACACCCTCTGTGACTGAAATACCGATGTCTGTAAGTGACTATAAATAAACAATGTCGATGTGAACTTCATGAAATTAGCAGGTAATGATGTTGCACCACCTATCAGCACAATAATTTCCCCAGTTATAAAGTCTTACCTATTTACATCTTGTCGATCTGATGAGAGCAACCAAGTGTCAGACCGATGTAACTGCAGCGAGTACGCTGGCTGCGGCTTGCGAATCGAAAGTGCTTACGTTAAATTAGTACAAAATGAAAGACGGACTGTCCATAATAGCAGTATAAAATGGACATTAACAACCCAAACACCAAGCGGTTATATTAGTGGAAAAAGAACCATCAGAAAGGAACTAAAGAAAGCCCAAATCGGAATAAAAGTGAGTGTTACTAAATAACCATAACTGAAAAACTCAATGAAGAAAATATACAAATATGAAATGTTGAAGCGACCTTTCAAAAACGTTTAAGGGAATCAAATAGTGCGACTTCAACTCCTTGCCTTCAACATCATAGTAATAGAATATGACCAATGTGAAAACACTTGAAACTAAAAGCCCCTTTAAATAAATATATATGGGTAGATAGACCCACTGCTACACTAGTGATACCATCAAGAATAAAGGCAGGGGGAAAGAAGCCCCAGTGAATAAAATGAAAAGAAAGAAATGATCTCAATGAAATGATTAAAATAAAAATTAACGCATTATGGTTGCCTCTTCAAGTATTTTTGGGCAAAATTACCCCACACAGGTACATATCATAAAATACATATATGGTCACAACAATTCCAAACAATGCAATTTGACCCATTACATCATAGTTGGGTGCTCACACGTCAATCCCCCAGGAAATATTCCAACTCCCTATCTGAATTAAGGCCCAATTCTACTGCTTTTAGCCTCATTATCCACAATGTTTCCTTTCTACGAGGAGTAAGTTCCCTATTACTGCCTCTCGGGTCCCTAGGAACATGTTAAAAACCAAAGAATTCAAACCTTTTGTGAGCATCCTGTGAGTCACAGGTTAAAATGTTTGTCACAACAGGATATCTCTTGTCACCATTCTTGAGTGCCCTGACATGTTCCCCAATCCTGATTTTGAGTGGGCGTATGGTGCTCCCGACATATATGCGGGTACATTTACAGCGTATCAAGTAAATGACAAAAGCAGTGTTACAATCAATTGTTGACTTGATCCTGAAGGCTTTGCGTCCATTTGCATGAAATTCTTTGATCCCATGACAGGCCAAGCGACACACTCCACATTGGCCACATTTGAAAAAACCCACCCCTCGTGTGGATAACCAAGTATTTGAAGATGTAGCAATTGAAAATCTTGGGCTAAGGATGCTCCTCAGAGTTCTGCCTTTAAGGTAGGTTGTCACTACTCTTTCTGATATAAAATTACTCAATATCTCAGCTTGATGTACAATACTCCAGTGTTTATTCATAATTCTCCTCAAAACCAGAGATGAATTGGTATAATCTATTGTGAATCTAACCTTATTAGATTCATTATAAAGTTAATCTTGACTCCTTGTTTTCAGAGTATCATTCCTATCAATATGTTTTGCCCTATATTGTGCTTTTTTAATCACACAATTGGAATAGCCCCGTGACCTAAATCTCTCACCCATTTCTTCAATACAACTTAAGAATTTATCATCAGTGCTGCAATTACGTCAGGCTCTCATCATCTCACCGTAAGGTATGGACTCAATCTGATGTTTAGGATGTGCACTAGCAGCATGCAGAGTAGAGCTACATGCTCATGCTGTAGCCTTAAGATACAACCTACTATGTATTTTGTCATTATCTATAAACAGTTATACATCCAAAAACTCAATGATCTTGGAGCTGGATTGATAAGTAAATTTAACATTCATGGAATTTGAATTAAAAAAATTGCAGAATTCAATCAAACTGTCTACATTGCCTGTCCAGATCATGAGAGAGTCATTGATGTAACGCCCCCAATATAATATATTTGTCTGCTATTGTCTCGACTCCGGACCTCAGACCCACTTGTCCTCAAACCACTCCATTAAATAATTTGCATACGAGGGGGAGAATCTGGAGCCCATAGCCACCCCTTGTTTCTGTCGAAACCAATCCTTATTGAACAGAAAAAAATTATTGGTAAGTATCAAGTTCATCATTTTGACCAGCATGTCTGTGTGTTCCCACAGGCTTGCCGATCTCCTGTTGAGAAAATATTGTATGGTCATTTTGTCCCTAGTCATGGTTAATGCAAGTATACAATGAGACCACGTCTTAAGTTACCAATGATATATTGCTCTCCCATTCAATATCATTTAAGATACTAAGAATATGTGTTGTATTCTTAATAAAAGATGGAAGATTGTAAACAAGCGGCTGTAGAAACAAATCCACATATTCGGAGAGTGTCTCCGTTGGACCCAATATACCAGAAACAATTGGTCACCTGGTGGAAAGGGTACTTTTTTGTGTACTTTGGGTAATGTATAGAGACAAGGAAACCTTGGATGATCCACATTAAGATATAAGGACTCCTCCTTATTAAGTAATCCCTGTTGGTGCCAAGTGAGTAGCCTACTGTTGATCTTGTTCGTAAGACAAGTAATTGGATTACCTATGGCATGTTCATAACAAGAAGCATCATTCCATTGTGATGAGACCTCATTATCATAATCCACTTTATTCATGATAACATTCCCACCCTTGTCCGCTTGTTTAATGATGATGTTTTTCTCTTGCTGAAGCGACCTGAGTGCAAGTAATTCATCAGAACTCAAATTGCAAATTAAATTTTGAAACCTATTCCTTGATAAATATTTATCAAAATCTTTACAAACTAAGTCATAGAACATATCTAAATTCTTATTTCCAAATGTCTTTGGTGTCCAACGTGATTTCCTCTTTAAACCACTCACAACACTAGTGTTGGGCACAATATCTAGATACTATAAAACCTGTGAAAGAATACTCGGGTCCTCATCACGTTCTGCAATTAAAAGTAACACTGGTGTATCTTGAATATCCATAATGGACAAGGCACTCAACTCTCTGTGTAAGAAGATCAGGAGTTTGTGAGCAAGTCGGATTCAGATGAAAATACTTCTTGAGTTTAAGTTTACATATGAATTTGAAGAAATCTATCTTATATCTACAAGGATCACCAAAACTGTTTGGGCAAAAGTTAAGACCTTTTTCCAAAAGACTCTTAGCTCCTGGTGAGAGCTCAATATTAGATAGGTTGATGACGTTGATAGATGGTACCCTACAAGCCTCTATTTTCTCTTGTCCTGGGACCTTGTTTTTATTCCCCCTTGTTCTATTGTTTTTGAAGCCAAATCCTCTCCTCCCCTTCTGGTCTTCCTGTATTTGGTGTTTTTCTGTTCTGATTGTATTTGCCTTGTTTGATCCTTAAAAGTTCTTGTAAAAAAACATTATTCTTAGTTCCAGGCCCTGCCTGGGCAGAGGTCCCTAAACCGCCCTCAACATCACTATCACTAGTCACCGAAGTGCCAATAGAGGTGGAATGAGATACATCAGTAATATTTGAACCCCTAAAGTTTGGGTTAGTGTGGATTAAATTATCATATTTACTCTCAAAAGTAAAAACTCTACCAGTCAAGTAATCCCTTTCATCTCGCTTGACTTTCCTAGTCTTCCTTTGTGTGATTTCTTCTTGGAACTTACTCAGAACCTCGTCAAATTTATTTTTATTTTTCTCTGTTGCCTCTTTTAAACTTAAGTCCTCAATTTCCTTCTCAAGAACATCAATCTCAGACTGAAGTGTGACAACCTTCCTTTCTGCATTGGTAATCAAAATATCCATGAGTCTCATTGATCTGGAGGCTAATTCATTATCCCATAAAGTCAAAAGGTCAGCGTCCAGGTCACCATAGGTAGGAACAATTTGAGATCTAAGACCACGTGGGATGCGATTCAGTTTCTTGTATTGTTTCAAAGTCGCACCATCCCACCATCTAGATAGTTCATTCTTTTTCAACTTCTCAAGTCTAATAAATGTACTCTTTAAACCTTCCTTCTGTACACGGTTGCTATTGTGTAATGTATTATGAAAAGTACCTCCTCTCTCCAAGCTATCAAATAATTCTTCCGCTAACCGGGTCCTGTCTATTTTCACTATTCAGTGCCAATCCTGAGCAGCCGCCCTGAGAAAAGAATAGGATAACAAGAATGGGGTGTGACTGTGAGGGAAAAAGGCGCTCAAGGAAATATAGAAGGCACAGGGTATACAACAGGTGTCCTCACAGGGGACAACACCCAATCCCCCAATATGTTTACAAAGGAAACAAAACAAAACAACAACTTGCGTGAGGCACTCAAACCACATATACCATTTAACACAAAAGGATACTGGGGTTCAAGAACATGTAATCACTTCAACATGAAGTTTCATAGTCCAAATAATCGATCAAAGAGCAGTTTGTGATGCCTTTAACAGTCTAATAGTCTATTGTTGAACATTTTCTGGTGTTCTGTTGATCTGAATTCTCGGACGATGGTGGAGATAGATCTTGCTGTGGAAGAAATTGACAAGGTTGTCACAGAGCTCCTGCAAAGGTGTAATACGGTTCTAGGTGGCTGCATGGTTGGAGAACTCCCTGACAATGTTGAAGAGTTCCTTGGTGTGGTTCAAGCTGGAATCGATGCAGGGAGCTATGGTAGCTCTGTTCTTCTCCATTAAAAGCCGGTTGGAGAGGTTTAAGGAAGTTTGAAGGTTGTTCTGTCAGTGGTATCTTTGCTAATGGCCCATCTTCTTCCCTGCTGTTTGCAGATGTGTTTAGCTTTTCTAAGTTCTTCGGTGTACCAGCTGGTCAAACAGAAATCTATTCTGGAGAAATGCACATATTTGTTTTAATAAAAACCATGCACACCTCAGTCTTTGATTCAAAACTAGGGTGTAGGTTCTATCCCTATATGCAGATAATGTCACTCTCTATGTCTGGGAGTCCCAAGAAAACCTTGCCCCACTCCCAAGAGAGATCATCCAATTTGGTGGCTTCTCGGATATACAGGTCAACTGGTCCAAATCGGTCCTGTTCCCTCTCACAGATGGCACACAGCCTTTCCCAATGGAATACCATTTCAGTGGTCCTCTGAACTAGCCTGCTACTTGGGAAAGTGACTCAATAGACACCCGGATGAGCTCTGGGGTGCCAATTATGGCTGTGCAATCTCATGACTATAAAACAGAACACAACTTTGGTCCCGACTTCCGCCACCCATATACAGATGGATAGCAAGAGCAATAATGGTCATCTCACTGAAATTCTTATATCTCTTCCTCAAACATGCCCCTTCCTCTTATAGTCTTCTTCTTATGTTGTCTACATACTAACCTTGTGAAGCTGACCTGGGCTAGCAAACAATCCCCAATCAAATGAGAACTCATTACCCTACCACTTTCCCTGGGTGGCCACTTTCTCAGTGTGCTTAGATGTGCCTGATATGTCACTCTATACAATGTAGGCCCAGGTGACGTATCTGCATTTCTGGCTTCCAAAACTGTTCCAACCCCATGTGGCCACAGAGGCTGACCACGCAGAGCCGTGGCCCTTAACCATGGCTCTCTATCTAACATACAAAGCATGAAGGACAGAGATGGACACAGTGGAGTGTCTGCATTGGGCGTTGGACAGTCTGCAGAAGCGTGCTGGACTCTCTTACCTCTACACACCCTCCATCCCAATTGGAAGTAATCCCCAGCTACCTCCTCTGCTGGATGCTGGCACCAGAGAGAGGGCCAGTGGGCAAAACCTTACGACGTTCTCTGACTTATACCCAGAGGACCACTTTATACCGTGCTTCGAGACCTCCACGACCCCAAGCGCCACTGCACTTGAGACACTACTTTATCATCAACTCAGGGCTGCCTGCTATGCGTTGCATGCCTCCTTCACCACCCCCCCTCAGACGGGTCAGGCTCTTGAACACATACTCATAAAACCCTTGCCGTGTATGTATGCAATCCTCTGCACTGATTGGGACACAAGTAGCTCTCACACAACCTGGGATATGGACGTCGACCCCCCCTATCATGGACGCTCAATGATTCTATTGCTGTGGCCAGACAGAACTCCTTTCACCTTATTCTATGCTTAGGCTAGTACATCTTAAATATCTGCATCGCTTATACCGCACTCCGCAGCAGCTCCTTAAA
Source organism: Pleurodeles waltl (assembly GCF_031143425.1). NCBI lineage: Eukaryota > Metazoa > Chordata > Amphibia > Caudata > Salamandridae > Pleurodeles > Pleurodeles waltl. The sequence goes on from NC_090448.1 coordinate 432,647,765, forward strand.
ATGGGACTCGTGACCAAGGCTCGTTGCAGGAGGTGCAGCTCCTTAAAGTGTGACTTGTGACAGAGGTCCATTGCCTGAGGTGCAGCTCACCACAGGCCACGTTCCTACATCTTGCTTGAGGGTGTCTTTTGGTGGCACGATTCTGGGATGTAAGGGCATTTCCATCATATATACTATTTCTAACTATGCCCTGCCACACAATCCCCTGTGGTGCTATTGGGCTACATCAAAGACATACCGACCCTTGACTGTTGATTCACTGCAATGCTTCTTCATTTGGCCAACTACAGAGTGACTATACACTGGGGCTGGCAAACCACTCCCACCTTTGTTGCTTGGCTACAAGGTATCACACTGCTAGGAACAACTATTCACATTTTGGCAACAGGTGCAGATACATTCTCGCCCCAGGAATATTTGGGAGCCCTTCTTATTCTTTCTGTGCTAGAGGGACATTTCCATGTTATTTTAATATAGACTGACTCAGGAGCGTACCCTATGCCCGCTGGCCTTTCATCACCATCATTGCTACCTGTGGCAAGATCACATGATGTTTAGCATTTATGCAAGCTAATACATGCACCCAGTCTCCTGTTATTGTTGACCACTGCACAGAGTGTTCATTTCACTATCATATTGGGGTCATTCACAATTTGCTGGTTTAATTTTTCAGGGCACATTGCAGATGGGATATGTGTCATCAACAATATTATACCACGTGCTGATGGGAAACCATGTATTCTCTTCCTTTTTTCTCCTTCTCCCCTTATCTCCACATTTCTCTGCTTCCCCCTCACCTTTTAATCCTTCCACCTCCTCTCGCCAACAGTTGAGCGTGGTTGTATGTTCTCTACTTTACTCTAAATGCCAATAAAAATAATTACAAAAAAAGTAGGACAATAAAATCTCATTGTAGGAAAGTACCCTCTTTCTTGATATGGTTACCCCCTTTTTCTGACTGTTGCCAGTGTGTTTGACTGTGTTCATTGGGATCATGCTAACCAGGACCCAATGATAATGCTGTCTCTCCCAAACTCTGTATTCCATCCCATAATTGGCACACTGGTGCCACATTGTAAGTCCCTAGTATATTGTCCCTAGCTGCCCAGGGCATTTGGGTTCCAGGAGATGCCTATTGGATGCAGCATTTATTTTGCCACCCATAGGGAGCCCAACCAAAGGGTTCTGCAGGACTGCCATTGCAGCCTACGTGAAAGGTTGCAAGCACCCTTTCACTGCCACTTTTTACTGCACCAGGTCACTTATAAGCAACCATATGGCAGGCCTTCTAGCCCAGAGGGCAGGGTGTAAAGTACCTGTGTGTGATGGTACCGCTGTACCAGCAGAGGTTCCGCCACAAACTCCAGGCCCATTTTCCTGGACTTCATGAGTGCAGGACTATGCCTTTTTATGCCTGTCCTGAACATAGGTCAATACCTATGTCCAGCTACATAATGGTAACTTCGAACATAGGCATGTTTGGTATCAAACATGTTGGAATCATACCCCAATGCTTTTGCAAGCATTGGTTGTATGATTCCTTTCACTCGGGGGCTCCTTAGAGGAACCCCAGTATTGCTTTTACAGCCATCTGAGGTTTTCCAGGCAGCCCCAGCTGCTGCTACCCCACAGACAGGTTTCTGCCCTCCTGCTGCTTGAGCAGCTCAAGCCCAGGAAGGCAGAACAAAGGATTTCCTTTGGGAGAGGGGTCTTATACCATCTCCCTTTGGAAATGGGTGTTACAGGCTTGGGAGGGGTAGCCTTTCCAAGCCACTGGTCAGTTTTGAAGGGCACATTTGGTGCCATCCTTGAAAAAAAACAGTCTACACCAGTTCAGGGACCCCAAGTTCCTGCTCTGGTGTGAAACTGGGCAAAGGAAAGGGGAGTGACCACTCCCCTGTCCATCACTACTCCAGCGGTGTTGCTCAGAGCTCCTCCAGAGGGCCCCTGGGTTTTGCCATCTTGGATTCCAGGTTGGCAGGGAACTCGGGGAGCAACTGAGTGGCCAGTGCCAGCAGGTGACATCAGAGCCCCCTCCTGATAGGTGGTCTCCCAGCTAGGTGACTAATCCCTCTTTCAGGGCTATTTTGGGTCTCTCTGTAGGAAAGTACCATCTTGCCTGGCATGTTACCCCCATTTTTACCTGTATGTCAGTTAGTTTTTGCCTGTCTCAATGGGATCCTGCTAGCCAGGACCCCAGTGCTCATAGTTTGTGGCCTGAATGTGTGTACCTGTGTAGTGACTAACGGTGTCACTGAGGCTCTGCTAACCAGAACCGCAGTGCTTATGCTCTCTCTTCCTTTAAAATTGTCACTATAGGCTAGTGACAATTTTTACCAATTCTAATTGGCACACTGGAACACCCTTATAATTCCCTAGTATATGGTATCCAGGTCCCAGGGTATTTGGGTTCCAGGAGATCCCTATGGGCTGCAGCATTTCTTTTGCCACCCATAGGGAGCTCAGACAAATCTTACACAGGACTGCCACTGCAGCCTGAGTGAAATAACGCACATGTTATTTCACAGCCATTTTACACTTCACTTAAGTAACTTAAAAGTCACCTATATGTCTAACCTTCACTTAATGAAGGTTAGGTGCAAAGTTACTAAGTGTGAGGGCACCCTTGCACTTGCAGAGGTGCCCCCACATAGTTCGGGCAATTTCCCCGGACTTTGTTAGTGTGGGGACACCATTACATGCGTGCACTACATATATGTCAATACCTATATGTAGTTTCACAATGCTAACTCCGAATATGGCCATGTAACATGTCTAAGATCATGGAAATGTCCCCCCATGCCAAATCTGGTATTGGGGTGCCAATCCCATGCATCCCCGGGGCTCCACCATGGACCCCGGGTACTGCCAAACCAGGTCTCTGGGGTTTCTCTGCAGGTACCGCTGCTGCCAACCCACAGACTAGTTTCTGCCCTCCTGGGGTCTGGGCAGCCCAGTCCCAGGAAGGCAGAACAAAGGATTTCCTCTGAGAGAGGGTGTTACACCCTCTCCCTTTGGAAATAGGTGTTAAGGGCTGGGGAGGAGTAGCCTCCCCCAGCCTCTGGAAATGCTTTGAAGGGCACAGATGGTGCCCTTCTTGCATAATCCAGTCTACACCGGTTCAGGGAACGCCCAGTCCCTGCTCTGGTGCGAAAGTGGACAAAGAAAAGGGGAGTGACCACTCCCCTGTCCATCACCTCCCCAGGGGTGGTACCCAGAGCTCCTCCAGTGTGTCCCAGACCTCTGCCATCTTGAATCCAGAGGTGTGAGGGCACTCCGGAGGCCTCTGAGTGGCCAGTGCCAAAATGGCACGTCAGAGACCCCTCCTGATAGGTGCTTACCTCACTAGGTAGCCCATCCTCCTCTGAGGGCTATTTAGGGTTTCTCCAGTGGGCTTTTGCTCAGATAACAACTTGCAAGAATTCACCAGAGTTCCTCTGCATCTCCCTCTTCAACTTCTGCCAAGGATCGACCGCTGACTGCTCCAGGACGCCTGCAAAACTGCAACAAAGTCGCAAGAAGACTGCCAGTGACATTGTAGCGCCTAATCCTGCTGGCTTTATCAACTGTTTCCTGGTGGTGCATGCTTTGGGGGCTGCCTGACCTCATCCTGCACTGAAAGCCTTGAAGAAATCTCCAGTGGGTTGATGGAATCTTCCCCCTGCTCCAGCAGGCACAAAACTTCACCGTCACCGGTACTCTGGGACCCCTTTCATCCTGACGAGGGTGGACCCTAGAACACAGGTGATGGACCCAAGTGACCCAGACTGTCCAGTGGTCCAACTGTCTAAATTTGGAGGAGGTAAGTCCTTGCCTCCCCTCTCCACACAGTAATCAGGTGGAACATGTGAACTGCAGCTGCTAGGGCTTCTGTGCACCTTTGCAAGGAATCCTTCATGCACAGCCAAGCCCAGGTCCCCAGCACTCCGTCCTGCATTGTGCAACTCCCTGAGTTGATCTCCGGCTTTGTGGGCCCCTCTTTTGTAGTGCTGAGACACCTACCATGCTCAGTCTTCTTGAAAACATGTTCAAGGACTTCCGCGGGTGCTACCTTCTTGGGCGTGGGCTCTCTACGTTGCTGAGGGCCCCCTCTGTCTCCTCTCCCAAGTGGCGGCATCCTGGTCCTTCCTGGGCCCAGGCAGCATCATTTTTCTTTAACAATGACCTTTGCAGCTATCAAGGCTTGTTTGCAGTCTTTTGCCAAAGAAACAACTCTGCATCCTCCAGCACTCTGTGGGACATCTTCTGCACGAAGGAGAAGTTCCTAGTACCTTTTGTTATTAGAGAATCTTCAGCTTCTTCCATCCAGAGGCAGCCATTTTGCACCTTAATCCGGGGTTTAGTGAGCTCCTGCCTAAGGGACACTTTCACGACTCTTGACTTAGCCCCTTCCTTTGCTGGTCCTCAGGTCCAGGAATCCATCTTCCGTGCTTTGCAGTCTGTTGTGGTCTTTGCAAAATCCTCTATAATGAGTTTAGTGTGTTTCTGGGGAAGTAGTAGCACTTTACTCCTACTTTTCAGGGTCTTGGGCTGGGTATCTTGGACACCCTTAGTGTTTTCTTACACTCCCAGTGACCCTCTACACACTACACTAACCTAGGGGTCCATTCATGGTTCGCATTCCACTTTCTTAGTATATGGTTTTTGTACCTTTATTTTTAGTAACCCTGAGTATTGTGTTTCTTATGATATAATAATACCTATATGATATAAGTGGCATAGTAGGAGCTTTGCATATCTCCTAGTTCAGCCTAAGCTGCTCTGCTATAGGTACCTCTATCTGCCTAAACTGCTAGAACACTACTAATCTACTAATAAGGGATAGTTGCACCTGGCACAAGGTGTAAGTACCATCAGGTACCCACTATAAGCTAGGCCAGCCTCCTATACTCTCTCTTCGGTTGTTCCTCAGATTTGGTTTGCAAGACTCCAGCAGGATTCCTATGCACCCTCCACTTCAACTTCTGACCAAAGAAACTGCATCTGGACACTCCAGGACCAGACAAGCTGCAACAAAGAAGTAAGACTCCTCCTGCAACATTGTATCCACAGCTCCTTCCAGCAACTGCAACATTTCCCTAGTTGTGCATCCTCTGAGAACAGCCTGTCTTCAGCCTGCACCAGAAAGAAGAAGGAATCTCCCTTGGGGTGGAGGAGTCACTTCCCTGCTTCTGTAGGCACCACTGCAACAATGACTGGCTGCGTGGATTCGCTCTCTAGCTGAGCTGCATGGATCCTGCATCACGGATGGTGGACTGAAGTGGTCTCGACGGTCCTCTCTTCCAGCTGTCCAACTTGGGAGGAGGTAAGCCCTTGCCTGCCCACGCAGGATCTTATCCCCGTGCACTGTGTCCTTTGCAGACTGCCAAGGCCTGTTGCATCTTTTTCAAGAGATCTTCAGGAATCTTGAAGCTCCAGCCCCCAGCTCTCTATCCTGCGACCCACAGCTCCCTGAATGGTTCTCTGGCAACGCAGGATCAATTTTCATAGTACTGCTGTAAGTACCCTCTTTTTGGAATGTTACCCCCAATTTCTGCCTGATCTCAGTGTGTTTTCGACTCTGTCACCAGGATCCCGCTAGCCAGGGCCCCAGTGCTTATGGTTTATAGCCTGCTTGTCAGTGTGTTTCACTGTTTTCTAAATTGCCACTGGAGTCCTGCTAATCAGAACTCCAGTGCTCATGCTCTCTCCCTTTCCACATTTGTCACTATAGTTCAGTGACTCCATATTTCACTCCAAAGTGGCACACTGGACCCCCTTTAAAAGTCCCTAGTATATGGAACATAGGTACCCAGGGCATTGGGGTTCCAGGGTATCCTTATGGGCTGCAGCATTTCTTTTGCCACCCATAAGGAGACCATACAAACACTTTTTCAGGACTGCCATTGCAGCCTGTGTGAATTAGTGCATGCACCATTTCACAGCCATTTTCACTGCACCAGATCGCTTCTAAGAAACCTATATGTCTAACCTTCAGACCATGAAGGCTAGGTGCATATTACCTATGTGTGAGGGCATCCCTGCACTAGCAGAGGTGCCCTCACATCGTCCAGGCTCATTTTCCAGGACTTCGTGAGTGCGGGCATGGCATTCTAAGTGTGCAATATATATAGGTCAATACATATACGTAGCTTCACAATGATGACTCAGAATATGACCATGTAAGGTGTCTAACAATTGGGAATTGTCCCCCAATACTGATTTTAGCATTGGTTGCACAATCCCATGCACTCTGGGGGCTCCACCATGGACCCCCGGTCCTGCCATACCAGCCTTCTGAGGTTTCCACTTCAGCCCCAGCTGCTGCCACCTCACAGACAGGCTTCTACCCTCCTGGGGCTTGAGCAGCTCAATCCCGGGAAGGCAGAACAATCCATTTCCTTTAGGAGAGGTTGTTACACCCTCTCCCTTTGGAAATAGGTGTTACAGGCATGGGAGGGGTATCCTCCCAGAGCTTCTGGAAATGCTTTGAAGGGCACAGATGGTGCCCTCCTTACATCCTTTACTTCATCTTCTACTGGTGGATTAATCACTGACTGCTCAAGGAACTCTACAAAACTACAACAAAGAAGCTAAGATGACTTCTGCAACCTTGCAACTTCAGCTCCTGCCAGCAACTGCAACAGTTTCCAGGTCGTACATCCTCCGAGTTCTGTCTGTCTTCAGTCAGCACCTGAAGAACCAAAGGAATCTCCCCTGGAGTGAAGTCACTTCCCTGCTTCAGCAGGCACCTCTCTGCGATGACGACAGGTAGTCTTGCAGACAGCTGAGCAAAGGGATGACTGCAAGAACTTACTAGGCCAATTTTCTGACTTCTTTTCACTCATACCTGGTTCCACTACTTGGTGTGAGCATACCATTGATACTGGAGACAGCATAACTGTCAAAAGTAAGATTTATAGGCAGCCTGACCATGTCAGAGACCTTATTAAGTCTGAGGTGCAGAAAATATTGGACCTAGGTGTTATTGAGCACTCAAATAGCCCCTGGGCCAGCCCAGTGGTGCTTGTCCCCAAACCTCATAGCAAAGAAGGAAAGAGAGAAATGCAGTTTTGTGTGGACTATAGGGGTCTTAATACTTTAACCAAAACTGATGCTCACCCTATACCCAGGGCACATGAGCTCATAGATACAATGGCCTCTGCTAAGTATCTAAGCACATTTGATTTGACTGCATGGTATTGGCAGATCAAGTTATCAGAGGATGCTAAGCCCAAAAAACTGCATTTTCAGTTTACAGTTATGCCCTTTGGTTTGAAAAGTGCACATGGCACTTTCCAGAGGCTGGTGAACACAGTCCTCCAAGGTCTGGAAGCTTTTAGTGCAGCATACGTAGATGACATTGCTATATTTAGCTCCACCCGGGATGTCCACCTGTGGAAAGATTTGGAGACCTTGCAAGAGGTATGACTCACTATCAAGGCTTCAAAATGCCAGATAGGGCAAGGAAAAGTGGTCTATCTGGGCCACCTGGTAGGTGGAGAACAGATTGAACCACTGCAAGGAAAGATCCAGACAATTTTGGATTTGGCTCCCCCTTTCACTCAGACCCAGGTCAGAGCCTTTCTCGGTCTCACTGGGTATTACAGGAGGTTCATTAAGAACTATGGCTCCATTGTTGCCCCTCTTAATGACCTCACTTCTAAAAAGATGCCCAAAAAGGTATTTGGACAGCCAGCTGTCAAAGAGCTTTTGAGGAGCTTAAGCAGGCTATGTGTACTGCACCTGTCCTAAAAAGCCCAAATTACTCTAAAAAATTAATTGTCCAGAAAGATGCATCTGAACTGGGGGTTGGGGCAGTGCTATCACAACTGAACTCAGAGGGCCAGGAGCAACCTGTTGCTTTTATCAGTAGGATGTTGACCCCTAGAGAAAAGCGTTGGTCAGCCATAGAGAGGGAGGCCTTTGCTGTGATCTGGGCAATGAAGAAGTTGAGACCATACTTATTTGGGACTCACTACATTGTTCAGACAGACCACAAACCTCTGTTATGGTTAAGACAGATGAAAGGTAAAACCCCTAAATTGTTGAGGTGGTCTATTTCCCTACAGGGGATGGACCTTACAGTGGAACATAGACCTGGGAGTAACCACCCCAATGCAGATGGACTCTCCAGATATTTCCACTTAGACGGTGAAGACTCATCTGGACAAGGTTAGCCTTATTGTCCCTGGTTTGGGGGGGGGGGGGGTTGTGTAGGAAAGTACCATCTTTCTTGGCATGTTACCCCCAATTTCTGCCTGCTTGTCAGTATGTTTTGCCTGTCTCACTGGCATCCTGCTAGCCAGGACCCCAGTGCTCATAGTTTGTAGCCTATGTGTGTGTTGTCAGTATGCTTAACTGTGTCACTGAAGTTCTGCTAACCAGAACTCCAGTGCTTATGCTCTCTTTACCTACCAAATTTGTCACTATAGTTTAGTGACTCCCTATTCCAATTCCAATTGTCACACTGGACCCCCTTATCAGTCCCTCGTATATGATACCTATGTACCCTGGACATTGGGGTTCCAGGAGATCCTTATGGGTTGCAGCATTTCTTTTGCCACCCATAAGGAATTCAGACAAACCTTTCTTCATGACTGCCACTGCAGCCTGAGTGAAATAGTGCCCACACTATTTCACAGCCATTTTCACTGCACTTGAGTAACTTATAACTCACCTATATGTCTAACCCTCATTTACTAAAGGCAAGGTACAAAGTTACTACATGTGAGGGCACCTTGCACGAGCAAAGGTGCCCCAACATTGTCCAGGGCCAATTCCCCAGACATTGTGAGTGCGGGGATACCATTACACGTGTGCACTACATATAGGTCAATACCTATATGTAGCTTCACAAGGGTAACTCTGAATATTGCCATTTAATATGTCTAAGATCATGGAATTGTCCCCCCATTCCAAATCTGTTATTGGGGAGCCAATTCCATACATCCTGGGGGCTCCACTGTGGACCCCCAGTACTCTCAAGCCAGCTCTCTGGGGCTTTCTCTGCAGCTACAGTTGCTGCCACCCCACAGACAGGGTTCTGACCTCCTGGTGTTTGAGCAGCTCAGTTCTAGGAAGGCAGAACAATGGATTTCCTTTGGGAACAGGGTGTTACACCCTCTCTCTTTGGAAATATGTGATACAGGCTGGGGAGGGGTAGCCTTCCTCAGCCTCTGGAAATGCACTCAAGGGCACAGATGGTGCCTTCCTTACATAAGCCAGTCTACACCAGTTTAGGGAACCCAAGTCCCTGCTCTGGCGCGAAACTGGACAAAGGAAAGGGGAGGGACCACTCCCCTGTCCATCACCACCCCAGGGGTGGTGCCCAGAGCTCCTCCAGTGTGTCCCAGACTTCCACCATCTTGCTTTGAAATGTGTGGGGGCACTCCTGTGGGCTATGAGTGGCCAGTGCCAGCAGGTGACATCAGAGACCCCTCCTGATAGGTCCATACCTCATAAGGTAGCCAATCCCCCTCTCACGGCTATTTAGGATCTCTCTTGTGGGTTCTCTTCAGATTCTGCTTGCAGGTTTCCTTCAGGAATCCTCTGCAACAACTTCAGACTCTTCTCACCTCGGATCAACCCCAGCGTGCTCCAAGAAACGCTGTAACTGCAACAAAGTGTCTACAAGAGACACTCTTCTTCAGCAACCTCAGCTCCAAGTCAGCAACTACAACAGTTTCCACTGTGTGCACGATCTGAGGACTCCCTGTCTTCATCCTGCACCAGAAGAACCGAAGAAATCTCCAGTGGAGTGACAGAGTCACTTCCCTGCTCCAGGCAGACACCTTCCAAGATGATGACCAGTACCCTGGGACTCCTCTCACAATGACGAGAGTGCTCCTAAGGGCACCGAGGGTGGACATCATCAACATAGACTGTCCTGAGGTCCTGCTGATGCAAGTTGGAGGAGGTATGACCTTGCCTTCCCCGAGAACGATGGTACCCCTGTGTATTGTGTCTTCTTCACCTCTTGAGGCCTCTGTGCACTCCTTGCAAACTTCCTTTGTGCACAACCTGGCCCAGGTCCCCAGCACTCCATCCTGTGATGCTCAACTAGCTGAGTTGTTCTCCGGCGGCGTGGGACCTTCTTTTGTTGTGCTGCATCAACCGCATTTTGCACCTCCTTTGAACCCAGATCCTGCGGCTTCTAGCAGTGATGGCTGGCATCCTGAGGGCTCTCTAAAGTGCTGAGAGCCCCATATTCCTCTTCACACAGAACGGAGGCCCACAGGTCCCTCTTGGGTCCAATCAGCACCATTTTGATGCAAAACGCACTTTTGTCGTAGCCAAGGCTTATTGGTGACTTCCGACACAAAATCTCATCCACAACAATCTTCACGCCGTGGGACATCTTTTGCATCATGCAGGAACTCACCGGCATCTTCCTAGGGTGCATTTCTGCAGTCTTTAACTAACCATGGACTCTTCTTTTACACCATCTTCTGGGTTGGCAGGGGTTCCTGTCCTTCCTGGAACTTCTTTCGACTTCCGGACTTGGTCCACTTCCATTGAAGGTCTTCAGGTCCAATAATCCAGCAGTTGTTCTTTGCCGACTTGGTTGGCTCTTGCAAAATCCCAAAAACGAGGTGTAGTGTGTCCTAAGGAAACTTGCAGTACCTTTACTCCTGCTTTTCTGGGCTCAAGGGTGGGGTAATTTACTCACCTTTACTGTATTCTTACTTTCCCAGCGATTCTGCACCCACTACACTTGTCTAGAGGGGAATTCGTGATTCACATTCCACTTTCTTAGTATATGGTTTGTGTTGCCCGAAGACGCATTTTCTCCCTTTTCATTCTTTAGGATTTCCTACTGTTTGCATTGTTCTATGACTATTTACTTGTCTAATTTTGATGCCTAGTGTATAATACCACCAGAAGGAGTTTTGTCTCTAAAATATTTTGGTACTGTGTCACCCAAATAAATACCTTTCTTTTTGGTAACACTGGGGGACTTATTTATACTTTTTGGTGCAAAACTGCACTAACGCAGTTTTGCACCAAAACGTTTTGCACCGGCTTGCACAATTTTGTAGCACCAGCTGGGCACCATATTTATGGAATGGTGCAAGCCAGTGCAAAGGGTAGGCTAGCATAAAAAAAATGACGTTAGGCACGTTAGAGTCTAAATAAATGACTCTAACCAGATTAGTGTCATTTTTTGACAATAAGGGGCATATTTATAATCTATTTGAAATTAATTAGCATCATTTTTGTTTACTCTCATTCGGTGCAAAACTAACTCCATATTTATACTTTGGTGCGAGACCCATCTAGCGCCAAATTTATGGAGTTAAAGTCATTTTTTAGAATTGGAAACCTACCTTGCCTTAATGAGATGCAAGGTAGGCGTTCCAGTGCAAAAAATGACTCTATGGCCTTAACGCCATATTTATACTCCCATGCAAAAATGGTGCAAGGGAGGGAGGAGGGGTCAAAAAATGGGGCAAAGCTTGCTTTGCCCAATTTTTCAAAGCCTGGGTCAGGGCAGGCGTTAGGGGACCAGTGGGCCTATTTCCATGGTGGAACACCATGGAATAATCCCATAGGTGCCCTCCCCAGGCCCCAGGGGCACCCACACCAGAGGGACTGCGGAGGATGGAGGACCCATCCCAGGTAAGTACAGGTAAGATTGCATTTTATTTTTTAAAGTAACATAAGGGGGCCCTGAAATGGGCCCCCATACATAGCACAGGGTGCAATGGCCATGCCCAGGGGACCATTGTCCTCTGTGCTGGCTATTGAGGTGGTGGGCATGACTCCTGCCTTTTCTAAGGCAGGAGTCATGTGAGATGGCAGGTTTAGCACCATAAAATTACGCTAATCTGGTTAGAGTCATTTTTTTTTTTACTCTAACCTGCCTAAAGTCATTTTTTGGAGTTAAACCCTCTTCTTCTTTACTGCCAGTCCCACCCGACTAAAGTCATTTTTTTTTTACTCTAGCCTACCCTTTGCACCGGCTTGCACCATTCCATAAATATGGTGCCCGGCTGGTGCACAGAAATGGTGCAAGCCGGTGCTAAACTTTTTGGTGCAAAACTGAGTTAGTGCAGTTTTGCAGCAAAAAGTATAAATAAGGCCAATATTTTGTATGTTTGCGCCACTGTTGCGTCATAAAATGAGGTTAATGCGGAGCAAAAAAAGTATAAATCAGGGCCTTGATGTTAGACGAATCCAGCGCCACAGTATAAATATGGAGTTAGTTTTGCACCGAATTAGAGTTAAAAAAAAAATGACGCTAATTCGGTGCAAACAGAATTTAAATATGCCGCAGAGTGTAAATATGCCCCTAAATATGGCGTGAAGGCCATAGAGTCATTTTTTGCACGGGAATACCTACGTTGCATCTCATTGAGGCAAGGTAGGTCTCCACTTCCCAAAAATGACTTTAACCCCATAAATTTGCCGCTAGACGGGTCTAGCACCAAAGTATAAATATGGAGTTAGTTTTGCACTGAATTAGAGTAAAAAAAATGATGCTAATTCGGTGCAAACAGAGTATAAATATGCCCCTGAGTATTGTCTTTACTTGTGTATAAGTACTATGTAACTATAAGTGGTATTGAATGAGCGTTGTATGTCTCCTAGTTCAGCCTAAGCTGTTCTGCTATAGCTACCTCTATCAGCCTAGGCTGCTAGAACACTACTACTTCAGTAATAAGGGATAAATAGACCTGGTATATGATGTAAGTACCCAAGGTACCCACTACAAACCAGGCCAGCCTTCTAAATCTGAGCATTGCTTTGTTCTTATTTTCTTCTAAGTGGGTGTTCTGTGGAATTTATAGTGTATTGCTCCTGCTTTCCTGGTCACTGGGTGGTGTTGTGGTACTTACCTTTGGGCTTTCCTAGTACTCTGAGCCCACTTCTACACACTCTTCTTACCTAGGTGGGGGACTGACTCTCGCATTCCACTTTTTTAGTATATGGTTTGTGCTCCCCTAGGGCTATTTCTCTTTATTGTGATTTTCACCAATTGCACTGTTTTCTAACTGTTTTTATGCCTATTTCTTCACACTAGTGTATACAATTAGTGTATTACTTACCTCCTAAGGAAGTATAGCCTCTACGGTATTTTTGGTATTTGTGTCCCCAAAATAAAGTACCTTTATTTTTGTAACACTTAGGGGCATATTTATACTCTGTTTGCACCAAATTAATGTCATTTTTTTTACTCTAATTCTGTGCAAAACTAACTCCATATTTATACTTTGGTGCTAGACCCATCGAGCACCAAATTTATGGGGTTAAAGTCATTGTTTGGAAGTGGAAACCTACCTTGCCTTAATGAGATGCAAGGTAGGTGTTCCCGAGCAAAATAAAACTCTATGGCCTTAACACCATATTCATACTCCTGTGCAAAAATGGTGCACGGGAGGGAGGAGGGGTAAAAAAATAGTGCAAGGCTTCCTTTATCCCATTTTCTAACTTCTGGGTCAGGCAGGTGTTAGGGGACCTGTGTGCCTATTTCCATGGTGGAACACCATGGAATAAGCCCGCAGGTGTCCTCCCCAGGTCCCAGGGGCACCCCCACCCACACCAGAGGAACTGCAGAGAATGGTGGACCCCATCCCAGGTAAGTACAGATAAGAACAGGTAAGTATTGCATTTTATTTTTTAAAGTGCTATAGGGGGCCCTGTAATGGGCCCCCATACATGGCACAGGGTGCAATGGCCATGCCCAGGGGACCCTTGTCCCCTCAGCTGGCCATTGGGATGGTGGGCATGACTCCTGCCTTTTCTAAAGCAGGAGTCATGTGGCATGGTAGGTTTAGCACCATAAAATGGTGCTAATCTGGTTAGAGTAATTTTTTTTTACTCTAACCTGCCTAAAGTCATTTTTGGGTGCTAAACCCCCTTCTTCTATACCGCCAGCCCCACCCGACTAAAGTCATTTTTTTTTTACTCTAGCCTACCCTTTGCACCAGCTTGCACCATTCCATAAATATGGTGCCCGGCAGGTGCACAGAAATGGTGCAAGCCGGTGCTAAACGTTTTGGTGAAAAACTGCTTTAGTACAGTTTTGCACCAAAAAGTATAAATAAGGGCCTGCATGTTTTATTTCATGTGTGTGAGTATTGTGTGACTACAGTGATATTGCATGAGCTTTGCATGTCTCCTAGATAAGTCTTAGCTTATCATTCACAGCTACCTCTAGAGAGCCTGGCTTCTAGACACTGACTACACTACACTAATAGGGGATACCTGGATCTGGTATAAGGTGTAAGTACCTTAGGTACACACCACATACCAGGCTACCCTCCTACATTCCCCCATCATTATAGAGGAGCTACTGTCCAATAAATTCAGGAAGAGCTCTTTAACTGCGCTGGTTCTCCTACATTTGGGCAATTTAAGCCAGCATACACTCTCTTTGCATCCTGCACTTTAAATTTCACCACAGACCATTTCCCCTTTCCATCCACCCTACTATGCTTGATCTCTATTTTGGACTCATGCCTCACCAAGATCATCACTCCTTTTGTGAAACTTTCCTGATGAGTTGCAATCAACTGCATTACCTAACCCTCTTTACTAAAAAGTGCCATACACTCCTTCATGAGCTGCATCTCCTGCAGGATGATTACTGCTGCACCATACTCTTTCAAATACTGAACTACTTTGCTGTTTCTTTTGAGTTCTTGGTCCATTTACATAGAAAGTTAAACATGATGTGAATTTACCCAGTGTTCTACTCTTACCCCATTCTAATCAAAACTTTTCCCGCTACCACAACTTTCCCTGTATCTGTAATGGACTACTTAAAGGCACATATAACGGTAAATTGAGGACTTTTTATTTATTTTTCTACCCAAATTCTCCCCTCCTAGTGATCCCTACACTGACCCCTCACCTCACCTTTTGCTCCCTCACATCGGGGAAATCTCCCATCTACTTTCCTTGACATTATCTAAATGTCATAGATGTGTGCCTTTATCGTGTAGGGCCCAACATACCACTTGCTCCTCTTTGCATTTAAACATCACATTATACTTTCTTAGTTTTAATTATCTGAATAAACTGATCTATCTCGTTCAGATCCCTGAAAGTATGCGTGCCATTCTTATAAACTATTTTTTATCAATGCAGGGAATCTCAAATTACTTCTCATCCCAACTCTCTCAGTTCCTCTATTCATTTGCCCAGTTTCCATTGCCTGTCGTGTGTCTCTCTAGATAGGTCAGAGCGTAGACTGAAACTTAAACCTTCCCACTACAAAACTTTTGACTTGAGCCCCACTACCAGTAATGTCCCATTTATGCCATAGGTCATAGAATTCACCACAATCTTCCTAGGATTTCTTCGCCCTTGGCTCAACCTAAATCAATCATGATATACCCTCTTAATTTTGTGGGAGAGATCAATATGAATACCTAGTATCACTGTGCACTGTAAATGATTCACCACAAAAACTTTATCTTCCCTTTCTATACCTTCTGTTACATCAAGGATTTATATAATATTCCTCCTCTCATTATTCTACAAACTCTCCATCTTCTCTAGGACCTCTATTTGCTTTTGTTTCAACCTCACAATCTCTGTTGAATTCACCTTGGTTATCTTGCTGAGCTTTTTTCTCTAGCCTACTGTGAGAAGGTAGCCTCTTTCTAGCCTTGTTACCCCCACTTTTGGCCTGTTTGTGAGTGTATGTCAGGGTGTTTGTCACTGTTTTCACTGTCTCACTGGGATCCTGATAGCCAGGCCTCAGTGCTCATAGTGAAAACACTATGTTTTCAGTATGTTTGTTATGTGTCACTGGGATCCTGCTGGTCAGGACCCCAGTGCTCATAGGTGTGCATGTATATGTTCCCTGTGTGGTGCCTAACTGTCTCACTGAGGCTCTGCTAACCAGAACCTCAGTGGTTATGCTCTCTCATTACTTTCAAATTGTCACTAACAGGCTAGTGACCAATTTTACCAATTTACATTGGCTTACTGGAACACCCTTATAATTCCCTAGTACATGGTACTGAGGTACCCAGGGTATTGGGGTTCCAGGAGATCCCTATGGGCTGCAGCATTTCTTTTGCCACCCATAGGGAGCTCTGACAATTCTTACACAGGCCTGCCACTGCAGCCTGAGTGAAATAACGTCCACGTTATTTCACAGCCATTTTACACTGCACT
Organism: Pleurodeles waltl; assembly: GCF_031143425.1. NCBI lineage: Eukaryota > Metazoa > Chordata > Amphibia > Caudata > Salamandridae > Pleurodeles > Pleurodeles waltl. Next base: position 432,663,878 of record NC_090448.1, read on the forward strand.
TAAGTAACTTATAAGTCACCTATATGTCTAACCTTTACCTGGTAAAGGTTAGGTGCAAAGTTACTTAGTGTGAGGGCACCCTGGCACTAGCCAAGGTGCCCCCACATTGTTCAGAACCAATTCACTGAACTTTGTGAGTGCGGGGACACCATTACACGCGTGCACTACATATAGGTCACTACCTATATGTAGCTTCACCATGGTAACTCCGAATATGGCCATGTAACATGTCTATGATCATGGAATTGCCCCCTCTATGCCATCCTGGCATTGTTGGTACAATTCCATGATCCCAGTGGTCTGTAGCACAGACCCTGGTACTGCCAAACTGCCCTTCCTGGGGTTTCACTGCAGCTGCTGCTGCTGCCAACCCCTCAGATAGGACCCCTTAGCCCCTGCTCTGGCGCGAAACTGGACAAAGGAAAGGGGAGTGACCACTCCCCTGACCTGCACCTCCCCTGGGAGGTGTCCAGAGCTCCTCCAGTGTGCTCCAGACCTCTGCCATCTTGGAAACAGAGGTGCTGCTGGCACACTGGACTGCTCTGAGTGGCCAGTGCCACCAGGTGACGTCAGAGACTCCTGCTGATAGGCTCCTTCAGGTGTTAGTAGCCTTTCCTCTCTCCTAGGTAGCCAAACCCTCTTTTCTGGCTATTTAGGGTCTCTGTCTCTGGGGAAACTTTAGATAACGAATGCATGAGCTCAGCCGAGTTCCTCTGCATCTCCCTCTTCACCTTCTGATAAGGAATCGACCGCTGACCGCGCTGGAAGCCTGCAAACCTGCAACATAGTAGCAAAGACGACTACTGCAACTCTGTAACGCTGATCCTGCCGCCTTCTCGACTGTATTCCTACTTGTGCATGCTGTGGGGGTAGTCTACCTCCTCTCTGCACCAGAAGCTCCGAAGAAATCTCCCGTGGGTCGACGGAATCTTCCCCCTGCAACCGCAGGCACCAAAAAGCTGCATTACCGGTCCCTTGGGTCTCCTCTCAGCACGAAGAGCGAGGTCCCTCGAATCCAGCGACACCGTCCAAGTGACCCCCACAGTCCAGTGACTCTTCAGCCCAAGTTTGGTGGAGGTAAGTCCTTGCCTCACCTCGCTGGGCTGCATTGCTGGGAACCGCGACTTTGCAAGCTACTCCGGCCCCTGTGGACTTCCGGCGGAAATCCTTCGTGCACAGCCAAGCCTGGGTCCACGGCACTCTAACCTGCATTGCACGACTTTCTAAGTTGGTCTCCGGCGACGTGGGACTCCTTTGTGCAACTTCGGCAAGCACCGTTTCACGCATCCTCGTAGTGCCTGTTTCTGGCACTTCTTCGGGTGCTACCTGCTTCAGTGAGGGCTCTTTGTCTTGCTCGATGTCCCCTCTCTCTGCAGGTCCAATTTGCGACCTCCTGGTCCCTCCTGGGCCCCAGCAGCGTCCAAAAACGCCAAATGCACGATTTGCGTGTAGCAAGGCTTGTTGGCGTCCATCCGGCGGGAAAACACTTCTGCACGACTCTCCAAGGCGTGGGGGATTCATCCTCCAAAGGGGAAGTCTCTAGCCCTTGTCGTTCCTGCAGTATTCACAGTTCTTCAGCCTAGTAAGAGCTTCTTTGCACCAACCGCTGGCATTTCTTGGGCATCTGCCCATCTCCGAGTTGCTTGTGACTTTTGGACTTGGTCCCCTTGTTCCACAGATACCCTCAGTCAGGAATCCATCGTTGTTGCATTGCTGATTTGTGTTTTCCTTGCATTTTCCCTCTAACACGACTATTTTGTCCTTAGGGGAACTTTAGTGCACTTTGCACTCACTTTTCAGGGTCTTGGGGAGGGTTATCTTTCTAACTCTCACTATTTTCTAATAGTCCCAGCGACCCTCTACAAGGTCACATAGGTTTGGGGTCCATTCGTGGTTCGCATTCCACTTTGGAGTATATGGTTTGTGTTGCCCCTATCCCTATGTTTCCCCATTGCATCCTATTGTAACTATACATTGGTTGCACTGTTTTCTAAGACTATACTGCATATTTTTGCTATTGTGTATATATATCTTGTGTATATTTCCTATCCTCTCACTGAGGGTACACTCTAAGATACTTTGGCATATTGTCATAAAAATAAAGTACCTTTATTTTTAGTATAACTGTGTATTGTGTTTTCTTATGATATTGTGCATATGACACTAAGTGGTACTGTAGTAGCTTCACACGTCTCCTAGTTCAGCCTAAGCTGCTCTGCTAAGCTACCATTATCTATCAGCCTAAGCTGCTAGACACCCTATACACTAATAAGGGATAACTGGGCCTGGTGCAAGGTGCAAGTACCCCTTGGTACTCACTACAAGCCAGTCCAGCCTCCTACATTGGTTGTGCAGTGGTGGGATAAGTGCTTGAGACTACTTACCACTCTTGTCATTGTACTTTTCATAAGAGAAAAATATACAAAACAAGGTCAGTGTATATACACATAGCCAAAAAGTCTTGCATTTCCTCTTTTCACTCTTTTCTAAGTGCTGAAAAGTACTTCTAAAACTTTCAAAAAGTTCTTAAAAGTTTAAAAAGTTTTTTCTGTCTTTCCAAAAAGTTCTGAAAACTTTTTTTTCTTTTTCTATCACTTTAACTCTCTCTAAAAAATGTCTGGCACAGGAAAAAATGTTGAACTGTCCAAACTTGCATATGATCACCTTAGCTGGAAAGGAGCAAGGAGTCTCTGCATAGAGAGAGGTTTGAGTGTAGGGAAGAATCCTTCCTTAGAACTGTTAATTAATATGCTTAGAGTACAGGATAAGGCCATAAGTGCCAAATCTGGTGAAAAAGTAGCTAATGGTTCTCAATCTGATCCAGGGACTCCCCCAGGAAAAGGTTCAGGAAAGAAACTTCTCAGCCTGCCCATTACTAGACAGTCTAGCATAGTTGGTACAGAGGTTGAATCACACCATACTGATGGTGTGCTCTCACATTATACTGGTAGCCAAGCTGTTAGGGTGCCCTCTGTAAGGGACAGGTCTCCTTCTGTTCATTCCCATCATACCTCTGTATCTAGAAATGTCCCTCCCACCCACCCTGATGACAGATTGTTAGAAAGGGAGCTCAATAGATTGAGAGTGGAACAAACCAGACTGAAGCTCAAGAAGCAACAGCTGGATTTGGATAGACAGTCTTTAGAATTAGAGAAGGAAAGACAGAAGTTGGGTTTAGATACCCATGGTGGCAGCAGCAGTATTCCCCATAGTCATCCTGCAAAAGAGCATGATTCCAGGAATCTGCACAAGATAGTTCCCCCTTATAAGGAGGGGGATGACATTAACAAGTGGTTTGCGGCACTTGAGAGGGCCTGTGTTGTACAGGATGTCCCTCAAAGGCAGTGGGCTGCTATCCTATGGCTATCATTTAGTGGAAAAAGTAGGGATAGGCTCCTTCTGTGAAAGAAAATGATGCCAATAATTTTACAGTTCTTAAGAATGCACTCCTGGAGGGTTATGGCTTAACCACTGAACAGTACAGGATAAAGTTCAGAGAGACCAAAAAGGAGTCTTCACAAGACTGGGTTGATTTCATTGACCAGGCAGTGAAGGCCTTGGAGGGGTGGTTACATGGCAGTAAAGTTACTGATTATGAAAGCCTGTATAACACAATCCTGAGAGAGCATATACTTAATAATTGTGTGTCTGATTTGTTGCACCAGTACCTGGTAGACTCTGATCTGACCTCTCCCCAAGAATTGGGAAAGAAGGCAGACAAATGGGTCAGAACAAGGGTGAACAGAAAAGTTCATACAGGGGGTGACAAAGATGGCAATAAGAAGAAAGATGGTGAAAAATCTCAAGATAAGCATGGGGATAAGGGTAAAACCAAAGATCCCACTTCAAATCTTAAACACTCTTCAGAGGGTGGGGATAAAACAAATTCTTCCTCTTCTTCCCAACCTGCACACATTAAAAAGCCTTGGTGCTTTGTGTGTAAAAACAGAGGCCATAGGCCAGGGGATAAGTCCTGTCCAGGTAAACCCCCTGAGCCTACCACCACTAATACATCAAGCTCTAGTGCCCCTAGCAGTAGTGGTACTAGTGGTGGGACTGCTGGCAACAGTCAAGCAAAGGGTGTAGTTGGGTTCACTTATGGGTCCATAGTGAAAACTGATGTCATCAGTCCCAAGACAGTTTCTGTCACACCTAGTGGCATTGGCCTTGCCACACTGGCTGCTTGTCCCCTTACAATGGATAAGTACAGGCAGACAGTTTCAATAAATGGTGTTGAGGCCTTGGCCTACAGGGACACAGGTGCCAGTTTCACTTTGGGGACTGAAAACCTAGTGCCTCCTGAACAACACATCATTGGACAACAGTATAAAATTATTGATGTCCATAACTCCACTAAGTTTCTTCCCTTAGCTATAATTCAGTTTAGTTGGGGTGGAGTTACTGGCCCTAAGCAGGTGGTGGTATCACCTAGCTTACCTGTAGACTGTCTCTTAGGTAATGACCTAGAGGCCTCAGGTTGGGCTGATGTAGAGTTTTATGCCCATGCAGCCATGCTGGGCATCCCTGAGGAATTGTTCCCTCTCATTTCAAGTGAAATGAAAAAGCAAAGGAGAGAAGGCCTGAAAACTCAGGATCCCTCTCCATCAACAGGTAAAAAGGGTATCACAGTATCCCCTAACCACCCTACCATTCAGGATACTATTCCTGTGGTGGGAGAAACCTCTCCTGGGGTGGCACCTGTTCCAAGGGAATCATCAGTTAGCAAAACTGTACTCCCTGAGGTGGAAGTACCTCTCTGTGGGATAACTAACATTGGTGAGAAAAAGAACACCATTTTAGTTAACATGGAGCATCCCTCCAACCCTCCCAGAGAAACTTTAGTGCAGAAACTCTGCACTGCCTCACAACACTTAGGACAGCATCCCTGCCCTAGTGTGGAGCTGATAGGACAGCATCCCTGCCCTGCTCCAACCCAAGAGAAACAGCATCCCTGTTCTCTCTTCCAGCCATATGGACAAAGTTTTTGCCCAGCTATGGCTTTTCTGAGACAGCATCCCTGTCTGGCATTTCCATCACTACAAATAGGTTCAGTGGACAATTCCCACTGCTCTAAACTAAAACTTACTGATAGAAACTCTGAAAATACATCTTCACATTGTTGCTTAGCTAAAAAACTTCAAACAGGGTGGTTTACATCCCCACAGGGAAGTAACCATATAGTGGATGATAAAGGGAATAACCAGTCTATTGCAGAGCTACTCTCTACTTATCACCACTTAGACAATAAAGTCTCAACTGGCCAAGGTTAGCCTTATTGTCCTTCGTTTGGGGGGGGGGGGTTGTGTGAGAAGGTAGCCTCTTTCTAGCCTTGTTACCCCCACTTTTGGCCTGTTTGTGAGTGTATGTCAGGGTGTTTGTCACTGTTTTCACTGTCTCACTGGGATCCTGATAGCCAGGCCTCAGTGCTCATAGTGAAAACACTATGTTTTCAGTATGTTTGTTATGTGTCACTGGGATCCTGCTGGTCAGGACCCCAGTGCTCATAGGTTTGTGGCCTATATGTATGTGTCACTGGGACCCTGTCACACAGGGCCCCAGTGCTCATAGGTGTGCATGTATATGTTCCCTGTGTGGTGCCTAACTGTCTCACTGAGGCTTTGCTAACCAGAACCTCAGTGGTTATGCTCTCTCATTACTTTCAAATTGTCACTAACAGGCTAGTGACCAATTTTACCAATTTACATTGGCTTACTGGAACACCCTTATAATTCCCTAGTACATGGTACTGAGGTACCCAGGGTATTGGGGTTCCAGGAGATCCCTATGGGCTGCAGCATTTCTTTTGCCACCCATAGGGAGCTCTGACAATTCTTACACAGGCCTGCCACTGCAGCCTGAGTGAAATAACGTCCACGTTATTTCACAGCCATTTTACACTGCACTTAAGTAACTTATAAGTCACCTATATGTCTAACCTTTACCTGGTAAAGGTTAGGTGCAAAGTTACTTAGTGTGAGGGCACCCTGGCACTAGCCAAGGTGCCCCCACATTGTTCAGAACCAATTCACTGAACTTTGTGAGTGCGGGGACACCATTACACGCGTGCACTACATATAGGTCACTACCTATATGTAGCTTCACCATGGTAACTCCGAATATGGCCATGTAACATGTCTATGATCATGGAATTGCCCCCTCTATGCCATCCTGGCATTGTTGGTACAATTCCATGATCCCAGTGGTCTGTAGCACAGACCCTGGTACTGCCAAACTGCCCTTCCTGGGGTTTCACTGCAGCTGCTGCTGCTGCCAACCCCTCAGACAGGCAGCTGCCCTCCTGGGGTCCAGCCAGGCCTGGCCCAGGATGGCAGAACAAAGAACTTCCTCTGAGAGAGGGTGTGGCACCCTCTCCCTTTGGAAAATGGTGTGAAGGCAGGGGAGGAGTAGCCTCCCCCAGCCTCTGGAAATGCTTTGTTGGGCACAGATGTGCCCAATTCTGCATAAGCCAGTCTACACCGGTTCAGGGACCCCTTAGCCCCTGCTCTGGCGCGAAACTGGACAAAAGAAAGGGGAGTGACCACTCCCCTGACCTGCACCTCCCCTGGGAGGTGTCCAGAGCTCCTCCAGTGTGCTCCAGACCTCTGCCATCTTGGAAACAGAGGTGCTGCTGGCACACTGGACTGCTCTGAGTGGCCAGTGCCACCAGGTGACGTCAGAGACTCCTGCTGATAGGCTCCTTCAGGTGTTAGTAGCCTTTCCTCTCTCCTAGGTAGCCAAACCCTCTTTTCTGGCTATTTAGGGTCTCTGTCTCTGGGGAAACTTTAGATAACGAATGCATGAGCTCAGCCGAGTTCCTCTGCATCTCCCTCTTCACCTTCTGATAAGGAATCGACCGCTGACCGCGCTGGAAGCCTGCAAACCTGCAACATAGTAGCAAAGACGACTACTGCAACTCTGTAACGCTGATCCTGCCGCCTTCTCGACTGTTTTCCTACTTGTGCATGCTGTGGGGGTAGTCTACCTCCTCTCTGCACCAGAAGCTCCGAAGAAATCTCCCGTGGGTCGACGGAATCTTCCCCCTGCAACCGCAGGCACCAAAAAGCTGCATTACCGGTCCCTTGGGTCTCCTCTCAGCACGAAGAGCGAGGTCCCTCGAATCCAGCGACACCGTCCAAGTGACCCCCACAGTCCAGTGACTCTTCAGCCCAAGTTTGGTGGAGGTAAGTCCTTGCCTCACCTCGCTGGGCTGCATTGCTGGGAACCGCGACTTTGCAAGCTACTCCGGCCCCTGTGGACTTCCGGCGGAAATCCTTCGTGCACAGCCAAGCCTGGGTCCACGGCACTCTAACCTGCATTGCACGACTTTCTAAGTTGGTCTCCGGCGACGTGGGACTCCTTTGTGCAACTTCGGCGAGCACCGTTTCACGCATCCTCGTAGTGCCTGTTTCTGGCACTTCTTCGGGTGCTACCTGCTTCAGTGAGGGCTCTTTGTCTTGCTCGACGTCCCCTCTCTCTGCAGGTCCAATTTGCGACCTCCTGGTCCCTCCTGGGCCCCAGCAGCGTCCAAAAATGCCAAATGCACGATTTGCGTGTAGCAAGGCTTGTTGGCGTCCATCCGGCGGGAAAACACTTCTGCACGACTCTCCAAGGCGTGATGGATTCATCCTCCAAAGGGGAAGTCTCTAGCCCTTGTCGTTCCTGCAGTATTCACAGTTCTTCAGCCTAGTAAGAGCTTCTTTGCACCAACCGCTGGCATTTCTTGGGCATCTGCCCATCTCCGAGTTGCTTGTGACTTTTGGACTTGGTCCCCTTGTTCCACAGGTACCCTCAGTCAGGAATCCATCGTTGTTGCATTGCTGATTTGTGTTTTCCTTGCATTTTCCCTCTAACACGACTATTTTGTCCTTAGGGGAACTTTAGTGCACTTTGCACTCACTTTTCAGGGTCTTGGGGAGGGTTATCTTTCTAACTCTCACTATTTTCTAATAGTCCCAGCGACCCTCTACAAGGTCACATAGGTTTGGGGTCCATTCGTGGTTCGCATTCCATTTTTGGAGTATATGGTTTGTGTTGCCCCTATCCCTATGTTTCCCCATTGCATCCTATTGTAACTATACATTGGTTGCACTGTTTTCTAAGACTATACTGCATATTTTTGCTATTGTGTATATATATCTTGTGTATATTTCCTATCCTCTCACTGAGGGTACACTCTAAGATACTTTGGCATATTGTCATAAAAATAAAGTACCTTTATTTTTAGTATAACTGTGTATTGTGTTTTCTTATGATATTGTGCATATGACACTAAGTGGTACTGTAGTAGCTTCACACGTCTCCTAGTTCAGCCTAAGCTGCTCTGCTAAGCTACCATTATCTATCAGCCTAAGCTGCTAGACACCCTATACACTAATAAGGGATAACTGGGCCTGGTGCAAGGTGCAAGTACCCCTTGGTACTCACTACAAGCCAGTCCAGCCTCCTACACCTACTATCTTTTAAGTGCCTCACAAGTCTCTTGTATCCACTTTTGATTAGCAACCATTATTTCAATCCACCTCCTCACATCCAGTGAGATATTCTACAAACTTCTGCAGATTCCAGCTACTTCTGCACCCCTATCCTGATCCTTCAGGCCCTCTCATTCTACATTCCACCCCCTCATCCCTACTTAAAGCCTCATATCTGTTCAAAATGCATATGCCCCTACTGCTGGCCTGTACAATACCCTTGCTATTGCTCTGAGGGGCGCTGCTCTGTTTTGCACTGCCATCACCTCCTCAACAACTAGCAGAATATCTGTCCCTTGCTCCAAGATGCATACCTGTTGGCCGATCTGAATGCTTTTCTGCCATACCTAAACTTCCATTGCCCCTATTCTCCCACCTCTCCCCGTTCTGCTGTCTGTATTAATCTTCGAAAAGGATCTGATAGAAGGAGTCACCTTCAATGGGGAACTGACACTTTTCTTCCTCTAGATCAGTTCTTTCTTTACTGGTGGTAGTTTCCTGTTAGTCATTTTAATTATTTTCATCAGTTTCTCCTTAGTTTTATCAGTCTCACAACGTAAGATGACTGAACCCCCACTGACTTTTGCTATTTTATCAGAGTCGTCCAACACTTCTATTACTTTTTTGCAGTGCAGGCGATACCCACTGACCCCAAACTGATTCACCACTTGATTTAACTGCTTAACTGCAGTATTATCACCTTCAAGTATATTTCTCTCAGTGGTCCGGCTCACATTTGCACGCCTCTCCACTCCTAAAGCGTTTTCTGGTATCTCTCTCTCTTCAAGGAGCCCCCTGCACCATCACTACAACTGTGCCTTCCAAATGTGGCCTCTCGCCTTTCTTCTTCATATTGCCTCTACCTCCGCCACCCTCCTGCTCCAAACACACCTCCCAGAGCTGATGCCAATGCTGACACTGCCCACCTTCATCCTAGGTGAGAGGCTCACCACCACTTACTGATCCAGCCTGAGTTCCCGTGCTGTCGGGGCCAACACCCGTATTTCTCTTCATACATGGGTAAGTAAAGTAGTCCTTCATCCTACCATTACCTTCCTAACTGACAGATCTGTTCAACTAGACCCCACCAGAGCATGCATAGAGCGCAACCTCTCTCTACACCCCTGAATTTAGACTTCGGACCCACGCTTCAGCGGGCCACCTAGTATCCCCACTAGCTTCCATCAAACCACACCCTGCAGCCAAATCCACACTGTGCATGTACCAGGCCATGCACAGCTATGGTTTGGCAGCCTGCGGAGCAGGTTGTCTTCCTCCAGCTGGGTTGGCCACAGGACTTGCCCATAGGCCAGGCCCTGTTGCCCAGCACCTGTTGTGCATGGCTTATGGCCAAGGGCAGTGTGGGATTTGCTGTCTGTGGGATATGGACACAGACCAAAGGTCGTGCACAGCAGGGGGTTGGCTTTAGGTATGGTAAAAAAATAATATTTTACATTATAAAAAACTAAAATCTAGAAATTCACTGAAAAGACCAAAGGTTAAAGTAACATTATAGTTAGGTGTGATAAAAAGATCTGGTTTTATTAAAAAAAAAAGTTAGAAATTCACTGAAAAAAACATCGGTTAAAGTGACGTTATAGTCAGGTGAATCTGTCAGTGACAACATTAACATTTGGAACTCACAAAACCACACAGATTCACCAGTTATAGATGGCAGAGTTCACTGCAACTTGAGCCCCGCTATACACTACTTATGACCTAACATATTACGTCACTCATGCCATATTTTGTCACATCATTTATAACATTCCTGCTTGTCAGCCGGAGGCAACCAACCCCACACTATGAACGGCCTTTGGTCATGTTTGGCATCTGGTTGACCGCAGGACCTGGCTTTGCAGCCAGGCCCTGCATCCAACTCCCTGCAGATAGCCAACCCCATGCTGCACATGGCCATTGGATGTGTACAGCAGTGCTTGGCACACGGCATGGCCTGCTACTAGGCCCTGTGCCCAAACTCCCAGCAGGCTGCCAACCCCACACCTTGCACAGCCTTTGGCATGTGCTGCAGAGGGTTGCCTTAGGGCCCCAGGGACCTCATTCCCCTGCATCAAAACAAATATATTAAGGGGAGGGGGCCATGTAGACCTACTCCCTCTGCCTTAGTTGGTCCCACGGGCTCCATCCCCTGGGGCCAAATTCCAATTAAAGGGGGAGGGGACAAAATACTTCCCTCCCTAAGCCTTCTTGGGCCCTGGGGCCCATCACCGTGGGCCCTGGGGCCCAACACCGATGCAAAATTTTAGGGGGAGGGGTTGTGCAGTACCCTCAAACAGCCTAATTAGACCTCTGGGACCCTGTCCCCCAGACCCAAATACAATCAAAAAGGAGAGAGCGACCTCATGGTCTCCTCTCTCCCAGCCTTATCAGGCCCTGGAGACACTAGCCCCCATGATGTCCCCAGGGCCAATTCTAATTAAAAAACAGAGGTTAGGACATACATGGTTGCATTAGTTGGGTTAAGATAACATGCACTGATCTTGATGGAGTGGGGGGTCCAAAAATTTCAAATGTCGGGTTTAGTCATCACTTACACCCCACCAATGGTTGCATGGACCTTTTCTAGCTGATAAGGAAAGAATCTTAGGACCAATAATGTAACTACATTTCCATTAGGAGTGAAGACCTATGGGGCTCCACAAGAAATGACAAAGAGCTGTAGCAGGTTTAAAAGATTTATTAACCAATTTTAGTAAAGTTAGGGTCAAACATTTATTAATATTCAGATTTGAGCATAATAATTACACGTTCAAATGTTCCAAAAGTCAATATTTCAAAATTGGATAAAATAGAAAACTAATGAAAATTACAAAAAGTATACAGACTATGCAGCATGTGTGTTCCATAAAGGAAACCCTTAATCTAAATTAAGCAAGTATGAATGTTCAAAGGGCATTTTATTTGGCAAAAAAGGTAAATAGGGTAAGGTGTCAGCTACAGAAAATCAAATAAAGGCCCCTGATGAGATAACTATGAATGCTTAGGCATAAAGCCTTTGCAGTCTGGAAGTGAAGAAGAGCAGGGTTGAGAATGGGGTTCTCAGTCCAAAGACAGCAAGCATCTCCTCCCTAGTCTAAGGAACAGACACTACTATTATTCAATGAAACACTAGTTGCAACATTTTCAGCTTGTTTTCACTGTAGGATAGGCAATTATCTTTCTCTGGCTCTGGGAGCAGATAAACTCCCTTCTCTCTCAGGATAAAACAATGATCCATGCATGGCAATGGCCACAAATTGATATTCAGGACAGACTATGGAGTGCAGTCCGCTCTTCTAATGAGTCCTACTCGCAATCTGGCATCTTCTTCTCCTTCTGATGGGTCCCTCACTATCAGTCGTCTAATACATAACAAATAATTATTCACTGGCTAGTAGAAGGCATCTGGTAAAACACAGCATCTGCAGTGGGAAGAAAACATAACATGAAGAAGGAAATGTGCAGGTCATAGCCTTTAACGTGTATTGCATACTATTCAAAATTGCATTAAAATTAGGCTAATGTAAATTATACAACATGTTAACTTGGGTGCTGCTCATAGTAGCTAAATGTGATCACCTACTACAAATTATAGGATTAACATGCACACATTATTTAACACTGTAAGTCACACTTTGCTAATAAATGTGTTAATTATACAAATGAAGTTTCACTATTCCAACCCCCCCCCTCTGATGGCTAGAATAGCCATCAAATTAAACGTAAATGATCTTCAAGGTGCTCTTTGGTTCCTGGATGAGTCCTTTATCTTATCGTTTGAGTTTTGCAACTCCTTCATCTCTTTTTAATCTTTACTCTTTCTCTATTCCATTTATATTTCCTCCTTCCTTTGCCTCCTTGTTTCCTGTCCTATCTTGCTTGCAAACATCTTGATCCCTCATACAAAGCAAATAAGAAAATTGAACAAATGGGCCTTAAGATGGCCCCTTAAAGGCCATTACCAATGCTTCCAAGCCAACTACCTATAGCATAAACTCAGTTGCCTAAGGTTTCTAAAACAGTAGTTGCTTCTAAATATTCTAATTCAGGTTTCAGATCAGAAATTTTCTTAGCAAATTCTTCTGTATCCTTACTCTTGTCAGGTTTAAAAGCACAGCAATGTTGCACTTTCAGCATTTTACAGACTCTACCATTCTCTGCTAACAGTAGATCTAAAGGTATCTGGTCTTGAACAATCATACATTTAATAGCTACTAATTCTATGTCTACTGCAAGTAAAGCACCAGATGTTCCAGTTGTTAATTTTTCCACTACTGTAGAAGGGTTTCTAATCTTCTCAATATTTAAGACAATTCACACTGAGGGAATAATAGCACCAAAAATATCTCCCACTTATTGTGAACCATCAATAGTACTATGCCTAGGTTTGTGAGATGAAGTAATCGCCATATCTTCTAAAGTATTCACATCATACATTGTCAGGAATACTGAAACTAAGTAACAAATATCTTCCCAATCAATAGGCAGTTGAAAATAGGCACCCTATTCTCACACTAAATATACTCTACGGATAGCAGGATCTTCTCCAGTAAGAATTTGAACAGGCCCTCCAAGAGCTTCAAAAGTCTGCTCACATCCACCTAGTCCCATGTGTTGAATTATAGTGTAAGTCCTTTGCTTATTAAAGCATAGCTTTCCTTTCTTACGTCTATCTAATTTCAATCTAGGATACACCATCTTTTCTTTGTACTCATCTTCCACCTTTTTCCACACATTCTTTGAAATGTCTTTCTTTTGTGTTGCTTTATAAAAAAACTTTTACATGTTGCCTGATTTTATTTTCTAATGGATTCATGATACATGCCAAATTGTTCCCATTAGCTTTTAAAGTGTCTATTTGAGAAGGGGACCTAAAGAAATACTGAGCAGTCTTCATCTCCTTAGCCTGGGGGGTGAGGCTTCATTCGTTAATGAAGGGGAACTTCTGAAAGGATAAAACCATAATTGGAAAATAATACTATTCAAAATGTTTCTGTTGATAAAATAAACTAAGCAATATACTACAGGGGATTGTATACAAAAGTGGAACATGGGGATAGGTTACATCCTCAGTAGCTGAAGAAAGTAAATGTGCACACACATAGCAAATCTTACCATCTAGCACATGTGTGTTTTCTTGTACTAATCTAGAATAAACGTTTGATGTGAAAACCCCCCTCTGAAGCATCTATAAATGAAACATTTCATTTTATCTGACCTATTGAATGTGCAGGTGATGTAGGTGCAGGGATATACCTAAGAGTACCTATGCCAGGAGTAATACTCATAACAACTAAAAGGGTTATTAATATTAACACAACAACTGGCAATGCCACAGCAATCACTAGACTTCTAGCTATCACAAAAACAACAACTTCTAGCCTTGGTAAGAAAACATGTTTGTCTACCACCAGACCTTAAGTAGAATATAGCAGCAATCAGACTTGTAATATTCCGCAATTGGTTATTCAAATTGGGCAATTTTTGTTGTTAATCTGTGGTTATTTCATTCAGTTTATGTACAGCAGACTTAGTGAGGATCTTTAACCCTACTCCATCTTCTTCAGGAATAACAACCCTGTTCTTTTACTGCAACTTTGGCCCTAGGAAATGTTCTTGATTCTTTATCTGCCTTTTTCTCTCTCTTAAAAGTAATTTAATGTTCATTTATCAGTTTGTCACAGATCTGTTCAATAATTAAAATCAGACATAGTTAATAATTTGAATAAAAACATGTAATGTTGAGTTGAGATTATTAGATGTCAAACAATCTAGTTCAGAATGAATTAGGTTGGACACAGTGATGGTGTGGCTTACATCATGGGGGTTCCCGTTATTCGGTTCTCAGTTCATTTTGAGCTGGCACACTGTTAGTAAAATAAATTCATGTCAGTGCTAAATACTTGTGACAAGGTACTCTTGCTGACTTTGATCTACCAGATGTCTGTTGCTCTCCTTAAATGACACTCACACCACTTGAGCCTATCTGTTCAATGATGGTTAGTGGTATGTGTTCAACTGATGCACTTAATCTCAGCCTCTCTATCTGCTCCTTGGCCATTCTTCTCTCTCTGTGGGTCCCCCACTCCTTTCATTTGTTTCTTCACAAGCGTCTCCGTGGTAGGAGTTCTTGCAGCAGCATTTTGCCTAAATTGAAATTGTCATTTCTCCATGTTGGGTAGGTTTCCACCCGTCTAGAGAAAATGCACACTATGACCACGACATATATGAGCCCACTTCAAACAGGCATATCAATGAAGTCTAACTACATTCTGTTAAGGGGACCGCCTCATCTGCCTTTGTGACTCATGCTTACGGATGTTCTTCTAACTACATTTATTTGCTAGCAGGTTACATATCAATGGCATAATTCTGAATCCATGACTCTAAATCGGGATTGAACCAATTCTGTCAGAAAAATCTAACCATGACATCTCTTCCTATGTGTGTAGGGCAATGAAATGTCTAGTCATTGGGAACACAGGTCTTCCATCAGCTTAGACCTACTCTGAGTCATTGCTATTGTTCCACTTCTGACACTTCCTTCTGCAATCTCTTAAATTCTTCCCAAGTATCAGCCACACACAACAGTATAACAAAACTCTTTGTGCATATTTATAGGCCCCTAGCGCTACCTTGTGCCACATTAACGTCATTTATTTTGATGTTAATGTGGACCAACTAGGCCAAAATCCCCACGCCGGATTTACAGAGTGGCGCCAGGGAGTTTCATTTTTTTGTTTGTTTATACATAAGGGGAGCAGACCCTTAGGCAAGGGCCGCACCCAAGGGGGGCAAATTATTTTATGGTTGTTTCTGCCTCCAGGGGGGGCAGAAACCATTAGACACCAGGGATCTTTTTTTATATGTGGGGAGTGACCCCTTAGGCAAGGGCCTCTACCCTGGAGGGTAAAATTAATTCTAGGGGGCAGATTGGCCTATTTTTATTAGGTCTATCTGCCCCATAGGGGGGCAGAAACCACTAGACATCCGGGAATTTTTTTATAATTTATATTGATACATAAGAGGAGTGGCCCCTTGGGCAAGGGTTGCTCCCCTGGTGAGCAAATTATATTTAGGCCATTTCTGCCCCCCCTTGGGGACAGATAGGACTATTTTTATTAGGCCAATCTGTCCCCAAGAGGGGCAGAAACCACTAGATACCAGGGATTTTTATTTTATAGTGCCAATCTCAACCAGGGGAGCAACCGCTTAGGCAAGGGTCATTCCCATGGGGAGCAAATTTACTGTAGGCCATTTCTGATTGGCCTATTTTTATTAGGCTGATCTGCCCCCAAGGGGGGCAGAAACCACTAGGCGCCAGGGATTTTCTTTTTGCAACAATTTCACGCAAGGGAAGTGACCCCTTAGGGAAGGGTCGCTCCCCTGGGGGGGGGGGATTTATTTTAGGCCATTTTTGCTCCCTTTGGGGGCAGATAGGCCTATTTCTATTAGGCCGATCTGCCCCTGGGGGGGGGGCAGAGCAGAAACCACTTAGGCACCAGGGATTGGTATGTGTGTATGTTTGGTTTGGGGAGGCAGCTCCTTGGGCAAGGGTCCTTCCCCATGGAGGCACATTCCTGTTGGCCATATCTGCCCCCTTGGGGGCAGATCAGCCTATTTTTGGAAGGCCCACCAGAGACTAGGGAAGATTTTTATTTTAACATAAGAGGGTGGGGGTATGGCCATACCCCAACCACAAATTAATGGGGCCAAAGTTGTTCTGCCCACCAGTGGCAGATTGGGAAAATTACCCCCAATTCACACCCAGGAGGTCTGAAAGTCTACTAGATGCCAGGTGATTGGAAAAAAAAATAGTGTGGTGGTGGCTACCAACTAGGTTGGGCATGGTTATGCCCCCACCCCAACTGAGGGGCATAACAGTCTTTCAGCTCTCCTCCAGCACACTAAAACATCTTATCCAATGGCAAGGAAGAGGACATTGATTACTTTGGGTTTTGGTTTTACATTTGGGCCACAACAGCTTGGCTAACTCTCAAAATCGTCCCCCTTGGAATGGTGAGGGCTGCACTTTTTGGACTTTGGGACGTTGCCATGTAGAAAAATCCACAAGACCTTGACACATCTGAAAACTAAACATCTGGGTGAGTCCAGGGTGGTGTGCTTTACATGCATTCCATACCATTTTCTTATTCACAATGCCCTGCAAACCTCCAACTGTGATGGAAATCACTCATTTTTTTCCATATTTTTGCAATGGAACCTTCTGGAATCTGCAGAAATCCACCAAATTCCTACCACCCAGCATTTTCTCATCTATAACAATAAATATTCTGCCACAATTGTCAGCCTAAAAATGTTTTTTTCCAACCTCACCTTTTGGACCAGCTTTGGTTCCCCCTCAATTTCAACATGTTTTTGGCTCTTCCCTGTCACAGGCACTTGGCCCACCTACACAAGTGAGGCATCATTTTTACTGGGAGACTGAAGGAACGTTGGGTGGTAGGAAATTTGTCCTGGTGCGGTGATACCACATGTGGGAACATTTTGATTTTTTAGCTAAATTTGAGGTTTGCTGAGGATTCTGGGTAAGAAAACACTGGGGTATCCATGCAAGTCACACCTCCTTGGACGCCCTCAGGTGTCTAGTTTACAGAAATGTCTGGGTTGTGTAGGATTCTCTAGATGGCTGCTGAGCCCAGGACCAAAAACTCGGGTGCCCCCTTCGCAAAAACAGGTAGTTTTCTATTTGATAATTTTGATGTGTCCAGATAGTGTTTTGGGGCATTTCCTTTCACGGACAGTAGGCCTACCCACACAAGTGAGTTACCTTTTTTATCAGAACTAACTAGGTGTCTAGTTCTATAAAATGCACAGGTTTGGTAGGATTCCTTAGGTGCTGGCTGAGCTAGCGGCCAAAATCCACAGCTAGGCACTTTCTAAAAAACAACTCTGTTTTCTTTGGGAAAATGTGATATGTCCATGTTGTGTTTTGGGGCATTTCCTGTCGTGAGCACTAGGCCTACCCATACAAGTGAGGTACCATTTTTATCGGGGGACTTGGGGAAACACTGGGTGGAAGGAAATTTGTGAATCCTCTCAGATTCCTGAACTTTCTGTCACCGAAATGTGAGGAAAAAGTGTTTTTTTGGCCAAATTGTGAGGTTTGCAAAGTATTTTGGGTAACAGAACCTGGTAAGAGCCCCACAAGTCACCCCATCTTGGATTCCCCTAGGTGTCTAGTTTGAAAAAATGCACAGTTTTGGTAGCTTTCCCGAGGTGCAGGCTGAGCTAGAGGCCAAAATCCACAGCTAGGCACTTTCCAAAAAACAGCTCTGTTTTCTTTGGGAAAATGTGATGTCTCCAAGTTGTGTTTTGGGGAATTTCTTGTTGTGGGCACTAGGCCTACCCACACACGTGAGGTACCATTTTTATTGGGAGACTTGGAGGAATACTGGGTAGAAGGAAATTTGTGGCTCCTCTCAGATTCCAGAACTTCCTGTCACCGAAATATGAGGAAAAAGTGTTTTTTGGCCACATTTTGTAGTTGTAAAGGATTCTGGGTAACAGAACATTGTGAAAGCCCCACAAGTCACCCCATCTTGAATTCCCCTAGGTGTGTAGTTCTAAAAAATGCAAAGGTTTGGTACAATTCCTTAGGTGCCGGCTGAGCTAGCGGCCAAAATCCACAGCTAGGCACTTTCCAAAAAACAGCTCTGTTTTCTTTGGGAAAATGTGATGTGTCCATGTTGTGTTCTGGGGCATTTCCTATCGCTGGGGCTAGGCCTACCCACAGAAGTGAGGTACCATTTTTATCAGGAGATTGGGGAGCGCTGGGTGGAAGGAAATGTGTGGCTACTCTCAGATTCCAGAACTTTCTGTCACCGAAATATGAGGAAAAATTGTTTTTTTGGCCAAATGTTGAGGTTTGCAAAGGATTCTGGGTAATAGAACCTGGTAAGAGACCCACAAGTCACCCAATCTTGGATTCCACTAGGTGTCTAGTTTAAAAAAATGCATGGTTCGGTAGGTTTACTTAGGTGCCGGCTGAGCTAGAGGCCAAAATCCACAGCTAGGCACTTTAAAAAAAACAGCTCTGTTTTCTTTGGGAAAATGTGATGTGTCCATGTTGTGTTTGGGAGAATTTCTTGTCGTGGCTCCTCTCAGATTCCAGAAGTTCCTGTCACCGAAATGTGAGGAAAAAGTATTTTTTTGCCCACATTTTGAAGTTTTAAAGGATTCTGGGTAACAGAACATTGTGGGAGCCCTGCAAGGCACCCCATCTTGGATTCCCTTAGGTGTCTAGTTCTAAAAAATGTACAGGTGTGGTAGGATTCCTTAGGTGCCGGCTGAGCTAGAGGCCAAAATCCACAGCTAGGCACTTTCCAAAAAACAGCTCTGTTTTCTTTGGGAAAATGTGAAGTCCACGTTGTGCTTTGGGGCATTTCTTGTTGCTGGCACTGGGCCTACCACACAAGTGAGGTACCATTTTTATCAGGAGACTTGGGGAAATGCTGGGTGGAAATAAATGTGTGGCTCCTCTCAGATTCAAGAACTTTCTGTCACCAAAATGTGAGGACAAAGTATTTTTTTTTTTGGCCAAATTTTGAGGTTTGCAAAGGATTCTTGGTAACAGAACCTGATGAGAGTCCCACAAGTCAAACCATCTTGGATTCCTGTAGGTGTCTAGTTTTAACAAATGCACAGGTTAGGTAGGTTTCCTTAGGTGCCGGCTGAGCTAGAGGCCAACATCCACAGCTAGGCACTTTCCAAAAAAGAGCTCTGTTTTCTTTGGGAAAATGTGATGTATCCACATTGTGTTTTGGGGAATTTCTTGTCGTGGGCACTAGGCCTAACTACACAAGTGAGGTACCGTTTTTATTGGGAGACTTGGAGGAATACTGGGTAGAAGGAAATTTGTGGCTCCTCTCAGATTCCAGAACTTCCTGTCACCGAAATGTGAGGAAAAAGTGTTTTTTTGGCCACATTTTGAAGTTTTAAAGGATTCTGGGTAACAGAACATTGTGAGAGCCATACAAATCACCCCATCTTGGATTCCCCTTGGTGTATAGTTCTAAAAAATGCACAGGTTAGGTAGGATTCCTTAGGTGCCGGCTGAGCTAGCGGCCAAAATCCACAGCTAGGCACTTTCCAAAAAACAGCTCTGTTTTCTTTGGGAAATTGTGTTGTGTCCATGTTGTGTTTTGGGGCATTTCCTGTTTCTGGCGCTAGGCCTACCCACACAAGTGAGGTACCATTTTTATCAGGAGACTTGGGGGAGCGCTGGGTGGAAGGAAATTTGTGGCTCCGCTCAGATTCCAGAACTTTCTGTCACCGAAATATGAGGAAAAAGGGTTTTTTTTTCAGCCACATTTTGAGGTTTGCAAAGGATTCTTGGTAACAGAACCTGATGAGAGTCCCACAAGTCACCCCATCTTGGATTCCCGTAGGTGTCTAGTTTAAAAAATTCACGGTTTGGTAAGTTCTTTTGGCCGGCGGGGTCTTTCATGCACTGGTGGTCTTTTGTAGACCGCCAGCACCGAACTCTGCATGTTTTCCCGCCAAGTTCACAATGAGGCCCATAGTCTTCTAAGTCAAGCCTGCCTTCTCTGAGCCAAGCTACCAGAGGGTGAGCACAGAATCATTTAGGTTGTGTAGTGACTTACCCTGAATAGGATTGCGGTCCCTACTTGGAAAAGGGTGTGTACCTTTGCCAACTAAAGACCCAATTCCAATTTCTAACAGCCGGCATCTCTCCTCCATCTTAATTGTATGATACAAGGGAAAGTACATGCCAATAAACTGCTTCCCATAATCAGCATCCTGATACACACTGAAGAAGCAGGGTTCATTCGTGGCATAACACATTCCTTAATATCCATCAACTATTAAGACTCTGCTGTGGGAAACTACCCTTTTTGTGCCATAGTTACCCCCATTTTCTATCTGATGTCAGTGTGCTTGACTGTGTTCACTGGGATCCTGCTAACCAGGATCCCAGTGATTATGCTCTCTCTCTCCTCTAAAATTTGTTACTGCATACTGGTGACCCAGTGTTTCACCTAAAATTAGAATACTGGTGCCCCCTTATAAGTCCCTGGTATATGGTCCCTATGTACCCAGGGCATTGGGGATCCAGGGGATCCCTATGGGCTGCATCATTTCTTTTGCCACCCATAGGGAGCCCATGCAAAGGCTTCTACAGGACTGACATTGCAGCCTGTGTGAAAAGGTGCATGCCCCCTTTCACTGCCATTTACACTGCACCAGGTCACTTATAAGTCACCCCTATAGCAGGCCTTCCAGCCCTGAGGGCAGGGTGCAGAGTACCTGTGTGTGAGGGCACCCCTACACTAGCAAAGATGCCCCATGACCTCCAGGACCATTTTCCTGGACTTCGTGAGTGCGGGACGCCATTTTACGCGTGTACTGGACATAGGTCACTACCTATGTCCAGCTACATCATGGTAACTCTGAACATAGGCATGTTTGGTATTAAACATGTTAGAATCATATCCCAAGGCTTTTGCAAGCATTGGTTGTATGATTCCATACACTCTGGGAGCTCCTTAGAGGACCCCCCGTATTGCCATTCCAGCCTTCTGAGGTTTTCCAGGCAGCCCCAGCTGCTGCCACCTCAGACAGGTTTCTGCCCTCCTGTTGCTTGAGAAGCTCGAGCCCAGGAAGGCATAACAGAGGATTTTCTTTGGGAGAGGGGTGTTACACCCGCTAGCTTTGGAAACAGGTGTTACAGGCTTTGGAGGGGAAGCCTCCCTAAGCCACTGGAAATGCTCTGAAGACCATAGAAAGAGCCCACAGGTGCCCTTCCCTGGCCCCAGGGACACCCACACCAGAGGGACACCACAGGATGGGGGACCCATCCCAGGTAAGTCCCAGTAAGTATAAAAAACAAATTCACCCACTCGGGCCCCTGACTTGGGACCCCATGCATGGTGCCAGCCCCATTGGTGTCATGACCACACAAACTTGCCAAGTCAAATCAAAGAAGTGCATGAGAAAAGCAAAGAGATATCCTCAGTGGAGACAGCAAAGCCCAAACTGGAAGAAGGTTTGCAGAGTAATCTTGCGCTTATTTCAAAGGAAGAATCAAGAAGAGAAGATCCAAGATGCCGCTGTGAGTCCTGAAGGTTAGTTACAGTTCTAGTCTTGCAATCGGTTGGTTGCTAGGTTACGAGCTCTCAAGCTGGAAGCCTTGCACTTCAACTGAGGTCTGACAGGAATCAGCTGTGTGGAGAGAGAGCGCGCTTTAGAACAGAAACTCCTGTGAGGTAAAATTACATTTGAAGATTATATTACAGAAAAAGGATAAATATTGTCAAGGTTTATTCGAAGAGTTTGATAGTAGACCGTTCCCGTGGAAGTCGGCAAGGCTACAGAGTTAATGTATGAATTAACCTTATGTTTACAAGGTTCTTGTTTAAGATATTAAAGTCAAAGAAAAAACGAACTTTAAAAGAGCAAGTATCTACAAATGTCAAGGTTATAAACGAAGGCCAAGTTTAAAGGAGAAAAGAACTGTTAACAAATAAGCATTTACAAATTCAATGGTAATAAACCAAAATAGAGTTTAAAAGAGAAACAAACTTAAATAAACAAGCATTTACAACTACAAGTTATCGACAGATGTCGAAGTAAGGAAGGAGAAACGAACTGTAATAAACAAGCATTTACAAATACAAGTTATCAACAAATGTTGAAGTAAGAAAGGAGAAACAAACTTTAATAAACAAGCATTTACAAATACAAGTATTGACAGAAGTCACAATAAGACAGGAGAAATTAAATAACATAACAAATAAGAACATATTATCACCAACTATATATATATATAGCAACATAAAACCAATCTCTAACAAAGGTTGAGAAGTTCTTCCAGAATCAGTAATAAGCATTTTTTTAAGAAGAGCAATCATTTATAGAGAGAAGCAAGGCTACAGAGAACTCAGGGTGAGTGAAGAAATAATAAAATTAAAGAGAATTAAGTGTTGAGAGTAGAAAGTGAAAAACTGATGTTGCATATCCCTAGTAATTGCGACTGTGACTCTTGCAGGTGCTGTATCCAATCTTAGATGTGAAGAGGCAGACTGAGTACTGGCGTTCATCATCTCTGTGGCAGTATCTCTACCATCCCATTCCCCTTTCCCCCTCCGGGGTACTCAGCACGAAGGATTAATATTCGTTGTGAGTAGCTCGGGTCGGGACTGAGGAGTTATCTTCTGCTTCTGAGGAAATCGAATTGAAGTATCCTGACAATTGGCCAGGCTCAGGGGCCATTGGGGTGGTGGGCATGGCTCCTGTGCACCAGGAAATTGTGTTACACTGCTTAGAGGCATTTGTTTGCCTCTAAACAGTGTAGCGTAATTATTTAGCGCACAAGCTCTGGTTTCCCTTACGCCTCCCCACCTGGTTAGTGTCCATTAGCACCGGCCAGCACCATTCCATAAATGTGGCACCCAGCTGGCGTCCAGGAACGGCACTATACTTTTACATGCAAAATTGCCCAGTTTTGCATGTAAAAGTATAAATATGGGCCCAAGTTCGCAAGGAACTCTGGGATCATCTGAGTGGCCAATGCCAGCAGGTGACATCAGAGCCCTCCCATGATAGGTGCTTACCTGTGTAGCTGACCAATCCCCCTTTCAGGGCTATTTATGGTCTCTCTCTTGGGTGGTTGTTCAAATTTGGTTTGCAAGAATCCAGCAGGAATCCTCTGCATCCCTTTCTTCACAACTTCTGCAACATTTTATCTTCAGCTCCTGCCAGCAACTGCAACTGTTTCCTGGTATGCATCCTCAGAGGACAGTCTGTTTTCAGCCTTCACCATAAGAACAAAAGAATCTCCCTTGGAGTGAAGGAGTCACTCCCCTGCTTCAGCAGGCACCTCTCTGCAATGACAACCGGCTGCATGGGTCCCCTCTCCTGATGAGTTGCATGGATCCTGCATCAAGGGGTGTGGACTGAAGTGGTCCTGATGGTCCTGACGTCCTACTGTCCAACTTTGGTGAAGGTAAGATCTTGCCTCCCCACGCAAGACAGTACCCTGGTGCACCATGTGTTTTGCAGTCCAAGGCTTGTTGGCATCCTTCCACAAAGTTCTTCGTTCACCATGCAGCTCTAGTCCCCAGCACTCTATCCTGCGACGCACAGCTTTTTGCGTCGTTCTCCGGCGGCTTGGGATCCTTTGTTGTAGTGCTGCGTGGGCCTCCTTTTGCACCTTCTTTGTCCCCATGCTGTGGGACTCCTGTGCACACTGCCTGGTCTTCTGTGGGCTCTCTGAGTTGCTGAGAGCGCCCTCTGACTTCCCCTCCTAGGTAGAGTCCACCAGGTCCCTCCTGGTTCCAGGCAGCACCATTTTCCGCTAACCAAGAGCTTGCGTGTGCCAAGGCTTGTTGGCAGAATCCAGCGATGCAACCCAGACTGCAATCATACATCTGGCATGAGACATCATCTGCACCAACCAGGAACCCACATGCATCATCTTGGATGCAGTACTGACTGTTGTTCCTCACCTGTGGTTCCTCTTTTGCAGCTTCATCTGGGTTAGCAGGGGCTCCTGTTCTCCCTCGACTCTTCTGTGCTTCCTGAACTTGTTCCCCTTCTTCCACAGGTCTTCAGGTCCAGGAATCCATTTTTGGTGTCTTGCAGTCTCGTCTGGTTCTTGCATTATCTTCTTTCTCATGTTCTTGTGTGTTCTAGGAAAATTAATGTGATTTACTTCTGCTTTCCTGGGCTCTGGGGTGGGTTCTATTACTTACCTTTGGTGCTTTCTAATACTCCCAGCACCCCTCTCCACACTACACTTGCCTAGGTGAGAAACCAACATTTGCATTCCACTTTCTTAGTGTGTGTTGCCCCAAGCCCATTCCAAACTATTATGATTTTCACTATTTGCACTGTTTTCTAACTGTTTTTACAGCTGGTTTTGCATACTAGATTATTTAATTTGTGTATTACTTACCTCCTAAGTGAGTATAGTCTCTATGGTATTTTGGACATTTGTGTCACCAAATTAAAGTATCTTTATTTGTGTAACATTGAGTATTTTCTTTCATGTGTGGGAGTACTTTGAGACTGTGTATGAGTTGTGCATGTCTCCTAGATATTTGTTGCTCAGCTACAGCTACCCCTAGAGAGCCTGGCTTCCAGCCCCTGCTTACATTTCACTAATAAGGGATAACTGGACCTGGTATAAGGTGTTAAGTACCATAGGTACCCACTACAACCCAGGCCAGCCTCCTACATCAGGTATGCCATGCCCCCAGAGGTGAGAGTTAGAATGGCAGTCTCTCTTGATATCGAAAAGCCTTTTGATATACTGAGATGGGACTTCCTACTATCCATTTTGGAAGCCATGGAATTTGGTCCTGTGTTTCTGAGCTGGATCAGCACTCTGTACTCAGGAACGATGGCCAGGCAAACAGATCTCAGAGCACTTCCCGATCCAATGGGGTTTCCACCAGGGCGTCCCACTCTCACTGCTGGTCTTTGCAGAGGCCATGGAACCCTTGGACTGCCACCTGCAACTACATGCATGAGACTGGGGTATCCCTGAACTGAATTCCTACCACATAATATCTTAATACGTAGACGATGCACTGGTATTTCTCAGTCATGTGGGTACCTCACTTCCCGCTTTGATGCAGCTACTGGATAATTTTAGTGATGTGTGTGTCCTCAACTGGTTCTCCATCTTCCTCGAGATGGAGGCTCATAAAGACCCCTTCCTGGACTACTATCTCAAATGGTGCAATGACTAGGCCTGGGCAGAACTCACAAAGTTCTGCTCCATGGAATTCCATGGAGTGCAACAAAAATTCTGCAAGATTATGCAGAACTCCGCAAGCAGGCGGAAGTGCTAGTCTGTCTGTGTCTGCCCGTTTGTGCTGCTTTTTACACTGCAGTAGTGCGATGTGTGCTTCTGTGTTGAAAAAAAAAGGGTCAATGGCACCACACGGTTCTCATGGGTCCAGCCATTTTGTTTTACCTGCTTTTCTGTTCTGTGCATGTCCTGGACCTGATTTTGCAATCCTAATTACATTTGTGCAGTTCTCGCCCATCCCAGTCACTCACCCCTCATTTACCCTTATTTTATTATTGTATTTATTAGTGATTGTGTTTTTTTGCTTTGACTTTTTAGAACATTAGCCTTTACTTCCTTATTTCTTTCTTGTTCTCATTCCATTCTTTTCCAAAAAAAATTCCCACCCAGCACCATGACAGAGCAGGAAGCAGCAGAGTCAGTGCAGCTGCTAGCTGTACACCTTGCAGTCCCTGATGCGGCCAAAGGGGGGCAGCATGTGCTATTTTGTTCTGAGGAGTAGGTGGCTACACTTGTTTCTTATGTGCAGCACCACCTCCCCTCCATGCTGGCAGCAGGTGGTAGGCCTGGGAGTGGTTACGCCCTGCGGGAGCATCGACTGCTGTGTTGGAGGGTGCACTAGTGTCCATAGAGGTCCAGAGCACACAGGTGTATTTTACCTGCTGGGTATTGAGGTGTTCGGGCTGAGTGAGTAATTAATTATTTGTTGTGTTCCACAAAGCTAATATTTTTTTTCAAATAGCATTCTTCTCACTTTCAAAGGTAATTTAAGGCTGCGTTACAATGAATATTATGTGATCCAGGTTGAGCTAGCCAGGTGCTCTGCACTACCTAATTGTACTCATTGGCACTCGATTGGGCTGATTATTTAACAAGCCATGCAACCTCTGTGTTGTCTCTAAGACAGTGGTAGTGGTATTAAAATCACTTAGTTAGCATTCTCTGTGCCTTTCTTTATTTAGCTCATACAGTCCCAATTGCACCCTCTCAGTGATGTGTAGTATGCATCTACCCATGGAAAATGGAGACTAAGGGCCAGATTCATACTTTTTGCTGTAAAACTACAAAAGCAGTTTTGCGGCAAAAAGTATAGTGCTGGCTTGCATCATTCCACAGTGCCAGCTGGGTGCCATATTAAAGGAATGACACAAGTCAGTGCTAAACTTGGACTAGCGTCTTAAAAAAAGATCTTGCCGGGTGGGGGTGGTCTTTTTTTGGCCTTCACTCTCTCTTTCCTGTTGCCTTTGTCTGCCTTTTTAGCTTCTTCTTGCCTTATCTGCTTGCTCTACTGTTTTTCCATCATCTTTTTCCCGCTCTCTCTCCCGTTTACCGTGCTCACTCCCGCCCCCCTCCCTATCACCATGGCTGCTTTCCCACCCTCCCGCCTTCCAGCTGCGGCCCCGCCTACCTACCACTCTCTGCTACTTATGGCGGCAGCTGCGCAGTTGGGACACCAGCCACACTGACCTCGGCTACTGTGACCTGCCCCCACCGCTGGCGCCACCTGCCTTGCGGACCCCATTGCTGAGCTCCAGTCATCGCGGCTGGAAGTTGAGGCCCTCCTCCACCCGCAGGTTCCTGCCTGCGCCTCATCCCTGGTGGTCTAGTGGGCCACTCCACTAGCGCTGCCAGTGCTTCTCTTCTGTCTGTTTTGACGCTTTATTCACTCTCATTTGCCTTTTTTTGGCCTTCACTCTCTCTTGCCTGTTGCCTTTTTCTGCCTTTTTTTAGCCTCTTCTTGCCTTATCTGCTTGCTTTACTGTTTTCCATTGTCTTTTTCCAGAGTTCTCTCCCGTTTACTGATCTCACCCCTGCCCCTGCCCCCCTCCCTAGCACCGTGCCTGCTTTCCTGTTCTCCCGCCTCCCAGCTGCAGCCAAGCCCACCTGCCTCCCTCTGCTACTTATGGCCCGTCCGTGCCTGGACCACGCCCAGCACCAGGAACCCTGGCCCCCGGACTACCTACTCCTATGATGACCCGCACCAGGACGCAACCACCTCAGCTGCATTCACATCAACACCCGCTCCGTACACAAGCATGCCGTCGAGGTCTGAAACATCCTCGACTCGACCTCCCCTGATGTCGCCTTCCTCACCAAAACATGGTTCAACCCCTCATCAGCCCACGACATCGCCACAGCTATCCCTGATGGATTCAAGATTAAATGCAAGGACCGCAAGGACCGCACTAACTGACCAGGAAGTGGCATCACCATCGTATACAAAGACACCCTTCGCGTCTCCACTCACTCTGAAAATTCATCGGCCACCATGGAACAACTCCACTTCCGGATCGGGACCAACCCCAACACCACATTCTGAGGAACCTCATCTACAGACCTCCAGGACCTCGCCCCCCAATTCTGCGACACCATCCCCGACATCATCAGCACTCACACCCTCACATCCAAGGACTACATCCTCCTGGGAGACCTCAACTTCCACTTGGAGTACCCTAACAACAACAATTCCACCACCCTGATCGAAACTCTCACCAATTTCGGACTCAGCAACTCGTCACCTCACCCACTCACTCGGCTGGACACACACTGGACCCCATCTTCTCTGCCAGCAATCACGTCTCTGTCAGCCACACCACCGAACTCCAATGGACCAACCACCGCTGCATTCACTTCACCTTCAGCAAACCCACTGATCGTCAACGCGCACCCCAACTTCCTCCTAGAACCTGGAACAAGGTCACCGAAGCCCAGCTCACCGCTAGCCTCAATGCAACACCCCCCTAAGCCGACGATGACGTTAACACAGCTGCACACAACCTTCACAAATGGATCACTGACTGTGCCAACACCCTTTCCCCCCTCAAGACGCCCCCCAACAGAGGCACAGCTAAGAGAGCAAACTGGTTCACCCCTGCACTCAAAGAATCAAACAGCTCTGCAGATGTCTTTAGAAGAAATGGCGCACAGACAAGACCCACACAAACCACAAAGCCTTCAAAAACACCATCAAACATCACCACCAGCTCATCAGGACCACGAAAAAATTCACCCTGCAGCAATGCATCAACAACAACACCCACAATAGCAAAGAATTTTTCAACGTCATCAGAGAGTTCACCAATCCCAGCTCCGACTCCACCGACATTCTCCATCGCAAGAACTCTGCCACAACCTTGTCAACTATTTCTACCTCAAGATCACAGACATCTATGACAGCTTCACCACCCAGGACCCCCCCACTACTCCCACCACCAGCTCGCCCACTGAAGCACCACCACGACCCCCCGCTCCCCTTTGCTGGAACAACATCACTGACGATGAGACCCACAACGCCAGCATTTGAGACTCAGCACTGGAATGCTCATTCCTCACCGGCATAACACAGAAGGTCTGACTTCCCCCCTTTCTCTCAGATGGCACCAAGCACAGATGCGGCATCCCCAAAGGAGCCTCGCTGAGTCCCACCCTCTTCAACCTCTACATGACCCCACTGGCCACCATCGTCAGAAGCCACACACTCGATATTGTCTCCTACGCCGATGACACCCAACTGATCGTCTCCCTCACCAACAACCCAACCACTGCCAAGAACAACTTCCACGAAGTAATGAAGGCAGTCGCCACCTGGATGAAAGACAGCTGCCTCAAGCTGAACTCAGACAAAACTGAGGTCCTCATCCTCGGCTTCAGACCCTCTGCCTGGAATGATTCCTGATGGCCTGCTGCCCTCGGAAACGCCCCTATCCCCACCGACCACTCCCCCAACCTCAGTATCATCCTAGACTCATCACTCTCAATGGACCAACAGGTGAGTGCCGTCTCATCAGGATGCTTCCATACCCTGCGCATGGTTCGGAAAATCTACAAGTGGATCTCAACCAAAACCAGAAGGACAGTCACCCAGGCCCTCATCAGCAGCCGCCTCGACAACGGCAACACACTCTATGACGGAACCACCGCCAAGACCCGGAAAAGGCTGCAACGCATACAGAACGCTTCCACCCAACTCATCACCAATGTCCCCCGTCACAGCCACACCGCCGCCCTTCTGAGAGATCTACACTGGCTGCCTATCAACAAGAGAATCACAGTTAAATCCCTGACACACACCTACAAGGCCATAAATGACACAGGACTAGCCTACCTCGACCTCAGACTCTCCGTCTACTTTCCCGACACATATCTCCGCTCCACCAACCAGGCCCTCGCCAACATCCCCCGCATCCAGAAGACCACAGCCGGAGGAAGATCCTTCTCCCACATTAGTACCAAGACCTGGAAAACCCTCCCCATCCACCTCAGACAGTCCCCCAACCTGTTAAAATTCAGGAAGGACCTCAAGCCTTGGCTCTTCGACTGATCCTCAGCTTCCCCCCCCTCTCCCCCACCCCCAGCGCCTTGAGACCCTCACGGGTGAGTAGTCATGCTTTACCAATCCATGATTGATTGATTGACTGACCCTGCAGTAGAGTAAGTTCAATTTCCTTTCCTTACTGCCAAGCAAATGTATTTTGGGAAATAATTTGTGGTGGAAGACGAGGCCATGGACTCAAGTGGCACTAAGTGCCTGATTTTGAGTTTTGCTGATGGGATACTCTGTGATGAATGCACCTGTCAAATATAATCTATATATTATTTTCCTTTCCCTGTACTGCAGGGCATCATTTTTCCCAATGGCTACTTACAGCAGACAGGATGTCCATATTTTATATGTGATGTGTGTGATGTACACTCATTATTATTCATCTATCTCTTTGGAGTGAGGGTAGCATTGAAAGACATTTGGAAAAGAGCAGGGCCATTGGAATCAAAGTAAGATAATATTCCATTATGCTCCTCTAGCTGCAGACTGCAGAAAGTAGCAAAGTATCCAACTAGCTAGCTAGCATGCCTCCATTAATTTAGCACAAGATGCTTGCACTCCATAGTGCATAATGCCGTACTCATTAATGAGAAGTAATTTATTTCTATTTCACACAAATTGTCTGTTTATTATTTTTTTGCTAGGAAATACTGTTTTTTAAACTGGTGTGCTGTTATTGTGCCTTAATTCATTTCAGGCAGTCATTGCTTTTATATGAGGCATGTGTCGATATAAATTGGCTCTGTGACTCATAATCAGTCACATCAAATTCCAATGGGGACCAGCAATGTACTGCTACTATGCCACTAGAATTTGAAACAAGTATTTGCACAGAGCGGTGTTTACAATTTGTCTTTTTTAATCTTTTTTCTTTCTTGATATAGTTATTCCTACTGGCCCACCAACACCCCATGAGATAGCAGTCTGACTGCAGTGGCAGAGGTTGGAGGCCATCCTGGTGGAGTACCAACTTCTGGTGGCTCTGCAGGAGGAGGATGAGGCAGCTGCCTCGTTCCTCCGGCCAGCTGCTCGTGCCTCTAACTTCACGGCAGCAACATCACCAGTGCCGTTGCAACTGTCAGCCGCCCGTCCAAGTCTAACCACTACTGCCCACGGCTCAGACCAAGTTTTCAGTGCTGTATGCTGCAGCATCTGGAGCTCCTGGACTACATGATGGCACGCATTGACAGAAGCCTTGAGAAACACCAGACCCACGCGGAGAACACCCTCTTCTAGCTATTATTTATTTTTTGTTTTGGTGAGAGGGTCATTTGTTGTGAGTGGAGAGAGTTGGAATTGGGAGCGGGGTTGGGAATTACTTTGGACATTCTTGAGTTAGACAGTGTTTGGGGACTAGGTAATTTGTCTGGGGAGAGGGGTAGGCCTGTTGTGGGGAGAGAAGGTGACTTTTTATTGCTAAAGAAAAATGAGAGAGAATTATTCTACTTTATTGTAGTTTTATTGTGATTTACTTTTACTTTGCACTATTGCATTTTTGCATAACCTGTCTTTTTAATCTGCTTGCCTATCAAAGTGCATGCATACCAATTAGTTATAGTTAGTTTAGTTATACCAATGTCATACTACACTCTGTAACTATATTATTGACCATTGGGAGGTAAGGCATGCTTTCATTGCCTATATTGCCTATAGGAACCTACATAAACAAGGAAGAAAAGTCAAATCTGCATCAGAAGTTAGTTACTTAGTACCAAAACTAGTTCACTTCACTCTATAATTCTCTTACCTGAATAGATAAAGCGATGTCTGCTACCTCTCTCTGTCTTCCAAAACTCACAGCAGGGTTTCTCAAGGTGCCTTCTTAATAATGGTGGTGCCGGTAGTAGCAAGCTAGTATGCTAAAAGGAAAGGTATCACAACAAGCGAAGTCCCACTCCCACCTAGGAAGGATTTGTCAAAATAATTATCCATCAGAGACAACTAAATTGAAAGTAAAAACACAGTTAGTGGGTTATATATTTATATTATGCCTTTAGAAAGACTGAGACCAGAATGCTACCATCATGGTATAACAAAGAAAATAATACCTGATGTTATAACAAAATCTAGCAATAGTAACTTTTGAGCTATGGGGAGCTATTTAATTAAAACTAAAATTACTAAACCCTCTATTTAGGAGAAGTGGACTCAGAGTCAGGAGTGGAGTCGACAAGATTAACCTTTTACGCAACACAATGTCTGAAAGATTATGTAGATGAATAATGTCCTAGAACTAAATCCGTTTTCTGTGTTGGTGGGTAAGTGGGGTAGGTCTGGGCTATTGTTCAGGTAATAGAAGATCCTGCAGTGAGTCGGTGTTACTTTCATCACATCTGCCCCACCAAGTTTGTTATCCATTTATGATGTAAATGAAGTCACCTCAATAAATCACACAGCCCAGTGGAAGAGTGTTAGGGGTATGATGAGTGGATCTGAAAGGGGATTTGGGGAAAAGTGTGAAAAAGACAAATACTACACAATAGCAATACTCATCATGGCGACAATGGGCAGCACATAAACACCAATCTGCTGTGGGAGGAATCAAAGAAATGATTATGACACAGTTCAGTTAAATCCATTGCAAACAGTCCTTCAGCCCTGGAGACCCAAGTTATAATTAAATATCTAATTGATCTGTCATCTAGGTTTGAACAACCACAGATTATGGAGGAGTAAATTAAACTCTAAAATTATTATTGTTAAAATAAAAATGATATAGTATTGTCAAATTGGATGGTGCATCTACATTCTTCTTGGAATATCTCTCACAATTTGGTGCCTGACTAAAACTGGTCTGGTAAGGTATGCAGGAGAAAAAGAGGCTTGCGGATTATAAAGCAGAAACTATATTGCAGAGTCAAGGTGAAGGACAGAAGGTAAGCTTCATGGGGAGTGTACCAGCTACCAAGACTCAGAGACAGAGCTAGAACATAGGCTGCTGCAATCATTAAATTTAACACTTATGGCAGATCTGTTAACTGAGAAGTAAGACCAATGTACAGCCACTCAGAGGCAAGTAACTGCCTGTACCAGGCTGATCAATCCCACAATTGTCACCATAATATTTAGTCAAGTGCATGCATCATGCAATGATGATGATGTAGAATCACAAGTCTGTCTCTAGTTACAAGCAACAAGCCCCCCAAATACAACTACCTAAGAGGAGTTTCACATTTGAGCCAGCACACACACTCAGCAGCATTTCCCAAATCGATGCACCTCTATCCAGGCCACAAAGGTAGACCTCAGAGTCATCACCATCATCATGATTTCCCTTTGAAATCCTTAACTACCTTTTTCTGGCTGCAGTGTTGAGGTAGTACCACCCTGAATCCTTCCATCTTCCTCATGTTCAGAGCAACAATACAGTTCAACTCCATCCCAACCTGTTGTGCACTGTGTTAAAGATGAAGAAGAAAAACAGACTTTGAGTATTTTATGTAGGTGTGTGCCTGTTAACTAAACTGATTGGTCTGGTCTCTGAAGAATCAGAAAAAAGGAGTTGACCCTGCAAGTAAAGTTTGCTACGTGTAAAAAGGAAAAGGAAAAAGTATTACCTAACAAGCCCCAAACCTGGCAAATCATCTGCATTAAGCTCAAAATTAGTTGAACACCCTCCCTCACTGTCTGTGTCTGGTACAAAATCAATCATCACTTACAATTGCTCAGTAATATATCATCACTCAGTGGTGCAATAGTTATTTCTTCCAATTCAAGCACAGTGATAGGTACACAAGTGTATCTCCTTTTTGATGCAAGAATCACATTGGAATTTGGCAATTATGTAAATCAAATGATCTTCTTGGGCAGCCCTGCTAAGTGATGAACAAAAGAGGGATAGGCATTGGAGGGAGGCAGGCACCAATGTCCTAAAGGGAATGGGGATGCTTCTTCACTGCACACAGGTCCAACTTCAATCAGGCCATACATGTGCCTAAAAATGGTAGGGCTGCACAAGTCGGACACAAACATGTTCCACTAGCTATATCCTTTTTTTTTATAAAGCAGTTTGGCGATAACTCATTTAATTGTTTTATGTTTGCCTACTCAGTCAGGGAAGTAGAGTTCGTCCTCAAACTCAGGTGGTTTGCCTAGAAGTTGGCCAGCTAGCACACTTGAGCCTGACCAATTACCCTCATCCTCCTCCTCGTCCTGTGGTATTTCAGGAACGATGTAATTGTGTGGTATGAAGTGTTGGTTAATTTTGATACTGGTGAATCTCTTCAGGTTTTTAGGTGAGAGACTGGTCCTTCTAACTGTAACAACTGAGCCAACTGCACTGATCACATGCCCAGCAGAATCATTGACCACCAGGCAAGCCAGATACTTTATTGCCAGTCTGCTGAGCTCTGGCCATTGGTGCATCTTTCCCATACTAGTACACAATTGGGTTGTGATCCCCCTAGGTCTCTTTATGGTCATCCACATAATCCTGGAACATCCTCTGAACGGTAATTGGTGCTGCTCGACCTCTTTTGCCTTTGCCTTTGCCTCTGCACTGGATTGAGGCCAGCCACATGAAACCAAGATAATGCAGAAGTTGGGGCCAATTCTTATGTTCCTGTTGTTGCTGTTTTTACCGGATTTCTTGTTGCTGGTGTTGGCTGCTCTGAGATGACAGGACTGCCCTCTCTGGAAGTTGAAGGCAGCACCACAGGACTTCTGCCTGAGATTGGGACTCTAATTTGGAGACGTTCTTCTTCAAGTTCATTGGCTTGCTCAACAATCTACGTTTAGTATTGTGAAACATCCTCTTCTGAAAATAAGCTGTATTTTTTTGTACCATGCATGAAATATTGTGTCACATATGTACTCTTTGGAGAACGAGATGTCTGTTTGCACCCTTGTATTAAAAGTCAAATGAAGGATTAAGCTGTCAACTAAAGCCTGCGCTTCTGTATTTTTGTTCTCGCCTGTGAACCTCTCCAAGACCTTTTTTAACTGGTCTTGTTGCAGATGCAAAAATGGGATAGCTTGGCCCATCGTACTGTCCTCCTTGCTGACTTCTCATGTTAAAACCTCAAAAGGAAATACCATCTGTGTCAGGAATTTGACTAGGCCCCATTTGTCCATATCGATAGTCATGCTTTTCGCAATTGCATCCCCTCATCTTTGAGTGACATAGTCACTACTGTTCAAAAAGACATTGTAACATGTGATAGGTTGAGTTCCAATTCTTTGGCACCTTTTGTATGAGAGCTTTAACTGGTGCTCTGTTTGCACGCTGAATGATCTTCAACTGCTTTGGGCTTTGAAAGAATGGCTGAAATGAATGCAGATTCTTCTGCAGGTGGTCAGTATGTTACTGACTATGGTCCTGATTTAGATTTTGGAAGGCAGGTTACTCCATCACAATGGTGACAGGTAGCCAGTCTGCTGTAATCTAATTCCTATTATATCCTACAAGATTTAGATTTCAGTGATCAGGATATCCATCACAATTGTGACAGAGTAACAAGTCAACTACAAGAGTGATACAATTGTTTGTGTAAACCTGGGTTTAAAATGTGAAAGACCACAAATTCACATGAAACTCACTTAAGGAAGATGCACAATGAGACAGGAATTCCTGCAATTGAACTAATCAACAAAACAATTATTATATCTAGACAGTTACCAATCTGTCAACATCATCGCAGTGATATACCACACCACCAGTATTTCTTCTGTTTCTCTGACCAGGAGGACGGACTACTTGGGAGCCAAAGCAATGATTGTGCACTACTTTGTGAACGAGACAAATGCAATTCAATGTTGCTGCTCGACATTGTCGCCATGAGTGCAGTAGTTGCCTCACTGACAGACATGGGTGTGGGCTTAGGTTGTGGTGGTGCGATTGCTATGGGAGTACTGCTTCCAGATTGCTCCCCGAGGCCAGGTTAGCAGGCACAACTTTCCAGAAAAAGGTTGTGGTCGGCACGCTGGTGGTGGAAAGCTGCTTCTTCTCATGAGCCACTTTCATGGCAGCACCTTTCTTTGGGGTCATCTTGAAGATGTCAGTTGACACTGGAATTGAGCTTCACAAGTGGAAGAGATTGGAGAACTCACGTCAGGTGTTATGTGGTCACAGACATCACTTTGTACATGCCTTCCGGCTGTCAGTACTATGAGTGATGTCTCTTGTGCACCTAAAAGTAAACAAGGAAGAAAAACATTTAGTGGACCGTGGATCATGCTAGACTTCCAACTGACCATGAAGCAACAGATCAACACCATCTCTTCTGCCTGCTTCCACATCCTCTGCATGCTCTGCAAGATATTCCAATGGATCCCCATCTCTACCAGGAAAACTGTCACCCAGACCCTCATCTCCAGCCAACTCTAATACAGAAATGCTCTCTACCCCAGAGCCACAAAACAGCTCATGAACAACCTCCAGACCATCCAGAATGCAGCTGCAAGATTTGTCCTCAACCTCCCCAGAAGAACCAGCATGACCCCCAACTTGGGGCCCTCTATTGGCTCCCTTTCTAGCAAAGCTCCTCACACATGCATTGAAGGCCCTCCACAATACCCAAACCACCTGTATCAACAACTGCCTCACTTTCCACCAACCAACTAGAGACCTCTGCTCAGCTCCCTCACCCTGGCCCCAATCCCCTGCATCCACCGCAAATGCTACGGAGGTCGCTCCTTCTCCCACCTCGCCGATATATCTGGAACGACTGCCACCTGCACTCCTCCCCTTCCCTGAAGAACTTAAGAAAGCAGCTCAAGACCTGGCTCTTTGACCATCAGCACCAGCCAGACGAAGCCTGCAGCACCCCCCAGTGATTAGAATCCCCATGGGGTGACTAGCTTATGTTATTTTAGACTCTGTGATTGATTGATTGATTGGCATTGTTGCAGTTTGAATTAGTACAGACAAAGGCAATATATTTTAGCATGGTTGGTTGCTTATGGTATTGTCCTAAATATTTATCAACAATAGCGTATCCAACCATTCCAAAGTCAAACCACACCACCATAAAATAAAATGTCATTTTCAATCAGGATAACAACATATAGATGCAACTCCTTGTTTTATGTGCATATATTCTAAGGAAGACACCTGTGGTAGTCAGGGAGATGCATGAGAAAATGGAACAATCCTTAAAAATTGTGAAGCCTGGTATATTCCTATGACAGACAAGGGGGCCAAGGGGGAAATCGAGTCATCCTTAAAAATGAAATTATGCTGGTGTACTGTGTGTGCATCTACTATGGCAGGTAGGGGGTCCAGAGAAAAATTTAATAATACTTAAAAAATGAATGTTGTTTTATAGCTTAGTGCCTATGGTAGTCAGGGGGTGGATAGATGGAGGCAAAATGCAAAAAATAAATAAAACAATAAATTAATAAAAAATAATAAGTATTAAATAAAAAAACCTAAATGTAAACATTAAAATAAAATACAATAAAAAATAAAACAAGAAATAATAAATAAACAAAAAATAATTGCTGGTGTACTACATGACAATGAGAAACCCATTGGGAGGCAAGGAGGTGAATGCACAAAATGTAATAAATGCATATAATATAAATTCTGTTCATCATATCCTCAAGCATAAAATTACATTGATATGAGGGAAAATAAAAAAATGAATAAAAAACAAAAATCCATAGCCCTCTACTATAAATCTCCTTAGATGTTGGCTTTGAAAAATTGAATAAAGGATGGCTGCACAAAATGGCCACCGACCACATGCTCAACTTACAACTGCAAGCAAGGAGGCATGGAGAATAAAGAACACATGCAATTCAATGGCAAAAGCACTGCCTTGCTGCACAAAAAGGCCACTGCCCACAAGGTCAAACAACAATCATAAGTAAGAAGGCATCGAGAACAAAGAACACATACAGGCCTATGGTGAAAGCACACCGACTGGCTGCACAAAATGGCCACCGGCCACATGGTCGAACAATAACAGCAAGCAAGAGGGCATGGGGAATAAAAACACATGCAAGCCTATGGCACAATCACTCTGACTGGCTGCACAAAATGGTTGCAGGCCACATGGACAAACAACAACAGCAAGCAAGGAGGTTTGGAGGACAAAGAACACATGCAAGCCTATGACAAAAGCACACTGACTGGCTTCACAAAATGGCTGCCAGCCACATGGTCAAACAACAGCAGCAAGCAAGGATTCATGGCCACAACAAAGAACACAATTAGGCCTATGGGAAAAACACACTGGATGGCTATACAAAATGGACACCAGTCACATGGCCAATCAATCAATCAATCAGTTTTTGTAGAGTGCGGTTACTCACCCATGAGGGTCTCAAGGTGGTGGTGGGGAAGGGAGGGGCCTCATTCAAAGAGCCACGTCTTGAGGTTCTTCCTGAAGATGGTGAGCGATGGACTTTGTCTGAGGTGCACGGGGAGGTTGTTCCAGTTCTTTGCTGCAATGTAGGTGAAGGATCGTCCTCCAGTTGTGGTTTCGCGGATGCGAGGGATGGTGGCCAGGGCTATCTGGGTGGAGCAGAGTGATCTGGCAGGGGTGGAAGGAGACACAGTGGTTCAGGTAGGCTGGTCCTGCGTTGTGTATGGCCTTGTATGTGTGAGTGAGTAGCTTGAAACAAAAGCAAGCAAGGAGGCATGGCAACAACAAAGAACACATTCAGGCAAAAGGCAAAGCAGCCTGGCTAGCTATACAAAATAGCCACCAGCCACATGGTTAACAAACAACAGCAAGCAAGGAGGTATGGCCACAACAAAGATCTCATGCAGACATGTGGCGAAAACACAGTGGCTGGCTACACAAAATATCCACCAGCAACATGGTCAACCGCCAAGCAAGGAGGCGCAGAAAACAAAGACCACATTCAGGCCTATGGACACTGACTACACAAATTGGCCCCTGGCCACATGGCATGGAGAGCAAAGATAAATGGTGGCCTATGGCAAACACATTCACACATACACTGGCCAGCTAAAGGAGGCAGGGTAACATGGAAGAAAACACTACTATTAATTTAGCAATACCAAAAATGAAAAATAATTGAGCTATAAAAATGTTACTACATACATCCTCCCAGGGCATCATATATTACCCCACATATACTCTGTTGGCTGAAAAAAGCATGAAATTAAAAAAATAACCCACATTTTTATTTAATTCAATGCCATACCTGCCCTGAATAATTGTTTGTTTTTCATTAAAACAACATATAACACAGAAACAGTTCTTTCATACACTGATAACTACTACTGGGCCCACTTGTTGGATAGCCCATTTTCAGACTAGGCCACATTGTAAACTAAATGAATATTATAAATGTAACAAACGTGGAGAAAATTTACTGAATTGTGCAACATATTTCCATTACAAAAGATGAAAAATGAAATTTAAAAAAATAACTAGGCCCCTACTAAAACTCCATGCCACCCTCTACAATCAAATTTAAAAATCAACCAAAAGTACAAAGAAATACTGGTGTGTGTCTTATCAAACAAACAACAACCCTATACAAAAGCTTTTTTAACTTACTTGTGATATCATAAAAACTAGGGGGCTGATTATGAGTTTGGCGGTCAGATGAGCTGACCGCCAAACTCGCAAGGATGAGGGTCCATAGCGGCAAAGCAGAGAGTGCACATTCTGAGGGTGCTGCACTGCCCATGAGCATGGGCAGTTCATGGGTCCCCATGTAGTCCCTAGCACTGTGTTTCCACTAGCCTTTCCATGGTGGGGTGCCTACCATGGAAAGGCTGGCAGAAACAGGAGTTGTGATCAGCTCGGCGGTGCTGAGGTCAGGGCTGTGGTGGCTGACAACAAGTTCGACTGCTGTCAGCCTATCGGGAACATTCTTCCCGGCAGTGACGGAGGTCCCCTGGCGGTCCAACCACCAGGGTCTTAGGGGGTTATTCTAACTTTGGAGGAGGTGTTAATCTGTCCCAAAAGTGACGGAAAAGTGACGGATTTACCACCAGCCGTATTACGAGTCCATTATATCCTATGGAACTCGTAATACGGCTGGTGGTATATCCGTCACTTTACCGTCACTTTTGGGACAGATTAACACTCCTCCAAAGTTAGAATAACCCCCTTAATGTGGTGGTCGACCACCTGGAGTGCAGCTGTCCAACCACAACTGCGTGTCTGGTGGTCCTTGGACCGCCAGACTTGTAACAAGGCCCAAAGTCCTTATATCCAATGGTAAATATGCAGCAGACAAAAAGACAGAGTGATCTTTCCACCTTAATATCCAAGTGAAAAGTGAACAGGAGATGGACCAAGCACTGGGAGGAATCTGCTTGACATGAACAGGAAGTTGGAGTCTCGGGGGGTACTTCCTTCCTGTTAAAAAAAAAAAGTAAAATTAAAAAAGGCTTCTCACATTACAAAACAACCGGAACGGTCCATTGGGCTAGGATATCAACTCGAAAATTTATTTTTGAGCAGATTTGGCTACTTTTTGAGTAGAGAATCTGCTCGTAGTCCAGCCGCGCTCACGCTCACCAGCTTCACGAAAAAGGTGCAAGAAGGCACTGTTTGAGACTGAAGCCATGCTAGCAGTCACAAAATCTTGCATGTGCTTGAAAGCAGCTGAAAAGTATCATATTGCTCACCTGTGCACAATCTACAAAAAACTAATTCCATTAAGGGCCAGATGGCGGAATTTATTGGGAACTCCATGTTACACATATAGCTCGGAGTATCCAAATTCTGCCAACTCCGCGTGGGGAGTGAATTGTTTCCACCAACCCCTAGCTATGACACCTTCCAATATCTTGTTGTCCAAAGGTATCACACCAACAGGGCCCTTAAGTGAGGCAACATTGACAAGACACTATGATCAATTCTGGGATCTTTTTCTTTTTGGCACTGTCATACCTCTCCCCTATGGAACAAGTAGCAATTACTAAAATATTGAGACTGCCTAGACTACTATACTTCTTTGCAGCACTTCCATTGAGGCTTTCAAAGAGCTTTTTCCAGGAACTGAAAGGAACTGCTGCTTGAGTTGGTATGGGGGACAGGTCAGTGCTGTGCGGTCCTTTCTGTGGCACAGAGACCATTGGTGGTGGGGGGACTGGGTGCTCCTAACTTTGAACTATATTATGAAGCAGCACAACTTCAATAGCCTATTTGCTGGCTAGATGCAACACCAAATCCCGAAAGAGCAACGGTTTGGGAGGCCATAGCAGAGACAAGAATCTACACTTTGCTGACGGACTGGAACTTTCGACCCTGACAGGAATTTGGCCAGGTGGTAGTAGCATGAACATTCTGACAATGCTTTATACATGTCAAAATCCAACATATTACTTATTCTTCACTCATCGCATTGCCACAACTGTGAGGTATTCATGCCATAACTGGAGGACATGACCTGAAGCCATTGTGGGCTGCAGGGGTTATCCAAGTGGGTGACCTCTTCAGTGAAGGGATACTTATGTTCTTCCCAGATATAATGGACATTTACAATGTGGGTGCAGGTTACTTTTTAACGTACCATGCCATTCAGCGGATTATAAGGAACACTTGGGGGACGGGGGAAGCAGAATCGCTTATTTTCGAGGTCCTTTCGACACACACCACTGCGTGTCACACCAACTCCTCGCTCTACTCAGTGCTGCTCTCTGATGCCATGGGGGACACAGGGGTGGCACTTGTCCTTCCACAATCATTAACATATAAGACATGGGCTTTACAACGGGTGAAGGAAGTGTATTGAAACCCCTAATTATGATTTACACAATTCAACCATGTACATCACACCTATTTATCACCCCACCACATCTAACACGTGTCCCCAGCCTCAATGCCTGCGTGTCCACATTTGCACTTAGAGGAAGCCAGTTTTCTTAATTTGGTTTGGAACTGCCAGCCCTTGTAAGCAGTGATTAATTTGTAAACAAAAAGATGCTGGTGCCGGTGCCCAAAGCCCTCATCTTAAACAAGCGGCTGATGCAATTAAATGGGCGAACACGGAATACTGAGACAGCGCAATCCTGAAGCCATCTCGGGCCTCTTCAATCCATTTAAAGCCACTCCCAGCCCCTTCAGCTCACTCTAGCAGTTTTCTACTTTCTCTCCTTGTGATGCTTTTTCGGTTTTCTCTTCCTCTTTCTTTCCCAAATTAGTCTTTTGCTCGCAGCAAATGCTTGAGGCAGAAAACTAAGCACCGGCCCTCAAAAATAAGTGCCCATGCTTAGGATCTGAACACACCTGCTTGAAATTTCCCCAGACAGGGCCCCATAGTGATTGAGCATGCAAATTATCAAATACTGTAATGTGCGATGTTTTTGACAGACCGCAATGCTGCCCTGACCTTCCCATACGTCTCACACTGCTGCAACCTCCCTGCCCTCTGTTCGTCCTGCCAATCATTGATGGGCCACGCATCCCTGTGACCCGCACACCGTGTTGTATTTGTAGCCACTATAAATCCACGCCCACCATACACGTTTGAAGAGTTTACCTAAGTGATGATGCAACAGATTGTTCTATCTTCTAAGACACGCTGTGTGATATGTCGTTACTACTGTGTGTACCTTTTATGAATACGTAATGTTTCAGATGTTACTGTTAACTAACAATAAAATAATATTTTTTTAAACAAATATGGTCAGCTGGTTGTTCCATAAAGCAGGTCTCATTTCAGCCATGGATTAAACACAATTTCAAGGTCAGTTTAACAGCTATTGTTGGATGCTGAAAAAGACATATTGAAAATGTTCCACCATATGGGGAGAATGAGCCTGAAATACATATTAACAACATCTGGTGGTTAATAGTTTTCAGAACATAATAGTGTCTAATGTCATGAAAGGGGGTGTTTATAAAAAAACCACAAAAAAAACACTTAAACCTTTCAAAAAAAGATTCAACTTGCGATGTCAAGGGGACGTACAGGAGGGCACCCTTGTCTAGTAATAAATACCCTTATGCTTAGTATGGCTCCTGAGATGACAAAATATTCAGATTCTAGTTACGTTGGGCATCGCCAAGCCTGACATTCTAGAAAACTGTACCAGATCGGAAAAAGTTACCAAAACCCCCAAACATATGGTAGATGTTTGTTTACTACTTTGTCATTGCCTAGCTAGCTATAACATTGGTTATGAGTCTAGCAAGACTGATGAGTGGCTATAAAAATATGATTTTAGTGGGAGGTGTGAATTTTGTTCCAAAATCGCATTTTTAAGTAAAGCTAGACTTACTAAATTACATCTTTAGGGGTTGGAGTGGTTGTAATAAAATGCTTTAATCACAGGTCTATTCCATGGTATGTATGCTATAAGGGCAGTGGACAGGACACAAAGGTCGTGGATGTTGGTCAGTCTGGTATGAGCTTACCCCGGAGTTGAGTGTGGTCAACCGAGATTGTTTAATATAAAGTCTTGCTGTACCTATC
This sequence comes from Pleurodeles waltl, assembly GCF_031143425.1. Taxonomy (NCBI): domain Eukaryota; kingdom Metazoa; phylum Chordata; class Amphibia; order Caudata; family Salamandridae; genus Pleurodeles; species Pleurodeles waltl. The sequence continues at coordinate 432,706,824 of NC_090448.1, forward strand.
TACGCACACAGCGTTGCCCGTAAAATGAGACAAAACTATCCTATTTTTTGTAGCCTACGTTGCCACCTATATAGATAAAACAATATCGAAGTGTAGCTGACAGAACAGGCACAAATACAGTGTTACAGTAAATCATAAGTAACTGTATCTTGACAATGGAGTTGTCTTAGCTTATTATAGTAATATTTTACTGTAAGCATAAATCAACATGTCTGACTTGTCTTCTTCAGGGTTGGTAACGAGCAATGGAGAGCAGTGGAAGCAACTACGACGATTCGCCCTAACAACCTTCCGAAATTTTGGGATGGGGAAGAGGAACCTTGAGGAGCGGATTCAGGAGGAGGCACGTTTTTTGGTAGAAGAGCTCAGAAAAACTAAAGGTACCGTCCCTGGGCGCAAATTTTGCACTAATCCGATGACTGAAGACAGGCTGCAAGCATGCAGGGCGCAACCATCAATCTAACGCAGGAGCGTTGTATTCCTTAGTCATTTATTGGGAGGAGTAAAGGTTGGAAAAGCCAGAAAAAGAGAGTGAACTATTGCAGATCTGCCTTCTCAGCGCCCGTCATAGAGTTACTCACATTGAGCAAAGCATTTTTATGACAAATCCATTTTCTACAATTACAATTAAAAGTGTTTAATGTCTTTCGCAGGTGGGTCTTTGGAGTATTAATTATCATAGTCTGGAAGACTCCCACAAATTACACAGTTCTTATATAAAAGAATGTGTTAAAAAAACATTGCAAGTGTAAAAACATTTTTGAGAATTCAGATCGATCTAATATTCAGTTTGCAGACTTCAAAACTGTAAAGAATAAGCATAGTTTGACAAAACCATTGTCACAAAATAAAAGAATACAATATGCCTTTCTTAGATAGAGTTGTTAAAGGAGCACATTTTCATTCCATAGCTTTAAGTATAATACAAGACTAAAGGGTGAACTGAAGGGTTTCCCTCCTTACATCTTAGCCTGAAAAACGGATTGTTGTCCTTTGCATTATACTTTTTGCATTGTTTTGTCCAAGATATTTAATCACCTACAGCATCCATTTTAGGACATCCTCATTCCTCACTACTCATCCCTGCTTCTCATCCCTCATCCCTACTTCTCTTCCTTCATCCCTACTTCTCATCTATCAGCCCTACTTCTCATCCATCATACATCATCCCTACTTCTCATCCATCATCCCTGCACTTCTCCTCCATAATCCCTGCTTCTCATCCGTACGTCTTTTCCATCATTCCTACTTCTCTTCCTTCCTTCCTACTTCTCATCCCTTGTCCCTGCTTTTCATCCCTACTTCTTATCCATCTTCCATCATTCCTACTTCTGAAGCCTCAGCCAACATCCCTACTCCTCATCCATCATCCCTATTCCTCATCCCTCACTCATACCAACACATTTTCAATTTAGTGAAACACAGCTTCACACTGATTGGCTGGCAACAGCCAATCCAAGTTATGAGAGAGTCCTGCATTCTATTTCACTGAAAAACAGCCTTCTCATTGCATGTGCTGGGTGAACACAAGAGGGAATGCTGCTGTGTGTTTGTTTCCAGTGAATTCAAGGCTGTACAACATTTAATTTTATTTAACTAAGTGTTTTTCTGTTTACACTTGCTTCTTCAGAAAGCGTTGCTGGTTTGGGAAATACAAGGATCCCACAGCTTGGGCCATAAATCAGCTCTTGGAGAAAGTGTTACAGTTCATCTACTTTTCAATGAAAACATTTCTGGTTTCAGAAAAGAAAAAGAAAACAGCTCTGGAGATAAAAGCAGCCTCAGATTTGAACATTTTATTTGTTACAAATAAAAATGAAACCAGAAATGGTTTGGATGAATTGGATTGCACTGTCACCAAAGTAGATTTTAAACATGTTCTTTCTCCATATGAAACCCAAACAACAAAGGTTTTAGGTTGAACTGTAGATGAACTGTATAACCCTTTCTCCAAGAGCTAATTTATGGCCCAATTGTGGGCTCCTTGTGTTTCCCAAACCAGCAGAGCTTTCTACAGAAGCCCTGTAAACAGAACACAGTTAAAAAAATGAAATGTTGTATAGCCTTGAATTCAGGGACACAAACACACAGTTGCATTTCCTCTCCTCTCTCTTCAGCCAGCACATGCATTGAGAAAGCTGTTTTCAGTCAGATAGAATGCAGCCAACCAATCAATGTGAAGGTGAGTTTCACAAAACTGAAAATGTGTCGGCATGACTGAGGGATGAGGAATGAGGAGTAGGGATGATGGATGAGGAGTAGGGATGATGGCTGAGGCATGAGAAGTAGGAATGGTGCAAGGTAGATGAGAAGCAGGGATGAGAAACAGGGATGATGGAAGAGAAGTAAGGATGACGGATGAGAATTAGGGATGATGGATGAGAAGTAGGGATGATGGATAAAAAGTAAGGATGAGAAGTAGGGATGATGGATGAGAAGTAAGGATGATGTATGATGGATGAGAAGTAGGGATGATGGATGAGAAGCAGGGATGAGGGATGAGAAGCAAGGATGATGGGTGAGAAGTAGGGTTGATGGATGAGAAGTAGGGATGATGGATGAAAAGTAGGGATGCTGTATGATGGATGAGAAGTAGGGATGAAGTAGGTATGATGGATGAGAAATAGGGATGATGGATGATGGATGAGGAGTAGGGATGATGGATGAGAAGTAGGGAGGATGAAAGAGAAGCAGGGATGAGAAGTTGGGATAATGTATGATGGATGAGAAGTAGGGACGATGGATGAGAAGTAGGGATGAGACGCAGGGATGAGAAGTAGGGATGATGGATGAGAAGTAGGGATGATGAATGAGAAGTACGGATGATGTCTGATGGATGAGAAGTAGGGATGACGTGTGAGAAGTAGAGATGATGAAGGGGAAGCAGGGATGATGGATGAAAAGCAGGGATGATGTGTGAGAGCAGGGATGATGGATGAGAAGCAGGGATGAGGAGTGAGGAATGAGGATGTCCTAAAATAGATGCTGTAAACGATATTTCATCACCAGATGTTCTTCAATCCATAAACTCGGGCTCGGGCTCCAGACAAAGTGGCATCTTATTTTAACTTTTTTCCTCCCACTCCCCCTCAAGTGAAGTTCCCGTAAACAAAGGACTTGCCAGACACTTTAGAGATTACTAAAGTGTCACTATGACATATGAATTATTTCTAATCAGTGAAATGAACATTGACACTGCACATACACGTGCAACCTTATATGGTCATATGTGTAATGTGTTATGATGGCTTAGTGAACGAATGGAACATTTTCTGCATAGCCTGCGACAATTGGCTGCTGTTGGCTTTTGGCAGTGACTGCATCATTCTATATAAAGACAACAACCTCTGCAGGAGAGTTAAAATTGTTCTATGAAAATCCGTAGGTCTGATTCTGACAAATTTTTAGTGGAGATGAATTGTGAACAGTTCTAAGGCCTTTGAGCCTATTTAGATTAGGTGTTTATATGACATTTAAAGAAAGTGGCGAATGCTCTGCCCACCTTCTTTTTTCTCTTATTTAGAGTGCATGAGATCTCAACTTTGCTGAGCAGTTGTCTCCTTTGACTGCTAACTAGTGCTAAAGTGCATGGGCTCTCTGCTTAAAACATGGTAACATTGGCTTATCTACAATTGACATATTTAATTTTCTTACAAGTCCATAGGAAAGTACACTACATGTGTCCAGGGCTTGTCAATTAAATCCTACTAGTGGGCCTGCAGCACTGATTGTGCCGCCCACTTCAGTAGCCCTTTAAACATGACTCAAACCTGCAATTGCAGAGCCTATGGGTGCAGTTTTAAACTGTCATGTTGCCCTGGCAAGATAACCCACTTACCAGGCCTATACCTTCCCTTTTCAATACCTATGTCACCCCTAAGGTAGGCCCCAGACAAGCCCAAGGGCAGGATGCAGTGTAAAAGTTGGACATGTACTTTTTAGTTTTATATATTCAGATTGTGAATAACTCTCAAATACGTTGTTCACCACTGCAAGGCCTTTCTCTCCCACAGAGTAACATTGGGATTGTCTTATTTTAATTTTTTAAGTGTAATTTCCAATTGGGAAGAGATGGAACCCCCAAGTTTAGTGTCTTTGGAATCACAATTTAAAATCACAACTTATGGTGAAGTTGGATTTTAAATTGTAATTCTGAAAATGCCACATTTGGAAAGTTGTTATTATTTTTCTTTACCCGTCAAGTGCCTTCTGCCTGTCTCTCAATACCTTTGGGTGGGTGACAGTTGAGTTATTGTGCATTCCCTCCAGCTACACACAAAGGGATCTTAGGTGTGAGTGGCCATCTGCATGTTGATGTGCCATCCTATACAAGATGGGGAGGAGGAGCTGACAATTATACCTGAATGGGCTTTGTCCTGATCCCACACAAAAGGCTGCATAAACCCCTATATTGAATCTGGAGATAGGACAGGAAGGGCAGGGACTCTGTACACTTCAAAGGCCACTCTTTGAAGTCTCCTCCACTTCAAAGGCACCACTGAGTATAAGAAATGGACTTCTGACTCCACCAAATCAGTACACTTGTGGACCTAAGGATATTCTCCCAGGGAGAAGGACTGCTGTGCTGCTGACAGAACTGTCACTCTGATGGATTCTGCTGGACTTTGCTGGACTCCTGCTATGATGTGCTTGCCCTGCTGCTGTCCTCCTTGCCTGGAAGTGAGAAGGACCGGACCTGCATCTCTACATCTCCGCAACAAAAGTGACCCAAAGGTCTTGCTGGCTTGCCTCCTGTTCTGAAGTCTCTGGTACCTCAAATACTTCACTTCATCATGCAACAGCACCTGGACTTTGCCTGCTTCAAGTCTTGCCCTGCCAAGTGGCGCCAATCTAGTCCTGGGCCCTTGGAAGTGGATATAAAGCGCTGCAACTGTAAAATCCATGCATTGCATCGATGCAACAGTTGGAACTGGTGCATCTTCCCTCTACACAGAAGCATTGCCGTTGCCGCTGAGGATAAAAACATAACATCCCTGGCTGCGAGGCTTGGTGTCAACGCATCGCCTACATGGCTAGCGAACTGCCTACAATGCATCTCGGAATGCATTGCTTTGAACTGGCGCATTGCCTACATACAGCGGGATCGACCTCGATGCATCGCCTCCTCTTTTCCATGCATCGGGCTCCATCAACAGCATAACAAGGCACTTTTTCAGCAGGACAAGCTTAGCACCCTGTATCTGACCCGCGCTCCATCGTGATTTGCCTGACTTTTCAGATTTCACCCGGCCTAGCGTGACCAAATAGCCAGTGGTTGCCGCTTTCTGCTTTTAAATACTATGGGCAAGATTTACAAGGCCCTAGTGCCTCCTTGCACTACGTTAGCATCATTTTTGTACGCTAATGTGACTCATGGAAGAATTTTTTGCTCTGCCATATTTACAAAGTGGCGCAATGCATGCATTGCACCATTTTGAAACCCCTTTCACCACATTATGCCTGTGTCAGGCATAATGTATGCAAGGGGGCGTTCCAGTATTAGAAGGCCCGCAAAAATGGCGCAGTGAAATCTACAAGATTTCACTGTGTCATTTTTGGCATCATTTTTGATGCCTGCTCAAAGCAGGTGTTAAAGTAACGCACCCTTTGTAAACAATGGATCTCCTTGCTCTTTGCTGCACCAGCGTAAACATTTTTGATGCTAGTGCCGCAAAGCGCCACAATAGCATCAAAAAATGTTATGCTACTGTCCTAACATGTACAGCGGTGCGCCGTATCATAAATACAGTGCACACATTGTGTCGTTATGTGCAGCAGGGCGACGCAAAAAAGCTGGTGCATCAGCACTGATGAGCCAGTTTCTTGTAAATATTCACCTATATTTGCAAATATTCTTTTTAAATTCATATCTCGACTTCCTCTCATGGAATGTTTGTCATTTTGGTCTTGTTTTGTCATTTAATTAAGTTCTATTTTTCTAAAATGGTGAGGATTATTTTTCTGTGGTGTTTTCACTGTTTTACTGTTTTAAGTGTGGCGCAAATACTTTAACCATTACCTCCTATATTAAGCTTGCTTGCTTTGTGCCAAGCTAACAGAGGTTTAGCACAGGTTAATTTATGGTGAGTAACTCCTTACACTGACTAGGGATGTGGTCTCTACTTAGACAAGGTGAAGAAGCCTGCCAACTAAAGACCCAGAAGCATATATATAAGTGGGGTGCATCATGTTTGCACCACGCAACGTGGTACATGTGTGACACAAACCACTTTTTCAGATTTTTGTAGCCATACAAAGTCCCCTTGCATGACTTTGAGTGGCTCCAAAAATCTGGAGTAATGGAATGCAGCTCAGCTTGCTGTGTTGCATTACTCTGCCCTGGGAAGGCTTTCCATGGGTGTCGCTTAGGTGTTCCCATGCAACGGCCATTTCTTTAATGCATTCCCAGATCTTGTAAACCTAGGAGTGCATCAAATAAATTTGCCTCCCCCGAAGAGGGGTAACAAGGAGAAACATCCTTATTTCTCCTTGTTACTTCCTCTTTCTATGTGTGCTGCATTCTGCCGCACAAATAGATAGACGAATATGCCTCTCAGCATTGTTTTTGTGCAGCAGTCCATGGTGTAAGGGTGCCTGCATTGGCGCTAGGCAGCCCATTGTGCACCAGTGCAGGGGGAAGAGTCAGGAATGTGCAGTATACCTTAAATGTGGGGCATTCCTATGGCGCAATCCTGCCCTTTCCCAGTGATGCAGTACTGCACAGGAAGGTGACTTGCTGCACTGCACCACTTTCTAATAGCTATATCCCCCAAATTCTAACAGATCCCTGTAAAAAAATACCTCTCGAGGACGGGGCCAGCCAACATGGCTGACCGGTCGTGAAACCCGGAGGCTCTGAGACCACCCATGATTGCAGACCCCTTTACCAGGTGTCTGGGGAGAGCCTTTAGCTGGTGAAGCTCCCCGGACGATGCCGTGAGTCCGGGGGAGCCAATGAAGTGTGCCAGGGAGGCTTTGCAGCAATCTACACCGCGCCAGCGCGGACAGTGAATCTCCCGGGAGCCGGACGCAGGCGGGAGCCCGGAGACCCGTACATCAAGGGGGAGCTCCTGAGTGAGGTGAGGGGGTGCCCCCCCGGTCTGGGAGAGAGGAGGTGGCAGCGGCGATCCGGCAGAGGGGGCAGGAGGGCCCCATTGCTATTTCTGGGCATCCGTGCATGTGGGGAGGGTCACGGCCGCTCCTGCAATGCCGAGTGCATTGGGCGGCCCCAGCGAGGAGCGTAGGCCAGGGACCGCAGAGTAGGGCTTTCTGGCTTGTTGTGCACCCCCCCCCACCTTGAGGGCTGTTTTTTCCTTTTTGGGGGCCTGCCTGACCTGGTTGTTTGACCTCAAAATGGCGCCCAGTGCCAGGCCTCGTGGAGCTTCCCTGGGGAGGCTTTACAGAGAGCCAATGTAGGAGGGTTGCCTCTCCTTTCCCTACATAGGGATCTGTTCTTTTGTGTCCACAAGCATTTTTATTGTGGGAATCATGTCCCAGTGAGCAGCAGCTGGGGGCCAGCAGCAGCAGTGGCACTTATTGTGAAAAGAAGAGCACCACGGCGAGTGAGGTCTGAGAGGCGCTTATGCCACGGAGGAAGCTACAATTTAATAGGGTCTCTGATTAATTTACACCTGTCGGATCCGAGGTGCCCGAGACGCAGCGGTCAGGCAGCGTGGCACTCACCAAGGAGGAACTTCTGATCTCCCTCCACACCTTTAAGGCAGAACTGCGAGAGGAACTCATGGCAGATTTGAAGTCGGCGCTGGAGGCACTTCAATCCGACGTTACAAGTCACATGGCCTCTCTTCAAGTGGACGTGGATTCAGTGGGGACCCGCATTTTAGACCTTGAAACTCATGTCCAAGAGATAAAATAAGTCCTTTGGAGAAGCAGGTCTCGCAGCTCAAATCGCAACTCCAACTATCAATACTTAAATTTGAGGACTTGAAAAACCATTCTCGAAGAGACAACATTAGAGTGCGAGGGCTGGAGGAGGGCAGTGAGGGTCCAGATCGGGAGGCGTTTGTGGTGGGTCTCTTCTCACATCTCTTGGGCGATGACCATCCAGAAGTACAGATTGAAAGGGTGCTTAGGGGGGAGTCGCCTTGCCACCGAGAAAAGGAGACCCCAGCAATATTTTGGTGAAATTGTGCTCATTCAAGGTTAAAGAGCTAATACTCCAGAAGACAAGGTGACAAGACGTGGTGTCCTTTCAAGGTGCACACTGTGCGCTGCTCCAGGACATTGCCCCAGCTACACTAAAAAGTGCCAAATATTCAGTCCAGATGGACATTTCCATTTGCCATTGCTTTTGAACTTAACAACGAGCCGTACCACTTTGTGGAGTGTGGGAAGGCGGCTGCACTGGGCCTGCCGGAGATGAGTATGGACAATGGTCTTGCGGGACAAGGGGTGATGCGGCGTCGGGAGGAGTCTGTCGTATCTCCCGTTGGTAACCGTTGGAGGTTGCCGCCGAGGGGGAGGAAAGCCCTCAAGGAGTAGTATGTGAACTTGTCACCACCAGCTGGGCAAACCCCTGGGGTGTGGAGAAGGAGGTTTTTGAGAGGGGCTATGTGGGTTTCCTCTTCCCAAGGGAGAGTGTGGAGGCTCTGGACAGACCAGCGGGGTGCTGGTGGTTTGAACACTTCCAGGGGCAGCTCTCTAATCATCCCTCCAGGAGCAGCAAAGGAAGTCTCTACACCAGACACTATGTCCCTCATGACAACCCTGGCGGTCGGTGTTAAAGTAACGTTAATACCACCAACAGGCCGGCTGTAAAAAAATGTGATTTTGTTCCTAGCGGTAACCGCCATCAAAGACTGCCACTTTAACACACTGACCGCCAGGGTGGTAACGGCCACTGTGCTGGAGTCTTCGGTTTCCAGCCCGGCAGCTGTCACAATCCCACCCTTGGGATTATGACCCGGTCTACCGCCATGGTTTTCGTGTTAAACTTACCACCACGAAAATCATGTCGGTAGGCACTATCAGTGCCAGGAAATCCCTTACCTGGCACTGATAGGGGTCTCCCCCAGGCCCCACCCCCTCCCCAGAGTCCTCCCCCACCCTCCCCCTCCTTCTGCCCCCACACATATACACACCTGCATGCGCACTCATATACACATATACACACATGGATACCCACCACCACCCACGCATACACACATACATATCAACACACCGCAACACACACCAACATACTTTGTCACACACATGCATTCACAACACACAACACTCACAATCACTTATTCATGCACGCATCCAACGCGACTCACACCCGCATGCGGGCATTCCAAAACATACACACAACACCCCCCACCCCTTTCTCCTGTCGGAGAACCTGACTTATCTGCTTGCAGGGGGTCCTCTGGCTGGAGACACTCCGCGGCGCTGCTGTCAGCAGCAGTGTCCGCCAGCAAAACACTGCCAGGCCGTATCACTGGTCATGATACAGTCGACGATGTTTTGCTGGCATGGTGGTGCTGCTGTCAGCAGCGCTGCCTTACCACCGTCTGCCACCATGGCCATCGGCGGTGTTCCGCCAGCATTCTGGCAGTATACCATCGGCGGCCATGATACGCGTAGACGGCTGGTAACCACAGCGGTGGTATGTTGGCGGCCGTCGCCGTGGCGGTAGACGTGTAGTTACTGCCAATGTTGTAATGAGGGCCTATATGTGCTTCTGTTAGGGGTCTGTTGGGGGTGGAGGCGGATGAATACTCCCTCCAGATCATGAGGACTACACTGAGTTTCTTGTTTCAATATCGGAGTCTTATGGTTGCTATAATGTTATTTTTTGTGTTGTCATTCTTGACGTTTGATTATTGTTTGTTGTCCTTATTTCCTGTGGGTGGACAGTTTGGGGGATGCGGAGGACAGGGGGGCATGGGATGGAGGGGGAGTACTGGGATTCCAGGGCGACACATTTGGTCAGAAGTAATCATGGGTGAACGTTTATTAGACGCCTTAGACCACTTACTAGTGTCTTTGCAAAATCCGTTAAGATGGCATTTCACAGATTGGGGCTTCTTGACACTTGGCGTACGTTTCACCCCACGGTAAAAAACTATATATAATTTTTACTCTCACAGCTCCTATTCTAGGATCCATTATATTTTCATATGCAAGCCCCTTTGACAGCTCCTCCGAACGGTTATTATCCATCCGATAATCATATCAGATCACGCGCCAGTTGAGGAGGGTTTTGGAGTAGAACCTCCCGAAACCACAGAGGGGGCGCTGGTATTTTCCTCACGTGTTAACAAGAGACCCAGCGACTCGAGACGCGCTGAGGAGAGCTATTAGGCAGTTGTTTAAGAGTAATCAACCTGGGTACACCTCTCTCCCTACTATCTGGGACGTGTTCAAAGCTGTCATCCGGGGCACGTGCATCTTTTTAGCGACCTCACTTTATTGGTTGAAAGCTGAAGAGAGACTAGGTTTGGAGAATGCATTGCAGGAGGCTGAACGGGCTCCCAAGCTCTCCCCTACTTGGCAGAATCAGAGGAAGGTAACCTTCATAAAAGGCAAACTGCAGTCTATCTACATGAATAGGGCAGAGGTGGCATTGTTATGGCTCAAGAGGTCTTATTATGACGGTGGGAACAAAATTGTCTCTCTCTTGGCCAGGCAATTGCGGGTTAAGTAATCTAAGGGCTATATTGCGCAAGTGCGGGATGAATCTGGGGAGCACCATTCAGAAGAGGAGAAAGCGCTTGTGTACCTCAGATAACCCGAGTGCTACCGTCCAGGTGAATTATTTACGCCACATTCAGCTTCCGCAGGTCTTCCAGGATATCAATGAGTTTTTAGAGGCCTCATTCACCTTAGATGAAGTAAGGGAGGCCATCAACTCCCTCCCTCTACACAAAGCCCCGGGTCCTGATGGCTTCACTGCACATATCTACAGGACTTTTGGGGCCGAGCTCGTCCCACACTTAGCTGCACTGTTCAATTTCATAAGATCTGAGAACACACTCTCTCCTACTATGGGGAAAGCCCTGATCTCACGTATTCCTAAGGAGGGGAAGGATCCTCTGCTTTGTGCTTCAAATAGGCCCATTGCCCTGCTCAATCTCTACAGAAAACTGGACACCAAAATACTGGCACGGCGACTTGAAGGAGTGTTGCCGGATTTGGCCCATCAGGATCAATCCGGTTTTATAAAGGGTCAGCAAACACATTATAACATTAGAAGGGTCATCCACCTGATGGAAAAGGTGGCGAAGAAGCAGGTCCCGGCTATGCTGTTAGCACTGGATGCTGAGAAAGCTTTTGACCGGCGGGTGGAATGGTCCTTTTTGGTGGTGACTCTCTGGTGCTTTGGGTTTGGGGAGCAGTTTATAGCGATGGGGATGAGCAACTACTCGGGCCCTAGGTCTCGGATATGTGTAATTGGGGTGATATCGGATTTTTTTGACTTGTCCAGGGAAACCAGAAATGGATTGCCTCTTTCCCCGCTGCTTTTTGCACTTAGCGTTGAGCCACTAGCGGCCTGGATAAGGGCAGATCCGTATTTTTATGGCATTCAATTTGGCTCCGATCAACATAGGATTTCATTATTTGCCAACGATATTCTGCTTTTCGTCACTTAACCATGTGTAACCCTTTGGGTTATTCTGGAGGAGTTGAGTCTCTTTGAACAGGTAGCAGGCTTCAAAGTGAATAAGGGGAAAATCCTATATCCTCAATTTAACGGTCCCTTCCACAGAGATGAGTGCGTTGGCTTCCACTTCTCCATTCATCTGAGCCAAGAATTAAATTTTGTTCTTGGGAGTGCGGCTCACCCTAGGGTGACTGACCTATTTAAGGCAAATTTTCCGCCCCTCCTTAGGACATTGCAAGTTGATTTTAAGAGATGGTCAATACTCTGGCACTCTTGGTTAGGCCGCATTAACACTATTAAGATGATGGTTCTCCTGCAGTTGTTATATTTGTTTCAAAGCCTGCCCATTGACATTCCTCCAGACTTTTTCACTGAGCTTCATAGGTTGTTTACTCAGTTTATTTGGCAGAACGCAAGAGCCTGGCTTTCCAACAGATTGCTTACGAGCCCCAGGGACAGGGGCAGGTTAGCCCTCCCGGAGCCTCTTCTATACTATAGAGCGGCACAGCTCTGGGTTATTGTGGAGTGGTCCCTTTGAGAATCAGACAAGCTGTGGTTGCACATGGACAGGGCAAGGACGGGGCAGACATTGTGGGATGTCCTGTGGAAACCTCGGGGTGACCGCCCAAAAAATGCTTACCTTAGTACTCCCACTGCTACTACTCTCAAGGTGTGGGACATGGTGACAAGCACCCTCAGACTTATGACCTTCCCCTCACCCCATACCCCAATCAATTATAACATGGCCTTCCCCCAGGAGCTACACCAGGACCCTTTGATAAGTGGAGAGAGGGGTGTTGTCTGGCAATCACTGATCTTTTTCATGAGGACCAGGTACGCACATTCGAGAATTGTTGTAGGGATTTCCATACACACATTTATGAGCACTTTATTTATAATAAATTACACCATTAGGTTACTCAACCTCATATTAGAGCAGCGGCCGTTAGGGAGCTTCTTCCTATAGAGAGATTTGTTCAGCGGGGGGCGATGGCAAATGGTAGTATTTTGCACACTATACAGATTATTGATATCAGCAAAATGCACCTACACTCCTTGTCATTTGGCGTTTTGGGAGCGGACGTTGGAATCTCCGGTGGAGGAGGGTCTGTTGTCCCGTCTGTTTCATGATATAGTCAAATATAACCACTCCATGGGCACTAGAGAAGCTCATTATAAACTTCTCTACAACTGGTATCTCTACCCGGAGAAGCTTAAAAAACTCTTTCCCCGGGTCTCTAAGAGGTGCTGGCGGGATGTGGGATGTTGGGAGATTTTAGGCATATCTGGTGGGACTGTCCCATTATACGCCCATACTGGAATTAAATTTTGTCACATCTATGAGATTCTGGGCTACCCTATTCTGAAATCACGGCACATATTCTATTGGGCCTGCACGCTCCCGAATTGCAACATCAGACACAGGGTGATTGTTCCATACTTTGGCTGGCATTGGGTGCAGCAAAGACGGTTCTAGCGTTATACTGGAAGAAAAACGAACCACCCCAATGGCGCTGTGGTACGCCAGAATGTTGTGCAGGCTCGCTATGGAGCGCTTAGCTGATCAACTGGATAATTCTAGAAGGAGCTTTGACTATATTTGGGACCCCCTGGTGTTGTTCCTTTCTAGGTTTATACTGCTTACTGCCTGTAGCCCGTGCCTTAGGGTTTTACACCTTTTACAGGCATAAGGCACAGTCCATGTGGGGGACACCGGGAAGGGAAAGGGGGGGTCACATCTTGGGAGCAGATGAGCCCCTTGTCTTCTCGCGCTCCAGGCTCCGACTGTATATAATACATTGTAGGAAATGGGACATAGAGTTTTGTTGTTAATAATATGGTTTTGTGTTTCTTTTTTTCTTCTTTCTATTGTTAAATTTTCTTCCTGTTCCCCTTTTCTTTGGAAGTGTACATTCAGAAGTTAGCACAGTGGTGCATACTCCGGGGGGGATTTTTAGAGCTATGTTTGACTGGTAACTCAGCCTCTGTTAAATATGGATATGCTTGCCCTTATAGAGAGGAGGGCTTAACGCATTTGGCATTTTGCCGAAGTATATGTGTGGTCTGAATTGTCTCTTTCACTGTTTCTTAAATGATGAATATCAATAAAAAGAGTTTCAGAAAAAAAAAATACTTCTCAATGCATTGATATAATCTGATGTCTTTTAGTGAAAAGGTTATACATGTTATTGACATATACTTTTTGAATTTTGAAGACACTTTATCATATTTTTTATATTAGTACAGAATCTAGTAAACAGCTGCTGTGTTAATTTGTTGACCTTCGGTCGGGGGTTGAAGAGGTGAGTGGCTCATGCAAAGGTCTGTAAGATCACATGTGGCCGCAAGGCCGTACTTTGAATATCACTGCTCTAGAGCATGTCAACACTATCCATCAATAGCCAATGGCAAAGCAAATAGGTCTGCCTTAAATGTACCAAAGCATGCAGATGTAGGCATAAACATTTGCTGCTTGCATGTGTTACCATAATACAGTTAGACCTATTCGCTTCTCCAGTGCTGTGTATTTTTTATTTAAATGTGTGTTTTATATAGTACGAAAAGTACAGTAATCGAAATATAAACAGTGCAGTAACTGACTTCAGAGGTCTGCTATTTATGGACTTCACAAAGAGTGCCTTTGGCTCTGCTGAAGACAGTGACATTTTCGTTCAGTGTAAAAATGATCCTGCCCCAAGAAACATGCATGGATTTTCTTTCCCTTTGGTGTAGGGTCTCTAAGTAAAGATACCTTCTAAATCTAGTTTAAATGTACAGTAAGTACTATGTAATCAATGCTTTGGTATGTGTAAGTGAAAGGATGGGCAGGATTTATTAAAATCCTCTCAATTTTATTCAATAAAATGGACAGATAGTAAATGGAAAATACTATAGAAAGAATGCAAGCACATTATTGTGAGATAAAATGTATACGTGTTCTCCAAATATAATTTGACACAATAAATGTAAATACATATTTTTCTGTATTTAACCCCTTCGCTGCTAGGCCTTTTCCACCTCCTGTGCCAGGCCTTTTTTTGGGGTATTTGGGGCAGTTTGCGCTTAGGCCCTCATAACTTTTTGTCCACATAAGCTAGCCAAGCAAAATGTGCGTCCTTTTTTTCCAACATCCTAAGGATTCTAGAGGTACCCAGACTTTGTGGGTTCCCCTGAAGGAGGCCAAGAAATTAGCCAAAATAAAGTGAAAATTTCGTTTTTTTTTAAAAAAATGGTATAAAGTGGCTGAAGAAGAAGGCTTGTGGTTTTTTCCCTGAAAATGTCATCAACAAAGGGTTTGCGGTGCTAAAATCACCAGCTTCCCAGCTTTCAGGAACAAACAGACTTGAATCAGAAAACCCAATTTTTTAACACAAATTTGGCATTTTACTGGGACATATCCCATTTTTATGATTTTTTGTGCTTTCAGCCTCCTTCCAGTCAGTGACAGAAATGGGCGTGAAACCAATGCTGGATCCCAGAAACCTAAACATTTCTAAAAAGTAGACAAAGTTCTAAATTTAGCAAGGGGTAATTTGTGTAGATCCTACAAGGGTTTCCTACAGAAAATTACAACTGAAAAAAAAAATGTTGAAATTGAGGTGAAAAAAACAGCATTCTTTCTCTACGTTTTACTCTGTAACTTTTTCCTGCAATGTCAGATTTTTTAAAGCAATATACCATTACATCTGCTGGACTCTTCTGGTTGCAGGGATATATAGGGCTTGTAGGTTCATCAAGAACCCTAGGTACCCAGGGCCAATAAATGAGCGGCACCCTGCAGTGGGTTTTTATTCTATACCGGTTATACGGCAATTCATTTGCTGAAAAATATATAGAGTGAAAAATAGCTATCAAGAAAACCTTTGTATTTCCAAAATGGGCACAAAATAAGGTGTTGAGGAGCAGTGGTTATTTGCACATCTCTGAATTCCGGGGTGACCATACTAGCATGTGAATTACAGGGCATTTCTCAAATAGACGTCTTTTTTACACACTCTCTTATATTTGGAAGGAAACAATGTAGAGAAAGACAAGGGGCAATAACACTTTTTTTGCTATTCTATAATCCCCCAAGTCTCCAGATAAAAATGATACCTCACTTGTGTGGGTAGGCCTAGCGCCCACGATAGCAAATGCCCCAAAACACAACGTGGACACATCACAATTTTTGACAGAAAACAGAGGTGTTTTCTGCAAAGTGCCTACCTGTAGGTTTTGGCCTCTCGCTCCGCCGGCACCTACGGAAACCTACCAAACCTGTGCATTTTTGTCAACTAGAGACCTTGGGGAATCCAAGAAGGGGTGACTTGTGGGGCTCTGCCCAGGTTCTGTTACCCAGAATCCTTTGCAAACCTCAAAATTTGGCTAAAAAAAACACATTTTCCTCAGATTTCGGTGACAGAAAGTTCTGGAATCTGAGAGAAGCCACAAATTTCCTTCCACCCAGCATTTCCCCAAGTCTCCCGATAAAAATGATATCTCACTTGTGTGGGTAGGCCTAGCGCCCGTGACAGGAAATGCCCCAAAACACAACGAGGACACATCACAATTTTTGACAGAAAACAGAGGTGTTTTTTGCAAAGTGCCTACCTGTAGATTTTGGCCGCTAGCTCAGCCGGCACCCAGGGAAACCAAACAAACCTGTGCATTTTTAAAAACTAGAGACCTAGGGGAATCCAAGATGGGGTGACTTGTGGGGCTCTGACCAGGTTCTGTTACCCAGAATCCTTTGCAAACCTCAAAATGTGGCTAAATAAACACATTTTCTCACATTTCGGTGACAGAAAGTTCTGGAATATGAGAGGACCCACAAATTTCCTTCCACCCAGTGTTCCCCCAAGTCTCCCGATAAAAATGATACCTCACTTGTGTGGGTAGGCCTAGCGCCCGCAACAGGAAATGCCCCAAAACACAACGTGGACACATCACAATTTTTGACAGAAAACAGAGGTGTTTTTTGCAAAGTGCCTACCTGTAGATTTTGGCCGCTAGTTCAGCCGGCACCTAGGGAAACCTACCAAACCTGTGCATTTTTTAAAACTAGAGACCTAGGGGAATCCAAGATGGGGTGACTTGTGGGGCTCTGACCAGGTTCTGTTACCCAGAATCCTTTGCAAACCTCAAAATGTGGCTAAATAAACACATTTTCTCACATTTCGGTGACAGAAAGTTCTGGAATATGAGAGGACCCACAAATTTCCTTCCACCCAGTGTTCCCCCAAGTCTCCCGATAAAAATGATACCTCACTTGTGTGTGTAGGCCTAGCGCCCGAGACAGGAAATGCCCCAAAACACAACGTGGACACATCACAATTTTTGACAGAAAACAGAGGTGTTTTTTGCAAAGTGCCTACCTGTAGATTTTGGCCTCTAGCTCAGCCGGCACCTAGGGAAACCTACCAAACTTGTGCATTTTTGAAAACTAGAGACCTAGGGGAATCCAAGATGGGGTGACCTGTGGGGCTCTGACCAGGTTCTCTTACCCAGAATCCTTTGCAAACCTCAAAATTTGACTAAAAAACAAGTTTTCCTCACATTTTGGTGACAGAAAGTTCTGGAATCTGAGAGGAGCCACAAATTTCCTTCCACCCAGCGTTCCCCCAAGTCTCCCGATAAAAATGGTACCTCACTTGTGTGGATAGGCCACGAAAGGAAATGGCCCAAAACACAACGTGGACACATCAAATTTTTTCACAGAAAACAGAGGTGTTTTTTGCAAAGTGCCTACCTATGGAATTTGGCCTCTGGCTCAGCCGGCCCCAGGGGGGGCAAAAATGGCCTAAAATAAATTTGCCCCCCCAATCCCAAACCTGAACCCCCCCTCCTCCCCCCCCCAACCCCCCCCCCCCCCGGGAGCAACCCTTGCCTACGGAGTTGTAGGGTCGCAGGGTCCCAGAGACACAGGCAAAAACAAACTGACACAAAAGTAAAAATGGGGGTAACATGCCAGGCAAGATGGTACTTTCCTACGCAACAACCCCCAAACGGGGGACAATAAGGCTAAACTTGCCCAGATGAGTCTTCATTGTCTAAGTGGAAATATCTGGAAAGTCTATCTGCATTGGAGTGGGTACTCCAGGTCTATGTTCCACTGTATAGTCCATTCCCTGTAGGGAGATGGACCACCTCAACAATTTATGGTTTTCATCTTTCATTTGTTTTAGCCAAAATATAGGTTTGTGGTTTGTCTGAACAATAAAGTGAGTACCAAATAGGTATGGTCTCAACTTTTTCAGTGCCCAGACCACAGGAAAGGCCTCCCTCTCTATGGCAGACCAACGCTTTTCTCTAGGGGTCAACCTCCTGCTGATGAAAGCAACAGGTTGATCCTGGCCCTCCGTATTAAGCTGTGATAGCACTGCCCCATACCCCAAATTAGAAGAATCAGTCTGGACTACGAATTTGTTGGAGTAGCAAGGGCTTTTTAGGACAGGTACAGAGCACATGGCCTGTCTGAGCTAATCAAAAGCTTTTTGACAACTAGCTGTCCAGAATACCTTTTTAGGCATCTTGTTACTAGTGAGGTCATTAAGAAGAGCTGCTATCAAGCCATAATTCTTACTGAACCTCCTATAGTACCCTGTGAGGCATAAAAAGGCTCTCACGTGGGTTTGAGGTGTAGGGGGAGCCCATTCCATAATGGTCTGGATCTTCCCCTGCAGTGGTGTAATCTGTTCTCCACCAACAAGGTGGCCCAGATAAACCACTTTCCCCTGCCCTATCTGGCACTTTGAAGCCTTAATAGTGAGGCCTACCTTTTGCAGGGCCTCCAAAACATTCCATAGGTGGACCAGGTGATCATCCCAGGTGGAGCTAAAGAAAGCTATATCATCTAGATATGCTGCACTTAAAGCTTCCAACCCTTGCAAGACTGTGTTTACCAACCTTTGAAAAGTGGCAGGTGCATTCTTCAGACCAAAGGGCATCACAGTGAATTGATTGTGCCCTACAATGGTTGAAAATGCAGTTTTGGGTTTTGCATCTTCTGATAATTTCATCTGCCAATACCCTGCAGTTAAATCAAAGGTGCTTAGATACTTGGCAGAAGCCAGTGTACCTATCAACTCATCTGCCCTGGGTATAGGGTGAGAATCTGTCTTGGTTACTTGGTTGAGCCCTCTATAGTCAAGACAAAACCTCATCTCTCTTTTACCATCCTTGATGTGAGGTTTTGGGACAAGCAACACTGGACTAGCCCATGGGCTTTTTTGAAGGCTCAATCACTCGTAAGTCTAACATTTTCTGTACCTCTAGTTTTATGCAGTCCCTGACATGGCCAGGCTGCCTATAAATCTTACTTTTGACAGGTAAACTGTCTCCGGTATTGATTGTATGCTCACACCAAGTAGTGGTACCTGGTATCAGTGAGAAGAGTTCAGAAAACTGACTTAGGAGAATAACACAGCTGTCCTTCTGCTCAACAGCAAGTACTACTCCCTCCACTAAGACATCAGCTTCAGTGGTGGGGAAGAGATGAGGGAGAGGGTCACTCTCTTCTTCCTATCCCTCATCAGTTGCCATGAGCAGGGTGAGATCAGCCCTGTCATAGTAAGGTTTTAGGCGGTTGACATGGAGTACCCTAAGGGGACTCCTGGCAGTGCCCAGGTCTACCAAGTAGGTAACTTTACCCTTTTTCTCAACAATGAGATGGGGTCCACTCCATTTGTCATGGAGTCCCCTTGGGGCAACAGGCACCAATACCCACACCTTCTGTCCTGGGTGGTACTGGGTCAGGACAGCCTTCTGGTCATGCCATTGCTTTTGCAGCTCCTGACTGGCCTGAAGGTTTTTACTGGCCTTTTTCATGTACTCAGCCATTCTTGATCTTAGGCCAAGTACATAGTCCACAATGTCCTGTTTAGGAGCTCTTAAAGGTTGTTCCCAACCCTCCTTAACAAGAGCAAGGCAACCTCTCACAGGGTGCCCAAATATGAGTTCAAAGGGGAAAAGCCCACTCCTTTTTGGGGTACCTCCCTGTAAGCAAAAAGGAGACAAGGTAACAGGACATCCCATCTCCTTCTGAGTTTTTCAGGGATTCCCATTATCATACCTTTGAGAGTTTTATTAAACCTCTCAACCATACCATTTGTTTGTGGATGATAAGGAGTAGTGAACTTGTATGTTACACCACACTCCTTCCACATTGCTTTGAGGTATGCAGACATGAAGTTACTACCTTTGTCTGATACCACTTCCTTAGGGAAGCCTACTCTGGAATAGATTCCCAGGAGGGCCTTTGCCACTGCAGGAGCTGTAGTGGTCCTTAAGGTGATTGCTTCAGGGTACCTAGTGGCATGGTCCACTACCACAAGGATAAACCTGTTGCCTGACGCTGTTGGAGGGTGAAAGGGGCCAACTATGTCAACCCCTACCTGTTCAAAGGGCACCCCAACCACAGGAAGTGGAATAAAGGGGCCTTTGGTGTGCCACCAGTCTTGCCTCTGGCTTGGCAGGTCACATAAGAGCGACAAATCTCTTTGGTGTTCTCTGACATATGAGGTCAGTGAAACAGGGGAACAAGCCTGTCCCAAGTTTTACTCTGGCCCAAATGCCCAGCCAAAGGAATGTCATGTGCCAAGGTAAGAAGAAACTCCCTGTACTGCAGAGGAATGACCAATCTCCTGACAGCTCCAGGTTTAGGGTTCCTTGACTCAGTATACCGGAGGTTGTCTTCCCAATACACCTTATGGCTATCACTGATATCCCCATTCTGCTGTTTGACAGCTTGCTGTCTTAAATGCTCTAGTGTGGGACAGGTCTGCTGTGCCACACTCAGCTCTTCCCTAGCAGGCCCCCCTGCACCCAAAAGCTCAGCAGTGTCTGCTGCCAGCTCCTCTGGTGTAGGTTCTGCACAGGGAGAGGATTCCTCTTCCTCAAAAGGGGAATCTTCTGGTGAGGGAGGGATAGTGGGCAAGGAATTACCCTTACTACCCCTAGCTTTTGGGAACACTTGGTCCATTGTTTCAGGATCCAAGTTTCCCTGTCCTTTTTGCTTTTTGGCTTGAGCCCTAGTCAAAGCAAACATATGCCCAGGAATGCCCAGCCTTGCTCCTTGATCCTCCAATTCCACTTCAGCCCAAGCTGATGTCTCCAATTCATTATCTAGTAAGCAATCTATAGGTAATTCAGTGGCTACCACAACTTTCTTTGGACCAGTAACCTCCCCCCCCCCAGTTGAGATTCACAACAGCCAAGGGGTAGCTAAGTGTGTTATTGTGAGCCTCAGTCACTTGGTACTGCTGACCAAGTTGGTGTTGATCAGGGTGAACCAGTTTCTCTATAACCATAGTTACACTGGCTCCTGTGTCCCTGTAGGCCTCAACCTCAACACCATTGATTAGGGTAAGTTGCTTGTATGTACCCATATTAAGGGGATAAGCAACCAAAGTGGCAAAGTCAATGCCACCACCAGAGACTAAAACAGCCTCCGTGGTCTCCCTAACAAGACCAACCCCAACTACACTGCCAATGGTGAGCCCAGCTACACCCTTGGATTGGCTACTTGTAGTAGACTTCTCACCACCACTGCTATTGCAAGGAATACTAGAGGTTGCAGTTGGGGTTGTGGTAGTGGGAGCCTTGGTGTTTTTCTTTGGACAAGTGTCATCACTTGCCCAATGGCCTTTTTAGTTTACATAAATAACACCATGGCCTTTGCTGATTCTGAGAAGAGGATTTGGACACACCACCCCCCAGAGGATTTTTGTGGGTCTGATGAAGACTCAGAATGTTTTTATCTCTGGCCCCACCCTTGTCAGAAGACTTACCATCCTTCTTCTTGCCATCCTTGTCAACCCCTGTATGAACATTTCTGTTCACTCTTGTTCTGACCCATTTGTCTGCCTTCTTTCCCAATTCTTGGGGAGAGTTCAGATCTGAGTCTACCAAGTACTGGTGGAACAAATCAGACACACAATTGTTCAAAATATGCTCTCTCAGGATTAGATTGTACAGGCTTTCATAGTCAGTCACCTTACTGCCATGTAACCAACCCTCCAAGGCCTTCACTTAACAGTCTACAAAGTCTGTCCAGTCTTGAGAGGACTCTTTTCTGGTGTATCTGAACTTAATCCTGTATTGTTCAGTGGTTAGGCCAAATCTATCCAAGAGTGCATCCTTCAAAACTTTGTAGTTATTAGCATCACTTTCTCTAACAGTAAGGAGCCTATCCCTACCCTTACCAGTGAAAGATAGCCACAAGATAGCAGCCCACTGCCTTTGAGGGACCAACTGTACCATACAGGCCCTATCAAGTACTGCAAACCACTTGTTAATGTCATCCCCCTCTTTGTAAGGGGGGGGCTATCTTATGCAGGTTTCTTGTATTTTGCTCTCTAACAAGATTGCTATCAAAAACTCTGCTGCTGCCACAATGGGGAGCTTCAGCACAGCCTGGCCTCTTCCAACCTCAGCTTTCTGAGTTCCCTTTCCATTAAGTTATCCTCAGGGAGGGAGGCTTGTGAATTGTGAGACACAGAAGAAAGATTGGAATTGGCAGAGTTGGACCTGTCCCTAACTGGCTGGACTCTAGTAACCTGGCCTTTAGGAGTGAAAGGTGCCCTACTAGTGTGTGATCTCCTGCCACTACCACTGTCACTAGATGGCCTGTTATCCCCAGGGGACTCCTCTGAGTCTTGCTGGGTACCCCCTCCTATACCTCCTGATCCTGGGATGGGCCTGTCTGGTTCCGGTCACTTTCTAGAAGAAGACTAAGGATAAGATCTTTTGTGGGATTCTTACCAATTCTTAAAACCCTTTCAATGCAGAGACCCCTCATACTTTTAAAGTTTAAACTACCATATTTTCCCTGGACAACTGTGGGAGTGAGTTCTACTGCAGATATAATTGTTAGAAGGAGTTTAAGGTAGAGGGAAAAAAGTTTAGGAACTTCTAGCGAAAAGAGAAAAACTTTTAAAAAATGTTCAAAACTTTTGAAAATGTTTCTAAAACTTTTTAGAAAGTTTAAAGAAGGAAAGTTACACTGTTTAGGTTAACTGTGTATATTCTGAAGCATTTGGTATATGTTTGTCTTATGAAAAGCACCAATGACAAAGTGGTAAAACAGTTACAAGTACTTATCCCACCAATGTAGGAGGCTGGCCTGGCTCATGGTGGGTACCTGATGGTACTTATACCTTGTGGCAGGTGCAGTTATCCCTTATTAGTAGATTAGTAGTGCTCTAGCAGCTTAGGCTGATAGAGGTAGCTATAGCAGAGCAGCTTAGGCTGAACTAGGAGACATGAAAAGCTCCTACTATACCACTTATATCATATGGCACTATATCATAAGAAACACGATATTCAAGAGTTACTAAAAGTAAAGGTAATTTATTTTAGTGACAATATACCAAAAGTATCTCAGAGGATATACTCCCTCAGAAGGTAAGTGAAAGACACAAAATATACACATAAACCAAAATCAGGTAAGTAAACAATTGGAAAAGTAGTGCAAACACTGTAGAACACAATAGAATGCAATAGGTGACAATAGGCCTAGGGGTGACACAAACTATATATTCCTAAAGTGGATTGCGAACCACAATTGGACCCCAGGCCTAGGGTAGTGTGTAGAGGATCACTGATAGTGTAAGAAAACACTGAGGGTGTCCAAGATACCCCACCCTAAGACCCTGAAAAGTAGGAGTAAAATTACCCTACTATCCCAGAAAGACAGTAAAATCGAGATAGGTGATTCTGCAAAGGCAACAACTGACTGCAAAGCGCCGAAGATGGATTAGTGGACCTGAGGACCTGTAAAGCAAGGGGGCCAAGTCCAAGAGTCATGCAAGTGTCCAGGGGGAGCAGGAGCCCACTAAACCCCGGATTAAGGTGCAAAAGGGCTGCCTTTGGGTGGAAGAAGCCGGAGATTCTGCAACAACGGAAGGTGCCAGGAACTTCTTCTTTGGTCAGGAGATGGCACCCGAAATGTTAGAGGATGCAGACTTGTTTCCACGCAGAAAGACCACAAACAAGCCTTGCTAGCTGCAAGAGTTGTGGTTAAAGATAATGGGTGCTGCCCGGGCCCAGGAAGGACCAGGAGGTCACCCCTTGGAGGAGGAGACAGCGGGGGCACTCAGCAACAGAGAGATCCCATGCAGAAGTAGGCAGCACCTGCAGAAGCACTTGAACAGGCGTTCAAGAAATCTGAGCACAGCGGTCATCTCAACACAACAAAAGATGGTCCCACGAAGCCGGTGGTTAACTCAACGAGTTGAGCAATGCAGGACGGAGTGCTGGGAACCTGAGCTGTACTGTGCATGTAGGAATCCTTTCAAAAGTGTGCAGAAGCCCTAGCAGCTGCCGATCACGCAGTACACAGGATTACTGTCTCTGGCGTGGGAAGGCAAGGACTTAGCTCCACCAAATTTGGACAGAAGGACCTCTGGACTGTCAGGGTCACTTGGATCCAGCACCTGTGTTCCAGGGACCGCGCTCGTCAAGATGAGAGGGGACCCAGAGGACTGGTGATGCAGACGTTTGGTGCCTGCGGTAACAGGGGGAAGATTCCGTCGACCCACTGGAGATTTCTTCTTGGCTTCCAGTGCAGGGTGAAGGCAGACAGCCCTCAGAGCATGCACCACCAGGAAACAGTCGAGAAAGCCAGCAGGATTAGGTGCTACAATGTTGCTGGTAGTCTTTTTGCTACTTTGTTGCAGTTTTGTAGGTGTCCTGGAGCAGTCAGTGGTCGATCCTTGGCAGAACTCGAAGAGAGAAATGCAGAGGAACTCTGGTGAGCTCTTGCATTCGTTATCTGAAGAGGAACCTGCAGGAGAGACCCTCAGAGGAGTATTGGCTACCTAACCAGGTAAGAGCCTATCAGGAGGGGTCTCTGATGTCACCTGCTGGCACTAGCCACTCAGAGGTCTCTATTGTGCCCTCACACCTCTGCATTCAAGATAGCAGAGGTCTGGGACACACTGAAGGAACTCTGGGCACCACCCCTGGGGTGGTGATGGACAGGGGAGTGGTCACTCCCCTTTCCTTTGTCCAGTTTCGTGCCAGAGCAGGGGCTGGGGAATCCCTGAACTGGTGTAGACTGGCTTATGCAAGGATGGCACCATCTTTGCCCTTCAAAGCATTTCCAGAGGCTGGGGAGGCTACTCCTCCCCAGCCCTTAACACCTATTTCCAAAGGGAGAGGGTGTAACACCCTCTCTCAGAGGAAATCCTTTGATCTGCCTTCCTGGGACTGGGCTGCCCAGACCCCAGGAGGGCAGAAACCTGTCTGAGGTAGCTGCAGAGAAAACCCCAGAGAGCTAGTTTGGTAGTATCTGGGGTCCATGGGATTGTCACCCCAATACCAGATTTGGCTTTGGGGGACAATTTCATGATCTTAGACATATTACATGGCCATGTTCAGAGTTACCATTGTGAAGCTACACATAGATATTGACCTATATGTAGTTCACGAGTGTAATGGTGTCCCCGCACTCACAAAGTCTGGGGAAATTGCCCTGAACAATGTGGGGGCACCTTGGCTAGTGCCAGGGTGCCCTCACACTTAGTAACGTTGCACCTAACCTTCACTAAGTGAGGGTTAGTCATATAGGTGACTTATAAGTTACTTAAGTGCAGTGTAAAATGGCTGTGAAATAACGTGGACGTTATTTCACTCAGGCTGCAGTGGCAGTCCTGTGTAAGAATTGTCTGAGCTCCCTATGGGTGGCAAAAGAAATGCTGCAGCCCATAGGGATCTCCTGGAACCCCAATACCCTGGGTACCTAGGTACCATATACAAGTGGATTATAATGGTGTTTCAGTGTGCCAATCAGAATTGGTGAAAATAGTCAGTAGCCTGCAGTGACAATTTTAAAAGCAGAGAGAGCATAAACACTGAGGTTCTGGTTAGCAGAGCCTCAGTCATACAGTTAGGCACCACACAGGGAACACATATAGGCCACAAACTATGAGCACTGGGGTCCTGGCTAGCAGGATCCTTTGACACAGGCAAAAACAAACTGACACACAAGTAAAAATGGGGGTAACATGCCAGGCAAGATGGTACTTTCCTACAAACTGCAGATTGCTTAAATAAACAATGCATTAGTTTCAGGTGGGGAAATATCAGGAGCTGGAGACAATGGACAAGGGTATGGAGGTACCTAAGTGGCACCCTAGCCAAGAAAAAAGAGGCAGGTCTTAAAAGCCTGGTATCTCATCCATGTCATGGTTTGCCTATAAAAACAAAATGCAGCCACTTTCCCTAAAAAAATTAAAAAACAACAAAAAAAGGAAAAGTGGCGAAAAGTACATAGGATAATGAGGGACTAGCACAGGAATTCACAACATCACAAATATTGCCAAGGGACAAACAGGCACAGGAACGCACTGAAATGTCCACAAATCATTTTTTTATTGGCCTCCCTTATTAGAGTGTTGTGAATGTGTGTTGCCTTGCTCTTGGAACTTGCATTTTTTTATTCAACTAATGAGTAAGGAAAATAATGATGGGAGATACCAAGATGCTCACTGAAAATGCGATACGAAATTTTGAATAGGTACAGGTTGTCTCGGGGTGACTCATCTACTTAGCAAGATGCCACGGATCAGTGTTCACCCTACCACATATGCTTGTTAAAAACGTTTCTACAGAAAAATGCTATTAAATCTTCTATGCCAAAAAGGATGTATGCCAGTGTGAAAAATATGTAAGAGCGATTTATAAACTGTATACAAAGTATGCAGTGCTGAGTAAAGGGCATCTTGGTCTTTTTTCTAATTATAGATTTGTAACACCAACATGGGGGCCCAAAGGTTTAGGAGATTATGGCCTCTATTTTAATCTGCGAATAAACATTAAAATAGGAGAACCAATTTGAGGCTGTGCACATGTATAAGTCATGACAAAGGGCCAGATGTATCAAGATTCAAGTTAGCGATTCTCAAATTGCGATTTTTAAGAAATTGCAATTTAAGAAATGCAAATAGCAATTTCTTAAAATTCGCCAATGTAATATGTCCTCTTTGCTTCTTATCCTGAGCCCTGGTAAGAGAAAAGATATGTTCTGGAATGCCCAGCATTGTTGCATGGGCCTCCAGCTCCACTTCAGCCCAAGCTGAAGTCTCCAAATCATTGCCTAACAGACATTCTACTGGTAAATCAGTGGCTACCACAACTTTCTTTGGACCAGTAACCCTCCCTAGTTGAGATTCACTACAGCCATTGGGTGGCTTACAGTGTTGCTATGAGCGTCTGTCACTTGGTACTGTAGACCAAGTAGGTGCTGCTCAGGGGCAACCAGTTTTTCCATCACAGTTATGATACTGGCACTTGTGTCCCTGTTGGCCTCAACCTGAATACCATTAATCAGGGGTAGCTGCTTGTACTTATCCATATTAAGGGGATAAGCAACTAAAGTTGCAAGGTCAATGCCACCATCAGAGACTAAAACAGCCTCAGCAATATCCCTAACTAGACCAAACCCAGCTACATTACCCATGGTGAGCCCAGCTACACCCTTTGATTGGCTATTAGTAGTGCTCTTCCCACCACCACTGCTATTACTAGGGGCACTAGTGGTTGCAGTTGGGGTTGTGGTGGTGGGAAGTTTGGTGTTTCTTTTGGGACAAGTGGGGTCACTTGCCTAATGGCCTTTGGCTTTACACATATAACACCAAGGTTTCTTATCTTTGTGAGAAGAGGATTTGGACCCACCACCCGCAAAGGATGTTTGTGGGCCTGATGAAGACTCTGATGATTTTTTAATCTTTGTCCCAACCCTTGTCATGTGACTTACCATCCTTCTTTTTTCTGTCCTTGTCACCCCCTGTATGAACTTTTCTGTTCACCATTGTTTTGACCCATTTGTCTTCCTTTGTTCCCAATTATTGGGGAGAGGTCAGATCTGAGACCACAAGATACTGATGTAACAACTCAGACACACAATTATTCAAGATATGCTCTCTTAGAATCAAGCTATATAGGCTTTCATAGTCAGTAATCTTACTGCCATTTAACCAACCTTCTAGGGCCTTCACTGAACAGTCTACAAAGTATGTCTAATCCTGTGATGACTCCTTTCTGGTCTCTCTGAACTTAATGCTGTGTTGTTCAGTGGTTAAGCCCAGACCATCTAAGAGTGCACTTTTAAGAATTTGGTAATTATCTGCATTATCCTCTCTGACAATAGGAAGTCTGTCTCTCCCTTTACCAGAGAAGGATAGCCACAGGATAGCAGCCCACTGAACATGAGGGACCCTCTGAACTTTACAGGCCCTTTCAAGTGCAGCAAACCACTTATAGATGTCATAAATGCCCCTCAAGGCATTTCCAGAGGCAAAGCGAGAGGGTGTAACAACCTGCTCCCACATGAAATACTTTGTTCTGCCTTCCTGGGACTGAGCTGCTCAGACCCCAGGAGGACAGAACCCTGTCTGTTAGGTGGCAGCAGCTGTAGCTGCAGTGCAAGCCTCAGAGAGCTGGTTTGGCAGTACTGCGGGCCAATAATGGAGCCCGCAGGATGCATGGAATTGGCTCCCCAATACCAGATTTGACTATTTCATGATCTTAGACACCTTACATGGCCATATTCAGAGTTACCATTGTGAAGCTACATATAGGTATTGACCTATATGTAGTTCACATGTGTAATGGCGTCCCCACACTCACAAAGTTCTGGGAAATGGCCCTGAACTATGTGGGGGCACCTTTGCTAGTGCAAGGGTGCCCTCACACTTAATAACTTTGCAACTAACCTCCAGCAAGTGAAGGTTAGACATGTAGGTGACCTATAAGTTACTTAAGTGCAGTGAAAATGGCTGTAAAATAGTGTGTGCACTATTTCACACAGGCTGCAATGGCAGGCTTGTGGAAGGGTTTGTCTGAGCTCCTTACGGGTGGCAAAAGAAATGCTGCAGCCCATAAGGATCTCCTGGAACCCCAAAGCCCTGGGTACCTAGATACCATATGCTAGGGACTTATAAGGGGGGTCCAGTGTGCCAATTGAAATTGGTATGTGAAGTCAATAGCCTATAGTGAGAAATTTAAATGCAGAGAAAGCATAAGCACTGAGGTTCTGATTAGAAGAGCCTCAGTGACACAGTCAAACACTATACACACCATACACATTAGGCCATAAACTATGAGCACTGGGGTACTGACCGGCAGGATCCCAGTGAGACAGGCAAAAACATACTGACATACAGGTAAAAATGGGGGTAACATGCCAAGAAAGATGGTACCTTCCTACACCTTCCAATTGGGAATCCAAGATGGCAAAACCCAGGGACCCTCTGGAGGAGCTCCCACCACCCCTGGGGTGGTAATGGTCAGGGGAGTGGTCACTCCCCTTTCCTTTGTTTAGTTTCATGCAAGAACAGGGGCTGGGGGTCCCTGAACCAGTGTAGACTGGATTATGCAAGGAGGGCACCAAATGTGTCCTTCAAAGCATTTCCATTGGATTATGGAGGCTAACCCTCCCAAGCCTGAAACACCTATTTTCAAAGGGAGAGGGTGTAACACCCCATCCCAAAGGCAATCCTTTGTTCTGCATTCCTGGGCTTGAGCTGCTGTAGCAACAGGAGTGCAGAAACACGTCTGTGAGGTGGCAGCAGCTGGGGCTGCTTGGAAAACCTCAGAAGGCTGGAATGGCAATGCTGGGGGTCCTCTAAGGAGCCCCAAGAGTGCATGGAATCACACAACCAATGCTTGCAAAAGCACTGAGGTATGATTTCAACATGTTTGATACCAAACATGCCTATGTTCGGAGTTACCATTATGTATCTGGAAATAATAGGTAGTGACCTATGTTCAGTACATGCATAAAATGGGTCCCCACATTCACAAAATACGTGAAAAAGCCCGTGGGGGCACCTCTGATAGTGCCAGGGTGCCCTCACACACAGGTACTCCGCACCCTGCCCTCAGGGCTGGAGGGCCTGCTATAGGGGTGACTTATAACTTACCTGGTGCAGTGTAAATGGCAGTGAAAGGTTGCATGCACCTTTTAATG
This sequence comes from Pleurodeles waltl, assembly GCF_031143425.1. Taxonomy (NCBI): domain Eukaryota; kingdom Metazoa; phylum Chordata; class Amphibia; order Caudata; family Salamandridae; genus Pleurodeles; species Pleurodeles waltl. The sequence continues at coordinate 432,736,379 of NC_090448.1, forward strand.
CAGGCTGCCATGGCAGTCCTGTAGAGGCCTTGCATGGGCTCCCTATGGGTGGCAAAAAAGAAAAATGCTGCCGCCCATAGGGATCCCCTGCAACCCCAACGCCATGGGTACCTAGGTACCATATACTCGGGACAAAAGGGGGACACCAGTATGCCAATTGTGGGTCAAATACTGGGTTACCAATATGCAATAACAAAATGTAGAGGAGAGAGCATAATCACTGGGGTCCTGGTTAGCAGGATCCCAGTGCACACAGTCAAGCACACTGATGTCAGGCAAAAAATGTGGGCAACCATGGCAAAAAGAGGGTACTTTCCAAAACTCCCCCCTGGTGTTTCCTCATGGAACCGTCCAGGCTCTGGGACTGGATCATGGGAACCCTGGGATTCAGCCCACCCCCATTCCCTCTCCTCTGAGACAGGACATGGGACCCCTCACCCTTCCCACTGCACGAGGGTCACTGCAAACCTTCCCTACCTCCCTTGGTTAATGAAAACCTGAGGCACTCCCTTCAGGAGCACCCCCAACTGCCTCTTCAGACTCTCTGGCACTCACCCATAGTACTGCCTCCAGTGCAGGTTCCCTGGTGTCAGTGAACTCACTCTCCACCTGTTGTTGGCGTAGCTCTCATATGCTCTCCAGCAATCTCATCACACAGCAACATCAACATGTGTTAACCAAACTACCCTCCACCTCCCCATCCAGTACCTTGAAAAAGTACCCCTCATCACCCTCATGAGACTGGTGAGACAGTATCTGACTGTCCCTTACACACAAGCCACACTCTTCCAGGATGTCTCTATGCTTCACAACTAGGACTTCTACCTGTGGGGACCCCTCTCACTCTCACCTGGAGCCAGTAAAGAGTTCCCCCTAACTCTAGATATATGACTCCCCATGCAAGGTTCCCAATCAACCTCAGGGACCCTGCACACTACTAGAGCTAGCTCCTAATCCTGATCCTCCTGGTGTATGTCATCCCCTCCTTCAAGACTGGCACCAAGTCTCTGGGCATGTGCACTTCTTCTTCAGTACTGGATGTAACAGTTTTGCTGCCCTCAGCCCTCATGGCTTCCAGCTGCAGTTCTCCACAGCTCAGTTCATGATCTACAAACATTTATTTTTCTTTGGTTAAGGCTCTCCCAGGCTCATCTCTCTCGAGCTCTTCATCCAGCTCTCTCAGCTTCTGCTCACAAGCTAGAAGCCATTCCTCTGTCTCTGGTCCCTCTTAGAGCCACAGCCTTCACTTTCAGAGTAGTTCACCTCCTCCGAATCATCTGGTAGTGTTGCTTGCTAGCGTTTTAGGTCAGAAAAAAACAGGCTGACTCCAGATCCTCCCTTTTGGACCTCTTCTTCACAGCCAGTCCCCTTTCCTTGCAGAAAACTTTTAGCTCCCTCATTGTATAGATGTACAGGTGCCAGAAGTTGATTTCCATTCTGCCAAGGCCTCACAGGTGTAACAACTAACGAGAGTCCCAAGTATCACCAATACATCCAGGAGGACATCAGAGAACAAAAGAGGAAAAAACAGTATGTTGGCACATAATGGTGTGCACTGAAAACAGTAGTGTACATTAATCACTTTGGGGGTCATTCTGACCTCGGCGGTAAAAGGCCCTTACCGCCGGTCAGAAGTCCGCCATTCTACCGCCGCGGGCGCGGTAAACCGCCACGGTCATTCTGACCACCAACTGTGAAACCGCCAAAAACCCGACATCCACGGAAGGCCGCCTCATCAGCGGGCAGCGATAAACTGGAGATGACCAAACCTCCACCGCCACGCCAACACAAACACGCCCATGCCATTCTGACCCACGAATCCACGCGGCGGTCTTTCAACCGCGGTATTACATTGGCGGTACACACCGCCGCGCTCGAAATATACACACAGCTCCAAAACACTGCCACATTGGACAATTTGAAATACACACACCTGATACACATACACACAACACTCCCACACACCCAATTAACTATAAAACACACACCCACTTCACCCACAAACCCCTACAACCACAAATATCTGAGAGAAGGCGCAATACACTGAGAGAGAGCACAGGGAACGCAAAGCACAACACACACAGGAACACAACATCATCACCCACACTACATCTACGCACACATCACCACACATCACCACACACATCACCACAAACACCACCCCACACCTCATCCACACCACCCCATGGCACCCCAAAGACACCCCAGGTTCTCGGACCAGGAACTCAGGGTCATGGTGGAGGAAATTATAAGGGTAGAGCCCCAGCTCTTCGGCACACAGGTGCAGCACACCACTATAGCAAGGAAGGCTGAGCTATGGCAAAGGATCGTAGAAAGGGTCAACGCTGTGGGACAGCATCCCAGAAATCGGGAAGACATCCGAAAGCGATGGAACGACCTACGGGGGAAGGTGCGCTCGATGGTGTCGCGACACAACATCGCTGTGCAGAAGACTGGCGGCGGACCCCCACCCACTCCACCACAATTCACAGCATGGGAGCAAGAGGTAGTAAACATCCTGCATCCTGATGGCCTCGCTGGAGTACCACCCTCACAACACCCCCCACAAGGGAATGCCAGCACTGGGGGACAAGGGCACTCAAAATGCACGCCATGGCACACACAAAAACAATAACCACACTATTTTACCCCTGCAGGGCCCGAACGCCAACACACCGCCACGGAGGGTCCAGATTTGTCCATCCCACCCCCAGAACAGGCACCCAGTGAGGACAGCAGATCTGTCGACCTAGAACCTGATGACCAGCCCGGACCATCGGGGACCTCTGGACAGTGGGTTCCCACACACAGACACAGGCCACAGCAGACCCAACCCCCTCTGGAAACACCAGCACAGCTCCCACCCAGCGGGCCCATGCCTCTGTCTCCAGGACAGGTCAATCAGCGGTGTGTCCGCCACTACAGGGCACCCAGGCTGACCCAACACCCCAACAACAACAGGGACCTGGGGGCAGTGGTAGTGGGCACACCGTCCAGGGGACAGAGGCCCGGGGAAACAGGGCAACTGGGAGGGCTGCTGTGCGACAGGGGGGGGGGAGGACAGGCCCAGGGAACCCACTCTCCAAGAGGCCCTCACCACCATCATGGGAGCATACCACCACTCCCAAGAGACGATGGCGACGGTACTGGCCAGGTTCACCGAGATCCAGGCACAGCAGGAGGAACGCTACATGGGGTTCAGCAATGAACTCCGGAACATCAGTACCGCTATGGGGACCAAAGTCCAGGCCCTCAACCGGATAGAAACCACATTGGCACCACAAAGGGCCCCTGTCACTAGCCAGGACCAGGAACAGCCTACCACCTCCGCCGGCGCTAGTGGACAGGACGCCCCACCACAACGACAGGCCACCAGAACCCCACCTCCTGCTGAAGAACAACCACCCCGCAAGAGGAACCTGAGATCTCACAGGAAGACAGAGTAGGATGCCAACACCCCCGCCAGCCTAAGATCCCCCCGGATGTCATTCCACTGTCCCACATCGTCATCCTGTCCAACCTTGAACTGCCCCTGCTCCATCCTTCCACAGGCATATGGACAATGCACCTGTGCGACCGAGAACTGGACTCTGCCATGGACATCACTCCACCCCCACCCATCACCGTTTTCATATCATGTACCAATATCTAGCACTAAAAATAAATCACTCATTGCACTGAAATCATTCAGGAGTCAGCCTGTATTATTTACAAATGTATAACACATTACTGATCAATAATGTTCAGTTAACTTTGTGATGAAAACATACCAATGTCAATAAGCATTAGTCCATGGGCTAACCAAGCAGAAGTCACGCAGTGGGTCATACAGCACTGAAAAGGGAAGGGAAAATCAAACATCAGTTTAAAAGAACTGGGGGGAAATACACAAAGTAAAGATGCAGGAGGCTTTCAGGAAATGTGAAATGGCGTGGGTGATTCCTACCTGTGTGCTACTGAAAATACTGTTGGATAACTGTGTCCCTGTTGTCTGTGTCGTCCCCGTCGTCTTCCTCCTCTTCACTCTCCACAGGCTCCACAGCTGCTACAACACCACCATCTGGACCATCCTCCTGCAGGAAGGGCACCTGACGTCGCAATGCCAGATTGTGAAGCATACAGCAGGCCACGATGATCTGGCACACCTTCTTTGGTGAGTACATCAGGGATCCACCTGTCATATGCAGGCACCTAAACCTGGCCTTCAGAAGGCCGAAGGTCCTTTCTATGATCCTCCTAGTTCGCCCATGGGCCTCATTGTACCGTTCCTCTGCCCTGGTCCGGGGATTCCTCACTGGGGTCAATAGCCAAGGCAGGTTGGGGTAATCAGAGTCACCTATTAGCCACACACGGTGTCTCTGTAGCTGTTCCATCACATAGGGGATGCTGCTATTACGCATAACATACGCGTCATACACTGACCCAGGGAACTTGGCATTTACATGGGAGATGTACTGGTCTGCCAAACAGACCACCTGCACATTCATAGAATGGTAATTTTTCCTGTTTCTGTAGACCTGCTCATCGTCTTTTGGGGGTACTAAGGCCACATGGGTCCCATCAATGGCACCAATGATGTTGGGGATATGTCCAAGGGCATAGAAATCACCCTTCACAGTGGCCAAATCATCCTCCTCAGGGAAAACAATGTAGCTCTGCATGTATTTCGTCAGGCAGACAACACTCTTGACAAAACCTTAGAAAACATAGGCTGAGACATCCCAGATGACATGGCCACTTTTGTTTGGAATGATTCACTTGCAAGGAAATGGAGTACTGACAGAACCTGCACCAAAGGGGGAATCCCTGTGGGTTGGCGGATGGGGGACATCAGGGATTGCTCCAACTGGGCACACAGTTCATGTATAGTGGCTCGGTCAAGTCGGTATCGTAGTATAATATGGCGTTCTTCCATTGTCGACAGGTCCACCAGGTCCACAGCTTGCATAGCACACGGTTATCTATGTATTGAAAGGCGTGTATGTGTGGCAATGCAAGGCCTAGGCCTGTGTGACGCAGTTGAAATTAAGCCCTGTGGGCCCTTGAAATGGCGGCTGCCTGACCTGTGAAGTGGGACAATGGGATGTGAGGTCAATGCGCTGGCGTGGCACACCGTGGCGGTAGGCGGTCGAAGACCGCTGTACGAAGCCGCATTGGTTAACATTGAAGCCTATGGGTTTCAGGAGCCAATGACGAGGTGCGCCGGTGGTCGCGGTACGCACCGCCGCGGTACGCACCGCTGCGGGCGTGACCGCCATTTTCTATCTGATTAATCACTCGAGAACTGATCTTCCACAGGAGAGGACCTATACTGCAAGTGCTGCTGTGACCTCGGTCTGGAAGTGACAATGGCTGCTGCGACTGGGGAAAGGGCCCCTGCCTTCACGTCTGAAGAGTTGGAGAAACTTGTGGATGGGGTCCTCCCCCAGTATGCGTTACTCTACGGTCCTCCAGACCAACAGGTAAGTACACTGGGTGCACATTGAATGGGCTATGCCTGTGTGGAGTGGGTGGATGTAAGTTGGTGGGGTGGGGAGCGAATGAGGAGTGCAACGCACGACAGATGACAGCATGTGCCACATGGCAAAGTTGGGGAGGGGGGGCATTCACATCTAACATGCAGAAAAATGATGGAATTTCATTTCCCACCCTGTACATGTCAACTAGGTCAGCGCCCATCAGAAAGTCGACATTTGGCGTGCCATCGCCAAGGAAGTCCGGGCCCTGGGGGTCCACATCAGACGGGGCACCCACTGCCGCAAGAGGTTGGAGGACATCTGCCGCGGAACCAGGAAGACCGCTGAGTCACTGCTGGGGATGGCCTCCCAACCTAGGAGGGGTGCCAGTCGTACCCTGACCCCCCTGATGTCCCGGATCCTGGCGGTGGCCTACCCTGATTTGGATGGGCGCTTGAGGACATCACAGCAGACACAAGGGGGTGAGTATCAGCACATTCTGCTATCTTTATGCGCAGTGGAGGTTTCTGGGTGGGGGAGGAGGGTTGTGGGTGTCATTAGGCCAGGGCGCTTTCTGTAGTGTAGGCCTCTCCTTTAGGCATGGCCCTGTGCCCCCGCCCCCCACCTCTGTAGGGTGCCAAGTACAGCTATACATGGTCCTGCATCACCAATGTGCGCGTTTGTTGTCCCTATACCTGTTGGCCTAGTCAGAAGTACTGAGTAGTGTACCCCGATTGCGCGGCTTAGTGCATGAGGCTCCTGTGTCTGTCCTCTCCGCCAACGGTGTTGACAATGCATGCACTCAACCTGTTTTTATTTCTCCCCCCACCCTGTTTCTTCATCTTCTTGTGCATGTGTGCATTAGCATCATCAGGCGGAGGAGATTTGGCATCGGAGCACGAGGGAGCTGCAAGTCACAAGGCCCCGGTGGGCCGTGGTACAGACACCGAGGGCTCCAGTGATACGGAGGGCGAGGGGAGCACCACAACGGGGACCGGTGGTGACACCAGCGACACCAACACGTCCTCGGATGGGAGCTCCCTAGCGGTGGCGGCAACATCCGGGCCCCCCGCCTCTACAGGTACAGCCGCCACCCAGCGCACCAGCCCCGCCCTCCCAGCAGCCCCTCTGCCTACGCTCCGTGCCCGCTCACCCAAGAAGGCGGGCGTCTCCTTCGCCCCAGGCACCTCAGCCCCTGCCCCAGTTACCCCTGCTGCCCTTAGTGAGGAGGTCATTGACCTCCTCAGGACACTCATTGTTGGGCAGTCTATCCTTTTGAATGCCATCCAGGGGGTAGAAAGGGAGGTGCATCGGAGCAATGCCTACCTGGAGGGCATTCATTCGGGTCAGGCTGCCCATCAACGATCGTTCAATGCTCTGGCCTCAGGACTGACGGCAGCCATTGTCCCTGTTTCCAGCCTCCCTCTTCTAACTGCCTCCACCCTGTCTCTGTCTCCTGTTCCTCAGCCTATCCCATCCACACCATCAGACCAGCCTGCACACACCTCAACACCCAAGGGCAGCTCATCCAGACACAAGCACCACAGATCCCACAAACACTGACCCAAGCAACAACCAGATGCAGACATACCAACAGTCACTACCACCTCTGTGTCCCCCTCCTCCTCGTCTCCCTCCTCCCTCCCTGTGACGTCTACACTCACACCTGCATGCACACCACCATCAGCCAGTGCTTCCATCACCACCACACCCTCCAGTACAGTCCGCACACGTGCAGTCACCACCCCACTACCATTTATACGTCCCCTGTGTCCTCTCCCACTGTGTCTGTCACCCCCTCTTCCAAGACACACAAACGCAGGCAGCCACCCACCCAACAGCCATCCACTTCATGACAGCCTACGGCACAATCACCTGCACCCAAAGACAGCACACCTGACTCTCCTACAACCACCTCCTCTTCCTCCACTCCCATCACCACTACTCCCACCCTTTACCTTGGTCCTAAAAAACTTTACCTCTCCAATCTTAACCTCTTTCCCTCCCCTGACCCACCCCTCCATCTGCTAAGAGTCCCAAGAGCACTTCAGCCACCACCAGCCCAGCTTCGAGTGTCACTGTGGTGCATGGGTTCTGGAGTCCACCCTTTGGCAGCAGTGACACTTCTATCAGCAGCAAGGGGACAGCCAGCCCCCCCCCCAGGCAAGAGGACCCGGAAAGTCAAGGGCCGCCATGAGAGGACTGACACGGCTGCCCCCAAGGACCAAAGTTCGGCCACTTCACCTGCCACAACATCCAGGGGAGGCAAGGGCCAGAGAGCCTCTTCTAAGGAGCGAAAGGGCAGCAGGGCGGAGAAGTCAGCCAGCAGGAGCGCGGAGCAGGAGGGCCCCACAAGCCCCATCCCGGCTGTAAGGGAGGACACCAAAGGGCCCAGGACTCCGTCACCGAAGGGTCCTGCAACTGCACGGTCGGAGGGCGACTGAGCAGGGAGTCCAGGCCAGGTCTGGCTCCCTTGAATTACTGGACAAGCACCGCTGAACAGGGCCCCGCCGTGCAGAAGAGCACCGCTGAACAGGGCCCCACCGTGAAGATAGGCACCGCTGAAGAGGGCCCCGCCGTGAAGATAGGCACCGCTGAACAGGGCCCCGCCGTGCAGAAGGGCACCGCTGAACAGGGCCCCGCCGTCTCAAGCACCGCTCCGCTGGGCCCCGCCGTCTCAAGCACCGCTCCGCTGGGCCCCGCAATCTCAAGCACCGCTCCGCTGGGCCCCGCCGTCTCAAGCACCGCTCCGCTGGGCCCCACCGTCTCAAGCACAGCTCCGCTGGGCCCTTCCTGTCAAGGACCGCTCCGCTGGGCCCTTCCTGTCAAGCACCGCTCCGCTGGGCCCCACCGTCTCAAGCACCGCTCCGCTGGGCCCCGCCGTCTCAAGCACCGCTCCGCTGGGCCCTTCCTGTCAAGCACCGCTCCGCTGGGCCCTTCCTGTCAAGCACCGCTCCGCTGGGCCCCGCCGTCTCAAGCACCGCTCTGCTGGGCCCTGCCGTCTCAAGCACCGCTCCGCTGGGCCCCGCCGTCTCAAGCACCGCTCCGCTGGGCCCTGCCATCTCAAGCACCGCTCCGCTGGGCCCCGCCGTCTCAAGCACCGCTCCGCTGGGCCCTGCCGTCTCAAGCACCGCTCCGCTGGGCCCTTCCTGTCAAGCACCGCTCCGCTGGGCCCTTCATGTCAAGCACCGCTGCGCTGGGCCCCGCCGTCTCAAGCACCGCTCCACTGGGCCCCGCCGTCTCAAGCACCGCTCCGCTGGGCCCCGCCGTCTCAAGCACCGCTCCGCTGGGCCCTTCCTGTCAAGCACCGCTCCGCTGGGCCCCGCCGTCTCAAGCACCGCTCCGCTGGGCCCTTCCTGTCAAGCACCGCTCCGCTGGGCCCCGCCGTCTCAAGCACCGCTCCGCTGGGCCCCGCCGTCTCAAGCACCGCTCCGCTGGGCCCCGCCGTCTCAAGCACTGCTCCGCTGGGCCCCGCCGTCTCAAGCACCGCTCCGCTGGGCCCTTCCTGTCAAGCACCGCTCCGCTGGGCCCTTCCTGTCAAGCACCGCTCCGCTGGGCCCTTCCTGTCAAGGACCGCTCCGCTGGGCCCCGCCGTCTCAAGCACCGCTCCGCTGGGCCCTTCCTGTCAAGCACCGCTCCGCTGGGCCCCGCCGTCTCAAGCACCACTCCGCTGGGCCCTTCCTGTCAAGCACCGCTCCGCTGGGCCCTTCCTGTCAAGCACTGCTCCGCTGGGCCCCGCCTTCTCAAGCACCGCTCCGCTGGGCCCCGCCGTCTCAAGAACCGCTCCGCTGGGCACCGCCGTCTCAAGCACCGCTCCGCTGGGCCCGCCGTCTCAAACACCGCTCCGCTGGGCCCTTCCTGTCAAGCACCGCTCTGCTGGGCCCCGCCGTCTCAAGCACCGCTCCGCTGGACCCTTCCTGTCAAGCACCGCTCCGCTGGGCCCTTCCTGTCAAGCACCGCTCCGCTGGGCCCCGCCGTCTCAAGCACCGCTCCGCTGGGCCCCGCCGTCTCAAGCACCACTCCGCTGGGCCCTTCCTGTCAAGCACCGCTCCGCTGAGCCCCGCCGTCTCAAGCACCGCTCCGCTGGGCCCTTCCTGTCAAGCACCGCTCCGCTGCGCCCTTCCTGTCAAGCACCGCTCCGCTGGGCCCCGCCGTCTCAAGCACCGCTCCGCTGGGCCCCGCCGTCTCAAGCACCGCTCCGCTGGGCCCGCCGTCTCAAGCACCGCTCCGCTGGGCCCTTCCTGTTAAGCACCGCTCCGCTGGGCCCCGCCGTCTCAAGCACCGCTCCGCTGGGCCCTTCCTGTCAAGCACCGCTCCGCTGGGCCCTTCCTGTCAAGCACCGCTCCGCTGGGCCCCGCCGTCTCGATCACCGCTCCGCTGGGCCCCGCCGTCTCAAGCACTGCTCCGCTGGGCCCCACCGTCTCAAGCACCGCTCCGCTGGGCCCTTCCTGTCAAGCACCGCTCCGCTGGGCCCCGCCGTCTCAAGCACCGCTCCGCTGGGCCCTGCCTGTCAAGCACCGCTCCGCTGGGCCCCGCCGTCTCAAGCACCGCTCCGCTGGGCCCTTCCTGTCAAGCACCGCTCCGCTGGGCCCCGCCGTCTCAAGCACCGCTCCGCTGGGCCCTTCCTGTCAAGCACCGCTCCGCTGGGCCCCGCCGTCTCAAGCACGGCTCCGCTGGGCCCTTCCTGTCAAGCACCGCTCCGCTGGGCCCTTCCTGTCAAGCACCGCTCCGCTGGGCCCCGCCGTCTGAAGCACCGCTCCGCTGGGCCCCGCCGTCTCAAGCACCGCTCCGCTGGGCCCCGCCGTCTCAAGCACCGCTCCGCTGGGCCCTTCCTGTCAAGCACCGCTCCGCTGGGCCCCGCCGTGTCAAGCACCGTTCCGCTGGGCCCTTCCTGTCAAGCATCGCTCCGCTGGGCCCTTCCTGTCAAGCACCGCTCCGCTGGGCCCCGCCGTCTCAAGCACCGCTCCGCTGGGCCCCGCCGTCTCAAGCACCGCTCCGCTGGGCCCTTCCTGTCAAGCACCACTGGCACAATGACAGTGCCGGATCTGTGTCGAGCTACTGTTCACGGTTCACTGTGCCCACCATGCCTCCTCCTTGACCAGTGGAGACTGTTATCCACCTGATGGACTGTGACTCTGCACTCCCCAGGATGGCACAGTGGGCAAGCCACCCACTGTAGAGACAATGAGAGACTGTGGCTTTGCACTCCCCAGGATTGAACAGTGGGCAAGCCACCCACTGTAGAGACAATGAGAGACTGTCGCTTTGCACTCCCCAGGATTGAACAGTGGGCAAGCCACCCACTGGAGAGACATTGAGAGACTGTGGCTTTGCACTCCCCAGGATTGAACAGTGGGCAAGCCACCCACTGTAGATACATTCAGAGACTGTGGCTTTGCACTCCCCAGGATTGAACAGTGGGCAAGCCACCCACTGTAGAGACATTGAGAGACTGTGGCTTTGCACTCCCCAGGATTGAACAGTGGGCAAGCCACCCACTGGAGAGACTTGAGAGACTGTGGCTTTGCACTCCCCAGGATTGAACAGTGGGCAAGCCACCCACTGGAGAGACTTGAGAGACTGTGGCTTTGCACTCCCCAGGATGGCACAGTGGGCAAGCCACCCACTGTAGAGACTTGTGAGACTGTGGCTTTGCACTCCCCAGGATTGAACAGTGGGCATGGTGGCCCCTTCGTGGATCTGGCGTCGTGGACTCATGTGGCTGTGGTGCCCCCCCCTCCCTTCCCCCTGAGGTGCCTGTAGTTTTGTCATCAGATGCCCCTGCAGTGTTCTCTCCAAAGGACTCAGGTCTCCTGTGTGGGCTTTGCCCTTGTGTTTATACACTTTGGCCCACGGACACTTAGAATGTCATCAAATGTGCAGGACTAATTGCCTCGATTTCTCGATTGAAGAAAATATTTATTTTATTTTTTTGTTATTTTTTATTGCTATTTGACCATGAGTTATCAGAGGCTATTTTTGACATAAATTCTGATTCACAATTTAATTATGTCGTTGCATTTTTCACGGGGGTTTGGGTGGTGTCACTGTGACTTGTTGCTCTGCATTGGTGTGTACATAGTTTGGGGAGGGGTGGGGGTCGCATATGTGTGTGCCCGTAACCTTTCCTCCTCCCCCCTCCCCTGTGTCGTAGGTGCAGTACTCACCGTTGTCGTCTGCGCCGGAGTTCGTACTCGTGGTAGAAGAGCAGGTAGACGAGAGCAGGTAGGATGTTTAATTCGGGTTCCATGGTGTCCTCCGTCCTCGTGGAGTGCGTAGAGGTGAGCGTTTTCCCGTTCGTAGTCTGTTTCCGCTGTGTTTTTATCGGCGGTGCTCCCGCCCCGGAAAAGGTGGCGGATTGGTGAGTTGTGATAGTGTGGGCGGTACATTGTCTGCCGCCTGTCTGTTGGAGGTGACCGCTGCGCTGTTTGTTTGTACCGCTGTGGCGGTCGGAGTGTTAATGTGGCGGTCTCTGTTGGCGGTTCCCGCCAGGGTCAGAATTCCATTTTTTGGACCGCCGGCCTGTTGGCGGGTTGGCCGCCGCTTTATCACCGACCGCCAGGGTTAGAATCACCCCCTTTATGTCAAGTACAATTACAAATCCCATCCCAAGCACTGATCACCAGTGTTAGAAATGGGGTTTGTGGTTGGCAGTCAGTTTGCACTCTGTCCAGGCAAGGACCCTCACTCTAGTCCGGACAATGGAGATACACACTTAAAATCACCCCTGCTCAGCCTCTTGGTAGCTTGACACAAGCAATCAGGCTTATCGCAAAGGTAATGTGTAAAGTATTTGTACCAAAACAGACAGTAATACAGTGAAAACACTACAAAACAGGCACCACACCAGTTTAGAAAAATAGCAAATATTAACTTATTCAAACAAGACCAAAACGAGAAAAATCCAACATACCCAAGTAAAGTTATGAATTTTTAAAATAAAAACAGTTCACTCCATAGAAAACAATGAATACATTGATGTTACACAAACTACCTGGTTTGCATAAAAAAATAAAGCTGCATGGGGTAGCTTGCAACGGAAAAGTCAGTGATGCGTCAATTCTTTACTAGCAAGTGCACCTGTGCGATGTTTTTCTCCAGTCAGGTAGGTGATGAGTTGTTTTTTTCTTTGCCGCAAGACAGCGATGTGTCAATTTCCGGACGGGCACCTCAGGTCCAAGCAGGTTCATGTTGATTTTGACACCCAGTGCTGATGCATGCAAAATCCGGTCACATGGTGATGAGGAACAGCGCTGCGTGGGAGTTACGTCGATTTCAGCAGCCACAAGTGGGTGCTGCATCATTTCTCCAGCCAAGATGCAGGTGATGCGTCGATTTCCTAGCCATGATGAAGGTGGTGCATCAATTTCTCAGCTGCAATTCAGGTGGTGCATTGTTTTTAAAGCCGCACTGCAGGTGGTGAGTAGAATTTTCCCTGCATGGCTCATGTGCGAAGATTTCCACCTGGTTCCACCAGCTTCACCTTTCAAGGGCTCAAGGACTGGATAGGGCACCACTTGGCAGGGTACGCGCCACAACTGAGAGTCCAGGTGCTGGCAGAGGAAGTCTTTGATGGCCCTGAGATTTCAAAACAGGAGGCAAGCTCAGTCCAAGCCTTTGGGATACTTTACAATCAGGAATATACCACAAAGTCCAGTCTTTGTCACTCAGAAGCAACTGCAGGCCAACCCAGCAAAACACAGTCATAGGCAAAGGGACAGTATCCCTCCTCCAGCTCTTCTCTTTGGCAGAGGTTCTTCTTGAGTCCAGAAGTAATCTAAAAATCTGGGGTTTTGGGTCCACTTATATTCTTTCTGCCTCTGAAGTAGGCAAACTTCAAAGGAAAGTCTCTGTTGTTCACAAGATCCTGCCTTGCCCAGGCCTGGCCCCAGACACACACTAGGGGGTTGGAGACTGCATTGTGTAAGGACAGGCACAGCCCATTCAGGTGTAAGTGTCAGCTTCTTCCTCCCGTCTGTACTGGACATGAGGAAGTGAACTCACTCGGCTGGCGTATGTCGTCATGGCGGTAGGCAGTTACAACCACGGTGAACATTGCCATTGGAACACATTGCTGCCTTCCGTGGACTTGGGCCAATGGTAATGTTCGCCGGCAGTGATGGTCCTCTACGTGCTGGACATGACCTCCTTTTTGTGCAGTATTGCTCACTTGACTCCTGACACTGCAGCCAGCAAGACCTCCACTACCTGAGCTGCTGTGTACTGCCTCTGGGAGCTATCATGCCACGTCCTGCAGGTGATAGGACCACAGCTTTCATTCCAGAATAGCTGGACAAGCTTGTTGAGGAGGTCCTACCCTTGTATGAACAGCTATATGATGCACTAGAGGAGCAGGTGAGTCCAATGATATAACAATGTGTGAAAATTAGCATTTATGATGGTGTACATGAAATGCAACTTAGTAAGTAAAGGTTTCACAACTCATGTCTGGGTGCATGGAAATGTGTACATGTGCATAGACAGACATACAGTAGTTTCATAGGTTAGATAGTGTGTCATGTAACTTCCTTCATACACAGCATAGATTGCATCATGGACAACAATGATGATGTGAGAAATGTTTTTCTAGATACTCCATGTAAGGACAATCATGTAGTCTGGACATATGTGTGTTGTCAATACCAGGTACTGATCATGCATGTTATATGTGCCTCTCCACTTCACACCTGGGCTGCCTGCAGATGCTAAATTGTGAAGGTGTTTGAACTTAGAGGATAAGAATGTTTGACTACTTTCTGTTACTGAAGTGTTTGATCACTTGTGTTGGTGTGGTGCATGTGGACATGACTTTCTCCTTTTGTCTGTGTCATCCATGCAGGTCAATGCTCATCAAAGAAAGGTAACTTGGTGTGCCATCTCAAAGGAAGTGCCGAACCCTTGGGGTCCACAGCCAGCAGAGAACCCACTGAAGGAAGCGGTGGGAGGACCTGAGATGCTGAGCATGGAAGACTGCAGATGCCCAGTTGGGGATGTCCCTCCAACGAGGGAGGGGTGCCCGTCGGACCTTGACCCCCCCTAATGGCCCGCATTTTGGAAGTGGCCTAGCCTGAATTGGATGGGCGTTTGAGGGCAGTACAGCAGCCACAAGGGGGTAAGTACTGACTACAGACATTACAAATCCCTCTGCCTCTTCAGTGTCTAATGTGTAAGTATCTATACTGTAACAATGTGGTAAGTGCTAAAGGTTAAGGGTATCATAGGAACACATAGAAGTACAGTTGGTACCATTGATACACAGGTGTGGACATGGTATTGTGTATAGGGAAATACAATTCACCTGTGTTAAACTTATTGTATGACATCATGTAGTGATGCACATGTGACCGTATCGTATGCGTACCTCTACAGAGCAATACATATGTGTAACTGTATTTCAAAGGTGACTCATGTCTGAAGTGTTAATAGTGATGTTGGTCATTTGATCCGGTCATCTTGAGGTTGCTACTCAGAACGATTAGTGGAATTGTATGTGGCCTTCCTGCACACAACAGGTGTCCATTGCATTGAAGGTGTTGGTATGCTCCCTGTGCTTGTCTGTGGGTGTTTACTGTTATTAAGTGGACCCCGATTGATGTACATGACTTTGCATTCTATGTAAGAATGACTAAAATGAATAGGTCCTGAATGTCTGTGCAATCCTTTGTAAAAACATAGTTGATACATGTGTTGGAGAAATGGGTTGGGAGTCTATTATACTTCAAAACTGGATATGCCAAATGATGTAAATGCATCTGAGACATTTGCCATTGTGAATGTTTTACATTTCAGAGATGTGATAGCTAAGCAACATGCTGTGTTGTAATTGGAATGTGATGAGGTAACTTTCATAGAACATGACATCTGGCAATGGACTGAGCAAGTGTAGATTTGGAGTAGGTATGAATTTAAAATCAAAGTGAACACTGATTTCCATTGATGGTTTGTTGTTTCACAGTGATGCTCTGTATAGGGACACACTTTTTATGTTAACAAATCATCTTGTGCAGAGATAGTTTGTGTTTTAGCTGTACAGATGGTGATGTAGTGGTCAGATAGTAGGCTTATGTTGGGTGTGACATTGGGTTCATATAAGATTGTGGGAAGCATGTTGTTGTGACATGATGTTGGCTCAAAATGGTTCCTACCTGGACGTGTTTTATACATAGATGTTATGTTACTGTTGTGTACAGTGTAATGTATGTATATGCAAAGAATGTGATGACCCTATCTCTCTCTCTGTTTGTCAACATCGGTAGGTGAAGGAGATGGGGCAAAGCTGAGTGGGGAAGCTGCTGGCCATGGGACCCGGAGTGCTAATACCACCGACACCGAGGGACCGAGTGGCCTGGAGGGGGAGGGGAATGCCACAGGGGAGACAGGACACACGTCTTCATCTTTGGAATCATCCTCCAGTGCACACTCCCTGGCAGTGGTGGACCCATCTTGGACGACCCCACCACCATCTAAGTCCACCACCCCCCTTACTACCACCGCCCTCCCTGTAGCTCCCTACCCAGTTGGCCATGCCCACTCACCCAAGAGGGTGGGTGTCTTCTTTGCCGCAGTCACCTCTGCCCCTGTCAGCCCTGCTGCCCTCAGTAAAGAGGTTATTGACCTCCTGAGATCCATCTCTGTGGGTCAGTCGACCATCGTGAATGCCATCCAGGGACTAGCAACTTCGATGCAACAGACTAAAGTGTTCCTGGAGGGCATTCACTGTGCACTGGCTGGTCTACACAGATGGTTTCAGGATCTGGCCTCCACACTGACAGCAGCCAGTCACCCTTTGTCTCCCATCCCCCCTCTGCCTTCCTCTTCCCAATCCCAAACCCCTCTCCTCTGACCCAGCCGAAGCACACAGACAGACAGGCATGCATCCACCTCATCATACAAGGGTAGCTAAGACAAACACAAGCACCATAAGACACACCACCGGCATGGACACAAGCAAAATTCAGATGCACACACAGCAACAGGCACAACCTGCCCTGACACCCCCACCACCCCCAGCATCACAGACACCACACCTGACACACCTGCAGATACTACAGCAACATTCAATGATCCAGCCACCACACCAATCCTACCCACAGATAGTACCACAGCTGACCCTCAGACATCCACCCAATCACCACACCCACAGACACCACAACCACTGACACACCTACATGCAGCACATTCAACATACCTGCAGCCACCACCCCAACAGTCACACATCTACCACTGCATCCCTTAGCACCTCCACCCTCTCATTCCAAGACACATAAATGCCCACACTCACCAACCCAACAGACACACATCACCCACAAACACACCTCACACAAACATGCACCCATTACATCCACACCAACACCTCAGACAACCACTCCCTCTCCCTCCACTCCCAAACCCTTTTGCTATGACCTTCCTGGTGTGTCTAAAAAATCTTTCCTTTCAGAGTTTACCTTTTTTCTACTCATCTTCCACCCTGTGATACCCCTAGATGTTATATGTTCCTTCCCATGTTCAGCCCTATCACCTCCAAGCCCTCCCCTGCCCCATCTGCAAGTGCCCATGCCCCTCCCCTGCCAAGAAGTCTACCCCTCCTAAACAAAAACAACCGTCCCCTAAACCTAAGATGAAGCCAAGACCCCTCCCAAACCAGATCCCAAAGGCCCCCCCTCCAACCCTAAACCCAAACCCCACCAAGCCCTGAGGTGCCTGCCTGCTCCATAGATGCCCCTACCTGTGGAGGTTACATGACAGTCAGGAGTCACGTTCTGGGTACACATATGTGCACTGTGTGCATTGGCACTTCTAATTATGGTCTGATCTATGGCCTTTGTTTTGGATTCAATAATCATTAAAGCCAACCTGTGGTTGGTTTCCTGCTTAAACTTTGTCATGCATTTCTTTCCCTAATATGGAGGTGTTCTTGGCTGACATTAGTTGTGTGTCTGTATGTGGTGTGTGTGTGTGTGCATCTTGGGCTAACTATGTTGTTTAGCCAGTATGTGAGGTTGTCGCAGAGCTTGTGTCTGAAAGTGATAGCGTGTGTGTTATACAATGGACAATTGTGTGTTCAAGATATTTTTCTGCTGTTGAGATTGAGTGTTGTTTGTGTTGAGATGTGTTTGTTGGTGTGTTGTGTGGCTTTGTGTGCTTTGACTGCGTGTGTGTTTAGTGCATAATATGTTAGATACGATGTTCTGTGTAAGTCGATCAGTAAGTAGCATGGTTGTGTATTTGTGTGTATTTTTTCCCTCTTGTTTTGTTATGTGGTGTATGTGTAATGTGTCCCAGGGTAGTGTCCATGTGGGTTTCTGCCATGAGACTGGAGATGATGTGGTTGTATTCCGGTTGTGATGTGTTGTGGTGTTGTGGGGTACTGTGTGAGTGTGGGCCTCTGCAGTGTTTCTGTGCATAACTGTGTCTGTTTGTGATGTGTGTGTGTGTGATTGGGGCAGCATGGTTGTTGTGTATAGGCAAGTGTGTGTGTGTGTGTGTGTGTGTGGTTATATGTAAGTGTGTATGTTCGTGTGCTGTTACGTGTGAGTATCGCCCTCGATCCCCCTTCCCGAATGTATGTTGTGTGACTGTACAAAATTGACTATCTACAGCAGTACCAGGTAAGTGTGTGTGTAATTACAGTTGCTGTTGTTGCAAGTTCTGGCGTCATTGGGTGAGCAGGAGCAGCGGGAAGACATCTAGGGCCTGATTACAACTTTGGAGGAGGTGTTAATCCGTCCCAAAAGTGACGGTAAAGTGACGGATATACCACTAGCCGTATCACGAGTCCTTTATATCCTATGGAACTCGTAATACGGCTGGTGGTATATCCGTCACTTTACCGTCACTTTTGGGACGGATTAACACCTCCTCCAAAGTTGTAATTAGGCCCCTAGTTCTGGTTCCATGGCGCCTGCGGACGAGTATGGTTTCCTGAAGGTGAGTGTCTCCTTTTATGCAATTGGTTTCTGTGGTGATGCAACAGTGGCGGAAATCTTGGCGGTGTGTAACCTCATAAACTGTCTGGCAGAAACATGGGGCCTGATTACAACTTTGGAGGAGGTGTTAATCCGTCCCAAAAGTGACGGTAAAGTGACGGATATACCACCAGCCGTATTACAAGTACATTATGGGGGTCATTCTGACCTCGGCGGTAAAAGGCCTTTACCGGCGGTCAGAAGTCTGCCATTCTACCGCCGCGGCCGCGGTAAACCGCCACGTTCATTCTGACCACCAACTGTGAAACCGCCAAAAACCTGACATCCACGGAAGGCCGCCTCATCAGCGGGCAGCGATAAACTAGAGATGACCAAACCTCCACCGCCACGCCAACACAAACACGCCCATGCCATTCTGACCCACGAATCCACGCGGCGGTCTTTCAACCGCGGTATTCCATTGGCGGTACACACCGCCGCGGTCAAAATACACACACAGCTCCAAAACACAGCCACATTGGACAATTTGAAATACACACACCTGATACACATACAAACTCCACTCCCACACACCCAATTAACTATAAAACACACACCCACTTCACCCACAAACCCCTACAACCACAAATATCTGAGAGAAGGCGCAATACACTGAGAGAGAGCACAGGGAACGCAAAGCACAACACACACAGGAGCACAACATCATCACCCACACTACATCTACGCACACATCACCACACATCACCACGCACATCACCACAAACACCACCCCACACCTCATCCACAACACCCCATGGCACCCCAAAGACACCCCAGGTTCTCGGACAAAGAACTCAGGGTTATGGTGGAGGAAATTATAAGGGTAGAGCCCCAGCTCTTCGGCACACAGGTGCAGCACACCACTATAGCAAGGAAGGCTGAGCAATGGCAAAGGATCGTAGACAGGGTCAACGCTGTGGGACAGCATCCCAGAAATCGGGAAGACATCCGAAAGCGATGGAACGACCTACGGGGGAAGGTGCGCTCGATGGTGTCGCGACACAACATCGCTGTGCAGAAGACTGGCGGCAGACCCCCACCCACTCCACCCCAATTCACAGCATGGGAGCAAGAGGTAGTAAACATCCTGCATCCTGATGGCCTCGCTGGAGTACACAGAGGAATGGACTCTGGCAAGTCGAATCTCAACTACTTCACCCCCCCCAACCACCAGCATGCCAACCCACACCCCCACCCTCACCCCCAATCTCAAACCCCCAGCACACATCCTCCCTGCCAATGTCTCACCAGCACAACCCACCCTAAACAACACCAACCCCTGAATGCCAACACAAACCATAGACACCCATCACCAAAGCATGACCATTGCACATACCCATACACCCCCCCCAACCACCCTCACAACACCTCCCACAAGGGAATGCCAGCACTGGGGGACAAGGGCACTCAAAATGCACGCCATGGCACACACAAAAACAATAACCACACTATTTTACCCCTGCAGGGCCCGAACGCCAACACACCGCCACGGAGGGTCCAGATTTGTCCATCCCACCCCCAGAACAGGCACCCAGTGAGGACAGCAGCTCTGTCGACCTTGAACCTGATGACCAGCCCGGACCATCGGGGACCTCTGGACAGTGGGTTCCCCACACACAGACCCAGGCCACAGCAGACCCAACCCCCTCTGGGAACACCAGCACAGCTCCCACCCAGCGGGCCCATGCCTCTGTCTCCAGGACAGGTCAATCAGCGGTATGTCCGCCACTACAGGGCACCCAGGCTGACCCAACACCCCAACAACAACAGGGACCTGGGGGCAGTGGTAGTGGGCACACCGTCCAGGGGACAGAGGCCCGGGGAAACAGGGCAACTGGGAGGGCTGCTGTGCGACAGGGGGGGGAGGACAGGCCCAGGGAACCCACTCTCCAAGAGGCCCTCACCACCATCATGGGAGCATACCACCACTACCAAGAGACGATGGCGACGGTACTGGCCAGGTTCACCGAGATCCAGGCCCAGCAGGAGGAATGCTACATGGGGTTCAGCAATTAACTCCGGAACATTGCTACCGCTATGGGGACCATAGTCCAGGCCCTCAACCGGATAGAAAACACATTGCGGGACCATGTGGCACCACAAAGGGCCCCTGTCACTAGCCAGGACCAGGAACAGCCTACCACCTCCGCCGGCGCTAGTGGACAGGAGGCCCCACCACAACGACAGGCCACCAGAACCCCACCTCCTGCTGAAGAACAACCACCCCGCAAGAGGAACCTGAGATCTCACAGGAAGACAGAGTAGGATGCCAACACCCCCGCCAGCCTAAGATCCCCCCGGATGTCATTCCACTGTCCCACATCGTCATCCTGTCCAACCTTGAACTGCCCCTGCTCCATTCTTCCACAGGCATATGGACAATGCACCTGTGCGACCGAGAACTGGACTCTGCCATGGACATTACTCCACCCCCACCCATCACCGTTTTCATATCATGTACCAATATCTAGCACTAAAAATAAATCACTCATTGCACTGAAATCATTCAGGAGTCAGCCTGTATTATTTACAAATGTATAAAACATTACTGTTCAATCATGTTCAGTCAACTTTGTGATGAAAACATACCGATGTCAATAAGCATTAGTCCATGGGCTAACCAAGCAGAAGTCACGCAGTGGGTCATACAGCACTGAAAAGGGAAGGGAAAATCAAACATCAGTTTAAAAGAACTGGGGGGAAATACAAAAAGTAAAGATGCAGGAGGCTGTCAGGAAATGTTAAATGGCGTGGGTGATTCCTACCTGTGTGCTACTGAAAATACTGTTGGATAACTGTGTCCCTGTTGTCTGTGTCGTCCCCGTCGTCTTCCTCCTCTTCACTCTCCACAGGCTCCACAGCTGCTACAACACCACCATCTGGACCATCATCCTGCAGGAAGGGCACCTGACGTCGCAATGCAAGATTGTGAAGCATACAGCAGGCCACGATGATCTGGCACACCTTCTTTGGTGAGTACATCAGGGATCCACCTGTCATATGCAGGCACCTAAACCTGGCCTTCAGGAGGCCGAAGGTTCTTTCTATGATTCTCCTAATTCGCCCATGGGCCTCATTGTACCGTTCCTCTGCCCTGGTCCGGGGATTCCTCACTGGGGTCAATAGCCAAGGCAGGTTGGGGTAACCAGAGTCACCAATTAGCCACACACGGTGTCTCTGTAGCTGTTCCATCACATATGGGACGCTGCTATTACGCATAACATACGCGTCATGCACTGACCCAGGGAACTTGGCATTTACATGGGAGATGTACTGGTCAGCCAAACAGACCACCTGCACATTCATAGAATGGTAATTTTTCCTGTTTCTGTTCACCTGCTCATCGTCTTTTGGGGGGACTAAGGCCACATGGGTCCCATCAATGGCACCAATGATGTTGGGGATATGTCCAAGGGCATAGAAATCACCCTTCACAGTCGCCAAATCAACCTCCTCAGGGAATACAATGTAGCTCCGCATGTATTTCGTCAGGGCAGACAACACTCTTGACAAAACCTTAGAAAACATAGGCTGAGACATCCCAGATGACATGGCCACTGTTGTTTGGAATGAACCACTTGCAAGGAAATGGAGTACTGACAGAACCTCCACCAAAGGGGGAATCCCTGTGGGTTGGCGGATGGGGGACATCAGGGCTGGTTCCAGCTGGGCACACAGTTCATGTATAGTGGCTCGGTCAAGTCGGTATCGTAGTATAATATGCCGTTCTTCCATTGTCGACAGGTCCACCAGCGGTCGGTACACGCGAGGATTCATCCTTCTCCTAGCAAGTCCCAGCGGACGGTGCCTAGGAAGGACAACATGGAGTACAGAGTCAAGCAAATCACATGTACGTTCACCACAGCTTGCATAGCACACGGTTATCTATGTATTGAAAGGCGTGTATGTGTGGCAATGCAAGGCCTAGGCCTGTGTGACGCAGTTGAAATTAAGCCATGTGGGCCCTTGAAATGGCGGCTGCCTGACCTGTGAAGTGGGACAATGGGAGGTGAGGTCAATGCGCTGGCGTGGCACACCGTGGCGGTAGGCGGTCGAAGACCGCTGTACAAAGCCGCATTGGTTAACATTGAAGCCTATGGGTTTCAGGAGCCAATGACGATGTGTGCCGGCAGTCGCGGTACGCACGCCGCGGTACACTCCGCCGCGGGCGTGACCGCCATTTTCTATCTGATTAATCACTCGAGACCTGATCTTCCACAGGAGAGGACCTATACTGCAAGTGCTGCTGTGACCTCGGTCTGGAAGTGACAATGGCTGCTGCGACTGGGGAAAGAGCCCCTGCCTTCACGTCTGAAGAGTTGGAGAAACTTGTGGATGGGGTCCTCCCCCAGTATGCGTTACTCTACGGTCCTCCAGACCAACAGGTAAGTACACTGGGTGCACATTGAATGGGCTATGCCTGTGTGGAGTGGGGTGGATGTAAGTTGGTGGGGTGGGGAGCGAATGAGGAGTGCAACGCACGACAGATGAGAGCATGTGCCACAGGGCAAAGTTGGGGAGGGGGGGGCATTCACATCTAACATGCAGAAAAATGATGGAATTTCATTTCCCACCCTGTACATGTCAACTAGGTCAGCGCCCATCAGAAAGTCGACATTTGGCGTGCCATCGCCAAGGAAGTCCGGGCCCTGGGGGTCCACATCAGACGGGGCACCCACTGCCGCAAGAGGTGGGAGGACATCCGCCGCGGAACCAGGAAGACCGCCGAGTCACTGCTGGGGATGGCCTCCCAACCTAGGAGGGGTGCCAGTCGTACCCTGACCCCCCTGATGTCCCGGATCCTGGCGGTGGCCTACCCTGATTTGGATGGGCGCTTGAGGACATCACAGCAGACACAAGGGGGTGCGTATCAGCACATTCTGCTATCTTTATGCGCAGTGGAGGTGTCTGGGTGGGGGAGGAGGGTTGTGGGTGTCATTAGGCCAGGGCGCTTTCTGTAGTGTAGCCCTCTCCTTTAGCCATGGCCCTGTGCCCCCGCCCCCCACCTCTGTAGGGTGCCAAGTACAGCTATACATGGTCCTGCATCACCCATGTGCGCGTTTGGTGTCCCTATACCTGTTGGCCTAGTCAGAAGTACTAAGTAGTGTACCCCGATTGCGCGGCTTAGTGCATGAGGCTCCTGTGTCTGTCCTCTCCACCACCGGTGTTGACAATGCATGCACTCAACCTGTTTTTATTTCTCCCCCCACCCTGTTTCTTCATCTTCTTGTGCATGTGTGCATTAGCATCATCAGGCGGAGGAGATTTGGCATCGGAGCACGAGGGAGCTGCAAGTCACAAGGCCCCGGTGGGCCGTGGTACAGACACCGAGGGCACCAGTGATCCGGAGGGCGAGGGGAGCACCACAACGGGGACCGGTGGTGACACCAGCGACACCGACACGTCCTCGGAAGGGAGCTCCCTAGCGGTGGTGGCAACATCCGGGCCCCCCGCCTCTACAGGTACAGCCGCCACCCAGTGCACCAGCTCCGCCCTCCCAGCAGCCCCTCAGCCTTCGCTCCGTGCCCGCTCGCCCAAGAAGGCGGGCATCTCCTTCGCCCCAGGCACCTCAGGCCCTGCCCCAGTTACCCCTGCTGCCCTCAGTGAGGAGGTCATTGACCTCCTTCAGACCATCATTGTTGGGCAGACTACCCTTTTGAATGCCATCCAGGGGGTAGAAAGGGAGGTGCATCGGAGCAATGCCTACCTGGAGGGCATTCATTCGGGTCAGGCTGCCCATCAACGATCGTTCAGTGCTCTGGCCTCAGCACTGACGGCAGCCATTGTCCCTGTTTCCAGCCTCCCTCTTCTCACTGCTTCCACCCTGTCTCTGTCTCCTGTTCCTCAGCCTATCCCATCCACACCATCAGACCAGCCTGCACACACCTCAACACCCAAGGGCAGCTCATCCAGACACAAGCACCACAGATCCCACAAACACTCACCCAAGCAACAACCAGATGCAGACATACCAACAGTCACTACCACCTCTGTGTCCCCCTCTTCCTCGTCTCCCTCCTCCCTCCCTGTGACGTCTACACTCACACCTGCATGCACTCCGCCATCAGCCAGTGCTTCCATCACCAGCACACCCTCCAGTACAGTCCGCACACGTGCAGTCACCACCCCCACTGCCATTTACACGTCCCCTGTGTCCTCTCCCACTGTGTCTGTCACCCCCTCTTCCAAGACACACAAACGCAGGCAGCCACCCACCCAACAGCCATCCACTTCACGACAGCCTACGTCACAATCACCTGCACCCAAAGACAGCACACCTGACTCTCCTACAACTTCCTCCACTCCCATCACCACTACTCCCACCCTTTACCTTGGTCCTAAAAAAGTTTACCTCTCCAATCTTAACCTCTTTCCCTCCCCTGACCCACCCCCTCCATCTGCTAAGAGTCCCAAGAGCACCTCAGCCACCACCAGCCCAGCTTCGAGTGTCACTGTGGTGCATGGGTTCTGGAGTCCACCCTTTGCCAGCAGTGACACTTCTCTCAGCAGCAAGGGGACAGCCAGCCCCCCCCCAGGCAAGAGGACCCGGAAAGTCAAGGGCCGCCGTGAGAGGACTGACACGGCTGCCCCCAAGGACCAAAGTTCGGCCACTTCACCTGCCACAACATCCCGGGGAGGCAAAGGCCAGAGAGCCTCTTCTAAGGAGCGAAAGGGCAGCAGGGCGGAGAAGTCAGCCAGCAGGAGCGCGGAGCAGGAGGGCCCCACAAGCCCCCTCCTGGCTGTAAGGGAGGACACCAAAGGGCCCAGGACCCCGTCACCGAAGGGTCCTGCAACTGCACGGTCGGAGGGCGACTGAGCAGGGAGTCCAGGCCAGGTCTGGCTCCCTTGAATTACTGGACAAGCACCGCTGAACAGGGCCCGCCGTGCAGAAGAGCACCGCTGAACAGGGCCCCGCCGTGCAGAAGAGCACCGCTAAACAGGGCCCGCCGTGAAGATGGGCACCGCTGGACAGGGCCCCGCCGTGAAGATAGGCACCGCTGAACAGGGCCCCGCCGTGAAGATGGGCACCGCTGAACAGGGCCCCGCCGTGAAGATAGGCACCGCTGAACAGGGCCCCGCCGTGCAGAAGAGCACCGCTGAACAGGGCCCCGTCGTGAAGATGGGCACCGCTGAACAGGGCCCCGCCGTGAAGATAGGCACCGCTGAACAGGGCCCCACCGTGCAGAAGAGCACCGCTGAACAGGGCCCCGCCGTGCAGAAGAGCACCGCTGAATAGGGCCCCGCCGTGAAGATAGGCACCGCTGAACAGGGCCCCGCCGTGCAGAAGAGCACCGCTGAACAGGGCCCCGCCGTCTCAAGCACCGCTACGCTGGGCCACGCCGTCTCAAGCACCGCTCCGCTGGGCCCTTCCTGTCAAGCACCGCTCCGCTGGGCCCCGCCGTCTCAAGCACCGCTCCGCTGTGCCCTTCCTGTCAAGCACCGCTACGCTGGGCCCCCGCCGTCTCAAGTACCGCTCCGCTGGGCCCTTCCTGTCAAGCACCGCTCCGCTGGGCCCCGCCGTCTCAAGCACCGCTACGCTGGGCCCCGCCGTCTCAAGCACCGCTACGCTGGGCCCCGCCGTCTCAAGCACCGCTCCGCTGGGCCCTTCCTGTCAAGCACCGCTACGCTGGGCCCTTCCTGTCAAGCACCGCTCTGCTGGGCCCCGCCGTCTCAAGCACCGCTCCGCTGGGCCCCGCCGCATCAAGCACTGCTCCGCTGGGCCCCGCCGTCTCAAGCACCGCTACGCTGGGCCCTTCCTGTCAAGCACCGCTCCGCTGGGCCCCGCCGTCTCAAGCACCGCTCCGCTGGGCCCCGCCGTCTCAAGCACCGCTCCGCTGGGCCCTTCCTGTCAAGCACCGCTCCGCTGGGCCCTTCCTGTCAAGCACCGCTCCGCTGGGCCCCGCCGTCTCAAGCACCGCTACGCTGGGCCCTTCCTGTCAAGCACCACTGGCACAATGACAGTGCCGGATCTGTGTCGAGCTACTGTTCACGGTTCACTGTGCCCACCATGCCTCCTCCTTGACCAGTGGAGACTGTTATCCACCTGATAGACTGTGGCTTTGCACTCCCCAGGATATGACAGTGGGCAAGCCACCCACTGTAGAGACATTGAGAGACTGTGGCTTTGCACTCCCCAGGATATGACAGTGGGCAAGCCACCCACTGTAGAGACATTGAGAGACTGTGGCTTTGCACTCCCCAGGATATGACAGTGGGCAAGCCACCCACTGTAGAGACATTGAGAGACTGTGGCTTTGCACTCCCCAGGATTGAACAGTGGACATGGTATCCCCTTCGTGGATCTGGCGTCGAGGACTCATGTGGCTGTGGTGCCCCCCCTTCCCTTCCCCCTGAGGTGCCTGTAGTTTTGTCATCAGATGCCCCTGCAGTGTTCTCTCCAAAGGACTCAGGTCTCCTGTGTGGGCTTTGCCCTTGTGTTTATACACTTTGGCCCACGGACACTTAGAATGCCATCAAATGTGCAGGACTAACTGCCTCGGTTTCTCGATTGGAGAAAATATTTATTTTATTTTTTATAAATTTTTTATTGCTATTTGACCATGAGTTATCAGAGGCTATTTTTTACATAAATTTTGATTCACAATTTATTTATGTCTTAGCATTTTTCGAGGGGGTTTGGGTGGTGTCACTGTGACTTGTTGCTCTGCATTGGTGTGTACATAGTTTGGGGGGGGGTGGGGGTCGCATATGTGTGTGCCGTAAGCTTTCGTCCTCCCCCCTCCCCTGTGTCGTAGGTGCAGTACTCACCGTTGTCGTCTGCGCCGGAGTTCGTACTCGTGGTAGATGAGCAGGTAGACGAGAGCAGGTAGGATGTTTAATTCGGGTTCCATGCTGTCCTCCATCCTCGTGGAGTGCATAGAGGTGAGCATTTTCCCGTTCGTAGTCTGTTTCCGCCGTGTTTTTATCGGCGGTGCTCCCGCCCCGGAAAAGGTGGCGGATTGGTGAGTTGTGATATTGTGGGCGGTACATTGTCTGCCGCCTGTCTGTTGGCGGTGACCGCCGCGCTGTTTGTTTGTACCGCCGTGGCGGTCGGAGTGTTAATGTGGCGGTCTCTGTTGGCGGTTCCCGCCAGGGTCAGAATTCCATTTTTTGGACCGCGGCCTGTTGGCGGGTTGGCCGCCGCTTTATCACCGACCGCCAGGGTTAGAATCACCCCATATATCCTATGGAACTTGTAATACGGGTGGTGGTATATCCGTCACTTTACCGTCACTTTTGGGACGGATTAACACCTCCTCCAAAGTTGTAATCAGGCCCATGGTCTCTGCCGGCCTGCAGGTGGCTACCGTTGTCCATGGTGGCCAGACCGCAGTGGTGGTAATGGCGGTGCTTTGGTTGTGTTCTGTTCTGAATGCCGCCAATGTCATAATTTGGCAGTCTTCTCCACCAGCCTGTTGGTGATACCACTGCCACCTCCAACATGGAGGTCCTGAGACCGCCAAACTCATAATGAGGCCCATATTTCCTTGATATAACTCTTACTATAACTGCTGAATTTCTCTGGTTTTGTATGTGTAAAATCTGAACCTAACTATAATGTCCCTATAACCTTTGGTTTTTAGTGAATTTCTAGGATTTTTTAAATTCTGTTTCCTAATTATAACTTTCCTGTAACCTTTGTTTTTTCAGTGAATTTCCAGGGTTTTTTGTAACATAGAGTAATAATTAGTTATCATACGTGAATCCAACTGTCACCGTGCATGGCTTTAGGCCAGAGGCAGCCAACGTGTGGGCCATCTCCCTGGGCCATTTTTGACCCCAGCCACCCCTGACCCCAATGGCCCTCACTAAGCTTCCTTAGGCCCTGGGATCCTCCTCTCCCAGGGCTGCTTTTCTCTTATATAGGAAAGGTGAAAAAAACAGCTGAGCTGCCCCCTCTCTAAGCCTATTATGGCCCTGATTGTCCCATCCCTGAGCCTTAAAAGGGCCCTGAAGACCCCACCGCAAGGCTGTGTATTTTTAAAAGGGGGAGGGCGGCTGCATGGCCGCCCTCCCCAAACTTCTTTTTATAGCTCTATGCATCTTATATATATCTATATATGTGAGAAGTGGTCAATAATCACTGCCATGCTAAACAGAGTATCCCGGGCAGGCGGAGTTTCCCTATCACGCCGTTTGTGCTGCATTTTACGTCAAACGCAATGGGCAATATGTTCTGCTGTTCAAAATCGCGTGCGAATGGCACCATGTGGTTCTCATGGACGTGGCCATCTTGTTTTTATTACTCTGCTTATGGTGCTGGGCCTGCTTTTTTATTCCTTCTATATCATTTCAATCCTCCACCCTCCTAATTAATCTACCCCTCATTTTCATTTATTGTTTTAGTGTGTGTTTTTACGTCTGTGTATTTTATGTTTTTTTCATTTTTTTGTGTTTTCGTGACTTTTTGTATTTTTGTTTGTTTATCCCCTTCCTCCCTTCCTTCCTTCCTTCCTTCCTTCTTTTCTTCCTTCATTCCTTCCTTCCTTCCTTCCTTTCTTCCTTCCTTTTCCTTTTTTTTTGTTTTCTTTACCTCACCCAGCACCATGGCAGAGCAGGGCAGTGAGCAGTGAGCAGCAGCATCCCACGGTGTGAGCAGCGGTGCCGCCAAGGGGTGCAACGCAGCCAATATTTTGTGAGGTGGAGGTGGCAGCACTGTTTTTCATGTGCAGCACCACCTCCCCTCCATGCTGGCAACAGGATGCAGACCTGGAAGTGGGTACTCTAGGAGCTGTTCAACCTGCTGAGATTCCTAGGATTGATGAGTATTCATTATATTATTTGTTGTGGTTGTGTTCTACAGTGCTAATTTTTTTCTTATAAGTTATGTTTAGTTTACATTAAGAATATTATTATGTGATCAAATTTGAGCATGTATGTGCCCGGCGCTACCTAATCATAGTCTTTAGCGCTCGCTTAGGCTGATTATTTTAGAAGCCATTACAATGCAGACTCTGTTCTACTATCACCATAGAGAAGTAGTGATATCAATGAGTTAGCACTATCTGTGACTTTTATCTATGTAGCTCGTATAGTCACAAGCAATTGCACAGTGATGTGTAGTACTACTAGTATGCATTTATGCATTGCAAAAAAGGTAGACTGAGTTAGTCCAGCAAGGGAGTTTAAAATGAGAATAGAATCAAAGATCATTCATTACAATGCATTAATTCCAAATGTAGTTTTTAGAATAAGGATTTTAGGATTAGTTCAGCCAACTCAAAGATAGTTGATACTAGTACCATAGGTGACCCAATGTAGATAAGTACAATGTTACTACATTTGCCTGATAATTTTGTGGAGATTAACTGTACCACTAACCTATTTTTTTATCTTCTTTATTTCTTCCATCAGCACCCAAGGGCAAGAAGGGGGGCAGTGCAGAGGCAGATCTGGGAAGAGCTGGGGAGGATGAGGCGACAGCCACCAGCACCACTGCTTAGGTCTCTGCTCATCCCAGTAAATCCTATTATTTATTATTATTATTTCCCTAACTTTTACCTCTGGCTGGTACGATACTACTTTTAGTTTTGCCTTGTTTATTTTTTATACTATCTCCTTTTTACCAACTCCCCTATCCAATTTTTGTTTATTTCATGTTATCCCTGCATTATCTTTTTTCTGTCTTTCATTGCCCAATATTCCACCCCTTCATTGTGCTTCAATAATTCCAACTCATCATCATCATAGGTTTTAGCTCTGCCCCTCCATTATAAAGTTTTTGGTTGACTTGACTACCTGGCTTTTCTAAAATTGTGAACAAACGAAGGTGCATATTTATACTTGTTTTGCGCCGAATTTGCGTCATTTTGTTTTACAAAAAGTCTGTGCAAAACTTACTCCATATTTATACTTTGGCGCTAGACCCGTCAAGCACCAAAGTTATGAAGTTAAAGTCTTTTTTTGGATGTTGAAACCTACCTTGCGTCAATGAGATGCAAGGTAGGCGTTCCCGTGCAAAAAATGACTCTATGGCCTTAGGGCCATATTTATCACCCATGATAAAATCACTCACAGGGGAAAGCAGGGGTCAAATAATGGTGCAAAGCTTGCTTTGCACCATTATTTAACGCCTGAGTCAGGGCAGGTGTTGGGGACCTGTGTGCCTATTTCCATGGTGGAACATCATGGAATAAGCCCACAGGTGCCAGCCCCAGGGACACCCCACCCAAACCAGAGGGACAGCAGAGGATGGAGGACCCCATCTCAGGTAAGTATAGGTAAGAACAGGCAAGTATTTTTTTTAAGGGCCATTGGGGGCCCTGAAATGGGCCCCCCTACATGGCACTGGGTGCAACGGCCATGCCCAGGGGACACAGGTCATCTATGCTGGCCATTGGGTTGGTGGGCATGACTCCTGTCATGTGGTATGGATGGTTTTGCATCAGAAAATGACACTAGGCTAGTTAGAGTCATCTTATTTTACTCTAGCCTGCGTAAAGTCATTTTTCGGTGCAAAACCCCCTTCTACCATACAGCCACTCCTACCCGGCCAATGTCATTTTTTTTTTACGCTAGCCCTTGCACCCTTCCATAAATATGGTGCCCGGCTGGCGCTTACAAATGGTGCCAGCAAGTACAAAACTTTTTGATGCAAAACCTTTTGATGCAAAACTGCACTAGTGCAGTTTTGCACCAAAAAGTATAAAGTATAAATATGCCCCCAATACCCAGAGTGATAGATAGAAGACACTGCAGTGCTCATCGAACTGTAGAAATGTATTGCAGTTGCATTCTTTTGTTTAAAAAAATTAAGGGGAGATGTATCTGACATCTAAAAAATGCATAATGTTTTTTTCTAGCCAAACCAAACACCAGTGGCACCGGCTCATGAGGCGCTGCAAAATGAGAATCAGTTGGAGGGGGAGAAGCAGCATCAGGGACGGGCGGTGGTAAGTCACATTGCTTGCTTATTATATATTAAACATTATTACATTACATTATTATATATTATACTCACTAGCTACAAGGGCGTCACCGTGATTTGAACCCCCTGCTTTACCAGCTACAGTGGTGGTTAAGTTAGCGCCTCTTCTATCTGCAACTTAGCAAAAAAGCTCACATAATATACGCTAAAAATGGTGGCTTGATTGAAATGGAAAAGAATGGAAGCTTAAAACAAAGGTTAGGTGAAATAAGTGAAAGGAAAGGATGCATGAGTGGGTGATATGAGGCATGGTTGAGTATTGGGTAAATGGATGGGTGAAAGGATGATTGAAAGAAAGGGTGGATAATGAATGGATGGATAATGGATTAGAAATTTTGGTGAAAGACTGGTTGAGAGAAAGTGAAGCTTAAATCATCATGGCTATGGGTGAATATTGTAGGAAGAATGAAAGATGATTGTACAATTGCTTGAGTGAATAAACAAGCGAGCTGGAGAGGAGCATGCTGCTCACCTACTTCAATTACTTTGTTTATGGTTATCACAGCTATGGCTCAAAGTGGGGGATATTTTAATTTGTGTTCTAATTTCTAATCCCTTGTCTCACTGTATTTGTAAAGCAATGCATATATGTATCCTACCCATCATCATTCATCATCGACCTCACTGCCCATGGCATTTTGCCACCCATAACCGAATAAGTATATTATGTTCAATTTGTGACTGCGGTGTTGGCTGTGCAATGGGCTTCTACTCACACAAAGTGTGTTTCCCTTCACTCACTCAGTCACCTCTTAGTACTTTCACTCCTTTCTTCTTTCCTAAGTTCTTCCATCCAAGCCTACCAAATTTAAAAATTGATTCTTGGGAGGTGCCACATTTTTATGCCCATATGAAGTGTTTCCAAAAATATATTTAATGGTTTCCAATAAAGGATATATTTTACATCTGTTCAGATTTTTCCCTTTAGACTTTTGTCTATTACTGTGACTGAATAAGCCAGAGCTTAGGTATATGACTAATTGATGACCAATGGCGAAGTGTGGCACAATGGTTAGAGCGGCAGACCCTGAAGCAGAGATCTGGCTCAAGACCAGGCTTCAAGTCCTGCTTCGGCAGGTCTTGGGCTCAATTCCCTTGGACTAGATAATTCTCGCCTCGGTGCCTAATCTAATTAATGGGTCCCACTCTGCAACTCTGGGCAATAGCTTGCTTAATCTCCACAACAGCCCCCACAGTGCTTGGATGCCTGGCTTCACCCTGGGAGTGCTCAGGAGTGGGCACCTCACAGGGAAAAGCCAGGAGGGGTTCCATAGCGGTATGAGTACAGCGCCTTGGGACCCTAACGGGTGAATAGTGCGCTATACAAGTGCAAAGTTTAAGTGGCACCCCTCTATTCTGTAGCAAAGGCTCTACCTACTCAATCCCTCTACCTTACCCTGCAGTAGACGAAGTCAGGTTTAATTTCCCTACTGCCCAGTGAATCAATTTCTTGGAAATATTTTGTGGTGGTGGGCAAGGCTAGTGAGTAAAGTGAGACTAGAAAGTGCCTAATTTGATTTCAAGTTTGGTGTATGGGATACTCTGTGACAAACATGCCAAATACAATCTATATAGCCTGTTCCTCTCCCTGTAATGCAGTGCATCATTTTCCCCACCATCTACTTACAACAGACAGGATAATATATCCACATTTTATATGTGATGTTTTTTACATAGTATCTTTTTCGTTATTCATCTGCCTCATTGGAGCCAGGGTAGAAACTAAGTGAAATGCATTTGGAGAAGAGCAGGGGAATTGGAATTAAATGTAGATAATTGTCATATACAGCTGCCCCAGCTGCAGACAGTAGCAAAGTACGCAAAGTACTGGCTAGGGTGCCTCAATTAATTTGGCACAATAACTAGTATTCCATAGTGCATAATGCCTTACTCATGAATGAGGCGCAATTTATTTTAGTTTTCCAATAGAAGTGTCTGTTTAGTTACTAGAAAAGCCTTTAAAAGAAAAAAAATCAAATCACTGTTTTTTAAATCTGGTATTATTATGCTTTAATTCTTTTCTACCAATCAGGCAGTGCTTTTTATGTGTGACATGTGTGGGTAAACAATAAAATTGTACCTGTGACTCCCTCATAATCACATCAAATTCCAATGTACCGGGGTCCAGCAATGTATTGCTGCTGTGCCACACACTATTTACTTTGAAAGAAGTGTTTGCTAAGTGCATTGTTTACAATTTGTATTTATTTTTGATTTTTTTTCGATATAGCTACTCTTGCTGGCCGACCAGCACCACCCACCAGGCAGGTGATAACAGCCCGTCTGTGGCCTGCAGGGGCTAGAGACTATACTGGCCGAATACTGTCAGCTTGTTATCCTGGAGGACGAAAGGGTGGAAATGGCTGCCTCTGGTCCAGGACCCAGCTCAGCAGCACACCAGCCTCAGCCTGAAGCCTCTCGGCCATTACATCGCCGGAGCCACTGCCAGCTGTCAGGGGCTCTGACTGTATGTGCTGCCGCCACCTTCAGCTCTGACAGGGCGTTACTCCATCAAATCCTGCAGCAGCTGGATGGTATGAAGACCCAGCTATCCAGGATCGAGCAGAGCCCAGTCCAGCTCCAGACCCAAATGGACAGTGCCCTATTTTGAGCCCTTTTAAAAAATTTTGTTTTGAGAGGGGCTTGTTGTGGATGGAGGCAGTGGGGAGGG
The DNA here is from genome assembly GCF_031143425.1 of Pleurodeles waltl. NCBI lineage: Eukaryota > Metazoa > Chordata > Amphibia > Caudata > Salamandridae > Pleurodeles > Pleurodeles waltl. Next base: position 432,770,399 of record NC_090448.1, read on the forward strand.
AGTTGAGACTGTGTTTCACTTTGGATTTTCATTGCACATTTTGGGGACAGGGCTATTTGTTTGGGGGGAGGGCTAGGCCTTTTGTTGGTAGAAAGGGTGGGTTTTCTATTTGTAAAAAAAATAAAAGAGATTATTTCACTTCATTCTTTTAGTGTAGCCTGTAATTTAAATCTGCTGAAAACGAGTATATCATTTACTTATTTTCTGCTCTACTGCCCTCTGTAACTATATTGACCATTAAGAGACAATTGCCATTGCCTATTTTTCCTACAAAACCCTAGATACACACACAGAACATCTTGGTCATTAGAAGCTAATTACTAACTAAAGAAGTTTGCTTCAAACCATAGTTCTTTTCTTGCCTGAATAAATTAATCGAGGGCTGATACATCAGTCTTCTTACTGCAGAGTTTTCCCAAGGTGACCTGTTATGTTATGGGGGTGGTAATAGTAGTAGCAGGCTAACACTCTAACAGGGAAGATACAAAATGCTACTCTCACCTATGTGAAATCCAACAGAAGGATTAATCAAAGGGTTATCCATCACTGTCAACTACATTGAAGAAAACAGAGGGTTAGTGAGTCATATATCATATCTTTAGGAAGACTGAGACCAGACTACCACAATGACAGTATTTGACACAAAAAATAAGACCTGATATGTTAATAAAAAACTAGCACTATCAACTTCTTCTGAGCATTGGGGAGCTAGTTTGAAAATTAAAGTTAGGAAATTAAATGCTCGAGTCCGGAGAAGTGTGCTCAGAGTCAAGAGTGGTTGGACAAGTTTAAGCATTTAAGCAACACAATGCCTTAATCATGATATTGATTGGGCTGGTGTGGAATATTTCTAAGGTAATAGAAGGTGATGCAGTGAGTTGGAGTCTCTTTCACCACATCCACCCCAGCAAGTGTGTGATCCATTTATGGTGTACAATTAAGTCACACCTCAATAAATCACACAGCCCTGGAGAAGAGAGTTAGGGGCTTGATGAATGGATGGGAAAGGGGATTTAGGGAAAGGTGCGACAAAGACAAACACTACACAAATGAAACCACAACAATATTAATCAGGGTGGTAAGCAGCACATCCTCATCAATCTGTGGTGGAAGGAAACAATGACGAGATAAGTATTACACAGTTCAGTTAAATGCATTGCAAACAGTCCTTCTGCCCAGAGAGACCCAAGATGATATATCTCTAAATGTTATGTCGTCTAGGTTTGAAAAATACAAATTATACAGGATTGAAGTTAACCCAATCAGTTCTAAAAAAATTACGATTGGTATGACTGTTAAAAGGAAAATTATATTGTATTGCCAAATTGAGTGGTGCATCTCCATTCCTTTTGGAAAATCCATCGCTCTCAGGTACCTGGCTGAACCTTTTTGTTAGGTAGGCTGCAGTGTTGCGTTTTCACTAAGTTTTGTTTATACAGTGGAGGACTAGGAAAAGGCCTGCATATTGAAAAATAGTAACTGTATCATAGTGTAAAGGAGAAGGATGAGAGGAAGCAAGGGAAGCTTCATGACCAGTCAGGAATGTACCAAGAAGATTCAGAGGCAGAGCAAGAACATAAAGAGGAGTTTCATGCTTTGAACCAGCAATGTAGCACACACACACTCAGTAGCATTTCCCAAATCAATGCACCTCTCTACAGTCTGCAGAACAGAGTGAGTACTAGGCCTCAGAATCTTCGCCATCACCATGGTTTCTATTTGAAGTCAGGAACTTTTTCCTTCTAGCTGTTGAGGCAGTCCCATTCTGAGTACTTCCGTCTTCCTCATCCTTCTACTGATTCTGAGTAACTCTGTCTCAGTCACAAACTGAGCAAGGTAGACCTGTGTAGTGAACTGCTGTTGAAGGACAAATAGAGAAACAGACTTGTAGTATTTTGTGTAGATTTGTGTTCGGTAACTAAACTGACTGTTCTGTTCTCTGAAGAACCAGAAAAAAAGGAGTAGACCCTGTAGTTACATTTTGCTAAGTTTGAAAGACTGATCACTTTCAGGAAAAAATGAACACCGATAAGCCCCCAAACATTGCAAATCATCAAAATCCAGTCTAAAGGAAATGTGGGGACTTCTTCACTGCACACTCCAATACAGTCATATATGTGATTATTAAATGGAAGAGCAGAATAAATCCAACACAAACAATGTTCCACTAGCTATTTTCTTTTCTTTTTTAAAGAAAGAAAGAAATTCAATGAGAAATAATTAAAATGTTCTATTGTGGCACCAGCATACTTATTCCAGGAAGTAGAGTTTGCCCTCAAACTCAGATGGTTCACCTGGAAGTTGGACAGCAAACACACTTGATTCTGATTAATCATCTTCCTCCACCTCCTGTGGTGTTTCGGCAACAGTGCAATCAGGTGGTATAAAATGCTGCTTCATTTTGATCATTGTTAATCTCTCCATGTTGTGAGGCAAGAGAATGGTCCTTCTCACTGTAGCAACTCTACCAGATACACTGAATACATGTTTAGCAGGCACCATGGCTACAGGACAAGCCAGATACTTTATTGCCAGCCTCTTGCGCTCTGACCATTGGCACATATTCCCATACAAATACATCAATGGGTTTTGATCCACGTACACCTCTTTTGGGTCATCCAGATACTCCAGTAACATTCTCTGAAGTGTCATCAGTGCTGCCACTTGCTTGAACTCTTTTACCTTCACTTTTGTACTGGACTCAAGACCTGCTATTTGAAACCATGCCAATGCAGAGGTTGGATCCAATTCTTCTGATGCTCTTGCTGCCGGTGTTCTTGTTGTTAGTGTTGGCTGCTGTGAGACAAGACTGCCCTCTGGAAGTTGAATACAGCACCCCAGAACTGCAGAGTGGGACTCTAAGTTCCAGCCGTTCTTCTTCCAGTTCTCCAACTTGCTCAACAATCCAACTCTTATATTTTGAAATATCGCCTTCAGAAAAAGTAATGTAGCATTGATCAAGTAGGGTGACACAGATATACTCTTTGGATTAAATAATGTCATTTTGCAGCCCTGCATTACAAATCAAGTGAGAGCTTAGGCTGTCAACCAAGACATGCGCTTCTGAGTTTTTGTTCACACCTCGGAGTGCGAACCTTTCAGATACCTTCTTTAGCTGGTCCTGTAGCTGATGCAACAACAGGATAGCTTGGCCCATCGTACTGTCCTCCTTGCTAAATTCCCATGAGAAAACAGAAAAAGAGAGCAGCATCTGTGTCAGGCATTTGACTAGGCCCCATTTGTCCACATACATGGTCATAGCTTTCCCAAATGCATCGACTCCTTTTAGAATTACATAGTTATTGATCTATCTGTACTGCTCAAACAGGCTTTGCAACATATTATAGGTTGAGTTTCAATGTGTTAGCACTTCCTGTATCAGGGCTTTCATTGGTACTCCATTACTACGCTGAATATTCCACAACTGCTTCCAGGCTTTAAAAGAATGGCTGAAATGAGTGTAAATTCATCTGCTGGTGGTCAGTGTATTGCTGGCTATGTCTTCTTTTAAGAGAAAGTCTTGCACAACCAGGTTGATGCAATGCACCAAACACAGGACCTTGAAATAACCACTGTCTGCCATGACCCCGACTATGTTACTGCCATTGTCCATTGCAACAACTCTAATTCGGAGAGCTCAGGGTCACAGCCATTCAGACACCTTGCTATTAAATTCTTCCAAGATGTTTGCAGCTGTATGTGATTTCTCCATGGCAAAAATGGCTACTATTGCATGCGGCTGAACTCTCTTAAAAATTTCTTTAGGGCCAAAACCTTTAGATAGCTTTTGCTTTACGCCCACAAAATAGTTCCAGCGTGCAGTGATGCACAAGTAATCAGTAGCGTGACAGCTGGTCTACATGTCGTTGTCAAGTGGATAGTGTGGACAGCACTTTGCTGCAAATCTTGTCCAAGCAATTGCAGCACATTGTGATGCAGCACTGGAACAGCAACTCTGGCAAACGCATCTTGGAACCTACTATGGCAGATGGCTGGCACAAACTCTAAAAATCCCACACTTTCCACAAAAGAAAAAAGGATGTAGTCCAGCGCAATTTTTTTTGCCAGCTTCCCATTGTACAAATGCGCCATTGGGTGGTTACGGTCATAGGGCCCCTCCTGCCTAAACAGGCCCGTATTAGTAGAGTGGATTTTCTTCTTTTGTGGGGCCACTGACACAGGTGACTTTTGAGATGTAGGTGGTGGTAGACTCAATGTGAGTCATGGTGCACTCACTGTATGCTGTGGTGAGTCTATCTGACTGAGCCTTCCCGTTCCATTATGAGGTTGGTGAGGTGGGCTAAACTCCAAGCCACCCACCACTATAATTTTTTTTAATTACATCAAAATCCAAAGAAATGCTTGCGCATGCCCAAGCAAACAACACCGATATTCAATAGTGTTTGAACTAACTTGTGTGATGTCACAAACACAAAGCCCCTAAATCCAAAGGTATATCCAGAAGACAAAGAGTGATCCTTCAACCTCTAAATCGAAGTGGAAAGTGACCAGGAGATGGACAAAGCACTGGGAGTAGCCTGCTGTGCACAGAAAGTCGGAATCTCTGGTGCCCTCCCTCCCTGTTTGAAAAAAAAAACAGAAATAGGCTTCTCACACTAAAGCACAACTTGAAGGGTCCTTTGAAAAGAAAATCCACTCAAAAAGCTCTTTTTGAATAGATTTAGATGTATCTTGAGGAGAAAATCTACTCAAGGTGTATTCTTGTGAGCAGGACTGTTGCAGCTGCCGTCGCGGCCGAAAGCAGCTTGGGTAGATGCAAAGTCTCGCTCACTCAGCTGGAAGCAGCGAATGCGAATGCAAAGTCTTGCACATGTTTGCTAGCGGCCTGCGAGTACTGTAGCGTTCATGAGAGAGTGCAAAAACCAAATCTCATGTGTGCGAACGAACTCCACTCGGTGCCGGAATGTGGAATTCGGAAACTTTGCACTACTCTGCATAGCGTGAAGTGCGCAATATCGGCACACTTCACAGGCGAAGTGGAGTTCTACACACGAAAGAATGAATATATATATATATATATATACACACACACATATATATATATATATATATATATACACACACATATACATATCTCTCTCTCTCTCTCTCTATATATATATATATATATATATATATATATATATATATATATATATATATATATATATATTTATCATATCTGAACACTATATTAACTATTGAAGTGAAGCCATGCTTTATGTTCAACTTATGTTCAACTATAAAATAAGTTGCCTTAAGATATAAAAACCCCAATTCTGAATAATGTTGCAGATTCAAAGACTGATACCACTATACAACAGGAGATATTCGAACTCAATCCCCATTTCCTGCCACAATTCCAAAGAGATTCATTTGTATTTTCAAAGACGTTCATTTCCTCCCTCTTAGGCGATAAGCATTGCATCAGTCATATATACAGTAGGGGTGGGCAAACAAATCCGCTCTGCTGTTGGAGTTTGTGGAGTTTTGCTCACTCTGTGTTTCACTTGGAGTGCAGTGTTCCAGCAAACTTCTGCAAAATGCTATGTGATGGAGCTTTCTCTTGAACAAAGCTCATCAACATGAAGTTGGTAAGCATAAACAAGAATTTGCTTTCCCTTGCAAGTTGTTTGGGCACTGGTATGCCTCCCGGGGAGATTTTTCAACTCAGGCAGTTGCGGCAGGTCGCAACTGTTCATGTTCAGAAAGCTGCAGCTTGAGTAGAAAAACTACTTGAGCAGCAGAAAGAAGCACCGTCTTCTGGCATGCTGATTTTACAACCTGAACAAGCTCCTGGCACTAAAGTCATCATGAGCAGCAAGACTGGCCCCAATTCTGCTTGCTCCCGAATCTCCAAAGAATCTAGCAAACTTTTTATGATTCCACAGAGTGAAATTCCACAAGTTCCATCCAGGCCTGAGAGGTGAAGTTGAGCGTGTGGTGTGCCCATGTACATCCAATCGTCGGTGGTGTTTGCTCTATAAACATAGTGGATTTTTCCATGTACTGATATGGGTTGAAGGTCAAAGTTTGGTCACAACATTATATAGGAATCCCATGTGGCAGCAATAGCGTCCTGCATGTCCATAGTTTATATCAGACACCTTTGATCAGCAGCATCAACATCCCTTTTGCGGATCTATATAAAGCAGAAGGGTTTACAGTTCTGAATCTGAGTATCACGTGACTGAAGAAGAGATTGAAGATAGGGAGAGGTTACACTGATGATATTATAAGTTCAACATCTATCAAGCTAGGAACTGTAAAAGAGAAGAGGCTCTCTTTGGCAAGAACAAAACGAAAATTGGCAATAACAACATAAATCATACAACACATGAAATTAAGAGCTGCACTCACCAAAAACTGGCATTTGATTATCAGATTAGGAGCAATCCAATAATTGGCAGATAATTGGCCAGAAACTTTCCAGATGGCCTTTAATCAATTTCATGTGTGGCAGGTCTATGAGGGACATTCTGTGAGGAGAGATATAGGGACCAAAGGAAACAAAAGCACTTGTTTAACACCTTGTGAGGCCTTTACAAAGTGTAGCAAATGTAAGACATGTCTAAATGGAGTGCAAATGTCCTGTGCAATACACCCTCTAATGAGAAATTATCAAAATTCCCAATACAAATGGATGATTTTAATGAGACAGCGTACCCATGGTATACTACTTTCTTCTTTTTAGGCATTCAATTTAACTCATGTTACACGTGGTGAGATTGGCAAATACCAATTTATATAAGATGTAAAGTATTATGTAGGGACTAACCAACTTGTAAGATGTTTGCTTAATAATCTTCCATCCTGATAAAAGTGCAGGGGACAGTGCATTTTACATCTAACTAGCCAGCATCAGTAAGGATTTGCTTGTTTGGTTTACCTGTTGGGATCTTTAGTCCAATTGCTGAATATTTGAGATCAATATGGGGTAAGTATTTCTGCAGGTGCACAGCAGTTGCACTTGATGAACTACCCCAAGAGGAGAGTCTTACTGGTATAGTTTTCTCTAGATAATACAAGCACTACAACAGATCAAACCCTCCTCTGGGATGTTTATATCACATTTTTATTAATGTGACAACCTGTGTGTGCCATGTATGCCTATTTTCAACCTAAGTGTACTATTTAGGCTTAGACATGGGACCCATGCCGACTATGCCACAGGATCTACTCTGCATCTTACTCAAAAAAAACATTAAGGCTGAAATTGGTATGGGGTTGCTTGTGTTCCCATTCAGAGGTGACATTGCATATTAGCCCACGCTGGGCTGTTCCCATTGAAGGAGGTCCAAGACTGTCCTTCAAATGGTTGATCACTATCTAGAGTTTTCCAGTGGACAACATGAAAATGATTAATTTTAATGCAGTCTGAGCGATTGTGAGTGTCTGAGATATTTGCAAACCATCGGGCCATCACCTTTTGCTGTCTTTGTGCTAAATATTGGATCAGATTTTGCATGACCCATTTCTAAAAGTGAGTATTATTGGCATGGTTGCAGAAGGAAACCCCAATAGATCAGAATGACCAATGGAAGCCAATGCGTGTTAGTAAAACATAAATAAAAGTTTTGCACTGTTTGATACACCAGATTAACATGTGTAAATTGCTGTTCTCGAGTAATCTAAAGAGAAGGCCAAAGAACATGAAACATGACTAATCTATTTCACTAAAGTGATGTAGTTGTAATGTGCAAATGGTGTGCCTGGCTGACCAGTACATCTCCCACGTCACTGCCAAGGATTCTGGGTCGGTGCATGACGACTTTGTCTTGAGGAATAGCAGCATCCCACATGCAATGGCAAAACTACAGAGGCACAGGGTGAGGCTAATAGGTGAGCCTGAGTCATATGGCAGTACTTCCAATGACACACAGGTAAGGCAGTGGAAATAACTATTTGTCTGATTATTTATCATTTCTGTGTGGCTTTAGCATGATGGGAGTCAATTCCTTAGCATTCCAACTTACTATCCTTCCCATTTTGCAGCGGTTGGTGTGGTTACAACTGTGTACTGATGTGATGATTACAGACAGCTGCAGGCCATTTTTTGTATGGAATCACAAAGTTCAGGACAATTGCACAAGATTTAAAACAGTTAAAATTATTGCCCATTTTTATCACATGAAGCACTATCACTCAAATTGTGTTCAGGGGTGTTTATTGAAGTGAAAAATATGGAAGGAATAGTGCAATGGAATGGAGGGATGGTAGAGGAAAGTCCAGGGCATTGGTCCAGTCCGATAGTAGAATAGGTCCAGTGAACAAGGGGCCATAGGAATGGGAGCAATGGCAGTTCAAAGTGGACAAGGTGACACAGTGGGAAACAAGGGGAACAGTCAGGATGGTCTCTTTTCTTGGCAGTGGTCTTGGTCTTGGCAAGTGTCTCTGGCGTCTGTCTGGGTTGCAGGGAACATTAGCGGAGTGGTTCACCTTCTGCAGGAGGAGGGGTGCTGGTGACCTCTGGGTCCTTTGGTAGGGCCACCTGACCACCAGCTGCAGCAGATGTGGATGGCTGTTCAGTTGAATGGTTAGTGGAAGGGGCCTGCTGGTGTGATGTGTACTCCCTCATTATGTTGGCCATATCACCCAGAACCCCTGCTATCGTTACCATTGTGGTTTTGAGGGCCTGCAATTCTTTCCTGATCTCCAGGTGGTGGTCTTGCTGCAGCCGCTGGTTCTCCTGCATGATGTCTATCAACTGACCCATCTTGTCCTGGGATTGTTGGTAAGTACCCAGGACATTAGTGAGTGCCTCCTTGTAGGAAAGTACCATCTTGCCTGGCATGCTCCCCCATTTTTACTTGTGTGTATGTTTGTTTTTGCCTGTGTCACTGGGATCCTGCTAGCCAGCACCCCAGTGCTCATAAAGTATGCCCTGTATATGTTCCCTGTTTGGTGCCTAACTCTATCACTGGGGCTCTGCTATCCAGAACCTCAGTGTTTATGCTCTCTCTGCTTTTAAAATTGTCACTGCAGGCTAGTGACTAATTTTACCAATTCTCATTGGCACACTGGAACACCCTTATAATTCCCTAGTATGTGGTACCTAGCTACCCAGGGTATTGGGGTTCCAGGAGATCCCTATGAGCTGCAGCATTCCTTTTGCCACCCATAGGGACTCAGACAATTCTTACACAGACCTGCCATTGCAGCCTGCGTGAAATAACGTCCACGTTATTTCACAGCCATTTTCACTGCACTTAAGTAACTTATAAGTCACCCCCTGACCTGCACCTCCCCAGGGGAGGTGCCCAGAGCTCCTCCAGTGTGTCCCAGACCTCTGCCATTTTGGATGCAGAGGTGTGAGGGCACAATGGACACCTCTGAGTGGCCAGTGCCAGCAGGTGACGTCAGAGACCCCTCCTGATAGGTGCTTACCTCTCTCTGTAGCCAATCCTTCTCTGAGGGCTATTTAGGGTCTCTCCTGTGGGTTTCTCTTCAGATTCCAAATGCAAGAGCTCACCAGAGTTCCTCTGCACTTCTCTCTTCGACTTCTGCCAAGGATCGACCACTGGCTGCTCCAGGACGCCTGCATAACCGCAACAAAGTAGCAAGAATACTACCAGCAACATTGTAGCGCCTAATCCTGCCAGCTTTCTCGACTGCTTCCTGGTGGTGCATGCTCTGAGGGCTGTCTGCCTTCACCCTGCACTGGAAATCCCGAAGAAATCTCCCATGGGTCTTCCCCCTGCTACCGCAGGCACCAAACCTCTGCTTCTCTGATCCTCTGGGTGCCCTCTCATCTCGACGAGCCTGGTCCCTAGAACACAGGAGCTGCATCCAAGTGACCCCCACAGTCCAGTGGTCCTTCTGTCCAAGTTTGGTGGAGGTAAGTCCTTGCCTCCCCACGACAGACAGCAATCCTTTGTACCATGTGAACTGCAGCTGCTAGGGCTTCAGTGCACTCTTGCAAGGATTCCTTCATGCACAGCCTAGCCCAGGTCCCCAGGACTCTGTCCTGCATTGCCCAACTCGCTGAGTTGGACTTCGACTTTGTGGGACTTCCTTTTGATGTGCTGAGTCAACCGCCATCATCAGATCTTCTAAGTACCTGTTCAGGTGCTTCTGAGGGTGCTGCCTGCTTCTGCATGGACTCTGTGCATTGCTGAGTGCCCCCTCTGTCTCCTCCTCCAAGGGGCGACCTCAACCACAACTCTTGCAGCTAGCAAGGCTTGTTTGTGGGCTTTCTGTGTGGAAACAACTCTGCATCCTCCAACACTTCATGGGACATCTTCTGACCAAAGGAAAAGTTCCTGGCACCTTCCGTTGTTGCAGAATCTTTGGCTTCTTCCATCTGAAGGCAGCCCTTTTGCACCTTCATCCGGGGTTTAGTGGGCTCCTGCCCCCCCCGGACACTTTTGTGACTTTTGGACTTGGTCCCCTTCCTTTACAGGTCCTGAGGTCCAGGAATCCGTCTTCAGTGCATTGCAGTCAGTTGTGGTCTTTGCAGAATCCCCTATCTCGACTTTACTGTCTTTCTGAGGTAGTAGTGTAACTTTACTCCTACTTTTCAGGGTCTTGGGGTGGGGTATCTTTGACACCCTTAGGCCCATATTTATACTTTTTGACACAAAACTGCGCTAACGCAGTTTTGCGTCAAAAAAATTAGCGCTGGCTAACGCCATTCTGAAGCACCATGCGGGCGCCGTATTTATTGAATGACGTTAGCCGGCGTTAGCCGCCGGCGCCGTCTGGTGTGCGTTAAAAAAAACGACGTACACCAGGCAGCGCCGGCGTAGGGGGATATGGGGCTTGGGCGTCAAGAAATGGGGCAAGTCAGGTTGAGGCAATTTTTTTGCCTCAACCCGATTTGCGCCATTTTTTTTCACTCCCAACCCCCATAGAAATGACTGCTGTCTTAGCAGAGACAGGAGTCATGCCCCCTTGCCCAATGGCCATGCCCAGGGGACTTCTGTCCCCTGGGCATGGTCATTGGGCATAGTGGCATGTAGGGGGGCACAAATCAGGCCCCCCTATGCCACAAAAAAAATAAAAAAATAAACTTAACCGAACTTACCTTAATGTCCCTGGGATGGGTCCCTCCAGCCTTGGGTGTCCTCCTGGGGTGGGCAAGGGTGACAGGGGGGGTCCCTGGGGGCATGGGAGGGCACCTCTGGGCTCCTTCAGAGCCCACAGGTCCCTTAACGCCTGCCTTTTGCAGGTGCTAAAAAACGGCGCAAAAGCGGCCGTACGTAATTTTTTTTGACCCGCCCACTCCCGGGCGTGAATTTTGCCCGGGAGTATAAATCCGAGGCACCTGCCTCGGAGTCGATTTTTTAGACGTGAACGCCTACCTTGCATCTCATTAACGCAAAGTAGGTGTCCACGCTAAAAAATTACGCTAACTCCATGGACTTTGGCGCTAGACGCGTCTAACGCCAAAGTATAAATATGGAGTTAGTTTTGCGTCGAAATTGCGTAAAAAAAAACGACGCAATTCCGGTGCAAACGGAGTATAAATATGCCCCTTAGTGTTTTCTTGCACTCCCAGCAACCCTCTACACATTACACTAGGCCTGGGGTCTATTCGTGGTTCGCATTCCACTTTTGGAGTATATGGTTTGTGTTGCCCCTAGGCCTATTGGCTCCTATTGCATTCTATTGTGTTCTGCAGTGTTTGCACTACTTTTCTAACTGTTACTTACCTGATTTTGGTTTGTGTGTGTATATTTTGTGTATATTACTTACCTCCTAAGGGAGTGTATCTTCTGAGATACTTTTGGCTTATAGTCACTTTTATTTTTAGTAACTCTGAGTATTGTGTTTTCTTATGATATAGTGCTAAGTGATATAAGTGGTATAGTAGGAGCTTTGCATGTCTCCTAGTTCAGCCTAAGCTGCTCTGCTATAGCAACCTCTATCAGCCTAAGCTGCTAGAACACCTCTAATCTACTAATAAGGGATAACTGGACCTGGCACAAGGTGTAAGTACCATCAGGTACCCACTATAAGCCAGGCCAGCCTCCTACACTCCTGGACAGTCGGTTCCCTGTGCCTGTCCTCCCCCTGGCGCACAGCTGTCCTCCGTGTGTTCTGGCCCACTGTGCCCATGTTGTCTGAACAGTGTGCCCATTGCTACTGACCCCAGAACCCTGATTTTCTTGGCTGTGAGTTGTGGACTGGGGTCATTGTATGGGTGGGCACACTGCTGATTGACATGTCCTGGGGACAGAGGTGTGGGGGCATTGGGTGGCTGCTGTGGTGTTGGATACTGAGGGGGGATGCTCTTTGGTGGACTGGGTGTGAGCTGGGGTATCCGACTGGCCAGTGGTCTCTGATGGGCCAGGAATTTCATCCATATCCAGAAGTCCAGAGTTACTTTTATCACTGGGGGCATCTTCTGGTGGGGGTCTGGGTAGCCGTTGCACCTCCTCACCACTAGGATTGTGGGGATGTAACTGGTGTATTATGCTACATGTCTGAGACATTTTATACATCCTTAGCTTCCCCTATATCGTTGCTGTTGCCCTGCCACCTTTGTTTATGTATGGTGATGTATTGTGGGATTGTTAGTTCTCCATGCTGTGCATGCATTAGTGGGGGGTGTGCATGCAGGGCTGGGAGAGATGTTCATGCAGTGGGTATGGCCTGCAGGGCTTGGCATTCAGGTTAGTATATTGTGGTTGTGTACTGCGGGAGGGGATGGAGTAGAGTGATGGGTGTCAGGGTGGGGGGTGGTGGTGGTGGTGGCATGCAGGTATGTGTGGGGATAAGTAGTGAATATTGACTCACCAGTGTCCAGTCCTCCGGCAACTCTAGTGAGTCCCTCAGGATGCAGTATTGCCAAGGCTTGCTCCTTCCACGCTGTCAGCTGTGGGAGAGGAGGTCCACAACCAGTCCTCTGGATAGCAAGCTGGTGCCTTGCTGCTATGGAACTTACCTTCCCCAATTGGTTGTTCCACCTCTTCCTGTTGTCGTTCCTTGTTCTTGGATGCTGCCCCACGGTGCTCACCCGTTCCATGATTCTCTGCCATAGCTCCATCTTCCTTGCAATGGAGATTTGCTGTACCTGTGCTCCAAGCAGCTGTGAGTCTACCCTCACTATTTCCTCCACCATGACCCACAACTCCTCATCAGGGAAACGGGGGTGCCTTTGTGGGGACATGGGTGTTGTGGGGTGTGTGTTGTGCAGTGGATGTTGAGTAATGTGGTGGGGTGTGGGGTGCATGACGGATGAATGGGTGTTTGTGGTGTGTGTGTAGTTGTTTCTGTTATTTGAGTGGCTAACTCTTTGCTATTTTTCGTGCTCATAAAGGGTTGTGGGTAATGAGGGTGTGCATTTTATAGTGCTGTGGGTGGGTGGCTTTGGTGTGTGGATCAGTGCCAGGTGTGTGTTTTTAGCCAATGTTGTGTTGTCTTATATTTGGGTGGCCATTCTGACCGCACCAGTGTGTACCGCCAATGGTTTACCGCCGTTGAATGTCCGCTGTGGTGATTCATGGGTCATAATGTGGAGGGCGTTGTTTTGTTGTCCTAACAGCATGGGTTTTTGTACCGACAGTTTAACACTGACCTTTAGTCTGGCGGATATGTTTTTGTGGAAGTGTTCTGTCGGTTTGGTGTGTGTGTGTCATAATATGGCGAATGGATGTTCACCTCCGCAATGGTACCGTGGTGGTAAACAGGATTTACCGCCAATGTCATAATGAGGGCCTAAGTCTGAAGGTAAACTTTTGACCAAGGCGTCCCGCTTGGTGTAGCCAAGCAGGGCTCCATCGCAGTCAACCTCAAACTTTGACTTTGCTGAGGTCTAATGTGACCAGATGTCCAGATTTGTGCTTTAAGGGGCATATTTAACAGCCCCTGACACTATGCCCTGCACTGTATTCACAAGGTGGCGTTAAGCCACGAAAAGTGACCCTTCACACTCAGCACTTTACGTGAAAGGGGCATGAAATGGATGTTGCTGTATACATGCCACAGCAACACCTATTGCATTTTTATGCTACCCCAGATTTACAAGTTTTCGTACACCTGAGGCAGCACCAAAATCTAACGCCACCCCAGGGGTGACGTTTGCAGGGCGCAACAAGGAGAAATACTTCTATTTCTCCTCGTTTTATTGTGGTGCATTCTGCAGCACACATAGGAAGAACACATTGTCATTTAAAAAAAAAATTGTGAGGGAAGGTGAACCTTGCTGCACAAAAACAATCTCCCCCTCAACGCAACCATCCCTGCACCAAGTGTGCAAGGGTGGCTGCGTTGGCACTCAGCTGCAAATTTAGTGCCGGCACAGGGGTGTGGCGTATTCAATTAAATACTGCGCATCCCTCCATTGTGATAATGATGGAGCGCAGCACTGCCAATTTTGACGCAGCATCGCACTCCGTCATTTTTTGTTAAATATGGGCCTTAGTTTCTAGGCTCTAGAAAACAATAATTCTTTAAAAATTCATATCTCTGGTTCCCCGTATCTGATTTTTGTTGTGTTTTGTGTTTTACTTATTTACTGTTTTGTGATTTTTACACTTGTCTCCTAAGTTAAGCCTTGTTGCTCATTGTCAAGCTACCAAGGGTTGAGCTGCGGTTGATTTATTGAGATCTAACTGAACTTAGTGGGGGTTGGTGACCTATTGCTAAGTGTAGATAGTTAACTGTCCTTACCAATATTCCACTTTCCAACAGTGTTTATAGAGACATAAACGTCCAATAACAGAGTTGGGGCCTGATTATGAGTGTGGCGGTCCTCAGACCGCCACACTTATGGTGGCTGCCACATTATGAAGTTGGCAGGCAGCCCTGCCAACCTAACTCCGTCTATGCCGGGATCAGAGATTCTGAAGGGCTCACGGCAGGTGCAGGTTGCAATCAGCCAGGGCAGCGCTGACTTCAGCACCGACCTGCTGATTCCAACCTGGTTTTCTGCCAGTCTTTTCAAGGCAGTTTCACTGCCATGAAAATGTTGATGGAGAACATGCATGGGTAGTATAGGGGTCGCCCTGGCCTGCACCCTTGGAATGTTCTGCAGACAGTGTGCATTACAAGGGTGTTGGTGCCCTCTGCGCACGGCAGTGTTTCCGCCAGCACTATCACGAGCCTGGGACAATGCTGCTGCCACTTTCCCGCTGTGCTAACCAGTCAGAATGGGGCCGGTGGGGAGATCACCACTACACTGGCGGCCACCCTGTCGGGAGTTTGGCAGATGGTGTTTCCGTCCACCAAACTCGTAATCAAAACCTTGATGTTATTTTGAACTCTTACCCATGAGTATCCACAAAATTTTGAAACTTTCTACCTTTTTTAAAGATCTTGGCCTTCATTATGAGTTTGGTGGCCGGTGGAGACCACCCGCCAAACTCATTCACATGCTGGTCTTCCACCTGCCAGCCCTATTATGAGTTACCCACTGGGCCGGCGGGTGAAAACAGTGTTTCTGCCTGCTGGACCAGGGGGGAACAGGGCCTTAACATTGACGCCGGCTCATAATGAGCTGGTGGTAAGGTGCAGGTGTATCGGGTGGGACAGCACCCTTCATGCTTTTCACTGCCCGTAATTCAGACAGTGAAAAGTGCAACAGGGCTGTTCATGGGGGCCCCTGCACTGCCCATGCCAAGTGCATGGCCAATGCAGGGGCTCCCATGGGGCCCCAGGTCTTCCCTTTCTGGCAACCTTTGCATGGCTGGTGGAAAGGGGACTTGTAATCCACCGCCAGCAGGCTGTCTGCTGAAGGCAACCTGGCGGTGTCAGCGGTCCGACCATGGCCACTCCACCAAAGTCATAACGTGGAGACCTTCACTGCGGCCCTGGCAGTCTCATGACTGCCAGAGCTCGTAATGACCACCTCTCTCACTGTTATTGTACAAAAACACTTGTGTCAGAATCCTTTTAGGGCTGTTCCCAATTTCACCCTCAAATTCTTGGGGAATACTTGAGTAATTGGGCAATCAGTATTTAAATATATAATATTTGAGTTGGATGAAAATGATTTTGATTAATTTTAATAAAATTAAAATTGTCTACCTGGTTTTGTCTAGTTTATTTTACATGGAAAGCTCTTGGTTTTGAAGTGGAACAACGTGAAAGAGAAGATCTAAAAGTACTCACTGCACTGCCTAATTTAATGATTCTCTTTATTTTTACTTATTGTAGAGACTGCTTTCAACCCCACATTTTACTTCAGCAAAGCAGTGTCCAATGTTATTTGTTCAGTGGTATTTGGAAACCGGTTTGACTATGAAGACAAGAAATTTCTATCTCTACTCCAGCTATTGAATGAAAATATCCGCTTCCTGAGTTCTGCCTGGTCACAGGTAAAGTCATTAAAAATATGGTGAATAACTGCAACTCCATAGATTAAAATCTGACACCAGAATATTTTCTCTAACTTAAAGTCTACATATTGAATTTGCACTTTTGTTTAATTAACTTTAAGCAATGTATATGTTCATGGTTAAGTTGATGTTTGTATTAGGGGTAGGTGAAACTTGCAGAGTTTCACTCTGTGGAATTCTGCAGAGTTACATGAAAACTCAGTGAGATTCTGTGAAATTCCGAGAATGGCCAGAAATCAACATCTCTCAATACTTCCACTGACTTTTAGTTTTGGGTGCTCTTTCCATGCTGAAAAATCAGTGCAAATGGCACCACACAGTGTGCCAGAGGGTGCTTCAGCTTGTCGAGTAGATTTTCTACTCAAGCAGCAACCTTCTCACTGCGAATGGTCGTGACTGCTCGTGACCATTCGTGGTGAGAAAATCTTACTGGGTGCATCTAGCAACTGAAAATCACAGTAGAGGATGCCAGTTCCTGCTCTCGCTCCCCAACTTACAGTTGGCGAGCCCCATGTGAGTTAAAATTTGGCCACATGACAGTTGGAATTTGAGAAAATTCTGCCAGCTCCACCTGCAGAGCGAAATTAGTTGCCCACTTCCAGTTTTTATTATTTCATTATTGTGTTTCATTGTTTGGAATCGAACAAACATATTTTAAAACTATTCTTAGTGTTTACAAACATTATCCAATTAAATGAGACGCATTTTCCAAATTAACTGCTTTATGTTTAGAATTATTTGGTATTTGAACAAAATATTGAGTTTAAAGTATTGAGATACAGAAATATTGCAAAAAATAGTATGTTGTGACAAAAATATTGTGAAGTAGAAATATTGCTGTCAAGAAAATTTATTTTTTCAGGTAAGTAAAATTGTTGTCAAGAATATTGTTAATGTAGATTTTAATAATATAGTTGTATGAAATATTGTATTTTTAATTATCGTTGTGTTTAAGTTCAAATTTTGATTTTATGTGTTATTATTGTTTGCAAAATTGTTAATGACATTTTTAAATATAGTTTGTAATTTTAAATGGTTTATAATTTTTAAATACATAATTGCTAATATTTACTTATACTGTTGTGGTGGTTTGCTTGGTTTGTAAGGGTATGGAGTGGTAATTTAATTAAACAAAAGTAATGAACAATTAAATGCTAATTTATAATTGATTATTTAATTGATTACTTATTTAAATTAAGTGATAATTATATTTTAAGATATATTTTAGGTGTGGGCTCCTGGTTTTATAGAGGTATGGGGTGTGAAGTTAATTAAGGAATAATTAATTAACAATTAGTTATTCATTTAATAATAATTGTTTAACTGATTATTAAGTAAGTTAATTGTGTTATACTTATTTATTTTAGTTACATTTTAAGTGTGGGCTGCTTGGTTTGTGAAAGTACAGTGTAGGAGGTTAAGTAATAAATAAACATTATTTAATTGATAATTAATTATTAAATTGTTTAATGATCATGTAAATTGTGTGATTTTTATATATATATGTGTATATATATATATATATATATATATATATATATATACATTTTTTTTTTTTTTTTGGTTAAATTCACAGGGTTTTTCAAATGCTCTATGTGTTTGAAATCAAGTACTTTCCCTACTGTTGCACAGACTGGAGTGAGAATAGTAAATTTAATCCCCTCAAATTCCAATGCCTACCCTACTGTCAAACAGATTGGAGTGGAAAAGAAATATATATATATCACAGTCTCTCATCCAAACGACAAGGATGTCACAGACACTCCTGAATCGCAATGTAAATTTATTTGCAAAGTGTGTCTTCACCAATGCGTTTCAGCCATAGCCTTTATCAGAGTAAGGGAAGAGGAACTGACGTGGTCATTAGATACAGAAAATCAGTGACATCAAAAACGGACACCAATAAGTGAGAATGTAAATATACAGCAATGGCAACCACCATATTGGTACATACACTATTAAATTGCAGTACATTTTATTGTCAAGAAGATATTCTAGTGCAACTGTACGCATCAGTACATAGTAACCCTCAAAGCCTGCAATTGGAATATTTGGCATACTTAAACTTAGAAGGAATTCAGTCATTGATAAAAAACAGGCTAATTTAAATGCTGTGTGCAAACATAACATGCATCATGGAGCGCGAATGTAAAGTCTGAAAACAAATACTTGAAACCATGGTACAAAAGAGAAAAGAACGCAAAGAGAAGTATTGCATTATGTCAGCTTGTGTAATATGAAATAATATGTCACCACAATGCGTACCACTGAATTGTGGGATATGTAGTCACAACCACTTGAGTAAAAAAACAATCTTGGCAGCACACAGTATGGTGTGTATAACATACGAAGGAAACAGTGAATATGTACAGTACAACACACAAGTTTTAAAGTCAAAACGAGTAGCCGATCATGCCCAAGTGGGTTGAAGTGACCAGAGTTGGCTCAGTAAAGGATTCCAACAGGTACGTGTACTGCAACTCGTGTGAGTATACTCAAATCCTACAGGGTGACTGTCATTACTTGAGTATCCAAGACATAACAAGGGCACTCAATGTGATCTTAGTGCTTGCATGTGTTAAATAAAAAAGTGACTAAAATCATGCCAGACCTCACAGCTTAGTATCCTGCAATCTTTAAGTGTCCCTAATAACATATTCCAGTCTCAGTATCAAAAAGATGACAGGGGCATTCACTGAAGTTATAATGTCTGCATGCAGTATTTAGTATTATAACAGAAGTCATGCCCATTCTCTCGGCTCAGCATGCTCAGAGCTAAAAATGTGACAACTGGATTGTTCCAAAGTGCTAAATCATGCAATCAATAAGGCTCAAGTGGGCTTATACTTATTAGGGTGTTGCACGTAAGGTGCTACCACATGTAGAGTTTCAACCATGTGGGCACTCAATCAAACTTTCAAGATGTGCTCCCTGCTGGGGTAATATGAACAGGAAAAAAGTATAGTGCTCAGCTGGTACTCTCCGATGTGTACGGTGCAAATATCTGTGTGAAGGAGATAAAAACAGAAAAGATATATACACTGCTTAAAATCAGTTCAAAGTACTGAAGAACCTCAAGAAGAGGTAGTACAGCATAAACAACTACATATGTAATAATGATACTAAATGGATACTGTTGGTCATTGTGTTGAATAGTATCAAGTTCAGTTTTCTGGCAAGATGATGGTGCTGCCTATGTACAGTGTGTTGAAAGGGCAGATAAGTCAATACACACAAAAGACATGCTACAATTGTAGTTGCCTTTGATGAAATGCACCATGGTACTGTTAGGAATTTTTATACTCTGATAGCTGTTGCTTGCATTACATTGCATGTGGCAAAATAAACCTCTTGTTGTCCATGTTTGTCTGTTTGGGGTATTATGGGCAATTATCTTGTGCCTTAACTTCTTCCTAGGGGACCACCTCTTTCTGAAAGTAATGTGGGAGTTTCATACAGATACTTGTCTAATACCAGGTCTGTTTTAAGGATATGCCACATCTTGTTGAAAATCTTCCTTACCTGGTAGGCCTGCTTTGAAAATGTGGTGATGAATTTCACCTGGTCTGGTTTGTATGTCATGGGAACAGATCTAGGGTGTAGTAGGCCTATTCTAGAGACTTGGTCCAATTTGGCACATGCTTGCTTGATGACTTTATTACTACACACTCAATCCTTGAATATTTTGTGCATGATGTCTTTGTCTTCCTCAAAAGCCTCCTCAGTGGAACAATTAGGTCGTATACATAAAATTTCCCCATAAAGTATGCTATGAACCAAACTAGATGGATGAGTGCTGCTAGCAATGAGCAAACTATTGCCCACAGTGGGCTTTCAATGTAACTTAGTATGTAATTGTCCATTACTGGCCTCAACCACTACATCCACAAAAACAATCTTGGTTTTAGTGATTTGTGTTGTGAGTTGGATGTTATATGTGTTTTTGTTGAGAATGGATGCAAAATTTGCAGCAGATTTTTTACCACATTTCCAGATGCTGAAAATGTTGTCAATGAACCTGATCGACATATTCACCTGATCTTCAAAATTATCAACCTGCATGGACACCTGTTGCTCTCACCAGTCCATGAATAATTGTGTATAGGTGGGGATGAAACAGGTACCCATTGCAGTCCCCTGCAGTTGTTTGTATACCTGAGTGTAAAAAATTAAGAACTATATTGGTGAGGCAATAGAGAATCACAATCAGTAACATTTCCGTGTGTAAGAGCAGTGATATGGAACGTTCTCTCAAGAAATGTCTAACCGCCTGAATGCCGAAGTCATGTCAAATACTGGTATACAGGCACCTCACATGAAGGGTTAGCAACATGTAATCATCATCGCAGTACACATTTTCAATAATATAAATATTACTAGATATTATCCTCTATTGTATTGTCACCAATTTTCTGTAGGTAATGATCATGTCAGTTCTGCTTCCCTTACCGTGATCAAAGCTACTGCAAAAACACGCTGGTGAAGACATAGGCCCTCATTATGAACATGGCGGTCCATCCAGTGCTGCCAGCAGTGGCGGTAGAAACCGCCAACAGAGGAGCGGGCCGGACCGCCAATTAATGAACCAAACTAAAGCCAGGCATCCCACAAACCACCCACTGCCAGCAGAGGAATGCCGACGACAACAGAGTCCGCCCACAGGCAGACGGAAAGGCCCAACTCTCCCATCAAATTATGAACCACCATTCCGCCGCCAGTTCCGGGGCGCGAACCACCACCACACAAAGCCAGGTGGAAATTAACCAAATAAAAGAAAACACTCACTGGATAGAGAGCTGCAGATCCTGCCAGCCCTGCTCCGTGCCATATACCTCCACGACCGAGACCGCCGACGAAGACGGTAAGTACTGCAACCTACTGAACAAGGGAAGAAAGGGCGCAGTCACATACCCACACACTCAACCCACCATGCAACCCCGCCAACGCTTCACAGCAGCACAACCCATACACCCCACAGCAAGAGGTACTTACCGACACAAGGCTATTCCAACTTGACCATAGTACATGCAAATGCCCCACACCCATAAAAAATTAAACAAAAGTCCAGGGTTCAACGGTGTGCCTCCGAAACACAGGCGACACAGAAAGTATAATGTGAAACAGTCTAAACAGGGCCAATGGCCAGTCCGTATGGCGACAATTGCCATGTGCCACAACGGGCCCAACCTGACTCCCACAAGTGCGTGGTTCTCCACCTAATGGGGCAACATATGGGCCTTCAGGCACCTCACAGAAGGGGGGCAGGGGGTGGTGGGGGGTGGGGATTTCTGACGGGGGTGGGCCTTGGACTTTCATTTGGAAGGTGGAAGGGGGTGGGCTTGTCCTTTGAAGGGGGTGGGGGCTGTTTTGATCAGGTGGAGCTAGATGGCCTAGGCTCAGTCCGGGCCTTTTTCTTATCTGGGGATGGGGCACGGGAATGTGAAGGGCGGACGGGGTGGGCTGTGATGTGGAAGGAGTGGAAAGGGCAAGGAGGTGAGCACGTTTGGGGACAAGACGGGGTGGGCCAGTGGGTTGGAAGAGGTCAGCACAGGAGAGGAAAAGTTTCTTTGAGCAATTGGGGTGGGTGTGGATGAGGGCGTGGGAGTGGAGGCAGAGGGTGTGGATGTATGTGGTCTAGGGGTGCGTGTAGTGGGTGCAGGTGACTGGTCAGTATGCTGTGGTGTGGTGGATGTCTGATGGGTGGGTGTCTTGGTGCGTTTGTGTATTTTGGGAGCAGGGGGGTGGACACAGTGGGAGAAGACAGACAGCTAGTGTGGATGTATGTTGTGTGGGTGTCTGCAAGTCTGGTGAGTGTGCTGCATGTGTCAACTACAGTAGTGGTAGTGAGTGCAGGTGTGGTGTATGGGGTGCATGTATGGATGTCAGCTATTGTGGTGAGTTCAGGAAGTGCAGTGAAGGTGCAGTGCACGAGGCTGTGGATGTAGAGAGGACAGACAGTGAGGCAGAAGAGGTGGACACACTGGGGGAAGTGGATGTTGTTGTGTGTGCATGTGTCAGTTGGCTGTGTGAATGCTTGTGGTGGGAGGTGTGGTGCTTGTGTTTTGAAGTGTGTTTCTTGTGTGTTGATGTGCTTGACTGGGTGTCTGAATGTGTGCCTGGACGGTGTGAAGTGAGTGGGGTGCTGGAGGGGGTAGAGGAGGTTGGAGGGGGGACGAAATGGGCAGGGAAACTGGCTGCCGTCCAAGAGGAGGCCAGAGCCTGAAAAGATGTAGGGCAGGCACGGCACCCTGAATGCCATCCAGATAGGCATTTGTCTGCTGCACCTCTGATGCTAACCCCTGGATGGCATTGACGATGGTTGTCTGCCCTACAGAGATGGTTCTCAGGAGGTCAATAGCCTCTTCTGTGAGGGCAGCAGGGCTGACTGGGGCAGGGGAGGAGTTGCCTGAGGCGAAGGAGATGCCCACCTTTCTGGGTGGGCAGGCACGGGCAACTCAGTGGGAAGCAGAAGGGAGGGCGGTGAAGGAATGAGGGGTGGCGGAAGATGTCAAGGTAGTGGTGTGGGCACTAGGGTCCACCACCACCAGGGAGCCGCCATTGGAGGAGGTCTCGGAGTCACTACCTCCTATGGTAGTAGCCTCTCCTGTGGAACTCCCCTCACCCTCCCACCCACTGGTCCCCTGGGCATCGGTTGTCTCTGCCTCCGAGGATCCGTGGGCCGCTGCCTCGCCACTTGCCGGTGCCTCAGCTCCCTCTCCTGATGTTGATGCTGTACCAAACCAACACAAGAGAACAGGGATGGGGAGACGAAACAGGAGAGACACTTGTAAATAGCTGAATGCCGGTACATCATGGCCAGACATACACCCACCAAGAAGACACACCCAACAGGCAGCACCATTCACTATGTGCATGCCCATGCCCCTGACTACTGACCAGAATACTGCACTACACCCATCCCCTAAAATACCTAATGGGCCGATGTATGTGAAACTTGACAAAGACACTCCTACACCCTTTGGGGACCATAAAGTAGATGGACCCCAGTCAAAGTACCTGCTTCTAAGCAGCATGAACCCTAATGCACACCCAGAGATCCTTCCAGACTGAAGTATGTGAAATGAGTACTCACCCCCTTGTGACTGCTGTGCAGCCTTCAAGCGCCCATCCAGGTCTGGGTAAGCCACCGCCAGGATCCGTCACATGAGGGGGGTCAGTGCTCGATGGGCACCCCTTCCACATTGGGAGGACTTCCCCAGCTGGGCTTCAGTGATCTTACGCGCCCAGCACATCTTTCTACAGTGGGTGCTCCGCCAGTTGTAGACCCCCAATGTCAGCACCTCCTTGGCAATGGCATACCAATGTGCTCTCTTCTGGTGGGTGTTGACCTAAAAGGGAGACACATAAATGGAACACAGAGGTCAGGCACTTGCACGATAGGAACAGCTGGCTAATCATCCACTATGGGACGGACAGTACTCTCAGACACACAGGCCAGTCGCACACAGCATGCCATGCACCATGGCCCATGCAGGCTCAGAGGTGCACACATATGTGCAATCAACACCATCCATTACA
This sequence comes from Pleurodeles waltl, assembly GCF_031143425.1. Taxonomy (NCBI): domain Eukaryota; kingdom Metazoa; phylum Chordata; class Amphibia; order Caudata; family Salamandridae; genus Pleurodeles; species Pleurodeles waltl. Next base: position 432,794,221 of record NC_090448.1, read on the forward strand.
CACACAGTGACCCCAAAACCCAGACTCACATGTACCTCTGGCCGTCCGTACAGTTTTGCGTACAGGGGCAGGATCCCGTCAACTAGCTTCTCCAGTTCCTCCTGGGTGAAGGCCGGAGCCCTTTCCTATGCAACATGAGGCACATCCATAGCCAGAGGCAGACCACAGCAGTACACAGAGTGGAGTACCTGTCCGCACAAGATCAGGGAGTCAAGTGATCAAACGATGACGAACACGTGTACATTCCGCGGCGGTTTGCACCGTCATCACCGGCGTCGATCATGATATGCCAGGATTCCTCATTGGCATCCATGTTAACCAATGAGGGTGCAAACAGCGGTAAACACCGCCTTACGCTGTGACGTCAACCGTTAGCGGTATGAGGTCACTTCCACAACGAAAGGGCAGAATTACAGTGGGCAGACATTTTGCCATGACCTACGCATCTAGAATTAATTACTACTCACAAAGCAGGCCCTACTAGCCACATGAAGCACCTAGGCCTCTGTCCATTCAGTATTGTAGCACACATGAAATACTCTGTTCCCTCATTGTGATGTACATGTGTAGCTGTCAGGTAGCAGTTATTGTAGACACTACAATGAACAGTGCAGTGCACAAATGATGACAAGTGTGCCTATGTATGTGTCTTCATCACACCTTTTTGTAACCCCTCGTAGGTACCGACCCTTGGGAGAGGAAGGGCACCATCGGTGTACAGACCATGGTGGAGTGTCAGATCATAATCACTTACTGTGAGAAAGTAGCCGCTTTCTAGCCTTGTTACCCCCACTTTTGGCCTGTTTGTGAGTATATGTCAGGGTGTTTTCACTGTCTCACTGGGATCCTGCTAGCCAGGGACCAGTGCTCATAGTGAAAACCTAATGTTTTCAGTATGTTTGTTATGTGTCACTGAGACCCTGCTAGCCAGGTCCCCAGTGCTCATAAGTTTGTGGCCTATATGTATGTGTTTCCTGTGTGATGCCTAACTGTCTCACTGAGGATCTGCTAACCAGAACCTCAGTGGTTATGCTCTCTCTTTACAAATTGTCACTAACAGGCTAGTGACCAATTTCACCAATTCACATTGGCATACTGGAACACCCTTATCATTCCCTAGTATATGGTACTGTGGTACCCAGGGTATTGGGGTTCCAGGAGATCCCTATGGGCTGCAGCATGTCTTTTGCCACCCATAGGGAGCTCTGACAATTCTTACACAGGCCTGCGACTGCAGCGTGAGTGAAATAACATCCATGTTATTTCACAGACATTTACCACTGCACTTAAGTAACTTATAAGTCACCAAATGTCTAACCCTTACCTGGTAAAGGCTGGGTGCTAAGTTACTTAGTGTGTGGGCACCCTGGCACTAGCCAAGGTGCCCCCACATCGTTTAGGGCAAATTCCCCGGACTTTGTGAGTGCGGGGACACCATTACACGCGTGCACTGGACATAGGTCACTACCTATGTACAGCGTCACAATGGTAACTCCAAACATAACCATGTAACATGTCTAAGGTCATGGAATTGTCACCCCAATACCATTCTTGCATTGGGGAGACAATTCCATGATCCCCCGAGTCTCTAGCACAGACCTGGGTACTGCCAAACTACCTTTCCTGGGGTTTCACTGCAGCTGCTGCTGCTGCCAACCCCACAGACAGGTTTCTGCCCTCCTGGGGTCCAGCCAGGCTTGGCCCAGGAAGGCAGAACAAAGGACTTCCTCAGCAAGAGGGTGTTACACCCTCTCCCTTTGGAAAAAGGTGTCAGGGCTGGGGAGGAGTAGCCTCCCCCAGCCTCTGGAAATGCTTTGATGGGCAGAGATGGTGCCCATCTCTGCATAAGCCAGTCTACACCGGTTCAGGGATCCCCCAGCCCTGCTCTGGCGCGAAACTGGACAAAGGAAACGGGAATGACCACTACCCTGACCTGCACCTCCCAGGGGAGGTGCCCAGAGCTTCTCCAGTGTGCTCCAGACCTCTGCCATCTTGGAAACAGAAGTGCTGCTGGCACACTGGACTGCTCTGAGTGGCCAGTGCCAGCAGGTGACGTCAGAGACTCCTTCTGATAGGCTCTTACCTGTGTTGCTAGCCTATCCTCCTTCCTAGGTAGCCAAAACTCCTTTTCTGGCTATTTAGGGTCTCTGCTTTGGGGAATTCTTTAGGTAACGAATGCAAGTGCTCATCGGAGTTCCTCTGCATCTCTCTCTTCACCTTCTGCCAAAGGATCGACCGCTGACTGCTCAGGACGCCTGCAAAACTGCACCAAAGTAGCAAAGATGACTACTGCAACCTTGTATCGCTGATCCTGACGCCTTCTCGACTGTTTTCCTGGTGGTGCATGCTCTGGGGGTAGCCTGCCTCCTCTCTGCACTAGGAGCTCTGAAGAAATCTCCCGTGGGTCGACAGAATCTTCCCCCTGCAACCGCAGGCAACAAAAGACTGCATCACCGGTCCTCTGGGTCCCCTCTCAGCACGACGAGCGTGGTCCCTGGAACTCAGCAACTCTGTCCAAGTGACTCCCACAGTCCAGTGACGCTTCAGTCCAAGTTTGGTGGAGGTAACTCCTTGCCTCCCCACGCTAGACTGCATTGCTGTGTATCGCGTGATTTGCAGCTGCTCGGGCTCCTGTGCACTCTTCCAGGATTTCCTTTGTGCACAGCCAAGCCTGGGTCCCTGACACTCTAACCTGCAGTGCACAACCTCCTGAGGTGTCCTCCGGCATCGTGGGAGTCCCTTTTGTGTCTTTGGGTGAGCTCCAGTTCACTCCTCTTTGTAGTGCCTGTTCTGGCACTTCTGCGGGAGCTGCCTGCTTTTGTGAGGGCTCTCTGACTTGCTGGGCGCCCCCTATTTCTCCTCATCCAAGTGGCGACATCCTGGTCCCTCCTGGGCCACAGCAGCACCCAAAAACCCTAACCGCGAACCTTGCACCTAGCAAGGCTTGTTTGTGGTCTTTCAGCATGGGAACACCTCTGCAAGCTTCTTCACGACGTGGGACATACTTCCTCCAAAGGGGAAGTTTCTAGCCCTCTTCATTCTTGCAGAATCCACAGCTTCTACTATCCGGTGGCAGCTTCTAAGCACGCTCAGCTGGCATTTCCTGGGCATCTGCCCACTCTCGACTTTGTCGCAACTCTTGGACTTGGTCCCCTTGTTCCACAGGTACTCTCGTCTGGAAATCCACTTTGGTTGCATTGCTAGTGTTGGTCTTCCTTGCAGAATTTTCCTATCACGACTTCTGTGCTCTCTGGGAAATATAGGTGCACTTTACACCTACTTTTCAGGGTCTTGGGGTGGGCTATTTTTCTAACCCTTACTGTTTTCTTACAGTCCCAGCGACCCTCTACAAGGTCACATAGGTTTGGGGTCCATTTGTGGTTCGCAATCCACTTTTGGAGTATATGGTTTGTGTTGCCCCATACCTATGTGCTCCTATTGCAATCTATTGTAACTTTACACTGCTTGTATTACTTCCTTTTGCTATTACTGTATATTTTTGGTATTGTGTACATATATCTTGTGTATATTTGGCATCCTCATACTGAGGGTACTCACTGAGATACTTTTGGCATATTGTCATAAAAATAAAGTACCTTTATTTTTAGTATATCTGTGTATTGTGTTTTCTTATGATATTGTGCATATGACACCGGTGGTATAGTAGGAGCTTTGCATGTCTCCTAGTTCAGCCTAAGCTGCTCTGCTATAGCTACCTTCTATCAGCCTAAGCTGCTAGAAACACCTCTTCTACACTAATAAGGGATAACTGGACCTGGTACAGAGTGTAAGTACCCCTTGGTACCCACTACAAGCCAGGCCAGCCTCCTACATTGGTTGTGCAGCGGTGGGATAAGTACTTGCAACTACTTACCACTTTGTCATTTTGTACTTTTCATAAGAGAAAAATATACAAAACAAGTTCAGTGTATGTAGACCTAACCAAAAAGTTTTGCTTTTCTTCTCTTACTCTATTTGCTAAGTGCTGTAAAGTACCTCTAAACCTTCAAAAAGTTTCTAAAAAGTTGAAAAAGTTTTTTTTTCTGTTTCATTAAAAAGTCCTGAAACTTTTTCTTTCTTTTTTTCTGTCCCTAAACCCTTTTCTATCATGTCTGGTACAGGTCCTAATCTTGATCTGGTCAGCTCTGCTTATGATAACCTCAGCTGGAAAGGGTTGAGGAGTCTCTGCATTGATAGAGGTTTAGGGGTAGGGAAGAATCCCTCTAGAGAATCGTTAAATAACATGCTCATTGAAAATGATAAGGCCTTAGCTTGCACATCAGTTGAGAAGTTAGGAGATGGTTCACACTGATTCTGGGGCACCCCCACTAAGAATGTTAGATGGTATCCTTCCCAACCTACCCCTTAGCAGGCCACCTACCATAACTGGTACTAATGTGAACTCTCATCACAGTAGGGATGTCATTCCTGCAGGCCAGGTTGTGAGGGTGCCAACTGTTAGGGACAATTCACCCTCTGTTCATTCACATCATTCTTCTGTGTCAAAGCATGCCCAACCCACCCACCCTGATGACAGAATGTTAGAAAGGGAGCTCAATAGTTTGAGAGTGGAAGAGTCCAGGCTGAAGCTTAAACAGCAACAGCTGGCTCTAGACAGGAAATCTTTAGACTTAGAAAAAGAAAGACAGAGACTGGGGTTTGGACCCCATGGTGGCAGCAGCAGTATTACAGATAGTAATCCTGTGAAACAGCATGATTCTAGGAATCTGCATAAGATAGTTCCCCCTTACAAGGAGGGGGATGACATTAACAAGTGGTTTGCTGCACTTGAAAGGGCCTGTGTTGTACAGGGGGTCCCTCAAAGACAGTGGGCTGCTATCCTATGGCTATCTTTCAGTGGAAAGGGTAGGGATAGGCTCCTTACTGTGAAGGAAAGTGATGCCAATAATTTTACAGTTTTGAAGAATGCACTCTTGGATGGATTTGGCTTAACCACTGAACAATACAGGATTAAGTTCAGAGAAACCAGAAAAGAGTCCTCACAAGACTGGGTAGACTTTGTTGACTATTCAGTGAAGGCCTTGGAGGGGTGGTTACATGGCAGTAAAGTTTTTGACTATGAAAGCCTGTATAATCTGATCCTGAGAGAGCATATTCTGAATAACTGTGTGTCTGATTTGTTACACCAATATCTAGTGGACTCAGATCTGACCTCTCCCCAAGAAGTGGGAAAGAAGGCAGACAAATGGGTCAGAACAAGAGTGAACAGAAAAGTTCATACGGGTGGTGTCAAGGATGGCAAGAAGAAAGATGGTGAGAAATTTCAGGATAAGCATGGGGATAAGGGTAAAACCAAAGATCCTTCTTCAAATCCTAAACACTCTTCAGGGGGTGGGGATACAACAAATTCTTCCTCTTCTTCTTCACAACCTACACACATTAAAAAGCCTTGGTGCTTTTTGTGTAAAAATAAAGGCCATAGGCCAGGGGATAAGTCCTGTCCAGGTAAACCCCTTGAGCCTACCACCACTAATACATCAAGCTCTAGTGCCCCTAGCAGTAGTGGTAACAGTGGTGGGACTGCTGGCAACAGTCAAACTAAGGGTGTAGTTGGGTTCACTTATGGGTACATCATAGAAACTGGGGTAGTCAGTCCCAAGACAGTTTCTGTCACATCTAGTGGCATGGGCCTTGCCACACTGGCTGCTTGTCCCCTTACAATGGATAAGTACAGGCAGACAGTTTCAATAAATGGTGTTGAGGCTCAGGCCTACAGGGACACAGGTGCCAGTATTACTTTGGTGACTGAAAACCTGGTGGCCCCTGAACAACACATCATTGGACAACAGTACAAGATTATTGATGTCCATAACTCCACTGCGTTTCTTCCCTTAGCTATAGTTCAGCTTGGTTGGGGTGGAGTTACTGGCCCTAAGCAGGTGGTAGTATCACCTAGCTTACCTGTAGACTGTCTCTTAGGTAATGACCTAGAGGCCTCAGGTTGGACTGATGTAGAGTTTTATACCCATGCAGCCATGCTGGGTATCCCTGAAGAATTGTTCCCTCTCATTTCTACTGAAATAAAAAAGCAAAGGAGAGAAGAAGGGCTGAAAACTCAGGATCCCTCTCCAACAACAGCTAAAATGGGTATCACAGTATCCCCTAACTACCCTGTGTGAGAAAGTAGCCTCTTTCTAGCCTTGTTACCCCCACTTGTGGCCTGTTTGTGAGTGTATGTCAGGGTGTTTTCACTGTCTCACTGGGATCCTGCTAGCCAGGGCCCAGTGCTCATAGTGAAAACCCTATGTTTTCAGTATGTTTGTTATGTGTCACTGGGACCCTGCTAGTCAGGACCCCAGTGCTCATAAGTTTGTGGCCTATATGTATGTGTTCCCTGTGTGGTGCCTAACTGTCTCACTGAGGCTCTGCTAACCAGAACCTCAGTGGTTATGCTCTCTCATTTATTTCAAATTGTCACTAACAGGCTAGTGACCAATTTTACCAATTTACATTGGCTTACTGGAACACCCTTATAATTCCCTAGTATATGGTACTGAGGTACCCAGGGTATTGGGGTTCCAGGAGATCCCTATGGGCTGCAGCATTTTTTTTGCCACCCATAGGGAGCTCTGACAATTCTTACACAGGCCTGCCACTGCAGCCTGAGTGAAATAACGTCCACGTTATTTCACAGCCATTTTACACTGCACTTAAGTAACTTATAAGTCACCTATATGTCTAACCTTTACCTGGTAAAGGTGAGGTGCAAAGTTACTTAGTGTGAGGGCACCCTGGCACTAGCCAAGGTGCCCCCACATTGTTCAGAGCCAATTCCCTGAACTTTGTGAGTGCGGGGACACCATTACACGCGTGCACTACATATAGGTCACTACCTATATGTAGCTTCACAAAGGTAACTCCGAATATGGCCATGTAACATATCTAAGATCATGGAATTGCCCCCTCTATGCCATCCTGGCATTGTTGGCACAATTCCATGATCCCAGTGGTCTGTAGCACAGACCCTGGTACTGCCAAACTGCCCTTCCTGGGGTTTCACTGCAGCTGCTGCTGCTGCCAACCCCTCAGACAGGCATCTGCCCTCCTGGGGTCCAGCCAGGCCTGGCCCAGGATGGCAGAACAAAGAACTTCCTCTGAGAGAGGGTGTGACACCCTCTCCCTTTGGAAAATGGTGTGAAGGCAGGGGAGGAGTAGCCTCCCCCAGCCTCTGGAAATGCTTTGTTGGGCACAGAGGTGCCCAATTCTGCATAAGCCAGTCTACACCGGTTCAGGGGACCCCTTAGCCCTGCTCTGGCACGAAACTGGACAAAGGAAAGGGGAGTGACCACTCCCCTGACCTGCACCTCCCCTGGGAGGTGTCCAGAGCTCCTCCAGTGTGCTCCAGACCTCTGCCATCTTGGAAACAGAGGTGCTGCTGGCACACTGGACTGCTCTGAGTGGCCAGTGCCACCAGGTGACGTCAGAGACTCCTTATGATAGGCTCCTTCAGGTGTTAGTAGCCTATCCTCTCTCCTAGGTAGCCAAACCCTCTTTTCTGGCTATTTAGGGTCTCTGTCTCTGGGGAAACTTTAGATAACGAATGCATGAGCTCAGCCGAGTTCCTCTGCATCTCTCTCTTCACCTTCTGATAAGGAATCGACTGCTGACCTCGCTGGAAGCCTGCAAAACTGCAACATAGTAGCAAAGACGACTACTGCAACTCTGTAACGCTGATCCTGCCGCCTTCTCGACTGTTTTCCTGCTTGTGCATGCTGTGGGGGTAGTCTGCCTCCTCTCTGCACCAGAAGCTCCGAAGAAATCTCCCGTGGGTCGACGGAATCTTCCCCCTGCAACCGCAGGCACCAAAAAGCTGCATTACCAGTCCCTTGGGTCTCCTCTCAGCACGACGAGCAAGGTCCCTCGAATCCAGCGACTCTGTCCAAGTGACCCCCACAGTCCAGTGACTCTTCAGTCCAAGTTTGGTGGAGGTAAGTCTTTGCCTCACCTCGCTGGGCTGCATTGCTGGGAACCGCGACTTTTGCAGCTACTCCGGCCCCTGTGCACTTCCGGCAGAAATCCTTTGTGCACAGCCAAGCCTGGGTCCACGGCACTCTAACCTGCATTGCACAACTTTCTAAGTTGGTCTCCGGCGACGTGGGACTCCTTTGTGCAACTTCGGCGAGCACCATTTCACGCATCCTTGTAGTGCCTGTTTCTGGCACTTCTCCGGGTGCTACCTGCTTCAGAGAGGATACCTTGTCTTGCTCGACGTCCCCTCTCTCTGCTGGTCCAATTTGCGACCTCCTGGTCCCTCTTGGGCCTCAGCAGCGTCCAAAAACACCAACCTCACAATTTGCAGCTAGCAAGGCTTGTTGGCGTCCTTTCTGCGGGAAAACACTTCTGCACGACTCTCCACGGCGAGAGAGATCCGTCCACCAAAGGGGAAGTCTCTAACCCTTTTCGTTCCTGCAGAAACCTCAGCTTCTTCTGTCCAGTAGAAGCTTCTTTGCACCCGCAGCTGGCATTTCCTGGGCATCTGCCCATCTCCGACTTGCTTGTGACTTTTGGACTTGGTCCCCTTGTTCCACAGGTACCCTAGATTGGAAATCCACAGTTGTTGCATTGTTGGTTTGTGTCTTTCCTGCATTATTCCTCTAACACGACTTCTTTGTCCTTAGGGGAACTTTAGCGCACTTTGCACTCACTTTTCAGGGTCTTGGGGAGGGTTATTTTTCTAACTCTCACTATTTTCTAATAGTCCCAGCGACCCTCTACAAGGTCACATAGGTTTGGGGTCCATTCGTAGTTCGCATTCCACTTTTGGAGTATATGGTTTGTGTTGCCCCTATCCCTATGTTTCCCCATTGCATCCTATTGTAACTATACATTGTTTGCACTGTTTTCTAAGACTATACTGCATATTTTTGCTATTGTGTATATATATCTTGTGTATATTTCCTATCCTCTCACTGAGGGTACACTCTAAGATACTTTGGCATATTGTCATAAAAATAAAGTACCTTTATTTTTAGTATAACTGTGTATTGTGTTTTCTTATGATATTGTGCATATGACACTAAGTGGTACTGTAGTAGCTTCACACGTCTCCTAGTTCAGCCTAAGCTGCTCTGCTAAGCTACCATTATCTATCAGCCTAAGCTGCTAGACACCCTATACACTAATAAGGGATAACTGGGCCTGGTGCAAGGTGCAAGTACCCCTAGGTACTCACTACAAGCCAGTCCAGCCTCCTACATTGGTTGTGCAGCGGTGGGATAAGTACTTTGAGACTACTTACCACTCTTGTCATTGTACTTTTCATAAGAGAAAAATATACAAAACAAGGTCAGTGTATATACACATAGCCAAAAAGTTTTGCATTTCCTCGTTTCACTTTTTTCTAAGTGCTGAAAAGTACTTCTAAACTTTCAAAAAGTTCTTAAAAGTTTAAAAAGTTTTTTTTCTGTCTTTCTAAAAAGTTCTGAAAACTTTTTTCTCTTTTTCTATCACTTTAACTCTCTCTAAAAATGTCTGGCACAGGCCAAAATGTTGATCTGTCCAAACTTGCATATAACCACCTTAGCTGGAAAGGAGCAAGGAGTCTCTGCATAGAGAGAGGTTTGAGTGTAGGGAAGAATCCTTCTTTGGAATTATTGCTTAACATGCTTAGAGAACAAGATAAGGCCATAGGGGCCACATCTGTGGAAAAAGTAGCAAATGGTTCCCAATCTGATCCAGGGACTCCCCCAGGAAAAGATTCAGGAAAGAAACTTCCTAGCCTGCCCATTACTAGACAGTCTAGCATAGTTGGTCATGATGGAGAGCCTCACCATACAAATAGTGTTGTCTCACATCATAGCAAAAGCATTTATTCTCACCATACTGGTAGTGATGTTTCTGTTAGCCAAGCTGTTAGGGTGGCTTCTGTAAGGGACAGGTCTCCTTCTGTTCATTCTTCTGTGTCTAAGAATGTCCCTCCCACCAACCCTGATGACAGAATGTTAGAGAGGGAACTCAATAAGTTGAGAGTGGAACAAACCAGACTGAAGCTTAAAAAGCAACAGCTGGATTTGGATAGACAGTCTTTTGAACTAGAGAAAGAAAGACAGAAGTTGGGTTTAGATACCCATGGTGGCAGCAGCAGTATTCCCCATAGTCATCCTGCAAAAGAGCATGATTCCAGGAATCTGCATAAGATAGTTCCCCCTTATAAGGAGGGGGATGACATTAACAAGTGGTTTGCTGCACTTGAGAGGGCCTGTGTTGTACAGGATGTCCCTTAAAGGCAGTGGGCTGCTATCCTATGGCTATCATTTAGTGGAAAAGGTAGGGATAGGCTCCTTACTGTGAAAGAAAGTGATGCCAATAATTTTACAGTTCTTAAGAATGCACTCCTGGATGGTTATGGCTTAACCACTGAACAGTACAGGATAAAGTTCAGAGAGACCAAAAGGGAGTCTTCACAAGACTGGGTTGATTTCATTGACCATTCAGTGAAGGCCTTGGAGGGGTGGTTACATGGCAGTAAAGTTACTGATTATGACAGCCTGTATAACTTGATCCTGAGAGAGCATATTCTTAATAATTGTGTGTCTGATTTGTTGCACCAGTACCTGGAAGACTCTAATCTGACCTCTCCCCAAGAATTGGGAAAGAAGGCAGACAAATGGGTCAGAACAAGGGTGAACAGAAAAGTTCATATAGGGGGTGACAAAGATGGCAATAAGAAGAAAGATGGTGAAAAATCTCAAGATAAGCATGGGGATAAGGGTAAAACCAAAGATCCCACTTCAAATCTTAAACACTCTTCAGAGGGTGGGGATAAAACTAATTCTTCCTCTTCTTCTCAACCCACACACATTAAAAAGCCTTGGTGCTTTGTGTGTAAAAACAGATGCCATAGGCCAGGGGATAAGTCCTGTCCAGGTAAACCCCCTGAGCCTACCACCACTAATACATCAAGCTCTAGTGCCCCTAGCAGTAGTGGTACTAGTGGTGGGACTGCTGGCAACAGTCAAGTTAAGGGTGTAGTTGGGTTCACTTATGGGTCCATAATAGAAACTGGGGTAGTCAGTCCCAAGACGGTTTCTGTCACACCTAGTGGCATTGGCCTTGCCACACTGGCTGCTTGTCCCCTTACAATGGATAAGTACAAGCAGACAGTTTCAATAAACGGTGTTGAGGCCTTGGCCTACAGGGACACAGGTGCCAGTATCACTTTGGTGACTGAAAACCTAGTGCACCCGATCAACACATCATTGGACAACAGTATAAGATTATTGATGTCCATAACTCCACTAAGTTTCTTCCCTTAGCTATAATTCAGTTTAGTTGGGGTGGAGTTACTGGCCCTAAGCAGGTGGTGGTATCACCTAGCTTACCTGTAGACTGTCTTTTAGGTAATGACCTAGAGGCCTCAGGTTGGGCTGATGTAGAGTTTTATGCCCATGCAGCCATGCTGGGCATCCCTGAGGAATTGTTCCCTCTCATTTCTACTGAAATGAAAAAGCAAAGGAGAGAAGGCCTAAAAACTCAGGATCCCTCTCCATCAACAGGTAAAAAGGGTATCACAGTATCCCCTAACCACCCTACCATTCAGGATACCATTCCTGTGGTGGGAGAAACCTCTCCTGGGGTGGCACCTGTTCCAAGGGAATCATCAGCTGGCAAAGCTGGACTCCCTGAGGTAGAAGTACCTCTCTGTGGGATAACTAACATTGGTGACAAAAAGAGCACCATTTTAGTTAACATGGAGCATCCCTCCAACCCTCCCAGAGAAACTTTAGTGCAGAAACCCTGCACTGCCTCACAACACTTAGGACAGCATCCCTGCCCTAGTGTGGAGCTCATAGGACAGCATCCCTGCCCTGCTCCAACTCAAGAGAAACAGCATCCCTGTTCTCTCTTCCAGCCATATGGACAAAGTTTTTGCCCAGCTATGGCTTTTCTGAGACAGCATCCCTGTCTGGCATTTCCATCACTACAAATAGGTTCAGTGGACAATTCCCACTGCTCTAAACTAAAACTTACTGATAGAAACTCTGAAAATACATCTTCACATTGTTGCTTAGCTAAAAAACTTCAAACAGGGTGGTTTACATCCCCACAGGGAAGTAACCATAGAGTGGATGATAAAGGGAGTAACCAGTCTATTGCAGAGCTACTCTCTACTTATCACCACTTAGACAATAAAGTCTCAACTGGCCAAGGTTAGCCTTATTGTCCTTCGTTTGGGGGGGGGGTTGTGTGAGAAAGTAGCCTCTTTCTAGCCTTCTTACTCCCACTTTTGGCCTGTTTGTGAGTGTATGTCAGGGTGTTTTCACTGTCTCACTGGGATCCTGCTAGCCAGGGCCCAGTGCTCATAGTGAAAACCCTATGTTTACAGTATGTTTGTTATGTGTCACTGGGACCCTGCTAGTCAGGACCCCAGTGCTCATAAGTTTGTGGCCTATATGTATGTGTTCCCTGTGTGGTGCCTAACTGTCTCACTGAGGCTCTGCTAACCAGAACCTCAGTGGTTATGCTCTCTCATTTATTTCAAATTGTCACTAACAGGCTAGTGACCAATTTTACCAATTTACATTGGCTTACTGGAACACCCTTATAATTCCCTAGTATATGGTACTGAGGTACCCAGGGTATTGGGGTTCCAGGAGATCCCTATGGGCTGCAGCATTTCTTTTGCCACCCATAGGGAGCTCTGACAATTCTTACACAGGCCTGCCACTGCAGCCTGAGTGAAATAACGTCCACGTTATTTCACAGCCATTTTACACTGCACTTAAGTAACTTATAAGTCACCTATATGTCTAACCTTTACCTGGTAAAGGTTAGGTGCAAAGTTACTTAGTGTGAGGGCACCCTGGCACTAGCCCAGGTGCCCCCACATTGTTCAGAGCCAATTCCCTGAACTTTGTGAGTGCGGGGACACCATTACACGCGTGCACTACATATAGGTCACTACCTATATGTAGCTTCACAATGGTAACTCCGAATATGGCCATGTAACATGTCTAAGATCATGGAATTGCCCTCTCTATGCCATCCTGGCATTGTTGGCACAATTCCATGATCCCAGTGGTCTGTAGCACAGACCCTGGTACTGCCAAACTGCCCTTCCTGGGGTTTCACTGCAGCTGCTGCTGCTGCCAACCCCTCAGACAGGCATCTGCCCTCCTGGGGTCCAGCCAGGCCTGGCCCAGGATGGCAGAACAAAGAACTTCCTCTGAGAGAGGGTGTGACACCCTCTCCCTTTGGAAAATGGTGTGAAGGCAGGGGAGGAGTAGCCTCCCCCAGCCTCTGGAAATGCTTTGTTGGGCACAGAGGTGCCCAATTCTGCATAAGCCAGTCTACACCGGTTCAGGGGACCCCTTAGCCCTGCTCTGGCGCGAAACTGGACAAAGGAAAGGGGAGTGACCACTCCCCTGACCTGCACCTCCCCTGGGAGGTGTCCAGAGCCCCTCCAGTGTGCTCCAGACCTCTGCCATCTTGGAAACAGAGGTGCTGCTGGCACACTGGACTGCTCTGAGTGGCCAGTGCCACCAGGTGACGTCAGAGACTCCTTCTGATAGGCTCCTTCAGGTGTTAGTAGCCTATCCTCTCTCCTAGGTAGCCAAACCCTCTTTTCTGGCTATTTAGGGTCTCTGTCTCTGGGGAAACTTTAGATAACGAATGCATGAGCTCAGCCGAGTTCCTCTGCATCTCTCTCTTCACCTTCTGATAAGGAATCGACTGCTGACCGCGCTGGAAGCCTGCAAAACTGCAACATAGTAGCAAAGACGACTACTGCAACTCTGTAACGCTGATCCTGCCGCCTTCTCGACTGTTTTCCTGCTTGTGCATGCTGTGGGGGTAGTCTGCCTCCTCTCTGCACCAGAAGCTCCGAAGAAATCTCCCGTGGGTCGACGGAATCTTCCCCCTGCAACCGCAGGCACCAAAAAGCTGCATTACTGGTCCCTTGGGTCTCCTCTCAGCACGACGAACGAGGTCCCTCGAATCCAGCGACTCTGTCCAAGTGACCCCCACAGTCCAGTGACTCTTCAGTCCAAGTTTGGTGGAGGTAAGTCTTTGCCTCACCTCGCTGGGCTGCATTGCTGGGAACCGCAATTTTTGCAGCTACTCCGGCCCCTGTGCACTTCCGGTGGAAATCCTTGGTGCACAGCCAAGCCTGGGTCCACGGCACTCTAACCTGCATGGCACGACTTTCTAAGTTGGTCTCCGGCGACGTGGGACTCCTTTGTGCAACTTCGGCGAGCACCATTTCACGCATCCTTGTTGTGCCTGTTTCTGGCACTTCTCTGGGTGCTACCTGCTTCATAGAGGGCTCCTTGTCTTGCTCGACGTCCCCTCTCTCTGCTGGTCCAATTTGCGACCTCCTGGTCCCTCCTGGGCCTCAGCAGCGTCCAAAAACGCCAACCGCACGATTTGCAGCTAGCAAGGCTTGTTGGCATCCTTTCGGCAGGAAAACACTTCTGCACGACTCTCCACGGCAAGTGGGATCCGTCCACCAAAGGGGAAGTCTCTAGCCTTTTTCGTTCCTGCAGAAACCTCAGCTTCTTCTGTCCAGTAGAAGCTTCTTTGCACCCGCAGCTGGCATTTCCTGGGCATCTGCCCATCTGCGACTTGCTTGTGACTTTTGGACTTGGTCCCCTTGTTCCACAGGTACCCTAGATTGGAAATCCACAGTTGTTGCATTGTTGGTTTGTGTCTTTCCTGCATTATTCCTCTAACACGACTTCTTTGTCCTTAGGGGAACTTTAGTGCACTTTGCACTCACTTTTCAGGGTCTTGGGAGGGTTATTTTTCTAACTCTCACTATTTTCTAATAGTCCCAGCGACCCTCTACAAGGTCACATAGGTTTGGGGTCCATTCGTGGTTCGCATTCCACTTTTGGAGTATATGGTTTGTGTTGCCCCTACCCCTATGTTTCCCCATTGCATCCTATTGTAACTATACATTGTTTGCACTGTTTTCTAAGACTATACTGCATATTTTTGCTATTGTGTATATATATCTTGTGTATATTTCCTATCCTCTCACTGAGGGTACACTCTAAGATACTTTGGCATATTGTCATAAAAATAAAGTACCTTTATTTTTAGTATAACTGTGTATTGTGTTTTCTTATGATATTGTGCATATGACACTAAGTGGTACTGTAGTAGCTTCACACGTCTCCTAGTTCAGCCTAAGCTGCTCTGCTAAGCTACCATTATCTATCAGCCTAAGCTGCTAGACACCCTATACACTAATAGGGATAACTGGGCCTGGTGCAAGGTGCAAGTACCCCTAGGTACTCACTACAAGCCAGTCCAGCCTCCTACACCCTGCCATTCAGGATACCATTTCTGTGGTGGGAGAAACCTCTCCTGGGGTGGCACCTGTTCCAAGGGAATCATCAGCTGGCATATCTGTACTCCCGGAGGTGGAAGTAACTCTCTGTGGGATAACTGACATTGGTTAGAAAAAGAGCACCATTTTAGTTAACATGGAGCATCTCTCCAACCCTCCCAGAGAAACTTTAGTGCAGAAACCCTGCACTGCCTCACAACACTTAGGACAGCAACCATGCCCTAGTGTGGAGCTCATAGGACAGCATCCCTGCCCTGCTCCAAATCAAGAGAAACAGCATCCCTGTTCTCTCTTCCAGCCATATGGACAACGTTTTTGCCCAGCTATGGCTTTACTGAGACAGCATCCCTGTCTGGCATTCTCACCACTAGAAATAGGTCCAGTGGACAATTCCCACTCTTCTAAACTAAAACTTACTGATAGAAACTGTGAGAAGGTAGCCTCTTTCTAGCCTTGTTACCCCCACTTTTGGCCTGTTTGTGAGTGTATGTCAGGGTGTTTGTCACTGTTTTCACTGTCTCACTGGGATCCTGATAGCCAGGCCTCAGTGCTCATAGTGAAAACACTATGTTTTCAGTATGGTTGTTATGTGTCACTGGGATCCTGCTGGTCAGGACCCCAGTGCACATAGGTTTGTGGCCTATATGTATGTGTCACTGGGACCCTGTCACACAGGGCCCCAGTGCTCATAGGTGTGCATGTATATGTTCCCTGTGTGGTGCCTAACTGTCTCACTGAGGCTCTGCTAACCAGAACCTCAGTGGTTATGCTCTCTCATTACTTTCAAATTGTCACTAACAGGCTAGTGACCAAATTTACCAATTTACATTGGCTTACTGGAACACCCTTATAATTCCCTAGTATATGGTACTGAGGTACCCAGGGTATTGGGGTTCCAGGAGATCCCTATGGGCTGCAGCATTTCTTTTGCCACCCATAGGGAGCTCTGACAATTCTTACACAGGCCTGCCACTGCAGCCTGAGTGAAATAACGTCCACGTTATTTCACAGCCATTTTACACTGCACTTAAGTAACTTATAAGTCACCTATATGTCTAACCTTTACCTGGTAAAGGTTAGGTGCAAAGTTACTTAGTGTGAGGGCACCCTGGCACTAGCCAAGGTGCCCCCACATTGTTCAGAGCCAATTCACTGAACTTTGTGAGTGCGGGGACACCATTACACGCGTGCACTACATATAGGTCACTACCTATATGTAGCTTCACCATGGTAACTCCGAATATGGCCATGTAACATGTCTATGATCATGGAATTGCCCCCTCTATGCCATCCTGGCATTGTTGGTACAATTCCATGATCCCAGTGGTCTGTAGCACAGACCCTGGTACTGCCAGACTGCCCTTCCTGGGGTTTCTCTGCAGCTGCTGCTGCTGCCAACCCCTCAGACAGGCAGCTGCCCTCCTGGGGTCCAGCCAGGCCTGGCCCAGGATGGCAGAACAAAGAACTTCCTCTGAGAGAGGGTGTGACACCCTCTCCCTTTGGAAAATGGTGTGAAGGCAGGGGAGGAGTAGCCTCCCCCAGCCTCTGGAAATGCTTTGTTGGGCACAGATGTGCCCAATTCTGCATAAGCCAGTCTACACCGGTTCAGGGACCCCTTAGCCCCTGCTCTGGCGCGAAACTGGACAAAGGAAAGGGGAGTGACCACTCCCCTGACCTGCACCTCCCCTGGGAGGTGTCCAGAGCTCCTCCAGTGTGCTCCAGACCTCTGCCATCTTGGAAACAGAGGTGCTGCTGGCACACTGGACTGCTCTGAGTGGCCAGTGCCACCAGGTGACGTCAGAGACTCCTTGTGATAGGCTCCTTCAGGTGTTAGTAGCCTTTCCTCTCTCCTAGGTAGCCAAACCCTCTTTTCTGGCTATTTAGGGTCTCTGTCTCTGGGGAAACTTCAGATAACGAATGCATGAGCTCAGCCGAGTTCCTCTGCATCTCCCTCTTCACCTTCTGATAAGGAATCGACCGCTGACCGCGCTGGAAGCCTGCAAACCTGCAACATAGTAGCAAAGACGACTACTGCAACTCTGTAACGCTGATCCTGCCGCCTTCTCGACTGTTTTCCTGCTTGTGCATGCTGTGGGGGTAGTCTGCCTCCTCTCTGCACCAGAAGCTCCGAAGAAATCTCCCGTGGGTCGACGGAATCTTCCCCCTGCAACCGCAGGCACCAAAAAGCTGCATTTCCGGTCCCTTGGGTCTCCTCTCAGCACGACGAGCGAGGTCCCTCGAATCCAGCGACACCGTCCAAGTGACCCCCACAGTCCAGTGACTCTTCAGCCCAAGTTTGGTGGAGGTAAGTCCTTGCCTCACCTCGCTGGGCTGCATTGCTGGGAACCGCAACTTTGCAAGCTACTCCGGCCCCTGTGCACTTCCGGCGGAAATCCTTCATGCACAGCCAAGCCTGGGTCCACGGCACTCTAACCTGCATTGCACGACTTTCTAAGTTGGTCTCCGGCGACGTGGGACTCCTTTGTGCAACTTCGGCGAGCACCGTTTCACGCATCCTCGTAGTGCCTGTTTCTGGCACTTCTCCAGGTGCTACCTGCTTCAGTGAGGGCTCTTTGTCTTGCACGATGTCCCCTCTCTCTGCAGGTCCAATTTGCGACCTTCTGGTCCCTCCTGGGCCCCAGCAGCGTCCAAAAATGCCAAACGCACGATTTGCGTGTAGCAAGGCTTGTTGGCGTCCATCCGGCGGGAAAACACTTCTGCACGACTCTTCAAGGCGTGGGGGATCCATCCTCCAAAGGGGAAGTCTCTAGCCCTTGTCGTTCCTGCAGTATTCACAGTTCTTCAGCCTAGAAAGAGCTTCTTTGCACCAACCGCTGGCATTTCTTGGGCATCTGCCCATCTCCGAGCTGCTTGTGACTTTTGGACTTGGTCCCCTTGTTCCACAGGTACCTTCAGACAGGAATCCATCGTTGTTGCATTGCTGATTTGTGTTTTCCTTGCATTCTCCCTCTAACACGACTATTTTGTCCTTAGGGGAACTTTGGTGCACTTTGCACTCACTTTTCAGGGTCTTGGGGAGGGTTATTTTTCTAACTCTCACTATTTTCTAATAGTCCCAGCGACCCTCTACAAGGTCACATAGGTTTGGGGTCCATTCGTGGTTCACATTCCACTTTTGGAGTATATGGTTTGTGTTGCCCCTATCCCTATGTTTCCCCATTGCATCCTATTGTAACTATACATTGTTTGCACTGTTTTCTAAGACTATACTGCATATTTTTGCTATTGTGTATATATATCTTGTGTATATTTCCTATCCTCTCACTGAGGGTACACTCTAAGATACTTTGGCATATTGTCATAAAAATAAAGTACCTTTATTTTTAGTATAACTGTGTATTGTGTTTTCTTATGATATTGTGCATATGACACTAAGTGGTACTGTAGTAGCTTCACACGTCTCCTAGTTCAGCCTAAGCTGCTCTGCTAAGCTACCATTATCTATCAGCCTAAGCTGCTAGACACCCTATACACTAATAAGGGATAACTGGGCCTGGTGCAAGGTGCAAGTACCCCTTGGTACCCACTACAAGCCAGTCCAGCCTCCTACATTGGTTGTGCAGCGGTGGGATAAGTGCTTTGAGACTACTTACCACTCTTGTCATTGTACTTTTCATAAGAGAAAAATATACAAAACAAGGTCAGTGTATATACACATAGCCAAAAAGATTTGCATTTCCTCTTTTCACTCTTTTCTAAGTGCTGAAAAGTACTTCTAAACTTTCAAAAAGTTCTTAAAAGTTTAAAAAGTTTTTTCTGTCTTTCCAAAAAGTTCTGAAAACTTTTTTCTCTTTGTCTATCACTTTAACTCTCTCTAAAAATGTCTGGCACAGGCCAAAAAGTTGAACTGTCCAAACTTGCATATGATCACCTTAGCTGGAAAGGAGCAAGGAGTCTCTGCATAGAGAGAGGTCACCACTTAGACAATAAAGTCTCAACTGGCCAAGGTTAGCCTTATTGTCCTTCGTCTGGGGGGGGCTGGGTTGTGTGAGAAAGTAGCCTCTTTCTAGCCTTGTTACCCCCACTTTTGGCCTGTTTGTGAGTACATGTCAGGGTGTTTTGACTGTCTCACTGGGATCCTGCTAGCCAGGGCCCAGTGCTCATAGTGAAAACCCTATGTTTTCAGTATGTTTGTTATGTGTCACTGGGACCCTGCTAGCCAGGACCCCAGTGCTCATAAGTTTGTGGCCTATATGTATGCGTTCCCTGTGTGATGCCTTACTGTCTCACTGAGGCTCTGCTACCCAGAACCTCAGTGGTTATGCTCTCTCTTTACAAATTGTCACTGGAGTTGCCCAGAGCTCCTCCAGTGTGCTCCAGACCTCTGCCATCTTGGAAACAGAGGTGCTGCTGGCACACTGGACTGCTCTGAGTGGCCAGTGCCAGCAGGTGACGTCAGAGACTCCTTCTGATAGGCTCTTACCTGTGTTGCTAGCCTATCCTCCTTCCTAGGTAGCCAAACCTCCTTTTCTGGCTATTTAGGGTCTCTGCTTTGGGGAATTCTTTAGATAACGAATGCAAGTGCTCATCCGAGTTCCTCTGCATCTCTCTCTTCACCTTCTGCCAAAGGATCGACTGCTGACTGCTCATGACGCCTGCAAAACCGCAACAAAGTAGCAAAGACGACTACTGCAACCTTGTATCGCTGATCCTGCCGCCTTCTCAACTGTTTTCCTGGTGGTGCATGCTCTGGGGGTAGCCTGCCTCCTCTCTGCACTAGGAGCTCTGAAGAAATCTCCCGTGGGTCGACGGAATCTTCCCCCTGCAACCGCAGGCAACAAAAGACTGCATCACCGGTCCTCTGGGTCCCCTCTCAGCACGACGAGCGTGGTCCCTGGAACTCAGCAACTTTGTCCAAGAGACTCACACAAACCAGTGACTCTTCAGTCCAAGTTTGGTTGAGGTAAGTCCTTGCCTCCCCATGCTAGACTGCATTGCTGGGTACCTCGTGATTTGCAGTTGCTCCGGCTCCTGTGCACTCTTCCAGGATTTCCTTCATGCACAGCCAAGCCTGGGTCCCCGACCCTCTAACCTGCAGTGCACAACCTCCTGAGTTGTCCTCCGGCGTCGTGGGACTCCCTTTTGTGTCTTTGGGTGAGCTCCGGTTCACTCCTCTTCATAGTGCCTGTTCCGGCACTTCTGCGGGTGCTGCTTGCTTCTGTGAGGGCTCCCTGACTTGCTGGGCGCCCCCTCTGTCTCCTCATCCAAGTGGCGACATCCTGGTCCCTCCTGGGCCACAGCAGCACCCAAAAACCCTAACCGCGACCCTTGCAACTAGCAAGGCTTGTTTTTGGTCTTTCTGCGTGGGAACACCTGTGCAAGCTTCTTCATGACGTGGGACATCCATCCTCCAAAGGGGAAGTTTCTAGCCCTCTTCATTCTTGCAGAACCACAGCTTCTACCATCCAGTGGCGGCTTCTTTGCACCCTCAGCTGGCATTTCCTGGGCATCTGCCCACTCTCGACTTTGTCGCAACTCTTGGACTTGGTCCCCTTGTTCCACAGGTACTCTCGTCCGGAAATCCACTTTGGTTGCATTGCTGGTATTGGTCTTCCTTGCAGAATTTCCCTATCACGACTTCAGTGCTCTCTGGGGAATATAGGTGCACTTTACACCTAATTTTCGGGGTCTTGGGGTGGGCTATTTTTCTAACCCTCACTGTTTTCTTACAGTCCCAGCGACCCTCTACAAGCTCACATAGGTTTGGGGTCCATTCGTGGTTCGCATTCCACTTTTGGAGTATATGGTTTGTGTTGCCCCTATACCTATGTGCTCCTATTGCAATCTATTGTAACTTTACACTGCTTGCATTATCTCCTTTAGCTATTACTGCATATTTTTGGTATTGTGTACATATATCTTGTGTATATTTGGCATCCTCATACTGAGGGTACTCACTGAGATACTTTTGGCATATTGTCATAAAAATAAAGTACATTTATTTTTAGTATATCTGTGTATTGTGTTTTCTTATGATATTGTGCATATGACACCAATGGTATAGTAGGAGCTTTGCATGTCTCCTAGTTCAGCCTAAGCTGCTCTGCTATAGCTACCTTCTATCAGCCTAAGCTGCTAGAAACACTTCTTCTACACTAATAAGGGAAACTGGACCTGGTACAGAGTGTAAGTACCCCTTGGTACCCACTGCAAGCCAGGCCAGCTTCCTACATTGGTTGTGCAGCGGTGGGATAAGTACTTGCAACTACTTACCACTTTGCCATTTTGTACTTTTCATAAGAGAAAAATATACAAAACAAGTTCAGTGTATGTAGACCTAACCAAAAAGTTTTGCTTTTCTTCTCTTAATCTATTTGTTAAGTGCTGAAAAGTACTTCTAAACTTTCAAAAAGTTTCTAAAAAGTTGAAAAAGTTTTTTTTTCTGTTTCCTTAAAAAGTCCTGAAACTTTTTCTTTCTTTTTTTCTGTCCCTAAACCCTTTTCTATCATGTCTGGTACAGGTCCTACTCTTGATCTGGTCAGCTCTGCTTATGATAACCTTAGCTGGAAAGGGTTGAGGAGTCTCTGCATTGATAGAGGTTTAGGGTACCGCCACTTTTGGCCTGTTTGTGAGTACATGTCAGGGTGTTTTCACTGTCTCACTGGGATCCTGCTAGCCAGGGCCCAGTGCTCATAGTGAAAACCCTATGTTTTCAGTATGTATTTTTGTTATGTGTCACTGGGACCCTGCTAGCCAGGACCCCAGTGCTCATAAGTTTGTGGCCTATATGTATGTGTTCCCTGTGTGATGCCTAACTGTCTCACTGAGGCTCTGCTAACCAGAACCTCAGTGGTTATGCTCTCTCTTTACAAATTGTCACTAACAGGCTAGTGACCAATTTCACCAATTCACATTGGCATACTGGAAAACCCTTATAATTCCTTAGTATATGGTACTGAGGTACCATGGTATTGGGGTTCCAGGAGATCCCTATGGGCTGGAGCATGTCTTTTGCCACCCATAGGGAGCTCGGACAATTCTTACACAGGCCTGCCACTGCAATAACGTCGACGTTATTTCACAGCGATTTACCACTGCACTTAAGTAACTTATAAGTCACCTATATGTCTAACCTTTACCTGGTAAAGGTTGGGTGCTAAGTTACTGAGGGGGTCATTCTGTCCCTGGCGGTAAAATCCGCCAGGGCCAACGACCGCGGGAGCTGGCGGTGCTCCCATGGCCATTCTGACCGCGGCGGTACAGCCGCGGTCAGAAACGGAAAACCGACGGTGTACCGCCGGTTTCCCGCTGCCCTGGGGAATCCTCCATGGCGGCACAGCTTGCTGCGCCGCCATGGGGATTCCGACCCCCATTACCGCCATCCTGTTCCTGGCGGTTGTGGCCGCCAGGAACAGGATGGCGGTAAGGGGTGTTTTGGGGCCCCTGGGGGCCCCTGCAGTGCCCATGCCAATGGCATGGGCACTGCAGGGGCCCCCGTAACAGGGCCCCACCAAGATTTTCAGTGTCTGCCATGCAGACACTGAAAATCGCGACGGGTGCAACTGCACCCGTCGCACCCCTTCCACTCCGCCGGCTCCATTCGGAGCCGGAATCCTCATGGAAGGGTGTTTCCCGCTGGGCGGGCGGGCAGCCTTCTGGCGGTCGCCCGCCCGCCCAGCGGGAAACCCAGAATACCCGCCGGCCGGGGTCAGAATGACCCCCTTAGTGTGCGGGAACCCTGGCACTAGCCAAGGTGCCCCACATCGTTCAGGGCAAATTCCCCAGACTTTGTGAGTGCGGGGACACCATTACATGCGTGCACTGGACATAGGTCACTACCTATGTATAGTGTCACAATGGTAACTCCGAACATGGCCATGTAACATGTCTAAGATCATGGAATTGTCATCCCAATGCCATTCTGCCATTGGGGAGACAATTCCATGATCCCCCGAGTCTCTAGCACAGACCTGGCTACTGCCAAACTACCTTTCCCGGGGTTTCACTGCAGCTGCTGCTGCTGCCAACCCCTCAGACAGGTTTCTGCCCTCCTGGGGTCCAGCTAGGCTTGGCCCAGGAAGGCAGAACAAAGGACTTCCTCAGAGAGAGGGTGTTACACCCTTTCCCTTTGGAAAAAGGTGTCAGGGCTGGGGAGGAGTAGCCTCCCCCAGCCTCTGGAAATGTTTGATGGGCACAGATGGTGCCCATCTCTGCATAAGCCAGTCTACACCGGTTCAGGGATCCCCCAGCCTTGTTCTGGTGTGAAACTGGTCAAAGGAAAGGGGAGCGACCACTCCCCTGACCTGCACCTCCCAGGGGAGGTGCCCAGAGCTCCTCCAGTGTGCTCCAGACCTCTGCCATCTTCTAAACAGAGGTGCTGCTGGATCACTGGACTGCTCTGAGTGGCCAGTGCCAGCAGGTGACGTCAGAGACTCCTTTAGATAGGCTCTTACCTGTGTTGCTAGCCTGTCCTCCTTCCTAGGTAGCCAAACCTCCTTTTCTGGCCATTTAGGGTCTCTGCTTTGGTGAATTCTTTAGATAACAAATGCAAGTGCTCATCCGAGTTCCTCTGCATCTCTCTCTTCACCTTCTGCCAAAGGGTCGACCGCTGACTGCTCAGGACGCCTGCAAAATCGCAACAAAGTAGCAAAGACAACTACTGCAACCTTGTATCGCTGATCCTGCCGCCTTCCCAACTGTTTTCCTGGTGGTGCATGCTCTGGGGGTAGCCTGCCTCTTCTCTGCACTAGGAGCTCTGAGGAAATCTCCTGTGGGTTGACAGAATCTTCCCGCTGCAACCGCAGGCAACAAAAGACTGCATCACCGGTCCTCTGGGTCACCTCTCAGCACGACGAGCGTGGTCCCTGGAACTCAGCAACTCTGTCCAAGTGACTCCCACAGTCTAGTGACTCTTCAGTCCAAGTTTGGTGGAGGTAAGTCCTTGCCTCCCCACGCTAGACTGCATTGCTGGGTACCGTGTGATTTGCAGCTGCTCCAGCTCCTGTGCACTCTTCCAGGATTTTCTTCGTGCACAGCCAAGCCTGGGTCCCCGACACTCTAACCTGCAGTGCACAACCTCCTGAGTTGTCCTCCGGTGTCGTGGGACTCCCTTTTGTGTCTTTGGGTGAGCTCCGGTTCACTCCTCTTTGTAGTGCCTGGGTCCACTGGTGTGGGGACGCCTACCCTGGGCAGCTGGTCTTGACTGGGTGGTAGGGGTGACAGTGGTTTCCTGGGTGGGGCTGCTGCATGGTAAGAGCCCAGGACTGTGTGAGGGGCCTACCTGCTCATCAGTGTCCAGGGATCTTTCACCAGTGTCCTGTGAGGTGCCTCTGTTTCCCTGGGGGACACTGGCACTCCTTGTCCCATCCGTTAAGGTTGCATGGGTGGCGTTGCCTGTTGGGGGACATAGACATGTCTGTTACATCTGCTTGAACGTTTGAGGTGAACAGAACTGGGCTAATTTGTGCTGGTGTTACTTTCAGTGGCCTTCCAGGGTGCCTTTGTGAGGTTAATATTACATTTAGCGCCAGCGTGTCGTTGCATTGTGGTGGGGGTGTTGTTCCATTGTGGGTATGTGCAGGGGTGGGTGACTGTTCACAGCGGGAGGGATGTGAGCCTGTTAGTGGGTTTGTGGTCATGCAGTGGGTTGGATGTAGTGGCTAATGCCTGGGTGGGGTGTTGGTCCTGGTGGGTGTGGGTTGGGGGGTGGGGTGGTGCATGCATTACAGGTGTGGTGGATATGGGGTATGTGTTGATGAATTACCTGAGTCCATTCCTCCAGTGAGTCCAGTGAGTCCCTCTGGGTGCAGGATGGCCAGTACCTTTTCCTCCCAGTCAGTGTAGTCGGGTGGTGTTGGTGGCAATCCTCCCCCAGTCTTCTGCACTGCAATGTGGTGCCATGATGCCATGCCCCTGACCTTCCCCCGCCGGTCATTCCATCTCTTGCGGATGTCGTCCCTGGTGCGTGGATGGTGTCCCACTGCATTGAGCCTGTTCACAATGGTCTGCCAAAGCTCCATCTTCCTTGCGATGGGTGTGTGCTGCACCTCAGCCCCGAATATTTGTGGCTCCACCTTCAAGATCTCGTCCACCAAGGTCCTTAACTCCCTTTCGGTGAAGCGTGGCTGTTCGGGGCGACATGGTGAGTGTGGTGAATGGTGTCGGGGCTGGGAGCGAGGTGAGGGCTCTTTTGTGGGTCAGCGTGCGTCTCCTGTATGCTGGCGTTCGCTGTCTGCCTCTGGTGCTCTCCTTCTTCTTGTCCTGGTTTCATTGCAAATGATTGTGGGGTGTGTCTGGGGGTGTTTTATGGGGTTCTGGATGTGTGTCAGGTGTGTCGGTCATACGCCTATCCAATGTGTGCACTTCTTGCTGTTGAGTCCACTTGCCACCCGTGGTGGACGCAGCTGCCAATGGTTGTCCGGCCTCCACTGTCCACCAAGGTGATTTGTGCATCATTATTGGAGGGCGGGATGTGGGTGTGCTTGGCGGTGGCGGGGTGGGGAGGTCCGTGATTCCCGCCAACAGGGTCATGGCGGGGAGTAGTGGGCTGGTGATTGTTGGCGGGGTTGGGATTTTCGTTCATTATATGGTGGGTTTCCATTCACCGCCAACGGTGGGATTCTGATCACCGCCGCCACAGCGGTGGGCGGTGTTTCCTGGCGTGTTCATAATGACCGCCATAATTTGTGAATAAATTTACATTGCAGTTCAGGAGTGTCCATGAGAGACTGTGGCATTCTGTGCATCCGTTGCCCGACGTGGACCGCCACTTGTTGAGATCCTGAACTAGGGCCCCTGGTGTGGAGATATATATATATATATATATATATATATATATATATATATATATCCTCCAATTAAAGGTATACAGGGCACTTGAGGAAATCCAATATTACTTTTTAATAAGTCAAAAAAACAGAACACCCCCTCCTGTTCTAAGCAGATCATCATACTCTTGAGTTTGATGTGTAGAAGCCTCATATTAAACGTATTAGCATGCATGCAGTAAATAACAAAGTGGCTCAAATCATGCCAGACTGCACAAACTCCAAATGTAAAGAACATATAACTTATTTATGATTCTCATCAATACCAGTCCCCTGAAAGACATTTGAAATTGCAACTAATTGGTATATTTTTATGCTTTATTTTATTTTGTAGCTCTTTTGAATTTTGTTCACGTAGGTCAAAATGAGGCAGGGTTATGGATGTTTGTGACCTTTTAACTTATTAAAAAGAAATATTGGATTAACTGGAGTGCCGCAAATTACTTTGTTTTGAGGAAACATATCACATGGAATTTGTCCATCCCTAATGCAGGCACCAGCTGGTGAGCATGCTTTGAAGAGTCTGATTTGTTTGCAGATATATATATATATATATATATATATATATATATATATATATATATAGAGAGAGAGAGATTTTGTGTGGACTGGTGTATGGAATAAATAATGAAGCAATAATAAATTAACTTCTACTGTTTTTGTGCGACTCGAAGTTAGTTGTGTGGAACATTGATAAGTGAAATATTAAGCAGCAAGATCCAGCTGCTAGAGAATGCACCCTGCATTCTTCGAAGTGCACCAGAATATATATATATATATATATATATATATATACATATATATATATACATATATTCACTTCAGTCTCCTCACCTTTTGAAAAGATACCAGGCACTCTGTGAGTGTGCTTTGTAAAATGTTATTTATATTGAAGGAAGAACGGAACACCTTTTTCAACCTGGCGAAGTGCTTTCCGTTTTTCCATCTCTATAAATAACATTTTGCAAAGCATTGAAGTGAATTGAGAGGCACAGTGGCGTAGCACGATTGGAGGCACCGCTGTCATTCAGGAAGCCATCTGGCAATGCCAAAGGCTAGGGGCAAAATATATAAATATATATCTTGTATGCATGAGTTATGCTCACATTTAAATTGTACCAAACCATAGAAATTAACCTGTTATAGTTAGAGTTATCTCAAGTAACTATAACTTGTGCACTAAGGTAACTGTAATTCGTGCCCCTGCCATGCAGTTTTTTCGGCAAAATATTTACTGCAAATATTACTTTGCTATTATCAGTGGTGTCATGAGTGCCATACTTTGTGGGGTAATTAGCAGTGCATGGAGAGGGCTCGAGGTATAGTTACCTCAGGGCACGATTATTGTTACTTGAGATATCTCTAACTATAACAGATGAATTTTTATGGTTTGGTATTTTTAAAATGTGAACCTAACCATAATGTCCCTGTAACCTTTAGTTTTTTGAGTGAATTTCGATTTTCTCAAAATCTATTTCCTAACTATAATGTTCCTGTAAACTTTTTATCCAAGAGACTTTTTATGGTTTTTCTAACATAAAATAATTATCATTACTATACGTTAATCCAACCATCAGAAAGAGAGCGAGAGAGAGAGAAGACTACCAGGGCAGCCCAAAGCCCCTAGCTGTCCAAGCTGTCAGCTCTCACCAAGCAAAAGCAAACAGCTATGTTCCACCCATGGCATAGTCATCACATTCACAATCCCTTTGTAACTTCGGTTGCCCTGAAGTTTAATGTCTTCCTTATGTTTATTTAGATGATTAGTCATGCATATCATGAACTTCTCAATATGCCCTTTTCTGGTCTTAACCCATTGGGTGCCTGGGGCGAGCTGGTCTCGTCCTCGGCCACAGTTGCCTTGTGCAGAGGACGAGACTAGCTCGTTCTGCACCCGGCCCACCGTGAGCCTCCGACCCACACCCCCCATTAGGGATGGAAGGAGAATTGCTTCCCCTTCCGCCCTGCCCTTCCGGCTCCCCCAGTGAAGTCTGATGACGTCAGGGCGCAATTGTGCGCTGATCTCATCAGAGGCCGCCCCCATCGCGCTGGAATCGGAAGAGAAATGCAATGCATTTCTCTTCCGATCAGAGGGTGGGGGGCAGACAGAGGCATGAATTCCTTTCATGTCTCTTTGAGCATTTCTGCAGCCCAATCGTGAAGTGATCGGGCTGCAGAAATTCCCACTAGACACCAGGGAGCTTATTTTTTAAAAATATTTACATATAAGGGTAGCGATCCCTTGAGCAAGAGACGATCCCATGGGGGGAAACTATTTTTAGGCTTTTTTTGCCCCCCCGGGGCAGAAACCTCTATACACCAGGGATTTTGTTTTACAGGTCAGTTACATGCAAGCGGAGCGACCCCTTAGGCAAGGGTCTCTTCCCTGGGAGGCAAATTTATTTTAGAACATTTCTGCCCCCTTGGGGGGCAGATCGGCCTATTTGAATTAGGCCGATCTGCCCCCAAGAGGGGCAGAACCTCTAGCCACCAGGTTTATTTTATTTTTTACAGATGGGGAGCGACCCTTTAGGCAAGAGTCACTCCCCTGGGGGGCAATTTTATTTTAGGACATTTCTGCCCCCTTGGAGGCAGATCGGCCTATTTTTCTTAGGCCAATCTGCCCCCAATGGGGAGCAGAAACCATTAGACACCAGGGATTTTTTTTTGCACCAATTACACACAAGGGGAGCGATCCCTTAGGCAAGAGTTGCTCACCTGGGTGGCAAATTTATTTTAGGCCATTTCTGCCCCCTTGGGGGCAGATCAGCCTATTTTAATTAGGCTGATCTGCCCCCAAGGGGGCCAGAAACAACTAGGCACCAGGGATTTAAAAAAAAAACAATTTACAGATGGGGAACGACCACCTTAGGCAAAGGCCGCTCACCTGAAGGGTCAAATTTATTTAAGGCCATTTCTGCCCCCTTTTGGGGAAGATAGGCCTATTTCTATTAGGCCAATCTGCCCCTGGGGGGGGAGGGGGCAGAAACCACTTAGGCACCAGGGATTGGTGTGTGTGTGTGTTGTTTGGGGGGATGCCCCTTGAGCAAGGGTCGCTCCCCATGGGGGCACATTACTGTTGACCATTTTTCCCTCACCCCAAATAAATGGGGAAAAAGTTGTTCTGCCCACCGGTGTGCAGGTGGGGCAATTACCCCCACTCCACTCCCCAGGGGGCAGAAAGCCTACTAGATGGTAGGAAAATTAAGAAAAGAAATAGTGGGGTGGGGGCTACCAACAAGTATGGGCATTGTTATGCCCCCACCCCCAAATCAAGGGGGTAACAGTCTTTCAGCTCTCCCCCGCACACTAAAAGATCTTATCCCAGTGGCAAGCAAGACAACATTTGATTACTTTGGGTTTGGTTTTACATTCAAGCCATGAGAGCTTGTCTATTTCTCAAAATCGTCCCACGTGGAATTGAGAGGGCTCGACTTTTTGGACTTTGGGATACTGCCATATAGAAAAATCTACAAGACCTCAACACATCTGAAAACTAAATATCTGGGTGAGTCCAGGGTGGTGTGCTTCGAATGCACCCGCACCATTTTCTTACCCACAATGACCTGCAAACCTCCAACTTAGCTTGAAATCACACATTTTCCCCACATTTGTGTGATGGAACCTTCCAGAATCTGCAAGAATCCACAAAATTCCTACCACCCAGCCTTGTCACATCTATACCGATTAAAATTCTGCCCATGTGTCGGCCTAAAAACATTTTTTTCTGCACTTTTGGACCCCGCTTTGGTCCCCCCTCAATTTCAACATGTTTTAACCTCTTCCCTGTCACAAGCACTTGGTTCACCAACACAAGTGAGGTATCAATTTTATCAGGAGTCTGAGGGGAACATTGGGTGGTAGAAAATGTGTGTCTGTGTGCTTATCCCACACAGAAATTTGGGAAAATGTGATATCTTTTAGCTAAATTTAAGGTTTGTTGAGGATTCTGGTAAAGAAAACACTGGGGTATCCACACAAGTCACACCTCCCTGGACTCCCTCGGGTGTCTAGTTTCAAAAAATGTCTGGGTTTGGTAGGTTTCCTTAGATGGCTGCTGAGCCCAGGACCAAAAATGCAAGTGCCCCTGCAAAAACAGGTAGTTTTGCTTTTGATAATTTTGATGTGTCCACGTAGTGTTTTGGGGCATTTCCTGCTGCAGGCACTAAGCCTACCCAAAGAAGTGAGGTACCATATTTATCGGGAGACCTGGGGGAAGGCTGGGTAGAAGGAAGTTTGAGGCCCCCCTCAGATTCCAGAACTTTGCAGCACCAAAATGTGAGGAAAAAGGTTTTTCTGTGCCAAATTTGGAGGTTTGCTAATGATTCCAGGCAACAGAACCTGGTGAGAACACCATAATTTACCCCATCATGGGTTTCCCTAGGTACCTAGCTTTCAGAAATCTCCAGGTTTGCTAGGTTTTCCTAGGTGCCGGATGAGCTACAGGTCAAACTCCACAGCTAGGCAGTTTGCAAAAAACAGGTCAGTTTTCTTTAGGAAAATGTGATGTGTCCATGTTGTGTTTTCGGGCATTTCCTGTCGCGGGCACTAGGCCTACCCACACAAGTGAGGTACCATCTTTATCTGGAGACTTGGGGGAATGCTGAGTGGAAGGAAGCTTGTGGCTACCCTCAGATTCCAGAACTTTACCATCACTGAAATATGAGGAAACAGTGTTTTTTGCCAAATATTAAGGTTTGCAAAGGATTCTGGGTAACAGATCCTGCTGAGAGCATCACAAGTTATCCCATCCTGGGTTCCCCCAGGTGTCTGGTTTTCAAAAATACACAGGTTTGGTAGGTTTTCCTAGGTGCCGGCTCAGCTAGAGACAAAAATTCACAGCTAGGCACTTTGCAAAAAACAGGTCAGTTTTCTTTGGGAAAATGTGATGTGTTCATGTTGTGTTTTGGGTCATTTCCTGTCGCTGGCACTAGGCCTACCCACACAAGTGAGGCACCATTTTTATCGAAAGACTTGGGGGAATGCTAGGTGGAAGGAAATTTGTGACTCCTCTCAGATTCCAGAACCTTCTATCACTGAAATTTGAGGAAAAAGTGTTTTTCTTTACAAATTTTGAGGTTTGCAAATGATTCTGGGTAACAGAACCTGGTAAGAGCCCCACAAGTCACCCTATCCCGGATTTCCCTAGGTGACTAGTTTTGAAAAATGCACAGGTTTGGTAGGTTTGTCTAGGTGCCGGCTGAGCTAGAGGCCAAAATCCACACCAAGCACTTCCCAAAAAACACGTCAGATTTCAATGTAAAAATGTGATATGTCCATTTTGTGTTTCCTGTTGTGGGCATTAGGCCTACCCACACAAGTGGGGTATCATTTTTATTGGGAGACTCAGGGGAGCAAAGAATAGCAGATCAAGAGTTGTTGCCCCTTGTCTTTCTCTAAGTTTTTTTTTTCCTTCCAAATGTAAGACAGTGTGTAAAAAAGACGTCTATTTGAAAAATACTATGTAATTCAGTATGTATGGGGACCCTGGAATTCAGAGTTGTGCAAATAAACACTGCTGCTCAACACTTTCTCTTGTGCCCAGTTTCTAAATACAAAGGTGTCCTTGATACCTATTTTTAATTCCTTATATTTCACCAAATGAATTGCTGTATTCCCGGTATACAATGAAAACCGATTGCAGGGTGCAGCTCCTTTATTGGCTCTGGATACCTAGGGTTCTTGATGAACCTACAAGCCCTATACTTCCCCACAACCAAAAGAGTCCAGCAGACATAACTGTATTTTGGTTTGAAAATCTGACATTGTAGGAAAACGTGGAGAAAAATGGCTGTTTCTTTCACCTCAATTTCAAATGTTTTTATTTCAGCTGTTATTTTCTGAAACCTTATAGGATCAACACAAATTACCCCTTGCTGAATTTAGAATTTTGTCTACATTTTGGAAATACTTAGCTGTCTGGGATCCAGCATTGGTTTCACACCTATTTCTGTCAATAACTGGAAGGCTGCTAAAAGCACAAAAAATAGCAAATATACGGTATGTCCCAGTCCAATGACAAAATTGTGTGATAAATGTGATTTTCTGATTCAAGTCTGACTGTTCCTGAAAGCAGGGAAGATGGTGATTTTTGCACCACAAACTCTTTGTTGATGCCATTTTCAGGGAAAAAAACACAAGCTTTCTTCTGCAGCCTTTTTTCCCATTAGTTTAAAAAAAAAAAAAATGCTGTAGTTTGGCAAATTTTTTGGTCTCCCTCTGGGGAACCTACAAACTCTGGGTACCTCTAGAATCTCTAGGATGTCGGAAAAAAGGATGCAAATCTGGCATGGGTAGCTTATGTGGAGAAAAAGTTATGAGTTCCTAAGCACGCACTGCCCCAAATAGCCAAAGAAAGGTCTGGCACCTAAGGGGGAAAAAGCCTGGCAGTGAAGGGGTTAATTCAAGGACAGCCTTCATGATTGAAATCTCTTTTAACGTTTTTTTTCTGTCCAACCATTCATACTTAAATAGGATATCCAGCAGATTTTTTTGCCCACTCCTCCAGCATTTGTGAATTAGGTGACGTATAGGAAGGGACAATGTGCATCCATAGACCCCCTGGGACCATTCCATTGTCCACATAGTTCTGAAGTGATGTAGCCTCCCATCACCTTTAGACTTATAATTATCTGAGTTTGTCTTTCAAGTCCTGTCCCATACTGCCAGCCTTTGGTGGGCCACTTCCTCCCGGATGTTTACTGGCAAAAAGGGCTTGCGCTGCTGCCCTTCTTAAGGTGTCAACCTCCTCTGTCATGTTGAAATCATACTTAATTTGGAATGGAACCAGTAGCTTCTGGTCATGATCCACATTTCAAAATGCTAATCACCTGTCGCACAGTGGACAGGCTCCCCTTGCCGTTCGGAGAGCACCCTCCAGAGAGCTCACAGCTCACAGAGAGCTGTTTCCACCTAAGTTTGAAGTGTGCAATGTCCCCAAAAGTGCACGTTAGTATCAGTGCAATGCGACACTCTGGTGTCCTGGTTAATGCCTGGGTATCATGAACAATTACTCAATGCAAATGTCAACAGCCAACCTAAGACAGAGATCGTGGAACAGCATCTTCATGCTTGGCTGTTGCACAATTCCACTTTATTATCCATGGTTATGTGTAATTGTGAATATGCTCAGCAGCACAGATGCTTTCCATTATCCATTCCTTCATTTGAATATTGCTTCCTTTCTTTTGTTCCAAATGTCCTTTTACAACTATGTTTATTGGATGATGCAATAGTATCTGTATTTTCTGTTATTCTGATGAGTATCAAGACAAGCTGTTCCACCTACACAGGCTGCCCTTGTGATGTGTCACCCTGGGAAGTACAAGGATCATTATCATTTTACATCAATAGTGTGGGAGGCTGGCCTGGTTTGTAGTGGGTACCAAAGGTACTTACACATTATACCAGGTCCAGTTATCCCTTATTAGTGAAATGTAGTCAGTGTCTAGAAGCCAGGCTGTCTAAAGGTAGCTGTAGGCAACGCAGCCAAGGCTGAACTAGGGGAGATGCAAATCACATGCAATATCACTACAGTCAAACAGTACTCACACACATGAAAATACTCAGGCCCATATTTATACTTTTTTAGCGCCGCATGTGCGGCATTTTTTGACGCAAAAACGGGGCAAATTTGCAAAATACAATTGTATTTTGTAAGTTTGCACCGTTTTTGCGTCATAAAGCGGCGCAAATGCAGCGCTAAAAAAGTATAAATATGGGCCTCAGTGTTACAAAAATAAAGGAACATTATTTAGATGACGCAATACCAAAAATACCATAGAGACTATACTCCCTTAGGAGGTAAGTAATACACAAATAATATACACTAGCATGCAGAAATGGCTGTAAAAACAGTGAGAAAACTGTACAATGCGTGAAAATCACAATAGTTAGAAATGGACCGAGGAGGAACACAAACCATTTACTAAGATACTGGAATGTGAAAGTTGGTTTCCCATCTAGACAAGTGTAGTGTGTAGAGGGGCGCTGGGGGTATTAAAAATCACCAAAGGTAAGTAATAGAACCCACCCCAGAGCCAGGGAAAGCAGGAGTAAAATCCAGTACTTTCCTAAAACACACAGTAAAAAGAAAAAGAAGATTATGCGAAGAACAGAAGATACTGCAAGACACCAACAGTGGATTCCTGAACCTGAAGACCTTTGGAAGAAGGGGACCAAGTCCAAGAAGCAAAGAAGAATCCAGGGAGAACAGGAGCCCCTGCTAACCCAGATGAAGGTGCAAAAGAATAACCACCAGTGCAGAAGAACAGTCAGCATTGTACCCAAGAAGACAGATTTGCGTTCTTGGTTGGTGCAAGTGATGTCCCACACTGGATGAAAGATTGCAGTCTGGTTTGTGTCGCTGGTTTCCACCAACAAGCCTTGGCACATGCAAAACTAGCAGTTAGCAAAAAATGGCACTGCCCGGAACCAGGAGGGACCTGGTGAGCTCTACCAGGGGGGTAGTGAGAGGGAGCTCTGAGCAACCAGAGAGCCCACAGAAGAACAGGGAGAATGCACAGGAGTCCCACAGCATGGGAACAAAGGAGGTGCAAAAGAGGCCAATGCAGCACTACAGCAAAGGCTCCCATGTCACCAGGGAACTGCTCAGGAAGCTACGCATCACAGGATAGAGTTCTAGGAACTGGAGCTTTACGGTGCACAAATAATTTTGTGGAACAACGAAAACAAGCCTTGGCAGCTGCAAAACACGCGGTGCACAGTGGTACTGTCTTGCGTGGGAAGGCAAGATTTTGCCTCCACCAAATTTGGACAGTAGGACCTCAGGACCATCCGGACCACTTCAGTCTACCACCGGTGTTGCAGGATTCATGCAGCTTGGCAGGAGAGGGGCTCCATGCAGCAGGTCATTGTTGCAGTTGGTGCCTGCAGAACCAGGAGAGGGACTTCTTTGCCCCAAGGGAGATTCTGCCATTCTTCTGGTGCAGGCTGAAGACAGCCAGTCTTTGGAGAATGCACAACCTGGAAACAGTTGCAGTTGCTGGCAGGAGTTGAAGTCACAATGTTGCAGAAGTCATCTTTGCTTCTTTGTTTCAGTTTGTAGAGTTCCTGGAGGGTCCAGATGCAGGTTCTTTGGTAAGAAAGTGAAGTAAAGGATGCAGAGGATTCCTGCTAGAGTCTTGCAGTCCTAATCTGATGAAACACCCAGAGGAGAGACCTTAAAGAGCTCTGAGAGGGAAATTGGTCACCTAACCAGGTAAGCACCTACCAGGAGGGTTCTTTGACATCACCTTCTGGCACTGGCCACTCAGATGTTCCCAGAGTGTCCCACCACCTTGGAATTCAAGAAGGCAAAACCCAGGGACACTCTGGAGGAGCTCTGTGCACCACTCCTGGGGTGGTGATGGACAGGCGAATGGTCACTTCCCTTTCCTTTGTCCAGTCTTGCACCAGAGCAGGGACTGGGGGTCCCTGAACTGGTGTAGACTGAATTATGCAAGGCGGGCACCATCTGTGCCCTTCAAAGCATTTCCAGAGGGTCTGGGAGGATATTCCTCCCATTAGAAAATAGTGAGAGTTAGAAAAATAACCCTCCCCAAGACCCTGAAAAGTGAGTGCAAAGTGCACTAAAGTTCCCCTAAGGACAAAAGAGTCGTGTTAGAGGAATAATGCAGGAAAGACACAAACCAGCAATGCAACAACTGTGGATTTCCAATCTAGGGTACCTGTGGAACAAGGGGACCAAGTCCAAAAGTCACAAGCAAGTCGGAGATGGGCAGATGCCCAGGAAATGCCAGCTGCGGGTGCAAAGAAGCTTCGACTGGACAGAAGAAGCTGAGGTTTCTCCAGGAACGAAAAGGGCTAGAGACTTTCCCTTTAGTGGACTGATTCCGCTCGCCTTGGAGAGTCGTGCAGAAG
Source organism: Pleurodeles waltl (assembly GCF_031143425.1). NCBI lineage: Eukaryota > Metazoa > Chordata > Amphibia > Caudata > Salamandridae > Pleurodeles > Pleurodeles waltl. The sequence goes on from NC_090448.1 coordinate 432,830,203, forward strand.
TGTTTTCCCGCCGGAAAAATGCCAACAAGCCTTGCTACACGCAAATTGTGCGTTTGGCGTTTTTGGACGCTGCTGGGGCCCAGGAGAGACCAGGAGGTAGCAAATTGGACCTGAAGAGAGAGGTGACGTCGAGCAAGACAAAGAGCCCTCACTGAAGCAGGTAGCACCCGGAGAAGTGCCAGAACAGGCACTACGAGGATGCGTGAAACGGTGCTCACCGAAGTTGCACAAAGGAGTCCCACGTCGCCGGAGACCAACTTAGAAAGTCGTGCAATGCAGGTTAGAGTGCCGTGGACCCAGGCTTGGCTGTGCACAAAGGATTTCCGCCGAAAGTGCACAGGGGCCGGAGTAGCTGCAAAGTCGCGGTTCCCAGCAATGCAGCCCAGCGAGGTGAGGCAAGGACTTACCTCCACCAAACTTGGGCTGAAGAGTCACTGGACTGTGGGGGTCACTTGGACAGAGTCGCTGGATTCGAGGGACCTCGCTCGTCGTGCTGAGAGGAGACCCAAGGGACCGGTAATGCAGCTTTTTGGTGCCTGCGGTTGCAGGGGGAAGATTCCGTCGACCCACGGGAGATTTCTTCGGAGCTTCTGGTGCAGAGAGGAGGCAGGCTACCCCCACAGCATGCACAAGCAGGAAAACAGTTGAGAAGGCGGCAGGATCAGCGTTACAGAGTTGCAGTAGTCGTCTTTGCTACTATGTTGCAGGTTTGCAGGCTTCCAGCGCGGTCAGCGGTCGTTTCCTTATCAGAAGGTGAAGAGGGAGATGCAGAGGAACTCGGATGAGCTCTTGCATTCATTATCTGAAGTTTCCCCAGAGACAGAGACCCTAAATAGCCAGAAAAGAGGGTTTGGCTACTTAGGAGAGAGGATAGGCTACTAACACCTGAAGGAGCCTATCAGCAGGAGTCTCTGACGTCACCTGGTGGCACTGGCCACTCAGAGCAGTCCAGTGTGCCAGCAGCACCTCTGTTTCCAAGATGGCAGAGGTCTGGAGCACACTGGAGGAGCTCTGGACACCTCCCAGGGGAGGTGCAGGTCAGGGGAGTGGTCACTCCCCTTTCCTTTGTCCAGTTTCGCGCCAGAGCAGGGGCTAAGGGGTCCCTGAACCGGTGTAGACTGGCTTATGCAGAATTGGGCACATCTGTGCCCAAGAAAGCATTTCCAGAGGCTGGGGGAGGCTACTCCTCCCCTGCCTTCACACCATTTTCCAAAGGGAGAGGGTGTCACACCCTCTCTCAGAGGAAGTTCTTTGTTCTGCCATCCTGGGCCAGGCCTGGCTGGACCCCAGGAGGGCAGATGCCTGTCTGAGGGGTTGGCAGCAGCAGCAGCTGCAGTGAAACCCCAGGAAGGGCAGTTTGGCAGTACCAGGGTCTGTGCTACAGACCACTGGGATCATGGGATTGTGCCAACTATGCCAGGATGGCATAGAGGGGGCAATTCCATGATCATAGACATGTTACATGGCCATATTCGGAGTTACCATTGTGAAGCTACATATAGGTAGTGACCTATATGTAGTGCACGCGTGTAATGGTGTCCCCGCACTCACAAAGTTCAGGGAATTGGCTCTGAACAATGTGGGGGCACCTTGGCTAGTGCCAGGGTGCCCTCACACTAAGTAACTTTGCACCTAACCTTTACCAGGTAAAGGTTAGACATATAGGTGACTTATAAGTTACTTAAGTGCAGTGTAAAATGGCTGTGAAATAACGTGGACGTTATTTCACTCAGGCTGCAGTGGCAGGCCTGTGTAAGAATTGTCAGAGCTCCCTATGGGTGGCAAAAGAAATGCTGCAGCCCATAGGGATCTCCTGGACCCCAATACCCTGGGTACCGCAGTACCATATACTAGGGAATTATAAGGGTGTTCCAGTAAGCCAATGTAAATTGGTAAAATTGGTCACTAGCCTGTTAGTGACAATTTGAAAGTAATGAGAGAGCATAACCACTGAGGCTCTGGTTAGCAGAGCCTCAGTGAGACAGTTAGGCACCACACAGGGAACACATACATGCACACCTATGAGCACTGGGGCCCTGTGTGACAGGGTCCCAGTCACACATACATATAGGCCACAACCTTATGAGCACTGGGGTCCTGACTACCAGGGTCCCAGTGACACATAACAAACACACTGAAAACATAGTGTTTTCACTATGAGCACTGGGGCCTAGCCATCAGGATCCCAGTGAGACAGTGAAAACAGTGACAAACATCCTGACATACACTCACAAACAGGCCAAAAGTGGGGGTAACAAGGCTAGAAAGAGGCTACTTTCTCACACAACCCCCCCCCAAACGAAGGACAATAAGGCTAACCTTGGCCAGTTGAGACTTTATTGTCTAAGTGGTGATAAGTAGAGAGTAGCTCTGCAATAGACTGGTTACTCCCTTTATCATCCACTATATGGTTACTTCCCTGTGGGGATGTAAACCACCCTGTTTGAAGTTTTTTAGCTAAGCAACAATGTGAAGATGTATTTTCAGAGTTTCTATCAGTAAGTTTTAGTTTAGAGCAGTGGGAATTGTCCACTGAACCTATTTGTAGTGATGGAAATGCCAGACAGGGATGCTGTCTCAGAAAAGCCATGGCTGGGCAAAAACTTTGTCCATATGGCTGGAAGAGAGAACAGGGATGCTGTTTCTCTTGAGTTGGAGCAGGGCAGGGATGCTGTCCTATGAGCTCCACACTAGGGCAGGGATGCTGTCCTAAGTGTTGTGAGGCAGTGCAGAGTTTCTGCACTAAAGTTTCTCTGGGAGGGTTGGAGGGATGCTCCATGTTAACTAAAATTGTGCTCTTTTTCTCACCAATGTTAGTTATCCCACAGAGAGGTACTTCCACCTCAGGGAGTACAGTTTTGCCAACTGATGATTCCCTTGGAACAGGTGCCACCCCAGGAGAGGTTTCTCCCACCACAGGAATGGTATCCTGAATGGTAGGGTGGTTAGGGGATACTGTGATACCCTTTTTACCTGTTGATGGAGAGGGATCCTGAGTTTTCAGGCCTTCTCTCCTTTGCTTTTTCATTTCACTTGAAATGAGAGGGAACAATTCCTCAGGGATGCCCAGCATGGCTGCATGGGCATAAAACTCTACATCAGCCCAACCTGAGGCCTCCAGGTCATTACCTAAGAGACAGTCTACAGGTAAGCTAGGTGATACCACCACCTGCTTAGGGCCAGTAACTCCACCCCAACTAAACTGAATTATAGCTAAGGGAAGAAACTTAGTGGAGTTATGGACATCAATAATCTTATACTGTTGTCCAATGATGTGTTGTTCAGGAGGCACTAGGTTTTCAGTCACCAAAGTGAAACTGGCACCTGTGTCCCTGTAGGCCAAGGCCTCAACACCATTTATTGAAACTGTCTGCCTGTACTTATCCATTGTAAGGGGACAAGCAGCCAGTGTGGCAAGGCCAATGCCACTAGGTTTGACAGAAACTGTCTTGGGACTGATTACATCAGTTTCCACTATGGACCCATAAGTGAACCCAACTACACCCTTTGCTTGACTGTTGCCAGCAGTCCCACCACTAGTACCACTACTGCTAGGGGCACTAGAGCTTGATGTATTAGTGGTGGTAGGCTCAGGGGGTTTACCTGGACAGGACTTATCCCTTGGCCTATGGCCTCTGTTTTTACACACAAAGCACCAAGGCTTTTTAATGTGTGCAGGTTGGGAAGAAGAGGAAGAATTTGTTTTATCCCCACCCTCTGAAGAGTGTTTAAGATTTGAAGTGGGATCTTTGGATTTACCCTTATCCCCATGCTTATCTTGAGATTTTTCACCATCTTTCTTCTTATTGCCATCTTTGTCACCCCCTGTATGAACTTTTCTGTTCACCCTTGTTCTGACCCATTTGTCTGCCTTCTTTCCCAATTCTTGGGGAGAGGTCAGATCAGAGTCTACCAGGTACTGGTGCAACAAATCAGACACACAATTATTAAGTATATGCTCTCTCAGGATTGTGTTATACAGGCTTTCATAATCAGTAACTTTACTGCCATGTAACCACCCCTCCAAGGCCTTCACTGAATGGTCAATGAAATCAACCCAGTCTTGTGAAGACTCCTTTTTGGTCTCTCTGAACTTTATCCTGTACTGTTCAGTGGTTAAGCCATAACCATCCAGGAGTGCATTCTTAAGAACTGTAAAATTATTAGCATCATTTTCTTTCACAGTAAGGAGCCTATCCCTACCTTTTCCACTAAATGATAGCCATAGGATAGCAGCCCACTGCCTTTGAGGGACATCCTGTACAACACAGGCCCTCTCAAGTGCAGCAAACCACTTGTTAATGTCATCCCCCTCCTTATAAGGGGGAACTATCTTGTGCAGTATCCTGGAATCATGCTCTTTTGCAGGATGACTATGGGGAATACTGCTGCTGCCACCATGGGTTTCTAAACCCAACTTCTGTCTTTCCTTCTCTAGTTCAAAAGACTGTCTATCCAAATCCAGCTGTTGCTTTTTAAGCTTCAGTCTGGTTTGTTCCACCCTCAACTTATTGAGTTCCCTCTCTAACATTCTGTCATCAGGGTTGGTGGGAGGGACATTCCTAGATACAGAGGTATGATGGGAATGAACAGAAGGAGACCTGTCCCTTACAGAAGCCACCCTAACAGCTTGGCTAACAGAAACATTACTACCAGTATGGTGAGAATAAATGCTTTTGCTATGATGTGAGACAACACTATTTATATGGTGTGGCTCATCATCATTACCAACTATGCTAGACTGTCTAGTAATGGGCAGGCTAGGAAGTTTCTTTCCTGAATCTTTTCCTGGGGGAGTCCCTGGATCAGATTGAGAACCATTAGCTACTTTTTCAACAGATTGGGCACTTATGGCCTTATCCTGTACTTTAAGCATGTTAATTAACAGTTCTAAGGAATGATTCTTCCCTACACTCAAACCTCTCTCTATGTAGAGATTCCTTGCTCCTTTCCAGCTAAGGTGATCATATGCAAGTTTGGACAGATCAATATTTTGGCCTGTGCCAGACATTTTTAGAGAGAGTTAAAGTGATAGTAAAAGATAAAAAGTTTGTCAGAGCTTTTAGAAAGACAGAGAAAAAACTTTTAAAACTTTTTAGAACTTTTTAGAAAGATAGAAGTACTTTTCAGCACTTAGAAAAGAGTGAAAAGAGGAAATGCAAAACTTTTTGGCTATGTGTATATACACTGACCTTGTTTTGTATATTTTTCTCTTATGAAAAGTACAATGACAAGAGTGGTAAGTAGTCTCAAGCACTTATCCCACCACTGCACAACCAATGTAGGAGGCTGGACTGGCTTGTAGTGAGTACCAAGGGGTACTTGCACCTTGCACCAGGCCCAGTTATCCCTTATTAGTGTATAGGGTGTCTAGCAGCTCAGGCTGATAGATAATGGTAGCTTAGCAGAGCAGCTTAGGCTGAACTAGGAGACGTGTGAAGCTACTACAGTACCACTTAGTGTCATATGCACAGTATCATAAGAAAACACAATACACATTTATGACAATATGCCAAAGTATCTTAGAGTGTACCCTCCGTGAGAGGATAGGAAATATACACAAGATATATATACACAATAGCAAAAATATGCAGTATAGTCTTAGAAAACAGTGCAAACAATGTATAGTTACAATAGGATGCAATGAGGAAACATAGGGATAGGGGCAACACAAACCATATACTCCAAAAGTGGAATGTGAACCACGAATGGACCCCAAACCTATGTGACCTTGTAGAGGGTCGCTGGGACTATTAGAAAATAGTGAGAGTTAGAAAAATAACCCTCCCCAAGACCCTGAAAAGTGAGTGCAAAGTGCACTAAAGTTCCCCTAAGGACAAAAGAGTCGTGTTAGAGGAATAATGCAGGAAAGACACAAACCAGCAATGCAACAACTGTGGATTTCCAATCTAGGGTACCTGTGGAACAAGGGGACCAAGTCCAAAAGTCACAAGCAAGTCGGAGATGGGCAGATGCCCAGGAAATGCCAGCTGCGGGTGCAAAGAAGCTTCGACTGGACAGAAGAAGCTGAGGTTTCTGCAGGAACAAAAAGGGCTAGAGACTTCCCCTTTGGTGGACAGATCCCTCTCGCCTTGGACAGTCGTGCAGAAGTGTTTTCCTGCCGGAAGGACGCCAACAAGCCTTGCTACACGCAAATCGTGCGTTTGGCGCTATTGGACGCTGCTGGGGCCCAGGAGGGACCAGGAGGTCGCAAATTGGACCTGAAGAGAGAAGTGACGTAGAGCAAGACAAAGAGCCCTCACTGAAGCAGGTAGCACCCGTAGAAGTGCCAGAACAGGCACTACAAGGATGCGTGAAACGGTGCTTGCCGAAGTTGCACAAAGGAGTCCCACGTCGCCGGAGACCAACTTAGAAAGTCGTGCAATGCAGGTTAGAGTGCCGTGGACCCAGGCTTGGCTGTGCACAAAGGATTTCCGCCGGAAGTGCACAGGGGCCGGAGTAGCTGCAAAGTCACGGTTCCCAGCAATGCACCCCAGCGAGGTGAGGCAAGGACTTACCTCCACCAAACTTGGGCTGAAGAGTCACTGGACTGTGGGGGTCACTTGGACAGAGTCGCTGGATTCGAGGGACCTCGCTCGTTGTGCTGAGAGGAGACCCAAGGGACCAGTAATGCAGCTTTTTGGTGCCTGCGGTTGCAGGGGGAAGATTCCGTCGACCCACAGGAGATTTCTTCAGAGCTTCTGGTGCAGAGAGGAGGCAGGCTACCCCCACAGCATGCACAAGCAGGAAAACAGTCGAGAAGGCGGCAGGATCAGCGTTACAGAGTTGCAGTAGTCGTCTTTGCTACTATGTTGCAGGTTTGCAGACTTCCAGCGCGGTCAGCGGTCGTTTCCTTATCAGAAGGTGAAGAGGGAGATGCAGAGGAACTCGGATGAGCTCTTGCATTCGTTATCTGAAGTTTCCCCAGAGACAGAGACCCTAAATAGCCAGAAAAGAGGGTTTGGCTACTTAGGAGAGAGGATAGGCTACTAACACCTGAAGGAGCCTATCAGCAGGAGTCTCTGACGTCACCTGGTGGCACTGGCCACTCAGAGCAGTCCAGTGTGCCAGCAGCACCTCTGTTTCCAAGATGGCAGAGGTCTGGAGCACACTGGAGGAGCTCTGGACACCTCCCAGGGGAGGTGCAGGTCAGGGGAGTGGTCACTCCCCTTTCCTTTGTTCAGTTTCGCGCCAGAACAGGGGCTAAGGGGTCCCTGAACCGGTGTAGACTGGCTTATGCAGAATTGGGCACATCTGTGCCCAAGAAAGCATTTCCAGAGGCTGGGGGAGGCTACTCCTCCCCTGCCTTCACACCATTTTCCAAAGGGAGAGGGTGTCACACCCTCTCTCAGAGGAAGTTCTTTGTTCTGCCATCCTAGGCCAGGCCTGGCTGGACCCCAGGAGGGCAGATGCCTGTCTGAGGGGTTGGCAGCAGCAGCAGCTGCAGTGAAACCCCAGGAAGGGCAGTTTGGCAGTACCAGGGTCTGTGCTACAGACCACTGGGATCATGGGATTGTGCCAACTATGCCAGGATGGCATAGAGGGGGCAATTCCATGATCATAGACATGTTACATGGCCATATTCGGAGTTACCATTGTGAAGCTACATATAGGTAGTGACCTATATGTAGTGCACGCGTGTAATGGTGTCCCCGCACTCACAAAGTTCAGGGAATTGGCTCTGAACAATGTGGGGGCACCTTGGCTAGTGCCAGGGTGCCCTCACACTAAGTAACTTTGCACCTAACCTTTACCAGGTAAAGGTTAGACATATAGGTGACTTATAAGTTACTTAAGTGCAGTGTAAAATGGCTGTGAAATAACGTGGACGTTATTTCACTCAGGCTGCAGTGGCAGGCCTGTGTAAGAATTGTCAGAGCTCCCTATGGGTGGCAAAAGAAATGCTGCAGCCCATAGGGATCTCCTGGAACCCCAATACCCTGGGTACCTCAGTACCATATACTAGGGAATTATAAGGGTGTTCCAGTAAGCCAATGTAAATTGGTAAAATTGGTCACTAGCCTGTTAGTGACAATTTGAAAGTAATGAGAGAGCATAACCACTGAGGCTCTGGTTAGCAGAGCCTCAGTGAGACAGTTAGGCACCACACAGGGAACACATACATGCACACCTATGAGCACTGGGGCCCTGTGTGACAGGGTCCCAGTCACACATACATATAGGCCACAACCTTATGAGCACTGGGGTCCTGACTAGCAGGGTCCCAGTGACACATAACAAACACACTGAAAACATACTGTTTTCACTATGAGCAATGGGGCCTAGCCATCAGGATCCCAGTGAGACAGTGAAAACAGTGACAAACATCCTGACATACACCCACAAACAGGCCAAAAGTGGGGGTAACAAGGCTAGAAAGAGGCTACTTTCTCACAGCAGCAGCTTGGGCTGCCTGGAAAACCTGAGAAGGCTGGTATGGCAGTACTGGGGGTCCACTGTGGAGCCCCCAGAGTGCATGGAATTGTGCAACCAATACTGGAATCAGTATTGGGGTGTAATTCCCAGTTGTTAGACACCTTACATGGCCATATTCAGAGTTACCATTGTGAAGCTGTGCATAATTATTGACACATGTACAGTGCACACTTAAAATTGTGTCCCTGCACTCACGAAGTTCGGGAAAATGGGCCTGGACAACATGGAGGCACCTCTGCTAGTGCAGGGGTGCCCTCACACACATGTACTTTGCACCCAGCTTTCAGGGTCTGAAGGGCTGACATACAGGTGACTTATAAGTGACCTGATGCAGTGAAAATGGCTGTGAAAAAGTGCATGCAGTATTTCACACAGGCTGCAATGGCAGTCCTGGAGAAGCCTTTGTATGGGCTCCTTATGGGTGGCAAAAGAAATGCTGCAGCCCATAAGGATCCCCTGAAACCCCAACGCCCTGGGTACATAGGTACCATATACTAGGGACTTATAAGGGTGGTCCAGTATGCAAATTTGGAGTGAAATACTGGGGAAATTTGGAACCAGAGAGAGCATAAACACAGGAGTTCTGGTAAGCATACCAACAAAAACATTGAAACAGACTGACAAGTAGGCTACAAACCATGAGCACTGGGGTCCTGGCTAGCAGGATCCCAGTGACACAGTTAAAACACATTGGCAAACACTGACAAACAGGCCAAAAATGGGGGTAACCATGATAGAAAGAGGCTACTTTCTCACAAATAGGTGGCACCTTTTTCTCACCCACCTGTGCCTTACATGTGCAGACAATGCTTTGTTGCTTCAGTTGGCATATATGACTATATCTTACTTTTCAAAGACATTCTTTTTTTATTAAGACTTTGGACTTCCATGTACTTCGATACATTAATGTCAGATATGCATGTATTCATTTTTTCCCTTGTCATTGTTATTGCATTGCTACCTCCAGGATGGCGCCTATGAAGTTACGCTGTGTGTTGTACATTGTGTGTCCATTCTCACTGCTTACTATCTGTGTATACATGATGCGCTTTTCTTACTGAGTATTTGAACAAGGCTGCACTGATGGCTGAAATGCGTCGAATGTGGAGTAAACTGTCCTGCTAAACTGCACTTTTGAGTGAGCATATCTTAACTTTTTGTTACTTTTGGACATATACATATATATACTATATACTTTTTACAGTAATACATTTAAAAACATAACCCCAAAAATGTAATAAAATAATGTAAAATACCTATTTTCAATAACAGTGTTACGCGCTCTCTCTCTCTCTCTCTCTCTCTCTCTCTCTCTATATATATATATATATATATATATATATATATATATATATATATATGTATGTATATATATATATATATATGTGTGTCACAAAAATATTATTGTGAGCATTCACAAAGGGAAATGGGTCCCATGGGGACCCCTTCCCGTTTGCAAATGAGTTACCATCCACTTCAAGTGGATGGTAACTGCGAGTTGATTTGCGACTGCTTTTGCGGTCACAAATCAACTCTACATTGCGGTGCGACTCGCAAATAGGTAGGGAACACCCCTTCCTATTTGCGAGTCTGAAACACATTTTGCGAGTCGGTTCCGACTCGCAAAATGTGTTTCTGCATCGCGTGAGGGCTTTTGCGCCTCGCAAACGGCGTTTTTCGCCATTTGCGAGGCGCAAAAGCCTACCTACGTCTGGCCCTTGAACTCTACCAAAAAAGTTGCGAACTTCTCTGATTGGCCAGCCTCTGTCAGCCTGGCCAGGCTGCTTTGATGAGGTGTGAAGTGGCCTGGGCTGAACACAAAGATATGTGCCCGGGGGGAGGAGAACTGCCTCAGCAGATGGGGAAGCAGGAAGGGGGTAGGGCTGCCAAACTGGTCTTTAAAGGCAGAGAAGGACATTTGGAGCAACCCAGCACCTCCCTCACATCCTGCAACCACAGACAATTAGGTGTCCTCTTGATTAGATTAGGAGAGGGCAGGAGAGGGGTGTGTTTAAGATTTTTAGCCACACCAGTTGGTGGGCTCAGGCAGATGTGACCTCCAAAAATCAGTTTCAGCCATGATGGATTTTTGAAGAATGTTGTTCCACAGGATTGATTTTTGCCACACTTTCCAGGAAGTGGTCCTCACAGGGGGAAGGACACTGCATCTGAATGGAAAACCAGGACCCCCCCTGTTTTTCATCCAGGAGCAAGGATAAATATGGCAAAGCTGAAGCCACACCTCAGATCCCTACCAGATTCCTACAAGGAAGAACATCAGGAGAAGAAGGACTGCCCTGCTGGACCCCTGACCTGCACCTGGACACTGCACTCTGAAGGACTGCACTAGCTACACACTTGGGCTTCACCACAAGAAGGGCGTTGCCTGGCTTCAACTGGTTCAAGGAGGGACTCCCTGTTTGCTACAAGTGAAAAAATGCAAACCAGAGTCCCCTGCCTCGGATCCTGAAGAAACTGACTAGCTGACCACTGTCCAGTGGCCGTTTAGGAGTTTGAGCCAGGTGCATTTTGGGAGTTGTAGTCTGCACCCTCAAGGAGCAACTCAGAGCTTCTGGAATCTTGGGGTGAGCTGTGGACTCCCAAAAGACCTTAAAAGACCTTCTGGAACACGATCCAGAAGTTTGGAGAACTTTTTGGAAAAACTCCATAAAGGGACCGAGCAACTCTAGCTGGCTTGCCTCAACCGCGACCCAGCCTGACTTGCAGGTTTGTTCCTCTGAAGAAAATTTCCAACAAAGTGACTAAGTCTGAATGCAGAAAATTGACTGGGATCTCCCAAGCAGTGTATCCAAAGAGGGCTCGAAGGACATCAGATCAAGATTCAGGTTCGGCCCGGTCGAAAGATTTTCATCTCGAAAAATCGTCTAAGTCCAAACATATAAATCTTCAACAAGGGCTCCCATGGCGCGTATCTGAGGAAGGGGTCCACGGAGGTTGGATCGGACTGGCGACTTCGTCCCACTGAAGAAAATCTTCAAGAAAACGACTAAGTCCGAAGGTAAACTTTTGACAGAGACCTCCCGCTTGCTGTAGCTGCTCAGGGCTCCATTGCGGTCAGCCTCAAACTTCGACTTTGCCCCAGTCGAGGTGCAACCAGATGACCAGATTGGCACTTTTTATTTCTATGCGCTAGAAAACTGTAATTCTTTAAAAATTCATATCTCCAGTTCCTCTTATCCAATGTTATTCATTTTGGTGTCATTTTTAAGTGAAGAATATGTCCTATTATTATTAATTGGTTTTGGATTCTTAAACTGTTTCCATGTTTTATTAAATTACCATTTATGATACTTGAATGCTTTTTACTTTTCTCCTAAGTTAAGCCTTGTCACTCGTTGCCAAGCTACCAACGGTTGAGCTGGGGTTAATTTATTGCGACCTAACTGAACCTAGTGGGGGATAGTGGCCTATTGATAAGTGTAGGTACTTACCTGCCCTTACCAATAATCCACTTTCCAACACTTTTGGTGTGCAGTGGTGGGATCCAGTACTTGTGTTCAGTATCACACTACAGTTTGAAGTAAAGCAAATTAAAAATCCTTTTAATTGTCCTAGTGTAAAAAAATATTTTGATTTTTAATGTGGATTCATTTCAATTATTGAATTTTCGTGATTTTTCTAAATTCTTGATTCAAATTTTTGCAAAACGTTTTTGTTGACACAAAACTAGGGAACCATGGAGCTAGATCTGGCTAGCCTACCCACAATGACAGTAGTCCAGCTTAGGGGATTGTGTACTGAGAAGGGGTTGTCTGCAGCCACTAACCTCAGAAACAATGTTTTGATTAAATCCCTGACAGCCTGGGCTGAAGACCAAGAAGTAGACACAGAGGAAGCTCCAGGAGAGGTAGAGGAAGGGGAGGATGCTAACTCTAACCACTCAAGGGAGTAAGTTTTTTTTTTTGCTCCAGATTACCAAAGGGGGTAGTTACTGCCTATGTAGAGGGCGGTGATTTAGACAAGTGACTGGGGACCTTTGAGAGGGCCCTCCAGATGAGTGGAGTTAAGTCTCAGTACTGGGGTTTACTTCTTTGAGAGGGATAGGCTTATGACCTTAAGTGGGGAGGAGGCAGATTCATACCCTCCTATGAAGAGGTGCTTAACTAAAACGTTTGGTCTGAACCCAGAACAGTATAGGCTCAAGTTCAGGGACACCCAGAAGACAAGCACCCAGTCCTGGGTTGTTTTTGTGGACATCTCGGTTAAGGCACAAGAGGGCTTGATGTAGGGCAACAAGGTAAGCACCTTTAAGGGGCTTTAAAATTTTATTATGAGGAAGAACCTTTTAACTAATTGTGCCCGAGAGAAGCTACGCCAGTATCTAGTTGACTCTAATTTGACCAACCCCAGAGAGCTGGGGGAGGCAGCAGATAACTGGTTAAGAACTAGGGTTAACCAGAAACCCTTAGGGGGTGACCAGAAAAAGGGAGGACATGGTTCTTCTCAGGGAAAGATCCAAGGAAAGGATGACAAAAGTCTAAAGAGTCCTCACAAGAGTCCCCAAAAACTTCTCAGGATGGGGGAGCCCTGAGCCATGTCACTTCTAAGGGAAAGGTCTATCAGGGGAAACATTATGATCCTGTTAAGACAGGAAAGTTTCAGGAGCTTGCTAAGGCCTGCAAGTGCTTTGAGTGTCATCAACCTGGACACAAAACAGGGGTTTCTATCTGCAAGAAGCCCCCCACTGGTGGGCAGTCCCATCTGATTGCTAGTGTAGGTATGGGGGTGGAAGTTGGCCCAGGGCTGGGATCAGGGTACACAGAAGTCACCTTAGTTTCCATGGGTGCGGTGGACATTGCAACTATGGCCACCTTGCCCCCCAGTATGGAGAGGTATAAGCAGAGGCCTAAAGTCAATGGGACTGAGATGGAAGCTCTGAGAGATACAGGAGCCAGTGTGACAATGGTCACAGAGAATCTGGTTTCTCCAGAGCAGGTCTTACCTGGTGTCTTCCACTAAGTAACATATGCAGATAGCAGAACCAAACCTGATCCTGTGGTCAAGGTGAGTCTGGAAAGGGGAGGTCAGGTGTGGCTGGCCCTAAGAAGGGAGCTGTAGCTCCTGCTCTCCCAGTAGAGTGTCTGCTGGGAAATGCTCTGGAAGCATCTGAATGGTCAGAGGTGGAAAGAAGGGTCCATGCACAGACCTGAATAGTTATGTGCTGTGACTAGGTCAAAGGCAGCACAACAAGGAAGTGCTGGACACTTGGACCCTGGAACACTGAGCCAAGCCTCAAAGAAGAAGAAGAAGAAGAAGAAGAAGGGCACTGGGTTTGGCTTGCCAGCCCCAACCAGTAAAGAGAGTCAGGAGGAATCCAAACCTGAAGGGGAGGATCTGACCTCTGAGAGAGGGCCCCTTTCCCTGCAAGCTCTGCCTGACTTGGCAGAACTCCAAGGGGCAGGTAGGACCATCAGAGAAGAATTGTGCCAGAGGCAAATAGAGTGTCCCACTTTTGAGGGCCTGAGGCAGACTGTTGCCAGGCAAGAACAAGGGGATACCAGAGAAACCCACAAGGTTTATTGGGAGGATGGAGTTCTCTACACCAGGCAGGGGACCCCAAACCAGGGGTGACCAGGAGAGTGGTAGTCCCACAGAAATATAGAGAATTGCTCCTGACATTAAGCCATGATATTCCCTCAGCTTAATATTTGGGACAGACCAAGACCTGGAATAGGCTGGTCAACCATTTCTATTGGACCCAAATATCAGAGAAAGTCAAGGGGTTTAGCAGCTCCTGTGCCACATGCCAGGCCAGTGGCAAGGCAGGGGACAAGCCAAAGGCTCCCTTAATACCACTGGCAGTGGTTGGGACTCCTTTTGAGAGGGTGCGGAATGGCATTGTTGGTCCCCTAGACCCACGACTGCCTCAGGCAGCAGGTACATGTTGGTGGTTATGGACCATGCCACCAGGTACCCTGAGGCAATACCCCTCAGAACAGTCACTGCTCCCACAGTGGCTAGGGCCCTACTTAGTGTGTCCACCAGAGTGGGATTCCCAAAGGAGGTGGCCTCAGATAGGGGGATAAACTTTATGTCAGCCTATCTGAAAGCAATGTGGAATGAGTGTGGTGTTACTTAAAAGTTCACCACCCCATATCATCCCCAGACCAATGGCCTGGTGGAAAGATTTAATAAGACCTTGAAGGGCATGATCATGGGTTTGTCTGACAAACTCGGGAGGAGATGTGGTGTTCTCCTACCCTGCCTGCTGTTTAAATACAGATAAGTGCCACAGAAAGGGGTTGGATTCAGCCCCTTTGAGTTACTGTTTGGGCACCCTGTAAAAGGCTCATTCTGCTTGGTGAGAGAGTCTTGAGAGAAGCCTCTCAAAGAAGCAAAGGAGAATGTGTGTAGACTATGTGCTGGGCCTGCAGTCACAAAATACGCAAAGGAGGCAAGCAGCAACCTGGAGGCCAGCCAAGAGCTTATGAAGCTCTGGCATGATTAGAAGGCTACCATGCCTGAGTATCTCCAGGTCAGCTGGTGTGGGTTTTGGAGCCTTTGGCTCCTAGGGCACTTCAGGCCAAATGGACTGGGCCCTATCAAATTATGGAGAAGAAGAGTGAGGTCACCTACCTGGTGGGCCTTGGCATCCCAGGAATCCTCATAGGCTCCTACATGTAAACAGACTAAAGCCCTACTAGGACAGGGCACACAAGACCATGCTGAAAGTCGCTAATGAAGGGAAGGAGGAGGAGAGTGAACTTCTACCAGACCTTCTTTCCACAAATGCACAAGATGGGTCACTGGAGAGAGCGGTACTCTCTCCCAAGTTCACAGCCCAGCAGCAGAAAGACTGCAAACAAGTTTTGGAGCAGTTTGCTAGCCTGTTCTCTTTGACCCATGGACTCAACAATTAGTGTGTCACTACAGGAAGTTTCTTCAGAATTATGGGACAATAGTGGCCCCTCTGACAGAGCTTACCTCAAAGAAACAGCCCAAGAAAGTAATTTGTACCCCAGAGTGTCATAAAGCTTCTTTTGACACTCTGTCACACGCTATGTGTTCAGCATCAGTAGTACTGCCCCCTGACTATAGCAAAGAGTTTAAAGTGCAAACAGACTGGGACAGTGGTAGCACATGTTAATGAAGAGGGCCAAGATCAACCAATTTCCTTCATCAGCAAGCGACTACTCCCCAGAGAGAAAAGATGGAGTGCCATTGAGAAGGAGGCCTTTGCTGTGGTCTGGTCCCTGAAGAAGTTGAGTCTATACTTGTTTGGCACTCACTTCCATGTACAAACTGGCCACAGACGACCTCTTAGATGGTTGATGCAAATGAGGGGGGACAACACAAAACTGTTAATGTGGTTAATTTTCCTACAGGGGATGGACTTCACAGTGGAACATAGACCTGGGAGTGCCCATGCCAACGCAGATGGCCTTTCCAGATTTTTTCACTTAGCTGATGAGGACTATGAGGGTATAGGTTAGTACCCATCACCTTTCATCTGGGGGCAGTGTAGGAAAGTTCTCCTTTTTGCCCTGGTCAGCCCCAAACGTTTTGGACAGATACTAGTGGTTACTGACTATTGGCTGTTGCCTTGGTACTGCTTACCAGTCACAGGGCCAGTGCTCTGTGTGAAGTGGATGTGCAAATTAGGCTAATTATAATTGGCAGTATTAATTTACCTATAAGTCTCTAGAATATGGTAGGGCATGTAGGTTTAGGACCCCAGCATAGGTAGGGCACCCATAGGTGCACTGCTGAGGTGCCCAGTGTCATTTTAAAGGCAGGCTTGCCTTGCTTGCTGCTTTTAAACTTAAGTTATATGCAAATTTGACTTTGAAATTAAAAGTACTTGTTTATATTTACATATAAGACACTCCTAAGGTATGCCCTATTTGCCCCTAGGGTTGGGTGATATGCAACTATCAGTATGGACCTTATAAAAAGTGGTGAAACAGCCAAATTTGTGTTTGCATCACTGTAGCGAATGGCCTTGTGAGAAAGTAGCCTCTTTCTAGCATGGTTACCCCCACCTTTGGCCGGTTTGTGAGTGTGTCAGTATGTTTTTACTGTGTCACTAGGATCCTGCTACCCAGGACCCCAGTGCTCATAGATAAAAACCTATATGTCAGGGTGTTTTGCCTGTCTCACTGGGATCCTGCTAGCCAGGACCCCAGTGCTCATAGTTTGTGGCCTAATGCGTGTGTTGTCAGTAGTGTTTGTGTCACTGAGGCTCAGCTAACTTGAACCTCAGTGCTTATGCTCTGTCTGCTTTTAAATTTGTCACTATTGGCTAGTGACTTCATTTACCAATTTCAATTGGCACACTGAAACCCCCATATAAGACCCTAGTATAAGCTACCTAGGTACTCAGGACATTGGGGTTCCAGGAGATCCTTATGGGCTGTAGCATTTCTTTTGCACCCATAAGGAGCTCAGAAAAACCCTTTCACAGGACTGCCACTTCAGCCTGTGTGAAATAACTCACATGTTCTTTCACAGCCATTTTCACTGCACTTAAGTAACTTATAAGTCACCTATATATTCAACCTTCACTTGCTGAAGGTTAGGTGCAAAGTTACTAAGTGTGAGGGCAACCTTGCACTAGCAAAGGTGCCCCCGCATAGTTCAGGGCCATGTCCAGGGACTTTGTGAGTGCGGGGACGCCATTACACATGTGCACTACCTATATGTAGCTTCACAATGGTAACTCTGAATATAGCCATGAAAGGTGTCTAAGATCATGGAATTGTCCCCCTTTCCAAATCTGGTATTGGGGAGCCACTTCCATGCATCCTGGGGGCTCCACTGTGGACCCTCACTACTGCAAATTCAGTTCTCCGAGGCTTGCGCTGCATCTACAGCTGCTGCCACCTCACAAACAGGGTTCTGCCCACCTAGGGTCTGAGCAGCTCAGTCCCAGGAAGGCAGAACAAAGCATTTCCTTTGGGAGCAGGGTGTTACACTCTCACCCTTTGGAAATACGTGTTACAGGCTGGGGAGGGGTAGCCATCCCCAGCCTCTGGAAATGCTTTGAAGGGCACAGATGGTGCACTCCTTGCATAAGCCAGTCTACACCGGTTCAGGGACCCCTTGTCCCCTGGTCTGGCGCAAAACTGGACAAAGCTTTAACAAACCAGCCTTCTAAAGCTTTAACAAAACAGTCCACAAAGTCAACCCAATCCTGTGAGGCCTCTTTTCTGGTCTCCCTGAACTTGATTTTAGATTGTACTGTGGTGGGACCAAAACCATCTAAGAGTACAGGCTATCGCCCCCCACTCTTTACAATCACAGTGGTTGGTGAGCCTTGGAAGGCCTATGGCTGGCTCTCATCCCTGACAGCTGTCACTGGCCACTGTGGCTTGCTGTCCTGGTGGGCAGAGTTGCCCATGGTGGGGGTGGGGGCGAGTCACACCTCTGGGGTTGCGTGGGCCATACCACTGTGTTGGCTATGGTGGTACTGTCTGCCCCCTGGGATACATCTTTGAGCAATGAAAGGTTAGGTGTTGCACAAATGCTATCTGCAGAAGAGGAGAATGGTTCCCCATGGGTTAGCACAGTGGTCCCTAAGAGTATGGAAGGAGGGATCCAACTGGAGTAAGGAAGGCGTAGACCTGGAACATGTCCCTGCTGTTGTGGGCCTGGGTTCCTATTCTATTGCCCAAATCAGGGAATTCCATCAAGGTACTGATTGGTCTCCCCTGGGTTTAGGCGAGTTGGGGGCTGTGGATCTGTTAATTTCTGCAGGGTTATCCCCAATCTTATTGCCTCCTTCCTCCTATTTTTTTCTGACCTGTTTTTGTTGGATTTAGGACTCTGGGCACTTTTCCACTGCTAACCAGTCCTAAAGTGCATATTATCTCTGTGTAAATTGAAATGTTGATTGGTTTATCCATGTTTGGCATACTTGATTTACTAGTAAGTCCCTAGTAAAGTGCACTAGAGGTGCCCTGAGTCTGTAAATCAAATGCTACAAGAGGCCTGCAGCATTGGTTGTGCCACCCACATTAGTAGCCCTGTAAACATGGCTCAGACCTGCCACTGCAGTGTCTGTGGGTGCAGTCTTGCACTTCCAATTTGACTTGTCAAACACACCCACTTGCCAGGCCTAAACCTTCCCTTATTATACATGTAAGGCATCTCTAAGGTAGGCAGTAGGTAGCCCCATGGGCAGGATGCAGTGTTTGTTAAAGGCGGGAGATGCACTTATGTGGTTTTACATGTCATAACAGTGAAATATTGCTAAATTAATTGTCACTGTTGCAAGGCCTATCTCTCTCACAGGTTAACATGGGGGCTGCCTTTAAATATCTTTCAAGTGCAGATTCCCTTTGGGGGCAGATAGAAATGTGGAGTTTGGGGTCTCTGAACTCACAATTTAAAAATACATCTTTCAGTGCAGTTGGTTTTTAGATTGTTAGTTTGAAAATGCAATTTTTAGAAAGTAGACATTTTGTTGCTTAAACCATACTGTGGCTCTGCCTGTGTGTGGATTCCCTGTCTGGGTCAGTTTGACAGTTGGGCTGTTTGTGAATCCCCTCTCGACAGTAAGACAATGGGAGATGGGGTGTAGCCTGCATATCCTGATGAGCCATCTGGGTGAGAATGGAGGAAGAAGTGGTCACTTACACCTGAATGGGCTGTGCCTGCCCTCACACAATGCAGTCTCCAACCCCCTGGTCTGCGTCTGGAGCCGGGCCATAGCAAGGCAGGATCTTGTGAACAACAGAGACTTTACTTTGAGGTTTACCTACTTCAAAGGCAGAAAGAGGTATAGGTAGTGTACTCAAAACCCCAGATTTTTAGATTACTTTTAGATTACTTCTGGAACCAAGAGGAACCTCTACCAAGGAGAAGAGCTGGAGGAGGAGTACTGCCCCTTTGCCTGTGACTGTGCTTTGCTAGGTTGGCCTGCAGTTGCTGCTTCTGTCTGAAGCAAAACAAACACTGGATGTGGTGTTTTTTTCCTACTTGTGAAGAATCTCCAAGGGCATGCCTCCTGTTTTGAAGTCTCAGGGCCATCAAAGACTTCCTCTGTGAAGTTGGCAAAACAAGGACTGAAATTCACGCACAAAACAGCGTGCAGGGAAAAATTTGACACACCACCTGCAATGTTGGTGAAAGACGATGTGCCACCCGCTTCGTGGCTAAAATCAGTGCTCAACCGGATTGTGGCTGGGAGAGTAACGCAACGCGGCTGGAGAAACGATGCAACACTCATTTGTGGCTGTTCATCACGATGCAAACCCCATGCAGCACAGCTTTCTAACACTGTGCTACTGGATTTCTCATGCATCATCGCTGGGTGGCAAAAATCACCACAAGCCTACATGGATCCGAGGTGCCCTGTCCAGAAATCAACGCAATGCTGTCTTGCAGGAGAGAAAAACAAGACATTGCCTACCCGACCGAAGAAGAAACAACGCACAGGCGCACTTGCGAGCAAGGAATCGACACATTGCTGACTTTTTCGATGCACATCGCCCGTGCAGCTTTATTTTTTACACAAACTACGTACTTTGTGTAACAACAATGTTTCCATTGTTTTCTATGGAGTAAGACTCTTATTCTCTTGAAAATTCATATCTATACATGCGTATGTTGGATTTTTGTTGTTTTAGTCTTTTTTAGATAAATATTTCCTATTTTCTAAACTGGTGAGGTGTCCATTGTGTAGTGTTTTCATTGCATTACTGTGTGTGTTGGTACAAATACTTTACACATCACCTTTGAGATAAGCCTGACTGCTTGTTTCAAGCTATCAATGGGGTGAGCAGGAGTTATCTAAGTGTGCATCTCCATTGCCCTGACTAGAGTGAGGGTCCCTGCTTGGACAGAGTCCAAACTGATTGCCAACCAGAGACCCCATTTCTAACACCTTCCCAAACCCAAGACAAAACCATCCCTCCCAAATCCGACGCCCCTCCAAGGATGATCCCTGAGGTGCTTGCCTGCCCACTTGATGCCCCTTCCTGTGGAGGTCCCCTGGCATTTAGGAGTCAAGTGACAGCACCATGATGTGCCTGTACCAATACCCATGGACTGGCCAATGGCCTTGGACTTTTCACATTTTTAATTTAATGAACCCAAACATTTGTTTTGTTTTGGGTATACATTTGTCTTTCAATTCCTTTTCTACCTTTATGCTGTTCCTGAGTAACTTGTGTTGTCTGGCTACAGTTGTGTGTGTTTCAGCCTGCTTGCTGATCCATTTGTTGTTTGCAATATCTGACTTTGTGGGCAATGCTGGTGTTCTCCATGGCAAGGTTATAAGTTGAGTGTATGGACATGAGGGTATAAATGTTTTGGTGGTGTTATGGCTTTGTGTACTGTTTGTTATGGTAAGCATTTCATCTTGTGATGTCCAATGTGAGCATGTTTGGTGTTAGACTTGTCCCCCTTATATGGGTTATGTTTTCATGTGATATGTGTCAGCTTGAGTTTTGTTTGTGCAGACATGGAGTGTGTTCAATTGTGCTAGCTTTGTTTGCATTTGACTGTGCATGTGTCCATTTAGCTGTGTGCATCTTACAGCTACTTACGGTAGAGGTATGTCCCATGTAGTTGGAGTTGTATATGCTTTTTTGACTTGCACGTCCACATTGTGCAGATAGGTATGTCATTTGAGTCTAACATTGTTTGTGCCAGAGATACCTGAAAGGCCAGTTCCTGTGCAATAGCTGTTTTATGGGCAGTTGCATGGTGATATGCCCCCCAGTGCAGCCTCCTTCCCTGGATGTTCCTGCCTGCCCCATCCCAATTGTGTAGGTATTGTTTGCAAAGCGAGATTTGTATATTTGTCTTTCTAACTGTTGTGCATCCCATTGTCCTTCCATTGTATTGCAATGCGTGTCATGTGTGTGTCCAATGCAGGGTTGTTTAATGGTAGTGGTGTTTGTGTTTCATGCCACAATCATACATATATGTGTTGAATGTGGCAACAGTCCATTGTATGTGTGCAATGTGAGTGTGTGAGTTGTATTTGTACATGTGATATTGGTGTGCTGTTGGTGTTGTGTGCGTTAATGTTGTGTACATTTCACTGTCCATTTGACTAAGATGGTTAGATATGTGTATTTGTGTAGTGTTGGTGCAGTGTGAATGACCTGACTGAAGGAAGTATATTGTGACTGTGCATGTGTCCTTTGTGTATGATTCAGACCAGGGACACAGTGAGGATTGTACTTGAAGCCCGCAGCGTGACCCCATCTCAGGTGGATGACGGCGCAATGATCTTTTGGTACAGTTAATAACACAGGTAGGCGTGTGTACTTATGGTTGGTTGCACCCACGGTGGCGTTGATTTTGTGCACCTTCGATGATCAGCAGCAGCGGCAGGACATGCTTGATGAGCTTCATGGTGGCACCCACTGGGTAAGGTTGCCTGCAGGTTTTTGTCTCCATTTATTCTCACTGTTTAGGCCTTCTGAGACGTGGTGGCTGGACCGCCATGGACACATTGGTGGTGTGCAACCTCGTAATGCGTCTAGCAGAAACACAGGCTGCACCCGCCTGTTTGTGGACCCTTGTGACCATGGTGGTCTGCTCTGCCTAGCAGTACCGGCTGGAATGCGGTGATCTTTGCTGACTCATAATCTGTCTGTCCAACCTCCAACCCGACAGCGGCTGGGTCACCACCATGGCAGTCCATAAACCGCCAAACTCGTAATGAGACCCTAAGTCAGAGCAATACGTGAATATTGGAGCGCACATTTAAATTGTGCCCTCCACCATTCACACAATTTACACAATGCAAAAAGGATACCACAAGAAAAACATACTGTTAGCGCATGCACTTACACAAAACAAAGTGCAAAATACCATGAACTACAAATGGAAATAAAACTCAATACTAACAACTTTTATCGCCAAAAAAACTATTGACTTTGGGTAAGCAATGATTTCTGCCATTTTAAAAATATACCTACACACAGCTATACAGGGGTGTTGCTACCATTTTAACCAAAGTAGAAAGACACAAATTCAAATATTGGACCTCATTTTTGACTACTCAAAAACAACATATTTGTCTATGAAGCAAAGAAAAATATTTGCCCTTTACTATGTCCCAGTAACTGAAGATGCAAAACACTACAACCAAATAATAGAATCACCTTACTACCAAAGACACAAAGAAAAATTGTGTCCCCTGATAAAATATGTTAAAGATACCTTGGTTCAAAGACTACGGTGTTCCAGTCACAAATGTCAACCTAATTATCATATACCTTAGCAGAACATATCGGACAACACCATAGTACAGCAACCAAAAATAACTTAATGAAAGAATGGCACAATTCCTTCAAAGGGACAATAAGGACCTTATGACAAAGCTGCCCAACTCTGTACAAATTCCCACAAATATATTAAAAAAAAGAAAAATCTGCTAACAATTCACAGTAGAACAATGTATCAGAAAATTAAATGTAAAATATTAACCCATCTCCCCAAAAATGCACAAAATAGTACATTGTAAAGTCTATTTGCAAACAATTAAAGCCTACCCTACCTACACTCCATTGCAAGAACATTACTCTAACAATAGAAATTAACAAAATAAATTAAAAATATAACTCTAAACAACAAATACATATTTAATATTTTAACAAAGTATTATCAACATTTTTTACTAACCAGGCTAAAATATATACTTAGGAATGACTGAAAGATAAAAAATGCTTTAATACATATTAATAAATAACCAGTAAACCACAAAATGACAGCTTTTAAAGTAACAACACCTGATGCAAAGAACTAGTAATATATTCAAACACAACTCATTATAAAATAATGTTCTGACACAAAAAACCTCAAAACACATAAACATTTCCACCTGTGAGAAAGGCCCATATGAAATTCCAACCTTTCTGTTAAAAAACAAACAAAAAAACTTAGGGCCTCATTACAAGTTTGCCAGTCAGACCGCCAGACTACCATGTTGGCGGCCACCAAAAGACCGCCATATTTCTAGTTTCACAGGCAGACCCTCCAAAGGCAGCCAAAAATCCCACCTCGCCAGGACTCTGGAAATAGGTGGGCCGACCACCGACCATATTACAAGCCGAAAATACACTACACCAGAGTGGCTGCATTTGAAAACAACACAGCTGACACACATCCACACACTCGCCACACCTACAAACCACACTTTAAAACACACCCATTCACGCACCACAATCCTTTGCATCTCCACACCAAACACAAGCCAGAGAACTGCTCTAAAACTTCAACAACCATAGATTAGGCACCCCTCCAACTTGCACTAAGCAAATATCACACACCCTCAACACACACACACCACATCCCCATCACCTCCTCATTACACAGTATATAACCATTATATTTTGTTTTTATGTTTTCCACTACCATGTCACCACATAAACATCCCAGTTTCACAGATGACAAGTTAAGAGTTATGGTGAATGAAATCATCAGAGTAGAGCCACAACTAGTTGGAGTCCAAGTCCAGCAAACCACTATTGTGGAAATGTGGCAGAGGATAGTCAACATAGTGAACTTTGTAGGCAGCTACCCGCACACAAAGGATGACATTAGGAAGAGATGGAACAACCTCAGGGGGAAGGTTTATACCATGGTGTCCAGGCACCAGCTAGCGGTCCTGAAGAATGGTGGTGGTCCCCCACCTCCTTCCCTAAAACTGACATCATGGGAGGAGAAAGTCTTGGCCATCCTGTATCCGGAGGGCTTGGCAGGAATACCTGAGGGAGTGGGGTAAATCATTACAAAATAAATGGTACCAAATATGTATTGGCATGCATGCTCACTGATCACCTCTTGCCACCTACTATATTACCCTACTCAAACGCCTAGTGTCCACCTGTCCATAGATCTCTGCCTGGCCTCCAACATATCAAGTAGACTCACCTGGGGAAACAACATATTTGTATAGTGAGTATAGTACATGGATTAACAGCACTGCAAGTCCCGACAGGCACTGTACCATATCACTAAAACCAGAACAGTACGGGAGAATCAAGATTGCCTTGTTTTGCAAATCCCCATTTGAGTGTACCCACCTGAAAGGATGACATCAGTATAGTGTGTGAGTAATACAGACAATGACAGGACTGGTAAGGCCAGGAGATACTGGCAGTCTCACTACACTCACGCCAAAACTGTGTGCCCTGCCACTATGACTATTCTCCATCTAATCAGCCATACAACTATGCTCACCTGAGGGGATCGCAAATGGATATTGTGTGGCTAGGACAGCCATTGATATGAATGCTCAGGCCAGAAGACACTGGAACTCTCACTACATTCAGCTACAATTCTGTGCTCTGCTACCATGGCCATTCTCTATCTAGTCAGCCATGTAACTGTGCTCACCTAACTGGAGAATACCTCTTTAGTGTGTGGAATACAGGGTTTCAAATGGTTGGTTCTCATAGGAGGATCCCATATTCACAATCCAAGCAACAGTACACTGTACAACTGTAAGAATACCTTTACCTGAAAATACACTCATGAAGTGTACACTCCTGGTAGAGTCAAACTGAAAAACTGCATTTAGTACAGGGAGTTACATGACTGCTGAGGCCTGGAGACTATGTCTACCAAATCCAATTTCCCAAACCACTTGCATATGGTCAATTATCCCTGTTGGTGTACTTTTCATGTAAGTCCACATACCTCAGAGGAGGGACAATGTGAACTGGGAGTTGTGTCAAGAGCAATGTCAGAACAAAATCAAGGAGGACCAGGACATGTAACCCCAAACTCCAGACCACTGTCCAGATAATATTGTGCCACAGTCCCTGAACCCACATTGAATGTAATTACCTGGGAGGGACAAGGATGCAGGTCATGGTACACCCTGTGATGTCGCAACACACCCAGATCCATCTAGAGTTGACATGCCAAAATGGCAATAGTGTTGACAGGAAGGACAGCTCAACATGTCTGGTAGGATCCTCCTACACAGATCAAAGACCCCAAAATGCGTCTGCTGTATGGCATTGGCACCATTCACTTCCACAATGCACTGACCACAGGATGACAATTATCACACATTATCCAAGGTCATGACAATGAATGCATGTTAAACAAATAGCTTTCAAGATGACACAAACAACATCCTGCCCAGCCAATTACCTGCCTGCACTGATGGCAACACATGACCATCCCTCCAACAGCTAAAGATTCCGGACTGTTTGAGGCTAGGTCACTGAACAGGAATTGGTATATGGCTACAATGTCAGCTCATTACAAATGACAACATGTGTACCTGTCACATGAGGTAAATCAGCATTTACAATGTGAACATGGCCCTAGCCCAATGTCACTGTCAACTAGTGGAGGTAGATGTCAGAATACAATCACTAACATAATCTCTCCACATCAAAAGGTTTTACTGCCACTGCAACTAGCGAATGCTATCACCAACAACACAGAGGAGGCTGCCAATACCCTTGTGCATGAAGTCCACTGTGAAACAGACGCTCCTGGACCGCTGGATGTGGAGGACATTTCTGACCCATCAGTCCAACCTGGGGAGATGACACTGGTCAGCCTCAGCCTGACCACATTGACTTCTCTCAGCCCCATGGCCTCAACATCGCAGGCAGCCAGTCGACCCCAGACCTGCTTCCCTATAACAGTCTCCTACATCTTGAGTCCCCCAGTCCAGGTTCCTGAGTCTCAACCTGCCAACCCTGGCAATTATGGACCTGGAACTAGTGGAAGTGGGAAGGATGCACCAAGGGCACAGGCACATGGGAGTAGGGTGCGTGGGAGGGATGGTGTGGCCCAGTGGCAAGAGGCTACTGGTGATACCCCTGGCCAGGATACCATTGCCCAAGTCTAGGCTGCCTACCAATTTTCCCAAGGTATAGTGGGCCACGTACTGAACGAAATCCAGGAAATCAAGGAGCTACAGAGGGCTTTCTATAGTGAGATGCAGGAATAGTGGGAGGCCCACAATTCCAACATGGCCTCCCTAACAGGGATGCTGAGAGACATTAACGGTACCATGAACAGGGATAGGCAAAACTATCACAGCCCTTTATTTAATACATCCACACCAGGTGCTTCATTGGTGCCAGCCACTGGAAAGGAGGCCCTTCCAGTGGAGGCACTTGCTTCAGACACCCCTGCATCTATAGTTACTGAGGCCCCCCACAAGTGGGGACATCCAACCAAGCATCTATGAGTTTTGGGTGGCAAGACACAAACCACTGCCAGCAAATGACCACCTCCTGATGTCATTTCTTGGTGCACCACAGACTCACCCTGTTGATTGTTCCTTAACCGCTTTCCATATTCCATTCTAGTAGGACACTGGACTCTGGACCTCAATTGTTGTAGCTTCTACTCTATTAATTGCATCCACCATGACTGATCCCTTCACCTGAAGTATAGTTTTCTATCCAGTATCATTATTCATTTTTATTTGCATGTAAATAAACACACACATCACTAAAAAACTGCCTACTGCCTCTCTTTGTTAATCTAACTGGAATGTTGACTGCTAATAACATGTAATGTACATGCTTGAGACAGTAGGAGACAATGGATGGAGGGTGATGCCTCAAGTAGTGTCATGCTGAGAATGACTAACGACACAATGTCACAGGTGTCTAGTCACATGAAACATTTTATTGTAGTGTATTGCACATAAGATGTGAAGAATGTCTGCACAGTCATAGCCAAGAACGTCCCAGCCATATGGAGTCAGGGCAGATATACGATTAGCAATGTGCACCAGGTCACACCAGAAAGGGTCTGGAAGGCAAAGAGAGTTTGGGAATTTGTCTCCAGTTTGAACCTTATCATATAACATAACCAGGCCTGCCAACTTCATACACACGATGGCATGGGCAGAGGACAGCACAACAGAGCCTAAGCCCAGGCCCTTCCCATAACATAGCACCTGGTGGAATGTCACAAACCTGTTTCAGTGTTGTGGCACCGGCACACTGGCCTGCAATGAGGAAACACATTGACAGCTACTAACAGTCCATACAGGATCAATGCAATCACAATGTGAAGGTAGAAGGAATGGATTGCACGGATGACATGTTACAAGGCCACATGATCACACACAGGCGACCATTGGACCAACACACCACTGCTAACAGGTCTATTGTGTAGCTCAGATTCATGCCCTCCCGCTGTCCAGGCGGCCAGCCCATAGGACTCATACACCCTATATCTGCGACCAACAGTACCTTTGATCAATCCATGTCCACTTCACATGTCAGACCAGCAACAGCCACCTGCAAATTCCACAATTCTGAAATGCCCAGATAAGGATGGCATGGTGAAGACACCTGGAGGGAATAAGTCACATATAGGGAGTTTAAGCAGTTAAAGGCATACATAAGACACAAGCCTAATTTCAAGTTATAGTTGTTTCATTGACAGTGCAATGCGACTGCCCCAAACAAAGGAGATCCTCAAGAGAGTCACATCTTCAAGCCAGATCTAGCCTGCAAACCAGGGTTGTATGATGCATAGCATGAGATGCCCTCTCTCATGGTGACAGTGATACCCTTTTCAACAAATAGTGTCCCCTACAGTACCCCATGCAGTCAAACCAATCACAGAATGTCAGATACTTACAATCAAGCGCAGTACTGATTGATGAGATCTGCCAGCACGTCTCCACCTTCATCCTCATCCCTGTCATCCTCACTTGGCATTTCAGGAGGCTCACCCAGTGGCTCTGCTAGCTCCCCCTCATTATGGGGGGTTTCTCTTCAGTGTATGGTTGTGGAGCATAAAGCAGGCCACAATGATCTTACACACTTTTGCGGGTGAGTAAAGTACGGCTCCACCAGTCTTATCTATGGCCTTAAACCTTGCCTTTAGGAGCCCAAGAGCCCACTCCACGACTCGCTGTGTTCTTCCATGTTCCTCATTAAAGCAGACTTCCCCTGGTGTAATTGGGTTACTCACCTGTGTATATAACCAGGAATGGTTTGGGTATGCAGAGTACCCTGTAAGAGGATGCAACATGTGTGCTACCGTGAGTCCCAAGCATTGTCTCACTAGCAGCAGACTTTGCATACCAACACACATAATATATGTTACTTACCAAACAGCCAGGCCCCCTCTGGATACAGCCGTGTCATCAGCTTTGAACTGCACTGTTCTGTATGATGAAGGCATTATGGATTAAACCCAAGTACCAGGCACAGGCTTGCGAAATGTAGAGGCCTGCCAGGCAAACTACTTGGACATTGATCGAATGGTAGTTCTTCCTGTTACGATAGACCTTTTCATTGCAATGCGGTGGAATCAAGGCTACATGGGTATCATCAGTGGCTCACACAACATGTGGGATGTGTGACAAACCATAAAACTCTTCCTTCACATGGGCAAAACCCTCACATTGAGAAAAGCGGATGTAGCTTTCCAGGTGTTTCAACATTGCTGAGAGAACATCCTTCAAGACCAGACTGAACATAGGCTGGGATATCTCAGCAGTCATTGCCACTGTATTTTGGAAGGACCCTGTGGCCAGGAGGTGCAACACTGACATGACATGTGAATTGGGTGGTATGCTATTTGGATGAAGGCTGGCTGGCATCAGATCTGGCTCCAACTGATGACAAAGATCCACAATTGACTGCCTATCAAGGTAGTAAATCTGGAAGGCATGTCTGTTCTCCTTGGCCTGCAAGTCTGCTAGTAGACGGTACACAGGAGATTGTCCGATCCTACTCCTCTTAGGGTTACTGTGCGGGAAAAAAGGAAGATGTGGCCATCTTTCATTGTATACCTTGCATATTACATTATACATGTTATATACAAACTGTGACATGTTGTAGGAAAGTAGCCTCTTTCTAGCATGGTTACCCCCACTTTTGGCTCGTTTGTGAGTGTGTGTCAGTGTGTTTTTACTATTTCACTGGGATCCTGCTAGCCAGGACACCAGTGCTCCTAGTTTGTGGCCTAATGTGTATGCATGTGTAGTGCTTAACTCTGTCACTGAGGCTCTGCTAATCAGAACCTCAGTGCTTATGCTCTTTCTGCTTCTAAATGTGTCACTGTAGGCCAGTGACTTAATTTATCAATTTCAATTGGCATACTGGACCCCCCTTATAAGTGCCTAGTATGTGGTACCTAGGTACCCAGGGCATTGGGGTTCCAGGAGATCCATATGGGCTGCAGCATTTCTTTTGTCGCCCCTAGGGAGCTCAGACAAACCCTTACACAGGCGTGCCATTGCAGCCTGCATGAAATAACGCACACGTTATTTCACAGCCATTTTCACTGCACTTAAGTAACTTATAAGCCACCTATATGTCTAACCTTCACTTGCTGAAAGTTAGGTGCAAAGTTACTAAGTGTGAGGGCACCCTTGCACTAGCAAAGGTGGCCCCACATAGTTCAGGGGCATTTCCCCGGACTTTGTGAGTGCGGGGACACCATTACACGTGTGCACTACATATAGGTCAATACCTATATGTAGCTTCACAATGGTAACTCCGAATATGGCCATGTAACACGTCTAAGATCATGGAATTGTCCCCCATTCCAAATCTGGTATTGAGGAGCCAACTCCATGCATTCTGGGGGCTCCAGCATGGACCCCAGTACTGCCAAACCAGCTATCTGAGGCTTGCACTGCAGTTACAGCTGCTGCCACCTCACAGACAGGGTTCTGCCCTCCTGGGGTCTGGGCAGCCCAGTCCCAGGAAGGCAGAACAAAGCATTTCCTCTGAGAGCAGGGTGTTACACCCTCTCCCTTTAGAAATAGGTGTAACAGACTGGGGAGGGGTAGCCTAAGATATTTTCTTGTGAAAAGCACAGGTAACAAAGTGGTAAAGCAAGTACTTATTCCACCGCTGCACCACCAGTGTAGGAGGCTGGCCTGATTTGCAGTGGGTACCTTGGGTAGGTACTTACACATTATACCAGATCCAGTTATCCCTTAATAGTGAAGTAGTAGTGTTCTAGCAGCTTAGGCTGATAGAGGTAGCTATGGCAGAGTAGCTTAGGCTTAACTAGGAGACATGCAAAACTCATACAATACCACTTACAGTTACACTATACTTCTACACAAGTAAAGACAATGCTTAGTGTTAACAAGATTAAAGGTATTTATTGGGGTGACACAGTACCAAAAATATACTGTGTCACATACTTCACATACTTGATAGACGTGACCACCATCTTCAGCTGAACCCCTCACTTGACTACTGACACTGCTGCCTGCAAGACCTCCACTGCCTGATCTGCTGTTGACCACCCCTGTGAGCAATCATGCCGCGTCCAATATGTGATAGGGCCCCTGCCTTCTTACCAAAAGAACTTGAGAAGCTCGTGCATGAGGTCCTTCCCCTGTATGGACAGCTCTACGGTGCACCAGAGGAGCAGGTAAGTGCTCCATGTGCACAATGTTCTCTGTACCTCTACTCCTCTTAGCTTTAGTCAGTCCAGGCTTAGGCCCAGTTTGTCCGATTGTGTCCTTAAGCCCTGTAGGGGCTGACAGTGTGCAGTAATTGTTGAGTCCATCCATTGGCATGTATCCATGTCAAGTGACAGGTTTGGAGTCCTGAGACAATGTGGTGAGTGTGTATTTGGATGCACATGACTAGGTGGGGCGTCATGATAGCCATCCCCAGGCAACTCTTGCCATAAAATGTGTACCATGTCTGGTCACATGCGATTGCATGACAGCAGGAGGTGTGGACACATGTTGTATGTGTCAGGTGATCACTATTTGAGTTTGTTCTGTGTTTGCACAATGATCTCTGGCCACACCAGGCCTTGTTGTGCTGTTCTTCTGCAACCAGGTAATGACTCACAATACCCCTCAGCTCTGCACGTAGACAACCAATGGCATTTGGCTGTAGGCTACAAGATGTACTGTGATGCATGTGATATATCAGATGTGGTGTTTTGTTTAGGTCTGTCTGCTCAGCCTGCAGAGACCGAGGCCTGTCTATTGTTTCTCATAGCAAATGTCAAAATCTGGTCTGGTATTGATTCCTTTTTGCAATGCAAGTATGACACTGTGCCTACACCCTGTATTCCTGCACAGCATCTGATGTAGCTAAATCATGCCATACTGATAATATGCAGCTTATTGAGCCTCTGTTCACTGATAAATATGGGAAATGCATTGGAGGCAGGCTGGTGATCTGTGAATATTGTGTCCTTTTCAACTCTCACAATGTGTGTCACATAGCCTTGACAGATCCCTTGATCCCACATCACTGTTGTCTCTTTCACCCAGCTAAGATGTTTCCTGTGTATGCTCCTTGCACTTTGGATATTGCACATCTGCAAAAGGGGATGTTGTGAACTAATTTGCCATGATATTGGACTCTGTGGTTTGGGCATAAAGCTGGACATGTACAATGCATGGCCAGGTTTAGCTTAAAGTACTATAGGTTTTGTGAACACACATGCGTTGAAGTGTGTATTTTTATGTTAATGAGACACTCAGACCCCCACCCCCTGAAGTAGCAGATGCCTGCATCTGTATAGGCTTGTGTCTTTGTGTGCTCAACATGTCATTCCATTAATTGTGGTCCAAGCACAATGGGTCAGTATTTAGGCTGGCTGTGACCTGTAGGGACAGTATGCAGCGGCTGAGTTAGTGGATGTTTGTGCCTGTTACTTGCTGGGTGATGTACATGTCACTTGCCACTTTGTGTGATGTCTTCCATTGTGTTCCTGGTTAATGTAATGTGGCTAGCTCATGTTCAACAAAAGTCACAGTTGGCCTACCTGGTCAGTGCAGGGCCTGAGCTGGGGGGAAGGGGTGTAGGGCACCCTATTGGAGAGTATTTGTAGTCAGGTACTTGTGTCCAATGACTGCTATGTGCCACACGTTAACAGGATGGTCAGGACAGGATGTAATTAGCTTGGTGCACTGACATGCATATGACTCAGTCATTTTTTATGGGACTTGTAGACTTAGGGGGTCATTCTGACCCTGGCGGTCATGGACCGCCAGGGCCAACGACCGCGGAAGCACCGCCAACAGGCTGGCGGTGCTTCTGGGGCCATTCTGACCGTGGCGGTAAAGCCGCGGTCAGAAAAAGGAAACCGGCGGTTTTCCGCCGGTTTCCCGCTGGCCCAGGGAATCCTCCACGGCGGCGCTGCAAGCAGCGCCGCCATGGGGATTCCGACCCCCTTCCCGCCATCCTGTTTCTGCCGGTTTTCACCGCCAGAAACAGGATGGCAGGAACGGGTGTTGTGGGGCCCCTGGGGGCCCCTGTAGTGCCCATGCCACTGGCATGGGCACTGCAGGGGCCCCCTAACAGGGCCCCATTAAGATTTTCAGTGTCTCCTTGGCAGACACTGAAAATCGCGGCGGGTGCAACTGCACCTGTCGCACACCAGCAACTCCGCCGGCTCCATTCGGAGCCGGCTTCATCGTTGCTGGTGCTTTCCCGCTTGGCGGGCGGGTGGCCTTTTGGCGGTCGCCCGCCAGCCCAGCGGGAAAGTCAGAATGACCGCCGCGGTCTTTTGACCGCGCTAAGGTCTTCTGGCGGTTCCCGCCAGGCGGGCGGCTTCCGCCGCCCGCGGGGGTCATAATGACCCCCTTAATGTGTTGTCTTGTCCTTTGCATCCAGGCAGGTCAACGCCCATCAGAAGAAGAGGATTTGGACAGCCATCACCAAGAAGGTGCAGACCTTGGGGGTCCACAGCTGGCAGAACACCCACTGTTGGAAGAGGTGGGAGGACCTGAGACACTGGGCCCAGAACACCACAGAGGCCCAGATGGGTCTGTCCTCCCAACAAGGACGGGGGCTCGTCGTACCATGACCCCCCCAATGGCCCACATTTTTGTAGTGGCCAACCCGGAGTTTGGATGGGCATTTGACAGCATCACAGCAGCCACGAGGGGATGAGTAAAATGCTAATTCATGCCTGACCCTTTGCTAGGTGTTTGAGTGAGGTACAGACTGCTCCCCCTGACAATGTGGGATGTGTCATGTGTCACAGTTCATCTGGGTTCACATTGGTGTATAAGGGCCATGTGTGTCCAACTGGTGTGCTCAACCTTTTGGAGCTGGGACCTGTAGCTAAAATGTGGGGCGCTGTTAGTCCAATTACACAGAAGAGAGCACAGTTGACTATGTTTAGTGTACAAATCTTCCGATTTACCTACTCTGGTGGGTGCTAGTTTCCAACAACAGATCACTCCTCCCAAATGTCATAGTCCAAAGGTAGGTAGGATGTGGCTCACTGTCCACTGCCATGTGTCTGGGGATACATGTAGGTTACATACAAAAAAGGGGGGATTAGGAGGCTTAATGGTCCAGTGTATACCCTCCAGTGAATATAGTCATATAATATAATACACTGTTCCAAAAAATGATGAAGGAAACAAGGGATTCCTAATTAATAGGAGCAAGAGTCCTCACACACCCTATTGGGTGTCATGCTTCATCATCGGACGGCTCCTCGTCAGACTGGCGCTGCAATGTCTGACGGGGTCCCCCCGAAGGGGGGCTCTTTGCCGGAGATCTTTTCTTGATGATGCTACAGAACCCAGATCTGGGTCCGGACGGAGAAGGAGAGATCGATAGAAGATAAAATTGGCTCAGAACCCTCACTGAGTATTTATTTATTCATTGATGTTGGGTAATGGCCAAGACTGAAAGAAAAATGGGAGTGAAATAGAGATATTGCTCAAGCACTCACTAGAAAATACAACAAGGCATAGAGGAAGTCAGTAATTACCAGACATTCCTCAAAATGAGGTTGACATGTTTCGCATCTCTTTTGGTCCAAAGGGATCCTATGACGCTTCTTCAGGACCTAGTATATCATTACACTTCACCAATAGAAAAACAACAATTAGACTCCTGCACTATTATAATCACAGTCAAAACGTCAACAGTCACTTACACAAGTTCACTTTAACCCGGTCTTGATGTTCCTGATTAGTCAGCCATCCCAACTCGAGAACGGGCTTCATGGGATCACGCAGACTAATAGCCAGGTCTACAACAAGTATTTAAGTAACCCGGTGTGGCGTGTATCACCTACCCCTGGCTGCGCTCCGATACATGTAGGTTGACATCTGCAAACGATGTACAGGTTTTCTCCATTGTATGTTGAGTGTTGGTGCCTCACAGCAGCCTGTGATACATCGGTGTCCATCATACATGTGACATGATTTACATGGCAAAATCTTGGCATTTGTAACATTACTCCTTTCCCTTCGTAAGTGGGGAATGTGCCTTCTCATGAGTGATGTATTATCAGTATAGGCAACATTTCAGTTGCCTACATGTCTGCATGTGCTCCATTCTCATTAGAATACATGACTATGCATTATATGGAGGCATGTGCTAGCTATGCAGATGGGATGATGTGTGAAATGTCTAACATATTGTCCATGGTGTCTTGTTGCCCTAAAGGCATATCGCAATGGTTGTCCAATTACCTTGATGACTACCTCATCATCATATGTTGTCAGAGAGATGCATTCATGCCTCATAGTATGTAATTTGTCATTTGTATATGCAGCAGCCATGATTGACATGACAGATAGGGCAAGGGTGTGGATCCACTTCATAACCATTTATACCCTTGATGTTGAATGTTGGTTGTAGGTGCACAGCACCTGTGTGGTGTTTGCGAATTGTGCACTGACTTTAGGGATGCATCATGGATTGACTTGCAGTGATGTTTGCATCACTTGTGTTTGGGCTCAGGGCTTCATCCACAAACAGATGCTATACTTGCCTTATCTGAGATGTGGGTGGTGATGTAGCTTCTCTTTGAACAACAATTTTGTTTCCTTCAGTTAGTGGTTGCAAGGGTTCAAATCAAATAAAATAAAATCAATAATTATAAAGTGCAGTTACTCACCAGTAATTGTCTGAAGGCACTGAGGGAGTTTGGCTTCTGAGCTTCAGTTGAAGAGCCAGGTTTTAATGTCCTACCTGAACTTATGCAGTGATGGTGACTGCCTGAGGTGCAGGGGCAGGGTGTTCCAGCTCTTTGCCGTGAGAAAGGCGAAGGATCTTCCACCAGCTGAGGTCTTCCATATGCAGGATACGGTGGCTAGTGCTTGTTGAGCGGAGAGGAGAGGTCTGGTAGGGGAGTAGAAGGTGATGCGGTGCTTGAGGTAGGTGGGTCCTAGGTTGTGGACGGCCTTGTATGTGTGTACGAGGAGTTTGAAGTTAATTATTTTCTTGATAGAAAGCCAGTGGAGGTCTCTTAGGTGATTGGAGATGTGTTTGTGGCTGCGAATGTCCAGGGGAACGTCC
The DNA here is from genome assembly GCF_031143425.1 of Pleurodeles waltl. Classification (NCBI taxonomy): domain Eukaryota; kingdom Metazoa; phylum Chordata; class Amphibia; order Caudata; family Salamandridae; genus Pleurodeles; species Pleurodeles waltl. Next base: position 432,865,818 of record NC_090448.1, read on the forward strand.
AGGGTTGTGTCCCTCCTTCCTACATGGTACAGTTGTCTACTGCAAACACTCTCACATGTATACATGGAAATGGGTGTGAGACCTTGGTGGGGCTGTCCCGTGCCTAGCATGATCATTCTTGTGTGTTTTCAAGAGACATCTCTCCCTGATGTTTAGGACCTGACTTCATTGTTTTTCCTTGCAACACCACATGTGGGGCACATCTGAGTGGCCTTGCTACTACCTCCTGGAATCATTTTGGGAAGGTGTCTCTCATAGTACTGTATATTTTTGGGATGTGTCCATAGTGACAGGGTTGTTTCCATGTCTCCTAATCCAAGTATGACATGTGTGTACCAGTGTTGTGTGCATTTCCTTAGCAACATCTGTTATTTTGGTACATTACATCAGTGCAATTTGGATATGTGCATATGCTTGTGTCTGTGTAATTGGTAAGGTACATTACAATGAGATCCAAGTGTTAGCTACTGGTTCACTGTGGTGTGCTGTACGTGGAACAGGTTTGGGGTGCAGTGGTCACCTAGTTGTGTTATGGTTAGTGTGGTAGCTAGACTTTAACCATGCTATTGTAGTTGTTTGAGCGCACAGTTTTCTCTTGTGCTACCATTGTAATTCCAGATGGCATGCATGGTTTGGTTTTGGCACATGATGGTGCCACTTTGCTAGCCCTTCCTGCAGGGGGACACTTGACATGATGGTATGTTGTGTCTCTCAGAGATGTGATTGAAGTGTTTTCATGTCCATGTCATGACCTTACTTCACTTTCTTTTGGCAGTATCTGCACTGGCAGGTTAAGGAGACGGGGCTGCACAGAGTGGGGAAGCATCTGGCCACGGGTACTCCGTTCATGACATGACTGACACAGAGGGACCCAGTGGCCCGGAAGGGCAAGGCGAGTGCCATGGGGAGACTGAACATTCATTATCATCATCATCGGATTCCTCCTGCAGTGGCCAATTCCTAGTGGTGGCAGACTGATCAGGGACCACCGCAGTAACATCTTTGTCTGCTACCCCTCCATTATCACCGCCCTCCCTGTTGCTCCACACCCAGTTGGCTGTGCCCGCTCACCCAAGAGGGTGGGCGTCTCCTTTGCCGCAGATACCTCTGCCCCAGCCCCTATTACCCCCGTTGCCCTCAGAGAAGGCTATTGACCTCCTGAGGTTGTTCTCTGTGGGTCAGTCCTTCATCGTGAATGCCATTCAGGTATTGGCAACCCAAATCCAACAGAGCAATGCATTCTTGGAGGGCATTCACAGAGCAATGGCTTGCCTATAGAGATCTTTTCAGGCTCTGGCCTCCACACTGACAGCAGCCAGTCACCCCCTGTCTTCCATCTCCCCTCCACCTTCCTCTTCCCAGTCCAAATCCCCCCTTCCCCAAGCCACCCGAAGCACACAGACAGACTAGCATGCATCCACCTCAGCAGACAAGAGGAGTGCCCAACAAACACAAGCACTACAAGAAACACAGTCATGATTTGCCCTGACACCCCCCACCTCCAGCATCGCACACACGTCTGGCACACCTACAGGCATCTCCACAACAGTCACTGATATAGCCACCACACCCAACCTACCTGCAGACACCACCCCAGCAGACCCTCAGTCATCCACACCCAGTCACCACACCCACACACACCACAGACACACCTACATGTGGACAATCCACAGTACCTGCAGTCACCACCCCAAAAGACACCCACCACAGCATCTCACTGCACCACCACCCAGCCTCAGCCCAAAACGCATAAACATCCTTACTAGCAGACATCCACCACACACAAGCACACGTCCCACAAACATGCACCCAAGACATCCACACCTACATGTCAGACAACCACTCCCTCAACCTTAAAATCCCAACCCCCTTCTGATGACCATCCCCGTGAGTCTAAAAATGTTTTTCTTTGTGGTTTGACCATGGCACATGTATGTTTATGTGTGTTGTGGGTGTGGCCAGTCCCTGGCCAGTGTTGGGTGTGCGTGTGCTGAATGTATTTGTATATGTGTAGTAGTAGTTGTGTAGTTGTTGCTGTGTGTGTGAATGTTGTGTTGCCTTCTGTGTCCCCGACCCTATGTAGTGTTGCCATGCAATGCTGTGCAATGTGTTTCTACCTTCTGAGATGTTGTGTTAGACCACCGCGGTCACATTGGTGGTGTGCAACCTCCTAATAGGTGGGCAAAAGCATGGTCTCCGCCAGCCTGTCTCTGCTGCCAGGGGACTGCAGTGGTCTGGGCGGGCAGGTGGTGGCGGTGGACCACTGGCAGGCTTCTATTTGCTTGACAGGCAAACTCATTATATGGAGGTCTGCTCCGCCAGCCTGTTGGTGGTAAGACCTCCAACAAGGCGGTCCTCGGACCACCAAACTCGTAATCAGCCCCAAAGTCAATTTCTGAAGTGGTACTTAAAAACTTTTTCAAACTTTTTGACGTGCAGACTTCACCAGAACCGATCAATCTGGTGTGTTACTGCGGTTGACTGGAAGTAATGCTTGGTCCCGAAATTCTGACTTGGTCCCAGTCTATCAAGACCAAAAATAATCATTGTTGTTATACTTTTTTTGTACTTTTGCACTAAAACCTTTAAAATTCAAAATTGTGGTTCCCCTTATTTGATTTTTGCTGTTTTGGTGTATTTTTGCCTATTAAAATGTTCTCTATTTTTCAAAATTGGACTGGGCTTTTTTATTGTGTTCTGTCTAAAAATGCTTTACACAATTTCTTTAAGTTAAGACTGTCTCCTCTGTGCCATATCCACCAGGTTAAATAACTGAAACGTTTGACTGAATGTAATAGGTTAGTGACTTCACTACTTGTGTGGGACTACCATCCATCCCATTCAATAATCCACTTTTTATTAGACCCTTAGAAAATAAAATCAAATATAACGTCTGCTTTAGTAGCTGAAGTCTGTGGACTCAAAATAATTTTCCGCAATCCACAAAATAGGTAAAATGAATGTCAAAAAATGCAAACATTGAAATTAATAAATAAAATATCTAATGTGAAAAATAATAATCTTTGAGAACCATCCTAACTCTAAAAAGTACATTATCCAAAAACACTACACAGAAACAGAAAAATAAAGGAAATTGAACATAATATTGGTAATCAATAAGCAAACTCATTTTCTTAAACAGCATACCTTAAAAGAGGGAAATATCCAAGACCCAAATGAAAAACCTGTAAAAAAGCACGAAAACTCACCCATTCGATATAAATAAACCCATTTCAAACTAAATAATAACAACTATGAAAATACCTACATGTAATGCATTTTAAAAAACAATAAATGTACACAGTACAATGAGGCCTATCTCACTTGACTACCACAAATAAACGGACGACCTAACATCTATCTAACTACTAAACAGACACAAAACAGTAACAAATGATAAGTAAATTAACACTTAACAATCTGTTCAGTCACAAAGCTCCTAAAAAGTAACTGGAAATTAGTCTCACCTGATCCAGAGAACAGGAATGGAGAACTTGAACCACATGGATGCTTGAAAATAACAAAAATGAGGTAATAGAGAATAACACTCCAAAGATAGCAATAAAAAATGATAAACTATTCTCAACTAAAGAAATGTTGAAAAGTTGTGACTGTATTTTATACTTTATAATTGCGCCAATTAACAAAGATGGTAAAGGATAAACAGTACTAAAGTATTGAAATTAAACATATTAATTTATACTACTTACTAACATAAAAAATAAACATATAATTGTAGAAATAATATCAAAAATATTCAGAAAAATAGGCATTCTGTTTTTGAAGCATTGTTCAAAAATGTGGAAGACATTTTACATTATGTGATAAGTGAAACAAGTTAAAAAATAATCAAGTGTAAAAATATAAATGTTTGAAAAATGTAATAACCTACATAAAAATGTAACAGTCAATAACTTTGCAACACATAGTACAACATTTGTTAAACATCACCTACAAAAAATGGGAAACTATACAAAATTATTTTTACTCATGTGCTACTACTATAAAGATATATTGTAACCAAACCAATATCTTGAGTTTTGAAATAAAATTCAATGTCATGTTTACGATCCCTACTTGAACCTAAACTACATTGGAGAAAGTGTTGGACTTTGAGGGATGGAGATTTACTTTTACCACTTCAATCTAAGCCACACTGGGGAAACTTTGAAGGGTGTTGATTTACTATTCTGACTTCAATCTAAACAACACTGGGGAAAGTATTAGACTTGGATGGTTGCAAAATTACATAAAAGGAAATAGAAATGCATATACTTTTAATGATAAAAATGCTAGAAATATTAGCTTTCATTTTTTCACAAGTGTCAAAAATATAAAAATGATAATAATGATTCAAAGTGATAATATTCTATTATAAACAAATAAAAAACTCACAAAAACATTCTTTAACCTTTACAAATATTCAATGTTTAAAAAGATATTCATTACAACATGCACAAATTTTACCAACACTTTAAACAAATAATAATTAAGTAAATGACAATCAATACATTAATCTGTATTTGATTACATTAAAACAAAATAATTAACACATTTACAAAAATAAAAAATAGATGCACATCTTGTTAAAAATTTCAAAACTATACTATATATTATTCAAATAGCTTACACATAATATGATAAAAATAAAAAATGCAATCAGATTTATCAAATTAAAATTGTAAATTATAAATATACTAATATTTTGTTTTAAAAATAAATAAAATATACCCAATGAAGCAAATGATCATAGAAATTTTATATTTTCAAAAATGGTTTTAAAAAATATAAATTTCAAAAGCAATGTAAAGCATGTTAAAACATTGTAAGACACCCCCACCCTTTACTCCACATCCCACGTTAACCCATACAAAACTACTTAAAGACACATACATCAAAAAAATAAAATACATTGTTAATTTAATTGAAAATATAACACTATATTAAAATTTGAGAAATGACAAGTTGATAAAAAATACTTTAGCAAACATTTCCCATCCCATACCCCTAGCAAAACAATGTCCTGTTCTGAAACTATTTACCTGTTTTAAATTAAAAAAATGAATATAATAAAAATGAATGGAAAATAAATCTAAATGTTAAAAAAATGTTTTAAAAAATGTTTCAAAAAAATTGCTTACATCCATGTTATAAACAAGAATATTTTTAAGAACATGATAAAAAACTAAAAAAATACATCCTTGTCTGACATATTTAAAATAAAAATGGTATATTGGTATCCTAGTGCATGCTGCTGATCAAATGACCATATTCCTTCAGTGTGCTGTGTCTGACTTTGATTTGGTTGCAGATACATTTCCTGATTAATGCATTGTAGGGTAATATTTCTAGATGCCTTATCATTGTATTGTCAGACATTCAATCAAAAATATGTTTATTTAGATCGTAGGGCCTGATTCCTAGTTTGGTGGTCTTGTTACCACCATCAAGGTGGTGGCAGACACCCCAACCACCAACTAAGTGGTCAACCAGCCAAATTACAATGTTGGCAGTTTTCTGAACTAGAGACCACAACACCGCCAGCATTTGTTGACCACCATGATGGTGGCAGGGGAATAGCAGCTGTCAGAGGGCGGTTCAGACAAGGGGGCCCCAGTCCATATCACAATGTGCTTTCCCATCTAGCCAACTGTGGCTGGGAGACTGCCTGCTTTGAGATGGCGAAATTGAAGGAAATGGGGTGCTAACTCCCTCATTTCCTTCTTATTCCCTTCAATCTCCAACATTGACCCTTCCTCCAGAGCCCACCTTTCACATCAGTAACTCCATCCCCCCAAATAAATCCAGGTAAGTACCCTTTGCATTTTCTGCCATTGACTGGACTGGGCTCATATGGCCCAGGATCTAGGAATGTAATAGTACTTGTACAAAGTATTTTTACACATGTTTCATGCATGTGTGTGCATTTTGGAATTATTTGGTCCAAATGTACACATATGCATTGACAAATGTAGAAAAAATTACCTTGCATTGCTGACCCCGTCCACCTCTGTAGGGAACACCGCCGCTGGGTCAGTGATAACATTGTAATATTGTAGGTGGGACGGCTGCCTGCTCAGCAGTCCTCTTGGAACCACTACGGCGGCGGTACGACATTACGGCAGTACAGCTGCCAAACTCATATTCACGTCCCAAGGGCCTGATTTTGAGTTCGGCAGATGGGATGGCCTGCCCTCCGAACTTCCAACAGGGAGGCTGCCACCATATTGGTGACCTACCCGCCAGCCTCATTATGACTGTCCTGCTGGGCTGATGGAGAGAAACCAGGGTCTCCACCCGTCAGCCCAGCTGGAAAGTGGTGGCAGCATTGTCACTGGCTCCTAATCGAGCCAACGGCAATGCTGACACCTGAAGGTGCACCAACCCTTTCCCACCTCCGCCCGTTGGGATCGAAAATCCTGGCGGAGGCGGCGGTAGGTGGGCAGGGCTGCCCACTAACCTCATAATGGGATCATAGTTGATCCACCACAACCGCAGTAGTCCGACAGCCACTGCAAATGTGGCGGTCCGAGGACCACCACACTCATAATCAGGCCCTAAGTCTTTAAGCAACCCCTGCATGAATATACAAGATCAATAAAGAATCATTAAAAACAGTCAAAAGTATGTAAAGACCCTTCACTACTAATAGAAATTTCTTTAACAATTTCTTCACAGCTGATAAATATCTACCTATTGCACAGGTCACATCTAAATGCCACATACCCATTAAACATTCAGCAGCTCTTCAATCTAATATTCTATACTTCATGAGAATTGGTCTTAAAATTGCTTTTGGTGCAAACACTAACCACAAAATGTCTAATAAAATACGTTAAGAATTACAACCTACATTGAAACCACATGTGCAATATTTATTGTCACCTAAAAGTATGGTCTTTGTGGAATAACACAAAAGGAATGGATTAACCCAAATTCTAAATTCTAATGCTGAATTTGCTAAAGCACCAATATCCAGAAACACCTCACAAGTAATTCATTTTCTATCCTTTTAACATGAATCATTGCTGAAGATGGTAGAGAAAGCAGATTATTTCAGCATTTGCATTCTTAAGACTCCCAAACAAGATAACCACTTAAGCATAGTAGTTCTACGCAGTATTTAAATTATCATTGTGTTTATGTCTAGATTTGTACTAATGATGAAGTTTACCATGTTTAGGGCCATCATCACATTGCTCCACCTTTACCCCTTCGATATGCCTATGACCTGTCATCCAAAAGTTAAAAATATTTCCCCATCCCAGACCTAGGTGGCTCGGAGCAACCAACTACCACTACTTGAATGGGTACATGTTTTCCATGGGTCACTCACTTAGGGCCTTATTTTAAACTTTTTGCAGCAAAACTGTGCAAACGCAGTTTTGTGGCACAAAGTATAGTGCATGCTTGTGCCATTCCACAGCGCCAGCTGGGTGATATATTAAAGAAATGGCACAGGCTGGCGCTAAACGTGGGCTAGTGTCTTAAAAAAAGACGCTAGCTGGGTGGGGGTAGCGGTAGGGAAGGAGAGGGCAGTCAAAAAATGATGCTAGGCTGGTAAGAGGCAAAAAAATACCTCTAACCAGACTAGCATCATTTCCTGGTGCACAACCACCAAAAACATGACTCCTCTCTTAGGAAAGACAAAAGGCATGCCCACCACCCCAATGGCCAGCACAGAGGACAAGTGTCCCATGGGCATGGCCATTACACCCTGTGCCATGCAGGGGGCCCCAAGTTAGAGCCCCAGATGACACTTTAATTTTTTTTTACAAAATACTTACCAATACTTACCCTACTTACCTAGGATGGGTCCCCCATCCTCTGGTGTCCCTCAGGTGTGGGTGGGGGTGTTCCTGGGGCTTGGGGAGGGCGCCTGCGGACCCATTCCATAGTGTTTAACTATGGAAATGGGTTCACACATCCCCTAACACCTGGTCTGACCCAGCTGGTAAATAATGGTGCAAAGCAAGCTTTTCACCAATATTTAGCCCCTCCTCCCGCCCGTGCATCATTTTAGCATGGGGGGATAAATATGGGGCTATGGAGAAAGTAACACTTTTTAGATGGGAATGTCTGCCTTGCATCTCATTGACGCAAGGTAGGTGCACGCATCCAGAAAATGGTGAAAATTCCTATGTTTTGACTTTAGACATGTCTAACGTCAAAACATATATATGGAGTTAGATTTGCATTGGATTTGCTTAAAAAAATTACACTAATTCAGCACAGAGTATAAATATGCCCCTTCAGGTGTAGAGTAAAAAGTGTAAGCCTATTTTTGCCTATTTTTCATACCTTCAATAGCATTACATACCAGCAATATCAGACTAAAATCTACCTAAAAGTTACCTTCTGAACCCTCACAAGAAGTCATGACTGAGACCTTATTTATCAGCTATGAGACAGGAAATAGACATCTTTGAAAATATATGATTCTCTTTGCCATTGTGACAGTAAATAAGGGCTGAGTCCTGAAATCGCTTTTTGCAAACTGGGGGATTTATATTTAACAAAACTAATTTTTTGTTCAACATAAGGCATGGCTTCACACACAGACACACACACACACACATGCACACATACACACACACACATATATATATATATATATATATATGTATATATATATATACGTGCATAAATGTATATGTTCAGATAGATAGAGGTAGAGCCTTAGATATATAGATATAGCTATATATTTTTTTCAAACACATTTTTGAAATTACTCGTTATATTCAAGTTGATACAAAACATTCTAAAATAGTGACAGTTTAATCACACCCATTGACAGAAACATCATAATATTGGTATTCATCTCATTTCACATGAGTCAGGATCAGGTAGTGTGGCCTGTGAGTAGGCATACCTCCATTGCCTCCCCTCTTCGCACACGCTGGCTGTCAAGTATTAATGGTCATAGGAACTAGCTAGTGTCGCCAAGGTGTTGTCTGATGTTTGGTGTATAACTGCCATTCTACCTAATTCTAAACACCCCCATGTTTCCCCGCTAACTCCCCCTCCCTGCGCCCTACTGAAAATAGTCTGCAATCTCTCCCTGAACTGCCCCAGTGTCTCACCAACCCTCAGGGTGGGATGGTCAGGTGTGCTCCTTGCATTAATTAGTGACCCTCTCAGGCGCTGCAGCATGTGGTGTCCTGTTAATCAATGGATGTGGGAGCTAATTCTGCATCCCCCATGAGGGGGGTCTGGGCCCCTCCCGCAACCTAACCAGAAGCTAGTCCCAGGCCTCCTTCAATTCTGGGGAGCCTCCACCCCCTCCTAAGGTCTATGTGTATAACCATTACCTCGCTCTCCGACCATTTTCGAAGCTCCCTTCTCCAATTGGAAAGGTGGGGGCCAGCCACGCTCTTCCAGTTCTTTGTCAGTTCTTGTTTGGCCAGTATGAATGCTAGATCTTGAAATCTACTAGTTGCTCGTTTTTTGGGGGTGTGGGGAAACCAGTGTAATAAACAGTGTGCGGCATCGACAGGGACCTCGCGGTCTATGACATCTGCCACTTCATTCACCACTGAGCACCAGTATGCCCCCAGCTGGGGGCAACACCAGAGCATATGGAAGAATTCTGCTGCCTCTATCCCCCTACGGGGGCATTTTGCATCTAGGATCTGAAAATGATCTCGGAGCCTCCGCGAGGTGAGGGATGCTCTGTGTATGATGTAAAATTGAATGAGCTGAAATCGTGTGTTCCTGGATATCTTCGGGACCCTTCCCAGGACCTGATCCCAGTCATCTTCTGAAATCTGGGTCTCCAGGTCTGTTTCCCATTTGCGCCTCAGATCCTCTAGAGGCCCCTGTGACTCAGCATTGATTGCACTGTATAGGTTGGTAATCGCCCTTCACGAGCCGTCCAAAGTTATAATGTAGGTGCTCGGGCGATGGAGGGCGGGTTCTTCCGCTCCCATCCGCCAATAAGTCCTGAACCCCTTGAATGATCACCTGATGTAATAAGAACTGGCCCCGCGAGAGGTTGTGTGCTTGTCGAAATTCCTCAAAGGGCAAGAGGGAACCTTCTCTATAGAGGTCCCCCATCTCCAGGGCGCCCGCCTCCTCCCACGCCAACAGACCTCTCCAGTCCCCAGCTCTAGGCAGCCATCAAAGCCAGGTCATCGGGATCTCCGGCGCATAAGGCACCGCCAATCCGGAACACCGGAGACAATGCCTCCTGCATCGGGCCAACACCCCAGCCTCAGGCAAGAGCCCGAGTCCCAGGGCGGGCCGACCTGGAAACATCCCCGCCAACGAGGACTCAGGAGGAGCCAAAGTGTCCTCGCCCCCCTCTCCGGTCCTCCTCGCTGCTACCCATTGGGTCAGCCATTGCAGCTGAGCAGCCATATAATAGGACTCAGAATCAGGTCACTTAAGTTTAGCAAGCGCTACTCTGCATTTCCCCTTTCCCCAGTCCAGCTCCCTAAATATTGCCGCATATAGATATAGCTATATGTATATATGTACATTTATATATATATATATATATATATATATATATATATATATATATATATATATATATATATATAGCTCTATATCTATATGTATATGGGAACTTGCTTCGCACCAAGTTATGTGAATCTGGTGATGGGCTGGTGGGAGGAGCAAAAATCCACTAGCTTACCCGACTTTGATGAAAGAGTCATTTTATGGTGTCGTTTCATAGACGACATCTTTGTGATTTGGAAAGGTGATGAGACTTCGGCTAGAGACTTCATAGCCATTCTCAATAATAATGACTACAATTTACATCTAAGTGATCAGAGTAGCAAACAACAGATTGCATTTCTTGATGTGGAAGTTATAGTCCAAGAACAGTCATTAAGGACCAAACTCCATAGAAAATTGACAGCTGGTAATAGCATATTGAATGTGAACAGTGCCCATACACCTAATCTTATTGCCAGTATTCCCTTTGGGGAATTTTTATGAGCCCGCAGGATTTGTAGCACGTGGGAGGACTACCAGAAAGAAAGTGACAATATGCTCTTACGTTTTCTAGAGAGGGGGTATATGAGTAAAATGATTCTTCAAGCTAAAAATAAGGCATGTAACATAAAGAGAGATAATCTGATATACCCTAGAGTGGATTCAGATGCAGGTGATCAAAAGGTAAGATTTATTACAACGTACTCCAATCAGTCACAGGTCCTGAGAAAGATTCTGAACAGGAGTTGGCATATATTACAGAATGATTCCACCTTAGGCAGCACTATCCCGGAGGCGCCTGCGATTACATTTCGTAAGGGTAGATCGTTGAGAGATGATCTCAGCCGAAATAGAATAACTAGGGATAGTGTCAAAGCTATATCCCTTGATCACTCTGTGGGCTTTTTCTGTTGCAAACAATGTAAGGCATGTAAATATAGTAAAAATTGCCTTAAAGTATGTGGTGAGAATGGGCATTGGACGTATCAAATTTAAGGACCCTTCAATTGCAATACAGATTTCTGTGTTTATTGTCTGATGTGCCCCTGTGGGAAACTGTATGTGGGCAGCACAATACACAAGGCTAAAAAGAGGGTTCTTGAACACATTCAAGCGATTCGCAATTTTGATCGAACATACCCAGTGGCAAGACATTTCCATGACAAACATAATGGGGATGAGAGGCTGTTGAGTTTTGTAGTTATTGATCAATCAGATTAAACCCAGTATTAGGGGAGGAAATAGAGAGAAGAAGATGAGGATTTTGGAATCAAAATTGATTATCAGACTCAACACCCTGAGCCCTGGGGGTTTAAACTCAAGTGACGAGATGAATGTGCATTTAGGTTAATTGAAGCTGCTGGATATGTACATATTTTTGTCAGTTACTTTAATTATATTTCATCTATTTTTATGTTTTTTTAATTAAATTAAATTTAATTTAATTTTTTTTTACCCTGACTAGAGTGAGGGTCTTTGCTTGAACAGGGGGTAACCTGACTGTCAACCAAAGACCCCATTTCTAACATAGGTGATCAGCGGTTGGGATTTGGACTTGTATTTGTACTTGACATACAGTGATTAAGTGTACACTACTGTTTTGAGTTCAGACCACTACGTGACCACATACTACTAGTCTTGTGATTTTTGTTTTTCTCTATTTGGACTGTTTTTGCTCTGCATTCAGTTTCCTTTTTCGCTGATCCGGTGATTGACTTTTCTGGAACTTCATTTGAGAACTTGCTTTTCTGCATTTGGAACTTTGCACTCTTTTAACCTTTTATCATGTCTCTACTTGGAGATGCACCAGTTGAAGCTGTTTTTGACCTGAAGCAATTGGATAGTTATAACAAGGCTCAGCTAAAGCAGTTTTGTAAAAATGTTGGTTGTCCCATTAAGAGCTCTTCCAAGAAGGATGAGCTGAAAAAGGCGCTGAGGGCCTGGGTGACAACCAGAAGCACTGGAGGGCACACTGAGGATGAGGATGAGGAGGGAGAGCAATCAGTACATAATGGTATAGTGGGGGGGGGCTGTTATTCCCAGGGAAAGAGTCTCTAGGGCAAGTAGCAGTGTATCCTCCAAGGGTCTGACACCTGAAGAGTTACAGGACAGACAGGCAGAAAGGGAGTACCAATTGGAGCAGAGGAGGCTAGCCCTTGAGGAGAGGAAGTTAGCAATGGCTCATGAGCTTAGCTTGAAAGAGATGGATCATAGAAGCCAGTCCAGAAGAGATGGTGGCAGCAATCCTACAGTGCAGCCTGAGAGAAGGGTACACATCACAAAAGACCTTGTGAGGGATTATAAGAGGGAGGATGATATCTACTTGTGGTTCAAGGGTTATGAGTCAGCTCTCCACATGAACTTGGTCCTTGAAGCACACTGACCGCCTTAGGGGATGCTCAGAGTCTCACCTACCCTGTCATGAAGGAGGCCTTACTCACCAGGTATGGTCTCACCCCTGAGCAGTACAAGGAGAAGTTCCTACAAGAGAAAGGAATCCCAAACATGGTTGGAATGTTTTGATTCTTTTTGCAGGTCACTGGATGGTTGGGTGAAGGGCAGTAAGGTAAACACGTATGAGGGGCTTTACAATTTAATTGCTTGGGAGCACTTGTACAGTTTATGTTTTCCAGAGCTGCGCCAGCACCTCATTGACAGCAAGCTGACTGACCCCAGGAAGCTTGCGCAGGAAGCGGACCGCTGGGAGAGCACCAGGGTCCAAAAGAGGTATGGGGGAGACCACGCCAAGGGTGGGCAGGGTCCCTCTCAGAAGAAAGGGGGGGGTAAGGGCAAACAGGGGGAGTTCTCTAAAGGGCCCCAAACTGATTCCCAGGGTAAGGATTCCCAACCCCCCAGTGAAAAGAAGCCATGGTTGTCCAAAGGGAAGCCAGTGGCAGGTGGTCCCCCACGTAAGTGCTATGCATGTGACCAGGTGGGTCATGTGAGGGAGGACCCCAAATGCCCCAAAAGTACACCGGCACCCACTGGTGCACCGTCCCAGGGTTTGGCCAGTGTAGCGCTTGGGGAGGAGTTGGTTTCAGGTGGGTGGGAACCAGCAGAAATGACCCTTGTCTCACTAAGGGACAGTGAGATGGTCCAGAGTAACCTAGTGCCTGATAACACTAAGAAGTACAGGCAATGGGTGACCATCAATGGACAGAGGGTGGAGGCTCTGAGAGACACAGGAGCCAGTGTGACTACAGTGAGGAGTCACCTGGTGTCTGAAGAGCAGATTGATCCCCGGGTACTTCACCAAGTAGTTGCGGTAGACAACTCTGAGTGCCTCTGCAGAGTGGCGCAGGTTCCCTTTGAATGGGGGGGGGTCTCAGGTTCCTGGAAAGTAGCTGTGAGTCCAACCATGCCTGTTGATTGTTTGCTAGGTAATGACCTGGAGGATTCCCCTTGGAAGGAGGTGGAACACAGGTCTCACTTGGAGATGTTGGGTCTGCCTGGGTGGGTATGTGTATCCACCCGGTCTATGGCAGCCAATCAGGGTAGTCAAGAGCCCCTGGAGCCTGAAACAGTGGTCCAGGGGACCGCCAAGAAGAGGAAGGGCAGGGGGCGCGGGAAACTGGCCCGAGGTTCCCACGGTCTGGGAGGAGGTGGAGCCTGAGGGTGACGCCCCGGAACCTACAGGGGAGCAGGTGGCTGAACTGGGGGAGGGCCCTGAGCTGTCGCAGTGACAGCTGGAAGGGGGACCCACCAGGGAAGCACTCTGCACAGCGCAGAAGGAGTGCCCTACTCTTGAGGGGCTGCGGCAGCAGGCTGCAGCCCAGGCGGCTGGCGAGGCGCCAGGTACTCACCTGATTTATTGGGAGGATGGCCTCCTGTACAGTGAGCCTAAGGTTCCTGAGCCTGGGTCAGCTCGTATGCTGGTGGTACCCCAGTGCTTCAGGGCCTTCCTACTGGGTTTGGCTCATGATGTGCCTTTGGCAGGACATCTAGGGCAGGACAAGACCTATAAGAGGCTTGTCTCCCACTTTTACTGACCCTTGATGCACAAGCAGTCAGCTGCTTATTGTAGGTCTTGTCAGACTTGTCAGGCAAGTGGCAAGATTGGGGGGAAATGCAAAGCTCCCCTCCAACCTTTATCTGTAGTCAGTACTCCCTTTGAAAGGGTAGGAATTGACATTGTGGGGCCTCTGGATCCCAAGACAGCCATGGGCAACAGGTTCATCCTGGTCTTGGTGGACCATGCCACGCGGTACCCAGAAGCCATTCCTCTAAGGACGGTCACTGCCCCTGTGGTGGGACGTGCCTTGATGGGGGTTTTTACCCGCATGGGGTTCCCCAAGGAGGTGGTATCTGATAGAGGTACAAACTTCATATCCACTTATATGAAGTCTCTGTGGAAGGTGTGTGGGGTAACCTACAAGTTCACCACCCCTTACCACCCCGAAAGTAATGGTCTGGTTGAGAGATTCAACCGCACCTTGAAAGGCATGATTCAGGGCCTGTCAGAGCCCTTGAGGCGTAAGTGGGACATCCTCTTGCCATGCCTTCTGTTCGCTTACAGGGAGGTGCCTCAAAAGGGACTTGGCTTTAGCCCCTTTGAGCTCATCTATGGCCACCCTGTGAGGGGACCGCTCAGTCTGGTGAAGGAGGCTTTGGAGAAAGCTCCTAGTAAACCACCCCAGGATGTATTTAGCTACATGCTGGCACTAAGAAACCAGACTGCCCACTTCAGGAGTCTCGCTCAGGAGAACCTGGAAGCAAGCCAGGAGGATATGAAACGGTGGTACGACCAGAATGCCACTCTGGTTGAGTTTCAGCCTGGACAAAAAGTGTGGGTCATGGCACCAGTGGAGCCTAGGGCTCTCCAAGATAAGTCGACTGGGCCTTTTGAGGTGGTGGAAAGAAAGAGCGAGGTCACCTATCTGGTAGATTTGCAATCCCCCAGGAACCCTTTGAGGGTCCTACATGTCAACCGCCTCAAACCACACTTTGAGCGAACTGAGCTATCCATGCTCCTAGCGACAGATGACGGGGTGGAGGAAGAGAGTGAGCCTCTTCCTGACCTCCTGTCTGCAGGAGAGAAAGATGGGTCTGTGGAGGGAGTGATCCTCTCCCCCTCCCTGACTGAGGAACAGCAGAGGGACTGTCGCCACGTGCTGGGACAGTTCGCCTCGCTGTTTTCCCTGATCCCAGGAGTCACACACCTGTGCACACATGATGTGGACACTGGGGACAGTACACCTGTTAAACATAAGGTTTACAGGGTGACTGACAGGGTCAGGGCTTGCATTAAGGAGGAAGTCTCCAAAATGTTAACCCTAGGGGTTATTGAGCACTCCAGCAGTCCTTGGGCCAGCCCAGTGGTCTTGGTCCCAAAGGCTGCTGCTCCTGGTGCCACTCCAGAACTTAGGTTCTGTGTGGACTACCGGGGTCTCAATGCGGTCAGCAAGACTGACGCACACCCCATCCCCCGAGCTGATGAGCTCATTGATCGGTTAGGAGCTGCCAAGTACCTCAGTACGTTTGATTTAACATCTGGGTACTGGCAGATTGCCTTAACTGAGGAGGCAAAGGAGAGGTCAGCATTCTCTACCCCAGATGGGCACTTCCACTTCAATGTGATGCCCTTTGGGATGAAGAACGCCCCTGCCACCTTTCAGAGGTTGGTCAACCAGGTGTTGGCAGGACTGGATGAGTTCAGTGCCGCCTACCTGGATGACATTGCTGTGTTTAGTTCCACATGGGAGGAACACCTGCAACACCTCTGGAGAGTGTTAGAGGCCCTGCAGAAGGCAGGCCTCACTATTAAGGCGAGCAAGTGCCAAATAGGGCAGGCTTCTGTGGTGTACTTAGGACACCAGGTGGGGAGTGGCCAGGTGGCACCCCTACAGCCTAAGATTGATACGATTCTGGCTTGGGAGCCTCCCAAGACCCAGACTGAAGTGAGAGCCTTTTTAGGTCTCACAGGATATTACCGGAGGTTTGTTAAGGGATATGGTACCATTGTTACCCCCTTAACTGAGTTGACTTCTAAGAAGCAACCCAAGAAAGTGATCTGGACAGAGGCTTGCCAGAACGCTTTTGATGCCCTGAAGGCTGCCATGTGCACAGCACCTGTGCTGCAGGCACCTGACTACTCCAAGGAGTTTGTTGTGCAAACAGATGCCTCAGAGCATGGTATTGGAGCAGTACTCTCACAGCTTAATGAAGAGGGCCTAGATCAACCCGTAGCCTTCATTAGCAGGAGGTTACTACCCAGGGAACGTAGGTGGAGTGCCATAGAATGCGAAACGTTTGCTGTGGTCTGGGCACTGAAGAAGCTAAGACCCTACTTGTTTGAGACTCACTTCCGAGTTCAGACCGACCACAGGCCCCTCAGATGGTTAATGCAGATGAGGGGTGAGAATCCAAAACTGTTGAGGTGGTCCATTTCCCTACAGGGGATGGACTTTACGGTGGAACATCGTCCTGGTACAGAGCACGCCAATGCTGATGGTCTGTCCAGGTTCTTCCGCCTTAGTGATGAGAACTCCCATGAGGTTGGGTAGTTGCTCCCCACTTTTAGCTGGGGGGGACACGTGTTAGACTTTTCATCCTTGGCGTGGTCTCCCTTAACTTTTTGCCTCTGTTCCCCAGGTTGTTGATGTGTGCTGGACTCTGATTTTATTGTTTTTGTTACTCTGGGCACTTTACCACTGCTAACCAGTGCTAAAGTGCAAGTGCTCCTGTTTAAAATGTGTACGTAATTGGTTCTCCATGATTGGCATATTTGTTTTACTGTTAAGTCCCTAGTAAAGTGCACTAGAGGTGCCCACGGCCTGTAAATCAAATGCTACTAGTGGGCCTGCAGCACTGGTTGTGCCACCCACATAAGTAGCTCTGTAATCATGTCTCAGACCTGCCACTGCAGTGTCTGTGTGTGTATTTTTACACTGTAAATTCGACTTGGCAAGTGTACCCACTTGCCAGGCCTAAACCTTCCCTTTTCTTACATGTAAGGCACCCCTAAGGTAGGCCCTAGGTAGCCCCAAGGGCAGGGTGCAGTGTATGGATAAGGTAGGACATATAGTAATGTGGTTTATATGTCCTGACAGTGAAATACTGCCAATTTGGTTTTTCACTGTTGCAAAGCCTGTCTCTCTCATAGGATAATATGGGGGCTACCTTTAAATATGATTAAAGTGTAGATTCCCCTAGAGAGTAGATGGACATGTGGAGTTTGGGGTCCCTGAACTCACAATC
The DNA here is from genome assembly GCF_031143425.1 of Pleurodeles waltl. Lineage (NCBI taxonomy): Eukaryota > Metazoa > Chordata > Amphibia > Caudata > Salamandridae > Pleurodeles > Pleurodeles waltl. Next base: position 432,883,458 of record NC_090448.1, read on the forward strand.
TAAAAATACATCTTTTAGTAAAGTTGATTTTAAGATTGTGCGTTTGAAAATGCCACTTTTAGAAAGTGAGCATTTTCTTGCTTAAACCATTCTGTGACTCTGCCTTGTTTGTGGATTCCCTGTCTGGGTCAGTTTGACAGTTGGTTGTTTTTCACCTCACACCAGACAGTGACACAAAGGGAGCTGGGGTGTAACCTGCATTTCCTGATTATCCATCTCTGCTAGGAGGGAGGGGTGGAGTGGTCACTCTCATCTGAAAGGACTTTGCCTGCCTCTAACAATGCCGGCTCCAACCCCCTGGTGTGTGTCTGAGGCCTTGCCTGGGCAAGGCAGGATTTCACAAGTAGGTGTGAGTCCCCTTTGAAGAAAGGTGACTTCAAAGACTAAAATGGGTATAAGAAGGGCACCCAAATCTACAGACTTGAGAAACACTTCTGGAACCAAGAGGAACCTCTGCCTGGAGAAGAGCTGAATAGCTGAGGAAGAAGAGCTGCCCTGCCTGTGACTGTGCTTTGTGGAGCTATCCTGCAGTTGCTGCTTCTGCCAGAGTAAGAGGGCAAAGACTGGACTTTGTGTGCCTTCCATCTTGTGAAGAAATCTCCAAGGGCTTGATCTAGAGCTTGCCTCCTGGTGTTTGAAGTCTCAGGGACAGCAAAGACGTCTCTCTGCCAGCACCTGGAGTCTCTGGAGAGACTCCTACTCTGCCCTGTGGTGCCCATCCAGTTCCTGGGACCCTGAAAGGAGAAGCTGGCAGCCTAAAGACAAGAAAATCCACGCACAGTGCGCCGTGCGGGGAAAAGATTGACGCAAATCCGATCTGGGGCTAAAAAAACGACGTGCCGCCGGCTCCGCAGCTGAGAAACGACGCTCGCAGGAAACGCGACCGAAAAATCGACGCACGGAGCAGGGGAAACGACGCGCAGCATCGCTGACGGAAGCTGGGAGATCACAACCTGCGCTGCGGGATTTTCAAATCATCGTGCGGCTGGATTTTTGACTCAAGTGCCGCCGTGCGGAGTTATTTTTGACGCACACCCGCCCGTGCTGGGTTATTTTTGACGCACACCAGGTACATTTTCAATCTAGTAGCGCTAGTGTGTTTTTAAAACTACTCAAAGACTCTTTTTGATTTTTAATTGATAACTTGACTTGTGTATGGTGGATTTTTGTCGTTTTGGTCTTGTTTTGTTTAGATAAATATTTCCTATTTTTCTAAACTGGTGTTGTGTCATTTTGTAGTGTTTTCATTAAGTTACTGTGTGTGTTGGTACAAATACTTTACACCTAGCACTCTGAAGTTAAGCCTACTGCTCTGCCAAGCTACCAAGGGGGTAAGCAGGGGTTAGCTGAGGGTGATTCTCTTTTACCCTGACTAGAGTGAGGGTCTTTGCTTGAACAGGGGGTAACCTGACTGTCAACCAAAGACCCCATTTCTAACACTACTCTTTACAGTTTTGGATTAATTAATGTTTGATACTTACAGCATTTATAATATTTGAATATTTAATATTTTATATGGAGGTTAGTTAAATGATTATAATTAGACAATGGTCAATGAGAGCAATTAATGTGGACCTTTTAGGAATATAATGTTATCCAGTGCATATTATGTTTAAAAACAAATATTTTGGACATTAATAATATTTAATATTTAATATTGCATATGTAATGAATGTAAAAAATTGCTTTGGACTATTTTGGTTATTAACAATATTTAATATCTAATATGTAATATTTGATATGCAACATGCAAGTTAATCAAATGATTTTATAGGAATTCAATTAATTTATGCATAAGGAGAGTGTGAATACTTTGTAATTACTAGACCAATTTTGGTATAGCTCATGGGCCATTTTAGACATTCCAAGATGGCGCTGATATTTGCACACTGTGGGATAGTTGGGTGACCTGATAGTCCTTCTTTTATCTCTGTCATTATGTGTATGTTGGGTGTGGTATATAGTTGGTCTGTGAGACACTCTCAATTGGTATGTGATCAAGGCTATGGCTGAAATACGTTGTTATGGGAGGAAGCATTGGTGAATAAAAGTTTTTTGGACCTCCAATTGGTGTCCGGGAACTCTCTGCATGTAACAGAAGGATTGTTGGTAATAATATGTGGATGGCTAGTTCCACACCTGGCCCGCTACTGAATCAGCAGCCTCGGATGTCTGGCAATGTTGGTGTTCTATATATATATATATATATATATATATATATATATATATATATGTGTGTGTATATATATATATATATATATATATATATATATATATATATATATACTTACATACAGATATCTGTATCTGTAATTAGCATTAGCAGTGCATGGAGTTATATTTACCTATGAGCACAAGTTATAGTTACTTGACATAACTGTAACTAATACATATGCTTAAAATGTTACATTGTCACTGCAATTCTCACCTAATGATAACATTACTTTAACGTTTGTTTTTTTTCTATGAATTTCTAGTTTTTTTTTAACCCCTTCACTGCCAGGCCTTTTCCCCCTCCTGTGCCGGGCCTTTTTTTGCCTATTTGGGGCAGTTCGCGCTTAGGCCCTCATAACTTTTTGTCCACATAAGCTAACCAAGCCAAATTTGCGTCCTTTTTTTCCAACATCCTAGGGATTCTAGAGGTACCCAGACTTTGTGGGTTCCCCTGAAGGAGGCCAAGAAATTGGCCAAAATACAGTGAAAATTTCGTTTTTTTCAAAAAAATTGGAAAAAGTGGCTGCAGAAGAAGGCTTGTGGTTTTTCCCCTGAAAATGGCATCAACAAAGGGTTTGCAGTGCTAAACTCAGCAGCTTCCCAGCTTTCAGGAACAGGCAGACTTGAATCAGAAAACCCAATTTTTCAACACAATTTTGGCATTTTACTGGGGCATACCCCATTTGTGCAATTTTTTGTGCTTTCAGCCTCCTTCCAGTCAGTGACAGGAATGGTCATGAAACCAATGCTGGATCCCAGAAACCTAAACATTTCTGAAAAGTAGACAAAATTCTGAATTCAGCAAGGGGTCATTTGTGTAGATCCTACAAGGGTTTCCTACAGAAAATAACAGCTGAAAAAGAAAAATATCGAAATTGAGGTGAAAAAACCATCAATTTTTCTCTACGTTTTACTCTGTAACTTTTCCCTGCAATGTCAGATTATCGAAAGCAATATACCGTTACGTCTGCTGGACTCCTCTGGTTGCGGGGATATATAGGGTTTGTAGGTTCATCAAGAACCCGAGGAACCCAGAGCCAATAAATGAGCTGCACCCTGCAGTGCGTTTTCATTCTATACCGGGTATACAGCAATTCATTTGCTGAAATATAAGGAGTAAAAAATTGCTATCAAGAAAACCTTTGCATTTCCAAAAAGGGCACAAGATAAGGTGTTGAGGAGCAGTGGTTATTTGCACATCTCTGAATTCCGGGGTGACCATAGTAGCACGTGAATTACAGGGAATTTCTCAAATAGATGTCTTTTTTACACACACTCCTATATTTGGAAGGAAAAAATGTAGAGAAAGACAAGGGGCAATAGTACTTGTTTTGCTAATCTATGTTCCCCCAAGTCTCCCGATAAAAATGGTACCTCACTTGTGTGGGTAGGCCTAACACCCGCGACAGGATATGCCCCAAAACACAACGTGGACACATCATAGAAAACAGAGCTGTTTTTAGCAAAGTGACTACCTGTAGATTTTGGCCTCTAGCTCAGCCTCCACCTAGGGAAACCTACCAAACCTGTGCATTTCTGAAAACTAGAGACATAGGGGAATCCAAGGAGGGGTGACTTGTGTGGCTCGGACCAGGTTCTGTTACCCAGAATCCTTTGCAAACCTCAAAATTTGGCTAAAAAAACACATGTTCCTCACATTTCTGTGGCAGAAAGTTCTGGAATCTGAGAGGAGCCACAAATTTCCTTCCACCCAGCATTCCCCCACGTCTCCCGATAAAAATGATACCTCACTTGTGTGGGTAGGCCTAGCACCCGCGACAGGATATGCCCCAAAACACAACGTGGACATATCACAGAAAACAGAGCTGTTTTTAGCAAAGTGACTACCTGTAGATTTTGGCCTCTAGCTCAGCCGCCACCTAGGGAAACCTACCATACCTGTGCATTTCTGAAAACTAGAGACCTAGGGGAATCCAAGGAGGGGTGACTTGCGGGGCTCGGACCAGGTTCTGTTACCCAGAATCCTTTGCAAATCTCAAAATTTGGCTAAAAAAACACATGTTCCTCACATTTCTGTGGCAGAAAGTTCTGGAATCTGAGAGGAGCCACAAGTTTCCTTCCACGCAGCGTTCCCCCACGTCTCCTGATAAAAATGATACCTCACTTGTGTGGGTAGGCCTAGCGCCCGCGACAGGATATGCCCCAAAACACAACGTGGACATATCACAGAAAACAGAGCTGTTTTTAGCAAAGTGACTACCTGTAGATTTTGGCCTCTAGCTCAGCCGCCACCTAGGGAAACCTACCAAACCTGTGCATTTCTGAAAACTAGAGACCTAGGGGAATCTAAGGAGGGGTGACTTGCGGGGCTCGGACCAGGTTCTGTTACCCAGAATCCTTTGCAAACCTCAAAATTTGGCTTAAAAAACACATGTTCCTCACATTTCTGTGGCAGAAAGTTCTGGAATCTGAGAGGAGCCACAAATTTCCTTCCACCCAGCGTTCCCCCACGTCTCCCGATAAAAATGATACCTCACTTGTGTGGGTAGGCCTAGCGCCCGCGACAGGATATGCCCCAAAACACAACGTGGACATATCACAGAAAACAGAGCTGTTTTTAGCAAAGTGACTACCTGTAGATTTTGGCCTCTAGCTCAGCCGCCACCTAGGGAAACCTACCAAACCTGTGCATTTCTGAAAACTACAGACCTAGGGGAATCTAAGGAGGGGTGACTTGCGGGGCTCGGACCAGGTTCTGTTACCCAGAATCCTTTGCAAACCTCAAAATTTGGCTAAAAAAACACATGTTCCTCACATTTCTGTGGCAGAAAGTTCTGGAATCTGAGAGGAGCCACAAATTTCCTTCCACCCAGCGTTCCCCCATGTCTCCCGATAAAAATGATACCTCACTTGTGTGGGTAGGCCTAGCGCCCGCGACAGGATATGCCCCAAAACACAACGTGGACATATCACAGAAAACAGAGCTGTTTTTAGCAAAGTGACTACCTGTAGATTTTGGCCTCTAGCTCAGCCGCCACCTAGGGAAACCTACCAAACCTGTGCATTTCTGAAAACTAGAGACCTAGGGGAATCCAAGGAGGGGTGACTTGCGGGGCTCGGACCAGGTTCTGTTACCCAGAATCCTTTGCAAATCTCAAAATTTGGCTAAAAAAACACATGTTCCTCACATTTCTGTGGCAGAAAGTTCTGGAATCTGAGAGGAGCCACAAATTTCCTTCCACCCAGCGTTCCCCCACGTCTCCCAATAAAAATTATACCTCACTTGTGTGGGTAGGCCTAGCGCCCGCGACAGGATATGCCCCAAAACACAACGTGGACATATCACAGAAAACAGAGCTGTTTTTAGCAAAGTGACTACCTGTAGATTTTGGCCTCTAGCTCAGCCGCCACCTAGGGAAACCTACCAAACCTGTGCATTTCTGAAAACTAGAGACCTAGGGGAATCTAAGGAGGGGTGACTTGCGGGGCTCGGACCAGGTTCTGTTACCCAGAATCCTTTGCAAACCTCAAAATTTGGCTAAAAAAACACATGTTCCTCACATTTCTGTGGCAGAAAGTTCTGGAATCTGAGAGGAGCCACAAATTTCCTTCCACCCAGCGTTCCCCCACGTCTCCCGATAAAAATGATACCTCACTTGTGTGGGTAGACCTAGCGCCCGCGACAGGATATGCCCCAAAACACAACGTGGACATATCACAGAAAACAGAGCTGTTTTTAGCAAAGTGACTACCTGTAGATTTTGGCCTCTAGCTCAGCCGCCACCTAGGTAAACCTACCAAACCTGTGCATTTCTGAAAACTAGAGACCTAGGGGAATCCAAGGAGGGGTGACTTGCGGGGCTCGGACCAGGTTCTGTTACCCAGAATCCTTTGCAAACCTCAAAATTTGGCTAAAAAAACACATGTATCTCACATTTCTGTGGCAGAAAGTTCTGGAATCTGAGAGGAGCCACAAATTTCCTTCCACCCAGCGTTCCCCCACGTCTCCCGATAAAAATGATACCTCACTTGTGTGGGTAGGCCTAGCGCCCGCGACAGGATATGCCCCAAAACACAACGTGGACATATCACAGAAAGCAGAGCTGTTTTTAGCAAAGTGACTACCTGTAGATTTTGGCCTCTAGCTCAGCCGCCACCTAGGGAAACCTACCAAACCTGTGCATTTCTGAAAACTAGAGACCTAGGGGAATCCAAGGAGGGGTGACTTGCGGGGCTCGGACCAGGTTCTGTTACCCAGAATCCTTTGCAAATCTCAAAATTTGGCTAAAAAAAACACATGTTCCTCACATTTCTGTGGCAGAAAGTTCTGGAATCTGAGAGGAGCCACAAATTTCCTTCCACCCAGCGTTCCCCCACGTCTCCCGATAAAAATGATACCTCACTTGTGTGGGTAGGCCTAGCGCCCGCGACAGGATATGCCCCAAAACACAACGTGGACATATCACAGAAAACAGAGCTGTTTTTAGCAAAGTGACTACCTGTAGATTTTGGCCTCTAGCTCAGCCGCCACCTAGGGAAACCTACCAAACCTGTGCATTTCTGAAAACTAGAGACCTAGGGGAATCCAAGGAGGTGTGACTTGTGTGGCTCGGACCAGGTTCTGTTACCCAGAATCCTTTGCAAACCTCAAAATTTGGCTAAAAAAACACATGTTCCTCACATTTCTGTGGCAGAAAGTTCTGGAATCTGAGTGGAGCCACAAATTTCCTTCCACCCAGCGTTCCCCCACGTCTCCCGATAAAAATGATACCTCACTTGTGTGGGTAAGCCTAGCGCCCGCGACAGGATATGCCCCAAAACACAACGTGGACACATCACAGAAAACAGAGCTGTTTTTAGCAAAGTGACTACCTGTAGATTTTGGCCTCTAGCTCAGCCGCCACCTAGGGAAACCTACCAAACCTGTACATTTCTGAAAACTAGAGACCTAGGGGAATCCAAGGAGGGGTGACTTGTGTGGCTCGGACCAGGTTCTGTTACCCAGAATCCTTTGCAAACCTCGAAATTTGGCTAAAAAAACACATGTCCCTCACATTTCTGTGGCAGAAAGTTCTGGAATCTGAGAGGAGCTACAAATTTCCTTCCACCCAGCGTGCCCCCAAGTCTCCCGATAAAAATGATACCTCACTTGCGTGGGTAGGCCTAGCGCCGGCGACAGGAAACACCCCAAAGCGCAACGTGGACACATCCTAAATTTTGGAAAAAAACAGAGGTGTTTTTTGCGAAGTGCCTACCTGTAGATTTTGGCCTCTAGCTCAGCCGGCACCTAGGGAAACCTACCAAACCTGTGCATTTCTGAAAACTAGAGACCTAGGGGAATCCAAGGAGGGGTGACTTGCGGGGCTCGGACCAGGTTCTGTTACCCAGAATCCTTTGCAAACCTCAAAATTTGGCTAAAAATACACATGTTACTCACATTTCTGTGGCAGAAAGTTCTGGAATCTGAGAGGAGCCACAAATTTCCTTCTACCCAGCGTTCCCCCAAGTCTCCCGATAAAAATGATACCTCACTTGTGTGGGTAGGACTAGCGCCCACAAAAGGAAAGGGCCCAAAACACAACGTGGACACATCACATTTTTTTATAAAAAGCAGTGCCTACCTGTGGATTTTGGCCAGTAGCTCAGCCGACACCTGAGGAAACCTAGCAAACCAGTGCATTTTTGAAAACTAGAAACCCAGGGGAATCCAAGATGGGTGACTTGCGGGGCTCTGACCAGGTTATGTTACCCAGAATCCTTTGCAAACATCAAAATTTGGCCCAAAAAACACTTTTTCCTCTCATTTCGGTGACAGAAAGTTCTGGAATCTGAGAGGAGCCACAAATTTCCTTCCACCCAGCGTTCCCCTAAGTCTCTCGATAAAAATGGTACATCACTTCTGTGGGTAGGCCTAGCGCCCACAAAAGGAAATGGCCCAAAACACAACGTGGACACAACATATTTTTTCACAGAAAACAGAGGTATTTTTTGCAAGGTGCCTACCTGTGGTGTTTGGCCTGTAGCTCTGCCGGCCCCAGGGGGGGGGGGGCAGAAATGCCCTAAAATAAATTTGCCCCCCCAACCCCCACCCTCCCCAGCCGGGAGCGACCCTTGCCTACGGGGTCGCTCCCCCTGCGTGACATTGGCACCAAAAAACAAATCCCCAGTGCCTAGTGGTTTCTGCCCCCTTGGGGGCAGGTTGACCTAAACTCAGCCAATCTGCCCCCAAGGGGGGCAGAAATGGCCTAAATACAATTTGTCCCCCAGGGGAGCGACTTTTGCCTGATGGGTCGCTCCCGATCTCTAAAAAAAAAAACAAAGAAAAAAAAGAAAAATTCCCCTGGCGCCTAGAGGTTTCTGCCCCCCGGGGGGGCAGAAATGGCCTAAAATAAATTTGCCCCCCCCAACACCCACCCCCCCCCGGGAGCGACCCTTGCCTACGGGGTCGCTCCCCCTGCGTGACATTGGCGCCAAAAAACAAATCCCCGGTGCCTAGTGGTTTCTGCCCCCTTGGGGGCAGGTTGACCTAAACTCAGCCAATCTGCCCCCAAGGGGGGCAGAAATGGCCTAAATACAATTTGTCCCCCAGGGGAGCGACTTTTGCCTGATGGGTCGCTCCCCATCTCTAAAAAAAAAAAACAAAGAAAAAAAAGAAAAATTCCCCTGGCGCCTAGAGGTTTCTGCCCCCCCCCCCCCCGGGGGCAGATTGGCCTAATAATAGGCCGATCTGCCCCCCGGGGGGGCAGAAATGGGCTAAAATAAATTTGCCCCCCCAACACCCCCCACCCCCCCGGGAGCGACCCTTGCCTACGTGACATTGGCGCCAAAAAACAAATCCCCGGTGCCTAGTGGTTTCTGCCCCCTTGGGGGCAGATTGGCCTAAAATTGGCCAATCTGCCCCCAGGGGGGCAGAAATGGTCTAAATACAATTTGCTCCCCCAGGGGAGCGACCCTTGCCTGATGGGTCGCTCCCCATTTCTAAAAAAAGAAACAACAAAAAAAAAACACACAAAAACAAAAAATTGCCCTGGCGCCTAGAGTGTTCTGCCCCCCCCCGGGGGGCAGTTCGGCCTAATAATAGGCCGATCTGTCCCCCGGGGGGGCAGAAATGGCCTAAAATAAATTTGCCCCCCCAACCCCCACCCCCCCCCCGGGAGCGACCCTTGCCTACGGGGTCGCTCCCCCTGCGTGACATTGGTGCCAAAAAACAAATCCCCGGTGCCTAGTGGTTTCTGCCCCCTTGGGGGCAGATTGACCTAAAATTGGCCAATCTGCCCCCAGGGGGGCAGAAATGGTCTAAATACAATTTGCCCCCCCAGGGAAGCGACCCTTGCCTGATGGGTCGCTCCCCATCTCTAAAAAAAGAAACAACAAAAAAAAAACACAAAAAAAAAATTGCCCTGGCGCCTAGAGTGTTCTGCCCCCCCCCCCGGGGGCAGTTCGGCCTAATAATAGGCCGATCTGTCCCCCGGGGGGGCAGAAATGGCCTAAAATAAATTTGCCCCCCCAACCCCCACCCCCCCCCCCCCCCGGGAGCGACCCTTGCCTACGGGGTCGCTCCCCCTGCGTGACATTGGCGCCAAAAAACAAATCCCCGGTGCCTAGTGGTTTCTGCCCCCTTGGGGGCAGATTGACCTAAAATTGGCCAATCTGCCCCCAGGGGGGCAGAAATGGTCTAAATACAATTTGCCCCCCCAGGGGAGCGACCCTTGCCTGATGGGTCGCTCCCCATCTCTAAAAAAAGAAACAACAAAAAAAAAAAACACAAAAAAAAAATTGCCCTGGCGCCTAGAGTGTTCTGCCCCCCCCCCCCCCGGGGGCAGTTCGGCCTAATAATAGGCCGATCTGTCCCCGGGGGGGGCAGAAATGGCCTAAAATAAATTTGCCCCCCAACCCCCACCCCCCCCCCCGGGAGCGACCCTTGCCTACGGGGTCGCTCCCCCTGCGTGACATTGGCGCCAATAAACAAATCCCCGGTGCCTAGTGGTTTCTGCCCCCTTGGGGGCAGATTGACCTAAAATTGGCCAATCTGCCCCCAGGGGGGCAGAAATGGTCTAAATACAATTTGCCCCCCCAGGGGAGCGACCCTTGCCTGATGGGCCGCTCCCCATCTCTAAAAAAAGAAACAACCAAAAAAAAAAACACAAAAAAAATTGCCCAGGCGCCTAGAGTGTTCTGCCCCCCCCCCGGGGGCAGTTCGGCCTAATAATAGGACGATCTGTCCCCCGGGGGGGCAGAAATGGCCTAAAATAAATTTGCCCCCCCAACCCCCACCCCCCCCCCGGAGCGACCCTTGCCTACGGGGTCGCTCCCCCTGCGTGACATTGGCGCCAAAAAACAAATCCCCGGTGCCTAGTGATTTCTGCCCCCTTGGGGGCAGATTGACCTAAAATTGGCCAATCTGCCCCCAGGGGGGCAGAAATGGTCTAAATACAATTTGCCCCCCCAGGGGAGCGACCCTTGCCTGATGGGTCGCTCCCCATCTCTAAAAAAAGAAACAAAAAAAAAAAAAAAACACAAAAAAAAAATTGCCCTGGCGCCTAGAGTGTTCTGCCCCCCCCACGGGGGCAGTTCGGCCTAATAATAGGCCGATCTGTCCCCCGGGGGGGCAGAAATGGCCTAAAATAAATTTGCCCCAACCAAACCCCCCCCTCCCCCCCCCGGGAGCGACCCTTGCCTACGGGGTCGCTCCCCCTGCGTGACATTGGCGCCAAAAAACAAATCCCCGGTGCCTAGTTGTTTGTGCCCCCTTGGGGGCAGATTGACCTAAAATCGGCCAATCTGCCCCCAGGGGGGCAGAAATGGTCTAAATACAATTTGCCCCCCAGGGGAGCGACCCTTGCCTGATGGGTCGCTCCCCATCTCTAAAAAAAAAAAAAAGAACAAAAAAAAAAAAACACAAAAAAAAAAATTGCCCTGGCGCCTAGAGGTTTCTTCCCCCCCTGGGGGCAGATCGGCCTAATAATAGGCCGATCTGCCCCCAGGGGGGGCAGAAAAGGCCTTCCCAAAAAATTGCCCCCCCTGGGAGCGACCCTTGCCAAAGGGGTCTCTTTGTTGCGTGACATTCGCGCGCAAAAACAAACTCCCTGGTGTCTAATGGTTTCTGCCCCCCCTTGGGGGCAGATTGGCCTTATCAAAATAGGGCTTCCCCTTCCATCCCTGACTTGGGGGGGTGGGGGGGAACCCCACAGAGGGAGCGAGAGCGCTCCCTCTGGGCTCTGTGCACAGGACGTAATGGTTACGTCCTGGGCACAGCAGCACTGTGCCTCAGGACGTAACCATTACGTCCTGGGCACAGAAGGGGTTAATGTGAGGTCATATTTTGTTACTATTTGTAAAGCCAACCCAGTGTGTCAGGGCCCTGTGGCCAAACCCCCCTGCAGGTAGCCAACCCCCCTAAGGCCGAAGCCCATGCATGGTGTGGTGTTGACCGCGCACAGACAACCAGGTGCACTGTCATGGGTGTGGAAGGACATGTGCATCATGGGGTTGGTTGCAGAGCCTCGCCTGCCACTGGTCCCTGCATTCAACTCCTTGCAGGAAGCCACCCAATGCTGTGCACGCTCTTTGGCCATATGCTGCAAGGTGTGGGTCACAGGGCCTGTTGTCTGGCCCTGCATCCAACCCATTAGCTCAACCTCACTCCCCAAGCCACTTTAAACCCCAAGGACCCCATCCTCACAGGACTTTTTTTAAAGGGGAGGGGCACTAGGCCCCCTCCCCAAGCCACTTCGAGTCCTGGAGTCCTCATCCTCAGGGCTGAATTGCATAAAAAAGGGAGGGGCCATGGGGCCCCACTGCCTGAGCCTTATTAGCCACCAAGGTCCCTATCGCTTTGGCTGCATGGCAATAAGATGGGGAGGGGGTCACGTGCTCCCTCCCGAGCCTTAGTAGGCCCAGAGGACTGCATCATCTGGGGCCTGCGAGGCTGACTGCCATAATACAGGGTAGTGGGGCCATGCAGCTCCTGTTCAGAGCCAATTGTGGAGCCAGGGACCCCCTCCACCAGGTTCTGTCATAATGGTAGGTAGGTGCACTGGTGCCCTCCTGGGGCACCCACCAAGCAATATCATGGGGATGTACAGGGAGTCCCAGGGCCCCAACAGCCCCACCTGGCTCTCCACATGGTACAGGAACTGGGCCTTTTCCCACCTGGCAGGGGCAGCAGTTTTTGGTTTGCTTTCACCAGCCAGAAACAATCTGTGTTTCCTGTGCCCATGCTCAAACAGAAGTATGCTCCCACCCGGAAGAAGCATTTTTAAAACTCCCGCTGGGTGGATGCAGACATGCCTTACCTGCGGGTGATCCTTTACTGGCTCGGGGAAGGCCACCCCTTCTAAAATTATACCTGGGGCCTATTAAGTCACATGGAGGGAGGCCATGCACGCCCTCCCCAACAAAATATTTATCAGTGTACTTGCGGACATTTTTAAAACAATGATTTTGGCCCCACCATCAAGCATAGTGGGTCAGGCTATCCCTACACTGCCACTTTATATTTTTTCAATTTTTTTTAGGACTCCAGACTAAGGGCCTCATTATACCTTTGGCTTTCCCACCACAGGACCACCAAAGCCGTGGGTAAGATGCCACCACCATGGTGGTGACGTCATCACCAAGAATATTACACTGTTCCCCCCGGGCTGACTGGCGGGAACATTTCAATACGAATTCCCGCTGGGCCAACTGATGGGAACAGTGCTAGGATATTTGCCTCAGCTCCTTTAAGGGAGCCGAGGCCAATATCCTAGCACTCCAGCACCCTCAGAATGCACAGCATTCCAATGGTGGAAGAGGAGATCCCGACACTGGCCTTCTACCAGCTTTTTCATGGCGAGGTCCCCACCATGAAAAGGCTGGCAGAAAGTGAGATTGTAATCAGCCGTGTGGTGCTGTGTTCCATGCCACCCTGGCTGGTTACAACTCTGACCACCATCACTGCATGGGGAACCATGTTCCTGGCAGGGACATCAGTCCACTGCTGGGTCTGCCCACCAGGGTCGTAATGTGGGAGGTCAGACTGCTAAAGTTGCAGCGGTCCAATCGTCACCACAAGTCTAGCAGTCCTTGGACCGCCAGACTCAGAATGAACCCCTAAGTCCGGAGTCCTAAGATGGCTGCAGTTACATCCTGGTTGATCAAGCTCAAGCTTTCTGCCAAATTTGGTGTAAATTGGCCCCACTTAATGGACGCCTCTCAAAACATTCCATGCACAAACTAGTCAAAATGTAGTTTTCTTTTGGAAAAGAAAGAATCTCTGCATATTTCTAAGCATTTTCAGAGACAGATTTTTTTGTTAATTTGAGTTACAATAAAGTGGTTCTAATAACTTTTTGCAATAAATTGCTTTCGGTGAATTTAGTTTCACACTACTAAACCTTGAAAGAGCCAGATGCCAACGACTTAAGTGGTTTCGGGGAAGGGTGATGGTGTGACTTTGTATTACAGGAAACACAATATCTCCTTCCGTATGTTATAACTATATCGCCAATCACCTTGTAATTTCTTTACTTCATATAGGGAGGTGTGAGTGACACCATAGGCAACCTGAGCTTCACACTCTTTGTCTATTTCACATCACTCAGAGCCTCTCAGTGAAAAACATTCCCATTATTCACAGTTCTCCATCTCTAACTCTATGCATAATGTACTACATGTGGTACATTATCGTATACAACATGTACTGATAGAATAGAGTACATAGGAACCACGTCAATCAGATTGAAGCATTATGGGTGCAAAATGCAGAGAAATTATAATCTCATTCGTTCATTTTCTTATAGTGGGCTGAGAGTACTTAGCTTTGTGACATAGGTACCAAAGATTCAACCTCTCTAAAGAAGGCGATTAAGGCATTGCATCATGCCGAACAAAAAGATGCAGCAGAACCCAATAACGTCCCAATAAACAAAGGAAAATAGGACGGTGTGTTTCGAGACACAAAAAAGTAGACCCGTTCAGTGTGTTAACAGTCAGGGTTGTATCTGAGTCAATGGAAAGGATCAATGATTCATCTGTTGTACGAAAAGGGCCATCCAACTGATTGTTAAAATTATAGGTCTATTGTCAGTGAGTCAAAATATAAACTCCTTAATCATTTATGAAAATAGGTCTGCAATAATAACTATTTAGTTTCAATCCATTTTTGGATTCAGAGTTTTGGAAGGGAAATAAGACAAATGATCATATAAACACTTTGAATAGTTTGAGTTAACAACCATTGATTAGACCAGAAGATCTGCTTTAGGTGTTCCTTGGATGATTTAGTGACTTTATATGGTTGACTGGACCAAATTATGGAAAAGACCAGCTGGCACAGGTCAGGTCGACTTTTGCAAATTATTTTTGCACTACAATCAGAAACATGGGTGCAAAAAAAGATTTGAGATAGAGCCCACTAGATTCCTATAGCACTAGGGACCTCATTTATGAGGCCCTAGCGGCACACTGCGGCACTGGAGCATACATTTTTTTACGCTCCAGCGGCGCAATTTGCCGGTCTAGACCCCTTTCACGCATAACACTGCTTGAAAGGGGCGTTCCATGGGTGTTGCTTAGGGTGTTCCCACACAACACCCATGGACCCCAAAGGAATCTGATGTATTCCCAGTTTTACAATTCTGGGAATGTGTCAGATTTCTACGCCACCAAAGGGGTGGTATAAGAGTGACGTAACAGGTAGAAATATCTTTATTTCTCCCCATTTTTTCCTCTCTCTATGTGTACTGCAGAATGCAGCACACATAGAAATAGGAAAACAACACTTGACGGTGTCCCTTCCTGCAGAAAAACAATCATCCCCAGGGTGCAAGGGTGCCTGCGTTGGCACATGGCACCAATTTGTGCACCAGTGCAGGAGGTGAGGACAGAAATCCATTGTATTCTGTAGATACAGTGCATTTTTGCCCTTTCCCGGTGGTGCAGGGTGGATCAGCAAGGCACTTATGCGCCGCCCTGCGCCATGGGTCTTGTAAATGAGGCCCTTGGTTTAAAGCAGAGCTGTGAACTGCCTTCACTGCTGTGTAATCTATATACAGCTGAGATGGATGAATATATCAGTAAAGATAAAACGTTTACACTCGGCTTTTGAGACAAAAACCTTCCCCGTTCCAATATGCTGATATTGTTTTTGTTCTCCCAAACACCCTTCATCTACAAAGAGCCTATAGATCCTTAAAGATGTATAATAGTATTGATAACCTGAAATTAGATTTAACAGAGACTAACCATTTTGTATTTGGTAGAGGAAATTGTAAGATTCAAAGGAGATTGGAAAGTGTACCATTAACTAAAGTTGATTATTAAATTATCCACGGTTATGGTTAGACTCCACACTAGGCTGCAACACACAAATGAATTTATATAAAAGCACATTAACTTCAATTATTTGTGTCCTAACAGTCTCATATAACAGACATTCTTCTTGGTCTGTCCAGCCTATTCTCCATGTACTACAAACAAAACTGAGTCCAGTTTAATTATGTGGGGCGCTGACCTCTAGAAGTTTAATGAAGAATTGTGTTGAGTATAAATAGAGACTGTTGAGTGATATTTGGTGAAATCATCAAGCACCTCTTCTCTTTTTACAGCTTTTTAATAACTTTCCAAGAATCATCCAACCATTGCCTGGTCCTCATAAAACGTACCTGCACAATGTGAAGATGGTAAAAAGATTTGTGAAAGAGTACATTAAAGAACATCAAGAAACACTGGATCCCAATAACCCTCGTGACTTCATTGACTGTTTCCTATTTAAAATGCAGCAGGTAAGTTACCAAAGATGACTCCTCGGAGGCTCCAGTAGTGGCTCTTCAATCCTTGTTAGTGTGTGTAAATCTACTACTCTGAAATTCACAGACTGCTTGTCCATCTGTTAGGAAATGATCTGATGTAAAAGAAAAAGTCTAGACACGTGGAAGTATACACAAAATATAAATATCAACCATTTTTATCTATGTCTTTCCAATACCTTCAATGAAGTGCTTGATGTGGCGAGGGTCCCTTCTTATTATATAGAAAACCAGGAATATCAAGTGAACACTTTACAACACAACTTTCAATTTCAATATATCAGTCCAAATAAATCACAATGGTCCTGGAGTCAACCAGTCAGGTTGATTGATGAATCCAAAGTCTTTATTCCAAATCTGATTCACATTACACAGTCTGTAATCCACAGGTTATAATCTTTCCAGCCAACACGTGTTTCGTCTTGGGAAATGATATGTCCCTTACGACTTCTTCAGGGCTAGAAATCATAGAGTAAATGTGACATAATGAGTTGAAACCAAAATGCTCAATCGTCCACTGCAAAGTGCAAAAACACTTAAAACCCAAGGGAGGTGAAATTTAAATGAAAAACACCAGGAATAAGTGACAAGAAAAAGTGAGACCAAACCCCAAGTCAAAGTAACTAAAGTGATTACTAATCAACAACAAGCCAACAACAGCCTCCAATGACTCCCTAAAAGTGAAGATACCAACATCATTACAAATCTAATACCGAGCTAAAAGCCCCCTAAAGTGCACAAAATTGTCAAAATCAAATAATACGATAACAAAATACCTTCTTAATTAAAGCACTAATGATCATCAGTCAAAATTGTTAATTTTTCACTCCAAATTGTAATCCATCACTCCGGTAGTGTTTCAATAACTGCCAGTATAAAAAGAATTCCATTATTATTATTTTGTATGTGATCTATTTCAGCTTCTGTTTGAGCATCCTCTTAGGCCAACCCTCAGCCTAGTGAGATACAAGTGGGAGACTCATCCCCTAAAACGAACACAAAATATGCTGGATAATGTGCTGACCTTAAAATCCAAGAGGGCTTGGTACATGAAGAAATCAAGTCAGAATTTGGAGACCATTAGGAAAATGATCACATAGTTGTGATATCAGATAACAACTCTATTTGGCAAAAAATGTGGGTCAAGGAACCAGGAATGCCCCAGCACTTCAAGCCTGGTGGACTTGGCCCTACAAGGTGAAGGAGAAGTAAAATAATATAACCAATCTTGTCCATCTTGAGACCCCTATGAACCCTTTGAGGGTCCTACATATAAACAACATGAACCATCACACTGATAGTCAAAAATGACAATGCTCATTATGACTGATGGTAGATGAAGGTGTGTTCCTTTGAGATCTCCTGTCGAACAATGAGATGCATGGTTCCATAAATGGAGATGCACTAGAAGGAACATTTCTAGCAGTTGAAAAAAGTGGGACTTGGACACTTTTTCCACATCCAGAGGACTGGAACAAGGCGAGGCTTGCCCAGGGGGGTCTTGTCAAAGGCAGGTAGGACAACCAGGTCCCATATTTACAAAATATGCACACAACACAAAACCTTTAGTTGCAGAAAAGAGAGAGGGCAGAACAGTGCCATATCTAAGAAATGGTACTGTTTTCTTCTCTCCCTGCACTGGAATCCTTTGGGCTGCCATGCACCAATGTACACACCCTTGTACTAATGTTCAAGCACATGTTAATTCTGTAAGGAATAGTTTTGTACTGGAAAGGCACCCTTCTACTATAAAAACAATCCTTTAAGTATTGTCATGCTTTGTGTATGTGGTGCACAATGCAACAAATCAAATCAAATCAAATCATTAACATTTATAAAGCGCGCTACTCACCCGTGCGGGTCTCAAGGCGCTGGGGGAAAAAGGGGGGATTATCGCTGCTCGAAAAGCCAGGTCTTTAGGAGTCTCCGGAAAGCGGAGTGGTCCTGGGTGGTCCTGAGGCTGGTGGGGAGGGAGTTCCCGGTCTTGGCCGCCAGGAAGGAGAAAGATCTTCCACCCGCCGTGGAGCGGCGGATGCGAGGGACAGCAGCGAGTGCGAGGCCAGAGGAGCGGAGGAGGCGGGTGGGGACGTAGAAGCTGAGGTATTCCGGTCCCTTGTCGTGGAGGGCTTTGTGTGCGTGGGTGAGAAGTCGGAAGGTGTACCTTTTGCTGACTGGGAGCCAGTGCAGGTGTCTCAGGTGTGCGGAGATGTGGCTGCTGCGGGGTATGTCGAGGATGAGGCGTAGGTTTCTTTAGTAGGGTGTTGATTTCGGCGTGTTTCCAGCATTCGGGAAAGGTAGCAGAAGAAAAAGAAGAGTTGATGACGGTCTGGAGGTGCGGGGCGATGATGTCGTCGGCTTTGTTAAAGATGAAGTGCAGGCAGGGGTCCGAAGGGGCGCCGGAGTGTATAGAGTTCATGATGGATTTGGTTTCTTCCGTGTTGATGTGGGACCAGTTGTTGAGGGTGATGGCCGTGGATGTCGGTTCGGTGGTGTTTGGTTGGGTCTGGTGTCCGAAGCTGTCGTGGAGGTCGCTAATCTTGCGATGGAAGAAAGTGGCGATGGATTCGCACAGATCCTGGGAGGGTGTGACGGCGTTGGCGTTGGCGCTGGGGTTGGAGAACTCCTTGACGATGCTGAAGAGTTCTCTGCTGTTGTGTCTGTTTTTGTCCAGTCTGTCGGTGAAAAAGTTCCTTTTGGCGGCGCGGATCAGGTGGTGGTGTTCGCGGGTAGCGTTCTTGAGGGCGGTCATGTTGTCAGCGGTGCGGTCCTTGCGCCAGGCTTTCTCAAGGGCGCGACAAGTTTTCTTTGATTCTTTGAGGGTGTCAGAGAACCAGAGAGGTTTTTTGGTGTTGGTCTGTCGATGCGTGCGTTTGAGGGGAGCAAGGATGTCTGCACAGTTGGAGATCCAGTTTGTGAGGTTGAGGGCTGCGTCGTTGGGGTCGGTGGTGAGGGTGGGTTGGTTGGCGGCGAGTGCGGAGAAGAGTTGCTCTTCGGGGATCTTGTTCCACTGTCGACGAGGGATGGGTTGGGTGCGGTGGTGGCGGGTCTCGCGTTGGAATGTGAAGTGGACGCAGCTGTGGTCGGTCCAGTGTAGGGCGGAGGCGTGGCTGAAGAAGACGTGTTTGCTGGCGGAGAACATGGGGTCAAGCGTGTGTCCGGCGATGTGGGTGGCGGTGTTCACCAGTTGTTTGAGGCCGAGGTTGGCGAGGTTGTCGAGCAGGGTGGTGGTGTTGGGGTCATTCTTTTGTTCCAGATGGAAGTTGAGGTCACCTAGGAGGATGTAGTCCGGCGAGGCGAGGGCGTGCGGGGAGATGAAGTCGGCGATGGCGTCGCTGAAAGGGGCGCGTGGCCCGGGAGGACGGTAGATGAGGGATCCTCTGAGGGTGGTCCTCGGATCGGTGCGAATCTGAAAATGCAGGTGTTCAGCGGCGAGAGGGGTGTCTTCGGTGGAGCTGGTGACGCTGATGGAGTCTTTGAAGACGATGGCGATACCTCCTCCTACCTCGTTGGTGCAGTCTTTTCTGGAGATCTTGTAGCCTTCGGGGATGGCAGTGGCGATGTCAGGGGCTGAGGAGGCGTTCATCCAGGTCTCCGTGATGAAGGCGACGTCCGGTGCTATGGAGTCCAGGAGGTCCCACAGTTCAACGGCGTGTTTGTGGACGCAGCGAGCATTGACTAGGATGCACTTGAGGTGGTTGATGGCGCGTGGGCTGGTGGTCATGGTTGTTGCGTGGTGGAAGGTGCGTTTGCAGGAGTTGCAGGCGAAGGGTCCCTGGGTGCGTACACACAAAGTAGGAAAAACAGGGAGAAGTGAACATATTTCTCCTTGTTATGCCTACCTGGATGAGGTTTAAGATTTTGGGTCAAACCCCTGTTTATTAATGGTTGTAGACAGGGTTGTGCATCAAAACCCATGGGTGGTTGCATGGGAACTTTCTTGTGCTACCCATGGAATAGACCCCTGGCGCAAAGTAACACAATGTAGAGCATAGTAAAACTTCCATTCACTACTGCATACACTCTGGTAATACACAATCAATTTTCATTTAAAGGCACAGCTAAAACAATAACATTTAATGTTAGTTACCTTTACCTGCCTAGTTGATTCAAACATTGAATTTGTTGGAAATGGGGTCTCTGATCTGCAGTTTGCACTCTGTCCAAACAGGGACCCTCACTCTAGTCAGGGCAATGAAATTACACACTCAAGATAACCCCTACTCACCCACTTCGTAGCTTGGAACAAGCAGTCAGGCTTATCTCAAAGGCAATGTGTAAAGTATTTGTACTAACACACAAAGTAATACAGTTAAAAAACTACCAAATGGACACCACACCAGTTTAGAAAAATAAGCAATATTTATCTAAATACCAAAATGACAAAAATCCAGCATACAGAAGTCAAGATATGAATTTTCAAAAGAATAAGAGTTTTACTCTATAGAAAACAATGGAAATGTTGGTTTTACACAAAGTACCTGGTTTGCGTAAAAAATGAAGCCGCACGGGCAAGTGTGCATCAGAAAAGGCAGCGATGCGTTGATTCCTTACTCGCAAGTGAGGCCATGCATCGTTTCTTCTCCAGTTAGGTAGGTGATGTGTTGTTTTTCTCCCTCCTAAGAGAGTGATGAGTCAATTTCTGGACAGGACACCTCAGATCCGTGCAGGTTCACAATGTCTTTGATGCCCAGCGATGTTGCATGTGAAATCGGGTTGCACGGTGTTGGAAAACCATGATGTGTGGGGTTTGCGTCATTAGGGGTGTTGCGTCATTTCTCCAACCGCGATGCAGGTGGAGCATCGATTTCAGCTGCGTAGCAGGTAGCGCATTATGACAGTATGCATAATCAGCCTGGTTGCAGATGGTGCATTGAAAATATCCCCTCATGGTGGTCTGTGCATACTTGGATTTCAGTCCTTGTTCTGCCAACTTCCCTTTTCAAGGTCCCAGGGACTGGATGAGGTACCACTTGGCAGGGGTCTCAGCAGAGAGTCCAGTCACTGGCAGAGGAAGTCTTTGATGGCCCGAGACTTCAAAACAGGAGGCAAACTCAATCAAAGCCATTGGAAATTCTTCTCAAGCAGGAATGCACAACAACATTGAGTCTTTTTCCCCTTTCACAGGCTGAAGCAGCAACTTCAGGATAGCCCAACAAAGCACAGTCACAGGCAGGGACAACACTTCTCCTCAGCTCTTCAGCTCTTCTCCTTGGCAGAGTTTCCTCTTGAATCCAGGAGTGATCTAAATCTGGGGTTTTGGGTCCACTCTTTATACCCCTTTCTGCCTTTGAAGTAGGCAAACTTCAAAGGAAAGTCTCTGTTGTTCACCAGATCCTGCCTTGCCCAGGACAGGCCCCAGACACACACCAGGGGGTTGGAGACTGCATTGTGTGAGGGCAGGCACAGCTCATTCAGGTGTAAGTGACCACTCATCAGGATATGCAGGCTACACCCCAGCTCCCTTTGTGTCACTGTCTAGAGGAGATTCACAAACAGCCCAACGGTCAGTCTGATCCAGAAAGGGAATCCACAAGCAGGCAGAGTCACAGAATGGTTTAAGCAAGAAAATGCCCACTTTCTAAAAGTTGTATTTTCAAACTAACAATCTAAAAACCAACTTCACTAAAAGAGGATTTTTTAAATTGTGAGTTCAGAGACCCCACACTCCATATTTCAATCTGCTCTCAAAGGGAAACTACATTTTAAGGTTATATAAAGGTAGTCCCCATGTTAACCTGTGAGAGGGATAGGCCTTGCAACAATAAAAACTGAATTGGCAGTATTTTACAGTTAGGAAATGAAAAACACATCAGTTCTTGTCCCACCTTTCACACACACTGCACCCTGCCCAGGGGGCTAGCTAGGGCCTACCTTAGGGGTACCTTACATGTATGAAAAGGGAAGGTTTGCGCCTGGCAAGTGGGTATACTTGCCAGGTTGAATTGGCAGTTTAAAACTGCACACACAAACACTACAGTGGCAGGTCTGAGCCATGTGAACAGGGATACTTATGTGAGTAGCACAACCAGTGCTGCAGGCCCACTAGTAGCATTTGATTTACATGCCCTGAGCACCTCTAGTGCACTTTACTAGGTACTTACTAGTAAATCAAATATGCCAATTATGAAAAAGTCAATTACACATACATTTTACACAGGGAGAACTTTAGCACTGGTCAGCAGTGGTAAAGAGTCTAGCTCACAGCAACTACATCTGAAGTAGAGGCAACAAGTTAGCGGAGACCACGCCAAGGATGCCAGGTCTAACAGAACTATAATGTAATTCTCACCTTAATCCACTTCCACTTCCACTTCTGCTCCCTAGGACAGTCTTCACACTATTGAACAATAGGAGGACCCCTGTTAAACAATAGGTGGATACCTTTCCTTACCGTGGCAAAATGGCAACCCTTTCTGAGCAATATTTTAAGAAGCAATTATGGTCTTACCTAGAAACTAAGCACCCATTGTTTCACTGAACCAAATCCACCACTGCAAGTAATACCTGAAAACTGAGTGACTACGGACCAGATGTAGAAAGGTTTTTTCGCGTGGCAAACAGTGAAAATCGCTGTTTGCGAGGCGCAAAAACTACATTGCGATGCCTATTCACATTTTGTGAGTCGGTAACCTGGTTACCGACGAGCAAAATGGTACTGCAAGTCGCAAACAGGAAGGGGTGTTCCCCTTCCTATTTGCGAGTCGCAGCGCGATGCAGGATTGCTTTGTGACCGCGAACGCGGTCGCAAAGCAATTCTCAGTTACCACTAGTGTCACACTGGTGGTAACCCATTTGCAAAAGGGAAGGGGTCCCCATGGGACCCCTTCCCCTTTGTGAATGGCATTGGGAACATTTTTTCAGAGCAGGCAGTGGTCCTATGTATCACTGCCTGCTCTGAAAAAATGAAACGGACACGTTTCATTTTTTCATTTTGTAATGCATCTCGTTTTCCTTTAAGGAAAACGGGCTGCATTACAAAAAAAAACTGCTTTATTTAAAAGCAGTCACAGACATGGTGGTCTGCTGTGTCCAGCAGGCCACCATCCCTGTGAGTGCTGCGACTCGCAAGGGGGTCGCAAATTACGACCCACCTCATTAAAATTAACGAGGTGGGCCTTTGCGACCCCCTTGCGACTCGCAGATGGTGTCAGGGACACCATCCTGCATCTGGCATTGTGACTCGCAAATTGCGAGTCGCTCAGACTCACGATTTGCGAGTCGCAATGCTGGAGTTTACTACATCTGGCCCAAGCTCTCTAAGACTGATACTACAAGTAAATTAATCAACCATTCTTTTCATTTCAATTCCCTCAAACTCCTCATCATCTCACAGTACATTTGCCACCTTGAATTCAAATGTAAAATTAGAGAAACCCTGGGACCATGTCTTCCTTCTGATAGAAACATCTCCAGTAATCACAGTGTTCACTCTTGCTCTCAAAATTACATGAAAAAATGCTTAGCATTTACTTTATCACCCCATATTTACCATCACCTTCTCTACCTTCCTCGCTTCCATTTCTAACTCCCTCTCTTTTATCCCTATCTGCCCTTACCACATTACCTTCACCAAAACCCCCCATTTTCACCAACATTCTTTCATCCCTCTCTTCTTATGAAGTACTACTCCTCACTGCTTATATCATCTGACCCACAACTTATCTTTTCTTTCTAAAACCTCTCACCCTCCAGTGTATACCTTTATGTTTTCCCACCAGTCTCCTCTGCCTTCAACATCCATCATGTGCTGTCCCCAGCCTCCTTCACTTTCCCCATGACTCCCTCCTTTTTTCATTTGTCTCCTCAATTCCATTCCTGCATTTAAACCCTTCTTGCCCTTCTCTATCTCGCACCTCACTCCTTCTCTCACCAATAATCCTCTTCATCTCCCATGATTAAACAATTGTTTTAATTCTTCTACTGCTCTCTTCCCCTCTTCTCTGCTCTCAATTCCCAATCCAACAAACATACTACTCCTCTGTGTGATAGTCAGTCAATTATCCTAACTTACCTTTCATTCCTCCTTAACAACCTTCTATACCCCACTATATATTAAATCCTAATTCTGAAGTATACTCGACACCTCTTGTGTAGCAGGTTAAAGACAAGATCAATGAACAATAAGTGTTGGAATAGCTGTGAAAACAACTTCAGTTTCCATTCCTGATCTGTTCTTTAGCACAAAGATTTGGCTAACTGATAATGTAGCACCTACTGTGCATGAATTCTTACCCTCAGTATAAAAAATGCAGATTAGAGATCTTCACAGGGAAAACAGTTGAGTGGACTGCCCAATGCTAACAGAAAATTAAGATCATACTGCCATAAAATGTGAATCTATATTTTATAGACCTCCAGCATTCAATCCTGCTTCCTTGGAGGCCTTCCTGGACTAATATCTCTTCAAACTTCTAAACATATGCATACTGAGAGACATCAATATGTGGTTGGACAATGCTGAGTAGCAAGCTGTTAGGAATGTATTGGAAAATTCAAATTTCTAAATAAATTAACGTTTGAACAGAATCAGAATTTTGAGACTTCCAGTAAACGATGAAAATCTGAAATCTCCCCTTGACAAACTATAACAGGTCAAACTTGCTCAAATGTATCATGGAAAAAATGAGAGAGAAAATCTAAAATATGTGGAATTTGGTGGGGAAACATGAATACTGCATTATATTCACCATTTTGACTCCTTAAACGTATACTAGAGCTATTTACCTCACCCATCAATAACTTGCTACGGTTTAAGAGTAATTCCAGAATGCAGTAAATACCCTAGCCTTGACTGAGGCACTTATATGTGCATAAATGTCTGCTCTCTAAAGTCAAATTGATTAATTTTGATCTACTAACCTTCAGTTCTTCTCATGCAGCAGAGCAAATACTTGACTCTATATGTAAAAAAAGACACAAGATCAGTTATGGTTAATTTTCAGCACTCACTGTAGTTCTCACACATATGGTGCTCCACTCCCAGGGCCAACCATCCAACAGAATTTCCTACTAGTCCAATATATCATAACCACAGGGATAGGCACTCAAACATAGGGCCTGATTTAGATCTTGGTGGATGGGTTACTCTGTCACAAACGTGATGGTTAGTCTGTCACCAGTATTTCAATTTCTATTTGATATAATGGAATCATAATACAGTGGATGGGATATCCGTCACGTTTGTGACAGAGTAACCCTGTCTGCTAAAATCTAAATTAGGCCCATAGTCCTTACACAGATTGAGCATAATTGTATAGAAACTCAATGTCCCGTACGAAGTCAAAGAGATCAGAGTTTCACAAATTCACAGTGTATGAGCAAAATATATCACAGAGCAGAGCAGATGTATTCAAGGGTTTCATTCTGTGTTTCTTGCTTGACATATTGAGATAGGTAAAAGGACACAGCAAACATGTTTTGACCCCAAAACCTTGGGACTTCTTCAGGGCTGATAAAAAATATAAGACATAAGCCACATACAAAACAATAACCATAGAGAAATTGCAAACGTAAGGTGCACTCAACAAAATAATGTTTAACAGACAAGTCACAATTGCTTCCTAATAGAAGTTAGTGAAAAATCCAAACTCAATGATTCCAGTGTACATATTTCCATTTAATGACATCTCATATAATTTTATACATTAGAACAAGAGTATTCACAACATAATATAAACTGTTTAAAATATAAAAATGTATCATTCAAACTGCCGTCTGTAGTTGAGAAAGACATAATTAAACATTCCTACTTCCAACATGTTATTTGATAACTTGCAAACGAATGGCCATTTCCATTTCATCATTATATTATGTAAGATAGACCCAAAATTGAAAACAACAAATGGCAAAGAAAACTATTTTTTTCTTTTTTTCTAAAAAGCAGTTACATCTGTTATCTGGTGGTGTACACCCCATAGGGTTTCCTTAACATCCAAAGTTCACTATATAGGGTATATGTCATTCAGAAAAAAGATTTAAGGCACTTGTCTTCTTGTCCACCCCAGGCCTATGGTCATCTGTGCTATCTCAGAAAACATTCATATATAATTCTGCACCTGGCACATAGAATGCTGTAAATTCTGCTTTGTGAGAACATATTTGTAGCGCATTTTTCTAAGATATATTTTTTTTCTAATACATTAGTTAATAGTTTCCCTTGAAACAACGTTTCATTTATATTATTAATAAAATTCAAAAGGGCCCTTGTCACCATAAAAAGTATTTATTACCACTGCACATAATACATTTACATTTTACATTTACATTATTGGGCTTACCAGAAAGCACACAATTGAAGAATAAGGTTTCACCCGTTCTTATGTTTCCACCCTGTTTAATTACGTTCTTATTGACGATTACCTCAAAATTTGGTGGGTATTAATCTCTGACTAGTTCAAATTACGTCCATGTATAATGCAAAAAATACTAAAAATGGTGGGTGCGTGCAGGCAGAATGCGTCTGATCTCACACATGCTCCATCAACCATGCTTATGTGCATCAACTCATTCAGCACATTAGGATTAGAGCATGTCTTCCATCAATAAGTGCAACACCCAGTGCCTTTTACATAGGTCAAACTACAACCTACAAACTATTAATCAGGCATCCCACAGGGGCCTCCAGAATCTTGATATAAATGTAAGCATTTTGAAGCCTTCTCGGATAAATGAAGACTTATTTCAAGTACATAATACTCAAAATATGAAGGGGCCCCTGTCTGCCACAAAGTTACTTAACACACATTTACAAGGAATGCAGCTACTGTACCCCCTAAACGTGTACTTGCTGACTCTGGCTATTGCCTGTGCAGAATTGGTGAGCCGCCGTAATAGGAAGACAATGGAGGGTCTTTCCTTCTGGGAGCACACTGAAGGGTATTCCTGAGTGTTGTGTGTTTACTCATTGTTTGAGAAGGTGCCCTCACATTAACCACATGCCCATCATTTACATGAGACTTTAGCGTCTACCAGGGGCGTAGTTTGGTCAGTAAGGTCCGTGAGGTGTGAGCTTCAGATTTTCTGACAATCAGGCTGACATATAGGCCCTCATTATGACCTTGGTGGGCGGCTGAAGCCGCCCACTAAGATCTGACCCCCGGGCGGCCGCCATTGCAGCCGCACTCCCACCGCGGTCATTTTGAGATCCCCGCTGGGCCAGCGGTGTTGCAGCCGTGCGACCTGTGCAGTTGCATAGCAGACAGTGAAAAGCTGCATGGGGCCCTGTCAGGGGGCCCCTGCACTGCCCATGCCAGTGGCATGGGCAGTGCGGTGGCCCCTAGGAAAAGGCTGGCGGTCGGGGACTCGTAATCCCCTGGGCCTCGCTGCAACTGCCGCAGTCGTAATAACATTGGAAGCACCGCCAGCCTATTGCCGGTGCTTCCGTCACAACAACCCTGGCGGTCTTGGACCACCAGGGTTGTAATGACCGCGTTAATGTTTCAATACATTAAAGGACAAGCAGGGTGCACAGGAGGGGCCTAAGGGGCAGTGGACAGCAAGAGGAATGTGGATTGGTGGTGGTAGTAAGGGGCATATTTACAAGAGAGTGGTGCATCATAGATCATGCACCACTTTTTGTGCGCCCTCCCCCTACTGGCACCTAACAACACCAAATTTACAATACGGTGTACCATGATGGTCATTACCATAACAGCGTCAGAATGTTTGATGTTTTGTTGTGCTGCTTTGCTGCACTAGTGTCAAAAATATTGATGCTAGTAAAGCAAAGAACAGGGAGGCCCATTGATTTTAATGGGGGCGTCATTTTAACACCTACTTTGAGTAGGTGTTAAAAATGAAGGAAAAAATGGTGCAGTAAAATCTACTAAATTTCACTGCACCATTTTTCTGTGCCTCCCTGAGCCGGAATGCCTCCTTACATACATTATGGCGCAGGCATAATGTGGCACAAGGTTTTACAAAGTGTTGCAATGCATGCATCGTGTCACTTTGCAAATATGGTGCTGCAGAAAAGCCATCTTAGTGCGCCCTAGCGTAAAAAAATGACACTATGGTGACTCTAAAGAGGTGCAAGGGGCTTGTAAATATGCCCCTAAGTGAGAGAAAACTGAATATTTTGTAACATTACAAATCATTTTGACGATTTCAAAGAGTGTGTGTGCGTTTTTTTCTGAATGTACGTACAAATTCCTGTTGAAATCCGGCAGACATCTCACCATACCTGCCTGAAAGTATCTGTACCCAAAATTCATTTATTAGGGAGTGTAGCGCGACACCAACCCACCCTGAAGTTACGCCCCTGGCGCCCACAATCATTTATGACAAATGTGCAACTGTGTGACAATGCACTGTGAATGTTTTGCTTGTTACTGTAGTGGTAGGATTATGATAAAGCACTTTTAGTTCATTGATTATATAAAAACAATGTTACAGTGCTTATTAACTTTCTACATGGACAGTTATAGGTAAGCACTCATTCTTCTCACACTACTGTACTTCACGGTCATGGGTTCTTTTTCTCACAATATCTTGTAAAGTAGTATAAATGCAGCAGTTTCAACTCTGTCGGAGATAAAGGCACATCTTCATTATTGGGACATTGTTTCTCCATTGTCAAAGATGATAAAACGCTGAGTTCCCACAAAATGCGACTGGCTTAGAAGCCTCGTGCTGCCTGCCCTCAGAAGACAGTTATGCTGCAAAGTCTTCCACCCCTCTTCAAGGCAAAATGTTATTTTGTATTAGCAGATACTTGTTAGGAAAGGGAATTATATGGAATTCATGTTTCCGTGTTTTATATTTTTTAAAGTCTCTTCATTGTTGCATTTTTTTTTATACTTGCTATAATATTTTTACATGTACTCTTCACTAGCCTGGCTTCAAAGAAAACCTTGCAAAACACAAATCCAGTTTTCTTGCGTGTGATTGTTTAGGGGATAGGACGAGAGAACCCACGTAAATATATGTGTTTCTTTCAGGTAATGTGTCATTCTGAAGGTGGATACCTTCTAGTTAGCTTTGGTAGTGACACTTCCAGGTTGCATTTGAGGCCCTAAGTTGAAAAAATAGTATTGCCAGGGGACTAAAGGATGTCTACCGGGTGTGGCTTGAAATAAGGGGCACCATATTAGCAGTTTCAATGGTCATCAGGATTAGGAACTCTCTAAACTGTTCACAAAGGTAAAAAGGTGAGCTAAATGAAGAGACAAAGGAAGAATGTCAGTGATGGCACTTTGCAAAGGTGGGCTTGGAATATCACCATTCCACATGTGTAGCCTTTAGACTTAAGCTAATTTTCATACGTCAGATATTTTCGAAACATTGGCGTTCAACCTAGTGCATGTTTCCAATTATTCAAAAGTACACCTGTAAATATGGTCTATTATGAGCAAACTATGAGAGAGTGTGATAATATAACACTGCCAATCTGATCACAACAAGAGCATAATGTATTAATCTTGAAAATGTGTCAGTACCAGTCTGCTTACTACCTGGGTAGACACGCTCACACTGTGACACTGTACCACGCTTGTGAAAACGTGGGCAAAATAGTTGTTAGGGAGATATTGCCCACTCAGTACCTGCCTGGTAACATTAACGGAAATCTAAGAAGGTGTGTGCTATAAACTGTCATCTCCAGCTCTCCACAATATGGGTATACTAGGAAACAGTGTGCATGATAATGAGTGTAGGAAAGTACCCTCTTTCTCAGCATGATAAACCCCTTTTTCTGCCTGTTGTCAGTGTGTTTGACTATGTTCACTGGGATCCTGCTAAACTGCTTATTTTGTAACAGGACCCCAGTGATTATGCTCTCTCTCCCAAAACTCTGCATTTCATCCCACAATTGGCATACTGGGGACCCCATGTAAGCCCCTTGTGTATGGTACCCAGGGCATTGGGGTTCCAAGGGATCCCTATGGGCTGCAGCAGTTATTCTGCCACCCATAGGGAGCCCATGCAAAGGGGTTCTGCAGGCCTGCAAATTGCAGTCTGCGTGAACTGGGGGCATGCACCCGTTTTCACTACAGGTCCCTGCACCATGTCACTGTAATTCACCCCTATGGTAGGCCCTCTCAGCCCAGAGGGCATGGTGCAGATACCTGTGTCTGAGGGCACCCCTGCACTAGCAGATGTGCCCCCACAAACTCCAGATCCATTTTCCTGGACTTTGTGAGTGCAAGGACACCATTTTACATGTGTACAGGTGTGTACCTATGTTCAGCAACAAGATGGCAACTCTGAACGTAGGCATGTTTGGTATCAAACATGTTGTAATCATAAACCAATACTTTTGCAAGTATTAATTGTATGATTCCATGGACTCTGGAGGGATCCTCAGAGGACCCCCAACATTGCTCCTACAGCCTTCTGAGTTTTTCCAGGCAGCCCAAGCTGCTGCCACCTCACAGACAGGTTTCTGCCTTACTGTTGCTTGAGCAGCTCAAGCCCAGGAAGACAGAACAAAGGATTTCCTTTGGGAGAGAGCTGTTACACCCTCTCCCTTTGGAAAAAGGTGTTACTGGACTTGGGAGGGGTAGCCTCCCCAAGTCAATGGTATGCTTTGAGGGACACATTTGGTGCCCTCCATGCATAAACCAGTCTACACCGGTTCAGGGACCTCCGGTCCATGCGCTGGCATGAAACTGTACAATGGAAAGGGGAGTGATCACTCCTCTGTTCCTCTCCACCCAAGGGGTGGTGCCCAGAGCTCCTCTAGAGAGTCCTTGGGTTTTGCCATCATGGATCCAAGGTACTCAGGGAACTCTGGGAGCATCTGAGAGGCCAGGTCAGTCAGGTGACGTCAGAGCCCCTGCCTGATAGGTGGTTGCCCACCAAGGGGACCAATCCCCCTTTCAGGGCTATTTAGGGTCTCTCTTTTGTGTGGTTCCTCAGATTCGCTTGCAAGATTGCAGCAGGATTCCTCTGCAACCTCCACTTCGACTTCTGATCAAAGAAACTGCATTTGGACTCTCCAGGCCCGACAAGCCACAACAAAGACAAAGTCTTTTCCTGCAACATTGTTTCCACGGCTCCGTCCAGCTTCTGCAACATTTCCCCGGTTGTACATCCTCTGAGGACATCCCGTCTTCAGTCTACACAAGAAAGAAGAAGGACTCGCCCTTGGAGTGAAGGAGTCACTCCTCTGCATCTGCAGGCACCAACAGCAACAGCGACCGGCTGCGTGGATCCTCTCTCCTGATGAGCTGCATGGATCCTGCATCATGGGTGGTGGTCGGAAGTGGTCCTGTCGGTCCTCTCTACCAGCTGTCCCACTTAGGTGGAGGTAAGCTCTTGCCTTCCCACGTAGGACAGTACCCCCAAGCACCGCGTCTTTTGCAGCTGCCGAGGCTTGTTAGCTCTTCTCCCTTGGGGTCTTCAGATGTCATGTAGCTCCAGCCCCCATCACTCCTTCCTATGACGCACAGCTCCCTGAGTGGCTCTCCTGTGGCATGGGACTCCTTTTTGTAGTGCTACATGGGCTCCATTTTCAACCTCTGTGTACCCATCCTGTTGGACTCCTGTGAGTGCTTCTGTGGGCTCTCTGCAATGCTGAGGGACCCTTGTGACTCCCCCTCCTGGTTTGAGTCCTCCTGGGCCTTGCTGGTCCTTGCCAGCACCACTTACCACCAACCATGAATTTTGCCTGTGTAAAGGCTTGTTGGTGGAAGCCGAACATGCAAACCCAACTGCAACCTTCCCTCCGGTGGGGGACATCACCTGCATCCTCCAGGAACTCGACTCCGACTCCAGCCCAGCAGTGCTGGCTTTCCTTCCTCACCATCAACCAACTCCTGCATCCTCAGCTTGGTGGGTAGGGGCTCCAGCATCCACTGGACTCTGATGTGTCTTCTGGACTTTGTCCCCTCTTTCCACAGGTCTCACCCTTCAGGAATCCACTGTTGGTTTCTTGCAGTCGCCTCTGGGTTTTGCAATTCTCTTCTTTTCTTCTTTGTCGGTGTTTTGTGGAAATTCTAGTGATTTGCTCCTGCTTTCCTGGTTGCTGGGGGAGGGGTGTTGCGGTACTTACCTTTGTGCTATCCTGGTACCCCCAGCACCCCTCTACACTCTCCACTTATCTAGGTGGGGGTCCAACTCTCGCATTCCATTTTTTAGTATATGGTTTGTGCTCCCCCTAGGGTCACTATTCTCCATTGTGTTTTACACTGTTTTACACTTTTTCTAACTATTTTCATGCCTTTTTCTGACTACTAGTGTATACTTCTTGTGTATTACTTACCTCCTAAGGTAGTATTGCCTCTATAGTATTTTTGATGCTGTGTTACCATAATAAAGTACCTTTATTTTTGTAACATGAGTGTTTTCTTTCATGTGCATAAGTGCTGTGTGACTGCAGTGGTATTGCATTAGCTTTGCATGCCTCCTAGATGAGCCTTGGCTGCTCATCCACAGCTACCTATAGAGAGCCTCGCTTCTAGACACTGCCTACACAACACTAATAGGGGATACCTGGACCCGGTATAAAGTATAAGTACCTTAGGTACCCCCCACACACCAGACCAGCTTCCTACATAGGTAGCAACAAGGGGATAAGCACTTGCAATTGTCTTATCACTCTGTCACCTGGTACTTTCCACAAGAAAGACCCCTCCTTAAATAAAGGTACACATAGTACCTACTGTCAGGGATCTTGCCTCTGGGTTTGGGTAAGCTAGGGGTCTAGGTATAGCCCTTGCGCCAAACTTCTTAATAGAGACTAGAAATTAGGGAGGTTAGGCACACCCTACACCACTATAAAACATACCATGTCTACAAATGGGCACACCTCTGAGGCCATGGACTCTCCATATGAGAACCTGACCTTCAAAGAATTTAAAGGGATGTGTGCTGAAAGGAAGCTATGCATGGGGGGAAATCCTAATAAGAGCCCGCTCTTGGGTTTTCTCCTCCAGGATGACCAGGAACAAAACAGTGATCAGGAGGAGGAGGGGGAAAGAGTAGATTCTAACCCCTCAGAGCTAGAGAAAACATCTTAGATCTTGGGGGGATCAACAGGCTACCTCAGAGGGTCCCAAGGTTTCTAGCAGACCCACTAGCATAGCTGAAAGCACTGCAAGAAGTGGAAGGGGAAGCCATACCAGTAGCAGTCCCTTTACACCCAGAGGGCTAGTGGAAAAGATCAGTAAGCCTAGGTACAGATCCTTTCATGTCCATTCCCATGTCACCTCAGTGTCTGAGGGGACCAACTGCTCAAATCCAGACGGAGACTCTATAGAGAGGGAGCTCAGGAGACTGAGACTGGGAAAGGCCAGGCTGAGGCTGGAGCACCAACAGCTAGCCCTAGATAGGGAGGCCTTCGCAGTTGAGAGGGAAAGGCAGGGGTTGGGCCTAACAACCCATGGTGGCAGAAGCTCAGGTTTTATAGATCACAGGGTCAGGGAGGACTCTTTTGACTCTTGAAACCTGCAAAAAATTGTTTCCTCCTACAAGGTAGGGGATGATATTTATAAGTGGTGTGCTGCACTTGAGAAGACCTGTAAACCTCAGAGGGTCCAACAAAGGCAGTGGGCTGATATCCTCTGGTTGGCCTTCTCTGACAAAGGGAGGGATAGACTTCTCATTGTCAAAGAAGAGGATGCAGACAACTACAATATCCTTAAGTCTGCACTCTTTGATGGGTTTGGTCTCACTACTAAGCAATATAGAATACAGTTCAGGGAGACTAGAAAAGAGTCCTCACAAGATTGGATAGACTTTTTGCACTGTTCTGTTAAAGCTTTGGAAGGCTGGTCATATGGCAGCAAAGTGTCTGATTATGAGGGCCTATATAACTTGATTATCAGGGAGAATATACTTAATAATCGTGTGTCTGATTTGTTGCACCAGTATCTAGTGGATTCAGATCTGACCTCTCCCCAAGAATTGGGTAAGAAGGCAGACAAATGGGTTAGAACTAGAGTGAGCAGAAAAGCTCATACAGGGGGTGACAAAGACAAGAAAAAGGAAGCAGGTAAGTCACATGACAAAGGTGGGGACAAAGATAAAAAAGAGTCTTCATCAGGCCCACAAAACACCTCTGGGGGTGGGTCTAACACCTCTTCCTTTAACAATCAGGTGAAAAAACCTTGGTGTTATATGTGTAAGAACAAAGGCCATAGGCTAGGAGACAGTTTATGCAGTAAGAAAAACAGGAAGCCTCCCACCACTACAACACCCACTCCTACCCCTAGCACCCCTAGCAATAGCAGTAGGGGTAGGAATAATAATAACCAATCCAAGGGTGAAGCAGGGCTAACTCTGGGAAGTGTAGTGGGGGCTGGTTTAGTTAGGGAAACAACTGATGCTGTTTTATTCTTTGATGGGGGCATTGACTTTGCCACCCTTGCTGCTTTCCCCTTAACATGGATAAGTACACGCCGCAACCCTTGATAAATGGTGTTCAGGCAGAGACCTACAGGGACACAGGTGCCAGTGTCACCATGGTGACTGAAAAACTGGTGTCCCCTGAGAAGCACCTACTTGGTCATTGTAGGAAAGTACCATCTTTCTTGGCATGTTACCCCCATTTATACCTGTATGTCAGTATGTTTTTGCCTGTCTCACTAGGATCCTGCTGGTCAGGACCCCAGTGCTCATAGTTTGTGGCCCAATGTTTGTGTTGTCAGTAGTGATTAACTGTGTCACTGAGGCTCTGCTAACCAGAACCTCAGTGCTTATGCTCTCTCTGCTTTTAAATGTGTCACTGTAGGCTAGTGACTTCATTCACCAATTTCAGTTGGCACACTGGACCCCCCATTACAGTATAAGTCCCTAGTATATGGTACCTAGGTACCCAGGGCATTGGGGTTCCAGGAGATTCTTATGGGCTGCAGCATTTCTTTTGCCACCCATAAGGAGCTCAGACAAACCCTTTCACAGAACTGCCACTCCAGCCTGCGTGAAATAGTGCACACACTATTTCATAGCCATTTTGACTGCACTTAAGTAACTTATAAGTCACCTATATGTCTAACATTCATTTACTGAAGGTTAAGTGCAAAGTTACTAAGTATGAGGGCACCATTGCACTAGCAAAGGTGCCCCTACACAGTGCAGGGCCAATTCCCCGGACTTTGTGAGTGCGGGGATGCCATTACTCGAGTGCACTACATATAAGGCAATACCTATATGTAGATTCACAATGGTAACCTCGAATATGAGGTGTCTAAGATCATGGAATTGTCCCCCATTCCAAATATGGCATTGGGGCACCAATTCCATGCATCCTGGGGGTTCCACTATAGACCCCCAGTACTCCCAAACCAGCTCTCTGAGGCTTACACTGCAGCTACAGCTGCTGCCACCTCACAGGCAGGGTTCTGCCCTCCTTGGGTCTGAGCAGCTCAGTCCCAAGAAGGCAGAACAAAGCATTTCCTTTGGAAGGAGGGTGTTACAGCCTCTCCCCTTGGAAATAGGTGTGACAGGCTTGGGAGGGATACCCTCCCCAGCCTCTGGAAATGCTTTGAATGGCACAGATGGTGCCCTCCTTGCATAAGCCAGGCTACACCAGACCAAGGTGTGGGGACACTCTGGAGGCCTCCGAGTGGCCACTGCCAGCAGGTGACGTCAGAGACCCCTCCTGATAGATCCATACCTGATAAGGTAGCCAATCCCCCTCTCAGGGCTATTTAGGGTCTCTCCTGTGGGTTCCTTTTCAGATTCTACTTGCACGTTTCCATCAAGAATCTTCTGCAACTACTACTTCATCCTCTGACCTCGGATTGACCGCAGACTGCTCCAGGAACCGCTGTAACAGCAACAAAGTATCCATAAGGGCTACTTTTCCTTTGCAACTTCAGCTCCACCCAGCAACTGCAACAGTTTCTACGGTTTGCATGCTTTGGAGACTCCCGGTCTTCACCCTGCACCAGAAGGATCGAAGAAATCTCTTGTGAAGTGACGGAGTCACTTCCTTGTTCCAGTAGGCACTTTCTAAGACGACGATCGGTTCTCTCGGACAACTCTCCTGGCGACGAGTGTGCTCCTTTATACACAGGTGGCGGACCCCTTCGACACAGACTGTCCTAAGGTCCTGCTGTCCAAATATGGAGGAGGTTAGAGCTTGCTTTCCCTGTTTGCGACTGTACCCTTGTGCACCACGTCATCTTCACCTCCTGAGGCCTCTGTGCACTATTTGCAAGAATCCTTTGTGCACAGCCTGGCCCAGGTTCCCCAGCACTCTATCCTGCAACGTTCAACTCGATGAGTTGTTCTCCAGCGGCGTGGGACCTTCTTTTGTAGTGCTGCAACAACCACAATTTGCACCTTCTTTGTCCGTGTGTCCTGGGACCTCCGTGGGTGCTGCCTGGTAAACTGTGGGTTCCCTGCAGTGTTGGGAGCCCCCTCTGCCTCCTCAGTCTGAGTTGAGGCCCCCAGGTCCCTCCTGGGTCCAGGCAGCGCCCCTTTGATGCAATCTGCGACATTGCTTGAACCAAGGCTTGGTGGACGAATCCAGCGCCGAAACTCGCCTGCATCCAACATCCTCACGTGGAACATCCATTGCATCACACAGGAAACCGCACACATCTTCCCTTGGTGCATTTCTGCAGTCTTTATCCAACGGGGACTCTTCTTTTGCACCCTCTTCTTGTTTGCCAGTGGCTCCTGTCCTTCCTGGAACCTTCTCCGACTTCTGGACTTGGTCTCCTCTCTTTGCAGGTCTTCAGGTCCAGGAATCCTCCATTTGTGGTTTGCAGTCTTTCTTGGCTCTTGCAATAACTCTAATCACGACTTGTAGTGTGTCCTAAGGAAACTTGCAGTACTTTACTCCTACTTTCTTGGGCTCTGGGGTGGGGTATTTTACTCACTTTTGTGATTTTCTTACTCTCGCAATGATTCTCTACACACTACATTGTCTAGGGGGGAATTCGTGATTCGCATTCCACTTTCTTAGTATATGGTTTGTGTTGCCCCTAGACCTATTTTCTCCTATTGCATTCTATAGCATATCCTACTGTTTGCACTATCCTATGTCTAATTACTTACCTTATTTTGGTGTCTAGTGTATGTATTGTATTTAATACTTACCTCCAGAAGGAGTATTGCCTCTAAGATATTTTTGGCCTTATGTCACTAAAAAAATGACCTTTATTTTTGTTATCACCGAGTATTGTCTTCACTTGTGTATAAGTACTGTGTAACAATAGTGGTATTGCAGGAGATTTGCATGTCTCCTAGTTCAGCCTGAGCTGCTCTGCTACAGCTTCCTCTATCAGCCTAAGCTGCTAAAACACTGCTACATTTCACTAATAATGGATAACTGGACCTGGTATAAGGTGTAAGTACCCAAGGTACCCACTACAAACCAGTCCAGCCTCCTACATTGGCGGCAGCGGTGCGATAAGTACTTGCATATGCTTTACCACTTTGTTACTAGTGCTTTTCACAGGAAAAGCTTGCTCCAATACTTAGAGCTATACATAATTGTACCTAGATGTAATTTCTAACTTTCTAAAATGTCCTTTAAACTTTGAAAAAGTTTTAATTTTTTTTAGAAAAGTTTCTTCTGTTCTCTAAAAAGTTATGCCTGCTAGTCTACTAACTTTTTGCTCTCTGTCCTAAACTTTTTCTTTCAACTTGTCTACTGTAGAAGCTACCCCTGGAGTTGTGAAAACAACGTATGAGAATCTAAACTTTAAAGGTTTGAGGGGTCTCTTCATTGAAAGGAGTTTAGGGATTGGGACGAACCCCAATAAGGAATTCCTTTTAAATCTTCTCCTGAAGGATGGCCAGGGACCTAGCACTGGTCAGGACCAGCCAGATGGGGAAATAGAGGAAGATTCCAACCAGGCAGGCTCAGAGGAGCATTCTGATAATCCCTGGGATGGTCCTTCCCCTGATCTTTCTGTCAACAAACCTCTTAGTATAACTGGGAGTGGGAAGTGTTCACACAATAGTAGGGCTCTCTTCACACCTAGAGGCCAGGTCACCATGGTGGTTCTAGTTAGGGAAAGATCAGCCTCTGCCAATTCCAATGTTACTTCTGTTTCAGAAGCACCCCACACTTCTAACCCTGAGGACCAGTCCCTAGATAGGGAACTCAGAAAGCTGGGGCTAGAGGAAGCCAGGCTGCAGTGACAGCAGCAACAGTTGGCCTTAGACAGGGAATCCCTGGCTGTGGAAAGGGAAAGACAGGGGTTGGGGTTAGTTCCCCATGGTGGAGCAGCAGTTTCAGGAATTCTAGTGTTAGGGAACCTACATTTGATTCCAGGAATCTGCACAAAGTTGTCTCCCCTTACAAAGATGGGGATGACATCTGTAAGTGGTTTGCTGCACTTGAGGGGGCCTGTGAAGTTCAGAGGGTCCCTCAAGGTGAGTGGGCTGCTATCCTGTGGATAGTGTTCACTGGCAAAGGGAGAGACAGACTCCTTATTGTCAGGGAGGATGTTGCAGATAACTACCATATACTCAAACTGCACTCTTAGATTGTCTGGGATTAACCACTGAACAATACAGGATGAAGTTCAGAGAGACCAGAAAGGAGTCATCACAGGATTGGACAGATTTTGTAGACTGTTCAGTGAAGGCCCTGGAAGGTTGATTACATGGCAGTAAGGCGACTGACTATGAAAGCCTATATAACTTGGTTCTTAGAGAGCATATATTGAATAATTCGGTGTCTGATTTGTTGCATCAGTATCTTGTGGACTTAGATCTGACCTCTCCCCAAGAATTGGGAAAGAAGGCAGACAAATGGGTCAGAACAAGGGTTAGCAGAAAAGCTCATACAGGGGGTGACAAAGACAGCAAGAAGAAGGATGGTAAGTCTCATGACAAGGATGGGGACAAAGAAAAAAAATCTTCTGAGTCTTCATCAGGCCCACAAAAATCCTCTGGGGGTGGTGGGCACACATCCTCTTCACACAACCAGAAAAAAACATGGCGTTATCTCTGTAAAGCCAATGGTCATTGAGCAAGTGACCCTACTTGTCCAAAAAGAAACACCAAACCTCCCACCACCACAACCCCCACTGCTTCCATTAGTGTCCCTAGTAATAGCAGTGGTTGTGGGAAGAACACTACAAATAGCCAGCAAAAGGGTGTAGCTGGGCTCACTTTTGGTAATGTAGTGGGTGTTGGTCTACTTAGGGAGACCACTAAGGATGTTTTAGTTTATGATGGTGTCATTGACCATGCCACCTTAGTTGCTTGTCCCCTTAATATGGATAAGTACAAGCAACTACCCCTAATAAATGGTGCTCAGGCTGAGGCCTACAGGGACACAGGTTCCAGCATCACTATAGTGATGGAGAAAATGGTTGCCCCTGAGCAACACCTACTTGGTCATCAGTACCAAGTGACAGACGCCCATAACAACACTGTTAGCCACCCCATGGCTGTTGTGAATCTTAACTGGGGGGGGTTTACTAGTCCAAAGAAAGTTGTGGTAGCCACTGATTTACCTGTAGACTCCTTACTAGGCAATGATTTGCAGACATCAGCTTGGGCTGAAATGGAGTTGGAGGATCATGCAGCAATGCTAGGCATTCCAGGGCATATCTTTGTTCTCACAAGTGCTCAGGCCCAGAAGCAAAGAGGACAGGGAATTTTGGATCCTGGAACAATGGACCAAGTGCTCCCAAAAACTAGGGGTAGAAAGAACAGACCCTTGTCCACTATCCTTCCCTCACCAGATGATTCCCCTTTTGATGAGGAGGAGACTTCCCCCTGTGCAGAACCTACACCAGAGGAGCCTGAAGCTGACACAGCTGAGCGTTTGGGTGCAGGGGGGCCTGCAAGGGAGGAACTGAGTGTGGCACAGCAGACCTGTCCCACACTAGAGGGTCTCAGACAGCAAGCTGTCAAACTGGAGAATGGGGATGTCAAAGACAGCCACAGAGTTTACTGGGAGAATAAGCTCTTCTATACTGAAGCAAGGGACCCTAAACCTGGTTCCACCAGGAGGCTGGTCATCCCCGTCCAGTATAAGGAATTCTTCCTAACTCTAGCTCATGACATTCCCTTGGCTGGGCATTTGGGCCAAAGTAAAACATGGAACAGACTTGTTCCACATTTTCACTGGCCTCATATGTCAAAGGACACAAAGAAGTTTTGTCGCCCAGTGTCACCTGCCAAGCTAGTGGAAAGACTGGTGGCACCCCAAAGGCCCCCTTAATCCCACTGCCAGTGGTTGGGTTGCCCTCTGAGAGGGTAGGGGTTGACATAGCTACCCCCCTCGACGCTCCAACAGCTTCTGGCAATAGATTAATTCTTGTGGTAGTGGACCATGCCACAAGGTATCCAGAAGCAATCCCCTTAAGGACCACTACAGCACCTGCAGCGGCTAAAGCCCTCCTGGGAATCTTTTCCAGGGTGAGTTTCCCTAAGGAAGTTGTATCAGACAGAGGTAGTAACTTCATGTCTGCATACCTCAAGGCAATGTGGAAGGAGCGCAGTGTAACATACAAATTCACCACCCCTTATCATCCACAAACAAATGGATTGGTTGACAAGTTTAATAAAACTCTCAAAGGCATGATCATGGGACTCTCTGAGAAACTCAAAAGGAGATGGGATGTCCTCTTTCCATGCCTTCTTTTAGCCTACAGGGAGGTACTCCAAAAAGGAGTGGGCTTCATCCCCTTTGAGCTCCTCTTTAGTCATCCTGTTACGGGTCCCCTTGCTCTTGTGAAGGAGGGTTGGGAGCAACCTTTAAAGCCCCCTAAACAAGACCTTGTGGACTATGTACTTGCCCTAAGATCTAAAATGGTTGAGTACATGAAAACGGCCAATAAAATCCTTTGGGCCAGCCAAGAGCCCCAAAAGCAATGGCATGACCATAAGGCTGTCCTGACAGAGTCCCAACCAGGACAGAAGGTGTGGATATTGGAGCCTGTGGCCCCAAGAGCACACCAGGACAAATGGAGTGGGCCCCATCTCATTGTGGAGAAGAAAGGTGAGGTCACCTATCTGATGTGACTGGGCACTGAAAGAAGCCCCCTTTGGTGCTTCATGTCAATCGCCTTAAATCTTACTATAGCAGGGCTGACCTAACCCTGCTAAGTGCCAGATAGGGCAGGCGAAAGTGATTTATCTGGGCAACCTGGTAGGTGGAGAACATTTTGAACCACTATAGGGGAAAATCCGGACCATTATGGACTGGGCTCCCCTTACTACACAGACTCAGGTCAAAGCCTTCTTAGGTCTCACTGGGTATTTGTCTTATCCAGGTGATTGATTGACATCTGATCTGATCAATATAAGTCAATAAGGATGCTCAATGAAGGACCACATGCCAGTAATGTACACAACTTAGCTTTTATAGAATTTTCAGTAAAATATATGCATTTGGCACATCGACGAAGTAGAATGAAAAACAGCAATGAAG
Organism: Pleurodeles waltl; assembly: GCF_031143425.1. Classification (NCBI taxonomy): domain Eukaryota; kingdom Metazoa; phylum Chordata; class Amphibia; order Caudata; family Salamandridae; genus Pleurodeles; species Pleurodeles waltl. The sequence goes on from NC_090448.1 coordinate 432,924,711, forward strand.
AGCATCTATTTATATATGAGCAAACAATAAAGAGCATCTATTTATATATGAGCAAAGAGTTCACCGATAGGAACACTGCATTGGTTGACAGTCTACGAAATGCATATTTCAGTTACTGCATCGTGTTCACATTAAGACGTTCAAGAAAAAAGCAAATATAAATTAGCAGAATACATCAGATTATAAACATAGTGCATGTATGTTAATCAATCAGAATAAAGCAGAGAAACAAAGGCCTTTCATCCCTGGGTGGAACTTAACTTTATCCACAATGCTGGAAAGCCCTCTCCCGCCTGCTCGAACCTCTCTCTCCCCCTCGTAGCGTGACGGTCTAAGAACAGCACAGCCAGAGAGGCAGCGATGTGGGCAATGGCAGCTTGCACAACTCCATCTGCGAGGTTCAATCCCCTCACCCGCGCTTCGGTGCTTAAATAACCTGAAGCTTAGATTCTATCCCTTTCTCACATCATCTAGCTATGTTATCAGCACATGTCCCTTGGCTGCTCTGTTGTTCACTTGCCTTTGTTTTTCCGCCCTTTTCCTGGACTCCCTTTCTCAGGTTTAGAACAACCTTTTCCTCCCTCTCCCACACTTCCTGCTTTTTACACATGCAGCTGCGGATAATTTTATCTATGGAATGTTGGAAAACAAGCTTGAAAGCGTCATTGTGGACTTTTCCACGTTGTTTCAGGTTTCTGCAGGCATCACGCTCATTTACACTGTTCAGACTAATTAACCCTTCGCGTCACAATGTCTTCCGCACCTTTCCCTTCACTGATCAGTATTACAGGAGGTTCTTTGAGAACTATGGCTCCATTGTTGCCCCTCTTAATGACCTCACTTCAAAGAAAATGCCTAAAAAGTTATTCTGGACAGCCAACTGTCAGAAAGCTTTTGAGGAGCTTAAGCAGGCCATGTGCACTGCACCTGTCTTAAAAAGCCCAAACTACTACAAAAGATTCATTGTCCAAACAGATGCTCCTGAATTAGGGGTAGAGGCAGAATTATCACAACTTAACTCAGAGGGCTAGGATCAACCTGTTGATGAAAGCGACAGGAGGTTGACCCCTAGAGAAAAGCATTGGTCTGCCATAGTGAGGGGGGCTTTGCTCTGGTCTGGGCCTTGAAGAAGCTGAGACTCTACTTGTTTGGGACTCACTTCATTGTTCAAACAGACCACAAACCTCTATTATGGCTTAAACAAATGAAAGGTGAAAACCCTAAATTGTTGAGGTGGTCCATTTCCCTACAGGGTATGGACTTTACAGTGGAACATACACCTGATAGTGTCCACTCCAACATAGATGGACTCTCCAGATATTTGCACTCAGACAATGAAGACTCAGCTGGGCAAGGTTAGCCTTTTTGTCCCTTGTTTCGGGGGGGGGGGGGTGTAGGAAAGTACCATCTTTCTTGGCATGTTACCCCCATTTTTACCTGTGTCAGTATATTTTTGCCTGTCTCACTGGTATCCTGCTGGTCAGAACCCCAGTGCTCATAGTTTGTGGCTAATGTGTGTGTTGTCAGTAGTGCTTAGCTTTGTCACTGAGCTCTGCTAACCCGAACTTCAGTGCTTATGCTCTCTCTGCTTTTAAATTTGTCACTATAGGCTAGTGACTTCATGTGAAAGAACAGGGCTGATTGCAGAGGCCCCCTAACCTTTTGCCCCCATTTTCCACTTTCTGCTGGTGTTTTCCTGACTTTGATGGTGCCCTGAGTACTGCTAACCAGTCTCAGGGCCTGTGCGCTGTGTAAAATCAGTATGCAAATTAGGTTAATTATAATTGGCTAAGTCAACCTACCTATAAGTCCCTAGTATATGGTAGGGCATGTAGGTTTAGGGACCTTAGCATAGGTAGGTGCACTGCAGAGGTGCCCAGTGTCATTTTAAAGGCAGGCCTGCCTTGCTGGCTGCTTTTAAACTAAAGTTACATGCAAATTCGACTTTGGTATTAAAAGTAGTTTGAAAGTCTTAAACTACCTTATTTTTACATATAAGTCACCCCTAAGGTGTGCCCTATGTGCCCCTAGGGCTGGGTGCTATGTAACTATAAGCAGGGACCTTATAAAAATAGTTTTATAATGACAGAAGTTTGGTATCAAATTAATTGTTAAAATAAATCCCCCAACTTCCAGTTGTGGGATTTAATATAACTTGTTCAGGTAAAGAGTTTTAAACTTTACCTGAAAAGTTGCCAACTTCAACCCTGCAGTGTTTCTGCTGCTGTGCTCTGATTGGACAGCTTCTGGCAGCCTGGCCAGGCTGCCTTGATGAAGTGTGAAGTGGCCTGGCTCCACACAAAGAGATGTGCCTGGGGAAGGAGATCTCCTCTAGGCAGATGGAGAAGCAGGAAGTGGGAGGGCTGCCAAACTGGTCTTCAAAGACAGAGAAGGACATTTGTAGCAACCCAGCAACACCCTCACATCCTGCAAACCCAGACAATTAGGTGCCTCCTTGATTGGAATAGGAGAGGGCAGGAGAGGGGTGTGTTTAGGTTTTTAGCCACACCAGTGGGTGGGCTCAGCCAGATGTAACCTCCAAAAATCACTTTCAGCCATGATGGATTTTTGAGGAATGTTGCTCCCTGGGATTGATTTTTGCCACATTTGACAAGTGGTCATCACAGGGGGAAGGACCCTGCCCCTGATTGGAGAACCAGGATCCCCCTGTTTTTCACCCAGGAACAAGGATAAAACTGGCAGTCCTGCACCCACACCTCAGATCCTTATCAGAATCCAACAAGGAATAACTACAGGAGAAGAAGGGCTGCCCTGCTAGACCCCTGACCTGGACCCTGCACTCTGGAGTGCTGCACCAGCTGCACACTTGGGCGTCACCACTAAAAGGACTTTACCTAAAAGGGAGACTGCTTCAAGAAGGGGCTCCCTGTTTGCTTCAGGGACAAAGGAGCTGCCCAGAGTCCCCTGCATCAAGTCCTGCAAGCAGAGCCCAGCTGACCAGCGTCCAGTGGCCATTTGAGGATTCTGAATTGTAGTCTCAACTCCCACAGAGCAACTCAGAGCTTCTGGAACCTTGGATCAAGTTGTGGACACTTCAAGGACACAAAAAGGACCTCAGGAAGAAGATTCAGAAGTTTGGATACGTTTGGAGCAACTCCATAAGTTGAAGAGTTGCATTGTGGGAGTTGTCTAGAGTCCCTTGCTGACTCCTATTTGTTTCTCTTTTCTCTATGGTACACTTGTGTAGTACTACATTTGCTTCCTGGGACTGCAAATCCCATAATGCACAGCCTGGGAGTCAGGAAAGCCCGGATTCTGTTTCCCATTGTTTTCTAAGGGAGAAGTACAGTTGCTCCTTTTCACCGGATCCTCTCCTCCAGGACTTGCAAGTGTCTGTAATTACACACACCTGAGACCTCTCCTGTGCAGTCCAGCTTGGAACTGCTTATAAGCAGCCATTTCACCAAGATCCCCGTCGTGCATTGGAGTTCAATTCCTTTGTTCAATTCCAGACACCTTGTCAGATGGTGCTCAAAAATTAGCATTTTGGTGTCCCCTACAAATACCATTAAAGACCAGAACATCATTGTCCAAAATAGTAATACTTCCAAGGGTATTGTATCTTTTTGCTAATCTGTCAATTTGGGTGCATCTGAATTGATTTAAAAAAGTGAATTAGTTACTCAGCGAATTAATTTGGGACACAGGCAGATGACAGTGTTGCTAATAATACTTCAACACCTAACCAGGAGAGGTAGGTGTTGTAGTGCAAGTTAGAGTGCAAGGGTGTCTGTATTGTGGTTAGCATAGTTTTTTATGCAGGAAGGGGTGCCATCCTGTGTAAAAACGTTATGCCTTAAGGCATTTTCATTTCTGTGCGTGTACTGTAGAATGCAGCATACATGCAAAGAGGCAAAAAGAAGGAGAAATGAAAACATTTCTCATTACACCTGTGTGAGAAAGTAGCCTCTTTCTAGCATGGTTACCCCCAAGTTTGGCCTGTTTGTGAGTGTGTGTCAGTGTGTATCTACTGTGCCACTGGAGTCCTGACAGGCAGTCTCATAGTGAAAACCCTACATGTCAGTGTGTTTTGCCTGTCTCACTGGGATTCTGCTGGTGAGGACCCCAGTTCTCATAGTTTGTGGCCTAATGTGTGTGTTGTCAGTAGTGCTTGACTGTGTCACTGAGGCTCTGCTAATCAGAAACTCAGTGCTTATGTTCTCTCTACTTTTAAATTTTTCTCTGTAGGCCAGTGACTTAATTTACCAATTTCAATTGGCACACTGGACCCCACTTATAAGCCCCTAGTATATGGTACCTAGGTACCCAGGGCATTGGGGTTCCAGGAGATCCATATGGGCTGCAGCATTTATTTTGCCACCCATAGGGAGCTCAGACAAACCCTTACACAGGACTGCCATTGCAGCCTGTGTGAAATAGTGCACACACTATTTCACAGCCATTTTCACTGCATTTAAGTAACTTATAAGTCACCATTATGTATAACCTTCACTTGCTGAAGATTAGGTGCAAAGTTACTAAGTGTGAGGGCACCCATGCATTAGCAAAGGTGCCCCCACATAGTTCAGGGCCATTTCCCCAGACGGAAGGTGCCCTCCTTGCATAAACCAGTCTACACCAGTTCAGGGACACCTTCTTCCCTGCTTTGGTGCGGAACTGGACAAAGAAAAGGGGAGTGACCACTCCCCTGTCTATCACTACCCTAGGGGTGGTGCCCAGAGCTCCTCCAGTGTGTCCCAGACTTCAGCCATCTTGCTTTACAAGGTGTGGGGGCACTCTGGAGCCCTATGAGTGGCCAGTGCCAGCAGGTGATCCCTCCTGATAGGTCAATACCTGATAAGGTAGCCAATCCCCCTCTCAGGGCTATTTAGAGTCTCTCCTGTGGGTTCTCTTCAGATTCTGCTTGCAAGTTTCCTTCAGGAATACTCTGAAACAACTTCAGCATCCTCTGACCTCGGATCAACCGCAGCCTGCTGTAACTGCAACAAAGTATCCACAAGAGATACTTTTCTTCAGCAACCCCAGCTCCAAGTCAGCAACTGCAACAGTTTCCATGGTGTGCACGTTCCTGGGACTCCCAGTCTTCATTCTGCACCAGAAGGGCCGAAGAAACCTCCCGTGGAAAGATGGAGTCACTCCCCTGCTACAAGCAGGCACCTTCCAAGACGACGACCGGTACCCTTGGAGTCCTCTCACAGTGACAAGCCTACTCCTAAGGACACAGAGGGTTGACATCATCGACATAGATTGTCCTGAGGTCCTGCTGACGCAATTTGGAGAAGGCAAAACATTGCCTTCCCTGAGAGCGATGGTACTCCTGTGTACGGTGTCTTCTTTGCCTCCTGAAGCCTCTGTGCACTCTTTGCAAGATTCCTTCATGCACAGCCTGGCCCAGGTCCCCAGCACTCCATCCTGCAATGCTCAACTCGCTGAGTTGTTCTCCAGCGGCGTGGGACCTTCTTTTGTTGTGCTGCTCCAACTGTGTTTTGCACCTCCTTGGTCCCCAGATCCTGTGACTCTTGGGGGTACTGGCAGGCATCCTGAGGGCTCTCTAAGGAGTTGAGTGCCCCTCTTCCTCCTCACACAGAGTTGAGTCCCCCAGGTCCCTCCTGGGTCCATCCAGCGCCATAATGACGCAAAACACACTTTTGTCGTAGCCAAGGCTTGTTGGCGACTCCCAACACAAAATAATTTCTGCAACAATTTTCACATCGTGGGACATACTTTGCATCATGCAGGAACCCTCTGGCATCTTCCTATGTGCATTTCTGCAGTCTTTGACTAACCAGGGACTCTTGTTTTGCACCCTCTTCTGTGTTGGCAGGGACTCATGTCCTTCCTGGAACTTCTTTCGACTTTTGGACTAGTTCCCCTTCCTTTGTAGGTCTTCAGGTCCAGGAAACCAGTAGTTGCTGTTTGCAGACTTGGTTGGCTGCTGCAAAATCCCTATCACAAGGTGTAGTGTGTCCAAAAGGAAACTTGCAGTACCTTTACTCCTGCTTTTCTGGGCTCTGGGGTGGGGTAATATACTTACCTTTACTGTATTTTGACTCTCCCAGTGATTTTGCACACACTACACTTGTCTAGGGGGGAATTCGTGATTCGCATTCCACTTTCTTAGTATATGGTTTGTGTTGCCCCTTGACCTATTTTCTCCCCTTGCATTCTTTAGCATTTCCTATTGTTTGCATTGTTCTATGACTATGTACTTGTCTAATTTTGGTGTCTAGTGTATATATTGTGTATAATACTTACCTCCAGAAGGAGTATTGTCTCTAAGATATTTTTGGTACTGTGTCACCCAAATAAATACCTTTATTTTTGGTAACACTGAGTATTGTCTTTACTTGTGTATACGTACTGAGTAACTATAAGTGATATTGCATGAGCTTTGCATGTCTCCTAGTTCAGCCTAAGCTGCTCTGCTATAGCTACCTCCATCAGCATGAGCTGCCAGAACACTACCACATTTCACTAATAAGGGATAACTGGACCTGGTATAAGGAGTTATTACCCAAGGTACCCACTACAAACCAGGCCCGCCTCCAACAACCTGCCTCTGAGATGCTCAGGATCTTGGCACAAATCTCTGTCTTCAATTCTTTGTAGATAGGGATTTGCATCAAAACGTATGGTTGGCTGCTTGGGAATGCCCAGGCACCACCCATGGAACACCCTTTTGATGCAAAGTAACACCTGGCTCCCCATTGAACTACGTTGCAGTACTTTAATTTACAATCCAACACAAATCATTATTTGCTTTGAATATGAAATCCCACCAGTTGACTCTGAGACTAATTAAGACTCCAGACAGGGTGGCTGCTGCCTTTGTGGTGACCACTGCGCCAAACTCATTAAGAGTTTCCCGCTAGGTCGGGTTGCAGAAAACTCATTTTCCTCCTGCCGGCCTAGCGGGAAACAAGCTACAGCATCGTCTATGGCTCGTAATTGAGCCAGCGGCAAAGCTGTAGCCTGCAGGGTGCACCAGCACCCTCCAATGTTCACTATCTGCAAAACAGGCAGTGAACATTGCGATGGTCCTGGACAGTGGGGCCCCTGAACTACCCATGCCATGGGCAGTGCAGGGCCCCCTGTGTCCCCCTGCACCTGTTCTCTGCCAACCTCTTCATGTCATTGTAACTGCCATGAAAAGGCTGGTGGAGAACTAGGTCGTAATCCGCAGTGCAGGGCTGCATGCAGCGCTGCCGTGGCAGATTACGATCTCCACCACCGCCAGGCTGCCAGGATCATGGATCCTGGCGGTGCTGGCAGTTCCCTGGCAGTCTGACCGCCTTGGTTTTAATGTGGCAGTTGAACCGCCGCTGTCGCTGTGGTCCTGACTACCACCATTAGTGTGGCGGTCTGAAGACCACCACACTCGTAATGAGGCTGTCTGTGTCTGGCATGCATTAAAAAACAAACACAAACACAAACGAGACACAAAGGGGGTCATTGTGACCCCTACCTGGAGAGAACCGCCGAATGACCGCACCGCGGTCAAAAGACTGCGGCGGCCATTCTGGCTTTCCCGCTGGGCCGGCAGGCGACCGCCAGAAGGCCGCCCGCCGGCCCAGCGGGAAACCCCCTGCAACAATGAAGCCGGCTCCGAATGGAGCCGGCGGAGTTGTAGGAGTGCGACGGGTGCAGTGGCACCCGTCGCGATTTTCAGTGTCTGCAAAGCAGACACTGAAAATCCTAATGGGGCCCTGTTAGGGGGCCCCTGCACTGCCCATGCCAGTGGCATGGGCAGTGCAGGGGCCCCCAGGGGCCCCACGACACCCGTTCACGCCATCCTGTTCCTGGCGGTAAACACCGCCGGGAACAGGATGGCAGGAAGGGGGTCGGAATCCCCATGGCAGTGCTGCAAGCAGCGCCGCCATGGAGGATTCCCTGGGCCAGGGGTAAACCGGCGGGAAACCGCTGGTTCCTCTTTTCTGACCGCGGCTTTACTGCCGCGGTCAGAATGGCCCAGGAAGCACCGCCAGCCTGTTGGCGGTGCTTGCGCGGTCCCCGGCCCTGGCGGTCATGGACCGCCAGGTTCGGAATGACCCCCAAAGTCTTTGTACATCAAGGCCTTACTAAATGTTTTGGTTGATGGTGCTGCCCATCATTTAGATCATACTTATAAATGAATGTCAATGTTATTGGGTCACTTTGAGCCACCAAAGCCATTGTGCAGTGTATGCTGTTACTACACTGCTCGTGAAACGACAGGTGAGGATGCACAATGTGCTTCTTTGTTGGTGTAGAGTAGACACTTGGACATGGACAGTAGCATGTTTCTGCTACTATTCAGCCTAAACATCTGTCTCCCTACAATCCCTTTCTCGATTTCCTTCATGATGGTAGCCATCAGCATTCTCAAGCTACATTACCAGCGCATTCTTCTCTGTTTTTGGCCTAAAATAAGCATATCACAAAGGCATCCATTAAAAATAAGAGAAAGTAAATCTGGGTCCATTTAATAAACTTCGCATTCATGTGAAAATCTTTCTTCTCCTGCAGGAAAAACAGAACCCAGTGAGTGAATTTTCCATGAAGAATTTGGTGGTGACCACACTGGACCTTTTTGCTGCAGGGACTGAAACAGTCAGTACTACCCTCCGATATGGGCTCTTGATATTCCTGAAGAATCCAGAAGTAGAAGGTAAAATTGCACAGTGTGAACAACTTTAAACTTTAAATCCTAGCAAATTAGGTTGCCTTTAATAAACACATGGAAATTGAACGAGAGAGGGAGGAATTCATTCAGGGGTTATCTAACTGTATGTAGTCAATCCAGTCTTTTAACAATAATTATAAAGCACTTAGGGGTCATTATGAGTTTGGCGGTCAAAAATATCTGTAGTTAGGTAGCCTCTTTCTAGCCTTGTTACCCCCACGTTTGGCCTGTTTGTGAGTATATGTCAGGGTGTTTTTACTGTTTCACTGGGATCCTGCTAGCCAGGGCCCCAGTGCTCATAGTGGAAACCCTATGTTGTCAGTGTGTTTGATATGTGTCACTGGGATCCTGCTAGCCAGGACCCCAGTGCTCATACGTTTGTGCCATGTATGTGTTCCCTGTGTGGTGCATAACTGTATCACTGAGGCTCTGCTAACCAGAACCTCAGTGTTTATGCTCTCTCTGCTTTTAAAATTGTCACTGCAGGCTAGTGACTAATTTCACCAATTCTGATTGGCATACTGGAACACCCTTATAATACCCTAGTATATGGTTCCTAGGTACCCAGGGTATTGGGGTTCCAGGAGATCCCTATGGGCTGATTCATTTCTTTTGCCACCCATAGGGAACTTAAAAAATTCTTACACAGGACTGCCACTGCAGCTTGAGTAAAATAAAGTCCATGTTATTTCACAGCCATTTTACACTGCACTTAAGTAACTTATAAGTCACCTAAATGTCTAACTCTCACTTAGTGAAGGTTAGGTGCAAAGTTACTTAGTGTGAGGGCACCCTGGCACTAGCCAAGGTGCCCCAACATTGTTCAGGGCAAATTTCCCAGACTTTGTGAGTGCCGGAACACCATTACACACATGAACTCCATATAGGTCAATACATATGTGTAGCGTCACAATGGTTACTCCGAACATGGCCATGTAACATGTCTAGGATCATGGAATTGTCAGCCCAATACCATTCTGGTATTGGGGGGACCATTCCATACATCCCCGGGGCTCCAGCATGGACCCCGGGTACTGCAAAACTAGCTCTCTGGGGTTTTCTCTGCAGCTACCGCTGCTGCCAACCCTCAGACAGGTTTCTGCCCTCCTGGGGTCTGGGCAGCCCAGTCCCAGGAAGGCAGAACAAAGGATTTCCTCTGACAGAGGGTGTTACACCCTCTACCTTTGGAAATAGGTGTTAAGGGCCTGAGAGGAGCAGCCTCTCCTGGCCTCTGGAAATGCTTTGAAGGGCACAGATGGTGCCCTCCTTGCATAAACCAGTCTTCACTGGTTCAGGGATCCCCCAGCCCCTGCTCTGGCGTGAAACTGGACAAAGGAAAGGGGAGTGACCACTCCCCTGTCCATCACCACCCCAGGGGTGGTGCCCCGAGCTCCTCCCGTGTGTCCCAGGCCTCTGCCATCTTGAATGCAGAGGTGTGAGGGCACAATGGAGACCTCTGAGTGGCCAGTGCCAGCAGGTGACGTCAGAGACCCCTCCTGATATGCTCTTACCTGGTTAGGTATCCAATCCTCCTCTGAGGGATATTTAGGGTCTCTCATGTGGGTTTCTCACCAGATAATGAATGAAAGAGCTCACCAGAGTTCCTCTGCACTTCCCTCTTCGACTTCTGCAAAGGCTCGACCGCTGACTGCTCCAGGATGCCTGCAAAGCCGCAACAAAGTAGCAAGAAGACTACCAGCAACATTGTAGCGCCTAATCCTGCCAGCTTTCTTGACTGTTTCCTAGTGGTGCATGCTCACCCTGCACTGGCAGCCAAGAAGAAATCTCCCATGGGTTGACGGAATCTTCCCCCTGCCAACACAGGCACCAAACTTCTGCATCACCAGTCCTCTGGGTCTCCTCTCATCTTGACGAGCATGGTCCCTGAACACAGGAGCTGGATCTAAGTGTCCCCGACAGTCCAGTGGCCCTTCTGTCAAAATTTGCTGGAGGTAAGTCCTTGCCTCCCCACGCCAGACAGTAATCCTGTGTACTGCATGAACTGCAGCTGCTAGGCCTTCTGTGCACTTTTGCAAGACTTCCTTCATGCACAGCACAGCCCAGGTCCCCAGCAATCCGTCCTGCATTGCCCAACTTGCTGAGTTGGACTCCAACTTCGTGGGACCCTCTTTTGTTGTGCTGAGACAACTGCTGTGCTCAGATCTTCTGAACGCCTTTTCAGGTACTTCTGTGGGTGCTGCCTGCCTCTGCATTGGCTCTTTCTGTTGCTGAGCGCCCTCTCTGTCTCCTCCTCCATGGGGCGAACTCCTGGTCCTTCCTGGGCCCTGTCAGCATTAAAAAAACTTCAACTGTGACTCTTGCAGTTAGCAAGGCTTGTTTGTGGTATTTCTGCATGGAAACAACTCTGCATACCCCAGCACGCCATGGGACATCTTCTGACCAAAGGAGAAGTTCCTGGCACCTTCCATTGTTGCAGAATCTTTGGCTTCTTCCACCTGTAGGCAGCCCTTTTGTACCTTCATCTGGGGTTCAGTGGGCTCCTGCCTCCCGGACACTTGCGTGACTCTTGGACTTGGCCCCTTTCCTTTGCAGGTCCTCAGGTCCAGGAATCCATCTTCAGTGCTTTACAGTCAGTTGTTGTCCTTGCAGAATCCCCTATCTCGACTTTACTGTCTTTCTGAGGTAGTAGGGTAACTTTACTCCCACTTTTCAGGGTCTTGGCGTGGGGTATCTTGGGCACCCTTAGTGTTTTCTTACACTCCCAGCGACGCTCTACACATTACACTAGGCCTGGGGTTCATTTGTGGTTCGCATTCCACTTTTGGAGTATATGGTTTGTGTTGCCCATAGGCCTATTGTCTTCTATTGCATTCTATTGTGTTCTACAGTGTTTGCACTACTTTTCAAACTGTTTATTTACCTGAATTTGGTTTGTGTGTATATTTTGTGTATTTTGCTTACCTCCTAAGGGAGTATATCCTCTGAGATACTTTTGGCATATTGTCATTAAAATAAAGTACCTTTATTGTGTTTCTTATGATATAGTGCTATATGATATAAGTGGTATAGTAGGAGCTTTGCATATCTCCTAGTTCAGCCTAAGCTGCTCTGCTATAGCTACCTCTATCTACCAAAGCTGCTAGACCACCTCTAATCTACTAATAAGGAATACCTAGCACAAGGTGTAAGTACCACAAAGCACCCACTATAAGCCAGGCCAGCCTCCTACAATATCAGACCGCCAAACTCCAGACGAGGCGACTGCCACGATGCTGGCGGTCTCCCCACAATCCCCATTGCAGCTTTCCCATTGGGCTGATGGGTGGGAACTAAGGTTTCCACCTGTCAGCCCAGTAAGAAATGTGTGGCAGCATTGTTCCTGGCTCATAATTGAGCCGGCAGCAATGCTGCCGCACGTAGGGTGGACTAGCACCCTTGAAATGCGCACTGTCTGCACAGCAGACAGTGCGATTTTTAAGGGTGTTTTTGCAGGGTGACCCGTGCACTGTCCATGCCATGAGCATGTTTTTCGCCAGCCTTTTCTTGGTGATCAGACCACCATGAAAAGGCTGGCAGAGAACAAGGTTGTAATCAGCAGAAGAAAGTAGCAACCGCAGAAGTACTTGAACAAGGGTTGAAGAAGTCTGACCATGGCGGTCGTCTCAACACTTCAAAAGAGGGTCCCACAACACCGGAGATCCATGGAAATGTGCAGAGAAGCCCTTGTAGCTGCAGTTCACACAGTGCACAGGATTACTGTCTGGAGAGGGGAGGCAAGGACTTACCTCCTCCAAATTTGGACAATTGGACCACTGGACAGTCTGGGTCACTTGGGTCCACTACCTGTGTTCAAGGGGCCATGCTCGCCAGGATGAGAGGGGTCCCAGAGTACCGGTGACACTGAAGTTTGGTGCCTGCTGGAGCAGGGGGAAGATTACGTCAACCCACAGGAGATTTCTTCGTGGCTTCCAGTGCTGGATGAAGGCAGGCAGCCCCCAAAGCATGCCCCACTAGGAAACAGTTGAGAAAGCCGGCAGGATTACGCGCTACAATGTTGCTGGTAGTCTTCTTGCTACTTTGTTGCAGTTTTGCAGGTGTCCTGGAGCAGTCAGCGGTCAATCCTTGGCAGAAGTTGAAGAGAGACGGAGAGGAACTCTGGTGAATTCTTACAAGTCGATATCTGAGGAAAAGCCCATAGGAGAGACCCTAAAGAGCTCTCAGAGAAGGATTGGCCACCTAGTCAGGTAAGCTTCTATCAGGAAGGATATCTGACGTCACCTGCTGGCACTGGCCACTCACGGCCCTCCAGAGTGCCCTCACACATCTAGATCCAAGATGGCAGAGGTCTGGGACACACTGGAGGAGCTCTGGGCGCCACCCATGGGGAGGGGATGGACAGGGGAGTGGTCACTCCCCTTTCCTTTGTCCAGTTTCATGCCAGAGCAGGGACTGGGGGGTCCTGAACCAGTGTAGACTGGCTTATGCAAGAAGGGCACCATCTGTGCCCTTCAAAGCATTTCCAGAGGCTGGGAGAGGATACCCCTCCCCGGCCTTTAACACCTATTTCCAAATGGAGAGGGTGTAACACCCTGCTCTCGGAGGAAATGCTTTGCTCTGCCTTCCTGGGACTGGGCTGCCCAGACCCCAGGAGGGCTCTACCCTGTCTGTGGGGTGGCAGCAGCGGTAGCTACAGAGAAAACGTCAGAGAGCTAGATTGGCAGTACCCGGGGTCCATAGTGGAGCCCAGGGGATGCATGGAATTGGCACCTCAATACCAGATTTGGCATGGGGGAACAATTCTATGATCTTAGACATGTTACATGGCCATATTCTGATTTACCATTGTGAAGCTACAGATAGGTATTGACCTATATGTAGTGCACACTTGTAATGGTGTCCCCGCACTCACAAAGTCTGGGGAAATGGTCCTTAACTATGTAGGGGTATCTTTGCTGGTGCAAAGGTGCCCTCATATTTAGTAACTTTGCACCTAACCTTCAGCAAGTGAAGGCTAGACTTATAGGTGACATAAGTTACTTAAGTGCACTGAAAATGGCTGTGAAATAATGTGTGAGTTATTTCACTCAGGCTGCAGTGGCAGTCCTGTGTAAAGGGTTGTCTGAGCTCCCTATGGGTGGCAAAAGAAATGCTGCAGCCCATAGAGATCTCCTGGAACCCCAATACCCTGGGTAACTAGGTACCATATACTAGGGGATTATAAAGGTGTTCCAGTGTGCCAATTTAAATTGGTAAAAGTGCTCACTAGCCTTTAGTGACAAATTTAAAAGCAGAGAGAGCATAAGCACTGAGGTTCTGGTTAGCAGAGCCTCAGTGACACAGTTAGTCACTACACATGTATACACAATCACGCCACAAACTATGAGCACTGGGGTCCTGGCTAGCAGGATCCCAGTAAGACAGGCAAAAACAACCTTACATACATGTAAAAATGGGGTAACATGCCAGGCAAGATAGTACTTTCCTACACCCCCCCCCCCAACGAGGGACAATAAGGCTAACCTTGCCCAGATGAGTCTTCATTGTCTAAGTGGAAATATCTGGAGAGTCCATCTGCATTGGAGTGGGTAGTCCCTGGTCTATGTTCCACTGTATAGTCCATTCCCTGAAGGGAGATGGACCACCTCAACAATTTAGAGTTTTCACCTTTCATTTGTTTAAACCATAATAGAGGTTTGTGGTCTGTCTGAACAATAAAGTTAGTACCAAAGAGGTATGGTCTCAACTTTTTCAGGGCCCAGACCACAGCAAAGGCCTCCCTCTCTATGGCAGACCAATGCCCCTAATTCAGAAGCATCAGTCTGAACTATGAATTTCTTGGAGTAACAAGTGCTTTTTAGGACAGGTGCAGAGCACATGGCCTGTTTGAGCTCATCAAAAGCCTTTTGGCAACTAGCTGTCCATAATATCTTTTTAGGCATTTTTTGGGATGTGATGTTATTAAGAGGGTCAGCTATGGTGCCATAATTCTTAATGAACCTCCTATAGTACCCTGTGAGGCCTAGGAAGGTTCTCACCTGGGTTTGAGTTGCAGGGTGAGCCCATGCCATAATGGCTTAGATCTTCTCCTGCAGTGGTGCAGTCTGTTCCCCACCTACCAGGTGGCCCAGATAAACCACTTTCCCCTGCTATATCTGGCACTTTGAAGCCTTGATAGTGAGGCCTGTCTTTTGCAGGGCCTCCAAAACTTTCCACAGGTGGGCCAGGTGATCATCCCAGGTGGGGCTAAAGATAGCTATATTATCCAGATATGCTGCACTAAAGGCTTCCAATTCTTGCAGGATTGTATTCACCAACCTATGAAAAGTGGCAGGTGCATTTTTGTGTAGTCAGTAAAATAATGTTTTGCAACCAGATTTCAGTCACAAAACATTAACACATCCCATTCAAAATTTCTATTTGGAAGGGACATCCTAAACAAGCCCTTTCCAAATACCAATGTGTGTTTGCTGCATACCAAAAGGCCATTTAAAGGTCACAAACGGTCCAATTTAGCAATTTTAGCAAAAAGGCTAGTA
This sequence comes from Pleurodeles waltl, assembly GCF_031143425.1. Classification (NCBI taxonomy): domain Eukaryota; kingdom Metazoa; phylum Chordata; class Amphibia; order Caudata; family Salamandridae; genus Pleurodeles; species Pleurodeles waltl. The sequence goes on from NC_090448.1 coordinate 432,939,852, forward strand.
AAGTTCGCCTACTGTTAACATTTTTGAGACCAGTAAAGAATTTTACCCACAAATCTATGTGCTAAAATTCTAAGATGTAATGGATAACATTTTGACTTGCCACATGAATATAGATGCGGTCGATTAGGAAAGTACCATCTTCCTTGGCATGTTACCCCCATTTTTACCTGTATGTCAGTATGTTTTTGCCTGTCTCACTGGGATACTGCTGGTCAGGACCCCAGTGCTCATAGTTTATGGCCTAATGTATACTGTATGTCTCTGTAGTGCTTAACTGGGTCACTGAGGCTCTGCTAATCAGAACCTCAGTGCTTATGCTCTCTCTGCTTTTAAATTTGTCACTGTAGGCTAGTGACTTCATTTACCAATTTAAATTGGCACACTGGACCCACCTTATAAGTCCCTAGTATATGGTACCTAGGTATCCAAGGCATTGGGGTTCCAGGAGATCCATATGGGCTGCAGCATTTCTTTTGCCACCCATAGGGAGCTCAGACAAACTCTTGCCGAGGCCTGCCATTGCAGCATGTGTGAAATAATGCACACGTTATTTCACAGCCATTTTCACTGCACTTTTTTTTTCAATTCTTTTTATTGAACATACTGGGGTATCGCAAATACAATCGTCCACAAAGTGGTCAGACCTGAGCATACATAGGCATACTACTCATATGTACAGACAATACTACACAGTACACATGGGAGCATGTTGTACTTTTGTATCAAGAGAATTGTGTCATTTTGATAACAGTCATTAGAGTTGTGTTGCAGGGATGGTGTCCGGTTTTGAGCCCACTCTGGTTAAGGAGTATGTAAATGTTATTATATATATATGCATTCACACATGTCCCCACGCCTTTGGTATACAACAGTTCTTCGGTGCGTAGCTCTCTATTTTAAAGGAGGAAAATGTGCCAGACGGGTTTTGCCCTGTATTGAGTCTGGCCCATGTCATATACATGGGACCAACATACGTGCATAGTGTACCACTCGCTCGGCCGCTCCATGTGCTCCCCACTGCGCACCAGACAAGATCCGCGTTCAGGCCTCTCCAGGGTGTACTTAACCTCTGGGTAGAAGGAAGTCTTTCAGTTGTCTAGTGAGATGTGTTGTGCACACAATTTAAGGTGGGTGTATATAATTTTTGGCCTCCATAGTAATGATGAAGAACATCCCTAAGCTAATCCCCGGCCCAGGAGCTGACGTAGTGTCCACACTTCTGCTTGCGAGCTTTGTATCAGGTCATGCAACCAGTTACTGTAACTCGGTGTGTGAGGGGCCTTCCAATTGGTTGCTATTAAAAGCTTAAACAACGTGAAGGCCAAGTCAGTAAAACTGTGTATTTGCTTAACCGCCTTGCTGCGCAGACGCAGACCGAGCAAGCATGATTCTGATGTCGTAGGTAGTGTACAGTTTGTGACCTCGGCTACGGTGTCTGTGATTCACTGCCATGCCACAACCAGAGGGGGACAGGTCTATACCATGTGGTAGAAATCTGCTGCTGGTTGTGCGCTCCTAGGGCATGTCTGATCCGAGCCTGGGAACATAGGTTTGATGCGGGCCGGAGATAGATAGGAGTCATGTATGTAATTGAACTTGGTGTATCGAAGTCTGGTATTTCGAGAAATACTTTTGATAGTGGAGAGCGCCGCCATCCAGGCACTTTGAGATAAAGGAGTGGGAAGCACCTCATCCCATCTAACCTTGGTGTGCGACATGTCGGGCCAGATCCGATCTAACAGTAACATATATAGCGGGTCATTCTGACCCCGGCGGGCGGCGGGCGCCGCCCGCCGGGCGGAGAACACCAAAAGACCGCACCGCGGTCAAATGACCGCAGCGGTCATTCTGACTTTCCGTCTGGGCTGGCGGGCGACCGCCAAAAGGCCGCCCGCCCGCCCGGCGGGAAAGACCCAGCAACGATGAAGCCGGCTCCGAATGGAGCCGGCGGAGTTGCTGGGGTGCGACGGGTGCAGTGGCACCCGTCGCGATTTTCAGTGTCTGCAAGGCAGACACTGAAAATCATTATAGGGCCCTGTTAGGGGGCCCCTGCACTGCCCATGCCAGTGGCATGGGCAGTGCAGGGGCCCCCAGGGGCCCCATGACACCTGTTCCCGCCAGCCTGGCTCTGGCGGTGAAAACCGCCAGAAACAGGCTGGCGGGAAGGGGGTCGGAATCCCCATGGCGGCGCTGCTTGCAGCGCCGCCATGGAGGATTCATTTGGCCAGGGGAAAACCGGCGGGAAACCGCCGGTTTCCTTTTTCTGACCGCGGCTTTACTGCCGCGGTCAGAATTGGCCAGGAAGCACCGCCAGCCTGTTGGCAGTGCTTCCGTGGTCGCTGGCCCTCGCGGTCAATGACCGCCAGGGTCAGAATGACCCCCATAATCTAGAAATTGCGTCTCTTGTGTTTCCGAGTGATAAAATCAATGTGAGCAATTGCGATTCTTGCGGCTCGGCATTGCCCGCTCCCATGTGGCTCCCAACAGGTGTTTAATCATGCAGTATCGCTCCTGAGTTCGGAAAAGGACTTCAGTGTAGAGTCCTCATATAGCTCACCTGAATGTACTAGGCCCGCTTCGTGCCATAGGGATGTGTTGTGTTGTCTTATTAGTGTTTGTGCCTTAGGTAACTGAGTCCATGGTAGTATGGGGGAGTATGGCATTGGGTCGCCCCTATTGTGGACATATCTCTGCCAGCACGTCCTTGCAGCTACGAGTAAAATGGAACCCCGTGTTAGACAATGCGACCCATCCAGCAGCCATGTGAGCACTGGGAGTAGTGCTAACGTTTTTATCATTGCCGTGCGCTCCGCCGAAGGGGTTTCGCCCAGTCACAAGGCTGGCCATTGCAGCTGGGCCGCTGTGTAATACAATTCAAAATGGGCATACCCAGTCCTCCCTTCAGCTGTGGGTACTGCGTTATGGATAGCGCCACTCTGCCTCTGTCCTTACCCCATAGTAAATCGGTCATGATGGAATGCAAGGTCTTGAAAAAAGAGCGGGGAAGAATAATCGGGGGCGCTGTAAAATAATATAAAAGTCTTGTGAGGATGAGCATTTTTGCAATAGCTATCCGGCCCATAGGTGATAAGGAGAGGGACAGCCAGAATGGTAAAGACCCTCGCACTGAGCGAAGAACCCTGTCTATATTGCCCTCTCTGAGATCGTCAACAGCATGATAAATCTGTATGCCCAAATACTTAAAAGTGGTGTGGCACCATGGTAGCTGGTAATGTGGAAGGTCCAAGCGAAGCTCTGGAGAAACTGGACAAAGGGGAAAAATGCAGGATTTTGACCAATTGAGTTGTAAGCCAGATATGGTCGCAAAGGCGTCCAGTACTTCCATAACTCTCCCCATGGAATCAACGTGGTCATGCAGATATATCAAGGCGTCATCCGCATAAAATGAGATGATATGGTGCGTGTTAAGTTCCGGGATGCCCCACATAGGTGCACGTGTGCTCAGCCGGGCTGCCAGCGGTTCCATGGTGATCGCAAAAAGAAGGGGAGACAGTGGGCATCACTGTTTGGTGCCTCTGCGTATTGGAAAAGACTCAGAGATAACTTGCCCCGTTCTCACACGTGACATCGGCTTTGCATACAGTGTCTTAATCCACTGAACATAACCAGCCCAAATTCCTATTGCTTCCAATGTAGCCATTTTTACTGCACTTAACCCCTTAGCTGCTGGGCCTTTTCCCCCCCAGTGCTGAGCCCTTTTTTGGCTATTTGGGGTAGTTCGCGCTTAGGGCTTCATAACTTTTTGTCCACATAAGCTAACCACGCCAAATTTGCGTCCTTTTTTTCCAACATCCTAGGGATTCTAATGGTACCCAGAGTTTGTGGTTTACCCTGGAGGAGACCAAGAAAATAGCCAAAATACAGTGAAAATTTAGTTTTTTCCAAAAAAATGGGAAAAAAGGGCCGCCGAAGAAGGCTTGTGGTTTTTTCCCTGAAAATGCCATCAACAAAGGGTTTCTGGTGCTGAAATCACTATCTTCCCACCTTTCAGGAACGGGCAGACTTGAATCAGAAAACCACATTTTCCAACACAAATTTGGCATTTTACTGGGACATACCCCATTTTTACTATTTTTGGTGCTTTCAACCTCCTTTCAGTTAGTGACAGGAATGGGTGTGAAACCAATGCTGGATCCCGGAAAGCTAAACATTTCTGAAAACTAGACAAAATTCTGAATTCAGCAAGGGGTCATTTGTGTAGATCCTACAAGGTTTTCCTACAGAAAATAACAGCTGAAATAAAAAAATATTGAAATGGAGCTGAAAACAACAGCCATTTTTCTTTATGTTTTACTCTGTAACTTTTTCCTGCGATGTCAGATTTCTGAAAGCAATATACCGTTTTGTCTGCTGGACTCTTCTGGTTGCGGGGATATAAAGGGCTTATAGGTTCATCAAGAACCCTAGGTACCCAGAGCCAATAAATGAGGTGCACCCTGCAGTTGGTTTTCATTCTATACTGGGTATACAGCAATTCATTTGCTGAAATATGAGGAGTGAAAAAGAGGTATCAAGAAAACCTTTGCATTTCCAAAATGGGATCAAGATAAGGTTTTGAGGAGCAGTGGTTATTTGCACATCTTTGAATTCCGAGGTGCCCATACTAGCATGTGAATTGCAGGGCATTTCTCAAATAGACGTCTTTTTTACACACTCTCTTATATTTGGAAGGAAAAAATGTAGAGAAAGATAAGGGGCAATAACACTTGTTTTGCTATTCTATGTTCCCCCAAGTCTCCCAATAAAAATGATACCTCACTTGTGTGGGTAGGCCTAGCGCCCGCGACAGGAAATGCCCCAAAACACAACGTGGACACATCCCATTTTTTCACAAAATACAGAGCTGTTTTTTTGCAAAGTGCCTACCTGTAGATTATGGCCTCTAGCTCAGCCGGCACATAGGGAAACCTACCAAACCTGTACATTTTTGAAAACTAGAGACCTAGGGGAATCCAAGATGGGGTGACTCGCGGGGCTCTGACCAGGTTCTGTTACCCAGAATCCTTTGCACACCTCAAAAAGTGGCTAAAAAAACAAGTTTTCCTCACATTTCGGTGACAGAAAGTTCTGGAATCTGAGAGGAGCCTCAAATTTCCTTCCACCCAGCGTCCCCCCAAGTCTCCCGATAAAAATGATACCTCACTTGTGTGGGTAGGCCTAGCGCCCGCGACAGGAAATGCCCCAAAACACAACGTGGACACATCACAGAAAATAGAGCTGTTTTTTGCAAAGTGCCTACCTGTAGATTTTGGCCTCTAGCTCAGCCGGCACCTAGGGAAACCTACCAATCCTGTACATTTTTGAAAACTAGAGACCTAGGGGAATCCAAGATGGGGTGACTCGCGGGGCTCTGACCAGGTTCTGTTACCCAGAATCCTTTGCAAACCTCAAAAAGTGGCTAAAAAAACAAGTTTTCCTCATATTTCGGTGACAGAAAGTTCTGGAATCGGAGAGGAGCCTCAAATTTCCTTCCACCCAGCGTCCCCCCAAGTCCCCCGATAAAAATGATACCTCACTTGTGTGGGTAGGCCTAGCACCCGCGACAGGAAATGCCCCAAAACACAACGTGGACACATCACAGAAAACAGAGCTGTTTTTTGCAAAGTGCCTACCTGTAGATTTTGGCCTCTAGCTCAGCCGGCACCTAGAGAAACCTACCAAACCTGTACATTTTTGAAAACTAGAGACCTAGGGGAATCCAAGATGGGGTGACTCGCGGGGCTCTGACCAGGTTCTGTTACCCAGAATCCTTTGCAAACCTCAAAAAGTGGCTAAAAAAACAATTTTTCCTCACATTTCGGTGACAGAAAGTTCTGGAATCTGAGAGGAGCCTCAAATTTCCTTCCACCCAGCGTCCCCCCAAGTCTCCCGATAAAAATGATACCTCACTTGTGTGGGTAGGCCTAGCGCCCGCGACAGGAAATGCCCCCAAACACAACGTGGACACATCACAGAAAACAGAGCTGTTTTTTGCAAAGTGCCTACCTGTAGATTTTGGCCTCTAGCTCAGCCGGCACCTAGGGAAACCTACCAAACCTGTACATTTTTGAAAACTAGAGACCTAGGGGAATCCAAGATGGGGTGACTCGCGGGGCTCTGACCAGGTTCTGTTACCCAGAATCCTTTGCAAACCTCAAAAAGTGGCTAAAAAAACAAGTTTTCCTCACATTTCGGTGACAGAAAGTTCTGGAATCTGAGAGGAGCCTCAAATTTCCTTCCACCCAGCGTCCCCCCAAGTCTCCCGATAAAAATGATACCTCACTTGTGTGGGTAGGCCTAGCGCCCGCGACAGGAAGTGCCCCAAAACACAACGTGGACACATCACAGAAAACAGAGCTGTTTTTTGCAAAGTGCCTACCTGTAGATTTTGGCCTCTAGCTCAGCCGGCACCTAGGGAAACCTACCAAACCTGTGCAGTTCTGAAAACTAGAGACCTAGGGGAATCCAAGGAGGGGTGACTTGCGGGGCTCGGACCAGGTTCTGTTACCCAGAATCCTTTGCAAACCTCAAAAAGTGGCTAAAAAAACAAGTTTTCCTCACATTTCGGTGACAGAAAGTTCTGGAATCTGAGAGGAGCCACAAATTTCCTTCCACCCAGCGTTCCCCCAAGCCTCCCGATAAAAATGATACCTCACTTGTGTGGTTAGGCCTGGTGCCTGCGACAGGAATAGATCACACAACGGTCAATGTTGGTCCTTACGTGAGGCAGCTGTTGACCCTGGGGTGATCCATTCCTGACACAGACACTAGGGGCCATATTTATACTCCTTTTGCGCCGAAATTGCGTCGTTTTTTTTGACGCAATTTCGACGCAAAACTAACGCCAACTAACGCCATATTTATACTATGGCGTTAGAGGCGAATAGCGCCAAAGTTCCCGGAATGTGCGTCATTTTTTAGCGTGAACCCCTTCCTTGCGTTAATGATATGCAAGGGAGGCGTTCCCGTCTAAAAAATAACTCCCAGGCCTTTACGTGGTATTTATACTCCCGGGCAAAAGAGACGCCCGGGAGTTGGCGTGACAAAAAACGGCGCATTTGCGCCACTTTTTAACGCCTGCTCAGGGCAGGCGTTAAGGGGCCTGTGGGCTCAAAATGAGCCCACAGGTGCCCTCCCATGCCCCCAGGGACCCCCCCTGCCACCCTTGCCCACCCCAGGAGGACCCCCAAGGATGGAGGGACCCACCCCAGGGACATTCAGGTAAGTTCAGGTAAGTATGATTTTTTTTTTTTTATATTTTGTTTTGGTGGCATAGGGGGGCCTTATTTGTGCCCCCCTACATGCCACTATGCCCAATGACCATGCCCAGGGGACAGAAGTCCCCTGGGCATGGCCATTGGGCAAGGGGGCATGACTCCTATCTTTACAATGATAGGAGTCATGTTGATGGGGGATGGGCGTCGAAAATAAATGGCGCAAGTCGGGTTAAGACGATTTTTTCGACGTAACCTGACTTGCCCCATTTTAAGACGCCCATGCGCCATCTTCCCCCTACGCCGGCGCTGTCTGGTCTACGTGGTTTTTTCCCACGCAAACCAGGCAGCGCCGGTCTCATTGCGCCGTCTAACGCCATTCCATAAATACGGCGCCCGCATGGCGCTTCAGAATGGCGTTAGACGGCGCAAAACTTTTTGACGCTAAACTGCGTTAGCGCAGTTTAGCGTCAAAAAGTATAAATATGGGCCTAGGTGTAGGCACTCAAGTGTGGTAGTGTTTTTATCAGGACAGGTGAGGAGTCACTGGGTGGTAGGAATATTGTGGATCCCAGCATATTCCTGTAGTTTGTGTGACAGAAATGCGAGAAAAATTGAGTTTTTTTTCAACATTTCAGCTTTGCATGGTATTCTGGGTAAGAAAACTTTGGGGAAGCCACACAAGTCACACCTCTGTGGACTCCCCCGAATGTCTAGTTTCCAGAAATGTTTGGGTTTAGTGTGTTTCTCTATATGGCCGCCGAATCCAGGACCAAAAACACAGGTGCCTGCCTTACATGGATAATTTTGATGTCTCCACAATATGATTTGGGTGGTGGAATTTGGGGCTGAACTAAATTGGGGAGCTCCCAAGAGAGCACTCTCTCTCTGCTTGCCGCCGCATTCACCTGCTCTCTGGGTTGGCCTAACCCACTATTACCCAGTTGCACAAACAGCTTGCAAAGGGACAGCAGGACTGTCCTCATCACCTCCCTCATAATGTACTGGAAGAGGAGTTATCGAATGGGACTCCTCTGACTGAAAAATCACTCCCAGAGTCTGCGCCATTGTCCTATCCCTCAGATGCTGTCTCAGTATCTGATGTCTCAGTCTCTGATCCTATGTCAGAGCGGTCCTCTATAACCCAAGTGCAGGCAGCAGTCATCCATCAAGATGCCATCTCTGCTATTGGCTAAACTGTTGCTCTAAAACACTAGCCTACGTAGACAGTCACAAAATCGATGGTGTGTGAGATACGTGCAACAGTAGAGGCCACCTTACCTGCGCTTCTTCCCTCAATCAGCACGTACTTTCAAGACACTCAAAAAACACCTTGTCACATACCATTCGTCACAGTCTTTAGCACCTCCTGCGCCCAGTCCAACAATCATTATTGGTGCTCCCACTCCCTCCTCCTCGGATTCCCTCATTACCCCCCAGCAAAAGTGCCCTTCATCTCTCCATAGACTTTGCTAATGTACTCAGCTATTTACATAAAATACAGATTTGCTCTTTGCAGTAGGCATATAAACCTTCTGCGCTTCTTTATGGCACTAAAACTGCCACTAGACAAGTCGGACCCTTTTCCCCCCAGGGAAACCACACACATATTGACAAAAGTGATATATATATGACAGCCAATCACCTGAAACTCAACTCAAGCAAAACCGAAATAATCCTCTTTGGCCCACACAAAAACACCTGGGACCCCTCATGGTGGCCCACCACGCTAGGCCCTGCACCCACCCCCGCCAACCACGCACGCAACCTCAGCATCATCCTAGACTCCTCCCTCTCGATGACCCAACAAATCAACGCTCTCACCTCCTCATGCTTCAACACACTCCGTATACTGAAAAACATTCAAATGGATCCCCACAGAGACCAGAAAAACTGTCACTCACGCACACATCAGCAGCAGGCTTGATTACGGAAACGCCCTCTACGCCGGCACCACTCTAAAACTCAAGCGCAAACTACACGCATCTAGAACTCAGCAGCACGACTCATCCTCGACCTCCGCCGACACGAACACATCTCTCCACACCTCAAATCCCTCCACTGGCTCCCCATTGACAAAAGGATCACCTTCAAGATCCTCATCCTCGCACACAAATCACTCCACAACACAGGCCCTGCCTACCTCAACGAGAGTCACCTTCCACACCCCCACACGAAACGTCCGCTCAGCTGACCTCTCTCTCGCCTCTGTCCCCCGCATCAAACACACCACCACCGGGGGCAGATCCTTCTCCTACCTTGCACCCAAAACCTGGAACGCCCTCACAACCCACCTTCACAAGACCCAAAACCTACTTCTTTTCAGGAAGGGCCTCAAAACCTGGCTTTTCGAACAGTGAACCTCCCAGCCCCTTTGCCTCCCCCCCCCCCCCCCCAAACGCCTTGAGACCCTCACAGGTGAGTAGCACACTTTATAAATCTCTTTGGTATATATAGATCTACCTCTATATATATATATATATATATATATCTATGTACATAGATATATCTATAGATATATCCATGTACATAGATAGATATATCTACATAGATATATAAATATAGATCTATATATAGATCTATTTTTTTTAGTTGTTGTATGGTTTCCTTGGGGGCCAAAATGGCCCCCAGGGAAACCCTACAACATCTAAAAAACAAATTGCCCCCACAGGGGGTCACCCTGCCCACGGGCGACCCCCTGTCATTTTATTTATTTTTTTGAAAAAAAAAACAATCCCCTGGGGGGGCACCTACCTTTTTTTTTTAAATTAATTATGCCCCCGGGGGTGGGCGGCCCGTTTTCCGAGGGGGCCGCCCCCCCAAAGTGAAATCCCTGGCGTCTAGTGGTGTTTCCTGGCCCCCGATCGCAGCTGTGCTGCGATCGGGGGCCAGGAAACACTTTGAGAAGGCCTCGTAAGAAAGGGGAGACTCTCCCCTTTCTTACGAGGCCTTCCCGAACGTGGGAAAGGCCGTTTTCCCCATCAAAGCAGGAAGCGGCCGCAAGGCTGCTTCCTGCTTTGATGGGGGAAAACACCTTTGCAACGTCAGCGCGCCGCGAGGCGCGCTGACGTCACAAAGGGGCGGGTGGGGGGGGCGGGGGGAGACACGGAAGCTTCCGTGTCTCCCGGGGGGGGTTTAAAAAAATAAATAAATCCTCGGGTGCGACGCACCCGAGGATTTATTGATACCCTTCCTGGTGTCGGCTACTGGTCGTGACCCGCACCAGGGAGGGTGTGTGGGCGTCGGCCAGTGGCCGACGCCCGCAACGAAGAGGTTAAGTAACTTATAAGTCACCCATATGTCTAACTGTAGGAGGCTGGACTGGCTTGTAGTGAGTACCAAGGGGTACTTACACCTTGCACCAGGCCCAGTTATCCCTTATTAGTGTATAGGGTGTCTAGCAGCTTAGGCTGATAGATAATGGTAGCTTAGCAGAGCAGCTTAGGCTGAACTAGGAGACGAGTGAAGCTCCTACAGTACCACTAGTGTCACTTGCACAATATCATAAGAAAACACAATACACAGATATACTAAAAATAAAGGTACTTTATTTTTATGACAATATGCCAAAGTATCTCAGTGAGTACCCTCAGTATGAGGATAGCAAATATACACAAGATATATGTACACAATACCAAAAATATGCCGTATAGTCTTAGAAAACAGTGCAAACAATGTATAGTTACAATAGGATGCAATGGGTACACATAGGTATAGGGGCAACACAAACCATATACTCTAGAAGTGGAATGCGAACCACGAATGGACCCCAAACCTATGTGACCTTGTAGAGGGTCGCTGGGACCGTAAGAAAACAGTGAGGGTTAGAAAAATAGCCCACCCCAAGACCCTAAAATGTAGGTGGAAAGTGCACCTAAGTTTCCCAGAGAGCACAGAAGTCGTGATAGGGGAATTCTGCAAGGAAGACCAACATCAGCAATGCAACAACAATGGATTTTCAGACGAGAGTACCTGTGGAACAAGGGGACCAAGTCCAAGAGTCACACTCAAGTCGGGAGTGGGCAGATGCCCAAGAAATGCCAGCTGAGGTTGCAAAGAAGCTGCCACCGGATGGTAGAAGCTGTGGTTTCTGCAAGAACGAAGAGGACTAGGAACTTCCCCTTTGGAGGATGGATGTCCCACGTCGTGAAGAAGCTTGCAGGGGTATTCCCACGCAGAAAGACCGCAAACAAGCCTTGCTAGCTGCAAGGGTTGCGGTTAGGGTTTTTGGATGCTGCTGTGGCCCAGGAGGGACCAGGATATCTCCAATTGCGTGAGGAGACAGAGGGGGCGTCCAGCAAGACAAAGAGCCCACTCAGAAGCAAGCAGCACCCGCAGAAGTGCAAGAAAAGGCACTACGAAGAAGAGTGAACCGGGGGGGGGTCACCTGACTTCACCCTGCACTGGAAGTCAAGAAGAAATCTCCTGTGGGTCGACAGAATCTTCCCCCTCCTAACGCAGGCACCAAAAGACTGTATCACCGGTCCTCTGGGTCCCCTCTCATCCTGACGAGCGTGGTCCCTGGAACACAGGAACTCTATCCAAGTGACTCCCACAGTCCAGTGATCCTTCAGTCTAAGTTTAGTGGAGGTAAGTCCTTGCCTCCCCACACTAGACTGCAAACCTGTGTACTGCATGATTTGCAGCTGCTCCGGCTCTAGTGCTCTCTTCCAGGATTTCCTTCGTGCACAGCCTAGCCTGGATCCCCAGCACTCCGTCCTGCAGTGCTCAACCCTCTGAGTTGGCCTCTGGCGTTGTGGGACCCTCCTTTGTGACTCTGGCGAGCTCCAGTTCACAAATCTTCTACGTGCCTGTTTGGGTACTTCTGCAGGTGCTGCCTGCTTTTGTGGGGGCTCTCTGAGTTGCCCTTTATTTTTAGTATATCTGTGTATTGTGTTTTCTTATGATATTGTGCATATGACACCAGTGGTATAGTAGGAGCTTTACACGTCTCCTAGTTCAGCCTAAGCTGCTCTGCTAAGCTACCTTTTCTATCAGCCTTAGCTACTAGACACCTCTTCTAAACTAATAAGGGGTACCTGGACCTGGTGCAGAGTGTAAGTACCCCTTGGTACCACTACAAAGCAGACCAGCCTCCTACAGGGATCCCTGAACCGGTGTAGACTGGCTTATGCAGAGATGGGCACCATCTGTGCCCATTAAAGCATTTCCAGAGGCTGGGGGAGGCTACCCTCTCTCAGAGGAAATCCTTTGTTCTGCCTTCCTGGGCCAGGGCTGCCTGGACCCCAGGAGGGCAGAAACCTGTCTGAGGGGTTGGCAGCAGCAGCAGCTGCAGTGGAAACCCCGGAAAGGCAGTTTGGCAGCACCCGGGTCCTGTGCTAGAGACCCGGGGGATCATGGAATTGTCTCCCCAATGCCAGAATGGTATTGGGGTGACAATTCCATGACCTTAGGCATGTTACATGGCCATGTTCAGAGTTACCATTGTGACGCTATACATAGGTAGTGACCTATGTGTAATGCACACGTGTAATGGTGTCCCGCACTCACAAAGTCCGGAAAATTTGCCCTGAACGATGTGGGGGCACCTTGGCTAGTGCCAGGGTGTCCAAGCACTAAGTAACTTGGCACCCAACCTTTACCAAGTGAAGGTTAGACATATAGGTGACTTATATGTTACTTATGTGCGGTGAAAAATGGCTGTGAAATAACGTGGATGTTATTTCACTCAGGCTGCAGTGGCAGACCTGTGTAAGAATTGTCTGAGCTATCAATGGGTGGCAAAAGAAATGCTGCAGCCAATAGTGATTTCATGGAACCCCAATACCCTGGGTACCTAAGTACCATATACAAGGGAATTATATGGGTGTACCAGTGTGCCAATGAGAATTGGTAAATTTAGTCACTAGCATGCAGTGACAAACTTAGAAAGCAGAGAGAGCATAAACACTGAGCAGAGCCTCAGTGATACAGTTAGGCACCACACAGGGAACACATACAGGGCACATACTATGAGCACTGGGGTCCTGCCTAGCAGGATCCCAGTGACACAGGGGCTAAAACATACAAACATACAGTGAAAATGAGGGTAACATGCCAGGCAAGATGGTACTTTCCTACAAGTACTGTGTAACTATTAGTGGTTTTGCATGTCTCCTAGTTCAGCCTTAGCTGCTCTGCTATAGCTACCTCTATCAGCCTAAGCTGCTAGAACACTACTTCATTTCATTAATAAGGGATAACTGGACCTTTTATAAGGTGCATGTACCGAAGGTACCCACTACAAACCAGGCCAGCCTCCTACATTGGAGGTGCAGCGGTGGGATAAGTACTTACAATTGCTTCACCACTTTGTCACTGTAGCAGGCTGGCCTGGCTTATAGTGGGTACCTTGTGGTACTTACACCTTGTGCCAGGTCCAGTTATCCCTTATTAGTAGATTAGAGGTATTCTAGCAGCTTAGGCTGATAGAGGTAGCTATAGTAGAGCAGCTTAGGCTGAACTAGGAGACATGCAAAACTCCTACTATACCACTGATATCACTTAGCACTATATCATAAGAAAACACAATACTCAGAGTTACTAACAATAAAGGTACTTTATTTTAGTGACAATATGCCAAAAGTATCTCAGAGGATATACTCCCTTAGGAGGTAAGTAATATACACAAAATATACACACACAAACCAAAATCAGGTAAGTAACATTTAGAAAAGTAGTGCAAACACTGTAGAGCACAATAGAATGCAATTGGAGACAATAGGCATAGGGGCATCACAAACCATATACTCCAAAAGTGGAATGCGAACCACAAATGGACCCCAGGCCTAGTGTTGTGTGTAGAGGGTCGCTGGGAGTGTAAGAAAACACTAAGGGTGCCCACCCAAAGACCCTGAAAAGTAGGAGTAAAGCTACCCTACTATCCCAGAAAGATAGTAAAGTCCAGATAGGGGATTCTGCAAAGACAACAACTGACTGCAACGCACTGAAGACGAATTCATGGACCTGACGACCTGTAAAGGAAGGGGACTAATTCCAAAAGTCACGCAAGTGTCCGGGGGGGCAAGACCCACTAAACCCCGGATGAAGGTGCAAAAGGGCTGCCTCCGGGTGGAAGAAGCCGAAGATTCTGCTACAACGGAAGGTGGCAGGAACTTCTCCTTTGGTCAGAAGATGTCCCACGAAGTGCTAGAGGAAGCAGAGTTGTTTCCACGCAGAAAGACCACAAACAAGCCTTGCTAGCTGCAAGAGTTGCGGTTGAAGATTTTTGGTGCTGCCAGGGCCCAGGAAGGACCAGGAGGTCGCCCCTTGGAAGAGGAGACAAAGGGGGCACTCAGCAACACAGAGAGCCCACGCAGAAGCAGACAGCACCCTCAGACGCACCTGAACAGTGGTCACTCCCCTTTCCTTTGTCCAGTTTGGCGCCAGAGCAGGGCTATGGAGATCCCTGAACCGGTGTAGACTGGCTTATGCAAGGAGGGCAACATCTGTGCCCTTCAAAGCATTTCCAGAGGCTGGGGGAGGCTACTCCTCCCCAGCACTTCACACTTATTCCCAAAGGGAGAGGGTGTAACACCATCTCTCAGAGGAAATCCTTTGTTCTGCCTTCCTGGGACTGGGCTGCCCAGACCCCAGGAGGGCAGAAACCTGTTTGAGGGTTGGCATCAGCTGCAGCTGCCCGGAAAACCCCAGAGAGCTAGTTTGGCAGTACCAGGGCTCTATGCTAGAGATCCGGGGATGCATGGAATTGTCTCCCCAATACCATTCTGGTATTGGGGTGACAATTCTATGATTCTAGACATGTTACATGGCCATGTTTGGAGTTACCATTGTGACGCTACATATAGGTATTGACCTATATGTAGTGCACGCATGTAATGGTATCCCCGCACTCACACAGTGCAGGGACATTCCCCTGAATGATGTGGGGGCACCTTGGCTAGTGCCAGGGTGCCCTCAAACTTAGTAACTTTGCACCTAACCTTAACCAGGTGAGGGTTAGACATATAAGTGACTTATAGGTTACTTAAGTGCAGTGAAAATGGCTATGAAATAACGTGGATGTTATTTCACGCAGGCTGCAGTGGCAGGCCTGTGTAAGAATTGTCTGAGCTCCCCATGGGTGGCAAAAGAAATGCTGAAACCCATAGGGATCTCCTGGAATCCCAATACCCTGGGTACCTAAGTACCATATACAAGGGAATTATAAGGGTGTTTCAGTGTGTAGGAGGCTGGCCTGGCTTGTAGTGGGTACCAAGGGGTACTTACACTCTGTACCAGGTCCAGTTATCCCTTATTAGTGTAGAAGAGGTGTTTCTAGCTGCTTAGGCTGATAGAAGGTAGCTATAGCAGAGCAGCTTAGGCTGAACTAGGAGACATGCAAAGCTCCTGCTATACCACTGGTGTCATATGCACAATATCATAAGAAAACACAATACACAGATTTACTAAAAACAAAGGTACTTTGGCCCGTATTTATACTTTTTTTAGCGCCGCATTTGCGCCGCTTTTGACGCAAAACGGCGCAAACCTACAAAATACAATGGTATTTTGCAAGTTTGCGCCGTTTTTGCGTCAAAAAACGACACAAATGCGGCGCAAAAAAAGTATAAATACGGGCCTTTATTTTTATGACAATATGCCAAAAGTATCTCAGTGAGTACCCTCAGTATGAGGATGCCAAATATACACAAGATATATGTACACAATACCAAAATATGCAGTAATAGCAAAAGGAAGCAATGCAAGCAATGTAAAGCTACAGTAGATTGCAATAGGAGCACATAGGTATAGGGGCAACAAAAACCATATACTCCAAAAGTGGAATGCGAACCACGAATGGACCCCAAACCTATGTGACCTTGTAGAGGGTCGCTGGGACCGTAAGAAAACAGTGAGGGTTAGAGAAATAGCCCACCCCAAGACCCTGAAAAGTAGGTGTCAAGTGCACCTATATTCCCCAGAGAGCAGAGAAGTCGTGATAGGGGAATTCTGCAAGGAAGACCAACACCAGCAATGCAACCAAAGTGGATTTCTGGACGAGAGCCCCTGTGGAACAAGGGGACCAAGTCCAACAGTCGCGACAAAGTCGAGATTGGGCAGATGCCCAGGAAATGCCAGCTGAGGGTGCAAAGAAGCTGCCACTGGATGGTAGAAGCTGTGGATTCTGGAAGAACGAAGAGGGCTAGAAACTTACCCTTTGGAGGATGGATGTCCCTTGTCGTGAAGAAGCTTGCAGAGGTGTTCCCACGCTGAAAGACCGCAAACAAGCCTTGCTAGCTGCAAGGGTTGCGGTTAGGGTTTTTGGATGCTCCCGTGGCACAGGAGGGACCAGTATGTCGCCACTTGGATGAGGAGACAGAGGGGGCGCACAGTAAGTCAGGGAGCCCTCACAGAAGCAGGCAGCACCCGCAGAAGTACTGGAACAGACACTTGGAAGAGGAGTGAACCGGAGCTCACCCGAAGACACAAAAGGGAGTCCCACGACGCCGGAGGACAACTCAGGAGGTTGTGCACTGCAGGTTAGAGTGTCGGGGACCCAGGCTTGGCTGTGCACGAAGGAAATCCTGGAAGAGTGCACAGGAGCCGGAGCAGCTGCAAATAACGCGGTACCCAGCAATGCAGTCTAGCGTTGGGAGGCAAGGACTTACCTCCACCGAACTTGGACTGAAGAGTCACTGGACTGTGGGAGTCACTTGGACAGAGTTGCTGAGTTCCAGGGACCACGCTTGTCATGCTGAGAGGGGACCCAGAGGACCGGTGATGCAGTATTTTGTTGCCTGCGGTTGCAGGGGGAAGATTCCGTCGACCCACGGGAGATTTCTTCAGAGCTCCTGGTGCAAGAAGGAGGCAGGCCACCCCCAGAGCATGCACCACCAGGAAAACAATCGAGAAGGTGACAGGATCAGTGATACAAGGTTGCAGTAGTCGTCTTTGCTACTTTGTTGCGGTTTTGCAGGCGTCCTGAGCAGTCAGTGGTCGATCCTTTGGCAGAAGGTGAAGAGAGAGATGCAGAGGAACTCTGATGAGCTCTTGCATTCGTTATCTAAAGAATTTTAAAGCAGAGACCCTAAATAGCCAGAAAAGGAGGTTTGGCTACTTAGGAAGGAGGATAGGCTAGCAACACAGGTACGAGCCTATCAGAAGGAGTCTCTGACGTCACCTGCTGGCACTGGCCACTCAGAACAGTCCAGTGTGCCAGCAGCACCTCTGTTTCCAAGATGGCAGAGGTCTGGAGCACACTGGAGGAGCTCTGGGCACCTCCCCTGGGAGGTGCAGGTCAGGGGACTAGTCACTCCCCTTTCCTTTGTCCAGTTTCGCGCCAGAGCAGGGCTGGGGGATCCCTGAACCGATGTAGACTGGCTTATGCAGAGATGGGCACCATCTGTGCCCATCAAAGCATTTCCAGAGGCTGGGGGAGGCTACTCCTCCCCAGCCCTGACACCTTTTTCCAAAGGGAGAGGGTGTAATACCCTCTCTCTGAGGAAGTCCTTTGTTCTGCCTTCCTGGGCCAAGCCTGGCTGGACCCCAGGAGGGCAGAAACCTGTCTGAGGGGTTGGCAGCAGCAGCAGCTGCAGTGAAACCCCGGGAAAGGTAGTTTGGCATTACCCGGGTCTGTGCTAGAGACTCGGGGGATCATGGAATTGTCTCCCCAATGCCAGAATGGCATTGGGGTGACAATTCCATGATCTTAGACATGTTACATGGTCATGTTCGGAGTTACCATTGTGACGCTATACATAGGTAGTGACCTATGTATAGTGCACACGTGTAATGGTGTCCCCGCACTCACAAAGTCCGGGGAATTTGCCGTGAACGATGTGGGGGCACCTTGGCTAGTGCCAGGGTGCCCACACACTAAGTAACTTAGAACCAACCTTTAAAGGGGGAAGGTTAGACATATAGGTGACTTATAAGTTACTTAAGTGCAGTGGTAAATGGCTGTGAAATTGTGTGGACGTTATTTCACTCAGGCTGCAGTGGCAGGCCTGTGTAAGAATTATCAGAGCTCCCTATGGGTGGCAAAAGAAATGCTGCAGCCCATATGGATCTCCTGGAACCCCAATACCCTGGGTACCTCAGTACCATATACTAGGAAATTATAAGGGTGTTCCAGTATGCCAATGTGAATTGGTGAAATTGGTCACTAGCCTTTTAGTGACAATTTAGAAAGCAGAGAGAGCATAACCACTGAGGTTCTGGTTAGCAGAGCCTCAATGAGACAGTTAGTCATAACACAGGGACCACATACAGGGCACACTTATGAGCACTGGGGCCCTGGCTGGCAGGGTCCCAGTGACACATACACTAAAACAACATATATACAGTGAAATATGGGGGTAACATGCCAGGCAAGATGGTACTTTCCTACACAGTGTGCCAATGATAATTGGTAAAATTAATCACTAGCCTGCAGTGACAATTTTAAAAGCAGAGAGAGCATAAACACTGAGGTTCTGGTTAGCAGACCCTCAGTGATACAGTTAGGCACCTCACAGGGAACACATACAGGGCATACTTTATGAGCACTGGGGTCCTGGCTAGCAGGATCCCAGTGACACAGGCTAAAACAAACATACACACAAGTAAAAATGGGGGTAACATGCCAGGTAAGATGGTACTTTCCTACACACCTGAACAGGCACTCTGAGGATCTGAGGATGGCGGTTGACTCAGCAACACAGAAGAAGGTCCTACTGAGCCGGAGGTCAACTCAGTGAGTTGGGCAATGCAGGACAGAGTGCTGGGGACCTGGGCTAGGCTGTGCACGAAGGAATCCTTGCTAAATTGCACAGAAGCCCTAGCAGCTGCAGTTCACGCAGTACACAGGATTGCTGCCTGGCGTGGGGAGGCAAGGACTTACCTCCACCAAACTTGGACAGAAGGACCACTGGACTCTAGGGGGTCACTTGGATCTAGCTCCTGTGTTCCAGGGACCACACTCGTCAAGATGAGAGGGGACCCAGAGGACTGGTGAAGCAGAAGTTTTGTGCCTGCGGTAGCAGGGGGAAGACTCCGTCAACCCACAGAAGATTTCTTCGGCATTTCCAGTGCTGTGTGAAGGCAGACAGCCCTCAGAGCATGCACCACCAGGAAGCAGTCAAGAAAGCCAGCAGGGTAGGTGCTACCATGTTGGTGGTAGTCTTCTTGCTACTTTGTTGCATTTATGCAGGCGTCCTGGATCAGTCAGCTGTCGATCCTTGGCAGAGGTCGATGAGAGAAGTGCAGAGGAACTCTGGTGAGCTCTTGCATTCAGAATCTGAAGAGAAAGCCACAGGAGAGACCCTAAATAGCCCTCAGAGGTGGATTGGCTACAGAGAGAGGTAAGAACCTATCAGGAGGGGTCTCTGATGTCACCTGCTGGCACTGACCACTCAGAGCTGTCCATTGTGCCCTCACACCTCTGCATTCAAGATGGCAGAGGTCATGGACACACTGGAGGTGCTCTGGGCACCTCCCCTGGGGAGGTGCAGGTCAGGGGAGTGGTCACTCCCCTTTCCTTTGTCCAGTTTGGCGCCAGAGCAGGGCTATGGAGATCCCTGAACCGGTGTAGACTGGCTTATGCAAGGAGGGCAACATCTGTGCCCTTCAAAGCATTTCCAGAGGCTGGGGGTGGCTACTCCTCCCCAGAACTTCACACCTATTCCCAAAGGGAGAGGGTGTAACAGAAATCCTTTGTTCTGCCTTCCTGGGACTGGGCTGCCCAGACCCCAGGAGGGCAGAAACCTGTCTGAGGGTTGGCAGCAGCTGCCCAGAAAACCCCAGAGAGCTAGTTTGGCAGTACCAGGGCTCTATGCTAGAGATCCGGGGATGCATGGAATTGTCTCCCCAATACCAGAATGGTATTGGGGTGACAATTTCATGATACTAGACATGTTACATGGCCATGTTCAGAGTTACCATTGTGACGCTACATGTAGGTATTGACCTATATGTAGTGCACGCGTGTAATGGTATCCCCGCACTCACAAAGTTCAGGGAAATTGCCCTGAATGATGTGGGGGCACCTTGGCTAGTGCCAGGGTGCCCTCACACGTAGTAACTTTGTACCGAACCTTCACCAGGTGAGGGTTAGACATATAGGTGACTCATAAGTTACTTAAGTGCAGTGAAAATGGCTATGAAATAACGTGGATGTTATTTCACGCAGGCTGCAGTGGCAGGCCTGTGTAAGAATTGTCTGAGCTCTCCATGGGTGGCAAAAGAAATGCTGCATCCATAGGGATCTCCTGGAATCCCAAAACCCTGGGTACCTAGGTACCATATTCAAGGGAATTAAAAGGGTGTTTCAGTGTGCCAATGATAATTGGTAAAATTAGTCACTAGCGTGCAGTGACAATCTTAAAAGCAGACAGAGCATAAACACTGAGGTTCTGGTTAGCAGAGCCTCAGTGATACAGTTTGGCACATCACAGGGACCACATACAGGGCATACTTAATGAGCACTGGCATCCTGGCTAGCAGGATCCCAGTGACACAGGCAAAAACAACTATACACGCAAGTAAAAATGGGGGTAACATGCCAGGCAAGATGGTACTTTCCTACAGTTACCTGTGCTTTTCACAAGAAACGCTTGCTCCTATACTTAGTGCATATATATTATATACCTAGAAACAATTTTCTAACTTTCTTAAAAGTTCTTTAAACTTTGCAAAAGTTTTTACAAAGTCTTGAAAAGTTTTCTTCTTTTCTCTAAAAAGTTAGCTCTGTTATTCTACTAGTTTTTTACTCACTTTCCTAAACTTTTTTCTTTCAATATGTCTTCTGTAGAAGCTACCCCTAGAGTTGTCAAGAGTACCTATGAGAATCTAAACTTTAAAAGTTTGAGGGGTCTCGGTATTGAAAGAAGTTTAGGGATTGGGAGGAACCCCAATAAGGAGTTCCCCTTAAATCTTCTCCTCCAAGATGACCAGGGACTCAGCAATGTTCCAGATCAGACAGGGAAAGAGTTAGAGGATGACTCCAACCAGGAAGGCTCAGAGGAGCAAGATGACAATCCTGGGGAGAGTCCTTCCACAGGCCTATCTGTGAAAAAGCCCCTAGTATAACTGGTATTGGGAATGGTTCACACACAAGTAGGGCTCCTTTCACCCCTAGAGGCCACGTCACTAGAGTGGCCCCTGTTATAGATAGGTCTGCCTCTGCACACTCCCATGTTACCTCTGTTTCAGAGGCTTCACATAATTCTAACCCTGATTATCAGTCCCTAGATGGGGAACACAAAAAGGTGAGGTTAGAGGAGGCCAGACTGAGGCTAATGCAGCAACAGTTGGCCTTAGAGAGGAACCCCTGGCTGTGGATAAAGAGAGGCAGGGTTTGGGGGTTAGTTCCCCATGGTGACAGCAGCAGTTTTAGAAATACAAATGTTAGGGAACCTTTATTTGATTCTAGAAATCTGCACAACGTTGTCCCTCATTACAAGGATGGTGATGACATTAACAAGTCGTTAGCTGCATGTGAGAGGGCCTTTAAAGTTCCGAGGGTCCCTCATGTACAGTGGTCTGCTTTCCTTTGGTTATGCTTCTCTGGAAAGAGGAGAGACAGACTTATTATTGTCAGAGAGGATGATGCAGATAATTACCAAATTATTAAAAATGCACTCTTGGATGGTCTGGGTTTTACCACTGAACAGTACAGACTTAAGTCTAGAGAACCAGAAAGGAGCTATCACAGGACTGGAAAGGTTTTGTAGGCTGTTCTGTGAAGGCCCTAGAAGGCTGGTTACATGGCAGTAAGTTGACTGATTATGAAAGCCTATATAACTTGATTCTGAGAGAGCATATCTTGAATAATTGTGTGTCTGATTTGTTGCATCAGTATCTTGTGGACTCAGATCTGACCTCTCCCCAAGAATTGGGAAAGAAGGCAGACAAATGGGTCAGAACAAGGGTGAGCAGAAAAGTGCATACAGGGAGTGACAAGGATGGCAAGAAGAAGGATGGTAAGGCACATGACAAGGGTGGGGACAAAGATAAAAAAAATCATCAGAGTCTTCATCAGGCCCACAAAATTCCTCTAGGGGTAGTGGGTCCAAATCCTCTTCTCAATAAGATAAGAAACCTTGGTGTTATATATGTAAAGCCAAAGGCCATTGGGCAACTGATCCTCATTGTCCAATAAGAAATACCAAACCTCCCACCACTACAACCCCAACTGCATCCTCTAGTGCCTCTAGTAATAGCAGTGGTGGTGGGAAAAACACTACTAATAGCCAGTCAAAGGGTGTAGCTGGGCTCACCATTGGTAATGTAGTTGGGGTTGGTCTACATAGGGAGATCACTGAGGCTTTTGTAGTCTCTGATGGTGGCATTGACCTAGCCACTTTAGTTGCTAGTCCCCTTAATCTGGATAAGTACAAGCAGCTACCCCTGATTAATAGTGTTCAGGTTGAGGCCTACAGGGACACAGGTGTCAGTGTCACCATGGTGATGGACAAACTAGTTGCCCCTGAGCAACACCTACTTGGTAACCAGTACCAAGTGACAGATGCCCATAGCAACACTGTAAGCCACCCCATGGCTGTTGTGAATCTCAACTGGGGGGGTTTACTGGTCGAAAGAAAGTTGTGGTGGCCATTGGTTTACCTGTAGAATGTCTTCTAGGCACTGATTTAGAGTTTTCAGCTTGGGCTGAGGTCTAGTTGGAGGCCCATGCAGCAATGCTGGGCCTTCCAGGGCACATCTTTGCTCTTACCAGGGCTCAGGCCCCAAAGCAAAGAGGACAGGTAAACTTGGATCCTGGAACAATGGGCCAAGTGCTCCCAAAAACTAGGGGTAGGAAGGGCAAACCCTTGTCCACTATCCCTCCTTCCACAGATGATTCCCCTTTTGAGGAAGAGGAATTCTCTCCCTGTGCAGAACCTACACCAGAGGAGCTGGAAGCTGACACAACTGAGCTGTTGGGTGCAGGGGAGCCTGCCAGGGGAGAGCTGAGTGTGGCACAGCAAACCTGTCCCACATTGGAGGGCCTCAGACAGCAAGCTGTCAAGCAGCAAAATGGTGATGTCACAGACATACAGAGATTTACTGGGAGAATAATCTCTTTTAAACTGAAGCAAGCAAGGGACCTTAACCCTGGTGCCACCAAGAGACTGGTCATCCCTCTTCCATACAGGGAATTCCTCCTAACTCTGGCTCATGACAGCTCTTTTTTGGGCATTTAGGCCAGAGCAAAACATGGGACAGACTTGTTTCACATTTTCACTGGCCCTATATGTCAGAAGACTCAAAGGAGTTTTGTCGTTCCTATGTCACCTGCCAAGCTAGTGTCAAGACTGGTGGCACCCCAAAGGCCCCCTTAATGCCACTACCAGTGGTTGGGGTGACCTTTAAAAGGATAGGGGTTGATATTGTTGGCCCCCTTGACCCTCAAACAGCTTCTGGCAATAGGTTTATCTTTGTGGTGGTGGTCCATGCCTCAAGGTACCCAGAAGCTATCCCCTTAAGGACCACTACAACCCCTGCAGTGGCAAAGGCCCTCCTGGGAATCTTTTCCAGAGTGGGCTTCCTTAAGGAAGTGGTGTCAGACAGAGGTAGCAACTTCATGTCTGCATACCTAAAAGCAATGTGGAAGGAGTGTGCTGTTACCTACAAGTTCACCACCCCCTTTCATCCACAGACTAATGGACTGGTTGAGAGGTTTAATAAAACACTCAAAGGTATGATTATGGGACTCTGTGAAAAACTCAGAAGGAGATGGGATGTCCTATTACCATGCCTCTTTTTCGCCTACGGGGAGGTACCCCAAAAAGGAGTGGTCTACAGCTCATTTGAACTCCTTTTTGGTCACCCTGGTAGGGGTCCCCTTGCTCTTATTAAGGAGGTTTGGGAACAACCTTTAAAAGCTCCAAAACAGGACATAGTGGACTAGGTACTTGGCCTGAGAAGTAGAATGGCTGAGTACATGAAAACAGCCAGCAAAAACCTTCAGGCCAGCCAAGAGCTCCAAAAGCAATGGTTTGAACAGAAGGCTGTCCTGACAGAGTGCCACCCATGACAGAAGGTGTGGGTATTGGAGCCTGTGGCCCAAAGAGCACTCCAGGACAAATGGAGTGGACCCCATCTAATTGTAGAGAAAAAAGGTGAGATCACCTACTTGGTAGACTACTGCACTGCCAGAACCCCCCTTAGGGTACTTCATGTCAGTTGCCTAAAGCCTTACTATGACAGGGCTGAATTAACCCTGCTCATGGCTACAGATGAGGGACAGGAAAAATAGAGTGACCCTCTCCCTGATCTCTTCTCCACCACTGAAACTGATGGTTTAGTGGAGGGAGTGGTTCTGGCGGACTGCCTTACTGCTGAGCAGAAGGAAGACGGTAAAATCTCCTTGATTAGATTTCTGAACTCTTCTCACTCACACCTGGTACAATTACTTGGTGTGAACATACAATTGACACTGGTGACAGTTTACCTGTCAAAACTAAAATTTACAGGCAACCTGACCATGTCTGATATTGCATAAAAGCTGAAGTTCAAAAAAAGTTTGACCTTGTAGTTATTGAGCCTTCTGATAGCCCCTGAGCTAGCCCAGTGGTGCTTGTCCCCAAATCTCATAACAAAGAAGGAAAGAGAGAAATGTGGTTTTGTGTAGGGGTCTCAATATGATAACCAAAACAGATGCTCACCTTGTGCCCAGGGCAGAAGAGCTAATAGATACACTGGCATCTGACAAGTATCTAAGTACTTGGACTTGACTGCAGGGTATTGGCAGATCAACATGTCAGATGATGCTAAAGCAAAGACTACATTTTGTACCATAGGAGGGTATTACCACTCCACAGTGATGCCCTTTGGGTTGAAGAATGCACTTGCCACTTTTCAGAGGCTAGTGGAGACAGTCCTTCAAGGTTTGGAAGCTTTTAGTGCAGCATATTTGGATGATATTGCTGTCTTTAGTTCCACCTGGGATGATCACCTAGTCCACCTCTGGAAAGTTTTAGAGACCCTGCAAAAGGCAGGCCTAACTAGTAGGGCTTCAAAGTGCTAGGTGGTTTATCCGGGGAACAGATTGCACCACTTCAGGGGGAAGATTCAGACCGTTATGGACTGGTCTCCACCTACAACTCAGACCCACGTCAGAGCCTTCTTAGGTCTCACTGGGTATTACAGAAGGTTCATTAAGAACTATGGTTCCATTGCAGCAACTCTTAATGACCTTACCAGTAAGAAAATGCCTAAAAAGGTATTGTGGACAGCTAGCTGTCAGAAAGCTTTTGAGGAGCTTAAGCAGGCAATTTGCTCTGCACCTGTCTTAAAGAGCCAAAACTACTCCAAAAAAGTCATTGTTCAAACAGATGCTTCGGAATTAGGGGTAGGGGCTGCACTATCACAACTAAACTCAGAGGGCCAGGATCAACCTGTTTCTTTCATTAGCAGGAGGTTGACCCCTAGAGAAAAGCGTTGGTCAGCCATAGAGAGAAGGCCTTTGCTGTGGTCTGGGCACTGAAGAAGCTGAGATCCTACTTGTTTGGGACTCACTTCATTGTTCAGACAGACCACAAACCTCTATTATAGCTTGAACAAATGAAAGATGAAAACCCTAAATTGTTGAGGTGGTCCATTTCCGTACAGGGGATGGATTATACAGTGGAACATAGACCTGCGAGTACCCACTCCAATGCAGATGGACTCTCCAGATATTTCAACTAAGACAATGAAGACTCATCTGGACAAAGTTAGCCTTATTCTCCCTCGTTTGGGGGGGTGTAGTGTAGGAAAGTACCATCTCCTTGGCATGTTACCCCCATTTTTACCTGTATGTCAGTATGTTTTTGCCTGTCTCACTGGGATCCTACTGGTCAGCACCCCACTGCTCATAGTTTATTGTCTAACGTATATGACTATGTAGTGCGTAACTGTGTCACTGAGGCTCTGCTAATCAGAACCTCAGTGCTTATGCTGTCTCTGCTTTTAAATTTGTCACTGTAGGTTAGGGACTTCATTTACCAATTTCAATTGGCACACTGGCCTCCCCCTTTATAAGTCCCTAGTATATGGTATCTAGGTACCCAGGGAATTGGGGCTCCAGAAGATCCATATGGGCTGTAGCATTTCTTTTGCCACCCATAGGGAGCTCAGACAAAACTTTGCAGAGCCCTGCCATTGCAGCCTGCGTGAAATAACGCACATGTTATTTCACAGTGATTTTCACAGCACTTGAGTAACTTATAAGTCACCTATATGTCTAAACTTCACTTGTTGAAGGTTAGGTGCAAAGTTATTAAGTGTGAGGGCACCCTTGAACTAGCAAAGGTGCCCCCCCCCATAGTTCAGGGCTATTTTCCGGGACTTTG
This sequence comes from Pleurodeles waltl, assembly GCF_031143425.1. Taxonomy (NCBI): domain Eukaryota; kingdom Metazoa; phylum Chordata; class Amphibia; order Caudata; family Salamandridae; genus Pleurodeles; species Pleurodeles waltl. The sequence continues at coordinate 432,966,322 of NC_090448.1, forward strand.
TGAGTGCAGGCACACCATTACACGTGTGCATTACATATAGACGAATACCTATTGTAGCTTCACAATGGTAACTCTGAATATGGCCATGAAACATGTCTCTGATCAGAGAATTGTCCCCCCATTCCAAATGTGGTATTGGCCAGCCAATTCCATGCATCCTGGGGGCTCCACCATGGACCCCAGTACTGCCAAACCAGCTCTCTGAGGCTTGCACTGCAGCTACAGCTGCTGCCACCTCACAGACAGGGTTCTGCCCCCCTGGGGTCTGGGCAGCCCAGTCCCAGGAAGGCAGAACAAAGCATTTCCTCTGAGAGTAGGGTGTTACACCCTCTCCCTTTGGAAATAGGAGTTACAGGCTGGGGAAGGGTAGCCTCCCCCAGCCTCTGGAAATGCTTTGAAGGGCACAGATGGTGCCCTCCTCACATAAGCCAGTTCGGGGACCCCTTCTCCCCTGCTCTGGAAAGAAACTGGACAAAGGACAGATGAGTGACCACTCCCCTGTCCATCACCACCCTTGGGGTGGTGCCCAGAGCTCCTCCAGTGTGTCCCAGCCTTCAGCCATCTTGCTTTGCAAGGTATGGGGGCACTCTGGAGGCCTCTAAGTGACCAGTGCCATCAGGTGACTTCAGAGACCCCTCCAGATAGGTCCATACCTGATAAGGTAGCCAATCCCCCTCTTAGGGCTATTTAGGGTCTCTCCTGTGGGTTCTCTTCAGATTCTGCTTGCAGGTTTCCTTCAGGAATCCTCTGCAACAACTTCAGCTTCCTTTGACCTCAGATCAACCGTAGCCTGCTCCAAGAAACACTGTAACTGCAACAAAGTATCCATCTGAGATATTTTCCTTCAGAAACCTCAACTCCAAGTCAGCAACTGCAACAGTTTCCATGGTGTGCATGCTCTGAGGACTCCCTCTCTTCATCCAGCACCAGAAGGACCAAAGAAATCTCCCGTGGATTGACGGAGTCACTCTCCTGCTCCAAGCAGGCACCTTCTAAGACGACGGCCAGTACCCTTGGACTCCTCTCCCAGAGACGAGCGTGCTCCTAAAGACACAGAGGGTGGACTTCAATGCCATAGACTGTCCTGAGGTCCTGCTGACGCAATTTGGAGGAGGTAAGGCCTTGCCTTCTCCGAGAGCAACAGTACCCCTGTGTACTGCGTCTTCTTTACCTCCTGTGGCCTCTGTGCACTCTTTGCAAAATTTCTTTGTTCACAGCCTGGCCCAGGTCCCCAGCACTCCATCCTGTGATGCTCAACTCACTGAGTTGTTCTCCGGCGGTGTGGGATCTTCTTTTGTTGTGCTGCATCAACCGCATTTTGCACCTACTTTGTCCCCAGATCCTGCGACTCCTGGGGGGTGCTGGCTGGCATCCTGAGCTCTCTCTAAAGTGATGAGAGCCTCCTCTTCCTCCTCCCACAGAGTTGAGGCCCCCAGGTCCCTCCTGGGTCCATCCAGTGTCATTTTGATGCAAAATGCACTTTTGTCGTAACCAAGGCTTGTTGGCGACTTCCAACATGAAATCTCAACTGCAACGATCTTCACTCTGTGGGACATCTTTTGCATTGTGCAGAAACCAGCTGGCGTCTTCCTATGGTTAATTTCTGCACTCTTCGACTAACTGGGGACTCTTCTTTTGCACCCTCTTCTGGGTTGGCGGGGGGGTCCTGTCCTTCCTGGAACTTTTTTCGACTTCTAGACTTGGTCCCCTTCCTTTGCAGGGCTTCAGGTCCAGGAATCCAGCAGTAGTTCTTTGCAGACTTGGTTGGCTGCTGCAAAATCCCAATCACGAGGTGTAGGGTGTCATAAGGAAACTTGTAGTACTTTGTCCTGCTTTTCTGGGCTCTGGTGTGGGGTAATTTACTTACCTTTACTGTATTCTTACTCTCCCAGTGATTCTGCACACACTACACTTGTCTAGGGAGGAATTTGTGATTCGCATTCCACTTTCTTAGTATATGGTTTGTGTTGCTCCTAGACCTATTTTCTCCCATTGCAATCTATAGCATTTCCTATTGCTTGCATTGTTCTATGACTATTTACTTGTCTACTTTTGGTGTCGAGTGTATACATTGTATATAATACTTACCTCCAGAAGGAGTATTGTCTCTAAGATATTTTTGGTACTGTGTCACCCAAATAAATATCTTTATTTTGGTAACACTGAGTATTGTCTTTACTTGTGTATAAGTACTGTGTAACTATAATTGATATTGCATGAGCTTTGCATGTCTCCGAGTTCAGCCTAAGCTGCTCTGCTATAGCTACCTCTATCAGCCTAAGCTGCTAGAACACTACTACATTTCACCAATAAGGGATAACTGGACCTGGTATAAGGTGTAAGTACCCAAGGAACCCACTACAAACCAGGCCAGCCTCCTACAGGTAGGTCATAAAGTGAGACTCGTTCTGATTAGAGGCAATCACAGGGATGGTGGCCTGAGAGGAACAGCAGACCACCTTGTTTAAAAAAAACTTTTTTTTTTAATTGAACCCATTTTCCCAGGACAGGACAGCATTTAAAAGGAACACTTTTTTTTCTTGTTTGAGATCTGGCAGTTGTCCCATGGACCACTGTCCATTAACCCCAAAACTTTTTTTTTTGCTCTCAAATAATGAAGGGGACTAAAGTGGCACACTTCTCCTTTGCCAATGGGTTACAACCTCTTTGAGGTGTTCAGTATCTTTTAATTATTTAAACTGCATTTCTCTCTCAAAACATAGATACAGAGAGCCTTATTATGAGTTTGGCAGACGGGAACAACCGTCTGCCAAGCTCCTGACAGGGTGGCTGCCACTGTAGAGGCGAAATCCCTGCTAGACCTTTTTTGACCTTCCGTCCGTCAGCCCAGCAGGAAAGTGGCAACAGCACTGTTGCCAGCTCATAATCAAGCGGCGGCAATGGTGTTACCCACAGTGACCACCACCACCCTCGTAATTCTCACTATCTGCACAGCAGACAGTGAGCATTGCGAGGGTGCTAGGCAGTAGGACCCTTGTACTGCCCATGCCAAGTGCATGGGCAGTGCAGGGGGCCCCCTGTGGCCTCCTGCACCTGTTTTCCACCAGCCTTTTCATAGCGGCAAAACTGCCATGAAAAGGCTGGCGGAGAACTTGGTCGTACTAAGCATGGCGGCGCTGCATGGAGCGCCTGTAGGAGGCTGGTCTGGTTTGTAGTGAGTACCACAGGTACTTACACCTTACACCCGGTCCAGTTATCCCTTATTAGTGTATGAAAACAGTGTCTAGAAGTCAGGCTCTCTAGTGGTAGTGTGGATGAGCAGCTAAGGCCGAACTAGGAGACATGCAAAGCTCATGCAATATCACTACAGTCATACCTTACTTACGCCTGTGAAAGAAAATACTCAGTGGTACAAAAATAAAGGTACTTTATTTTGGTGTCACACTTGCCAAATATACCGTAGAGACTATACTCCCTTAGGAGGTACACAATATACACAATATACACACTACTATAAAAAAACTGGTAAGTAAACAGTTAGAAAGCAGTGCAAATAGTGAAAATCAAAATTGTTAGAAAGAGGCTTAGCAGGAACACAAATTATGTATACTATAATAGTGGAATGAGAAAGTCTATTTCCCCCCTAGGCAAGTGTAGTGTGTAGAGAGGTGCTGGGAGTATTAGAAAACACCAAACGTAGGTAATTGAACCCACCCCACAGCCTAGGAAATTAGGAGTAAATCACAGGAACTTTCCTAGCACACACAAGAAGTTGTGATAGAAGATAATGCAAGAACCTGAAGAGACTGCAAGTCACCAATGATGGATTCCTGGGCCTGAAGACCTGTGGAAGAAGTGGACCGAATCCAAGAAGCACTGAAGAGACCAGGGAGAACAGGAGCCCCTGCTAACCCAGGTGAAGGTGCAAAAGAAGAACCAACAGTGAAGAACAACAGTCAGTACTGCACCCAAGAAGATGGATGCGGGTTCCTGGTTGGTGTAGATGATGTCCCATGCCAGATGGATGATTGCAGTCTGGTTTGTGTCACTGGATTCCATCAACAAGTCTTGGCACATGCAAAGCTTGTGGTTGGCAGAAAATGTCGCTGTCCGGCCCCAGGAGGATTCTGGTGGCCTCTACCCAGGAGGGGTCGACAGAGGGGGCTCTCAGCAACTCAGAGAGCCCTCAGAAGACCAGGCATCATGCACAGGAGTGCCACAGCCTGGGGACACAGAAGGTTCAAATGGAGGCCCACGTAGCATACCACAAAGGGATCCCACGCCACTGGAGCACCACTCAGGAAGCTGTGCATCAAAGGAAGAAGTGCTGGGGGCCCGAGCTGTGCTGTGCACGAAGAACTTTGTGGAAGGTTGCATACAAGCCTTGGCAACTGCAAATCACATGGTACACATAGGGTACTGTCTTGCTTGGGGAGGCAAGCTCTTAGCTCCACCAAAGTTGGACAGCTGGACCTTTGGACAGTCAGGGTCATTTCAGTCCACCACCTGTGTTGCTGGATCCACGCTCGTCATGAGGAGAGGTGACCCACGACACCAGTCGTCTCTGCATAGTGGTGCCTGCTGAAGCAGGGAAGTGACTCCTTCACTTCAAGGGAGATTCCTCCATTCTTCTGGTGTAGGCTGAAGACAGGCAGTCTTCAGAGGATGCACGACCTGGAAACAGTTGTAGTTGCTGGCAGGATCTGAAGATACAATGTTGCAGAAGTCGTCTTTGCTTCTTTGTTGCAGTTTGTAGAGTTCCTGGAGGGTTCAGATGCAGTTTCGTTTGTAGAAGGTGAAGTAAAGGATGCAGAGGATTTCTGCTGGAGTCTTGCAATCTGAATCTGAAGAAACACCCGGAGGAGAGACCCTAAATAACCATGAAAGGGGGATTGGTCAGCTACACAGGTAAGCAGCTATCAGGGCGGGGCTCTGGCGTCACCTGCTGGCACTGGCCACTCAGATGCTTCCAGAGTGCCCCACCACCTTGGAATCCAAGATGGCAAAACCAATGCCCTCGGTACCTAAGTACCATATAATAGGGACTTATAAGGGGTGACTAGTATGCCAATTTGGGATGAAATAATGGGTTACTAGTATGCAGTGACAAATTTAAGAGGATAGAGAGCATAAGCACTGAGGTCCTGATTAGCAGGATCCCAGTGGCACAGTCAAACACACTGACATCAGGCAGAAATTGGTGTTAACATGCCAGAAAGATGGAACTTTCCTACAGGGCCACCCTGGCTGGTGTGACCTGCACCTTCCGTCAACCTGTTGGATTCACGGGGTCATAGTGTGACGATCGGACCACCACAGCAGCGGCGGCCCTGCCTACCACTGCGAGTCTGGCAGTCAAGTGACTGCCAGACTCGTAATCAGGCTCATAGTGTTTCAGTATTTGGAAGAGATGCCTACAACCCATCCATTCCACACACTGAATCAGTATCCATTTCCAGTCTCATTTTAGGAGGCACAAAAAATGGGATTAGAACATCTGAAAAAGTAGAATTGGAGCGTTTTCATCTGTAAAACATGCCTATTACATCTGACCCCTTGCATTGTGTGGTCAGTATCAAACTTTCCTGGTACAGTACTGAGTGAACCCATTCTCTAAAAACCAAGGGGCATTTTCACAAGCCCCTAGCACCACTGGAACTCCTGTGGTGCTGTGCCCTTTTCCATAATTTCAAGGTGACGTTAAACCACTTTTCGTGGCTTAATGCTGCTTTGTAAATATGCCCCCGACGCAGTACTGGCGCAACACCCATTGCTTTTTGACACTGCCCCAAATTTACAAGGAAATGTAAATCTGACGCAGTGCCAAAAACTAACGCCACCCCAGAGGTGGCATTAGCACAGCGCAACGAGGAAAAATACTTTTATTTCTCCTCTTTTGCTTTTTCTGCAGCACACATATAATGCCATTATTGATTGTTTACCTGCAAGAAGGGACTCCTTCCTGCACATAAATAATAATTCCCTGCAACACAGGCACTCTTGCACTATGGTGCAAGGTTGCCTGCATTGGCTCTAGCCAGCTGATTTAGCGCCAGTGCTAGGGGAAACACAGGGGTGTGCCGTATTCTAGTAAATACAGCGCATCCCTGCATTTTGACAACGACGCACCTCGGCGCAGCAACATTTTTTGAGGCACCGTGCTGAGCCATTTCCTTGTAAATAGGCCCCCAAATGCCTTAGCAGTGTTAAAAACAAAAATGATGCATCATTATCAACTTGTACATCCAAGACATTTAGTTAATTTCTGTATTACTTTGGTATTTATGATGCGTAACTTCCTTATGAAAATTTCAGAATGCTAAGTAGAGGCGGACAAGCCAGCAAATCAACAGGGTGAGCCGACCCAGAGTCGAGTTGAAGCAAGGATCTGACTTAGTTCGTAGAGCCCGTGCACAAGCTGAGCCCTGAACATTTTTGCCATGTAAATCATGCAACAAACAGCACATAAAATATGATGAAGTCTCTTCAAAATTCAAAAAAGTGTATTTCTTTGACATATGGAAGTGTTGACATTATTATGTAACAAAATTGCACTGCACTGAGAAGTACTTATCGAAAGTGATAATTAAAATTTTTAAACATAGAACCATTCTGCCTCTTACCCCTTCCTTATAACACTGCTATTAGTTAACTACAGGGCAAGACTATAGTCACATGAACCCTGTATGTGGCCCAAATTCTTATATTCAGAGCAACATTGTAGTCTATAAAATTACACATAACGGGTGTTTGTAGAGTTGGTATTTTGAACTCATATATTCAAAGGCACTTGGCACTTTCATATGCCATAGTGAAGAAAAGGTTTTGGCTCTCCTTTTTACCTCAAAGATTAATACATTGTTTTTACTTTTTGCATGATGGGAGAGGGTGGCAGGCAGAAGCCACATGAAAGCTTGGCTCTTTATTGACTTGAGGTTCCACCAGGACCTCAAGCTGAGCCAGAGACAGCCTTTAGGCTCCGCATCAAGGACATAACATACAATTCTCCGTGGGACTAATCTGGTACCTGTATCCAAAGCGCAGTCCATTGCAGTCAGCCTGAACTGGTGAGTTTGTCCCAGTCCAGATAATCACAGTTGGCACTTTGTTTTTTTAGGAGCTATGCTTACTTTAAAACTTTGTAATTGCATATCTCTGGTGGTTCTACTGATTTGATTTTTGTCATTTTGGTGGCAAATAATGTATTACATTTCACTCTATTTCTTTAAACATTAAGCCTGGCTGCTTTTGTGTTGTGTCAAGCTACCAATGAGTTAAGCACTTGTTAATTTATTGACTTTTCATGGTTCACCCTGACAAGGATTGTGGCTGCTGCTTGAGTAGGATTTCATTCCCCTTAACCAACAACCCAAATTCTCACATCCTTTGGCAGCGGTGGGATCCAGTGCTTGTGTTTATTCAGTACCATACAGGGATTAGTGTAAAAATAGAATTGCACTATAAATAATTCAATATCAATTTGATTATTTTTAAATTATCCTTGCATGGCCATTTTTTGCTTTTTCCATGTTCACGCCAATCAAACCTGACTATCTGTGCCTGAGATTCTACCTGCTAGTATGGAGTTTGACTTAAGCAACCTGGAGAGATACACTGCAGCTGAGTGCAGAGGATTCAGAAAAGAGACAGGGATTCCAGCAAAAAGGAACTACAAGAAAGAAGAGCCCCAGAGGGCCCCTGGGAGCAGGGCCACCAGTTGCGAGCCACAACAGAGGACCAGGAGGCTATGGAAGAGCAAGAAGAGGACCTGGCCACAGGTCCTGGAGTACAGCACCCTGAAGAGGCCAAAGACTTGCATTTGGATAATGGCCCCCCTCTCATGGCAGGGACCATTGTGTGTTTCAGCAGTTGATCCCAAGAGGAGCTGGAGGACAGAAGGGTTGAAAGGGAGCTCAAGCTTCAGCTGACTGAACTAGAATTGTAGGCAGCCAAGGAGAAGGCTGCTGCCACAAGGGCCCTTGAGGAAAGTAAGTGGGCCCTGGAGGAGAAGCTGGCAAAGGAAAAGAAGACTGAGAGAACCTTGGAAATAAAAAATATTTTGTTGGCTTATGAAGTGAGTCTTGGAGAGCCAGACGTGAAGGCCAAACAAAGCATATGGGCCATCAACAAGGGTGACAGCGAACCCGCAGTGTCTCATGAGGAAAGAAGAGTCCATGTACTAAAAACCTGGGACCTAGCTTTATAGTGAGGAACAGCATTGATAAGTGGTTTGAGGCCTGCAAAGTAGCCTTAGAAATGCACGTGGTCCCTAAGGGCGACTGGGGAGTAGGTGTGTGGGGGTATATACCTACAGAAGAGATGGATTATTTGCTCACCCCAGGGAAGGGTGATAGGATAAAAGACCCTCATGAAGGCCACCCCTATCCAAAACTATGGACCCACCCCTGAAAAGTGTAGGCTGATCTTGAGAGACAACCAGAAACTGCCCCACAGATTCAGGGGAGTATTTCAGCAGGGCATTGGTTGGTTGGATGAAGGGTAGTGAAGCAAACATGCATAAGCAGCTGTACAATCTGTTTTCCAGAGAACACATGCTCAATTATTGCTTTCCAGAGTTATACCAACACCTGACTGATTGCCAGGAAACTCACTAGCCCTAGTAAGCCTGCTAAGAAGATGGACCACTGGCTCAGCACTAGGGTCCAAAAGAAGGTACCTAGGAGTGACTCAAGAAGGGTGGTTCAACTTCTCCCCAGCAGAGTGAGGCAGGGTTCCAGGGAGACACAGACAGGTCTAGAGTAAGGTGGGGGGAAAGGAAGATCATACACCTTCAGAGAAAAAGAGAGGAGGTTCTGATGCTTGGTTGACCAGGGCACCCCATTTCCAACTCTGCTGCTTTGGGTTTTCTAAGTTAGGACACAAACAGGGGGACTCATTGGGCCTGAAGTAAATACCTACTTGATGCAGGACCTCGCAGCTCAACTCTCACAGATCCCCATCCAAACTGATGCAACCCGAGGCAATGCTCAACATGAAGGAAATAAGGTACAACTCTCAGTAGGACTAACCTTGTCTTGTATTCGTCCTGGTAACCATCAGGATTGGCCTCAACATGTGACGTTTTCCTGGTCCAGTGCGACCAGAAAACCACAGTTGGCTCTTTGTGCTTTTAGGGGATACACTTACCTCATAAATTTGCAAATGCATATCTCCCATTCTACTGATTAGATTTTATCATGTTGTTGTCAAATAATTTATCATACTTCACTCTAATTTTCTGAATTGATGTGGGATTTTTCTTGTGATTTGTTTACACTTTATTGCTGTTTGAGTGCTGCATAAATACTTTACACATTGCCTCTAAGTTAGCCCTGACTACTTTTGTGCAAAGCTACCAGAGAGTTAAGCACAGGTTAATTTAATTACTTTTTTTGTTCACCCTGACAAGGATTGTGGCTATTGCTTGAGTAGAGTTTTACCCCCTTAAAAAACAATCCGATTTCTCACACCCATCAGGACCATATTTTGAGAAGGGTCAAGGCAACACTAACATTACAGGAATAATGCATGAAATAGACATTCATATTAATATTTAGTGCATGTGGCCCATTTCTTTCAACGTTTTCAAGAGGGATTTATTGTTTTATCCCTCAGGAAAAATGCATATTTTGGGAAATAGCCCAAGCTGGAAAAAATGAAAATAAAAGAGTCTGAGGTACTCTGACCAGCTTGCTATTTGTATACATCTCCAGAGTAAGAAATTTTGAGACACACTCAAGCTTTGTCATTAACAGTTTGATATGCTTCCAAAACAGAAAGAACTCACCAGGAGATTGATCGGGTGATCGGAAAAAGTCGCCAGCCATGTATGGATGACCGCAGCAAGATGCCTTACACCGAAGCAGTAATCCATGAGATCCAGCGGTTTAGTGATATCATCCCATTGAATGTTCTACACTCTGTGACACGGGACACAACGTTTAGGGGCTACACCATCCCAAAGGTAAACAGTAGAAGGCACATGGAGCAAGCAGCATGATTGTGGGCTGAAAACTGGCCTTTTGGCAAGTTAGAGAATGTGATGAAAGCAGTGATTATTTTCTGCCTCCTGGTGATCTTAATTATAGAACTGGTAATCTCATTGGTCAGATGTGTACTACATTGAACATTACTATAATAGACACTACTTTGCAGAAAATGAATAAAGAAAATGACTAAATGTTTAATTTTAATTTGGCTAGCACAGTGAAATCCACGAAAATACCATACACCTGGCTACCCATTATTTTCTTCCCCATCCTCACTTAGAGTGTGGGAACACCCTTTTGACAGATCTAGCACCAGCAAAGATGGCGTTGGAGGAGCCACCCAATTATGGATGGCTCTTCAGACATGATTTCCACCAGCCTCCCTTCTGTCTGGGACTTCCATGTACACCAAATATTACCACATATTTGCCAAAAGGCTGATATTAAAATATACATGCCTGCCTTCTAAACAGCACCGAATTTTCTCATATTTTATAACATGTAGTAAAGGTGAGTCAAGTAAAGCACACATAGCAAGGCTGTGGTTTAAAATGTACAGCTGTTATATTTAATGAGTAGGGAATAAGTTTGAAAAATATCAATCCAGGCTCACATTAGTATGTTCTGTCAGACAGCATCATTCAAGTCCAATCACCAGGAAATCTTAAAAGCCTTCTTAAAAGTGATTCATGATAAATGTAAAGCAATACAATCACTAGGAAGGCAGAGGGGAAGCTGTTCAGAGGTAGCAAACTGCAATATGAGGTGTTGTGGGTTTCTGTTATTCCTCCACCTTGTGAATGCTATTGGTGTTTCCTATAGAGCAATGTTGTAATGTAGATGGAATGTACACACCGCCAGCATAATGTCCCGCTCACCCAATTTAATTGTGGGCAGACCATAGGTTTGCCTAAGACAGTGACTACTCCATCACTGCCATAGCCAAACCTCTTGGACAGTTCGGGAGAGTAAGGGCCCTAGAAGAAATGGCTATGTCTGCCCACCCAATTCAGTTGGACAGTAGATAGTCATTTTTTACTGTCTGTCACAGCCAGGCAAACCCTAGTGGTGAGGGAAAGTAAAATGTAAATAATGCTCCCTCCTCCCCCCCCCCCCCCACACCATGGGAGATAACTCCCATTTTGGGATTTTCTTTTTCAAAATAAAAAAAAAACACTATTTGGTACAGCGTTGTGTTGTGCTGACACAACACTGCACCAAATAGCAATATGCATTTACAAGAACAGCCTTGATGTCAGACCTCCAAATGGTATATAAGTGACTGTCAGCTTAGCGGTTATTTATTAATTTGGTGGGTGGTCCCTTCCCAGGTAGACAGAACAATTTACTCCACCCTTCTGGCAAAACAACAGGTCATCCACCATAATATAAATCAGCCCCTAATCAGCCCCAGAGCAGTCTGTAATAAATGATTTCATACTTTAAACACAATTTGCTAAGCGATGCATAGACGTGTTTGCTCATACAGTGAAACACTGCAAATAGGGAATATTTTAATGTTTAGTGGTGATTGTATAGCAAGTGACATAACAGACATCACACACAATCAATACTTTCATGTACGAAATTACTCACTTTTATTCTGCTCATCTCTTCACATAGGGCATGGATGTTATCCCAGTACTCTCCTCTGTGCTATATGATGAAAAGATGTTTGGATGCCCAGAAAGTTTTGATCCCAACCATTTCATGGATGGTAATGGAAGCTTTAAGAGGAATGATGCCTTTATGCCATTTTCCACAGGTATGTGGCTTTATCTTATACAGCATACACACTGAAGGTCTTTTAAGGAGCATATCTTCAATGAAAAAGAAATCTTGATTCCAAACGTCAGTATTCCAGGCAAAAAGTCTCTAAGTCTCTTATTTAGAGTTAATCTGGCGGAACTGCTGGACACTACTGCAGAAAATGTTAGCACCGTGGTAGGCAGATCACAAAACTATTGGAGTCGCAGAGGCCCATCCACTGCTGGCCCTGCAGTTATCTGCTCAACACATTTAAAGATCCCTTAAAGATCTAAAGTGCTTCCAGTGATACAACAGGAGTACTTAATTTTGGTCCTCATTCACCTTGTCACTTCTAGCTGCCGACTTTTGCCCCACCGTACTGGCTTTCCTGTCCGACTGGGAAGAAATGTCAACCTCCTTTAAACTTACCAGACAATCTGGCTTTCTAAATTCAAGGTCTGGTGTATTCCTTGGATCTGTACAACTATCTTCCTGCCATATTCCCAGCCAGCCATATGAACAATGGATCCTAAATATGCGATCTTCATTGGAGACTGAAGGAGGAACACATTTTTTAAATATACTCTACCGAGTTAAACCATTCAGTGACCGTAGGAGGTCTTTTGACACCCTCTTCCTGCAGCTCTCCCTCTTTGCAAACAGCATAAAATAAAACACCAATTTGATGTCTGCTTACATCCCATAACTGCTGTAGCTCAGGGCATTCCATGAACAAATAAATATCATCAGCCATTTCCTGACCACATTTAACGTAACACGTAGGGGTCCTTCTCCCCAGTTTCGAGGATCAGAAGGCTCTATGGGGGAAAAAGATGATTCGTTCTCAGGTATGCAGGTTTTACTGTAGTATAAAGTAAGCACATTGATACTTGACATAAGTCATGGATCTGTAACTGCTGCAAGCTCCTTCTCCAACGAACCTCTGGGAGATATAAGCCCCCATCCATACTCTCCAAAATTATCCAGTAACAGCATGAAACCTCTCTCTTCCTTGTTTTCATCTTCATTAACTGCTCCTCGGTTTCTGATCTCGGACCCAGCTTTTTAACTGAGCCAGCATGAAGACTGCAAAATGCTTCTTGTAGCTCTTCCACCAGGAGTAACTCCCCATCCTGCAACAACTGCCCTCCAAACGGCAGCACAATCCCACTAAGGTGGATTGCCAGTTTATTTTATAAACATTCAGGCGTACCTGGAGAGTTCCAAACTGGGGCATATCTACTACAGTATGACACCTTTGTCAACCTCCATACCTGTGCCCAAAGGTAAGGCATAGCCTGCAACACCTTCAACCTTACTTTTAAAAAAAATTTAACATCTCCAAACTTGCACAAGAAGTGGGATTCTTCCCCTCTTACATCTTTCACCATGGCTTTGACTGGGCACCGCCATGGCACAATTTCCCTAAGCAAACACCTACAGTACTTCAACAGAAAGGCCCAGCATACACCTGGAAATCTGGCAACACAACTCCTCCCTTTTCCTGCCTTCTAAGAAGCTTCTTTTATGAAATACGAGGCACATTCAATGCCCAAATAAGTGAATTTATAATATCCTGCAATTTTCCCAACTATTCTTTCTTGACAAACAAGGGATAGAGTTGAAAAGAAAAGTACATTTTGGCAAATTAGACATTTTTATCAAGTTAGCTTGAAGAAATATAATCAAGGGTAAGTGGGACGAACTTGACAGGAGACTCTTGGGGACAGTTTGGTGGTCTCATAACCGCCATGTTGGATGTCTGACCAAACATGGCAGTGGATAAAACTGCTGGCACCGCCAGTGCAGTCAGGCCGCCACAGATGGCGGTAGGCACCTTCAACCTGACAGAGACCATGTTTCTACTGGATAGATTACGAGGCTGCACGCCATCAAGGTTTCCGCCGCGGTCGCACCATACACGGAAACCGTGGCGGAAACCAACTCTATAAAAGGAGGCACTCACCTTCAGGAACACATACCTGTCTGGAGCCGCTATGGAACCTGAACTACATGTCTTCCAGCTGCTTCTGCTCGTACAACAACTCCGGAACCAGGGATGATGACGATGACAGCAACTGTGAGTACACACATACTTACCTGCCTCTGTCGCATAATGCCAAGGTATCAACACACACACAACATACACATCCTGAACGGGTGACGATGGTGACACACACAGGTACTCCCACACCGACACGTACATTCATACACAGCCACATACACACACGCACAGACCTAGTACACACACCATGGCCAACACACACTTCTAAAACACACACCAACCCGCACACACACAGCACCGGCACAGTCAAACACGATAACACACAACACCCCCAAATTACACAACTACACCACAATCGCAACACCACAAAAGCACTGTTAAGCATCCACAATACACACCACCATGTGACAAAACATACATACAACACTACATAACAACACCAGAGAACCATTACACAGAATCACACAGCAATGTGAGGCATACGTCATACTACGGAAAGACACTGCACAACTGTTCTGACATACCAATCACAACACACACACACGCGCACACAGTACAGCCACACAAGGGCACCCAACACTCAAATATCACATTTCAACACAAACAATGCACACAATATCAACATAAATGCATGTCCTAAACACTTACATGCCCAACACACAATACACAGCTATCACTGCAGGACAAATGCAAAGCACACACCAACACATGCTGCCCAGCACAACTGGTAGCACAACCACCACACACATAAAACTAACTCACACACAAACTTAAGGAGGCAAGACCATAAAAGCCATGAGGAAAGAAAGGCAGGACAAATATGTAACCCTGGAACCAACAACTAGTTGGCCCAGATGTATACTAACAAATAAATATATATATATATATATATATATATATATATATGTATATATATATATATATATATATATCATTGTCACCTCCTGCTCCATAAGGGGCCACAGACCCTGCACGGCAGCCTGGATTATTGGGGTGAAGCATCCCACAGAAAATATCCCCCAAACACGAAAAGCCCAGGCACCAGTCCATGTTAAAATCCAAGCATTTAATAGCATTTCTGAGCAGCAAGACAAAAAATCCTGATGCGTTTCGGCAACAGCATGCCTTGTTCACAGGTAAGTAAGAGCAGGTGTGAGTGAGCCAGTGCTTTTTAAATACACAGTCATGTGACTTCAATAACCAAACTCCAACTCCCATAATGCACAGTTCCATATAAATAACTTCCTGAGCTGGAGCCCTTAATTTCCATATAGCTGCAATAGCGTCACAGGCACTTCAGTTCACCAAACAAATATTCTTATGTGCATTAGGTATAAATACAGAACTAAGTACAAAATAAAAAGCCCCAGGCCAGTCCAAACAACAATGTGCACAATGCACATACGTAACATCTGAGTGGCCCTACATGACTCTTGACTGCTATATAACCTCCACAGGTAGGGGCATCAAAGGGACAGGCAGGCACCTAAGGGCTTAGGTGGCTGAGAGGGGTTTGGACTTTGGTTTGGGATGGGGGTCTTTGGGCTTGGGAGTGGGGGCTTAGAGTAAGGCCTAGGGGAGGGCTGGGAAAACTTGGGAGGGGTCAACTTCTTGACGGGGAGGGGCATGGGTACTAGCAGGGGGGCAGGGGAGGATTTGGAGGTGGTAGGGCTGGGCTTGGGGAGGCACACAGATCTTTTAGGGGTCACACTGGGTGCAAGAGGAGTAGGGAAAAGGTTCAACTCTGAGAGGAGAAACTTCTTCAATACACGGGGATGGTCATTGCAGAAGGGTTTGGGAGTAGAGGGAGTAGTTGTAGGAGGTGTCTTGGTGGATAATTTGGGTGCATGTGCATGCGAGGAATGCTTGTGTGTGCTGTGTTTCTGTTGTGTGGGTGAGTGTGGGCCTTTATGTGTTTTGGGAGGAAGGGGGAAGGAGAAGCTGAGAGATGTCGTGGTGGATGGGTGACTGTCTGCTGGGGTGGTGACTGCAGGTATGGTGGATGTGCTGCATGTGGGTGTGTCTGTGGTTGTGGTCTCTGCAGATGTGGATGTCTGCGAGTCTGCTATTGTGCTGACTGTGCGTATGACAGGAGTTGTGGCTGTATCGGTGAAGGTCAGTGTGGTGTCAGCAGGTGTGTCCGGTGTAGTGTCTGTGAAGGTGGGGGTGGTGGGGGAGTCTTTGCAGGAAGTAGGTGTTGGGGTGTCTGCAGGTGGGTGTTGTTTGTGTTCATGCCCGTGGTGGGTCCTGTGGTGCTTGTGTTTGTCAGCTGTATCCTTGGATATTGAGGTGCATGCATGCTTGTCTGTTTGTGTGCTTTGGCTGGGTCAGGGAAGAGGGGTGTGAGATTGAGAAGAGGAAGATGGAGTGGTGACAGAAGACAAAGGGGGACTGGCTTCCGTCAGTACGGAGGCCGGAGCATGAAAGCATCTCTGTTGGCCAGCCAGTGCACCGTGAACACATTGCTGTGTTGGACTTGAGTTGTTAGTCCCTAGATGGCATTCACGATGGTCAACTGACCCACAGATATCGACCTCAGAAGGTCAATAGCCTCCTCACTGAGGGCAGCAGAGCTGACAGGGGCAGGAGCAGAGGTGCTTGTGGCGAAAAAGATGCCCACCCTCCTGGGTGAGCAGGCACGGACAACTGGGTGGGGAGCTACAGGGAGGGCAGTGGTTGTAGGGGGGGGTGATGGACAAAAATGGTGCTGGGGTGGTCCCAGAGGGGTCCGCCACCACCAGGGAGTGTCCACTGGAAGAGGATTCTGAATATGATGAAACAGACAATGGGGTCACCCTGTGGCACTCCCCTCGCCCTCCGGGCCACTGGGTCCCTCACTTTCGGTGGTGGCAGCACTCCCGGTCCAATGGCCAGTAACATCCCCATTCGCAGTGCCCCCTCTCCTTTGCCTGCCGAAGCTGATGCACACAAATAGAGAGAGAGGGAGGGAGAGACAGAGAAGGAGAGAAAAAGTTATCATGTTTCTCACATACACACATGTAAACATGCACAGCTCTAGGTAAACATCTCCTGGCCAGGCTATCTCTTTTAGCAATACACATATCCTACATCATGTCACAACATGTTACTACTTTCCACTCTTTATGTCATCCCTCACTTCTACATCAAAATCCAAGTAAGTTAGCATGACTGGAGTAATCCAAGTGATCACCAGTGAAGCCATGTCAGCATGCTCATCATGCCCAGCCTGAAGCAGAGATATCTAGCATAATCATGATCATACCTCTCCAAACTTCTATCACCTATAGGTAGACCAGGTGACTGATCACAACACTACACCTGACCAGTGCATGTCCATTAGTAGTGTCCCTTGATAGTGAAGACTACTCTATTCACAGACCACACAGCGCCTGCCATTCATATCACATGGCTGTCCGAACTCTCTGTACATATATACCAATATGGATACATTAAGTGATGTAGCCACAACAAGTGGGAGTCCCATACAGGTGGCTTCTGATGTGTTGAATACATGTCTGAAGAACAGGCATGTAATTACATTTACACAATCATTGAGGAATATCTGCAGACACTAAACACAGATCCACCACATCACTTCACACATGCATGTGCAGCTAGAATGGCCTACATAGCACACATGATACACCCATACTAAATCACTGAGAGCGGTGTCAGAACAACTACACTTCAGGCAGCCGCAAAATACATCATAGGGCACCTACCATTCCACCTCACATGCAGTTACAGTTGCACAACTTGACAACATGAGTAAACCAACAACACTCACACCATTCCTGACATGTGATTACCAGTACCTAAGTCCAAACAACACACATGTCACATGGAAATTAGATGTACACATAATAAACACATGGATCTATACGACTGCCATTGCACTGACCACATATCCCACTACAACAAAAGCCTGCTTTAGAAATAGTAGTTCACCAAAACCATTTCATCTTAATCTCATAAGCTATAATCCTGTCCACAGTGCCCACATCAGCTAGGCCAAGGGTAGCAATGATTGTCCCACAAGTAACCATTGAGACATAATGTAGGCAGAAAATAACCAATGTTGCACTGTAATTGGTAGGGCATTGGCACACATACCATTGATAATGCATATTTTCAAAGGCTAGTTCTGCCTCGGCACTTACCTTCTATAACAAAGCCATTGGGATAAAGGTGAAATGCCCACATGTCAATCTCATGGAAATGCATGATGAGTCCAAATATACCAATTCAGACACCCAATGTGGAATATCCTTCTGTTGCAACCTTCATATTCCCCATAGAATAAAGATGAATGGACAATGGGGATACAACTGCAAACCCATATGTACTGTCCTAGACAGGCAATATGTGTAGTGCGATGGCTGCCTCACATGGAGTCTATACCTGTACCAGTACTAGATATTAATAATCCCTGTTACACAAAAGTGAGTCACCCAGTTGCAAATAAAGGTGATCAACACAGATGGGAGTGAACAGACACCTTAGAGCCACTAACGCTCATATGCTGATGGGTGGACCAGGGTATACTCAATGGGTAGGGTGATACACCAGCTCACATCCATAGAAATGGCAGGATGGAGTCACACATTTGGCATTGTCATTTGAGCATCTCCACATGCAGTCATAGAGATGTCTTGATACAGGTAATCTAAATGTACAAATAGCAAACCATAAAGCCACATCTACACCTAATACTCAGGCAAGGGGGGAACTACTGATTTCCACTAGTCTACATACGTGTAGCACTTACTACATTGTCAGAGAAGCTACAGTGATATAGCAAACACCATGCAACCAGAGCCAGGTACCAGGATACAGTCAGTACTTACCCCCTTGTGGCTGCTGTGCTGCCCTCAAACTGCCATCCACCCCAGGGTAGGTCACTGCCAAAATGCAGGCCATTAGGGGTGTCAGGATCAGACGGGCACCCCTCCCTCATTGTGAGGACATCACCAGCTGGGCCTTCCGGGTCCAGTGTCTCAGGTCCTCCCACTGCTTTTGACATTGGGTGCTCTGCCAGCTGTGTACCCCTAGGGTCTGCACTTGCTCGGCGATGGCACGCCAATTCCCTTTCTTCTGATGGGCATTCACCTGCATAGATGACACAGACAAAAGGAGGAGGTCATGTACACATGCATGATACCAACAGGAGTAGTCCCTACACATCTGTCACAGCAAGAGCCCACACATATCCATCCTCTCTGATCACACATCTTTACTATATGCCATCTGCATGCATCTACTTCCTCACCAGTTCACATGCCTGATTCACCATCATACACAAACCCTTTCACACATGACTGGGGCATTGGAATCACTTGCTCCTCTGGTGCCCCATATAGCTCTCCACACAGGGGTAGGACCTCCTCAACAAGCTTCTCCAGCTCGTCCTGGGTGAAGGCAGGGGCCCTATCACCTGCAGGACATGGCATGATGGCTCCCAGAGGCAGTACACAGGAGCTCATGTCGTGGAGGTGTGGCTAGCAACAGTGTCAGGAGTTAAGTGAGCAAGACTGCAGAAAATGGCGGTCACGGCTGCCACGTATAGGACTGTCACCGCTGGTGGTCTTCGCCATTGGCCCCAGTCCACCAAAGGCAGCATGTTAACCAATGAAAAGATGCATAGCAGTTGCGACCGCCTACCTCCATGATGACTTCTACCGGCGGACTTAGGTCACTTCCAACTGTCTACTACAGTAGGTCAAGGGCCTGCCATTTTGTGCATATGTACTTGATGGATGTGATTAAGTGCGTCAGACACTTACTCACCCAGATATCTGTGTAACCCTATGTTGGACCATCATGGTTGTGCAACATAATGTGACATTCTCGACACAATGACGTGTTGAGGCAGTACATATGTTGATAGCTCTGTTAAGCTACTCAGAGATATATAGGCAATGGCTATATAAAGGTATATTCATAAACAAATGTGTGATCAGTGCAGGACTGCTTAGTCAACCTCACATGTTCAATTACATATGTTTCATATGTCCTATCTGACTTACATGTTAGCCAATATGCAGTAATGAGGGTGTATCACATTCATATCCATGGTCTGTATTGTATATCTCAGCAGTGCTACGCATCCCCTACAGATGCTAGGTGTGAGCTAATATACCATGTGCTACTGACGTGTGACTACTGCATGACTCATTGTACATTCTCCCCTCTCAACATAGATATCCTGCCATGCGTAAAGTGAGATAACCACCAGTGTACCGTCCACTAGTAGACCTGGCAACCATGGAGGAGAGACATGTCATCAAGGCATATCATCTTCATCGTCAGACCATCATGGATCTAAGTAGACAGTTGGAACCAGATCTGATGCAAGCCATTCACAATCCCTATTGCATACCTCTCATGGTACAAGTATTGTCAGTGCTACACTACCTGGCCACAGGCTAATTTCAGAATACTGTCTCCTTAACAGCAGGGATGTCTCAGCCCATGGTCAGTCTGGTGTTGAAGGTTGTACTGTGTGCTTTGTTGAAACACCTGGACAGCTACATCAGGTTCCACCAAAGCGCGAATTTGGCCTATGTGAAGGCAAACTCTTCTGAGATGGGACACATTCCTCATGTGGTAGGGGCCATTGATGGCGCCCATCTAGCCGTGGTCCCTCCCAGTACCAATGAACAGGTGTATAGGAACAGGAAGACCTAATACTCTATCAACTTGCAGGTGGTGTGTCTGGCAGACCAGTACATCTCACGAGTGACATCCAGGTTTCCTGACTCCTACATATTGTGGGACAGAATTGTCCCACACAAGATGGCACAACCACACACAGAAAGGGCCTGGCTGATTGATAAGTATGCATTGTTATGTGTTTCAATCTTATATCACCTGTCATCACTTTCTGCCCAGTCGCTGAAACTATTATTTCAATTGTCCTACTATTGTGTTAACAGGTAACTCTGGCTATCCAAACCTTCCCTGGCTATTGACACCAGTGAGGTACCCAGCCACACCAGGGAAACTCTGTTTCAGTGAGGTCCACAGGAGGACAAGGCATGTGATCGAGCACATTTTTGGCCTCTTGAAGGCAAGATTCTGGTGCCTGGACCTATCTGGAGGTGCCCTCCTCTACTCGCCCCATAATATTTGCCAAATCATCATTGCCTGCTGCATGCTCCACAATCTGCCCTGAGACATCAGATACCATTGCTAGCTGATGAGGGGGAGGCAACTAGACCAGTGGCTGGAAATGCTGATACGGCAAGTGATGACGAGTCTGAGAACGAAGGAGCAGCTGACTCTAGGACATAGCTCATCAATCAGTACTTCCAGTGACATACAGGTCTGTTACGTGGACCTTTTCAAGTCTTGAATGTGCACATTCAGATGTGGATTGCTGACATTACATATCCTGACAGCAATCTTCAGAGGGGGTGTAATGAGGTCAAATGTCTATTTGTGAGTTGTGGAAGCAGACAGATAGAATGTAAGGTGTACAGTAACAGTTTAGATCTAACATGTGTTGTTACAACAGATTCCAACATTCACTTCCCTAATGGACTGACCAGTATAGAGCTATTGTAGGAAAGTACCATCTTGCTTGGCATGTTACCCCCATTTTTCACTGTATATATGTTGTTTTAGTTGTATGTGTCACTGGGACCCTGCCAGCCAGGGCCCCAGTGCTCATAAGTGTGCCTGAATGTGTTACCTGTGTTATGACTAACTATCTCACTGAGGCTCTGCTATCCAGAACCTCAGTGGTTATGCTCTCTCATTTCTTTCAAATTGTCACTAACAGGCTAGTGACCAATTTTACCAATTTACATTGGCTTACTGGAACACCCTTATAATTCCCTTGTATATGGTACTGAGGTACCCAGGGTATTGGGGTTCCAGGAGATCCCTATGGGCTGCAGCATTTCTTTTGCCACCCATAGGGAGCTCTGACAATTCTTACACAGGCCTGCCACTGCAGCCTGAGTGAAATAACGTCCACGTTATTTCACAGCCATTTACCACTGCACTTAAGTAACTTATAAGTCAAGTATATGTCTAACCTTTACCTGGTAAAGGTTAGGTGCAAAGTTACGTAGTGTGTAGGCACCCTGGCACTAGCCAAGGTGCCCCCACATTGTTCAGGGCAAATTCCCCGGACTTTGTGAGTGTGGGGACACCATTACACGCGTGCACTACATATAGGTCACTACCTATATGTAGCTTCACAATGGTAACTCCGAATATGGCCATGTAACTTGTCTATGATCATGGAATTGCACCTCTATGCCATCCTGGCATAGTTGGCACAATCCCATGATCCCAGTGGTCTGTAGCACAGACCCTGGTACTGCCAAACTGCCTTTCCTGGGGTTTCACTGCAGCTGCTGCTGCTGCCAACCCCTAAGACAGGTTTCTGCCCTCCTGGGGTCCAGCCAGGCTTGGCCCAGGATGGCAGAACAAAGGACTTCCTCTGAGAAAGGGTGTTACACCCTCTCCCTTTGGAAAATGGTGTGAAGGCAGGGGAGGAGTAGCCTCCCCCAGCCTCTGGAAATGCTTTCATGGGCACACATGGTGCCCATTTCTGCATAAGCCAGTCTACACCGGTTCAGGGACCCCTTAGCCCTGCTCTGGTGCGAAACTGGACAAAGGAAAGGGGAGTGACCACTCCCCTGACCTGCACCTCCCCTGGGAGGTGCCCAGAGCTCCTCCAGTGTGCTCCAGACCTCTGCCATCTTGGAAACAGAGGTGCTGCTGGCACACTGGACTGCTCTGAGTGGCCAGTGCCAGCAGGTGATGTCAGAGACTCCTTCTAAAAGGCTCCTTCAGGTGTTGCTAGCCTATCCTCTCTCCTAGGTAGCCAAACCCTCTTTTCTGGCTATTTAGGGTCTCTGTCTCTGGGGATTCCTTAGATAACAAATGCAAGAGCTCATCCGAGTTCCTCTGCATCTCTCTCTTCACCTTCTGCCAAGGAATCGACTGCTGACCGCGCTGGAAGCCTGCAAAACTGCAACAAAGTAGCAAAGATGACTACTGCAACTCTGTAACGCTGATCCTGCCGCCTTCTCAACTGTTTTCCTGGTGGTGCATGCTGTGGGGGTAGTCTGCCTCCTCTCTGCACTAGAAGCTCCGAAGAAGTCTCCCGTGGGTCGACGGAATCGTCCCCCTGCAACCGCCGGCACCAAAAAACTGCATCACCGGTCCCCTGGGTCTCCTCTCAGCACAACGAGCGAGGTCCCTTGAATCCAGCAACTCTGTCCAAGTGACTCCCACAGTCCAGTGACTCTTCAGTCCAAGTTTGGTGGAGGTAAGTCCTTGCCTCCCCACGCCAGACTGCATTGCTGGGAACCATGACTTTTGCAGCTACTCCGGCCTCTGTGCACTTCTGGCGGAAATCCTTTGTGCACAGTCCAGCCTGGGTTCACGGCACTCTAACCTGCATTGCACGACTTCCTAAGTTGTCCTCTGGCGACGTGGGACTCCTTTGTGCGACTTCGGGTGAGCACTGTTTCACGCATCCTCGTAGTGCCTGTTTCTGGCACTTTTGCAGGTGCTGCCTGCTGCTGAGAGGGCTCCTTGTCTTGCTCGACGCCCCCTCTGTCTCCAGACGCAATTGGCGACATCCTGGTCCCTCCTGGGCCACAGCAGCATCCAAAAACCCTTACCAAACGATTTGCAGCTAGCAAGACTTGTTGGTGGTCTTTCGGCAGTAAAATACTTCTGCACGACTCTCCACGGCGTGAGGGATCCGTCCTCCAAAGGGGAAGTCTCTAGCCCTTGTCGTTCTTGCAGAAACCTCAGCTTCTACTGTCCAGTAGCAGCTTCTTTGCACCCACAGCTGGCATTTCCTGGGCATCTGCCCATCTCCGACTTGCTTGTGACTTTTGGACTTGGTCCCCTTGTTCCACAGGTACCCTCGACTGGAAATCCATCGTTGTTGTATTGCTGGTTTGTGTCTTTCCTGCAGAATTCCCCTATCATGACTTCTATGTCCTTTGGGGAACTTTAGTGCACTTTGCACCCACTTTTCAGGGTCTTGGGGAGGGCTATTTTTCTAACCCTTACTATTTTCTAATAGTCCCAGTGACCCTCTACAAGGTCACATAGGTTTGGGGTCCATTCTTGGTTCGCACTCCACTTTTGGAGTATATGGTTTGTGTTGCCCCTATCCCTATGTGTCCCCATTACATCCTATTGTAACTATACATTGTTTGCACTGTTTTCTAATACTATTACTGCATATTTTGGTATTGTGTACATATATCTTGTGTATATTTGCTATCCTCATACTGAGGGTACACTCTGAGATACTTTGGCATATTGTCATAAAAATAAAGTACCTTTATTTTTAGTTTATCTGTGTATTGTGTTTTCTTATGATATTGTGCATATGACACTAAGTGGTACTGTAAGAGCTTCACTCGTCTCCTAGTTCAGCCTAAGCTGCTCTGCTAAGCTACCATTATCTATCAGCCTCTGCTGCTAGACACCCTATACACTAATAAGGGATAACTGGGCCTGGTGCAAGGTGCAAGTACCCCTTGGTACTCACTACAAGCCAGTCCAGCCTCCTACATTGGTTGTGCAGTGGTGGGATAAGTGCTTTGAGACTACTTACCACTCTTGTCATTGTACTTTTCAAAAAAGAAAAATATACAAAACAAGTTCAGTGTGTGTACACATAACTAAAAAGTTTTGCATTTCCTCTTTTCACTCTTTTCTAAGTGCTGAAAAGTACTTCCAAACTTTCAAAAAGTTCTAAAAAGTGTAAAAAGATTTTTTCTGTCTTTCTAAAAGTTCTAAAAACTTTTTCTCACTTTTTCTGTCACTTAAACTCTTTCTAAAAATGTCTGGCACAGGCCAAAATGTTGATCTGTCCAAACTTGCATATGACCACCTTAGCTGGAAAGGAGCAAGGAGTCTCTGTATAGAAAGAGGGTTGAGTGTAGGGAAGAATCCTTCCTTGGAATTATTGCTTAACATGCTTAGAGAACAAGATAAGGCCAAAAGGACCCCATCTGTTGAAAAAGTAGCTAATGGTTCCCAATCTGATCCAGGGACACCCCTAGGAAAAGATTCAGGAAAGAAACTTCAGAGCCTGCCCATTACTAGACAGTCTAGCATAGTTGGTACTGATGTAGAGTCACACCATACAGATAGTGTTGTCTCACATCATAGCAAGAGCATTCATTCTCACCACAGTAGAAGTGATGTTTCTGTTAACCAAGCTGTTAGGGTGCATTCTGTAAGGGACAGGTCTCCTTCTGTCCATTCTCACCATACTTCTGTTTCAAGGCATGTCCCTCCCACCCACCCTGATGACAGATTGTTAGAGAGGGAGCTCAATAGATTGAGAGTGGAACAAACCAGACTGAAGCTCAAGAAGCAACAGCTGGATTTGGATAGACAGACCTTAAAAGTAGAGGAGAGACAGAAATTGGGTTTAGAAACCCATGGTGGCAGCAGCAGTATTCCTCATAGTCATCCTGCAAAAGAGCATGATTCCAGGAATCTGCATAAGATAGTTCCCCCTTATAAGGAGGGGGATGACATTAACAAGTGGTTTGCTGCACTTGAGAGGGCCTGTGCTGTACAGGATGTCCCTCAAAGGCAGTGGGCTGCTATCCTATGGCTATCATTTAGTGGAAAAGGTAGGGATAGGCTCCTTACTGTGAAAGAAAGTGAAGCCAATGATTACAAAGTTCTTAAGAATGCACTCCTGGATGGTTATGGCTTAACCACTGAACAATACAGGATAAAGTTCAGAGAGACCAAAAAGGAGTCTTCACAAGACTGGGTTGATTTCATTGACCATTCAGTGAAGGCCTTGGAGGGGTGGTTACATGGCAGTAAAGTTACTGATTATGACAGCCTGTATAACTTGATCCTGAGAGAGCATATTCTTAATAATTGTGTGTCTGATTTGTTGCACCAGTACTTGGTGGACTCTGATCTGACCTCTCCCCAAGAATTGGGAAAGAAGGCAGACAAATGGGTCAGAACAAGGGTGAACAGAAAAGTTCATACAGGGGGTGACAAAGATGGCAACAAGAAGAAGGATGGTAAGTCTTCTGACAAGGGTGGGGACAAATCTAAAAATGAGTCTTCATCAGGCCCACAAAAACACTCTGGTAGGGGTGGTGGGCCCAAATCCTCTTCTAATCAAAACAAGGAAATGAAACCATGGTGCTATTTATGTAAAGTAAAAGGCCGTTGGACAACAGATCCCAGTTGTCCAAAGAAAAGCACCAAGCCTCCTACCACTACAACCCCTACTACTACACCTAGTGTCCTTACTAATAGCAGTGGTGGCGGGAGCAAACCTACTAATAGCCAATCTAAGGGAGTAGCTGGACTCACCTTTGGTAACTTAGTTGGGGTTGGTCTGATTAGGAAGACCAGAGAGGCTGTGTTAGTCTCTGAGGGGGCTATTGATTTAGCCACCTTAGTTGCTTGTCCCCTTAATATGGATAAGTACAAGCAGCTACCCCTAATAAATGGTGTTGAGGTTCAGGCCTACAGGGACACAGGTGCCAGTGTCACAATGGTGATAGAGAAACTGGTCCACCCTGAACAACACCTACTTGGTCACCAGTACCAAGTAACCGATGCTCACAACAACACACTTAGCCACCCCATGGCTGTTGTAAATCTCAACTGGGGGGGGGGGGGGGTTACTGGTCCAAAGAAAGTTGTGGTAGCCTCAAATTTACCTGTAGACTGTCTACTAGGAAATGATTTGGAGACATCAGCTTGGTCAGATTTGGAGTTGGAGGCCCATGCAGCAATGCTGGGCATCCAAGAGCATATTTTTGCTTTAACCAGGGCTCAGGCCAAAAAGCAAAAAGGACAGGGAAACTTGGATCCTGGAACAATGGACCAAGTGCTCCCTAAAGCTAGGGCTAGTAGAAGTAAAACACTACCTACTATCCCTCCCTCTACAGTGGATTCTTGTTCTGAGGAAGAAGAATTTCCACCCTGTGCAGAACCTACACCAGAGGAGCTGGAAGCAGACACTGCTGAGCTTTTGGGTGAAGGGGGGCCTGCCAGGGAGGAGCTGAGTGTGGCACAGCAAACCTGTCCCACACTAGAGGGTCTAAGACAGCAAGCTGTCAAACAGGCTAATGGGGATGTCAGTGACTCTCACAGAGTTTACTGGGAGGACAACCTCTTGTACACTGAAGCAAGAGATCCTAAACCTGGAACTGCCAGGAGGTTAGTGATTCCTCAGGAGTACAGAAAGTTCCTCCTAACTCTAGCCCACGACATTCCCCTAGTTGGACATCTGGGACAAATGAAAACTTGGGACAGACTTGTTCCCTTGTTTCATTGGCCTAGAATGTCTGAGGACACAAAAGATTTTTGTAAGTCCTGTGAAACCTGTCAAGCCAGTGGCAAAACAGGTGGCACTCCAAAGGCACCCCTTCTTCCACTGCCTGTGGTTGGGGTCCCCTTTGAAAGGGTAGGGGTTGACATAGTTGGCCCCCTTGACCCTCCTACTGCTTCAGGCAATAGGTTTATCTTGGTGGTAGTGGACCATGCCACCAGATATCCTGAAGCAATTCCTCTAAGGACCACTACAGCTTCTGCAGTGACAAAGGCCCTCCTGGGAATATTTTCCAGGGTGGGCTTCCCAAAAGAGGTAGTTTCAGACAGAGGAAGCAATTGCATGTCTGCTTACTTGATGGCCATGTGGAAGGAGTGTGGTGTGACTTACAAGTTCACCACACCCTATCATCCACAAACAAATGGACTGGTGGAGAGATTTAACAAAACTCTCAAAGGCATGATTATGGGACTCCCTGAAAAACTCCGCAGGAGATGGGATATCCTTTTACCATGCCTCCTTTTTGCCTACAGGGAGGTACCCCAGAAAGGAGTGGGCTTCAGCCCCTTTGAACTCCTCCTTGGACACCCTGTTAGGGGTCCACTAACACTTGTTAAGGAGGGTTGGGAACAACCTTTAAAAGCTCCAAAACAAGATATTGTGGATTATGTACTTGGCCTCAGATCAAGGATGGCTGAATACATGAAAAAGGCCAGTAAAAACCTTCAGGCCAGCCAAGAGCTCCAGAAGCAATGGCATGACCAGAAGGCTGTTTTGGTTCAGTACCAACCAGGGCAGAAAGTGTGGGTCTTGGAGCCTGTGGCCCCAAGAGCACTCCAAGATAAATGGGGTGGACCCCATACAATTGTTGAGAAAAGGGGTGAAGTCACCTACTTAGTTGACTTAGGCACTGCCAGGAGTCCCCTAAGGGTGCTCCATGTCAATCGCCTGAAACCCTACTATGACAGGGCTGATCTCACCCTGCTCATGGCAACTGATGAGGGACAAGAAGAAGACAGTGTACCTCTTCCTGATCTCTTCTCTTCCACAGAACAAGATGCTCTAGTGGAAGGTGTAGTTTTGGCTGATTGTCTTACTGCTGAGCAGAAAGACCATTGCATAAATCTCCTGGGTCAGTTCTCTGAACTCTTCTCTACTGTGCCAGGTACCACTTCTTGGTGTGAGCACACTATAGATACTGGAGACAGCTTGCCTGTCAAAAGTAAGATCTATAGGCAGCCTGACCATGTCAGAGACTGCATAGAGCAAGAGGTGCAGAAAATGTTAGAACTAGGAGTAGTTGAGCACTCTGAAAGTCCATGGGCTTCTCCTGTGGTACTTGTACCAAAAACCCATTCCAAAGATGGAAAGAAGGAAATGCGGTTTTGTGTTGACTACAGAGGTCTCAACCAGGTAACCAAAACTGATGCTCACCCTATACCCAGGGCAGATGAGCTCATAGATACACTGGCATCTGCCAAGTATCTAAGCACTTTTGATTTGACTGCAGGGTATTGGCAGATCAAATTATCAAAAAATGCTAAAACTAAAACTGCATTTTCAACCATTGGAGGCATTACCAGTTCACAGTAATGCCTTTTGGATTGAAAAATGCACCTGCAACTTTTCAGAGGTTGGTGAACACAGTCCTGCAAGGGCTGGAAGCTTTCAGTGCAGCATATTTGGACGATATAGCTGTCTTTAGCTCCAGCCGGGATGATCACCTGGTCCACCTATGGAAAGTTTTGGAGGCCCTGCAAAAGGCAGAACTCACTATCAAGGCTTCAAAGTGCCAGATAGGGCAGGGTAAGGTGGTTTATCTGGGACACCTTGTTGGTGGGGAACAGATTGCACCACTACAGGGGAAAATCCAAACAATTATTGATTGGGTTCCCCCTACTACTCAGACTCAGGTGAGAGCCTTCCTAGGCCTCACTGGGTATTACAGGAGGTTCATTAAGAACTATGGCTCCATTGCAGCCCCTCTTAATGACCTCACATCCAAGAAAATGCCTAAAAAGGTATTATGGACAGCAAACTGTCAGAAAGCTTTTGAGGAGCTGAAGCAGGCCATGTGCTCTGCACCTGTCCTGAAAAGCCCTTGTTACTCTAAAAACTTCTATGTCCAAACTGATGCATCTGAATTAGAAGTAGGGGCAGTCCTATCACAACTTAATTCTGAGGGCCAGGATCAACCTGTTGCTTTTATTAGTAGGAGGTTGACCCCTAGAGAAAAGCGTTGGTCTGCCATAGAGAGGGAGGCCTTTGCTGTGGTCTGGGCACTGAAGAAGTTGAGGCCATACTTGTTTGGCACTCACTACATTGTTCAGACAGACCACAAACCTCTAATTTGCCTAAAACAAATGAAAGGTGAAAATCCTAAATTGTTGAGGTGGTCCATATCCCTACAGGGAATGGACTATACAGTGGAAAATAGACCTGGGAGTAGCCACTCCAATGCAGATGGACTCTCCAGATATTTCCACTTAGACAATGAAGACCCATCAGGGAATGACTAGTCTTATTGTCCTTCGTTCGGGGGGGGGTTGTGTAGGAAAGTACCATCTTGCCTGGCATGTTACCCCCATTTTTCACTGTATATATGTTGTTTTAGTTGTATGTGTCACTGGGACCCTGCCAGCCAGGGCCCCAGTGCTCATAAGTGTGCCTGAATGTGTTACCTGTGTTATGACTAACTGTCTCACTGAGGCTCTGCTATCCAGAACCTCAGTGGTTATGCTCTCTCATTTCTTTCAAATTGTCACTAACAGGCTAGTGACCAATTTTACCAATTTACATTGGCTTACTGGAACACCCTTATAATTCCCTAGTATATGGTACTGAGGTACCCAGGGTATTGGGGTTCCAGGAGATCCCTATGGGCTGCAGCATTTCTTTTGCCACCCATAGGGAGCTCTGACAATTCTTACACAGGCCTGCCACTGCAGCCTGAGTGAAATAACGTCCACGTTATTTCACAGCCATTTACCACTGCACTTAAGTAACTTGTAAGTCACCTATATGTCTAACCTTTACCTGGTAAAGGTTAGGTGCAAAGTTACTTAGTGTGTGGGCACCCTGGCACTAGCCAAGGTGCCCCCACATTGTTCAGGGCAAATTCCCCGGACTTTGTGAGTGCGGGGACACCATTACACGCGTGCACTACATATAGGTCACTACCTATATGTAGCTTCACAATCGTAACTCCGAATATGGCCATGTAACATGTCTATGATCATGGAATTGCCCTCTCTATGCCATCCTGGCATAGTTGGCACAATCCCATGATCCCAGTGGTCTGTAGCACAGACCCTGGTACTGCCAAACTGCCTTTCCTGGGGTTTCACTGCAGCTGCTGCCAACCCCTCAGAAAGGTTTCTGTCCTCCTGGGGTCCAGCCAGGCTTGGCCCAGGATGGCAGAACAAAGGACTTCCTCTGAGAAAGGGTGTTACACCCTCTCCCTTTGGAAAATGGTGTGAAGGCAGGGGAGGAGTAGGCTCCCCCAGCCTCTGGAAATGATTTCATGGGCACACATGGTGCCCATTTCTGCATAAGCCAGTCTACACCGGTTCAGGGACCCCTTAGCCCTGCTCTGGCGCGAAACTGGACAAAGGAAAGGGGAGTGACCACTCCCCTGACCTGCACCTCCCCTGGGAGGTGCCCAGAGCTCCTCCAGTGTGCTCCAGACCTCTGCCATCTTGGAAACAGAGGTGCTGCTGGCACACTGGACTGCTCTGAGTGGCCAGTGCCACCAGGTGACGTCAGAGACTCCTTCTGATAGGCTCCTTCAGGTGTTGCTAGCCTATCCTCTCTCCTAGGTAGCCAAACCCTCTTTTCTGGCTATTTAGGGTCTCTGTCTCTGGGGATTCCTTAGATAGCGAATGCAAGAGCTCATCCGAGTTCCTCTGCATCTCTCTCTTCACCTTCTGCCAAGGAATCGACTGCTGACCGCGCTGGAAGCCTGCAAAACTGCAACAAAGTAGCAAAGTTGACTACTGCAACTCTGTAACGCTGATCCTGCAGCCTTCTTGACTGTTTTCCTGGTGGTGCATGCTGTGGGGGTAGTCTGCCTCCTCTCTGCACTAGAAGCTCCGAAGAAATCTCCCGTGGGTCGACGGAATCATCCCCCTGAAACCGCAGGCACCAAAGAACTGCATCACCAGTCCCCTGGGTCTCCTCTCAGCACGACGAGCGAGGTCCCTTGAATCCAGAAACTCTGTCCAAGTGATTCCCACAGTCCAGTGACTCTTCAGTCCAAGTTTGGTGGAGGTAAGTCCTTGCCTCCCCACGCCAGACTGCATTGCTGGGAACCGTGACTTTTGCAGCTACTCCGGCCTCTGTGCACTTCCGGCAGAAATCCTTTTTGTACAGTTCAGACTGGGTCGACGGCACTCTAACCTGCATTGCACGACTTCCTAAGTTGTCCTCCGGCGACGTGGGACTCCTTTGTGCGACTTCGGGTGAGCACTGTTTCAGGCATCCTCATAGTGCCTGTTTCTGGCACTTCTGCGGGTGCTGCCTGCTGCTGAGAGGGCTCCTTTTCTTGCTCGACACCCCCTCTGTCCCCAGACGCAATTGGCGACATCCTGGTCCCTCCTGGGCCACAGCAGCATCCAAAAACTCTTACTGCACGATTTGCAGCTAGCAAGGCTTGTTGGCGGTCTTTCAGCGGGAAAACACATCTGCACAACTCTCCACGGCGTGGGGGATCCGTCCTCCAAAGGGCAAGTCTCTAGCCCTTGTCGTTCCTGCAGAAACCTCAGCTTCTACTGTCCAGTAGCAGCTTCTTTGCACCCACAGCTGGCATTTCCTGGGCATCTGCCCATCTCCGACTTGCTTGTGACTTTTGGACTTGGTCCCCTTGTTCCACAGGTACCCTCGACTGGAAATCCATCATTGTTGCATTGCTGGTTTGTGTCTTTCCTGCAGAATTCCCCTATCACGACTTCTATGTCCTGTGGGGAACTTTAGTGCACATTGCACCCACTTTTCAGGGTCTTGGGGAGGGCTATTTTTCTAACCCTTACTATTTTCTAATAGTCCCAGCGACCCTCTACAAGGTCACATAGGTTTGGGGTCCATTCGTGGTTCGCATTCCACTTTTGGAGTTTATGGTTTGTGTTGCCCCTATCCCTATGTGTCCCCATTGCATCCTATTGTAACTATACATTGTTTGCACTGTTTTCTAATACTATTACTGCATATTTTGGTATTGTGTACATATATCTTGTGTATATTTGCTATCCTCATACTGAGGGTACACTCTGAGATACTTTGGCATATTGTCATAAAAATAAAGTACCTTTATTTTTAGTATATCTCTGTATTGTGTTTTCTTATGATATTGTGCATATGACACTAAGGCCCATATTTATACTTTTTGACGCAAAACTGCGCTAACGCAGTTTTGCGCCAAAAAAATGAGCGCCGGCTAACGCCATTCTGAAGCACCATGCGGGCGCCGTATTTATTGAATGGCGTTAGCCGGCGTCAGCCGACCGGCGCTGCCAGGTGTGCGTGAAAAAAAATGACGTACACCAGGCAGCGCCGGCGTAGGGAAAAATGGCGTTTGGGCGTCCCAAAATGGGGCAAGTCAGGCTGAGGCAAAAAAATCGTCTTAACCCGATTTGCGCCATTTTTTTTGGGCGCCCAGACGCCATTAACATGACTCCTGTCTTTGCAAAGACAGGAGTCATGCCCCCTTGCCCAATGGCCATGCCCAGGTGACTTATGTCCCCTGGGCATGGTCATTGGGCATAGTGGCATGTAGGGGGGCACAAATCAGGCCCCCCTATGCCACAAAAAAAAATTAAAAAAATACTTACCACAACTTACCTTTTCTTCCCTGGGATGGGTCCCTCCATCCTTGGGTGTCCTCCTGGGGTGGGCAAGGGTGGCAGGGGGTGTCCCTGGGGGCAGGGGAGGGCACCTCTGGGCTCATTCTGAGCCCACAGGTCCCTTAACGCCTGCCCTGACCCAGGCGTTAAAAAGAGGCGCAAATGTGGGGTTTTTTGCCCCGCCCACTCCCGGGCGTCATTTTTGCCTGGGAGTATAAATACTACGCACATGCCTGGGATTCATTTTTTAAGACGGGAACGCCTACCTTGCATCTCATTAACGCAAGGAAGGTGTTCACGCCAAAAAATGACGCTAACTCCATGAACTTTGGCGCTAGACGCGTCTAACGCCAAGGTATAAATATGGAGTTAGTTTTGCGTTGAATTTGCGTCGAAAAAAATGACACAAATTCGGCGCAAACGGAGTATAAATATGCCCCTAAGTGGTACTGTAGGAGCTTCACTCGTCTCCTAGTTCAGCCTAAGCTGCTCTGCTAAGCTACCATTATCTATCAGCCTATGCTGCTAGACACCCTATACACTAATAAGGGTTAACTGGGCCTGGTGCAAGGTGCAAGTACCCCTTGGTACTCACTACAAGCCAGTCCAGCCTCCTACAGCTATGTTTCCTGCATTCTCCTATTCTCACTTTCTTCCACCCACTGAATGTGGAATTTATTCTGTGGCCCTGCTACCTATGGTGTGAGGTATTTATTGTCAGTAGCCAATGGTAATTGATTACATACATGATTGGTATACATGACAGATAGCAGGTAACATGGATTTTGTGAAGAGCCTGTGTCTTGCGATGTATTGGTCTTATCTGGGTGCCCATGCTTTGGAAGTATTCTACAATGGGCATGACATCTCTGACCTGCATATGTGCTTAGTGTGGCACCATGCCTTCCATCTTGTTGGTACTCTCTGTCCTGCTCTAATTGCAGATTGGTAAATGGACTATACCCTGGTGCTGCTCTGGATTTCAACCTCACACTCTGACATCTGTTCAGCGACATTACTGTTCTCATGTGTGTCCTGCTGAGGGACCCTCCTTCTAATGGCCATTACACTGCCAGTTTGAATCGGGGGGCATTACCAGACCCGAGTTGGGAAGCATTACAATTGTTGTTGCATCATTAAAGACACATATATAGTAGCTGTGTCTAAATTTGATTTATTGTGCTTTTAATATTTTTAACAGTCAAAAGATATGTGAACATAATAACAAAAAGATGATGAGTGGAATCATGGTAGATGGATTAATCAGAGTAGCTGCTACAACAGTTGGTTACACAGTATCCTTGTACCATAGGAAAGTAGAGTTCTGTCTCGGAACAGTCAACAGGGTGTCTCAGTGGCATACAAGGGTGACAAATCACGAGAGCTTCACTTTCTGGCAGTGGGCTTTGTCTTGGCATCTGCTCCAGCCAGATATCTGGGTGGATGTCCTTATTTGCAGGGGGGGGTGGTTCTTCACCTACAGAGGGAGGGGTATATGGGGCATTTGGTTCCCCTGGCAGGGCCTCCATTCCACTAGCTGCCGCTGATATAGATGGGACAGATGTAACATTGCTAGGGGCCTGATGGTGGGTTAAGAAACCATGCAGGGTAGTGTTGATGTCCCTCAGCACCCCTACAATGGAGGCTATGGTGGCATTGTGTGTCTGCCACTGCTGCATGACCTCCTAGTGGTATTCCCTCTGCAGCCTTTGATTTTCCCCCAACATGGTGATAATCTGGCCCATCCTGTCCTGGGAAGTTTGGTATGCTCCCAGGACTTGGGAGATGGTTTCCTGGTCAGTAGAGTTCCTTGGGGGCCCCATCTTATGGCCCACAGCATCCCCCCTACGCAACCTGCCCCCAGGTGCCTGTGCCCTTGGCACGGTGTGCCCACTCCCAGTGTTAGCAGGTCCATCATTGTCTGGGGTGTAAAGGTTAGACTCAGGTCCCTGTACTGTGGGGCACACAATACATTGAACAGTCCTTGGGACACAGGTTTGGGGTGGGGGAATTGATGTGGGCAGGGTGAGGCAGGGAGTAGTAGACTAACAGGTGTCCTAGATGGGCTAGGTAGGTCATCACTGTCCAGTTGTGTTGTCCTCAATGAGGTCTTCATCCTGAGGATGCCTGCCAGTGTCTGGTATCCTCTCCATGGTGCCAATGGCAGGGTTACCCGTGGATGGAGTGAGACACAGAGTTAAGTTTCGAAAGTGTGTTTGGTTACCTCTTTGTCAGATGCATACAGTGGCTAAACATGATTCACTGCACTGACAATGACAGCTGCTGCACAACATACCTTGGTGGTACATACAAGTCTGTGACATGAGTTCCATACTCCATGTTGGGTGCTGTCATTTAGGTTTGGTACATATAACACTGCGGATGGGTTCTGGTTCTGTCTGATACTTGACATGACTGTCCAGCTCTGTTACCTAATGAATAGTCAGGCTTGCTAGATGTCACATAATATGGCTGCACATTGCACCATTGTGTCCCAGTGGGAACACAGTATGTGAGTATGCAAGGGTAATAGTCCTGTCTCTGGGTGTTGTGCATGTGCATGGAGTCTGCCATCTTACTTTCCAATCCATAGTCAGTCCATTTCAGGCTTGGGGATATGGTTTAGTGGCCATGTGGATTTATCACTGAGTTATAGCTGTGTTTTGCCTTGGTTGCTATTGTGTGCCATTGCTTTGCTGTCATTGCAATGTATTGGTCCTCAGTCGTGCAATCTAGTTGGTGTAGCTAGTACAATAGTCATACATGCATGAAATGCGATGTGCACATTCCAGGTTTACACATTGATGGGTTAGTGCATTCTGGGAGTCATAGTGATAGGATTAGCCTATAGTATCTGTGCCTTTGCCAAGGGCTGTGTGGTCAGTTGGGGTGTGTGGAGTGTCGGCATGCAGGAGAGGGGCATTAGGTGATTGGCAGGTAGGTGTAATGGGACATTCAGTTAGTTAGGGAGTATTTGGGTGGTGAGGAAGCATGCAGAACACGACAATTGTGTGACATGGATGTTGTGGGTACTTACCAGACTCCAGTCCCCAGGTATTCCAGTCAGGCCCTCAGGATGCAGTATGTCCAAGACCTTCTCCTCCCAAGATGTGAACTGTGGGGGAGGAGGTGGGGTTCACTGCCAGTCTTCTGCATGGCTAACTGGTGTTGTGATGCCATGAAATGCACGTTCTCCCATAGGTTGTTCCACCTCTTGATGATGTCCTCCCTTGTACGTGGATGGCTTCCTACTGAGTTGACCCTGTAGAGTATTCTTTACCACAACTGCATTTTCCTGGCAATTGCTGTTTGCTGGACCTGTGCTCCAAACAGTTGTAGCTCTACCCTGACAATTTCATCTGCCATGACCCTCAACTCGTCGTCAGTGAAACATGG
Source organism: Pleurodeles waltl (assembly GCF_031143425.1). NCBI lineage: Eukaryota > Metazoa > Chordata > Amphibia > Caudata > Salamandridae > Pleurodeles > Pleurodeles waltl. The sequence continues at coordinate 433,002,547 of NC_090448.1, forward strand.
GTGCTTTTGTGGGGACATGGTAGTGGTTGTGTTGATGGTACAGGGGGTTGTTGTGTGTGTAAGACTGCAGTGTTGGGTGATTGGTGAGGTGTGGGTGGTGCGTTGTGAGGGATGAACACTTGTTGTGGAATGTGTATGCTCGTTATGTGTTAGTTGTGCTGGTGTGTGGCGTGTGATGCATGTGATATGTATGTGCTATAGTGTAAGGGCGCTCTCTCTATGTAGTTGCCTGCTTTCGGTGTCTCGGAATGGCATTTTAGTACCAAAGGATTGTGGGTTGTGTGGGGGTGTGTTATATAGTGCAGTGTGTTGGTGTGTCGGGTGTGTGGATGTGTGTCAGGTGTGGGGTGTTCAAACTGTCCAATATGGTATTGTGTTCTGACAGTAGTGGGTCCTGACCCCGCGGCTCACACCGCCAATGGGTTTCCGCCATGGAAGAACCACTATGGTGACTTGTGAGTCGTAATCTGGGGGTAGATTTGTGTCGGGCTGGCAGTGCTGGTGGTAGAACTGCCTCATTCCAGCCCTCCATGTCCTGGCGGTTTTGAAATTGTAGCTATTTTTGGCGGTCTTCACAGTGTGAGGTGTAATACGGCGGTTGGATGACTGCCGACATGGCAGTCTTTTGGCGGCCGCCACCTGTGTGGTCTTGCCAAAAGACCACCAAACTCATAATGAGGCCCTCTGTGTCTCCTTCATCATACTTTTAAAATTAAGTTCCGCCAGCCTTGTTAAATCCTGTATAATTCTAATCCCAAGGTATTTCATTTCATTCTTACCACCTTTATGTTCATTCAGCATATTCCAAACGATAGCTTCTGTCTTTGAGGAGTTCACAGCATACCCCAATACCCTTGCAGAATCCCTTACTATTTTCTCTACTGCTGGTAGAGCAGATCGTCAGCATACAGCAAGATCTTCTTTTCCTGTGTGTCCAACTTGAAAGGTGTTAATTTCTTCTCCCCCCTCACCTTTCTTGACAATGGTTCAATATATGAGTTAAAAAGCAATGGGGAGAGAGGGCATCTCCGCCTCATCTCTCTCGTAATTTTAAATTCAGATGTCACCCTTTCATTCATAAAAATGTGGGCTGAGGGACTGGAATATATCTGCTGGATCACATTCTAGAGACTCTCTCTCACGTTTTTAAGACCCAGCACTGCTTTCAGATAAGCCCAATTTACCCTATCCAATGCCTAACTGACATCAAGTGTGAAAACCCCCAGAGGGGATCCAACAATGGTAGCCAGGTCAATCTCACATATCAACTCATGTGTTAGCTCATGAAGACATCTACCTTTCATAAAGCTCTTCTTATTCTCACCCACCAAGAAGCCTGCTACCTGACCCAACCTCTTAGCTAGGATATTGGTGAAGAACTTATAATCCGAGTTCAGAAGAGATATGGTTCTAAATGATTTGCACAGCTTGGAACTCTTGCCTGGCTTCAAAATTAGAGTTAATGTGAGCTGGCCATGGGGCTTTGGAAGTGACACCCCATTTGCAAATACCTTGTGGAACAGTCTGTTTATGAAAGGGATTATTCTCTCACCGAAAGCCTTGTAAAACTCACTGGGGAAGTGGTTTAGACCAGCTGCCTTTCCTTTCTTGCCCCAATTGACCACCTCTCTAACCTCTTGTTGCCCTATCTCTTGATCTAAGTGTGCTTTCTGATCTTCAGTCAATTTATTTAAAGAAAATCGCACTGAAGCCACTCCCCAATGTCCTTCTCCATAACCAGCAGGTTTTCTGCATATAAATCTGTAAATACATTGAGAAAGGCCTTCTCAATACTTTGGGCATTGGAGGAAGCTAACCCTGTTACCTCTTCCCTTATTTCCTGCTCTACATTTCTAGCTTGAGCCATTTTATTTTTCCAAGCTAGCAAATTCCCAGCTCTTTCCCCATACTCAAAATGTGCCAGCTTGCTTGCCTCCCATATTACCTTAACACGTGCCTCCAGTATTGCTGTTGGTTTCTCTTCCTTCACTAGCACATCTTTCTCCAGTGTCCCTTTATCGACCAATGATGTCTGTTGCCCTGGGGCCTGGCTTTAAAGTTCACATAATTTCTTCTCTACCTTCTTGACCTCCCTTTTTCACACCCTATGTTTTTGGACTGCAATACCAATTAAATTCCCCCTCATAAATGCCTTGAAGGCACCCCATACTACATCAAGAGATGCTGAGCCGAGCTTTACACACAAAAACTCATCTGTTGCTACTTTTAGATCTCTGAAGATCTCCTGATCTAATAACAGGGCCCTGTTGTGGATCTATCTCTTAGGTTCTTGCTGGTTGGTATTTTCAATTCTAAAGTGACTCTTGCATAGTCAGTGATGCACAGCTGTGTGTTTTACCTTTGTAATATCCTCACCTATGCACTGATCTACTAATATAAATTCTATCCTAGAAAAATAGCCATATTTTATGTTCTGGAAAGTATAACCTCTATCTTTCCCCGATCTTACCCTCCAGATGTCACACAAACCTAGTCGACTCATTTGGTTTTTAGGTATGCCTGCATCTTAGAGAGATTTGTAGCTCTACTACTATCAGACCTATCCAAAGAGTAATCCTATTACAAAAATACTCCTGTTAAAGTTTGATAGTAATAGGAGTATTTTTGCAAAAAAGCCCTGAATCTTGATTGGTCTGCCTAGTCATGATTGTATGGTACGCTGGTCAGCATTTTATTTCTAAAACAAACATACAGTCTATTAAAAGAAACATGCTTGATGAGCTGGCATATTTATGCTGGGACATCCAGAACATTAATCTTTTTTAGCCTTCCTTAGATTGTCTATATATATAGGTAATTGGAAAGAATACAGATCCACAAAAGCCAAACTTAAATTAGGATGGATTTTTTAACGCATCCTATGACTGGCAATACGCCAGCAGCTGGCCCCACAGCATTGTGTTTGCAACAGTAAATTGTCATAAACATAATGGTTCTGCCCCTTGTTTAATTTATAAAAATATAAGTGTAAGGGCCCTCCTCAGGAGGCCACCCCAGCTTGCACCACCCATTCCCCCTCTAGTGCTGCCAATGACATACCTACATAAATACTAACCATCACACAACTACACGTTTGACAATTCAGACTGTTCAAGCCCCCCAAAGCTATAGGAATGGCTGGGGTTGCAGGTATTCAATGGTTTTAATGTATAATGAACAAATAAATAACTATTGTCCTGCTCATCTTAAAATTACACAAACAGTGCTAGTGTGTGGCAGCTGTGATAATTGTCGGTCTTGACAATTAAGTGCTAGTACCAAGCACTGGAAACCACAGGCTCAAATTAAGCACTGGTTCTGCCAGCTTCAAAAGGAGAAGCGAGTGCTTTTTAACTTGTGTTGTCACAAAAATTGGTAACTAATTTGGTTATATCCAATCCAATCTGAACACACCCAAAACATAACATATAAAGTAAGGTCCAATAATTATTTCCAATATTCAGGTCACCTGTACTGTATTGTGTTTGTTCATTAACATTAAAAACCATCCATAGTGCATCAGCATTCATAATTATGCAGTAGGTAGCTGAATCCAATCTCAAGTTAATTATGATTTTTGTAACTTCATTATTGGGTTCTCAGATTATTTCAGGGACATGTTCTTCCACAGCAAATTTACAACTGCTACTTATAGGTTGTAATACTGGTCCATCGCGGCATCTTTCAATGCATGTACTTTTGTGCTGTCACTGCGGTGAATGACCAAATTTCTATCAAGTTATGCACGATGGAGGATTCCTATTGAAGTCATATATAATAAAGCAATTATTTACAGACACTGAGATAAAACTTACTGCTTGATGCTAGACAGTGCACTTCAAAAATGCAGGGAGACCTCTGGGTGGATGGAGCTTGAGGACCAAATGGTTGCAGGTAAGAAACATGACGGAAACATTGGAAGCCAAGATTAATCAATGGAGTATACAATAAAGCAAGCAACAACTAAATCTATAAGTGGACCCAAACTTGCTTATCTGTCAGTGGAAGAGCAGAGAATGACACATAGGTAGATCTAAAACTCAAGTGTTTATCTGTGTAAAAGGTGGAACCAAACTTTGAATGTTATTTCAGAGCCTAGAACAGCAAACTGAAGCAGGGCAAGTTCAAAACAAAATGTTAAATATGGAAACATAAACATGGCAGATCCAGCATCGGGTTTGCGGTTTTTGGTCTGTTAACTGCCTCATCAAGTGCTGAGGCTTCTAAACCACCCCATTCATCTCTTCCCTCTATCCTCTGCTGCTGAGACATTTTTGTCACACAGACACTAAGTTAACACTTAAGCCTTCATACGTTTTTTTCCCATTCATGTAAGTCAGCACCCAGGGAACATTTTTCAAAATTAAACACCTTGAGAGTCCAGTTTGGTACGGCTTAGGTGGGTACCATCACTTGATTGCACTGAGAATGCGTCAAAAACTTAAAACCTTTGTATTAATAACAGGATTTTCCACATATTTACACTATTTATATCCAAGTAATTATGGTGCTTGTTTAAACCCACAGTCAGATTATGGCCCTCATTATGACTTAGACGGTCTATTCCGTAGACTGCCGAAGTCACCGCCACCATATGACCGCCAGTGTTGGCGGTCTGAAGATCGCCATATTATGACTGCTGGCTGCTCTCCACCACTATTTGGTGGGGAAACTGCCAGCAGCCGTACTGGCAGTCGGCAGTCTAGTGGAGCTTGCTCCGCTGCCATGTCACTACGACACTGCCCGCCGTATTACAACATTGTAGACGGCATGCGGTGTTGTGTTGGGGGAACACTGGTGGCAGAGCAAGCGCCATGGTCCCCGTTCCCCCCCGGACGACCACTGCGACCAACAGGTAAGGTGATCATCTGAAAGAGGAGGGGGGTGCTGAGTGTTGTGTGCATGAATGGTGGTGTCTGTGTGTGTGAATGGGGGGGTGGAGGGGTGTTGTGTGTGTTTGTGTGCATGTGTGTGCAAGTGTCTGTGTGCTTGTGTGAATGCGTGTATGCGGGAGGCAGGGGGCATAAGTGTGTGTATGCGGGTGTGTCATGGCCGTGTGTCTATATGTGTGTGAATGTGTGAGCGTTGATATGTGCATGTGTGTATGTAAGTGTGGTGTGTGCGTGGATCGGGGTGTGTCTGTGCAAGAGTGGATTGGGGGTCTGCGTGCATGGAACAGTGGAGCGGGTGCGTATGGGGACCGAGGGAGGGGAGCGTCACTGCTTGGAGGGGTGGGGGGCTTCTGATTGGGTCGGGGCCTCCTACATGGAGGGTGGGTTGGGGAGTCCTGTTGTGGCAACAGGAATTAGTATTCCTCTCACCAGTATCCTTTCCGCCAGAGATTTTGTGGCGGTTCTGCTGCCATGGAATCCCTGACGGAAAGGATACTCATAATACTGTAGGCGGTGTTAGGTGGACCGCTGGGTCGAAGGTAGCCAACCGTCAGCCAGGCGGTCCCACCGCCCTGGCAGTACAGGCGGTGAACTGGCTGTGATGCAGCCAGTTCACCGCCGCGGTCTTAATTTGACAGTCCTGCCCTGCCACGCTGTTGGCAGTCTGACTGCCACTGCAGTGTGGCGGGGCAGGACTGCCAAAGTCATAATGACCACCTATGTCTTTTTAATTAGTTGATTGGATGTATTTTTCTAGTTTTTTACAGTTCTGTGTCCTGAAGAGAACCTGAAAAAGTATAGCTGGGTTTGAAAGGTGTCGGCAGCTCAAAATCTGGGAAGTGTATCCATGTAATAGAGACTGATAGGCCTACAGGGAATTGTTGATGTAAAATAATTGAATAGTTATACCCCTGAGGTAGGCCTCTAAGTAAACAAAATGCTTATGTTGAAACTTCCAGGTTAAAAGCCAATTAAGCAGGGGCTTAAGAAGGGTACCCTCCCTTGTGCTCCTTTTGTTGTTTAGAAATTCAAAACTGATTGTTGAATCTCTCATTTTTGTGGTTTTGTATTTTTTCTATTTACTAATTGGTAACTGTTTTAATGTGTTGATGTTCAATGTATATGGGAAATGCAATATATGTAGCAGTATTTGTTAAAAAAGGTGTTGTTCCTCTGCTAATGACAGCAGTATGCAAAATTGTTTGATGATTTGTTATGCAGAATGAGAAATTTAAAAAGTGATCAAGACAATTAAGCTATGTGATCATAAATGAAATTATTGTTTTTTTCCAAACAGAGTCAGTATTGGTGTTTGTTTTTTAAGTTGGCTTTTTAACAACTCTAAGAGTGGCATTTTCAGAATTGTGACTTAAAATCAAATTAAAAAAGGGTTGAGGTTTATAATTTATTTGAGTCCAAACTTGACAGTCATATTTGTCCCCAGTCAAAAGTTAGCACTTATTAAATGCAATAAGGTAACTCAATGTTATCCAATGAGAAAGATAAGGCTTGCAGAAGAGAAAATGAATTTAGGTGTTTTTCACTACCGTGACATGCAACACTTTAAAACATATTCCCTTTTTTTAAATACAACGCAGCATGCCCTGTGTGCATTTTAGGGCCTACTTTAGGGGTGATTGACATGTTTTGAAAGAAAGCTATATTTGCCAGGTCAAAGTGGCAGTTTAAAACTCCATTACATGCTGCAATGGCAGGCCTGAGACCTGTTTTCAGAGGACTACTTAAGTGGGTGGCACAATTAGTGCCAGCCACTAGTAACATTTAATTTACAGGCCCAGGGTACATGTAGTACCATATACTAGGGAATTATAAGTAAAGTAAATATGCCTATCATGTTTAAGTAAATTGCACTATGTTTTATGGAGAGACCACTTTAGCACTGGTTAGAAGTGGTAATGTGCACAGATTCCAAATGCCAACAAAAACACAGCTCAGAAAACAGGTAGGGTGAAGGCAAAGAGTTCGGGAGACGACCACACAGGTCTAACAGTGGAGATTGATAACATTCCTAATACTTAATGAACCCATACTTCTCCACATAAAAAAATGCCTGCGTATTTGGGTAGGGCTATCACTGACCACAGGAAAGCCCCCAAAATACATGTGGGACCATTAGGACCTTCCCTTTGCATTTCAACTGTTCTAGGTATGTCAGTAGCTGAATTATTTAAGCCCAAGTTTGTCCAGCTGCCATAAAAAAACTTCCTACCATAGACATTTCTGAAACCTAGTGCCCATACTTATACTTTTTTTGCTCTGCATCTGCATCACTTTTTGATGCAAACGCGGCACAAAATGACAAAATACAATTGTATTTCGTAAGTTTGTGCTGCTTTTCTGTCAGAAAATGACACAAATGTGGCACAACAAAAGTATAAATATTGGCCTAGCTATCCAGAAGAGTCCAAGTTGGTGTGGTTTGCATGAATCCCTTTACATTTTCTCACCCAGAATGCTCAGCATACTTCAAAGTTTGGCTAAAATCACAGACTTCTCATATGTTTTTGTGAAGGAAAATCCCAGAAGCTACGTGGATTGACAAAAGTACTATGAGCCAGCAATTGTGTGTTCCGTTTGTGTGTATGGATCTTTCACCTGCAACAGGAAAGGCCCCAGAATGCAGCATATAAACGTGAAAATTTAGCCACTGAATTTCCATCATTCTGGTGATGTGGATAGCTCTAGAATTTTCACCGAGGGTCATTCAGCGCTGACGGAAACCTACCAATCTCAGAAATGCCTGAAAACTAGACTCTTAATAGTGTCCAGGGTGCTGCGCAAGGATCCCACTACTTATTTAAACCCAGAATGACCTGCAAACATCAAACATTAGACAAGATCACAAAATATTCTCAGGATTCTGGGAAGGAAAGTTCTAGAATTTGTACAGCTTGACAAAAGGCCTACCATCGAGCATTCCCACAGTTTCCTAATAAAAGCAATATGAATGAACCTGGTGGGAGTGTCAGTAACTGGTAAAAGTTGTTCCATGTGAAGACAATGTAGTGTCAATGTGATCTTCTGATGGTTACAGGTTAGTCCGTTCCTATTACATGCATTCGTTCCATTTACGCATTGGGAAAGAATGTTTTTATTCGGAAGTGTGGGAACAAGCAGTGGTAAGATTTTGGCCAATGGCTTTAGGTCCCTGACATTTCTGACATAAATGTGGGGGGAAAAGTATTTTGTGACCCATACTTTGATGTTCACAAGATATTCTTGAGAAGAAATCATGCAAGGTTTCACATGATGCACATCTCCCTGTGTTCCCTTTCATTATAAAGTTTTAGAAAAGCCCAGGATTGATAAGATTTCCTAGGTACCAGATGACCTCAACCCAAACTCGGATGACATCGATATGAAAAGAGAGACAAATATGTATATTTTGGATGTCTGAAGGGTTTTCTGGATAGGAAATATTTTTGGAATCTATACAAACCACACCACCATGGATGCCCATGGGTCTCTCTGTCTTAGAAATTTGCAGGGTTATTAGGGTTCACAAGCTGCCATCTGAATACTGCAGCCATTCCCTATTGAAGATTGGCACATTTAACTCCTATTGTACAATCCCAGGGGTCAGAACATCTGGGAAAAAGTGAGAAATGCAATGACGTTGTGAGCTTTCCCATCCTGGGCCTAAACAGCAGCCTCTGGAATAAAATAGTCCGCCCATCCCCCTAGAGAGAATATTAGAGGGTTCACCTTATATCTTCCTGCCACAGGGGGCAGGAAGCACAGTAGTCACCAGGGACTGGTGTTAAAAAAAAAGAATCAAGTGGGGCATCAGTCCGCCCTATCATCGGGCCCTGTCCCAAGCAATAATTTTCTGAAAACAAGTGGAGGCAGATTAAAGTTTGCATTTACATCCTCTCTGCCAGCACAACTCCCAAAACTGCAACTATTGGAAGCCAATTTTTATGTCATTTGACATTGTGGATGTTAGCAGTATTTTGGTTCTAGGTCTAGGTCAAGGGTGGACAGAAAGGCTGTTTGAACGCCAAGGCTTGGTGGGGTTGATTAAAAAAAACCTGGGACCAAATTACACTTTGGATGCATGGGCTGTGTTTACACCGCAGTGCATCATTAATTAGAGATGAAAGGCTCAGACTGGAACAGTGCGCCTGATTAGAAAAAAGAACACTGCCCTCATTGCAGGAATGACATTTTACCGTGCACTTCTGTGCAGAGAAGTACTTTAGTGAAATTCTGGGGTGCAAGATAAAACCTTGTCTCTGTTTTTCACTGGATGTAGTAGACTGGCCTCTCTTTGAAGTGGGTAAACGTAGCCCCTGCCGGATGGTGCAGTGCATTACCGCACTTGCCTGCCGGGGAATGACTAAAGGGGTTACTTAAACCCCACAATCACTTCTCAAGGGGTGCCTCGAGGGGACGCCTTGACTGTGTGCCATTTCTTTGTGTTGCACAGTCATTGCAACGCTTGGCAGGTTCTTTGCCCCTGTGTCAGTACCTATAATACGGTGCAGGTGCAGTAGTAAAGTGTTCACTAAGTTGCAAGGGCCAAGCTGCACGAAAATGAGGGAAAACTCCCTTATAATTGTGTCGGCTCAAAATGTGGGCGGGTATGATACATATTATAAAAGGTGATGCACAAACATCTGCCACAATTTCTGTAACACATAAATGTGCTGGGGGGGCACAAGGAGTGGGTGCACTTTCAGTAGAATGACCCAGTGTTCTTTTTACCACTGATAAATATTCACTTATACCGCCAATAAATCTGCCAGTATACATTACGACCATTTGGCTCTAAAGGCGGCAGTTGCATTCCTGAGACACAATTGTTGGCTCTTCCTGGTTCCAGTACCTTAAGTTGTTGGTAAAGGTCCCTTGCCTGAGACAACGCAGCCTGTGGTACCTTATGTCATTACTAGAGGATTCCTTGAATGTGATAAAAATTATTGCAATGGCAGGCTGTAGTACATTAATCTCTTTTAAAAGGCTGATTGTGTCAGACAAACATGCTTACTATAGTAGGCTGCAGTATCTTACATTGTTACTAGAGGTTCTTCAATTTAGGCAAAATGACTTAATCTACCACGCAGCAGTACACTTAGTTATTTCTAAAGTTTCTTTGAAAGAAAAATAAATGTTGCTGAAATGTCTGCAGTACCTTACATCGATAATAGAGGTCCTTTGAATGAGGCAAACATGCTTGGTCCACCAGGATGATGCACCTTAAGCTGTTACTACATGCCCCTTGAGTCAGAGAAAAATGCGTGTTCTACTAAGCTGCTTTATGTCAAGTTGGTACTAGTGGTCCAACTAGCCTGAAAAAATGCTTGCTGTACCAGGATGCAATACCTCAAGTTGTTACTAGAGGTCACTTGAGTCTGGAAAAAAATGTATACTCTAATAGGCTGCACTTCTTTTCGTTACTACAGGTTCCTTAAGTGAGACTGAAAGGCTTGCTCTGCCAGGTACCTTGAATGAGATACAATTCTTGCTCTACTATGCGATAGTACCTCAAGTCATTTCCAAATGTCTCTTGAATGAGACAAAATTGGCTGTTGTACAAAGCGTTCATACCTTATTTAATTACCCGAGGTCCCCTGCATGGGGGACAATTACTTGGTTTCCCTGATTCCAGTGCTTTAAGTCATTACTAAATGTCATTTGAATGAGCCAACATTGCTTGTTGTAGCAGGCTGCAGTACCTTACGATTGTTACAGGAGATCTGGTGAATCTGATAAAAAAAATCCTCGCTATCCCAGGATATAGTACCTTCTTTCTTTCCAGATGTCAGAAACAAAATGCTAGAGTTTACTTGAGGCAGACAAAAATGCTTGCTGTAGCAGGCTGCATTACTTTACCCTGTTACTAGAGGTCTAGAAATCTCTCAATGTATACACATTTGCTTGCTGTACCAGACTGCAGTGCCGTTAGTCATTACCAAAATTCCCTTAAATGATAAAAATAAAATATTGCTAAAAAATTGGCCTGGGCAAAATTTTAATCATGCCGGTTAAATATAATTCCTAAATTGCATAATTATATACCATTGATGCAAATGTGTTGTTTGCTTTAAAAATAAATTAACTTACAAGGCAATGTGTAAAGTATTTGTGCAATAACACCATGTAGCACCACAAAAATACATCACAGTGTTTAGAAAAATATATAATATTTATCTGGTAAGATACAGGTCAAAACAATTAAAATGTAATACATAGATGTTGAGATATCACTGTAAGAGTGATATAAAGTGTCTTAAGTCTTTGAAAAACAAATAAATATCTCTTAAAAAAACAATAAAGGTCTCTTGCAATCACAAAGTTCATGATTTACGTTCAAAATCTCCGCAAGGGACCTCAGAGGAGGTGATGCGTGGAAAACAGGGAGGTGTGTGTTGGTTTTGCCACTCCGCACACCAACTTGCGTTGTTATTTTCCATGCAGGGGAAGACTTTGCGTCGATTTCCGGCATGGACTTTGTTCATTTTAGGGTTGCAGGGTTTTCTGGCGCCCTGGGGATGGAGCGTGGAATCCTGGGCTTGCAGATCGAAGTCACAAGCGCTGCGTCGATCCGGTGGGCGTTGCGTGGAAATTTCTCCCGCATGGTAGGCGCTGCGTTTATTCCTCTCTGGAAGTCGGGCTGTGTCGTCCCAGGACAGCTGTGCGTCGATCCGGTGGGCCGTGTGTCAATGTTCCGGTCGCTATGGGGTTGCTGCGTCGATCTTCTCCTTGCGAAGTCGGGCTGCGTCGTTCTGGTTCAGCATGCAGTGAATTTCTCACCGTGGGGCAGGCTGTGCGTCGTTTTTAGCAGGCTAGCTTCTAATTTTCGCCACACAATGAGTCCAGTTGCAGGAGTAAAGTCTTTTTGGTCCTGAGACTTCAGGGAACAGGAGGCAAGCTCTATCCAAGCCCTTGGAGAGCACTTCTCAGCACAGCCAGAGAGCAGCAAGGCAGCAGGGCAACAGCAAGGCAGCAGTCCTTCTCAGAAAAGCAGTCCAGGTGAGTCCTTTTGGCAGCCAGGCAGTTCCTCTTGGCAGGTCTGGTTCAGGGATTCTTCACCAGCAGGTTTTCTGTCCAGAAGTGTCTGTGAGGTAGAGTGTCTACCCCAAGAAGTGTCTAAAGTCTATGGTTTGGGGTGCTCTTCTTCTACCCATTTTGGCCTTTGAAGCAGGCTTACTTCAAAGAAAAGCCTCACTTGTTTGTGAAATTCTGCCTTGCCCAGGCAAGGCCAAAGACACACACCAGCGGGTTGCAGACTGTGTTGTGTGAGGGCAGGCACAACCCCTTCAGGTGCGAGTGACCACTCCTCCCCTCCCTCCTAGCACAGATGGCTCATCAGAATATGCAGGCTACACCCAAGCCCACTTTGTGTCACTATATGGAGAGAGGTGCAAACGGCTCAACTGTCAATCTAACCCAGACAGGGAATCCACAACAGGCAGAGTCACAAAAATGGTTCAAGGACGAAAATGCCCACTTTCTAAAAGTGGTATTTTCAAACACACAATCTTAAAACCAACTTTACTAAAAGATGTATTTTTAAATTGTGAGTTCAGAGGTCCCAAACTCCACATGTCTACCTGCTCCCAAAGGGAATCTACGCTTTTATCATGTTTAAAGGCAGCCCCCGATTAACCTATGAGAGAGATAGGCCTTGCAACAGTGAAAACCAAATTTGGCAGTATTTCACTGTCAGGACATATAAAGCACATTAGTATATGTCCTACTTAGCCATACACTGCACCCTGGCCATGGGGCTTCCTAGGGCCTACCTTAGAGGTGTCTTATATGTAGGAAATGGGAAGGGTTAGGCCTGGCAAATGGGGACACTTGCCAAGTCAAATTTACAATTTAAAAACTGCACACACAGACATTGTAGTGCCAGGTCTGAGACATGATTAAAGGACTACATATGTGGGTGGCACAACCAGTGCTGCAGGCCCACTAGTAGCATTTGATTTACAGGCCCTGGGCACCTCTAGTGCACTTTACTAGGGACTTACTAGTAAATCAAATATGCCAAATCATGGATAACCCAATCAATAGTACAATTTACACAGAGAGCATATGCACTTTAGCACTGGTTAGCAGTGTTAAAGTGCTCAGAGTTCTAAAGCCAACAAAAACAGGTCAAGAAAAATAGGAGGAAGGAGGCTAAAAGTTTGGGGATGACCTTGCAAAAAGGGCCAGGCTCAACACTAGTGATAAGTGTTTGGAGTGCAGTAAGGGCTGGGGGTTCAGCAGAAAATTAGGAGTATAGGGCCCTCATAGCAGACCTCAACCGATGATATGTGAATGTGTGGTGACCCCATTTTAGTTCCACACTGGGCACAGGAGCCAACTTAGCCTCTGGCTTGCAGGCCTGTATCCCTTTCTATTTAGTAACCTTTTGCCTACTTGCATGCTCTGTTTTATCCTATTTATTTCATTATTTCCTTAGGCACTCCACAATTGTTTTACATTTTAAAAGAAATATTTTTCTTTTGGTTATCAGTGTCATTTTGAGAAGGCATCATTATCAGCGTCTTTATCAGTGATGTACATGGGTATTGTCATCATGTCCCTTTCTTTCTTACATTTGACAGGAACATAATGTGTGCTTGTTAGAAATTGTTTATGTAATTGCCAACACACGTTTGCATACATAATCAGTTGTTTAGGTATACCTGCGTCAGGGATCCTACATGAGCAGTATAAGTAGACCTCACACGGAGAAGGTCATTAGAGGTGTTACTTCCAGATGTCATCTATGCTGCATGTCACCTTGCTGCAGAACTCAGGCTTTATGTTTCCACAGAGTCTGATTTAGAGACCTCATTCCAAGGTAACGAGGGCTGGGGATTGCTTCTCATGGACATGGTACTGGCGGATTAGAGTCTATCACACCTAGCTCTCATTAGGGTAGAGGTTAGGTAATCTTTGTTAGGAATTTCATATCTTAGGTTTATTGCAATATGGTGTGGGTTTTCATATACACAACTCTAATTTTCACTATTTTGCTTTTATTATTGCTCATGATCCTAATTATTGCAATTCATGCATTTTACCATAGATTGCAGTCTTCAATAAATAACAAGAGAAAAGGGTAACTTCTGTTTTACTGTGACTCCCCTGAGAAGTCGTTTCTAGAGTCCATGTGTAAGGCTGCCAGAAATCGCCTTTACTGTCTGAGTTTCGCAGAGGTACTGCTTTTGAGCCAGGATGTTGGGCCCGCAGTTGCAACTTGATGTAGGAGTGACTCAGTTGCCTACAAACAAAGGTGCTGCTGCCCCTAAACCAGCAGTCCCACTAAGGAGTAAAAGTTCAACTACAACATGGCGCCACCAACAATGGCAATTTGGCACTAATTTACACACACAGAGCTGGTCCCCTACGTACCTTTATACGGAGACGACCGTGGGCTTAGGGGTAATCCTCCTCAGCTGAATATGGATCACCTATCTGGGCTGTAGGTTGTTCAAGCTTGAACTTTAAAAAGGATTTTCCCCCATTTGATGTTCCTTCTCTGTACCCATTATTTAACATGGCTAATGCCATAGACATTCTGATAAATGTCAGCAAGGCAGTAACACAATATCTAGTAGCCCATGGCTTAATAGATGAGGGCGGAGAGGTCACGTTTATTGTGGAACTCCTGAGGCTTACCAAACAGAAATATTTTATTCCTGGGTCTCCTTTCCTGACGAAGACACTACAACATATACATTTTACATAAACAAAATAGCAAACACACCACAACAATACAAGGCTTTTCAGTATCTGGAGATACCGCTTTCTTATCAGGGATATCAAAACTGTTTCAATGGTGTCCTGCCACACATAATACAATACTTGAGATTAGGTACCTTAAGTAATGACAGACCAAAGTGGCCTATGTTTGCCACATACACACCACATCCTTGTGTACAGATGTACACATACTTTACAATGAGCTAGTAGCACTGTAGATATGACTAATTCAGTTTGTAATGCAAACTTTAAACACTACCGCACGTGGGCGGCACCATCTGGACACTAATTGGCCATTACTGGGATAAACTGGCAAACAGTACTTAATATCATGGGCAAGGCACCCTTGGAATGTGAAAAAGGTCTGTTTTGCATAGCAAAAAAAGCTAACCAGCTGGAAGCATTGTTTCCCCCATACAGGGTGCCAAGATAAACATAGAATTCTTACAATGTGCTTGCCATTCGGTATGCTTCCCTCAGTGGATGACTGCACCACATGGGGTACAGTCTTCGCTGCAATTTACACTATCACACATGGTACAGGAACAGGAAAATGAAAATGATGTCTGGAACCTACAATAGTATAGGACGGGATAGTTTGGGAATCAAGCCGAAAAATGTGGAATTTCAGAGTACCACCCCTAAGTACAATACGAAACAAGCTCAGGAGGGTTCTGGAAAAAACTTGGATACACTAAAACAAAATAAAGACAGAAGAAGTCAGAGAGCAGACTATCTGCATTCGGATAGTTCTGAAAGGAGAAATAGGTGGTCATTACAACAGTGGCGGTAAAAGCCGCTTACCGCCGTGCAGAAGACCGCCAACACACCGCCGCGGCCGCGGAATTCCACCACGGTCATTATGACCCAAAGGCCGGAATCCACCAAAATCTAGACACCCACACAAGTCCGCCACACCAAAGGTCAGTGATAAACTGGCGATAAGAAATCCTCCACCGTCACGCCAACAGGAATACGCCCACACTATCACGAACCACTAATCCACGTGGCGGTATTTCAACCGCGGTATTCCATTGGCGGTACACACCGCCGCGCTCAAAATACATACACATTTACAAAACACAGCCACATTGGACAATTCCAAATACACACACCTGATACACATACACACACCACTCCCACACACTCAATACAATATAAAACACTCATTGACATCACCCACAAACCCCTATGACAACAATTGCGACTGAAGGCCAGAGAGAGACACCCCCATCTACAAACGAGCATCTACAGGCATTCAACACCATCACCCACATAACATCCACACACCTCACACAACACACCACTAATTATCACCCCACACATCACAACACACACCACCCCACACATCACCCACACCACCCCATCGCACGGCAAAGACACCTCAGGTTCTCTGAGGAGGAGCTCAGGGTCATGGTGGAGGAAATCATCCAGGTAGAGCCACAGCTATTCGGATCACAGGTGCAGCACACCTCCATAGCTAGGAAGATGGAGCTATGGCAAAGAATCGTGGACAGGGTCAACGCAGTGGGACAGCACCCAAGAAATAGGGATGACATCAGGAAGAGGTGGAACGACCTACGGGGGAAGGTGTGTTCCGTAGTCTCAAGACACCACATTGCGGTCCAGTGGACTGGCAGCAGACCTCCACCACCTCCCCCATAACTAACAACATGGGAGGAGCAGGTCTTGGCTATTCTGCATCCTGAGGGCCTCGCAGGAGTAGCTGGGGGAATGGACTCTGGTAAGTCAAATCTTTACTACTATATCCCCCACCCTATCTGCATGCCATCACATACCCCCACCCTCACCCTCACCCCCATCACTCCTACTCCTCACACATGTCCCAATATCACAAACCACCCATCCCAACACCAAGCCCTGCATGCAACACCAAAGCATGGACACCCATCACCAAAGCATGGCCACTGCACATACCCATACACCCCCCTAACCCATCATCACACAAGGTCCTACACAGGAATACAAACACTAGGGTACAGGGTCACCCACCCATTGCAAACCATGGCATACACAGATGCAATAATCATGCTTTTACACCCCTGCAGGACCCCTACCCAACGTCACCGGACAGGAGGGTCCAGACATGTCCACTCCACCCACAGAGGAGGCCCACAGTGATAACAACAGCTCTGTCCAACTGGATCTAGACGACCAGGCCGGCCCATCTGGGACCTTGGGACAGTCGGTTCCCCTCACACTGGCACAAGCCACCACAGGACTCACCCCTCTGGAAACACCAGCACAGCACCCACCCAGCAGGCCCATACCTCTGTCCCCAGGACACGTCAAGCAGCAGTGTGTCCACACCTACAGGAAACCCAGGCTAACCCATCACCCCAACAACAACAGGGACCTGGGGGCAGTGGCAGTGGGCACACAGTTCAGGGAACAGAGGCCCAGGAACACAGGGGAACTGGGAGGGCTGCTGTGCGACAGGGGGAGGACAGGCCCTGGAAACCCACTCTCCACGAGGCCCTCTCCAACATCATGGGAGCCTACCACCATTCCCAGGAGACGATGGCAATGGTAATGGCCAAGTTTCAGGAGTCCCAGCGGCTGCAGGAGGAACAGTATTTGGGCTTCAGAGAGGAACTCAAATCCATCAATTCCACCGTGGGCACCATTGTAGGGGTGCTGAAGGAACTCGTCAACACCAGGAGGGACACTGTGGCACAACAAGGGGCCCCTGACACTAGCCTGGATGATGATCTGCCCACCACCTCCGCCGGCGCTAGTAGACAGGAGGCATTGCCACAGGCCTACCACACCAGCACCCCACCCCCTGCAGAGGGAGAACCACCCCGCAAACGGTCCCTGAGATCCAGGACAAAGACAAAGATCGATGGCAAGACCCCCACCAAGAAATGAGACCACCCTGATTGTCATCCATTTGTCCCACCTTGTCACCGTGTCCATCCTTAAACTGCCCCAGCTCCACTTCCTATGCCCCCTTGGACAATGCACCTGTGAGACTAATACACTGGACTCTGCCATGGACATTCCTCCACCATCACCCCTCACCATTTTACAACCCCTTCCAATATTGAGCACTAAAATAAACACCCTTACAGCACAAAACAATCTGGCGTCTGTCTGTGATTTCGAAATAGTGTATTAGCAATTGTAGTGCCAAAATGCTCTTTCAAATGTAATGTCAACATACCTATGTCACACAGCTCTAGTCTGTAGGAAAGTACCATCTTGCCTGGCATGTTACCCCCATATTTCACTGTATATATGTTGTTTTAGTGTATGTGTCACTGGGACCCTGCCAGCCAGGGCCCCAGTGCTCATAAGTGTGCCCTGCATGTGTTCCCTGTGTGATGACTAACTGTCTCACTGAGGCTCTGCTAACCAGAACCTCAGTGGTTATGCTCTCTCTGCTTTCCAAATTGTCACTAACAGGCTAGTGACCAATTTCACCAATTCACATTGGCATACTGGAACACCCTTATAAATCCCTAGTATATGGTACTGAGGTACCCAGGGTTTTGGGGTTCCAGGAGATCCCTATGGGCTGCAGCATTTCTTTTGCCACCCATAGGGAGCTCTGACAATTCTTACACAGGCCTGCCACTGCAGCCTGAGTGAAATAACGTCCACGTTATTTCACAACGATTTACCACTGCACTTAAGTAACTTATATGTCACCTATATGTCTAACCTTCACCTGGTGAAGGTTGGGTGCTAAGTTACTTAGTGTGTGGGCACCCTGGCACTAGCCAAGGTGCCCCCACATCGTTCAGGGCAAATTCCCCGGACTTTGTGAGTGCGGGACACCATTTCACACGTGCACTATACATAGGTCACTACCTATGTCTAGCCTCACAATGGTAACTCCGAACATGGCCATGTAACATGTCTAAGATCATGGAATTGTCACCCCAATGCCATTCTGGCATTGGGAAGACAATTCCATGATCCCCCGAGTCTCTAGCACAGACCCGGGTACTGCCAAACTGCCTTTCCCGGGGTTTCACTGCAGCTGCTGCTGCCAACCCCTCAGACAGGTTTCTGCCCTCCTGGGGTCCAGCCAGGCCTGGCCCAGGAAGGCAGAACAAAGGACTTCCTCAGAGAGAGGGTTTTACACCCTCTACCTTTGGAAAAAGGTGTCAGGGCTGGGGAGGAGTAGCCTCCCCCAGCCTCTGCAAATGCTTTGATGGGCACAGATAGTGCCCATCTCTGCATAAGCCAGTCTACACCGGTTCAGGGATCCCCCAGCCCTGCTCTGACTCGAAACTGGACAAAGGAAATGGGAGTGACCACTCCCCTGACCTGCACCTCCCAGGGGAGGTGCCCAGAGCTCCTCCAGTGTGCTCCAGACCTCTGCCATCTTGGAAACAGAGGTGTTGCTGGCACACTGGACTGCTCTGAGTGGCCAGTGCCATCAGGTGCTGTCAGAGACTCCTTCTGATAGGCTCTTACCTGTGTTTCTAGCTTATCCTCCTTCCTAAGTAGCCAAACCTCCTTTTCTGGCTATTTAGGGTCTCTGCTTTTGGGAATTCTTCAGATACCAAATGCAAGAGCTCATCAGAGTTCCTCTGCATCTCCCTCTTCACCTTCTGCCAAAGGATCGACCGCTGACTGCTCAGGACGCCTGCAAAACCGCAACAAAGTGGCAAAGACGACTACTGCAACCTTGTATCGCTTCATCCTGCCGGTTTTCTCAACTGTTTCCTGGTGGTGCATGCTCTGGGGTAGCCTGCCTCCTTCTTGCACCAGGAGCTCTGAAGAAATCTCCAGTGGGTCGACGGAATCTTCCCCCTGCAGCCGCAGGCAACAAAAGACTGCATCACCGGTCCTCTGGGTCCCCTCTCAGCACGACGTGCGTGGTCCCTGGAACTCAGCAACTCTGTCCAAGTGACTCCCACAGTCCAGTGACTCCTCAGACCATGTTTGGTTGAGGTAAGTCCTTGCCTCCCCACGCTAGACTGCATTGCTGGGTACTGCGTGATTTGCAGCTGCTCCGGCTCCTGTGCACTCTTCCAGGATTTCCTTCGTGCACAGCCAAGCCTGGGTCCCGACACTCTAACCTGCAGTGCACAACCTTCTGAGTTGTCCTCCGGCGTCGTGGGACTCCCTTTTGTGTCTTCGGGTGGACTCCGGTTCACTCCTCTTCCAAGTGCCAGTTCCGGTACTTCTGCGGGTGCTGCCTGCTTCTGGGCGGGCTCCCTGACTTGCGGGGTGCCCCCTCGGTCTCCGCATCCAAGTGGCGACATCCTGGTCCCTCCTGGGCCACAGCAGCATCCAAAAACCCTAACCGCGACCCTTGCAGCTAGCAAGGCTTGTTTGCGGTCTTTCTGCATGGGAACACCTCTGCAAGCTTCTTCACATCCATCCTCCAAAGGGGAAGTTCCTAGTCCTCTTCGTTCTTGCAGAAACCAAAGCTTCTTCCATCTGGTGGCAGCTTCTTTGCACACAGCTGGCATTTCCTGGGCATCTGCCCACTCTCGACATTGTCGTGACTCTTGGACTTGGTCCCCTTGTTTCACAGGTACTCAGGTCCGGAAATCCACTGTTGTTGCTTTGCTGGTGTTGGTCTTCCTTGCAGAAACCCCCTATCACGACTTCTGTGCTCTCTGGGGGTTATAGGTGCACTTTTCAGGGTCTTGGGGTGGGCTATTTTTCTAACCCTCACTGTTTTCTTACGGTCCCAGCTACCCTCTACAAGCTCACATAGGTTTGGGGTCCATTCGTGGTTCGCATTCCACTTTTGGAGTATATGGTTTGTGTTGCCCCTATACCTATGTGCTCCTATTGCAATTTACTGTAACTTTACATTGCTTGCATTAATTCCTTTTGCTATTACTGCATATTTTTGTTATTGTGTACATATATCTTGTGTATATTTGGCATCATACTGAGGGTACTCACTGAGATACTTTTGACATATTGTCATAAAAATAAAGTACCTTTATTTTTAGTATATCTGTGTATTGTGTTTTCTTATGATATTGTGCGTATGACCCCAGTGGTATAGTAGGAGCTTTGCATGTCTCCTAGTTCAGCCTAAGCTGCTCTGCTATAGCTACCTTCTATCAGCCTAAGCTGCTAGAAACACCTCTTCTACACTAATAAGGGATAACTGGACCTGGTACAGAGTGTAAGTACCCATTGGTACCCACTACAAGCCAGGCCAGCCTCCTACATAGTCCATGAGGAAACAAAGCAGATGTCACACAGTGGGACCCACATCTGTGAAATCATAAGGGAAAGTGACAACTCAGTAACCATACACTGGGTGAAAATGACAGACAGTAGAGGGGTATTAGATTGAATTTAGATGTAGCAGGCAGGTTTGTCTTCTTACCTGTGTCTCACTGGAAGTATTGCAGGACCACCATGTTCCTGTTGTCGATGTCCTCTTCTTCTGCTGCCTCGTCTTCACTGTCCACAGGCTCCACAGCTGCCACAACACCTCCATCAAGACCATCCTCCTGCAGAAAAGGCAACTGTTGTCGCAAAGCCAAGTTGTGAAGCATACAGCAGGCCACAATGATCTGGCATACCTTCTTTGGTGAGTAGAATAGGGAACCACCTATCATATGGAGGCACCAGAACCTGGCCTTCAGGAGGCCGAAGGTCAGCTCTATAATCCTCCTAGTTCGCCCATGGGCCTCATTGTAGCGTTCCTCTGCCCTTGTCCTGGGATTCCTCACTAGGGTCAGTAGTCATGATAGGTTGGGGAACCAGAGTCACCTGCAAATGGCGAGGGACAACTGTTAGACGCACACTAACTCATAGGAACTTTCACAGACCCAGACAACTATTCCCACTGATTTGGGTCCATGTGCTCACCTAATAGCCACACCTTGTGCCTCTGGAGTTGCCACTTCACATAAGGGATGCTGCTATTCCGCAGGATGTAAGCGTCATGCACTGAGCCAGGGAATTTTGCATTAACATGGGAGATGTACTGGTCTGCCAAACACACCATCTGCACATTCATCGATTGGTAACTATTCCGGTTTCTGTACACCTGTTCACTCCTGCGGGGGGACCAAGGCCACATGTGTCCCATCAATGGCACCTATGATGTTGGAGATATGTCCCAGGGCATAGAAATCACCTTTCGCTATAGGCAAATCCTCCACCTCGGAGAAAACGATGCACCTCCGCATGTGTTTCAGCAGGGCAGACAACACTCTGGACAACACGTTGGAAAACAGAGGCTGGGACATCCCTGATGCTATGGCCACTGTTGTTTGAAAAGACCCACTTGCTAAGAAATGGAGTACTACCAGCACCTGCACTTGAGGGGGGATTCCTGTGGGATGGCGGATAGCTGACATCAGATCTGGCTCCAACTGGGCAAACAGTTCCTGGATTGTGGCACGATCAAGTCTGTAGGTGATGATCACATGTCTTTCCTCCATTGTCGACAGGTCCACTAGCGGTCTGTACACCGGAGGATGCCGCCATCTCCTCACATGCCCCAGCGGACGGTGCCTATGAAGGAGAACAGCGAGCACAGAATCAACCAACTCTGAGGTACGTAAACACAGCTTACTCTGAAAATATCCATAATTCGAAATTTGCCTATATGAGTGTTTAGGCAAGGCCAAGTTATGTGTGACGCAGTCAAAAATAAAGCCATGTGGGCCACTGAAATGGCGGCTGCCTGACCTGTAAGGTGGGACAAGAGGGTATGAGGTAACTGCATTGGCGTTGTACACCGTCGCGGTAGGCGGTCGAAGACTGCGGCGCAATTCTGCATTGGTTAACATTGGACCCTATGGATCCCAGGAGCCAATGACGATGTACGCCGGTGAAGACGGTACGCACCGCCGCAGACGTGACCGCCATTTTCTATCTGTTCAATCACTCGATACCTGATCTTCGACAGGAGAGGACCTACACTGCAAGTGCTGCTGTGACCTCAGTCTGGAAGAGACAATGGCTCATGTGTCTGGGGAAAGGGCCCCTGCCTTCAGCACAGAGGAGTTGGAGAAACTCGTGGATGGGGTCCTCCCCCAGAACACACTACTCTACGGTCCTCCAGACAAACAGGTAAGTACACTGTGAGCATGCTGTATGGGCAATGCCTGTGTGGAGTGGGGTGAATGAAAGATAGGGGGGGTGAGAATGAGGTGTGCATGAAACGACGTTGAGTGCATGTGCATCATGGCAAGGGTAGGGATGTAGGCCAATGACTGTGACGGTGCAGTTGGTAATAACTTCTCTTTCTCCCCTGTCCAATTCCTGTAGGTCAGCGCCCACCAGAAGAAGGACATCTGGCATTCCATCGCCAAGGAAGTCCGGACCCTGGGGGTCTACCACAGACAGAGCACCCACTGCCAGAAAAGATGGGAGGACATTCGCCACTGGGGCAAGAAGACGGCGGAGGCCCAGCTGGGGATGGCCTCCCAACGTGGGAGGGGTGCCTGTCGCGCCATGACCCCCCTAATTTTCTGGATCCTGGTGGTGGCGTACCCAGAGTTGGGTGGGCGCTTGAGGGCATCACAGCAGCCACAAGGGGGTGAATACACTCTCGTTCTGCTGATTCAGCGCGCATTGTAGGTGTCTGGGTGGGGGAGGTGGGCTGTGGGTTCCCTTAGGCCATGGCGAGTTTGGTAGTTAAGTTCCCTTCTTCGGGCAGGCCCTGTGGCACCCCACCTGTGTACAGTGCCAACTACACCTAGTCAGGCTCCTGTGACATCCTTGTGTGCAGAAATCAGCCATAGCCTTGTAAGCCATGTCCCAGGGATTGAATAGTGGACCCCAAGTGTGTGGCGTAGTGTAGGGGGCTTCTGTGCCTGTCGTGTCCGCCAACGGTAGCGGTATTGCATGCACTGAGCATGTCTTTCTTATGTCTCCCCCCCCCTTTTTGTCGTCTCCCTGTTCTTATGTGCATTAGCATCATCAGGCGGAGGAGCAGTGGCACCGGAGCAGGAGGGAACTGCATCCCACATGGCCGTGGAGGGCGAGACTATGGACTCTGAATTCACCAGTGGACGGAGGGCGAGGTTAGCTCCACAGCGGGGACAGGAGCTGACACCAGCGATACAGACTCCTCCTCTGATGGTAGCTCCCTTGCGGTTGTGGCCCCATCTGTGCCCCCTGCATCTACAGGTACAGCCGCCACCACCCCTACCAGAAGCCCCTCAGCTTTTGCCCCGTGCCCGCTCACCCAGGAGGGTGGGCATCACCTTCGCCCCAGGCACCTTAGGCCATGCCCCAGTCACCCCTGCTGCCCTCAGTGAGGAGGCCATTGACCTCCTCAGGTCCCTCACTGTTGGGCAGTCTACCATTTTGAATGCCATCCAGGGTGTAGAGAGGCAGTTGCAACAAACCAACGCATACCTGGAGGGCATTCACTCTGGTCAGGCAGCCCTTCAGCAAGCTTTTCAGATTCTGGCCTCAGCACTGATGGCAGCCATTGTCCCTGTCCCTAGCCTCTCCCCTCCAACTTCCTCTACCCAGACCCAATCCCCAGTACCTCAGCCTATCCGAAGCACACCATCAGACCAGCATGCACACACCTCAACACACAAGGGAAGCTCTGGCAAACATAAGCACCACACATCCCACAGGCACTCATGCAAGCATCAGACACATGCAGACACACCAACATCCACTGCCTCCACTGTGTCCCCCTCCTCCTCAACTCCCTCCTCCCTCCTTGTCTCGTCTCCACTCACACCTGCATGCACTACATCCTCAGCCACTACGTCCATCACCAGCACACCCACCACCACACCCCGCTCACGTGCAGTCACCACCCCCACTACCATTCACACATCCCCTGTGTCCTCTCCCAGTGTGTCTGTGAGGCCACCTCCCAAGGTACAAAAATGCAGCCACACACCCACCCAACAGCCATCCACCTCACAACAGCTTCCAGCCCATGCACCTTCACCCAAAGTCAGCAAGCGTACACCTCCTACAACCACTACCTCTTCCTCCACTCCCAAACCACCTCCAGCCACCCATCCCAGTGTTCCTAAGAAACTTTTCCTGGCCAGCCTTGACCTTTTTCCCTCACCTCCCCCACCCCTTCAGTCTCCTAAGACCCGACTCTCCAGGTCCGAACCTAGCACCTCAGCCACAACATCTGCGGGACCAGTGGTGCCAGTAGTCACCGGATTATGGAGTGCACCAGGCAGCAGGGCACCCAGTGTGGCAAGGAGCCACAGCACGGACAGTCCCCCACCTGTCAAGCATCAAAAGTTGGCCAGTGCCCGGCGGGAGAGAGGAAAGAAATCAGCCACCAAAGATGCTCCCAGGGGTCCAGTTGGGAGTGTGGAGCCAGCTGCGACACCATCCAAGGTGGGGAAGGGGCACAGTAAAACCAGCAAGTTTGGGAAGATCAGCACGGCAGACAAGACTGCCAGCAGCCCCACTGCCCAGGGGAAGACCACCAGCAGCAGCCCCGCTGCCCAGGAGGCGACCACCAGCAGCAGCCCTGCTGCCCAGGAGACGACCGCAGCAGCCCCGCTGCCAAAGACAGGACCGCCAGCAGCAGCCCGCTGCCCAGGAGACGACTGCCAGCAGCCCTGCTGCCAAAGACAGGACCGCCAGCAGCAGCCCCGCTGCCAAAGACAGGACTGCCAGCAGCAGCCCCGCTGCCCAGGAGGCGACCGCCAGCAGCCCCGCTGCCAAAGAGAGGACCGCCAGCAGCAGCCCTGCTGCCCAGGAGACGACCACCACCAGCCCCCCTGCTAAAGACAGGACCGCCAGCAGCAGCCCCGCTGCCCAGGAGACGACCGCCACCAGCCCCACTGCCCAGGGGAAGACCGCCAGCAGCAGCTCCGCTGCCAAAGACAGGACACCGGGCCAGCAGCACTGCAGGCCAGGACAAGACCGCCACCAGCTGAACCGCTGCCCAGGAAACCGGCACCAGCAGCACCGCAGGCCAGTGGGCGCTAATTATTCCGACGCTACTGAGTCTGCCACGGGAAGGATGAAGCACTCTGGGTACCAGGCCCCCTCCAGAACCAGTGGAGAGATACATCCACTACCTCAGTCCTTGGCAGGATGAAGCACTCTGGGCACCAGGCCCCCTCCAGAACCAGTGGAGAGATCCATCTTCTACCTCAGTCCTTGGCAGGATGAAGCAATCTGGGCATAAGGCCCCCTCCAGAACCAGTGGATAGATACATCCACTAACTTAGTCCTTGCCAGGATGAAGCACTCTGGGCACAAGGCCCCCTCCAGAACCAGTGGAGAATGTTATCCACTTGAGAGACTGTGGCTTTGCACTCCCCAGGATAAGGCAGTGGGCAACCCACCCACTGTAGAGACTTGAGAGACTGTGGCTTTGCACTCCCCAGGATTGAACAGTGGGCAACCCACCCACTGTAGAGACTTGAGAGACTGTGGCTTTGCACTCCCCAGGATTGAACAGTGGGCAACCCACCCACTGTTGAGACTTGAGAGACTGTGGCTTTGCACTCCCCAGGATTGAACAGTGGGCATGGAGCCCCCTTGTGGATCTGGCGTCGTGCACTCAACCGGCTAAGGTGCCACCCTTCCCTTCCCCCTGAGGTGCCTGTTTTATTTCTATCTGATGCCCCTGCAGTGTTCTCTCTGTCTTGTTTGGGTATTGAGTGTGGGCCTCGCCCATGCCTTTTGGGCCCAGTGATCCACGGACTATGATGGTAGAATCCCTTGGACTTGTCTTCTTGGTGTATATAATTGTATATAGTATAAATGTATATATTTGTAAATATTTTTGATGTATGTAATTGAATATATCACAATTATTCGACTCATTTCCTTTTGTCCTTGCATTCTTCAAGGGGGGTTTGAGGGTGTAACTGTTATGTATCAATATGTATTAGTGTTTGTGTTGTAGTGGGTGAGGGTGGGGTTGGGGGTGTTGCGTGTTGCGTGTGTGTGTCACTGTTTTTTCCCTCCCCCCTCCACTGTGTCGTAGGTGCAGTACTCACCGTTGTCTTTGCCGCCGGCGTTCGCGTTCCTGGTAGAGGAGCAGGAAGATAAAGGCTGGCAGAATCTGGAGCTCGGGTACCATGGCGTCCTGATTCCTCATGGGGTGTGTAGAGGTAAGCGTCTTCCATTCGAAGTCCTGTTTCCGCCGTGTTTTTGTTCGCGGTGAATCGGCCCAGGAAAAGGTGGAAGATTGGTGGGTTGTAATAGTGTGGGCGGTACATTGTCTTCCGCTTGTCTGTTGGCGGTTACCGCCGCGGTGTTTGTTTGTACCGCTGTGGCGGTCAGAGTGTTAAAGTGGCTGTCTATGTTGGCGGTTTCAGCCACGGTCGTGATTCCTTTTTTTTTACCGCCGGCCTGTTGGCGGTTTTACCGCCGCTTTAACACCGACCGCCGGGGTTGTCATGACCCCCATAATCTCAGAAATAGAGAAACTTTAAAGACTCCTGACAGATATACTGATACATATCCCTTTAATTCCTTCCAGGACAGGCCGGATAAATGGACTTAGAGAGCGTTCCTCAGACAAGATAGAGGACTTATCTCCCCAAAAGAAGTCCCAGTTTAAAAAGAAAAATGTGGCTGCAATAATAGTTACACGTGCCAGCAACATTGAGGACATTGTTGAGGAACAAGATATGGACAGTGCAGCAGAGACCACAATTTCTCGCCAGTGTCTGAAAAATCATCTGGATGTGACAGCAACTAATGACTTTCTTGTAGTTGAGACTGCTGACGGGCGTGTCCTCCCACCCAACAGGGTTTATGATTTAAATATCCAAACAGAAAGAGACATAGAGTGCACTATTAGTGTAATTATTTTAGAAGAACTTAATTATGATATCCTATTAGCAGAAAAGACTGGCCACCCGAGTACGTCTGCAAGATCCTGTATGGGGAAGATGTAATTTTGCCTTCTATCTCATATCTTGTTACTGATGCTGTAAAGCAAGCTTATGCTGTTGACTGAGCTTTTGCGCAGGCCCCGGTCCTTTACCTCAACCACGTGGGGTGTGATAAGGATTCCCTGTACCATGTCATACCTATTAGGTCTACACCCCAGCCTCAAACTCAATATCCAGTCAAACATGAGGCTAAAGCCCCAGTGAGGGAAATCCTCACTCAACTACAGTACCAGGGAATAATAGAGCCCTGTGTCTCTGCAATGAATAACCCTTTATTCCCCGTTGCAAAACCAGACAATTCATATGGAATAGTCTTAGATTATAGACACTTAAAAAACTGCAAACGCATATACGCGATACAAAATGCACACAGCACTGCACTAATTAACAACATAGTGCGTAACAAATACAAAACAACCTTTGATATTTCCAGTGTTTTATCGGGCAAAACTTAGCACCTGAAAGTCAGGACCTGAGTGCATTCTCATTTGTCTCACAAAAATGTTTTTGCCTTTTACCACAAGGCTATACGAACAGCCCAGGGTTGTTTTCTGCCTGTGTAACATCAATATTGCATGATTTTGATCCTGAGGCATTGTCCTATGTGAATGGTATCTATCTCACAGATGAAGACCTCAACATTCATTTTGCCAGGATCGATCGGATCATTTTAGGATTCAATGCCTTAGGTTACAAATCCAATTTTAAGAAAAAGTAAATAGCCTTTCTTAGTGTATTGTTCCTCTGATACAAGCTATCAGATGAAGGCAAGAGCCAGGCCCTGCACTTTCTAGAGAAATGCACTCAGCTTCATCCACCAAATACCATCAAGAAACTATAGTCATTACTTCATTTCTTTAATTTTGGCAGAGCTTCCACTCCAGATTATGCACAACGCATACATTTCATTTTCCAAGTTCTTTCTAGCAAACAATGGTCATCATAACACACATGCATTCTTAGAGAAATGCAGCATGACATGCTACAAGCGAAACACTTACACACATGTGACAACAAAACACATTTGGTCATCAGAATAATTGCTGGTGACATCAGGTTCCCCGATGTCACATTTAATGAGGGTGACAAGGTGCCCACAGCAAACAAATCACTTCTGTGCTCAAACACATAACAATGTATTTGCACCCACAGAAAAGATTCTGACTGTGTATAGATGGTTGTCGTCAGGGAGAGGGCACTTGCCCAAGGGGAACACTTTATTGATGTTCCCCTGGTGCCTGCCTTAGAGGCTGTCACCAAAGCAAGCATTCATAATGCTAAAGCATTACATCGACATTGGATTCAATGGACAATCTCCTTGGCTGCCACAGATGTTGATTGCATCTTTGCCCCAAAACTTCAAACACAGGAGTACTCGCACCTATTAACATTTTGCCAGTTGACAGCTACCAAACTGCCCTTTACACTGATGGATCAGCACATCCAGCCATAGGTACAAAACATCAATACTTAGCTGCTTGCGCAGCTGTGAGCAGAGTGATGAGGAAAGGTGTATTCCACCCTTAAAATACCTACACGCAGACCCTTGGGGACTGCACAGAACAGTTGGCTGAGCTTAGAAGCTATTATATTGGCACTGGAAGATACCTATCCAGAACAGCTCACATTGATTGTGTGTGATTCACATCACTATGTTCAGTCCTACAATGATTATCATAATCATTGGCGGTTGAAGGGGTTCAGAGATTCAAAGGGGAATATCATAAAACACAGAACTCTGTGGGGGAGGGTAGCTGCTCTAAAGGATAAACTACCAGATGCTCATGTAGTACATACACTGGGCTATCAACATGTAGGAGTACACATTGTAGGAAATACTTTAGCTGATGAAGCTGCCAAATCTGCATTAGCTATGATTTGTGTTGCTGCAGTGACTCGTTCTCATAAGAGATTGGATAATGAAAATTAGGCTGCCATGAAAACTTCGGCTGAGGGCAAGACTCTTTCAAAAGCCTACCCTGCAAAACATTCCTACCATATCTGTGTACAGAATATTGCCTTTACATCAATGCCTGGGTTGGGGGATCAAGTGATCCCCAACAAAAACCAGAGATTAGATCTCATCAAAGCAGCGCATGAGGGTGCTGCATCTGCTCATGCTGGTGTCGCAGCCACAATATAACTTTCACAGAAATGTTTCTGGTGGCTGGGGCTATACAGACAGACCAAGCAATATATCCTTTGCTGTGACATTTGCCAGCAAATAAAGGGCTCCAACATCAAACGCCCACCGCAGACATCCCTCTTAGTGTCCAGTAGGCCACTACAATGAGTGTACCTGGACCATTATGGTCCCTTACAACCTGATGGTGCATACAAATACATCTTAGCCACTGTTGATTCTTGTTCTAGATTCCTATGAGTATGGACACAGCGGTTGACTGACGCTCAAACTGTTACAAAAGACTTGTCGGCCTTTATCGGTACATATGTGATTGCAGCATTCTACTCAGACCAGGGACCTGCTTCTGCCTTTAGGGCATTCAGGGCCACCATCAGGGCAATGGGTGTTGAACTCCATTACTGTTCCCCTTATCAACCCAAGGGTAATTCTGTTGTGGAGAGGAGGAATCGTGACCTAAAGAAGTCCTTAACAGCAAGAGTATTACGGTCAGACCACAGTTGGCTTCATCACCTATAAGCGGTCCAGAGATCACTGAATAATCTGTCAAGATGGTCCTTGGGGGAGGCACACTCCTTATGAGGTCCTCTTTGGGATACCAATGTATGTCCCAGATATATATGGACCTGGTATGGTAGAGGCAGACACACTGTTTGATATAAATGAACATCTCACTGTCTTAGAGGAGCTTCAACAATTTAGTGATGACAATTCATCTGACAGTGCCACCACCTTAGAAATAAATGATTTGCCGACAACATCTACAGGCTGGATTCCTAAACGTGGGGATCTGGTTTGTGAGAATATTGCTGCGGAGAAGGAATTCAGCCCATCTTCAGAGCACCGGTTCCAGTCTTAGGAATTCAAAGCACCAGAAATGTCATTCTACCACGCTGCTAGGTTCCAAAGGGAACAGATTTGTCTTTATTCACAACATCAGATTGCACCAGGGTAGAGAATGAGCTTCTGCTAATTCCTGTTACCATTTCACCGACAAGAACTGTCCAAAATGTGGCTGTTTATTACTCCAATGCAACACAAACTGACAACAGTGGATGGTGATCCATCCACCAGCTCTGCACCAGCACCTGTCTTTACACAGACTACTTCTAGTTACTTCCTCAACCTTGGTGACCTTTCTTCAACTTCATCTACATCTACATCTGCAATTGAAATTGTTTAAAAGACATGTAAGCTGTACAGATGGCTCAAGAATACTCTATTTGGTCTAGCCATGGTATTATCTGTGGATAATACTGACACAACTTGCCTTTTTGTTAAGGATTGACTGTTTTCTTTCTCCTGATAAATGGTCTTTATCTTTTTTTAATGCTCTGCTCTTGAGCCAGTGGACAGAGTTTTAAACATATTAATACCATATCTCTCCTCATATAAGGTCATAAGAGACTTGTCCCTTGTGAACATTCCAGCAGTACAATTCCTGATGGGATTGATTGGGATAAAGTGTCATTTGATATATATGTGACTTCTGAGGTTATCCATATTCCTTATGTATGTAAAATTTCAATGACTGATGTAATTACACCTGGTGTTGTTTCTGATGACTGGGATGTTAAAACAGTTGCTTTTATGCTGTCTGAACTGCAGAATTACACTGTATTTGAAAGTGAAAATATGTATATGAGCACAGCAAATTACGAGGAAATGATCTGTTATTATCTTTGAGGGCATTACTTTCTGCTCTGAGCTAACTGACCTAGAGCAGTATTCAATTACACACAATGGGAACGTTGCTCAACTCCACCTCTGGAGAGCCCCAAAACGTACGTAGATAAATTTGCATATTTCTCTGGGCATGACACTACAAATGCAGAGTCATATTATTTTAAAATACCACCTTCTAAAATGCGGAATATTTTGCTAACCAACACCAAATTCATCTATTCAGATTCCTTTATTTCCCAGCTTGCTATTGAAGGTTATGAATACTGGAAGAACAATATTAATGTGAAAATGTATGGGTAAGATTGACAAATTCAGGCTAGGAAGACTTTGTTTAGGGCATGCCTTATTCCTGTACAAATTAAATTTTTAAATGACACAGTTCAACAAACATCCTGCCCAGGGTTATCAAAAATAAAAGAAATGAATTCACCAAGCATCCCCACACCGGCAAAATTCACCAATTGGCAAAAACCCTTATATGTCACAGAAGAAGAACTGAATGCTTGGCTCCAGAATGGCACATTTAATTCTACACTTTCAAGTACCTATGGGAGTGAATTGTGGTCCTTGGATAGAAATGGATGTCAAGCATGTTTTGTTAATTCCTCTGGGGGTTTCAAGATTAGCTGGCCAGACTCTCGCTATGTCTCGGGGCTATACTCCGGTATAGTTATTACATACAGTGTGGTAAAACTGTGCCAACAATTGTTACGCCATAGCAGCAGTTAAATAACATCTTGGTCTCCTATCAGAGGAAGTAGATTTGCAGGATTTCTTGCTAGGTCCAAGAAAACCCCACTCTAGACGATTCCTGTATCCCATATACAATGAGATCTGGAAACGTTCTCAAATGGAAGCGACTGCATGTTTAAGGCAGATAGATAAGTAAAATATGGAAAAAGCGTTAGCTCTTGTACACAACATTGAAAAGTTAGAAAAGCTGCCTTTCACTGTAGCAGAGACACCATCAACAGTATGGTTAGTACATGAGGTTGTAAATCTGCTGAATTAGACCTCTCGTTTCACAAAATGTTTGAAACATTTTGCTGTGGGCAGGTACGAGCGGTTAGGAGAGAGCTATATTAAGAAAGGATTTAAGTTGCTTTTTGAGTTTGAACGTAGGAATGGTGAAACAGAGGTATTTCTGAGCAGAATCAAATGTGAGACTACTGTTAGTCTTTCAATGATTTGCAAGCAGGTGTCCATTCACGACTTGCAATGCAGAGGTCGCAAACCTGGCATGATTTCTGAAGGGTACTCCCTTCGCTTTGATTCATCCAGCATTTCATACACTTTCGAATGGAAGTTCTGTGGTTCTGAACGAACAGAGTTGCTGCGGAATGTGGACTGGAATTGCCCACGCAATTTCAGTTTCTCAAATGGTAACTTGTTGCGGCCATGATTTATTCCTCCCTACACAAGAGACGAGAGTAGCAGACATGTGGCCGCACATGGCTACTGCTAATTAAAAATTTTACAAGCTGAACAGACTAATGGCATTATTGTTTCAAAAACAAGTGGTGTTGATATCAGCCAAGGAGACGTACAATCTTCAGGTAGCAAGATCATCAGGCGAGATACAATCCTTATTAAATATCAACTTCCCCAAGCACTTTGGAGTGCTGGTCTGTAGGATTTTTAACTCCTCGAGCACTG
This sequence comes from Pleurodeles waltl, assembly GCF_031143425.1. Lineage (NCBI taxonomy): Eukaryota > Metazoa > Chordata > Amphibia > Caudata > Salamandridae > Pleurodeles > Pleurodeles waltl. Next base: position 433,035,468 of record NC_090448.1, read on the forward strand.
CAGGGATTGTACACTTTTTTAAGACTGTTGGGTCTGGATTTGTTTCCACCTTCCAGACTGTCTTCGGAGTTATTCCTTCAGCTATCCATTCACTCTTTTCGAGTGTGTTTGGCAGATTTCCCATAACTTTGGAGCTGATTGACATACTACTGCTATTGCTATTCCTGCTTCGCAGTAGTTGTGCTTTCTCAACTATGTGGAGTGATGAAGCTACCACCATCCTAGCTGTGTCATGACCACATGAGGTAGTACTTTGGCGCTCCGTGGCTGGAAGAATCGGAGCATGATCGTTTTTTGTCCTTCCAGCCAGTCCTGTGGTGTGTACAACCTGTCATTCATTGCATCTGGTGCCTCTTTGAGTGCACACCGTTAGTGTGTCTTACTGTACAGTAAGTGCCTCCTGTGGACAAGGAACTATTAATGTTCCCGATGAGGCTTCATTCATGGTCGTGCCCCGTGTGACTGAGGTTGATTCGGGAGGCCACTTATGAACTACCACTTGTGAATTACTTGGCTCCTTTGACTTACGATGCAATGGACGGTGCAGCCCATGCAGGTGATCATGCTTCTGAGGCTTCTGCACACTTCTGCTCCGTGGATCCTTCTGCCAATCTTGTGATTGATTTGTCATCTGCTAATGTGGAGTCCTTCCTGGATTCACTCCCATTTGATAACTTTGGAGACTTTCTACAGGACCACATACTGTTGAAATTCGACCATTATTTTTTTTTATCTTTTCAGCATATAAAATGTGATACCAAATTGCTTTATTAATTTGGCTCTCATTTGGCCTACCTTGCTTGTCATGGTTGACGTTATGTCTCTTTTGTATGTTTTTAGCTTAGATTTTAACTAGCTTTTAGGCTTTTAGTTCAGAACATCTTTAGACTTTGATTCATGCACTCTTGCTAGTGAGTTAGAATCCTTGTTCCGGCAATTGGGGAGGGTGTGGTGAATCCATTTTAGTTCCCCACTGGGCACAGGTGACAGCTTAGCCATCAGCTTTCAGTTCTGTTGCTTTTTATTTAGTAGCCTTTTACCTACTTGGCATGCTCTGTTTTATCCTATTTATTTCATTATTTCCTTTAGCACTCTGCAATTGCTCGTCCCAGCTGATTCATGGTTGCGTGCCCCCATACCAGGGTTATAAAATGTGATTTCAGTATTTTAAAGTGTTGCGGCATGAGTGTAATAGGGATATTGGCAAATAGATAAAGAAATTTGGGTAATATCACCATCTTCAATAACGCTGCTCTATCAACCTACGAAAGTGGCAGGTGCGCCCATCTAGCAACTTGTTCCTCAAGTTTCGAGATCGCCACTCTGTAATTGTAGCAAATCACTAAGGCCGGGCTGCAGTTTAGTGGCCAGAATTTTAGCCAGTATTTTAGTGTCTGTATTTATCAAAGAGAGTGGCCTATTTGATTCGTCTTTATAAGGTGTTTTCTCTGGCTTAAGCAGGGTAATTAGAGCCTCCCTAGGCAGTCTCTACCTTATATATGCATCCTCATACATAGCATGCAGGTGTGACACCAGGAGTTCTGCAAATTTTTTGTACAAGACCATCCATTTCAGGGGCTTGCCTTTGGGTAGGATGCATATAGCATCCCTAACTTCCTCAACTGTAATTAATGGGGATCACTAAGTACTCCTGTTGTCCCAGTGAGAGCCAGGCTAACATAATATCTTCTAAATAGTCAACTATCTCTGCATCTGAGGCCAATATGGGTGTGTCATATAATCTGTGAGGGTTGTAAGGATCTGTGAAGTACTCTGGCAGAGAGTATTGTCAGGGGTTTGGATTGCTGCAATGTGCGTACATTATTCTGGATTCTGCCAGCTTGACCGCTAGCACTTGGCCTGCTCGACCTCCTTCCCCATAGGTGCATGCCACATGACGCTGTGAGAGAAAATGCACTTCACATACTGCCTCCTCCTTATATTCAATCACCTGATCCTTAATAGCAGCTAAGATATGTGAGTCAAGTGTAGCTTTGTATTCAACTTCTAAGGTCCTAATGTTATGCTCTAGGAGCTGCAGCTCTGTATGGATGGCCATCAGCGCACCAGCCTGAGCTCAAGTACAGTGTCGCATAGGCTCTCATTATGCCAATGAGACTACTGGATTTTGAGTGGCAGAATCACCTGCGGTGTGGGAAACTGAGTCTGACCCACTACAGATGTCATCTGTCACTCCAGTCCGGGTTCCGCTCTGGCTACTAGCAGTGCCTCATCTCTACCGAAGGGCAGGGATGATTGGGCAGCTGAGCGCATGACATAATTGGTTTCTCAGGGAAGCCGTGGTCACTCAGGTCTCATCGTTTCTCTCAGTTACATTAGCCTCACATACACAATGACAAACAGAGGCAGTATATATTTCAATAATGCTTTAATAAAGCGACTGCATCTTAGATAGCAAAGCGTTTACTGCAATAACCAGGACGATACAGCATAACAAGATTAAAGGTGTGACAAGAAGAGTTAAACATAAAACATAATGCTACCATATTGTCACTTAAGTCAATAGACTAAGTCCTACCTAGGCTATAATAGAGCACAGCGTGTTAAGCTCTGATTCTGCCCTTCAGGTTCCCCTCATTCCCCCATTGCTGAGCAAAGACCTGAAGTCTGCAAATGCAGCTGTGGCAAAGCATTCGGCAATCAGCATACAGTTGTGGTTCTCTGGCTGGAATCTCCCTCTAACATGTAAAGGACAGAGAAGTGCTTTTATAATAAAACAGCCGATGTTCTGAGAAAATGTCCCTACGTAAGGATCTGTGTTTTCTATGAATGTCAGAGACTAAACTTATACCACGTACACCGGCAATTTATCTTACTGCAGCCTTGGAAGAAGCACAGAGTGAGCAAGAATGTCTTGTTTGAGAACAGAGTGCTGGCCTAGGCGAAAACAGCTAGATAGAAATAAATAAAACAAGACCGTAAAAGTGGCTATTGTAACAATAATAAAGCAAAGCCGAATAAAATATATCTAGGTTAAAGTGCACAGGCCTAATATGTTGAAGAACGTGCATAGCTACACAACAACAGAATCCCCAGATGGTAACCTTGAGGGCTTCCCAAACAGTATCAGCTCCCTCCACCGAGTCCCTGTGTTCAAAGTATTCTGCTATGGCCATATGCAAGTAGTCCCTAAAGACAGGAGCAATCAAGGCTGTGGGTCAGAACCTTCAGGTAAATGGCACAGGGACACGAGCAGGCATTTTCACCATCAGTTTTACTGGAGCATGGTCATATAACAATTAAGGCATACGAAATATCTCTACTACCCACTTACTGACCTCCCAGGTTCCCAACCAATAGTCCAGCCTGGACCATGTGCCATGGACTGAGGAGGTGAACTTACCCTCCTTGGCAGTTGGGTGCCTCAGGCACCATAAGCCTACTACCCCGCTGTCTTTCATTCCTTCTCAGAGCACCAGTGCAGCTTGTTTCCCTTGCCAATCACTGGTGGCAGATCTATCCATCGCCGGGTCCAGATATGTGTTCAAGCCTTCCCCCAGAAAAGAATTGCTGGTTGGGTCACACATATGTTATGCCACACTTGTGTGTGGAACCCATGATCTTTGACATTCGGCCTGTATGTATTGACTAGAATGATGGTTGTACCACAAAGGGTACCATGCACCACCACCCAGTGCTGCTGATCATCTGTGCCTGAGTGAGTGAGCGTAAGTGGTACCTCTTTCCAAACCAAGAACATCACCCCTCATAAGTATGTGGAGTAGGAGGAGGCTATCCAAGTGTCTGCCCAGCACTTCTCAGTGGCCTACCCGGTGTGTCTGGTGAGGTGGGTCTCTTGCAGTAGGGCGATCTGAACATGATGCCTAGCTAAGTATATCAGTACCTGCCTCGTTTTATGAGGATTATTAAGCCCTCTTACATTCTGTGTCAAGAGTGTAGTGTGCCCTGCATTAGAAGTCATGGTGGATGAGAAAGATCATGACCAAGAGACTGTCAGTTCCAAGTATCCTGTGACACAATACATATGGACTATGAAGCAGAATTACAGTGGTGATATAAAAACAACAAACCAAAAACTCCTGCCCCCTTCCCCCTTCAGCATCCCAATCATGCCAAAGACATCCACTTCTTCAACCATCAACAGTGGTAATATGCCCATGAAAACAGTGCAGTGCATAACAAACCACATGACACAATCAAGAAATAGAAATTAGGGTGCTCCCATGTGGGGGACAGCTAGCGGCACCAACAACCTCCCGTGAGTGAAGGTGGCTGGGAATCTACATATCCTCAGCTGCGTAGCAGTCCATGAAGTCCTGATGCACCAAGGGGCTCACCTCCTCTGCCCACTGGCAAATAAAACTCACAGTAGGGTCTTCCTGAGATACCCACCAACTCTCATGTGCAATTGGGAGAATGGACTGGTTCTGGGGTAGAGAGGCCCCACAGATAGCCACAGCGTGGTACATTCAGTAAGTGACGAGGATAGCCAAGGTAGGGAATCGCTGAGTTAGTCATCAGGTTCATCAAGCTCCAACTCGGGTTGCTTCCGACATTTTAAGGTTAGTGTTTTCACATGCTCTAGTGCTGCCTTCAGTGTAGCCAGGATTTTGTATGTTCCTCTGTGCTCGATGAACAGTCATGCCGGGTACAACATGGTATATGGAATCTACAGTTTTTGCTGTTTATTTTTGATGGGGAGAAATTTCATATGCGCTGCCTGCACCACTGCTGTAAAGTCCGGAATAAAAGCAATCTTGTTGCCTTGACATTGGATGGTATGTTTCTCCTGGGCAAGGTGTAGTATTGTGTCCCGGTCCTGATAGTTTAGGAGCTGTGCTATAATTGGATGCAATGGTGCCCCAGGAGGAGGTCAATCAATCAATCAATCAGTGCTTGTAATACGCAACTGCTCACCCATTAGGGTCTCAAGGCACTGGGGGGGAGGGTAGCGTTCACCGGTGAGGTGGTTCTTAAAAAAGCCATGTCTTCAGTTCCTTTGTGAAGCTGGGGAGGGAGGTGGTTTGATGTGGAGAGGAAGGGCATTCCAGCTGGTGGCTGCAAGGTAGGAAAAGGAGGGTCCTCCTGTTCTGGTTTTCCTGATGTTAGGTACTTCTGCGAGATAGAGCTGGGCTGAGCCTAGGGCCCTGTGGGGTATGTGGAGGTTAAGTCGTCGGTTCAGGTAGGCTGGTCCGGTGTTGTGGAGGGCTTTGTGGGCATGGGTGATTCACAGGTGTTGTTAGAGGTGGCAGTGTTGAGGGCCAGTCTGGCAGTGGTGTTCTGGATGTTTTGTAGTTTGCAGGGGAGTTTCTTGTTCATTCCAGCATAGAGGGTGTTGCAGTAGTCCAGTCTGCTGGTGATGAGGGCGTGTGTGATGGTCTTTCTATGTTTGAGGGGGATCCATTTGAAGGACTTGCGTAGGAGGTGGAGGGTGCGGAAGCATGTGGAGATCACTGAGTTGATTTGATGGTTCATGCTGAGTTTGGAGTCCAGGATGATCCTGAGGTTGTTGGCTTGGCTGTTGGGGGTGGGCGCATTTCTGAGGGTGGGTGGCACCAGAAGTCGCTCCACACGTTGGGTTGAGGGCCCATGATGAGTATTTCTGTTTTGTTTGCATTGAGTTGAAGGCAGCTGTATCTCATCCAGTTGGCGACTGCTTCCATGCCTTCACGGAAGTTGTGGCTTTGTTGGGTTCATTGGAGAGGGAGAGGAGGAGTTGGGTGTCGCCGGTGTAGGAGATGATGTTGATCCTGTTGCTTCTGACGATGGTGGTTAGCGGGATAATGCAGACGTTAAACAGCATGGGGCTAAGGGAGGATCCCTGGGGAACTACGCAGGTGGTGGGTGTGGGGTCTGCGAGGAAGGAGGAGTGTCTCATTCGTTGAGTTCTGCCAGAGAGGAAGGATTGGATCCAGTCAAGGGCCTTATCTCTGATACCGGCTTCGTGGAGTCTTCGTATCAGGCTGTGATGGGAGACTGTGTCGAAGGTCGCTGAGAGGTCTAGCAGGATGAGTGCCGCCGTCTCTCCCTTGTACAGCAGGGAGCAGATGTTGATTGTTGCGCCCAGGAGGGCTGTTTCGGTGCTATGGTTTTTCCTGAATCTGAATTTGGAGATGTTGAGGATGTTGTGGTCTTCTATAAACGTGGCGAGTTGGCTGTTGACTGCTTTTTCAATGACTTTTGCAGGAAATGGGAGTAGGGAGATGGGCCTGACATTTTTTAGGTTGGTGGGGTCTGCTGATGGTTTCTTGAGGAGGGGGTTGATCTCAGCGTGTTTCCAATCATAGGGGAAGGTGGCGGCAGCTCGTGAGCAATTGATGGTAAGGCGGAACTTGGGGAGCAATGGTGTCTGCAGCTCTGTTGAAAATGTGGTAGGTGCCTGGGTCTGTGGGGGCCCCAGAGTGCATGGACCTCATTGTTCTCAGAGTATCTTCTGTGGTTAGGGGGGTCCAGGTGGTGATTGTGTGTTTGTTGGTATTGGGTTTTGGTAGAGGGGCTTCTGCAGGTAGGTTGTCCTTGCTGAAACTATTGTAGATGGTCTTGATTTTGTGGTGGAAGTAGGTGTTGAGTCTGTCACAGAGGTCCTGTGAGGGTGGGATGTTCGTTGTTCCATTGTTCGGTTGGGCGAACTCCTTGATGATGATGAATAGTTCCTTGTTGTTGGGTGCGTGTGAGGAGATTCTGTCTTGTATAGCTTTCTTTCTGGTGTTTCTGATGAGTTGGTGGTATGAGATGGTGGCGGCTCTGAAGATGCTATGGGCTTCTGTGGATTTGGTGTTTCTCCAGATTTTCTCGAGGCCACAACAAGTGCGTCTAGATTCTCTGAGTTCTGGGGTGAACAAGCTGGCTGTCTTTGCGTGGCTGCTGGTGTTCTTTTTGAGGCGGGCTAAGGTGTTGGTGCAGTCAGCGATCCATTTGTGAAAGGTGCATGCTGCGGTGTTTGGGTCGTCGTTGTGTGCGATGGCGGGGCGGCGTTGGCGAGGGCGGCAGTGAGCTGAACGTCAGTGATTCTTGTCCAGATTCTATGTGATGGTTGGTGTTGGGGTCTGATGACGGTGGGTGTGTTGAAGGTGAAATGGATGCATCAGTGATCTGTCCGTGGGAGTTCTGAGGAGGTTCCTGTTGTGAAGATGGGATCGAGGGTGTGTGCTCAGCTGCATGTGTTGGCTCCCTCACAATCTATTGGAGCCCTATGTTGTGAAGGTTGTCTAGGAGGGTTGTGGTGTTGGGGTCCTGTAGGTTGTCGAGGTGGAAGTTGAGGTCTCCCAGCAGGGTGTAGTTGGTGGTTGTGGTGGCTTGTGTGGAGATGCAGTCTGTGATGGAGTCGGCAAAGAGAGCACATGGTCCGGGAGGGCGGTAGATGAGGGTTCCTCTGATGCTGGATGTTGGGCTGGTATGTAGTTTGATGTGGAGGTGTTCCATCAGGCTTGTGGATTTTTCTGAGTCTTTGGAGTGTGTGTTCAGGCGAATGTTGGACCTGTGGAAGATGGCAATCCACCCCCCAGGGCGGCTGGGGCAGTCTTTCAGGGTGATCTTGTATCCCAGGGGATGGCGATGTCCGGGCCTGAGGTGGTGTTTGTCCAGGTCTCGTGAGGAATGCAACGTCCGGGGTTGTGCTGTCAAGGAGGTCCCAGATTTTGGTAGCGTGTTTACGGAGGGACCGGATATTGAGGAGAATGTACTTTAAAGTTTTCGAAGTCAGTGTGTTGTTGTGGGTGGGCTGTGCTGGGTCCAAGGTCTTGCTGGTGGTGTGGGTTTGGTGGCAGCAGAGGCAGCTGAAGGGTCCATCGGCGTTAGCTGGTGATGCTTGCTTGCAGTTGTTGTTGCGTCCTGGGTTGAGTGCGATGAGTACTGCTGATGTGTAGAGGCAAAGGGTGACAAGACCAGGGGTCCTGGCACTGGTCGCGGATGGGCATAGATGGGCTTGCCTTAGGCGTGCCTTTGGCGTGCCAGCGGCTGCCATTAAGTAGGGAGGGGCGAGGAGAGGACAGTTGGGAGGCGGGTGCAGAAAACGACGTGAAAAAGGGTGGCGGGCCGTTGGGGCAGCAGCGGGGGTTGAATGAGAGAGAGGAGTGGGGCGCGGCTATGGGGGCAGCAGCACCGGGGCTCGTGAGAGAGAGGAGAGAGAGAGAAGCGAGAATGAGAGGAGAGATGAGTGATGAGAAAAACAAGGAAAAGATAAAGAAAAGCACAGAAAGCGAGAGGCACAAATACAGCACACTAAAAGAAAATCGAGGAGAAAAGAGAAAAGAAGCAGAGGGCAGCCCAGTAGAAGAGCAGATCTCGCCCACTAGACACCAGGGATGAGGCGCAGGCAGAACCCTGCGGGTGGAGGAGGGCCTCAAACTCTATATACCCTCTCCACCACCAGCATTGTCAACAGACTTTCTGGACCAAACATGTCACTGATAGGGTTTTACACAAAAAGCTTAATTTTTACCTGTATTGCTGGACTTGGGCACCCCTGTGCCCCTCAGATTATTCCAACGGGACCACACCTGCAAGTCCTCATTCTTAGCCTGGATCACCGCTATTTCTCTTTCCATGTTAAAGCACTTTGAGGTCACCACTTGCAGCTCATCTTCAGCAGTGAAAATATGTTGTTCTGATTCACTTATCGTTGTTCTTTGCTTATCCAGCTTAGCCGCCATATGGTCCATGCGGACGTTGAGTATATCTATTTTCCCATCTATGGATTCCAGACTTTGCTGCATAGCTAGCAGCGTGGTCCCCAGTGACGTTGCCCCCTGGGAAGTCAGATCTGGTTCAGGGTTAGACACAGGTTTGTGGAGACTCTGAGACTCAAGCATGAGGCACGATTGTTGCTTATCAGTCTTCCCCATTGTAGCACCAATCAAGTTTACCTAGTAGTAGACCTGGGACTTTAGCATATATGCACCACAGCAGAAGGGGGGGGCCAGCAGTAAGGATGGGTAGTGAGCCTTCAGATGGTGCTTATCACTCCCCGGCACAAGGATTTACAGCGGGAGGACTGGGTGCCATCAGTGTACCTGTCCTAAAAACTGATTTTTAACAAATGTTATATGATGGGCGTATTCTATACAAACCATCAAAAGCAAGAGGCTAATAAATACTCATCTTTAATACTCTATTGTACCTCCCAACATTTTAAAAGATTCAAAATGGGCACTAACCACAACAACAAAATTAGCAGTACACTTTTAGTGTGCCTTCTGAGCTACCATTTTGAAAATGAGTGTGTCAGTTTTCCTGTCGAAATAACATAGAAGTTGGGGTTGGCAGTTGTGGATTCTGTGCATTAGTAGTGCCAGTGAGTACCAGCACATAGGGACCAGCTCGCAGTCCCTATTCAGGAGGAAAAGAGCAGGAGCTGATGGGATATTGACTACCAAATGAGCTGGGCTTTCAACTCATCTAGTACACAGCATGCTATCAATCAATCAGTCAATCAGGATTTGTAAAGCATGGCTTACCACCTCAGGGGGTATCCAGGCATTCAGGGATGTTGCTGTGCATTGGTGGCTACTCCTCAAAGAGCCATGTCTTGAGGTTTCTCCTGAAGTCAAGGAGGGTGTGCGAGGTGCGAAAGTGGGTGGGGAAGTCGTTCCAGGTCTTGGTGGTAAGGTAGGAGAAGGAGCATCCTTCACTGTGGTGGACTCTCGGGACATAAGCAAGAGTTGTTGAGGGAAGCTCCCTGGTTGGTTGGTGGAAAGAGAGTATGCGGTTGAATAGCTTAGGTCCAGTGTCCAATGTTGTGGAGGGCTTTGTAAACGATGGTAGGTGCCTTGAATTTGATTCTTTTGGGCATCAGTTGCTAGTGAAGACTTCTGAGAGGGGGTGATGTGGGTCTTTCTGGGAAGGTCCAGGACAAGTCTCACTGCTGCATTCTGGATGATCTGGCAGCAGTAGAGCAGCTGGGCGGGAGTCTGATGTAAAGGGTGTTTCTGTAGTCTAGTCTACTGGTGACGATGACTTGGATGACTGTCTTTCTGGTTTTTCTGGGGATCCATTTGAAAATTGTCCATAGCACACAAAGGTTGTGGAAGCTGGAGGAGGCCACTACAGTTATCTGTTGTTTCAATGTGAGTTTGCTGTCGATCTGTCTCTGCTTTCCTCTCCACAGCAAGAGAAACTAGCTATGGCAAGGAACTATCTATGGCAAGGAAGTAGTCGGAAATGGCACCTTTCATGTGCGATAACACAATCTTCTTCTGCTGTGACGCAGCAGGAGGTATTCAACACCTTAGCATGCTGCAGAAGGTATTTTCTCAACAGATGCCACCCTACACTGCACTCTTCAAGTTCTTTTCCCCAAAGTTGTAGGAATATTAAATATTAAATACTAAATAAGATTGGCTGCACTTTAGGGCCCTAAGTGACCTGTTTTACAGCACTGTACTGTTTGCAACCAGGAAAATGCTTTTCCAAATTTGCAAAACCCAAAATGTGATTCAGTAACTTGTTATCGAATTGCAATTTGCATATGAATTTCTGTATTTGGATGGGGTGTGTTTTGAGCATCCCTTTCAAAAACTGAATCGGTATGGTATGTATTCTGGTCTCAACCTTTACCACCATTTTAAAAGGGGCAGTAGCCCATTTGCAAATGTGAAAGGACCCTCGTGGGACCCCTTCCACTTTGAGAGCGTTTAAAATATATTTTAAAAGTAGGCAGTGGTCCTACAGGCCACTGCCTACTCTTAAAAAAATGAAACGTTAAAGTTTTATTTCTTTTCTTTTTAAAAACATCCCAGTTTCCTTGAAAGAAAATGGACGGCTTTTAAAAAAAGATAGCTTTATTAAAAAGCAATCACAGACATGGTGGTCTGCTGACCTCAGCAAGCCATCACCCCTGTGATAGCTGTGATTCCTTATGGGTTGCAAAGTGCGACCTACCTCATCAATAATAATGAGGTAGGTTGAGTTGCAACCTTCTAGCAGTCGCTGTTTAGAAATATAGGCCCTAATTACAACATAGGCGGTAAATGCTGCCTACCACCGTGGTGACGGCCGCCAAAACACTGTCACCCGGCTAACATCCGTCCACCAAATTATGACCACAGCTGGATTTCCGCCACAAGAAGGAAGGAAATCCAGCTGTGGCCATACTGGTGGATGGTGTTAAGGTGGCGCTGCAACCACCAGCAGCGCCACGCTAGTAGACCACCGCCAGACGTATTATGTCAAATAATATGGCCTAGCAGTGTTCTGATGGTGGGCGCTGGTGGTGGTAGCAGTGCCCCGTTCCCTGCCGGAAGACCCCCTGGGTGCAGCTAAGTTGGGCTTCTGACAGGGGAGGGCGTGGGGGCGTTGTGTGTGTGTGTGTGTGGGGTTGTGTGCATGAATGTGCGAATGTGTGCGTGAATGCAACTGTGTGTGTAGTGTTGTTTGCGTGGGTATATTCATGTGTGAGAATGCGTGTATGAATGGCAATGTGAATGCATGTCTGCGTGTCAGTGTGAATGTGTGTACAGATGTGTGTGAGAATGAATGGATGCATGTGTGAATGAATGCATGTATGCCTGTGTGAGTGAGTGTGTGTATGTGTGGTGTGTGTCTGCAAGTGTGCATGAATAGGGGTGTGGGGTATCAGAAGGGGGAGTGTGGATGAGGGGGGGGGGTCTGGGGAGTGTTGGGGGGGTGGTGAGCTTCCTACCAGTGACAGGGAAGGAATTGCCTTTCACTGGTAAGGCTTACCGCAATGGTTTTCATGACATTGCGAACGCCACAAAAACCATGGTGGTGAGCAGGGTCAAAATGCAGCCAGATTGTTATCTCCTGCCTGGCAGCTGCTACCACCATGGAGGTAGGTATGGTACATGGGGAGGTTGGCTGCAGCCAACCCGCCAATGTCATAATGTGGCGGTATGTTCCACCAGCCAGTTGGTGGCGGTACCGCCACATTATCACCTACCGCCGGGGTCATAATGACCAAAACAATGTCTTTTGACTCTCTCCAAAATCAAGGGTTTATATGTACTATTTTGGATTATAAATCACTAAAACTACTAATTCTTCATGGCATGACTTAAAATGTTGCATTCTCAGCAAATCAGAGCAGTTTTATAAAACTTATTGTTAACACGTAAGCACTGTCCCACTACTTGAATAGTGATTCTGCCCATCCTATGCTAATAATATCCGGAGATGGTAGAACAAGCTAGATACATGAACAAGAGCAACCTATTGAGAAAAAATAGGGCAACTGAGCTAGTAGAAGGCCCTTAAAGAAAGCTTCAGTAGTAAGAGCATGCTTGAAAGATTTAATCGAGCACAGCAACCACAACATCAATAGAAGTAAACATGACTCTGCTTGACTATGTGCTGCAGTGAAAGGTGCAGGGGAAAACATCCTTTTTGAAAAAAATGGCAGCTGGGCCTTAATTGATGCCTAGTTACAGGCCTTTGTGTGGTCCATACTGCTATGTCTTAGGACATGTATTTTTTACATGTCTTAGGAAAATGATTTCAAAGAAAATAGTACAATATCAGCATATCCATGGTCAATAACAGAGAAATGTAAATGCACAATTATCTTTAACATCCTTTACCCTCTGTGTATTCTATAATTACTAAATACTACAATTAATATAAATAGTCTAACAATTATAACACCGTCTGCGTCACTTTATGCTTCTTTCAAATCAATTCTTCCATCAAATTCTTGATGTTTCCTCTTAGGTGACCCTCTTTTCTCCTCACTCATGTGTTTTTGAAATTGCAACTGAGAAAATTTGGACAATAGAGATAGGTCAATTGCAAAAATCAACACAATAATAACAGGAGTTAGAAACAACTTAAACTTTCCACAACCCAAACTATCAAGCCATTCCCCAACTTTGTTAAACCCCTTTCATCTCTTACTAACTCAGGAACCCTCTGTTGTCCACAAAACATGCTCCTCTAAAGCTTAGGTTTCATTAAAAAATGTAAGTGATGTTTGACACATCTGTAATAATAACTCTAAAAATATCAGGAATTAAAATGCAGCACTTCCTCACTTTTAAAATCCTGCAAATACTGCCTTATTTTGCAAGAAGGGTATCTATGACTAATCAAGCAGTTTTGCATAATCATTGCCTGCATTGCTATTAGTTCAGAATACACCTGAGTTAAGGCCCCTGCAGTCTTAAAAGCAAGCCAGCCCTCAAACGTAGGCAATTTTCTAATTTTCACATCATTCATTGCCACACTTATAGGTGGCATCATAGCGGGAGTTGGACAGCGCGCCCGGGGGGCCAAACAGGGGGGGAATATTAATAATATATTTTTTTAAAGAAAGTAAGCTTACCTTAGAGCTTCATGCGTTGCACAATGTCCCACTCCTCTGCTGGCAGGCACAGGCTTCCAGCATGCACTGCGCCCTACCCTGATGCTGCTCAAAGCAGCATCAGGATAGGCTGGGAGCGCCCAGCCAGGGTGCTCTCAGGGAGACTGGGAGCCTGTGCAGTCTCCGTGCAGCCCAGCAACTGTGTTGCTGGGCTGGAGAGAGCCCTGTGCGCATGTGTGTTTGGCTGGCCCAAGACAGCCGGCCAAACACACATGCGCTGTGAGGGAGAGTGCTTAGCACTCCCCCTCACACTTGTCACCCCGTGGCCCCGCCCCTTTATAAGGAAACAATAATAAACACTGTTTATTATTGTTTCCTTATAAAGGTTTTGCAGCTGCCGCTGCTGGCGTGGGGGCGATGCTCCTCTGACCTCATGGAGGAGCCACCCCTGGCTCCTAGAGCATCTAATATTATCTGTCCAAAACCACTCTTCACTCACTTCAAAACAACATTATCATTCTCTCCAGTCAAATAATAGACCATAGGAAACACTAAAACCAAATAACAAAACATCCACCCAATTATGACACAGGTTGAAATATGCACTCTTAACACACACATAATAAGGCGCTCTCAAAATTAATACTTCAGCAAACAGAAAATCTCCACTAAAACAAATATTTCAGGCTCACTCTCACCCACACATTTGATTGACCTAACTCCAGCAGGTTCACAATACACCATATATAAGCCATCCTTTTTCTCATGCTCCATTCTCAATCTTCCATGCAAATTCAAAAGCCCAACAATTTAGCCCTTATCTTTTCACATCTTTCTAATCTCTGACAATGTTCACTCTTCTCTCACTATACTCCTTAACAAACCCATGCTCCTCTTTACTCAAAATGTCCACATACTCCTGTTGAGTGCTATTAGTGTTGAAACTAGTTTGTGTAATTGTATTGGGAAATGTACCATATTTTCTCCCATTTTCATTATTTTCACAAACAGGAGGATTTTTCAGCGAAACGTTGAAATGTGACAGACATGGCAATATAAACTCATGTTTATTGGTTATGATAGCAAACATGTTACAAGAAATCTGTAGTGAAATAAAAGCTGTAAGTAGGTCGCACCTCCACTTGGGGTGGGAATAACTGGCATAATTTTCTCTAGAGTAATTACTCATGGTTACCACAAAATGACTTGTAATTATGCATGATTGTTTGACATGGGTAATCCAGCATTTAGTGCTAGCTACATATTGAAAAATGCATCCTCACATACACAGTGGCCCAGAGGATGCATTTTATGCTAAGAAAATCGTATTAAATGCTACAGGAAATGAACAATTGTAGCCAGCATCTGCTTGTTGTCTCTTAGTTTGTCGGTCCTGTATTCCTACAATAACATTTTTGCCCCAAATTACTCTTAATTACTCAAACTGGCATAACTGTGTAATTTTGGTAATTTCACATCGCGGGCTTCTACCAGGCCTAACATTTCACCTGCTGAAAAATAGAGAAAAGTACACAACAACCATTTCTTAATCCTCGTTTTAGCCACATATTAACCCAATATTTTAGCATAGATATTATCATTAAACCCACTAACTAGGCTTTCCCTATGTGTCACTGTACTAGATCCAAAACCGTTATGTACCGTGGTTAATTCAACCTCTGTGGAGTCACATCTCATGGGCGAAATAAGGCACAAAATTAAACAGACTAACACTATTAGTGTAATTATCAAGGAGGTCAAGCCAAAAAGTTTACTACATTTGCTATAATATATTTATAGTACGAAAAAAATTTTATATAGAACTTCATGTAATCAGCAAAAAAAGCTTTATTTTTCTAAACAATATTAGAACGTATTTCTGTTTTTTTTTAACTATGATCAAAACATGAAAACAGACTTTTCTCAGCTCTTTTGTTTAGTTCATACAGTTCATATTCTCAAACTCCTTCTTTCTTTATCAGGATTATTTCTGCAAGTTCAAAACTGATTTCATCACTGTCAAACTTTTCTCTTATAGTTCAAGGTGGCTTTCCTTCTTCTGGCTTGTTTTAAAAAATGAATTGACAACAGTTATTGGACTATTGATCTCTGTATCGGACTCTTCTTCATCATAAACAGATGCTGAATATTCCCATTCAGCTCACTTGTACTTCCCGCTTGAGATTTTCTTTCTCAATGGTCTTTCAGGAACAGGCAACTAATGCTCACTGTTCTCTGTGTTGATTAATCACTTCAGTTTCTTCTTTGATTGTCATTAACCTTGCATTCTGCCAATGCTTTCTTTTGCAGGTTC
This sequence comes from Pleurodeles waltl, assembly GCF_031143425.1. Lineage (NCBI taxonomy): Eukaryota > Metazoa > Chordata > Amphibia > Caudata > Salamandridae > Pleurodeles > Pleurodeles waltl. The sequence goes on from NC_090448.1 coordinate 433,051,016, forward strand.
TTTTCACTGACGTTGGTGTCTCCAATTTTGCAACTCTTCTTGTGACTACTGCTGAATCTTCTCCACTCATTGATATACGTGTTCTTTGATCAGCCACCAACTTACTGTGAACTGTTTTCTCCCTCTGGGAGTTCTTGAGACTTGAAAATTCAATTGGAGCCTTTAACTGGTCAGATCAGAGACTATTTCTTCTTGAAGTCACTCATGACTTTGCAACAGCTTTTCACTATGACCCTCTAATCAAAATTGTTCACTGCTACCTTCACCCAGATCTTTGACTGTTTCAAAGTTTACTTTACTCATTCTGAATCCACACTTTGAACTTCAATTTGACTCTGTGAATGAGTGGTTGTTGCCACCACTTCTTCAACCACCACCTTCACTCTTCTTTTGTGTCATGGAACCATTGTGGGACTCCAGCAGATTTCACAGAAGTGTTAGTCACAAGCAAAAGTTGGAAAGGGCCTCTCCTCCATTATTCAAGACACCTTTTTCAGACATGCCTCTTCAAGAAAACTAAATCCCCTGGGTTCACGGGATAGAACTTGAATTTATTTTGTGACGCTGTTGTCAAATTCACCAGAAATTGATTTCACTATATGGGCCAGACCTTTCCAGTAATCTAGTATGATGCAATCAGTCACTTAAACAAGTGTAGCTGAAGGAATGTAGATCAATCTCATTGTTCTGCCCATTAGCACTTCATGGGGCGATAGACCTATCCTTTTATCAAGTGTACTTTGAATTGCACACTCTTTATCCAGCTTATCTTTGATAATGCAACTTATCCTCTCACCACACCAGATGATTGAGGACAAATAACTACAAAGGAATCTATTACCAAGTTTGAGAGATGTACAAATCACTTTCAAAATCACATTTTTAAAATGAGAGCCACAATTCATGCTGTCCGATCTCAGAGTAGGATAAGCCTAAATCTACTTGGAGAATAAGAAGGCAATCAGTAGAATGTACTGAAGACCAGTGTAAACTCGCATCTCTAAGAAATCTATTTGAAGTCTTATAAATGGGCCCTCTGATATGCCAATGTGGTTCAAAAGAACTAAAGTCTTCTTTCTATGATCATTTCTCTGAGCCATCTTTGACGTAAACCTTATGCAACCCTGATTTTAGAATTCAACCAATTCTTATTAAATCTTCTGGTGCACGCATCCCTCCCTGATTGTGACTGGTTATGAAAATGTGTGGCCACGGAATTCAACACTGAAGGCCTAATTTAGAATTCGGTGGACAGGTTTACTCCATCACAACAGTGACGGATATTCATCCGCCAAATTTTAAATCCTATTGGATATAATGGGAGCTAGATTTTGGCAGACAAGATATCTGTCTCCGTTGTGATGGAGTAGCCTGTCTGCCGAGTTCTAAATCAGTCCCTGAGTCTGGTAAGACATACTTACACTCATCAATGATGCACACATCATGGTAATTCATTTTGAAACCCACTTTATTTTCGCATCCTCTGACACTTCCTACTGGAAATCTCTCAATTCACTAAAGGAAGTCTGTCTTGGATTCAGCAAGAAACAATTTACATTTTCTGCATCTTCAGGAGAAATCTCACTTGATTCCGTGTGTGCTGTTTTTTCTATCATGGTTTGTTCACTTGGTCTTACAGCTTCATTCTCAAGTAAGTCTCTTCCTGGTAATTTCTTAGCTTGACCATAACTTTTCCAGATTTATGTGCAGTACACTTGACCACTGCAGTTTCTTCCAAAAAATCAAGAATATAAGAACAGTTCTTAATGGGAGTTCTAGAGGTTTTTTAAACCTTTTGTGACCACAATTGTCCAAAGTCATGGATTACTCCAACACTATACTAGCTGTCTGTAAATATTACCACGTTCAACTCTTCTGCAAGGCAAAACACTCTTGTCAATGCAGTCAACTCTACCACTTGTGCTGAAGTTACATCAGACATGTATGATGTTTCAAGGATTCCAGAGATAGAACATACTGCGTAGGCAGCCTTCAATGCTCCACAATAGTCTCTCAAACAAGAACCATCTACAAATAGAATCAAATCAGCTATTTCAAGAGGAATTACTCTTATGTATGGTCTTGGCTTCGTACATAACTCTGTGACATTAATGCAATCTTGCGCTGGTTCATTATCATCGTCACCACTCCTACCTCAGTCTTCATTGCTGTTTGAGGCAGGAAGCAGCATTGCAGGAGTCAGAAAGCTACACCTTCTAATAGAGATGTTCTCAGCTGCCAGTATGACTTGTTCATATCTAGCTAGACAACTGTTTGTCATATTCTGAGCCTGGGCACAAATCAGCAAAATCTCACCTTGAGCAAACCTTGAACAAACGCAATTAGAATATGCCCCATCACAATTCCTTCCCTTTGCTCAATTGTAGTACAAACAGCTGTAACCACTTTCAGACAACCAGGAAGAGCTGCAGCGATCCAACACAGCTGATAGGCAGGCAGTTGGCCTCAAGAACCCACCATGTTTTTGGGTAAGAACAGATAAGGCATGCCCACCTTTCTCATAGCAGAAGAGGTAAAACTCCATGTTTTAGGGAACTATCTGTCTCCATCTCCAAATCTAAATTGTCCTCACCAGCTAGCCAAGAGGAATTGCAGGATCTCAATGTATCATGACTGACAATCCCCTGCTGACTCTCAGCATTTTCTGTGCTTTTCCTCTCCTGCTGCCGCAGGCCCCTGTCCGGTACGATGAGAAATTTGAATACCAGATCTAACATATGCTTCCAACACGGACTTACCCTCAGCCCACCGACTACCAGTATCCATTAGGGCACGGTACTTCCTTCTACCAATGTCCACCATCCACTTCTTACTGGGGCTTACAGCAGGATCTGCCTTCTGCTTTCTTCCTTGTTTTGCCCTGCTCCAGTCTCCTCAACAGGTGTTAGCTCTGCCAACACTGACCGCATCATTGCCTTGTTGCAGCAGGACCCACTGCACAGCCCAGAGTGCTCCTGCCACCAAGAACCAACAGGGCATCCCCAGCAGCACCATTAATCCAGTAGACACCCCCAGAAGCTAGACCCCACCAAGACTAAGGGGAGAGAAAATTCGTTGTCAGCTTCATGTCTCTTCGATGAGGTAAGCATTGCTTTCCCGCAATGTCAACACTCCCTTGGGTGTGGCTCTCAACCTGGCCACTAGCCAGATGCAAAGTTCTTATCCTCGAGGTGGTGCTTTTTTCAGTTGATGCCCCTCAGTTGGGAAAATCATTAATAAAGCCTGTAGTTGCTGCCCTTCTAAAAGAGAAACAGGTATCCCTGGCTAGAAACTTCATAAAATTGCACATTCCCTAAAGTCTTACTATAAATTCTGGTCATATTTAAGGAGAGATTCAGGGAAGGGCGAGAGAGGAAGTAGCACTACCCTGGGACAGAAGAGGCTGATGGGTGTGATGGAGGCACTGAATGAAGTAACAATAAGCAAAACTAGAAGCATGGATTCAGGGGACTTATGTACCCCCATAATTTACCCTTTGGTACCCACACAAAATACATTTTGTGTCTGACAGTGGAAGAGCTAGACTTAGCGGAAGGAGAGATCATAATTGAGAAGAGAAATGGCCAAGGCAAGACTCGAACCACTGGGGGTACAGGGGAGGGTGGAGGTGGCTCTAAAGGTGGAATGCAGTCCAGGAAATGCCAAACCTGGAAGGTGGGTAGCGACACCACCAGCCAGTGGTAGAAGAAAACACTCAAGATTTGGTGTGTTTGAAGCAGGGAGAGAAGGTACTTTCCAAAAAGATCAAAAAAAAAGAAAACAACACCAGTAGGAACAATATCAGCATTTTGGGATTAGCTGAAGGAATGGAATTGACGTATGTTAAATCTTTTGTAATTAACTTACTGAAAAGCACCTTCCACAGGAGGACATTTTGGTCAATCTTGAGGTAGACATTCGGCGAGTGCATAGAGCCCTCTTTAAAATACACCCTGGGTGGCGAAAACCATTAAAGATTCTGGTGAGATTTTTATCCTATACTGTGAAGGAAAAAAATTCTGGGTTTAGCTCTGAAAGAAAGATCATTGCAAATATTGGGGGCCACCATCGGGATTAGGTCAGATATCTCCAAAAGAGACAGCAGATAGAAAGTGGGAACTGGGAAACAGATTGGAGGAGTTAAAGAAGTTGGGAGCAACTGCACAACTAAGGTTTCCCACTATTCTGAAAGTCATGTGGCAGAATAAGATGTAAAAAATTTAAGACCCAGAAGATGTGGACAATTTTATGGCACAGGCAAAGACGGGGGGGAGTCCAGCTAAATAAATGCAAGAGGAGGAAGATATTGTTGTCACTCCCAAGGGGCTGAGATCGAATAGGCATTAGGAAATGTATAGTTGGGAGGGTTCACTTGTGGTGAGGCACATGGGATTTTATTTTTTTAAAGTTTTATGTCCTCAAGTCAAGTAAACTATATGCTGGGAAAGCACCAAGTGGGAAAATCAGGTTCACGGTAAAAGATGAGTATGGGAAGGAAGGATTCAGGAAAGATATGTAGGACATAGACTCTAGCTATTCTTTGCTGGAATATAAATGGGCTATGGGTAAGGAAAAGGCAAAGATTAGTCTTTCAATACTTAAAAGAGTATAAATCTCAAATAATCATGCTCCAGGAAACTCATCTCTTGAAACATGAACGTATGGATCTTTTTTTTATAAAAACAGAGATGGGTGGAGAACATGATTGCCAAGGATCAATGTGTTGTATAATTGCTGAAATATAGGTGTACCAAAATCTTTATACCTTAGTGAGTTGCTATGGCCCAAATATGGATGATGTTACAATCATTGACTTTTTTCTAATTTGGTTCACTTTAATGCCTCTAATATTTTGGGTGAGGATTTTAATGTCCTTTTGGATAATAATCTTGACAGATCGTCGGTACGGACATGGATTAGTCCCCCAAAGATGAGGCATATTTTCTGGATATGGTAGAAAATTTAAATCCATGTGATGTTTTGCATTAAATAAAAGAGATTGCAAGGATTATACTTTTCATAGCAAAAAGAATGGTAATCATTCTAGACTATATTAATTTTTCATAGATAGGAAGGAACTGGAGAAAGTAGTGGAAATAGAACATCTTCCTATCCATTTGTCAGTTTATGCAGTTATTCTTTTAAAAACTGAACAGAAGAACTCTTATGAGAATAGGAGGTGGACACTTAATAGAAGATTTTTTCTGCAGCGATAGTGGCAAGACATTGCAAGGCACAAATGATTTTTTTTCCTGGATTATATGACATCTGGACCCAGGCATGTAGTTTGGGACACGTATAAGGCTTGGTTAAGGGGAACTCTCAAAAACCTATTGGTATATTGGGCAAAGAAGGAAAAAGTGCAATTCTTGAATTGGAAGAGGAGATCGCAAAGTTAGAGGAGGTATTAAAAGCCAATTTACTCAATGAGGAGGGAAGGAAGGAGCTGTTAGAAGTACTTGAGAATCTGCCATTAAAGTTCAGAGTTAAGTTGGAGGAGAAGGTGTCACGGCAATGGGAAGCAGGTATAGCAAGGGATGTTGTACAAAGGGAATGTTGTAGGAAATTGTTAACTTGCAAATCACATCTGGAAAGGAGCCAGAATTACAATAGGAAGATCATTGTAGAGGACAGAGGCAGGGACGATTACTGCAGAGAGTAGCAAGATTAAAGCTGTTGTTAATATTTTTTTACAGGATTTATATACAGAAAATCTAGTGATAAAAACAGAAGTGGAACTGTGGCTTCGAGAAAAACTTCTCTCTAAGGGCCAGATGTAGCAAAGGGTTTTACCCATTCTGTGTTTATGGGAAAATGTGTTCGTACATATGGCCCTAAGTCTCCAATGATTAGTAACAATTCCTGTGTCAGGAAATTATTGGTAGCAAGATCTGGGCAGCATTAAGAAAGTTGAAAAGGAGAAAGACTGCAGGACCAGATGGGATTCCCGGTGGGTTTTAATCCACAATTGCGGATGGGATTATCCCAGGCTGGAATGAGTTGTTCAATTTTATTTTGATAGCTGGTGAGCCATTTCCGGAGTTGTGGAATGAAGCAGTCATTTTGCTAATTTTGATGCCAGGTAAGAATCCCCTACAGTGCCAATTTTACCACCCAATTTTGTTACTTAATTCTGATTATGACGTTTTTACCAGCATTCTAGCAGCTCACTTAAATAAGGTGGTGGAGCACCTGATACATCACAATCAAGAAGGTTTTCTGCTGGGGAGAGACTTGAGAGAACTTAATCACACCCTGATAAGCTCGATAGATTTAGCCACAACTTTAGGTGCCACATTAGTGGTAATGGCTGTGGATGCTGCTAAGGCATTTGATTGTATTAATTGGGGGTATCTCATGGCTGTTTTAGTTCATTTTGGAATAGGTAGAACCTTGACAGATACATTGCTGAATATCTATAGTGCTCCATTTGTGTGACTCTTGGTGAATTATAGTTTATCATCACCAGTGGGAATAGAAAAGGGGGAGAGGCAAGGCTGTCCTCTCTCCCCTATTCTTTTTTACCTTACATTGGACCTTTCACAGAAAGTTTGAGATCAAATGAAAAGATAAAGCCCATTGAAGTTGATACATTTTCCAGGAAAATTGCTTCATAAGCCGATGATTTAATGGTTTCTCCCTCAGATGTGCATCCTGCTTTGACACATCTTGTAAGAGGAGCAAGACATTTTGTGAGGTTTGCTGGTTATGAGATAAATGAAGAAAAAACTGAAATAATGACCAGAGTTGTAGAGAAAGGAAATGTGTTGCTGAGAGGAGATATTTTGGAGATAAAAATAACACAGGATTTAGGGAAAAATTCAGCAGTAAATCTCGAAAAGATGGGTAGCGAGATAGGAGATTTGTTAAAGAGAGGGGAGAACCTCCCACTTTCCATATACGGGTGGAGTAATCTAGTGTAGATGTCTATTTAACCCAAAATTACTTTCCTGTTTGATAACATCCCGTTAACTTTTGCTAAAAAGGTTTTCCTGAACTTGCAAGGGAAAATAGCTTCTTTCATTTGAGCTAGCAAGGGAATACGTCTCTCCTGGAAGAAACTGAGGAGGAACGCAGGGGAAGGAGGGCTAGGATTCCCAGACTTACAACTTTATTGCTGTACTTTTCAGCTAAAAAATAATAAATTATCTTAATACTCCCTACTGTGCTCCTGTTAGGGGTTAATGTTTAGAGCAATGCTTTTTGGCCTGCCTGAGTTAAGCTTCTATAAATTTAGAGCATCAACATTTTATAAAAAGGTTTGACGTAAGTGTTTACAGGCAGCAGCAAGAACGTGGTATGAAGTTAGATCATTTCTGGGTATTGCCTACCATAGCAGGCTGTCCCCCATATGGGACTCCCCAGCAATTCTGGACTGTTTGCTTGATAGTCTTGCAAAGCCTTTGAAGCAGAGTGGTATTATCAGATGGGGCAGCTGGTGGATGGTGGGCAGCGGCTAACCTGGGAGTACTGAAACAGCAAGACATGGGGGTTATCTCCAGCTTTACAATCTACCCGGTTAATGAGTGGCTCAATAGTCAGTGATGTGCTGGCTGTGAACCAGCACAAATGGAAATAGACCTCCAAGATCATCGGGTTATAAAGAAGAAAGCTGCACTGTGGTACCAGCATTTGCTGATGAAAAGATGAAAGTGTCATATTATGTGTGGAATGGATACTTGCTGGATGCTGAGCTAGAAAAGTTATGGAAAGTATCTTTATCTACACCTTATTTGGTGGTCAAACCTGCTGCATTGAGGAAACATACATTTTCACCCTCCATAAAGTTTCCTGGACCCCAGACAAATTGGCAAAATAAGGGGGAACAGAGCCTCAAAATGCAAGTGTTGTGGTAGCAGTGAGGCCAATGATGTGCATATGTATGATGCTTGTCCAAAATTAGAAGAATGTAGGAAAGCCACGGGTAATACCATCTCTCACTGTTTGGAAATCACCATGGATGTAAGCCTTGCTTTAATTATGTTTGGAATAGTGCAACAGGATATCAGTGGCCTCTTTTCCCATGTAAAGTATCAAAAGTTGATTTTTTTTAAATCTAATCATGATTGAAGGGAAATATGTAAGTGTTGGCCTCAAACCTCTGCCCCTACATGGCAGGCCTGGAAGAGATCGGTGGTTTTCTTTAAGGATATAGATAGGAGAAGGAATAACAGAAATGAAGAAGAAGGTTTTTTGGGAATTGTTGAAAATATGACATGCTATTCTGTCTGACGACTACACCCTCTCAAATCAGCAAGACTAGGAAGGCTGTTTCTAATTGGTGACCCAGTAAAATGAAGATGATCATGACTTTGCACACATAGGGAGTTGTAAACTTAGCTGGTGCTTATAGGTGGTGCTATGAAGACAATACATCTACACATTATAATCAGGCATTCCAAGGATTGGAACATAGCATAACCTTTTTCTCAAAACCTGGGGGGCCTCTAAGTATTCGTCATCAAATAGTACCGGATAGCTGATATCACTGTGGGTTAGTGTTAGTGTTAGTGTTCATAATCAAGCAAAAGTTTGGAATTCAGTGATGACAGAAGACAACAACTCTGAGAAACATCCTTACCACTCTCTGGGTGGTTGGAGGACACATCTTCAGAACTGCAGAAAGTGTTCTTTAAAGACTTTCTTTGCCCTTTTTTCAATGTGATGACCAAAATAAATCACTTCTTTTTATATAACTGCATATTTGTAGGGGATATATTTTGACTGTTGTCAGCTAAATGATAGAGTACTGTTATAGTATCAAGTTTACAACTCTTTTAACCTTAGATGACACCAATAAGTCATATATGTATTGCAACAGAACTGAGTCACAGGGCAACATCAAACCCTCCAAATCTTTCTTTAGGATCTGACTAAAAACCAAAGGACTTTTAGTAAGTACTGCATGATTCGGCACCACTGAACAACATGGAATCAGTACTGTATTTATTTTTTGGAGGATCCTGCACTATTCGTCAATTAATAATCAGTTTTTAATGCCCATCAAGGGAGAATTGCAAGGGGTACCAAGCACTTCCTGCAGAATACCTGCTCAATCATGTTTTCAATGATGGCCTTTATTCCTTCTTCTGCATCTTTTGAAAGTCTGTATTATCTAATGGTAAGGAAAACTGCACTTGGTTTTACATTCATGTTGACAGACCTTTTATTATCAATCTTATCGCTTTTCCTATGAAATCCCAAGGTTTAGCCAGTTGTGTGCACAGAAAAGCAGGTCTAAATTATGGTTGTTCAGTGGATCCCATACCTCCGTGGAATGCTTGGGGAGTGAGGGGTGTTGAGATGCATGCAAGAGAGCTGTGTTGGGTTGGTGGTTCTCTGTGTGAGTGAGTAGGTAGACGGTTTGTGTGAGTGAGTGGGGTGCTAGGTGATGTTGATACAGGAGTGTTGGGTGTAGGGCGTGTAAAGTGAAAGAGAACTCACAGAAGGCGCATGTGAATTCTCCTATGTTGTGTAGTGCAGTGTGTTTTCAGCATGTCAAATGGCATCTGGCATTAAGCATGTGGAATAGGGCAGCAGAATATCAGTGGGTAGGGGTACAATCAGAGTTCCTGGCACAAGCGTGGTCTGGGAAAGGACAGGCACAGATGGGTACGCTTTTAGTGCGCCAGTGGCACACCCACTGTATGCAGCCACCATTAACTAGGTCCTGGGATGGGGGGGCAGAGGGGTTGTTAGGTGATGTATAGTCATAAGTCCAACCCATCTGAGGCCACACCTCCACTTCTCACAAGGTGGAAAGTTTTCACAATTTGACTGGTCTATGCAAGCCTACATAAGGAGTAGATTTTGTTAGTTACATAAGTGACTACACAGTTTTGCATTAAAGAATAGGTAATTTCCATTGCTATTTGCATTGAGTGTCAAGTGAAGACTGTCATTTTCAGTCGGTGCAACTGTTGCTCTTGCTCTGATCACATAGTCGAAATGTTAATTGGCTGAATACCAATGAAAAATTATTCAGCCAGTAGCACAATGCATGCACGCTGGCCTCATGTGGGTAATAATACATTCTGATTGGTGGTTTTGATGCTATCCTGAAACTAACAGTGTTTATAATGAATTCTATCAGTGGCAGCCTATATTGAACTTCGGTGTGTACATTTTGACACTATTCTTTCTTTTTTCTAGGAAAGAGAATCTGCCCCGGGGAGAGACTTGCTGGAATGGAACTGTTCCTGTTCTTCACCAACATACTACAGAACTTCTCTTTAAAAGCGGCCAACAATTCTGATAATATTGATCTCACTCCAGAGATGAGTGGATTTGGGAACATCCCACAAGCTTATCAACTCCACCTCATTCCACGCTTAAAATAAACCATAGTAATGAGGTTCATTTAGGGTTTCCTTCTAATAAAAGTGTGTGTTCTATCTCGGAAAAATCTGTCTCTTAAAAGAGATAGCCCCAATGTGTTCAAAACATTTTATTGAATTATATAAAACTAACAAACAACTATGTAAACACCATTACCTAAATTCTAGATAAAACAAAGTTCCCAATTCAAACACTTTTTTATGAACGATAACATTAAACTGGTTACAGAAAAAGTTAAAATAAAATTAGAGTGAGCTTCAAATGATACATGGTAAAGAAATGTGTTATGATATAGTTGGCATTAAAAGCAAAACTCTTAAAAACTATTGAAGTAAATATAAAGATAATAATTGAAATATATATTGTTAAAGACATAGAATCATTTGTCTCTGAAAACAATTTCTGAACATAAGATTGTTTATGTAAAATATGCTATAAAGGCAGTCTGCTTTAATGGTAAATGTAATCTAAGCCCACAAGGAAGACATGCTTAAGAAAATTACACACTGATATTTATAGACTTAACAGCAGATGATACCAGGAAATCAAACAATTTCATTTTAGCCAACAGCAATGAGAAAGGTAAGCATTATTGTTTACACATAATGAATAGACATGTAACTGAATAGTTCAAATTCAGCCTGTTAATATTTTATAGCCATTATCTTCTTCCAGAACAAAATCAGACATTGATAAAGCCAATGTTGTAACAACAAGTATCATAATTACAGTGCCACTTAGTGGAGTACTAAATAATCCACACCTACATAATTGATAAGGAGTCTTTGGCCAATTGTATAATATATATACATTAATTTAGTATAATCTAACTGGTAACCAACATTAAAGATTACAAGCCCGCATTTTTTTCAACTGTGCATGAGAAAAAATAGAGGAGAGACTCAAATTCCAAAAATCATTCAGTTTATCCCTATTCACAATACCACCAATTCATTTTTATACATTTTTGAAGCAACATGACCTGAGTAGTTATTAATTTTTATGCAAAATATGAACTTTTCAGTTCTGGTCATTGTTGAGACATTAGGACATGCTTGTAGAATCACATATGATTTCATATTAAAAAGGGTCTGAAATACATAGTTTGAGTTTTGCTTGTAGATCTCAAGATAAACATTTCATGTTTACTGTAAATAAAAAAATATGTTAATTAAAGATTTCCATATCTAGTATCCCTTTTAAATTTGACAGAAGGTGTTTCCTGACAGGCAATAGATTTAGAAAATATAATACCAAAGTTAAACAGTGAATCAGAAAGTAGCAGAGGCATTCTAGTCACTTAAAAAAAGAGTCTTTTTTTAGCAGACATTGTAGTAATAGCAGCTAAAGGACAGGAAGAACCATTGTTTTTCATTTAAGTGTAGGGGAGATGTTTACAGATTGGAAACATATTAGTCCATGTCTATCTATAAAGTCAGAACAATAATATTGAGAATACAAAATGGTGTTGATCATTAGATGCTGGAGACATAAGTTGCTGTACTTTATCCTAGGAGTTTTATTATTCCAAATACATTTAGACATGATTGAATCCCAACAATGATAGAATTGTGTAGAGCACTGTAGAGGTTTTATTGGGAGATTATATAAAGTCAACAGGGTAATAATAATTTTGGCTGCCTCAGTTTTGTGCAACTAGTTTAGAAGCAAGGATAACCAGTTACTAATCTTTTTTGTCTTTGATTTATCTTTGATATTAATTTTTGACAATTAAACAAAAGCATCTTTAATAGATTTAGCAAAGCACCTATAACAACAAAATACTTAATAGTTCTGCTGCACCAAACAAATCACAGTATTGTTTAACATGGCAGGGATACAATCTATTTCAAAGAGAGTTTTGTTTACATTTAAAAATTATCTAAACCCCTAGCATATTTCAAGATAATTTGAAAAATAGAACCAAAGGAAGTGGAAGAATTATGACTAAATAATAAAATATCATCAACATAAGTAATAACTTTAAATTGGATAGAAATATAACATGCATAAAACAACATAAAAAGGGATAATTGATTATTAAAAATAGAAGTGGGGAGAACATCTTTGTCTATTATCATTGTACAACAGATGGGTGTTAACAGTAACATTCGTATTTACTACATTCACTTTTGAAGACATAAAATGAAGTTTTATCATATTTATGAAATGTGTAATAAAATAAAGAATTACAAAGCTTTAACTGGAAGGCCCAGTTCACTTTATCAAATGTTTTTTCTTCATCTGGCGCAAAAAAGGCCAACTGAGTCTTTGAATGAACTAATTTGCGATAAAATATGAAAAATGGTCCAGGTGTTATTAGAAAATACGCTCAGTTTTATAACCCCTCTTTGATCATGGTGTATAATGCCATCTAAAAATTTGATCTAGTAACTAGAATTACTTAATGAATTTTACAATTGTAGTTATTAGTGATTTTGGACAATGTTTAGATACAACATCATGGCCTTTATTTGGTTTGGATAAAACAGTAAAGAGAGCCTTATGAAAAGAAGCCACAGCACAAATATTCTTATAAAGTTATTCAGACAATTTCACGTAATGCAGCGCAGCACATTGCCTTGCTTTATTGCATTAAAGAAAAGCAAATCTGGCCTGAAGTCTTTAAAGTGAAAGTCTAAAATCTTAAGTGTCGCAAGGCTGAAAGATGTGGCTGAGTAGTGCTCCACCAGGTCTGATGTTCGTCAGATGAGGTCTTGGTGAAGCTGTTGACTTTTGATGGAAATGCGATTTCTTTGACCAAGGAAGGTCCATCGCTGCCTGGATACTTTTGGCACCTTTGCTCAGTAAAGATATCTATGTTAGGATTTAGTCACTTTTTAAAAGCTTAAATTCATCTAGTGGGCCAAAGCTGCAGGGCAGGCTGTAGCTGAGGAGGGCTGTATGAGGCCAGATACCTTCTCCATGAGGTCCCGCTGAATCAGATTTGCTGCTTTGGAAAACCTCTAAGATGGAGGGAATCTGTATCTTGAACCTAGAATCAAAACATCTTAGTCAGATCAGCTTGCCAGGACTGTCCCAGCTTTCCAGAGGTGTTTGGAGCCAAAGGGTTTCTAAGTCCCATGTTTCGCAGGATGTTAGGAGGAGTACAGTTTGAGAGAGCCCAGCACCTAAGAAACTGCACTTGAAGGTCAATATTCACTCCTGCAGAAGGCACCCAGCAGAGGAAATGGCAGGTCTAGTTAGAAATGGTCAAATGGTCATTTACAGGAAAGGCCTCTTGTAGGTTGTTGTTAGCTGTGGCATGAGTTCAGCCTCATTACCTTTGGTGTTCATTTTTTTGTCAGGGTTGAAGAGGAAGTGCTGTCCCAATGGTCGCTTCTCAGGTCTCACACAGAAGGTTCAGCACTTTTCTGATCTTCCACAGGTCCAGTTGTGTTCTGAAGAGGGTACTAGGAATGTCATGTTTATGCCTGGAACCTCCTTGTAGGTGTGGGTGGCACTTGCCCCCCCCCAACCAAAATGATAAAGTTCCCAAGGATACCCTTATTCACTTTTGGAGCCATGGACAACAGAAGTGATTATCAACATTTGATCCTTAATGACATCATAAAGAACATCTTTTGCTCCACCCTTGACCCCTTAATTGACTTCTATTTTCTGCCAAATGTTTAGAGGAGGAGTATAGAGGGGAACTACAGGAAGTAAAGCATTCTCTTGGAGACTTGCTTTGCTTTCTTTCTGAGCCAGCCTTTATCTTGTCCGCTAAATCCAGAGGTAGCAAGGGGAAGTGTCAGAAGTGCCAAATGTAAGCCAGGCACAAGCAATACTTCAGTTGATTATCCCTGATTAAAGCTCATGAATTGAGTCTTGCACACCCTCACAAAAACTGTGCGCATCATTGTTCACATGTATGATTGTCTGTTACAATGTTACTAGACCTCATCATTTTGCTCGATGGCTAGTTTTAAGAGAAGTCTGTAATAGGCAATGTGTAACAGACATCAGTTAATCGAACCAACAGCAATGGAATCCCTGTCTACACTACAAATGTTACAGATTTTTCAAGGGAGATAGCTGGAAAAAGATCTCTTTAGCTAGCATGAGAAAAACCCTTGCACCTGCAAAGGAGACAAAAGTCATTGCACCAGCAATACTGATTCTGAATCCCTTTACATTCTCAAGCTGAGAAGCCTTACAAACTATGTGAGTAGCCCATTTTGGTAGCCCACTATTTCCCAGGAGGTATTTCGGTGACATAATAAATATAAAATGCATATGTTTTTTTACAATAAATATTGGTTTGCATGTTTACACTTTGCATGTACTTATGACTCTAATCACTCACATGGCAATGTGCTTTCCTTCAAAAAGTATAACATTAACACCTTAAAATGACAAGAAGCTAGATCTTGATACACAGTTTGTGGTTTGGTGTAAATCCATTCAACAATTTTTTTTAAATTAAGGTTACAAATATATAGATATCTGGACAGTTGGGATTGAGGGACTCTCAGGAGAGTCCCTAGAACTCAATTTTAAAAAACAGATTTGGATTGACTGAGAGAGCTTTTTATCCCTTGGACCACTTTTCTCCCACAGGATCCTGACTGGGGCAGGGTTGCATGGATAGCTTGACCCCCCAGGCTCCATGGATGTGATACAGAGGGACCCCCCACCCCCGGGGCCATTAACAAAAAAAAACATCTGCAAATTTGTAGCAATCCTGTAGAACTCCCACAGGATGGTAAACAAAAAAACAAAATGTCAACCGAGCTGCTTTGTTCTATTAATGGGAAGGGAATGTGTGCCCCTCCTCCCTGAGCCATGACAGGCCCCGGGGATCCCACTCTGTGGCTGAAATATTTCAAAATGGGGAGCGGGACCACGTGGCCCCCTCACCGAACTTCTAAAGGTCCAAAAGCCCACCCCCGGGTGCAAAAGTATTCAAAATGGGAAGGGGGCAACACAGCCATGTGGCCCACCTCCTCTTTAATGTCAGCAGTGGTCCTAGAAGACGGGGGTCACCAGGGCCTAACAAAGCTCAATGTGCTGCACAGCCCACTCCCCTTATTTCAAGTAGTGGCCTTGAGGGATGGGGGTCCAGAAGGGCCTTATAAGGCTTGACGAGGGGTATTGCAAAGCCCCTTCCCCTTTAAAATCAAACAAAGTGCTCAGAGGGATGGGATCCTCAGGACCTAATACAGCTGAGGGAGGGGGGCATATGGTCCCCTCTCCGTTGATTAAAATAGGGCCCTGAAGGATGGGTCCCCGGAGCCTAATAATGCTTGGGGGCATGTAACTCCACCCACTTTCATTAAAAAAAACCTGCCCTGAGGTTCCCAGGTCCTACTAACACTTCAGGAGGGTGGCCACTTGGCTACTCTCACCTTTTTAAAAAAAAGTCTGCGTATGGAGTGACAGGGCTTAATAAGGCTCAAGTAGTGTGGACACCTGGTCCCTCTCTCCTTTAAAAATTATAACTTCCTGTGGCCAACCCACACTTCATGGTATTCTGAGGCATTTTGTACTTACTTTCATAGCTCTAATGCTATGCCCGTTTATAGAACAATGTGCACAAAAGAAACTTGGATGATGTCATCAGTGATGTCATTTAAGATGTCATTAGTGATGTCATAAACAATGTCACAGAACATGTCATGAGTGATGTAACATGTGAGTCAGGGGTCCAAGTTATAGTTACTCGCTCCCCCACAATGTATAGTTTTCTCATCCATTACTTCACTAGAAATATTGCAGTGATATTATTAATGATGTGATGGAAGAGGTCATTAGTGATGTAATATGTGAGGTAATTAGAAGTGCATGGCTAGGGTGCCACTTATAGTTACCTTAGGGCAGGAGTTATAGATACTTAAGATAGCTAAAATTATAACTGGTGAATTTCTGTGGTTTTTGGAGTTTAACACGTTACCTTCTTACTGAACATTTCACCTAACTATAGCGTTACTTCAATTTTTGGTTTTATCAGTGAATTTCTAGGTTTTTTTTAGTTTTTTTTTAACATAGAGTAATATTTAATTACAATAAGTAAATCAAACCCCCTGCAATGCACAGCCCATACCATGTGCAGTAGGAAGGTAGCATCAGGACCTTGGCTCTGGCCAGGCTTGCAACCAAACCTCCACTGGCAGCCAATCCCATGCACCACACAGCCACAATGACTGGTCTGAGGCCATCCCCACTCTGCACAAGGCCTTCTGTCATGCATGGTATAGGGTTGGCCACAAAGACTGGCCTGTAGCTACCTCCCCAAGGGCAGCCATACCCACAGTCCACACAACCTTCAGCCATGTGCAGTGTTGATTGACCACAATGCCTGACCCTGGGAAACCCATCGCTGGAGGCCCAGTGTGATATTTAGATGGAAGGGGACACACAGCTCACCTCCCTGGGCAGGTTTTGGCCCTGGGGACCCCATCCTCCAGGCCTGGCAAGATTTTCAGGGGGAGGGAGCCATGTGACCACCCCCCGGGGCGATTTAGCTCTGAGGACACCATCCGGGGGCCCCATGTCATTGTTAAGGGGAGGGAGGCACACAGCTCCCATCCAACAGGGGCCAGCATCATTGTTAGGGTGAGGGGGCATTAAACCTTCCTCCCTGGGCTATTATGGGCCCTGTGGACTCCATACCCTAGTGCCTGCCATGATTATGAGAATGAGGGGGCACATGGCTGCCCTCCCCGGGCCGATTTTGGCCCAAGGGCTCCAATCTGCTGGGGTCTAGTGTCATCAGTAGGGGAAGGGGGCTTGAAACCCCCTCCCCGACCAATTTTTGTCCCCACACACCCCATCCTCTGAGGACCAATGTTAACATTAAGGGAGGGGGCACATGGCCCCTCCTCCAGGCCAAGTTTGGCCCCGGACATCTAATCCCCAGGGCCCAGCATCATGCTAAGGGGAGGGGAGCACTGGGCCCCCTTCCCCAGGCTGATTTGTCCTGTGGTCTGGCATTAACAATAGGGGAGGGGAGCATGTGCCTCCATTCTCAGGCCTATTTCTGCCCCAGGGACCCCATTCAATGGGGATAGGTGTTAATATTAGGGAGAGGGGGCACATGGGACCACTCCCTGGGCTAGCTTTAGCACCAGGGACCCCACATTATAGTGTTATTGGGGGCCACTAGTGGAGCTCCAAGCCCCCCATGACTCTAGCCGGCTCCCTGCATCCAGAGTGAACTTTCATTGCTACTACCCGCAGGGGGCAGCTTCTAATGCTGCTTCCTGTGGGTGGGAGCAATATTTTCATGTTTCCCTGCCCTCCAAAAGTCTGTTCCCAGTGGGTCGGTGCATTTTTTAAGCTCCTACCCACTGGGAGTGAAGTTTTGTTTGCTCCCATTTGGCAGGGTATTTGAAAATGCTTCCACCAGGTGAGAGAGAACACAGGTTTTCCTGCCTCCGCAAGTGTGGGCACGGAAACTGTTATGTCCTGGGGTGGGCTCCCTGGGACATAACATTTGATCCGGCCCTCGGTAGTAGGTTCCCTGGAGCCATTAAGGGCTCAGGGATGAAGGCTGTGCAGCTCCCTTCTCTTTTTCTTGCATTCTCGACCTCAGGGGTGGGGTCCCTGGGCCAGAAATGACATGGGGAAGGGTAGCCATGTGCCCCTCCCTAGAAAACTGCATGGGGCCCTGTGGGGTGGGATGCGATCCCAGGGGCCAAAATCAGCCTGGGGAGTGGGACACGCAGCCTCCTCCTCCAAAAGAAAATATCTCTTTCCCCAGGACCTGGCCCACTCGGGGTGCTTAAAAAACAAGTGCAGAAGACAATGCTTGTTTTTTTCAAATCTTGCCTCCGATTCATGGATCAACTGTGAAATTGTGACAGAATTAAATAAAAAATATTTTTGGGGTCAGACGGGGTCGCTCTGGGACCCCACCAGCCGGCCTAGGGGACTCGGGTATTTCTATCCTTCCCCCTTGTGTCTTTTTTTTCATTCTTTTTTTTAGGACTCAGAACCGAGTCCCGGGCATTCCTGGTTGAGATGGTGGAAGCCATTCAGATCTTAGTTTGAGATCATTTGGGATCTGGGAATCCACTACATCCCTAGATATAAAACATCTAGGCCCATATTTACAGGCAGCCGGCGCCGCTGGTGCGTCACTTTAAGTGACACACCGGCAGCGCAGGTTGCTGACCCGTAACTACAAGGCAGCGCAAAAAGCCACTCTGCATGGCTTTTCATGGCCTTGTAGATATGGAGTAAGGCAATGCAGTCCAAGTTGTGGTGTTGTCTTACATTGCATCAGGGAGGAACTTCCATGGGTGTTGCGTGGGTGTTCCCACAAGGCATCCATACATTTTGACACATTCCCAGATTTACAAGGTTTTGTAAAACTGGGGGTGAGTCAAAAGCCTACGCTACCCAAGTGGTGGTGTAGTAGTGACGCAACAGGAAGAAATATCTTTACTTCTCCACATTTTTTACTCTTTATGTGTGCTGCATTCTGCAGTACTCACAGAAGGAGGTTGTAGGAAAGTACCATCTTGCCTGGCATGTTACCCCCATATTTCATTGTGTATATATGTTGTTTTAGTGTATGTGTCACTTGGACCCTGCCAGCAAGGGCCCCAGTGCTCATAAGTGGGCCCTGTATGTGTTCCCTGTGTGATGACTAACTGTCTCACTGAGGCTCTGCTAACCAGAACCTCAGTGGTTATGCTCTCTCTGCTTTCTAAATTGTCACTAACAGGCTAGTGACCAATTTCACCAATTCACATTGGCATACTGGAACACCGTTATAATTCCCTAGTATATGGTACTGAGGTACCCAGGGTATTTGGGTTCCAGGAGATCCCTATGGGCTGCAGCATTTATTTTGCCACCCATAGGGAACTCTGATAATTCTTACACAGGCCTGCCACTGCAGCCTGAGTGAAATAACATCCACGTTATTTCACAGCCATTTACCACTGCACTTAAGTAACTTATAAGTCACCTATATGTCTAATCTTTACCTGGTGCAGGTTGGGTGCAAAGTTACTTAGTGTGTGGGCACCCTGGCACTAGCCAAGGTGCCCCCACATCGTTCAGGGCAAATTCCCGGGACTTTGTGAGTGCGGGGACACCATTACACGTGTGCACTATTTATAGGTCACTACCTATGTATAGTGTCACAATGGTAACTTCGAACATGGCCATGTAACATGTCTAAGATCATGGAATTGTCACCCCAATGCCATTCTGGTATTGGGAGAAAATCCCATGATCCCCCGAGCCTCTAGCAGAGACCCGGGTACAGACAAACTGCCTTTCCCGGGGCTTCACTGCAGCTGCTGCTGCTGCCAACCCCTCAGACAGGTTTCTGTCCTCCTGGGGTCCAGCATGGCCTGGCCTTGGAAAGGCAGAACAAAGGACTTCCTCAGAGAGAGGGTGTCACACCCTCTCCCTTTTGGAAAAGGTGTCATGGCTGGGGAGGAGTAGCCTCCCCCAGCCTCTGGAAATGCTTTGATGGGCACAGATGGTGCCCATCTCTGCATAAGCCCGTCTACACCGGTTCAGGGATCCCCCAGCCCTGCTCTGGCGCGAAACTGGACAAAGGAATGGGGAGTGACCACTCCCCTGACCTGCACCTCCCAGGGGAGGTGCCCAGAGCTCCTCCAGTGTGCTCCAGACCTCTGCCATCTTGGAAACAGAGGTGTTGCTGGCACACTGGACTGCTCTGAGTGGCCAGTGCCATCAGGTGACGTCAGAGACTCCTTCTGATCGGCTCTTACCTTTCTTACTAGCCGATCCACCTTCCTAGGTAGCCAAACCTCCTTTTCTGGCTAATTAGGGTCTCTGCTTTGGGGAATTCTTCAGATTCCGAATGCAAGAGCTCACCAGAGTTCCTCTGCATCTCTCTCTTCACCTTCTGCCAAAGGATCGACCGCTGACTGCTCAGGGCGCCTGCAAAACTGCAACAAAGTAGCAAAGACGACTACTGCAACCTTGTATCGCTTATCCTGCCGCCTTCTCGACTGTTTCCTGGTGGTGCATGCTCTGGGGGTAGCCTGCCTCCTTTCTGCACCAGGAGCTCTGAAGAAATCTCCTGTGTGTATCGACGGAATGTTCCCCCTGCAACCGCAGGCAACAAAAGACTGCATCACCGGTCCTCTGGGTCCCCTCTCAGCACGACGAGCGTGGTCCCTGGAACTCAGCAACTCTTTCCAAGTACTCCCACAGTCCAGTGACTCTTCAGTCCAAGTTTGGTGGAGGTAAGTCCCTGCTTCCCCACGCTAGACTGCATTGCTGGGTACCGCGTGATTTGCAGCTGCTCCGGCTCCTGTGCACTCTTCCAGGATTTCCTTTGTGCACAGCCAAGCCTGGGTCCCCGACACTCTAACCTGCAGTGCACAACCTTCTGAGTTGTCCTCCGGCATCATGGGACTCACTTTTGTGTCTTCGGGTGAACTCCGGTTCATTCCTCTTCCAAGTGCCTGTTCCGATACTTCTACGGGTGCTGCCTGCTTCTGTGAGGGCTCTCTGACTTGCTGGGCGCCCCCTCTGTCTCCTCATCCAAGTGGCGACATCCTGGTCCCTCCTGGGCCACAGCAGCATCCAAAAACCCTAACCGCAACCCTTGCAGCTAGCAAGGCCTGTTTGTGGTCTTTCTGCGTGGGAACACTTCTGAAAGCTTTGTCATGACGTGGGACATCCATCCTCCTAAGGGGAAGTTCCTAGTCCTCTTCATTCTTGCAGAAACCAAAGCTTCTTCCATCCAGTGGCAGCTTCTTTGCACCCTCAGCTGGCATTTCCTGGGCATCTGCCCACTCTCAACATTGTCGCGACTCTTGGACTTGGTCCCCTTGTTCCACAGGTACTCAGGTCTGGAAATCCACTGTTGTTGCTTTGCTAGTGTTGGTCTTCCTTGGAGAAACCCCCTATCACAACTTCTGTGCTCTCTGGGGTTATAGGTGCACTTTACACCTACTTTTCAGGGTCTTGGGGTGGGCTATTTTTCTAACCCTCACTGTTTTCTTACAGTCCCAGCAACCCTCTACAAGCTCACATAGGTTTGGGGTCCATTCGTGGTTCGCATTCCACTTTTGGAGTATATGGTTTGTGTTGCCCCTATACCTATGTGCTACTATTGAAATCTACTGTAACTTTACATTACTTGCATTACTTCCTTTTGCTATCACTGCATATTTATGGTATTGTGTACATATATCTTGTGTATAATTGGCATCCCCATACTGAGGGTACTCACTGAGATACTTTTGGCATATTTTCATAAAAATAAAGTACCTTTATTTTTAGTATATCTGTGTATTGTGTTTTCTTATGATATTGTGCATATGACACCAGTGGTATAGTAGGCGCTTTGCATGTCTCCTAGTTCAGCCTATGCTGCTCTGCTATAGCTACCTTCTATCAGCCTAAGCTGCTGGAAACACCTCTACTACACTAATAAGGGATAACTGGACCTGGTACAGAGTGTAAGTACCCCTTGGTACCCACTACAAGCCAGGCCAGCCTCCTCCATTGGTTGTGCAGCGGTGGGATAAGTACTTGTAACTACTTACCACTTTGTCATATTGTACTTTTCATAAGAGAATAATATACAAAACAAGTTCAGTGTATGTACACCTAACCAAAAAGTTTAGCTTTTCTTCTCTTACACTATCTGCTAAGTGCTGAAAAGTACTCCTAAACTTTCTAAAAAGTTTCAAAAAGTTGAAAAAGTTCTTTTTTTTTCTCTTCTTTAAAAAAGTCCTAAAACTTTTTCTCTCTTTTATCTGTCCCTAAACCTTTTTCTATCATGTCTGGTGTAGGAACTCCTCTTAATTTGGTCAATACAACTTATGACCACCTTAACTTTAAGAGCCTAAGGAGTCCCTGCATTGATAGAGGTTTAGTGGCAGGAAAGAACCCTTCTAGAGATTTTCTGTCTAATATGCTTATTGAGAATGAAAAGGCCCTGGGTGGCACCTCATCTGAAAAGTTGATAGATAGCTCACACTCTGACTCAGGGGAGCCCCTTGAGGGAGTGTTACAGGGTTCCCTTCCCAATCTGCCCCTTAGCAGACCACCTAGTAATGCTGGTAGTAATAGAAGCTCCCATCATAGTAGGGATGTTTTTGTTCCTGAAGGCCATGTTGTTAGGGTGCCAACTGTTAGGGACAGGTCTCCCTCTGCTCATTCCAATCTTTCTTCTGTGTCAAAACATTCCCAACCCACCCACCCTAATGACAAAATGTTAGAAAGGGAACTCAATAAGTTGAGAGTGGAGGAGACCAGGCTGAAGCTTAAACAGCAACAGATGGCTCTAGACACTGAATCCCTAGACTTAGAAAAAGAGAGACAGGGGTTGGAATTTGGACCCCATGGTGGCAGCAGCAGTATTCCTAATAGCAATCCTGTTAAAGAGCATGATTCTAGGAATCTGCACAAGATAGTTCCCCCTTACAAGGAGGGGGATGACATTAACAAGTGGTTTACTGCACTTGAGAGGGCCTGTATGGTACAGGGGGTCCCTCAAAGGCAGTGGGCTGCTATCCTATGGCTATCTTTCAGTGGAAAGGGTAGAGATAGGCTCCTTACTGTGAAGGAAAGTGATGCCAATAATTTTACAGTTTTAAAGAATGCACTCTTGGATGGATTTGGCTTAACCACTGAACAATACAGGATTAAGTTCAGAGAAACCAGAAAAGAGTCCTCACAACACTGGGTAGACTTGGTTGACTATTCAGTGAAGGCCTTGGAGGGGTGGTTACATGGCAGTAAAGTTTCTGACTATGAAAGCCTGTACAATCTAATCCTGAGAGAGCATATTCTGAATAACTGTGTGTCTGATTTGTTACACCAATATCTAGTGGACTCAGATCTGACCTCTCTCTAAGAATTTGGAAAGAAGGCAGACAAATGGGTCAGAACAAGAGTGAACAGAAAAGTTCACACAGGGGGTGACAAGGATGGCAAGAAGAAGGATGGTAAGTCTTCAGACAAGGGTGGGGACAAATCTAAAAATGAGTCTTCATCAGGCCCACAAAAACACTTTGGTTGGGATGGTGGGTCCAAATCCTCTTCTAATCAAGTAAAGAAACCATGGTGCTATTTATGTAAAGTAAAAGGCCATTGGACAACTGATGCCAGTTGTCCAAAGAAAAGCACCAAGCCTCCCACTACCACAACCCCTACTGCAACCTCTAGTGCCCCTAGTAATAGCAGTGGTGGTGGGAGCAAACCTACTAATAGCTAATCCAAGGGAGTAGCTGGGCTCACTTTTGGTAATTTAGTTGGGGTTGGTCTTGTTAGGGAGACCACAGAGGCTGTGTTAGTCTCTGAAGGTGCCATTGATTTGGCCACCTTGGTTGCTTGTCCCCTTAATATGGATAAGTACAAGCAACTTCCCCTAATAAATGGTGTTGAGGTTCAGGCCTACAGGGACACAGGTGCCAGTGTTACCATGGTAATAGAGAAACTGGTGCACCCTGAACAACACCTACTTGGTCACCAGTACCAAGTGACAGACGCTCATAACAACACTCTTAGCCACCCCATGGCTGTTGTGAATCTCAACTGGGGGGGGGGGGGTTACTGGTCCAAAGAAAGTTGTGGTTGCCACAGATTTACCTGTAGACTGTCTACTAGGGAATGATTTAGAGACATCCGCTTGGGCAGAAGTGTAGTTGGAGGCTCATGCAGCAATGCTGGGCATTCCTGGGCATATTTTTGCTTTGACAAGGGCTCAGGCCAAAAAGCAAAAAGGACAGGGTGACTTGGATCCTGGAACAATGGACCAAGTGCTCCCTAAAGCTAGGGTTAGTAAGGGTAAATCCCTACCCATTATCCCTCCCTCTATAGATGATTCTACTTCTGAGGAAGAATAATTTCCCCCCTGTGCAGAACCTTCACCAGAGGAGCTGGAAGCAGACACTGCTGAGCTTTTGGGTGGAGGGGGGGCCTGCCAGGGAGGAGCTGAGTGTGGCACAGCAAACCTGTCCCACATTAGAGGGTCTAAGACAGCAAGCTGTCAAACAGCAAAATGGGGATGTAAGTGACTCACATAGAGTTTACTGTGAGGACAACCACTTGTACACAGAGGCAAGGGACCCAAAACCTGGAGCAGCCAGGAGATTGGTCATTCCCCTGCAGTACAGAGAGTTCCTCCTAACTCTGGCAAATGACATTCCTTTGGCTGGACATTTGGGTCAGATTTAAACATGGGAAAGGCTTGTCCCCCTGTTTCACTGGCCTAGGATATCAGAGGACACAAAATACTTTTGTAAATCTTGCGTGACCTGCCAAGCCAGTGGCAAAACAGGTGGCACTCCAAAGGCACCCCTTATTCCACTACCTGTGGTTGGGGTCCCCTTTGAAAGGGTAGGGGTTGACATAGTTGGCCCCCTTGACCCTCCTACTGCTTCAGGCAATAGGTTTATCTTGGTGGTAGTGGACCATGCCACCAGATATCCTGAAGCAATTCCTCTAAGGACCACTACAGCTTCTGCAGTGGCAAAGGCCCTCCTGGGAATCTATTCCAGGGTGGGCTTCCCAAAAGAGGTGGTATCAGACAGGGGAAGCAATTTCATGTCTGCTTACTTAAAGGCCATGTGGAAGGAATGTGGTGTGACATACAAGTTCACCACACCCTATCATCCACAAACAAATGGACTGGTTGAGAGGTTTAGTAAAACTCTCAAAGGAATGATAATGGGACTCCCTGAAAACCTCCGCAGGAGATGGGATGTCCTGTTACCTTGCCTCCTTTTTGCTTACAGGGAGGTACCCCAAAAAGGAGTGGGCTTCAGCCCCTTTGAACTCCTATTTGGACACCCTGTGAGAGGTCCTCTAACACTTGTAAAGGAGGGTTGGGAACAACCTTTAAAAGCTCCTAAGCAGGACATAGTGGACAATGTACTCGGCCTAAGATCCAGGATGGCTGAGTACATGACAAAAGGCCAGTAAAAACCTTCAGGCCAGCCAAGAGCTCCAAAAGCAATGGCATGACCAGAAGGCTGTTCTGATTCAGTACCAACCAGGGCAGAAAGTGTGGTTCTTGGATCCGGTGGCCCCAAGAGCACTCCAAGACAAATGGAGTGGACCCCACATTATTGTTGAGAAAAAGGGTGAAGTCACCTACTTAGTTGAGTTAGGCACTGCCAGGAGTCCCCTTAGGGTGCTCCATGTCAATCGCCTGAAACCCTACTATGACAGGGCTGATCTCACCCTCCTCATGGCAACAGATGAAGGACAGGAATAAGAGAGTGAACCTCTCCCTGATCTCTTCTCTTCCACAGAACAAGATGCTCTAGTGGAAGGTGTAGTTTTGGCAGATTGTCTTACTGCTGAGCAGAAAGACCACTGCATAAATCTTCTGGGACAGTTTTCTGAACTTTTTTCTACTGTGCCAGGCACCACTTCTTGGTGTGAGCACACTATAGATACTGGAGACAGCTTGCCTGTCAAAAGTAAGATCTATAGGCAGCCTGACCGTGTCAGAGACTGCATAAAACAAGAGGTTCAGAAAATGTTTGAACTGGGAGTGGTTGAGCACTCTGAAAGTCCATGGGCCTCTCCTGTGGTACTTGTACCAAAACCTCATTCCAAAGATGGTAAAAGGGAAATTAGATTTTGTGTTGACTACAGAGGTCTCAACCAGGTAACTAAAACTGATGCTCACCCTATACCCAGGGCAGATGAGCTAATAGATACACTGGCATCTGCCAAGTATCTAAGCACCTTTGATTTGACGGCAGGGTATTGGCAGATCAAGTTACCAGAGGATGCAAAAGCAAAAACTACATTTTCCACCATTGGAGGGCACTACCAATTCACAGTAATGCCCTTTGGTTTGAAAAATGCACCTGCCACTTTTCAAAGGTTGGTGAACACAGTCCTGCAAGGGCTGGAGGCTTTTAGTGCAGCATATCTAGATGATATAGCTGTCTTTAGCTCCAGCTGGGATGATCACCTGGTCCACCTATGGAAAGTATTGGAGGCCCTGCAAAAGGCAGGCCTCACTATCAAGTCTTCAAAGTGCCAGATGGGACAGGGGAAAGTGGTTTATCTGGGACACCTGGTAGGTGGAGAACAGATTGCACCACTTCAGGGGAAAATCCAAACTATCATAGATTGGGTTCCCCCTACAACTCAGACTCAGGTGAGAGCCTTTTTAGACCTCACTGGGTACTAAAGGAGGTTCATAAAAACTATGGCTCCATTGCAGCCCCTCTTAATGACCTCACATCTAAGAAAATGCCTAAAAAGGTATTATGGACAGCAAACTGTCAGAAAGTTTTTGATGAGCTGAAGCAGGCCATGTGCTCTGCACCTGCCCTGAAAAGCCCCTGTTACTCCAAAAAATTCATTGTCCAAACTGATGCATCTGAATTAGGGGTAGGGGCAGTCTTATCACAACTTAATTCTGAGGGCCAGGGTCAACCTGTTGCTTTTATCAGCAGGAGGTTGACCCCTAGAGAAAAGCGTTGGTCTTCCATAGAGAGGGAGGCCTTTGCTGTGGTCTGGGCACTGAAGACGTTGAGGCCATACCTGTTTGGAACTCACTTCATTGTTCAGACAGACCACAAACCTCTACTTTGGCTAAAACAAATGAAAGGTGAAAACCCTAAATTGTTGAGGTGGTCCATATCCCTACAGTAAATGGACTATACAGTGGAACATGGACCTGGGAGTACCCACTCCAATGCAGATGGACTCTCCAGATATTTACACTTAGACAATGAAGACTCATCAGGTCATGGCTAGTCTTATTGTCCTTCTTTTGGGGGGGCGGTTGTGTAGGAAAGTACCATCTTGCCTGGCATGTTACCCCAATATTTCACTGTATATATGTTGTTTTAGTTGTATGTGTCACTGGGACCCTGCCAGCCAGGGCCCCAGTGCTCATAAGTGTGCCCTGTATGTGTTACCTGTGTTATGACTAACTGTCTCACTGAGGCTCTGCTATCCAGAAACTCAGTGGTTATGCTCTCTCATTTTCTTTCCAAATTGTCACTAACAGGCTAGTGACCAATTTCACCAATTTACATTGGCATACTGGAACACCCTTATAATTCCCTAGTACATGGTACTGAGGTACCCAGGGTTTTGGGGTTCCAGGAGATCCTTGTGGGCTGCAGCATTTCTTGTGCCACCCATAGGGAGCTCTGACAATTCTTACACAGGCCTGCCACTGCAGCCTGAGTGAAATAACGTCCACGTTATTTCACAGCCATTTACCACTGCACTTAAGTAACTTATAAGTCACCTATATGTCTTACCTTTACCTGGTAAAGGTTAGGTGCAAAGTTACTTAGTGTGAGGGCACCCTGGCACTAGCCAAGGTGCCCCCACATTGTTCAGGGCTAATTCCCCGGACTTTGTGAGTGCGGGGACACCATTACACGCGTGCACTAAATATAGGTCACTACCTATATGTAGCTTCACAATGGTAACTCCGAATATGGCCATGTAACATGTCTATGATCATGGAATTGCCCCCTCTATGTCATCCTGGCATAGTTGGCACAATCCCATGATCCCAGTGGTCTGTAGCACAGACCCTGGTACTGCCAAACTGCCCTTCCTGGGGTTTCACTGCAGCTGCTGCTGCTGCCCACCCCTCAGACAGGCATCTGCCCTCCTGGGGTCCAGCCAGGCCTGGCCCAGGATGGCAGAACAAAGGACTTCCTCTGAGAGAGGGTGTTACACCCTCTCCCTTTGGAAAATGGTGTGAAGGCAGGGGAGGAGTAGCCTCCCCCAGCCTCTGGAAATGCTTTCTTGGGCACAGATGTGCCCAATTCTGCATAAGCCAGTCTACACCGGTTCAGGGGACCCCTTAGCCCTGCTCTGGCGTGAAACTGGACAAAGGAAAGGGGAGCGACCACTCCCCTGACCTGCACCTCCCCTGGGAGGTGTCCAGAGCTCCTCCAGTGTGCTCCTGACCTCTGCCATCTTGGAAACAGAGGTGCTGCTGGCACACTGGACTGCTCTGAGTGGCCAGTGCCACCAGGTGACGTCAGAGACTCCTTCTGATAGGCTCCTTCAGGTGTTAGTAGCCTATCCTCTCTCCTAAGTAGCCAAACCCTCTTTTCTGGCTATTTAGGGTCTCTGTCTCTGGGGAAACTTTAGATAACGAGTGCAAGAGCTCATCCGAGTTCCTCTGCATCACTCTCTTCACCTTCTGCCAAGGAATCGACTGCTGACCGCGCTGGAAGCCTGCAAAACTGCAACATAGTAGCAAAGACGACTACTGCAACTCTGTAACGCTGATCCTGCCGCCTTCTCGACTGTTTTCCTGGTGGTGCATGCTGTGGGGGTAGTCTGCCTCCCCTTTGCACTAGAAGCTCCGAAGAAATCTCCCGTGGGTCGACGGAATCTTCCCCCTGCAACCGCAGGCACCAAAGAACTGCATTACCGGTCCCTTGGGTCTCCTCTCAGCATGACAAGCGAGGTCCCTCGAATCCAGCAACTCTGTCCAAGTGACTCCCACAGTCCAGTGACTCTTTAGTCTAAGTTTGGTGGAGGTAAGTCCTTGCCTCACCTCGCTAGACTGCATTGCTGGGAACCGCGACTTTTGCAGCTACTCCGGCATCCGTGCACTTCCGGCGGAAATCCTTTGTGCACAGTCCAGCCTGGGTCCACGGCACTCTAACCTGCATTGCACGACCTCCTATGTTGTTCTCCGGCGACGTGGGACTTCTTTGTGCGACTTCGGGTGAGCACCGTTTCATGCATCCTCTTAGTGCCTGTTTCTGGCACTTCTCTGGGTGCTACCTGCTGCTAAGAGAGCTCCTTGTCTTGCTCTATATCTCCTCTACCTCCTGGTCCAATTTGCGACCTCCTGGTCCCTCCTGGGCCACAGCAGTATCCAAAAATGCTAACTGTACGATTTGCAGCTACCAAGGCTTGTTGGTGTTCTTTCGGCGGGAAAACACTTCTGCACGACTCTCCATGGCGAGAGGAATCATTCCTCCAAAGGGGAAGTCTCTAGCCCTTTTCGTTCCTGCAGAAACCTCAGCTTCTTCTGTCCAGTCGAAGCTTCTTTGCACCCACAGCTGGCATTTCCTGGGCATATGCCCATCTCCGACTTGCTTGTGACTTTTGGACTTGGTCCCCTTGTTCCACAGGTACCCTAGATTGGAAATCCATCGTTGTTGCATTGTTGGTTTGTGTCTTTCCTGCATTATTCCTCTATCACGACTTCTTTGTCCTTGGGGAACTTTAGTGCACTTTGCACTCACTTTTCAGGGTCTTGGGGAGGGTTATTTTTCTAACTCTCAATATTTTCTAATAGTCCCAGTGACCCTCTACAAGGTCACATAGGTTTGGGGTCCATTCGTGGTTCGCATTCCACTTTTGGAGTATATGGTTTGTGTTGCCGCTATCCCTATGTTTCCCCATTGCATCCTATTGTAACTATACATTGTTTGCACTGTTTTCTAAGACTATACTGCATATTTTTGGTATTGTGTACATATATCTTGTGTATATTTCCTATCCTCTCACTGAGGGTACACTCTAAGATACTTTGGCATATTGTCATAAAAATAAAGTACCTTTATTTTTAGTATAACTGTGTATTGTGTTTTCTTATGATATTGTGCATATGAGACTAAGTGGTACTGTAGCAGCTTCACACGTCTCCTAGTTCAGCCTAAGCTGCTCTGCTAAGCTACCAGTATCTATCAGCCTAAGCTGCTAGACACCCTATACACTAATAAGGGATAACTGGGCCTGGTGCAAGGTGCAAGTACCCCTTGGTACTCACTACAAGCCAGTCCAGCCTCCTACATTGGTTGTGCAGCGGTGGGATAAGTGCTTTGAGACTACTTACCACTCTTGTCATTGTACTTTTCATAAGAGAAAAATATACAAAACAAGTTCAGTGTGTGTACACATTGCTAAAAAGTTTTGCATTTCCTCTTTTCACTCTTTTCTAACGTGCTGAAAAGTACTTCTAAACTTTCAAAAAGTTCTTAAAAGTCTAAAAAGTTTTTTTTTCTGTCTTTCTAAAAAGCTCTGACAAACTCTTTTCTCTTTTTCAATCACTTTTAACTCTCTCTAAAAATGTCTGGCACAGGCCAAAATGTTGATCTGTCCAAACTTGCATATGACCACCTTAGCTGGAAAGGAGCAAGGAGTCTCTGTATAGAGAGAGGTTTGAGTGTAGGGAAGAATCCTTCCTTGGAACTGTTACTTAACATGCTTAGAGAACAGGATAAGGCTAGAAGTGGCCCATCTGTAGAAAAAGCAGCTAATGGTTCCCAATCTGATTCAGGGACTCCCCCAGGAAAAGATTCAGGAAAGAAACTTCCAAGCCTGCCCATTACTAGACAGTCTAGCATAGTTGGTACTGATGTTGAGTGACACCATACAGATAGTGTTGTCTCACATCATAGCAAGAGCATTCATTCTCATCACAGTAGAAATGATGTTTCTGTCAGCCAAGCTGTTAGGGTGTCCCTCCCACCCACCCTGATGACAGATTGTTAGAAAGGGAGCTCAATAGATTGAGAGTGGAACAAACCAGACTGAAGCTCAAGAAGCAACAGCTGGATTTGGAGAGACAGACCTTAGAAGTAGAGAAGGAGAGACAGAAACTGGGTTTAGAAACCCATGGTGGCAGCAGCAGTATTCCCCATAGTCATCCTGCAAAAGAGCATGATTCCAGGAATCTGCACAAGATAGTTCCCCCTTATAAGGAGGGGGATGACATTAACAAGTGGTTTGCTGCACTTGAGAGGGCCTGTGTTGTACAGGATGTCCCTCAAAGGCAGTGGGCTGCTATCCTATGGCTATCATTTAGTGGTAAAGGTAGGGATAGGCTCCTTACTGTCAAAGAAATGAAGCTAATGATTACAAAGTTCTTAAGAATGCACTCCTGGATGGTTATGGCTTAACCACTGAACAATACAGGATAAAGTTCAGAGAGACCAAAAAGGAGTCTTCACAAGACTGGGTTGATTTCATTGACCATTCAGTGAAGGCCTTGGAGGGGTGGTTACATTGCAGTAAAGTTACTGATTATGACAGCCTGTATAACTTAATCCTGAGAGAGCATATTCTTAATAATTGTGTGTCTGATTTGTTGCACCAGTACTTGGTGGACTCTGATCTGACCTCTCACC
Source organism: Pleurodeles waltl (assembly GCF_031143425.1). Lineage (NCBI taxonomy): Eukaryota > Metazoa > Chordata > Amphibia > Caudata > Salamandridae > Pleurodeles > Pleurodeles waltl. The sequence continues at coordinate 433,082,392 of NC_090448.1, forward strand.
AAGAATTGGGAAAGAAGGCAGACAAATGGGTCAGAGCAAGGGTGAACAGAAAAGTTCATACAGGGGGTGACAAAGATGGCAAGAAGAAGGATGGTAAGTCTTCTGACAAGGGTGGGGACAAATCTAAAAATGAGTCTTCATCAGGCCCACAAAAACACTCTGGTGAGGGTGGTGGGCCCAAATCCTCTTCTAATCAAAACAAGGAAAAGAAACCATGGTGCTATTTATGTAAAATAAAAGGCCATTGGACAACAGATCCCAGTTGTCCAAAGAAAAGCACCAAGCCTCCTACCACTACAACCCCTACTGCTACACCTAGTGTCCCTACTAATAGCAGTGGTGGTGGGAGCAAGCCTACTAATAGCCAATCCAAGGGAGTAGCTGGGCTCACTATTGGTAACTTAGTTGGGGTTGGCCTTATTAGGGAGGCCACAGAGGCTGTGTTAGTCTCTGAGGGGGCTATTGATTTAGCCACCTTAGTTGCTTGTCCCCTTAATATGGATAAGTACAAGCAGCTACCCCTAATAAATGGTGTTGAGGTTCAGGCCTACAGGGACACTGGAGCCACTGTGACTTGGTCATAGAGAAACTGGTCCACCCTGAACAACACCTACTTGGTCACCAGTACCAAGTAACCGATGCTCACAACAACACACTTAGCCACCCCATGGCTGTTGTTAATCTCAACTGGGGGGGGGTTACTGGTCCAAAGAAAGTTGTGGTAGCCACAGATTTACCTGTAGACTGTCTACTAGGAAATGATTTGGAGACATCAGGTTGTTCAGATGTGGAGTTGGAGGCCCATGCAGCAATGCTGGGCATCCCAGGGCATATTTTTGCTTTGACAAGGGCTCAGGCCAAAAAGCAAAAAGAACAGGGAAGCTTGGATCCTGGAACAATGGACCAAGTGCTCCCTAAAGCTAGGGCTAGTAGAAGCAAACCACTTCCTACTATCCCTCCCTCTACAGTGGATTCAACTTCTGAGGAAGAAGAATTCCCTCCCTGTGCAGAACCTACACCAGAGGAGCTGGAAGCAGACACTGCTGAGCTTTTGGGTGAAGGGGGGCCTGCCAGGGAGGAGCTGAGTGTGGCACAGCAAACCTGTCCCACATTAGAGGGTCTAAGACAGCAAGCTGTCAAACAGGCTAATGGGGATGTCAGTGACTCTCACAGAGTTTACTGGGAGGACAACCTCTTGTACACTGAGCATAGGGATCCTAAACCTGGAGCTGCCAGGAGATTAGTGATTCCTCAGGAGTACAGAAAGTTCCTCCTAACTCTAGCCCACGACATTCCCCTAGCTGGACACCTGGGACAAATGAAAACTTGGGACAGACTTGTCCCCTTGTTTCATTGGCCTAGGATGTCTGAGGACACAAAAGAATTTTGTAAGTCCTGTGAAACCTGTCAAGCCAGTGGCAAGACAGGTGGCACCCCAAAGGCACCCCTTATCCCACTGCCTGTGTTTGGGGTTCCCTTTGAAAAGGTAGGGGTTGACATAGTTGGCCCCCTTGACCCTCCTATTGCTTCAGGCAATAGGTTTATCTTGGTGGTAGTGGACCATGCCACAATATATCCTGAAGCTATTCCTTTAAGGACCACTACAGCACCTGCAGTGGCAAAGGCCCTCCTGGGAATATTTTCCAGGGTGGGCTTCCCAAAGGAAGTAGTATCACACAGGGGAAGCAATTTCATGTCTGCATACTTAAAGGCCATGTGGAAGGAGTGTGGTGTAACTTACAAGTTCACAACACCCTATCATCCACAAACAAATGGACTGGTGGAGAGATTTAATAAAACTCTCAAAGGCATGATTATGGGTCTCCCTGAAAAACTCCGCAGGAGATGGGATATCCTTCTACCATGCCTCCTTTTTGCTTACAGGGAGGTACCCCAGAAAGGAGTGGGCTTCAGCCCCTTTGAACTTCTTTTTGGACACCCTGTTAGGGGTCCACTCACACTTGTAAAGGAGGGTTGGGAACAACCTTTAAAAGCTCCTAAGCAGGATATTGTGGATTATGTACTTGGCCTCAGATCAAGGATGGCTGAGTACATGAAAAAGGCCAGCAAAAACCTTCAGGCCAGCCAAGAGCTCCAGAAGCAATGGCATGATCAGAAGGCTGTTTTGGTTCAGTACCAACCAGGGCAGAAAGTGTGGGTCTTGGAGCCTGTGGCCCCAAGAGCACTCCAAGATAAATGGAGTGGGCCCCACACAATTGTTGAGAAAAAGGGTGAAGTCACTTATTTTGTTGACTAAGGCACTGCAAGGAGTCCCCTTAGGGTACTCCATGTAAACCGCCTGTAACCCTACTATGACAGGGCTGATCTCACCCTGCTCATGGCAACTGATGAGGGACAGGAAGAAGACAGTGATCCTCTACCTGATCTCTTCTCTTCCACAGAACAAGATGCTCTTGTGGAAGGTGTAGTTTTGGCTGATTGTCTTACTGCTGAGCAGAAAGACCATTGCATAAATCTCCTGGGTCAGTTTTCTGAACTCTTCTCTACTGTGCCAGGTACCACTTCTTGGTGTGAGCACACTATAGATACTGGAGACAGTTTACCTGTCCAAAGTAAGATCTATAGGCAGCCTGACCTTGTCAGGGACTGCATAAAGCAAGAGGTCCAGAAAATGTTAGAACTAGGAATGGTTGAGCACTCTGAAAGTCCATGGGCTTCTCCTGTGGTACTTGTACCAAAACCCCATTCCAAAGATGGAAAGAAGGAAATGCGGTTTTGTGTAGACTATAGAGGTCTCAACCTGGTAACCAAAACTGATGCTCACCCTATACCCAGGGCAGATGAGCTCATAGATACACTGGCATCTGCCAAGTATCTAAGCACTTTTGATTTGACTGCAGGGTATTGGCAGATCAAATTGTCAGAAGATGCTAAACCTAAAACTGCATTTTCAACCATTGGAGGCCATTACCAGTTTACTGTAATGCCTTTTGGTTTGAAAAATGCACCTGCCACTTTTCAAAGGTTGGTGAACACAGTCCTGCAAGGGCTGGAGGCTTTCAGTGCAGCATATTTGGACGATATAGCTGTCTTTAGCTCCAGCTGGGATGATCACCTGGTCCACCTATGGAAAGTTTTGGAGGCCCTGCAAAAGGCAGGCCTCACTATCAAGGCGTCAAAGTGCCAGATAGGGCAGGGTAAGGTGGTTTATCTGGGACACCTTGTTGGTGGGGAACAGATTGCACCACTTCAGGGGAAAATCCAAACAATTATTGATTGGGTTCCCCCTACTACTCAGACTCAGGTGAGAGCCTTCCTAGGCCTCACTGGGTATTACAGGAGGTTCATTAAGAACTATGGCTCCATTGCAGCCCCTCTTAATGACCTCACATCCAAGAAAATGCCTATAAAGGTATTATGGACAGCAAACTGTCAGAAAGCTTTTGAGGAGCTAAAGCAGGCCATGTGCTCTGCACCTGTCCTGAAAAGCCCTTGTTACTCTAAAAAATTCCATGTCCAAACTGATGCATCTGAATTAGGAGTAGGGGCAGTCCTATCACAACTTAATTCTGAGGGCCAGGATCAACCTGTTGCTTTTATTAGTAGGAGGTTGACCCCTAGAGAAAAGCGTTGGTCTGCCATAGAGAGGGAGGCCTTTGCTGTGGTCTGGGCTCTGAAGAAGTTGAGGCCATACCTGTTTGACACTCACTTCATTGTTCAGACAGACCACAAACCTCTACTTTGGCTAAAACAAATGAAAGGTGAAAATCCTAAATTGTTGAGGTGGTCCATATCCCTACAGGGAATGGACTATACAGTGCAACATAGACCTGGGAGTAGCCACTCCAATGCAGATGGACTCTCCAGATATTTACACTTAGACAAGGAAGACTCATCAGGTCATGGCTAGTCTTATTGTCCTTCGTTTGGGGGGGGTTGTGTAGGAAACTACCATCTTGCCTGGCATGTTACCCCCATTTTTCACTGTATATATGTTGTTTTAGTTGTATGTGTCACTGGGACCCTGTTCTCCAGGGCCCCAGTGCTCATAAGTGTGCCTGAATGTGTTATCTGTGTAGTGACTAACTGTCTCACTGAGGCTCTGCTAATCAGAACCTCAGTGGTTATGCTCTCTCATTTCTTTCAAATTGTCACTGACAGGCTAGTGACCAATTTTACCAATTTACATTGGCTTACTGGAACACCCTTATAATTCCCTGGTATATGGTACTGAGGTACCCAGGGTATTGGGGTTCCAGGAGATCCCTATGGGCTGCAGCATTTCTTTTGCCACCCATAGGGAGCTCCGACAATTCTTACACAGGCCTGCCACTGCAGCCTGAGTGAAATAACGTCCACGTTATTTCACAGCCATTTTACACTGCACTTAAGTAACTTATAAGTCACCTATATGTCTTACCTTTACCTGGTAAAGGTTAGGTGCAAAGTTACTTAGTGTGAGGGCACCCTGGCACTAGCCAAGGTGCCCCCACATTGTTCAGGGCTAATTCCCCGGACTTTGTGAGTGCGGGGACACCATTACACGCGTGCACTAAATATAGGTCACTACCTATATGTAGCTTCACAATGGTAACTCCGAATATGGCCATGTAACATGTCTATGATCATGGAATTGCCCCCTCTATGTCATCCTGGCATAGTTGGCACAATCCCATGATCCCAGTGGTCTGTAGCACAGACTCTGGTACTGCCAAACTGCCCTTCCTGGGGTTTCACTGCAGCTGCTGCCCACCCCTCAGACAGGCATCTGCCCTCCTGGGGTCCAGCCAGGCCTGGCCCAGGATGGCAGAACAAAGGACTTCCTCTGAGAGAGGGTGTTACACCCTCTCCCTTTGGAAAATGGTGTGAAGGCAGGGGAGGAGTAGCCTCCCCCAGCCTCTGGAAATGCTTTCTTGGGCACAGATGTGCCCAATTCTGCATAAGCCAGTCTACACCGGTTCAGGGGACCCCTTAGCCCTGCTCTGGCGCGAAACTGGACAAAGGAAAGGGGAGTGACCACTCCCCTGACCTGCACCTCCCCTGGGAGGTGTCCAGAGCTCCTCCAGTGTGCTCCTGACCTCTGCCATCTTGGAAACAGAGGTGCTGCTGGCACACTGGACTGCTCTGAGTGGCCAGTGCCACCAGGTTACGTCAGAGACTCCTTCTGATAGGCTCCTTCATGTGTTAGTAGCCTATCCTCTCTCCTAAGTAGCCAAACCCTCTTTTCTGGCTATTTAGGGTCTCTGTCTCTGGGGAAACTTTAGATAACGAGTGCAAGAGCTCATCCGAGTTCCTCTGCATCTCTCTCTTCACCTTCTGCCAAGGAATCGACTGCTGACCGCGCTGGAAGCCTGCAAAACTGCAACATAGTAGCAAAGACGACTACTGCAACTCTGTAACGCTGATCCTGCCGCCTTCTCGACTGTTTTCCTGGTGGTGCATGCTGTGGGGGTAGTCTGCCTCCTCTCTGCACTAGAAGCTCTGAAGAAATCTCCCGTGGGTCGACGGAATCTTCCCCCTGCAACCGCAGGCACCAAAAAGCTGCATTACCGGTCCCTTGGGTCTCCTCTCAGCACGACGAGCTAGGTCCCTCGAATCCAGCAACTCTGTCCAAGTGACTCCCACAGTCCAGTGACTCTTCAGTCCAAGTTTGGTGGAGGTAAGTCCTTGCCTCACCTCGCTAGACTGCATTGCTGGGAACCGCGACTTTTGCAGCTACTCCGGCCTCCGTGCACTTTCGGCGGAAATCCTTTGTGCACAGTCCAGCCTGCATCCACGGCACTCTAACCTGCATTGCACGACCTCCTAAGTTGTTCTCCGGCGACGTGGGACTTCTTTGTGCGACTTCAGGTGAGCACCGTTTCACACATCCTCGTAGTGCCTGTTTCTGGCACTTTTCTGGGTGCTATCTGCTGCTAAGAGGGCTCCTTGTCTTGCTCGACGTCCCCTCTACCTCCTGGTCAAATTTGCGACCTCCTGGTCCCTTCTGGGCCACAGCAGCATCCAAAAACGTTAACTGCACGATTTGCAGCTAGCAAGGCTTGTTGGCATTCTTTCGGTGGGAAAACACTTCTGCACGACTCTCCACAGCGAGAGGGATCCGTCCTCCAAAGGGGAAGTCTCTAGCCCTTTTCGTTCCTGCAGAAACCTCAGCTTCTTCTGTTCAGTCGAAGCTTCTTTGCACCCACAGCTGGCATTTCCTGGGCATATGCCCATCTCTGACTTGCTTGTGACTTTTGGACTTGGTCCCCTTGTTCCACAGGTACCCTAGATTGGAAATCCATCGTTGTTGCATTGTTGGTTTGTGTCTTTCCTGCATTATTCCTCTATCACAACTTCTTTGTCCTTGGGGGAACTTTAGTGCACTTTGCACTCACTTTTCAGTGTCTTGGGGAGGGTTATTTTTCTAACTCTCAATATTGTCTAATAGTCCCAGTGACCCTCTACAAGGTCACATAGGTTTGGGGTCCATTCGTGGTTCGCATTCCACTTTTGGAGTATATGGTTTGTGTTGCCGCTATCCCTATGTTTCCCCATTGCATCCTATTGTAACTATACATTGTTTGCACTGTTTTCTAAGACTATACTGCATATTTTTGGTATTGTGTACATATATCTTGTGTATATTTCCTATCCTCTCACTGAGGGTACACTCTAAGATACTTTGGCATATTGTCATAAAAATAAAGTACCTTTATTTTTAGTATAACTGTGTATTGTGTTTTCTTATGATATTGTGCATATGAGACTAAGTGGTACTGTAGCAGCTTCACACGTCTCCTAGTTCAGCCTAAGATGCTCTGCTAAGCTACCATTATCTATCAGCCTAAGCTGCTAGACACCCTATACACTAATAAGGGATAACTGGGCCTGGTGCAAGGTGCAAGTACCCCTTGGTACTCACTACAAGCCAGTCCAGCCTCCTACACTCTGCTAAGCTCACTTTTCTATCAACTTAAGCTGCTAGACACCCCTCTACACTAATAAGGGATACCTGGGCCTGGTGCAAAGTGTAAGTACCCCTTGGTACCCACTACAAGCCAGTCCACCCTCCAACAACCATCACTTCAAGATGGAAGTAATCCATATGTTACCGGATGTTTTGCAGAAAAACTACTGTCTAGTGAAACTAGAATTAAAGGATGCATATTTTACGATCCCTATGGCAGAGAGTTCATAGAAATACCTCTGCTTCAGGTGGAGGGAGTGTTGTACCAGTTTTGTTATCTTCCCTTTGTTTTTTTCTCTGCTCCATGGTGTTTTACCAAGGTCTTAAGACGTGTGGTGGCCTTTTTTATGACAGAGATGAATTTGATAGATAATCTATTTAGATGACCTACTGTTGATGAGTCAAGTGAAGACAGATCTTCTGGATCATTTGCATTTGACAAGGGAACTCCTGGAGAACACTGGGATTCGTTATCAATGTAGAAAAGAAAAATCAGTTTTGGTTACAAGCCAGTCACTGGAATTTCTGGGTTTTCAGGTAGATACACTCCAAGCTCAAACTCTTTTACCTCAGAAAAAGATAAAGATAAGAAAAGAAGTGATACCTATTCGAGCAAGAGAAATTGTGACCATCAGAGACTTAGCAAGGATCATTGGTCTTCTGTCCTCCTCAATTCAGGTTATTTCACCAGGTCTTCATCTACCCTATACTGATTAAAGTCTTTGATGTTTTGGTACGATGAATAACCAATTTTAACAGTCTTTTTGCTCTCTCCATTTTTGAATCTACTCCTGGTGTAAACTATTACGCTTATTCTAGTAGAGCAGTACGGCACAAGATCCCCCTTCGGGGAGCCCGCCAGGCATTGCAGAGCCGGCCTGGTGAGGAACATTTCCCGATGATGATGCTTGTCATCCATTGTGATGCATGAGGGCTCTTGCTCCTGATAGTTCAGGTCTCCTATGAAGCCAGGGTAGTTTTGGAACAGTGTACCTTTATTTATAGTATCATAGTTGGGAGACTGTACACTGGACCACATAATCTCCAGGTCCCTCCAACCCCTTTTGGCCTATATTTCACCAGGTCCCCTACATTACAGAGATCTCCAAAGACTGAAGAAAATTGTTTTACACAAGGGACTCGCTATGAGGATCTGATAGCGTTATCCTCAAAGGCATGTTGAGATTTGGAATGGTGATTAAACAGCCTAGAGTTTTGGAATGGCAAAGAAATGTTTGAGAATGTGCCAGAGTTTACCTTGGAGAGAGATGTCAGTTCTTCAGGAATTTGGGGCCCAATAGATTTGGATCTTTTTGCCAGCAGGCTCACGTCAGGTACCCAGATTTTTTGGCTGGAGACCAGACATAAAGCTATGGCAGTAAATGTGTTTGGCCAGGATTGAAATTCAGGAAGGGGTTATACTTTTCCACCATTCGCCATGATCTAAAGGGTGCTCTAGAAAGTTTGGAAAGAAAAGTGCAAATTAGTGGTACTAACTTTTAGAGTTTGCAGGTTTGGTTTCCAAGGGTGTTGGAGTTAGCACTGCAGGACCGCTTGTTATCCCAATACTCCCAGGTTTGCTAATAGGCTCAGATGGAGAAGAACATCCTATAGTGATAGAAAGAAAGCTGGACCTTTTGCAGGATTCTCAGGCCTTTCAGAAAAGGCTTTGGACTTACTGGGCGAGTCATGGACACCAGGAACTAGGAGAAGATATAAGGGAGTTTGGTACAAATGGTGTAGTTGGTGCATGGAAAGGAGTCTGGAGGCTCCTGTCACTGTTTTAGCAAACTATTTAGCTGAACTGTTTCAGTCAGGTTTATCCTACAGGACAATTAATTTTCATAGATCGGGTGTTTCAGCTGGTCACGCCCTTATAGTCGACAACATAATAGAGAATGAGCCACTAATTTGCAGGATGATGAAAGGTGTTTGAATCAAAATACCTCCTCATTTACTTGCCTTTGGGATGTTATTGTAGTTTTCAAACTTTCTGACTCATGGCCAAATAATTATCTTTCTTTAAGACAGATTTCACAGAAATTGGCAACTCTTCTCAGTTGTATATTATTCAGAAGAGTTTCTGATTTATGAGTTTTGGAAATTTCTAATATGGTTTATTCATCAGAGGGTGTTCATTTTGATATTTGGAAAAGGACAAAGAATATTTCTACTCATGTCTTCTATCCTTTATTCCAGAATTGTCCAAAATGATGTGTGGCAAGCTGCATGAAAGTATATCAGCAGAAAATGCTGGAGTTTAGATATCAAGGTGAAGATCAACTTCTGATATCTTATGTGACACCACATAAGGCAGTTTCTATCACAACTATAGCCAGATAGATTAGAACAATAATGCATGAAGCAGGCATGGGCCTATCCCATTTTCGTGCTCAATCAGCAAAAGGCGCAATGGCCAGTAAGGTTTTTTGGGCTGGTGGTACTATCTCTGAGATTCTTTAGGTGGCAGACTGGTCGAATGCTAACACTTATGCAAATTTCTATCTTAGACCAGTGAGGCACGTAAGCAGCTTAATTGTTGATAGCTTTAAACATGCATAATGATAGCTTCTGGGGTATTTAATAAAATTACGATTCTCTAAATCACATGCAGAGAGAATCTTGATTTCATTAAGAAGAAAAGAAAGAAAGAATGAATGTATTTTTTTTAAATAATGTGCTTTGGTATGTACTTTGTATATCTTATTTTGAAAAAAAGGTGAAACAATGTATTTCTGTTTATATCTTGTTTGGTGTATACCTTGTTGCATTCTGTTTGGAAACAGTTATTTTAAAGTTTCTTCAATAGGGAAAAATTTCTAGCTGGGAGAGACCACAAAGGATTGTCTGGATGTATCCCGTTGACCTTGTTTCAAAAGTTCCACGTTGTTTCAAGTTACATTTTTAACTTCATATTGCAGCCTAAAAGAGGAGGATGGCTGTTGCTGTGGTCATACATGCTGTACAGGGGGTCTACAATAGAATATTTTTCTTAATGGTGTATGTTTTGTTTTTTAAAGGGCTGCATGCTGGGGCAGCAATAAAGGTTTTATGCATAATGCTAACCTCCGTTATCTTTAATGAAATCAAGATCATCATTCCCTTGTATTCTACTGCAGCCTCCCAGAGTGTTCTAAAGAACTACTAGAGTGCTAACAGTCTTACTTATGATGAAGGTGTGGCACACCTGAAGCCATCTTCATTAAATCAAACTGGTAAAATGTAAAACATTTAATTTAGAATAAAACAAAACAAGGGGTTTTGTTTTGTCATAGAAATTATTGTTAGAGCTGTAGAAAGAAACATTAGGGCATGTTTCAAGTGAGTTCTCATACATGTTCCTCTTGTATTTTATTAAAACATTTTGACAGGAAGACTGAAACATGCACTTTCAGCACCAACAGCATACTGCCAACATAACTCCCTAGTGATCAGCAGTTTAGTACAGTGTTCTAATTAGCAACAAGAGTGCTAAAATTCAGAATTTATGCCAAAAGTGTGGCACGTCTGACCAACATCTTAATGGAATCGAAGTGGAAAAACTGGAAGCATTTTCTACCTGGATACTGCAATACATAAAGAGATTAGGAAGCTTCATTACAAATAAGTCTCCCAAGATGGCCACCTGGGAAAAGAGAGCCCAAATGTAGCACATTTATCACCCAATTGCAGCCCAAGTGTAGCCCAATGACAAAAGTATGCAAAACAATTAATGTTTTCATTTTTTTGCAGTTTTATGTAGTGCAGACTTTACTTGAAGGTATTGGAGTGCTTTACATGAGCATCAGGTAAATTACACAAGAACACATTCCTTTTGGGCTTTAGGCATGGGGAGATTAAGGGGGTCATTCTGACCTCGGCGGTAAAAGGCGCTTACCGCCGGCCAGAAGTCCGCCATAACACCGCCGCGTACGCGGTAAACCGCCACGGTCATTCTGACCCGCAACGGGCAAACCGTCAAAAACCCGACCTCCACTGAAGGCCGCCACATCAGCGGTCAGCGATAAACTGGAGATGACCAAACCTCCACCGTCACGCCAACAGAAATACACCCATGCCATTCCGACCCACGAATCCACGCGGCGGTCTTTCAACCGCGGTATTCCATTGGCGGTACACACCGCCGCGGTCAAAATACACACACATTTACAAAACACAACCACATTGGACAATTCAAAATACACACACCTGATACACATACAAACAACACTCCCACACACCCATCACAATATAAAACACACACCCACATCACCCACAAACCCCCACAAATCGAAATTCAGAGACAAGGCGCAATACACAGAGAGACAGCACAGGAAACGCAAACCACAACACACACAGGAACCCAACATCATCACCCACACCACATCTACGCACAAAACACCACACACCACCACACTCATCACCACAAACACCACCCCACACCTCATCCACACCACCCCATGGCACCCCAAAGACACCCCAGGTTCTCGGACCAAGAACTCAGGGTCATGGTGGAGGAAATAATTAGGGTAGAGCCCCAGCTCTTTGGCACACAGGTGCAGCACACCACAATAGCCAGGAAGGCGGAGCTATGGCAAAGGATCGTCGACAGGGTCAACGCTGTGGGACAGCATCCCAGAAATCGGGAAGACATCCGAAAGCGCTGGAACGACCTACGGGGGAAGGTGCGGTCGATGGTGTCAAGACACAACATCGCTGTGCAGAAGACTGGCGGCGGCCCCCCCCCACTCCACCCGAATTCACAGCATGGGAGCAAGAGGTCTTTAACATCCTGCATCCTGAGGGCCTCGCTGGAGTAGGCGGAGGAATGGACTCTGGTAAGTCTAATCTCAACTACTTCATCCCCCCCAACCACCAGCATGCCAACCCACACCCCCACCCTCACTCCCAACCTCCCAGCACACATCCTCCCTGCTAATGTCTCACCAGCACAACCCACCCAACCCAACACCACCCCTGAATGCCAACACAAACCATGGACACCCATCACCTAAGCATGACCACTGCACATACCCATCCCCCCCACAAACCACCCTCACAACTCCTCCCACATGGGAATGCCAGCACTGGGGGACAAGGGCACCCACAAATCGCACGCCATGGCACACACAGAAGCAATAACCATACTCTTTTACCCCTGCAGGGCCCGAATGCCAACACACCGGCCAGGAGGGTCCAGAATTGTCCATCCCACCCCCAGAACAGGCCCCCAGTGATGACAGCAGCTATGTCGACCTAGAACCTGATGACCAGCCCGGACCATCGGGGACCTCTGGACAGTCGATTACCCTCAGGCAGCCACAGGCCACAGCAGACCTACCCCCCTCTGGAAACACCAGCACAGCACCCACCCAGCGGGCCCATGCCTCTGTCTCCAGGACAGGTCAAGCAGCGGTGTGTCTACCAGTACAGGGCACCCAGGGTAACCCACCACCCCAACAACAACAGGGACCTGGGGGCAGTGGTAGTGGGCACACCGTCCAGGGGACAGAGGCCCAGGAACAAAGGGGAACTGGGAGGGCTGCTGTGCGACAGAGGGAGGACAGGCCTAGGGAACCCACTGTCCAAGAGGCCCTAACCACCATCATGGGAGCGTACCACCACTCCCAAGAGACGATGGCGACGGTCCTGGCCAGGTTCCAGGAGATCCAGCTTCTGCAGGAGCAACAGTATATGGGGTTCCGGGAAGAACTGCGCAGCATCAGTTCCGCAATGGGTACAATGGTGGTGGCACTCAACCAGATTGTCACCACTTTGCGGGACCATGTGGCCCCCCAAAGGGCCCCTGCCACTAGCATGGAGGAAGAACAGCCCACCACCTCCGCCGGCGCTAGTGGTCAGGATGCCCCGACACAACAGCAACGGCCCACCCGGACCCCACCCCCTCCAGAACAAGAACCACCCCGCAAGAAAGGCCTGAGATCTAGGAAGAAGACAGAGTAGGATGTCAATACCCACCGCATGCACGGATCCCCCCGGATGTCATCCCACTGTCCCACTTGTTCACCCTGTCCAACCTTGAACTGCCCCTGCTCCACCTTCCACAGGCATATGGACAATGCACCTGTATGAACGAGAGTCTGGACTCTGCCATGGACATGCCTCCACCATCACCCATCACCCTTTTTGAACTATACACCTATTTTTCAACTTCAATAAACACAATTATTGCACAAAAACCATCTGGAGTCTGCTATCTATTTTTTCAAATCCAAATGTATTCGATATAACCAACCAAAAATGTCTAATTACATTGTGATGACAACATACCAGTGTCACACAGCGGTAGTCCATGGGGAAATAAACCAGAGGGCACTCCGTGGGGACCAGATCACTGAAATAGGAAGTGAAATACACAACTAAGTTAGCATACATTGGGGTGAAAGGTCAGACAGTAGAGAGCCAGTACAGTTACAGATATAATACAATGCAGGAGTAGATTCTTACCTGCGTGTTACTGGAAATACTGCAGTATCACTCTGTCCCTGTTGTCTGTGTCGTCCTCTTCGTCTTCCTCCTCTTCACTCTCCGCAGGCTCCACAGCGGCCTCAACACCACCATCTGGACCATCCTCCTGCAGGAAAGGCACCTGGTGTTGCAAAGCCAGGTTGTGAAGCATGCAGCAGGCCACGATGATATGACACACCTTCTTTGGTGAGTACATTAGGGATCCACCAGTCATATGCAGGCACCTAAACCTGGCCTTCAGGAGGCCGAAGGTCCGCTTGATCACCCTCCTAGTACGCCCATGGGCCTCATTGTACCGTTCCTCTGCCCTGGTCCTGGGATTCCTCACTGGGGTCAATAGCCAAGGCAGGTTGGGGTAACCAGAGTCACCAATTAGCCACACACGGTGTCTCTGTAGCTGTTCCATCACATAAGGTATGCTGCTATTTCGCATGACGTACGCGTCATGCACTGACCCTGGGAACTTGGCATTTAAATGGGAGATGTACTGGTCAGCCAAACAGACCACCTGGACATTCATCGAATGATAATTTTTTCGGTTCCTGTACACCTGTTCATTGTCTTTGGGGGGGACCAAAGCCACATGGGTACCATCAATGGCACCAATGATATTGGGAATGTGTCCAAGGACATAGAAATCACCCTTCACTGTAGGCAAGTCACCCACCTCAGGGAAAATGATGTAGCTCCGCATGTATTTCATCAGGGCAGACAACACTCTGGACAACACCTTGGAAAACATAGGCTGAGACATCCCAGATGAAATGGCCACTGTAGTTTGAAATGATCCACTGGCAAAAAAATGCAGTACTGACAGCACCTGCACTAGAGGCGGAATCCCTGTGGGTTGGCGGATGGGTGACATCAGGTCTGGCTCCAGCTGGGCACACAGTTCCTGTATAGTGGCACGGTTGAGTCTGTAGGTGAGTATGACATGTCGTTCTTCCATTGTCGACAGGTCCACCAGCGGTCTGTACACGGGAACATTCCTCCGTCTCCTCGCAAGTCCCAGCGGACGGTGCCTAGGAAGGACAACATAGAGCACAGAGTCAAGCAACCCACAGGTAAGTGCCCACAGCATGCACATAACACGAATCTCTCGGGATTGAATGGCTAGTATGATTGTCGGTGCAAGGCCTAGCCATGTGTGACGCAGTAGGAATTAAGCCATGTGGGCCCTTGAAATGGCGGCTGCCTGACCTGTGAAGTGTGACAATGTGAAGTGAGGTCATTGCACTGGCGTGGCACACCGTCGCGGTAGGCGGTCGCAGTCCGCGGCACAAAGCCACATTGGACAACATTGAACCCTATGGGTTTCAGGAGCCAATGGCGATGAGCGCCGGTGGTCGCGGTACGCACCGCCGCGGTACGCACCGCCGCGGCCGTAACCGCCATTTTCTCTATGCTTAATCACACGAGACCTGAGCATCCACAGGAGAGGACCTATACTGCAAGTGCTGCTGTGACCTCGGTCTGGAAGTGACAATGGCTGCTGCGACTGGGGAAAGGGCCCCCGCCTTCAGTTCCGAAGAGTTGGAGAAGCTCGTGGACGGGGTCCTCCCCCAGTATGCGCTACTCTACGGTCCTCCAGACCAACAGGTGAGTACACGGGGGGCAATGCATAGTGGGCTATGCCAGTGATGAGTGGGGAGGATGTACGATGGAGGGGAGGGCAGCGAATGACGAATGCATCGCACGACAGATGAGAGCATGTGCCACATGGCAAGTTTGGGGAGGGGGGGCCACTCACATCGAGCATGCAGAAAAGTGATGATGTTTCTCTTCCCCCCCTGTACATGTGACATAGGTCAGCGCCCATCAGAAGATCGACATTTGGTGTGCCATCGCCAAGGACGTCCGGGCCCTGGGGGTCCACAACAGACGGGGCACCCACTGCCGCAAGAGGTGGGAGGACATCCGCCGCGGGAGCAGGAAGACCGCCGAGGCTCTGCTGGGGATGGCCTCCCAACCTAGGAGGGGTGCCAGTCGTACCTTGACCCCCCTGATGTCCCGTATCCTGGCGGTGGCCTACCCCGATTTAGATGGGCGCTTGAGGACATCACAGCAGACACAAGGGGGTGAGTACCAGCACATTCAGCTATTTTGCGCGCAGTGGAGGTGCCTGGGTGGGGGAGGAGGGCTGTGGGTATCCCTATGCCAGGGCGATTTCTGTAGGATAGGCCCCTCCGTGAGGTATGGTCCTGTGCCCCCGCCCCCCACCTCTGTAGGGTGCCTAGTAACGCGATTCATGGACCTGTGTATTCTGTGTGGGCAGTTGTCGCCCATAGGCTTGTAGGGCATGTCCCAGTGAATGAGTAGTGTACCCCAAGTGCGCAGCGTAGTGCAGGGGGCTTCTGTGTCTGTCCTCTCCGCCAACGGTGTCCTAATTCATGCACTCAACTTGTCTTTATGTTTTCCACCCCCCCCCATTTTCTTTGCTTTTCTGTGAATGTGTGCATTAGCATCATCAGGCGGAGGAGAAGTGGCATCGGCGCAAGAGGGAGCTGCATCTCACATGGCCCCGGAGGGCCATGCAACGGACTCCGACATGACCAGTGAGACGGAGGGCGAGGGGGGCTCCACCACAGGGACCCGTGCAGACGTCAGTGACACCGACACGTCCTCGGATGGGAGCTCCCTTGCGGTGGCGGCAACATCCGTGCCCACCGATACTACAGGTACAGCCGCCACCCAGTGCACCAGCTCCGCCCTCCCAGCAGCCCCTCGGCCTTCGGCCCGTGCCCGAACGGCCAGGAAGCCGGGCATCTCCTTCGCCCCAGGCACCTCAGGCCCTGCCCCAGTCACCCCTGCTGCCCTCAGTGAGGAGGTCATTGACCTCCTGAGGACCATCATTGTTGGGCAGTCTACCCTTTTGAATGCCATCCAGGGTGTGGAGAGGGAGGTGCATCAAAGCAATGCATACCTGGAGGGCCTTCATTCAGGTCAGGCTGCCCAGCAGCGATCGTTCAACGCTCTGGCCTCAGCACTGACGGCAGCGATTGTCCCTGTCTCCAGCCTCCCTCTTCTAACTCCCTCCACCCAGTCCCACTCCCCTGTTCCTCTGCCTATCCCATCCATACCTACAGACCAGCCTGCACACACCTCAACACCCAAGGGAAGCTCATCCAGACATAAGCACCACAGAACATACAAGCATTCACCCAAGCAACATACAGATGCAGACATGCCAACAGTCACTACCTACTCTGTGTCCCCCACCTCCTCGTCTCTCCCTCCTCCCTCCCTGTGATGTCTCCACTCACACCTGCAAGCACACCACCATCAGCCATTACACCCATCACCAGCACACCCTCCAGACCAGTCCGCACACGTGCAGTCACCACCCCCACTGCCATGTACACGTCCCCTGTGTCCTCTCCCAGTGTGTCTGTCACCCCCGCTTCCAAACCACACAAACGCAGGCAGGCACCCAACCAACAGCCATCCACCTCACGTCTGCCTCCAGCCCAAGCACCTGCACCCAAAGACAGCACACTTGACTCTCCTACAACCACATCCTCTTCCTCCACTCCCATACCCACTCCAGCTACCCTTCCCATGGCTCCAAAAAAAAAATTCCTCTCTAAACTGGACCTCTTTTCCTCACCTGACCCACCCCCTCCATCCCGTAAGAGTTCCACAATCACCTCAGCCACCACCAGCCCAGCAACTCCCAAGAACGTCGTGCCTGGTTTTTGGAGTCCGCCCTTTCCTTGGGCTGGGACATCGTCCAGCAGCAAAGGCACAGCCAGCCCCCCCCCCCTGGGAAGAGGAGCAAAAAACTGAAGGGCAGGCGCGACAGGCCTGATACGCCTGCCCCCAAGGAGGGTAGCCTTGCACCGTCACCTGCCACATCGGGTAAGGGAGCCAAGGGCCACGGAGAGTCTGCCAAGGAGGGCAAGGGTAGCAAAGAGCAAAAGGCAGGGAGCAGCCGACCTGGCCATGAGGGCCCCACCAGCCCCATTCCGGGGGTATCGGAGGAGACCCAGGGCCCCAGGACTCCATCACAGGAGGGCCCCGCAACGGAAAGGTCCGATGCTGGCTGAGCGGCAAGTATTGGCCAGGTGTGGTTCACTCGAAACACAAGACAGGCACCGCTGAACAGGGCCCCGCCGTGAGAAGCACCGCTGAACAGGGCCCCGCCGTGAGAAGCACCGCTGAACAGGGGCCGCCGTGAGAAGCACCGCTGAACAGGGCCCCGCCGTGAGAAGCACCGCTGAACAGGGGCCGGCCTGTCAAGCACCGCTCTGCTGGGCCCTTCCTGTCAAGCACCTCTCCGCTGGGCACCGCTGTAGGAAAGTACCATCTTGCCTGGCATGTTACCCCCATTTTTCACTGTATATATGTTGTTTTAGTTGTATGTGTCACTGGGACCCTGTTCACCAGGGCCCCAGTGCTCATAAGTGTGCCTGAATGTGTTACCTGTGTAGTGACTAACTGTCTCACTGAGGCTCTGCTAATCAGAACCTCAGTGGTTATGCTCTCTCATTTCTTTCAAATTGTCACTAACAGGCTAGTGACCAATTTTACCAATTTACATTGGCTTACTGGAACACCCTTATAATTCCCTAGTATATGGTACTGAGGTACCCAGGGTATTGGGGTTCCAGGAGATCCCTATGGGCTGCAGCATTTCTTTTGCCACCCATAGGGAGCTCTGACAATTCTTACACAGGCCTGCCACTGCAGCCTGAGTGAAATAACGTCCACGTTATTTCACAGCCATTTTACACTGCACTTAAGTAACTTATAAGTCACCTATATGTCTAACCTTTAGATGGTAAAGGTTAGGTGCAAAGTTACTTAGTGTGAGGGCACCCTGGCACTAGCCAAGGTGCCCCCACATTGTTCAGGGCCAATTCCCCGGACTTTGTGAGTGCGGGGACACCATTACACGCGTGCACTACATATAGGTCACTACCTATATGTAGCTTCACAATGGTAACTCCGAATATGGCCATGTAACATGTCTATGATCATGGAATTGCCCCCTCTATACCATCCTGGCATAGTTGGCACAATCCCATGATCCCAGTGGTCTGTAGCACAGACCCTGGTACTGCCAAACTGCCCTTCCTGGGGTTTCACTACAGCTGCTGCTGCTGCCAACCCCTCAGACAGGCATCTGCCCTCCTGGGGCCCAGCCAGGCCTGGCCCAGGATGGCAGAACAAAGGACTTCCTCTGAGAGAGGGTGTTACACCCTCTCCCTTTGGAAAATGGTGTGAAGGCAGGGGAGGAGTAGCCTCCCCCAGCCTCTGGAAATGCTTTCTTGGGCACAGATGTGCCCAATTCTGCATAAGCCAGTCTACACCGGTTCAGGGGACCCCTTAGCCCTGCTCTGGCGCGAAACTGGACAAAGGAAAGGGGAGTGACCCCTCCCCTGACCTGCACCTCCCCTGGGAGGTGTCCAGAGCTCCTCCAGTGTGCTCCAGACCTCTGCCATCTAGGAAACAGAGGTGCTGCTGGCACACTGGACTGCTCTGAGTGGCCAGTGCCACCAGGTGACGTCAGAGACTCCTTCTGATAGGCTCCTTCAGGTGTTAGTAGCCTATCCTCTCTCCTAAGTAGCCAAACCCTCTTTTCTGGCTATTTAGGGTCTCTGTCTCTGGGGAAACTTTAGATAACGAATACAAGAGCTCATCAGAGTTCCTCTGCATCTCTCTCTTCACCTTCTGCCAAGGAATCGACTGCTGACCGCGCTGGAAGCCTGCAAACCTGCAACATAGTAGCAAAGACGACTACTGCAACTCTGTAACGCTGATCCTGCCGCCTTCTCAACTGTTTTCCTGGTGGTGCATGCTGTGGGGGTAGTCTGCCTCCTCTCTGCACTAGAAGCTCCGAAGAAATCTCCTGTGGGTCGACGGAATCTTCCCCCTGCAACCGCAGGCACCAAAAAGCTGCATTACCGGTCCCTTGGGTCTCCTCTCAGCACGACGAGCGAGGTCCCTCGAATCCAGCAACTCTGTCCAAGTAGCCCCCACAGTCCAGTGACTCTTCAGTCCAAGTTTGGTGGAGGTAAGTCCTTTCCTCACCTCGCTAGACTGCATTGCTGGGAACCGCGACTTTTGCAGCTACTCCGGCCCCTGTGCACTTCCGGTGGAAATCCTTTGTGCACAGCCAAGCCTGTGTCCACAGCACTCTAACCTGCATTGCACGACTTTCTAAGTTGGTCTCTGGAGACGTGGGACTCCTTTGTGTAACTTCGGGTGAGCACCATTTCACGCATCCTTGTAGTGCCTGTTTCTGGCACTTCTCTGGGTGCTACCGGCTGCTGAGAGGGCTTTTTGTCTTGCTCGATGTCCCCTCTCTCTCCTGGTCCAATTTGCGATCTCCTGGTCCCTCCTGAGCCACATCAGCGTCCAAAAACATTAACTGCATGATTTGCAGCTAGCAAGGCTTGTTGGCATTCTTTCGGCGGGAATACTTTTGCATGACTCTACAAAGCAAGAGGGATCCGTCCTCCAAAGGGGAAGTCTCTAGCCCTTTGCGTTCCTGCAGAAACCGCAGCTTCTTCTGTCCAGTAGAAGCTTCTTTGCACCCGCAGCTGGCATTTCCTGGGCATCTGCCCATCTCCGATTTGCTTGTGACTTTTGGACTTGGTCCCCTTGTTCCACAGGTACCCCAGATTGGAAATCCAGTGCTGTTGCATTGTTGGTTTGTGTCTTTCCTGCATTATTCCTCTAACACGACTTCTTTGTCCTTAGGGGAACTTTAGTGCACTTTGCACTCACTTTTCAGGGTCTTGGGGAGGGCTAATTTTCTAACTCTCACTATTTTCTAATAGTCCCAGCGACCCTCTACAAGGTCACATAGGTTTGGGGTCCATTCGTGGTTCGCATTCCACTTTTGGAGTATATGGTTTGTGTTGCCCCTATCCCTATGTTTCCCCATTGCATCCTATTGTAACTCTACATTGTTTGCACTGTTTTCTAAGACTATACTGCATATTTTTGGTATTGTGTACATATATCTTGTGTATATTTCCTATCCTCTCACTGAGGGTACACTCTAAGATACTTTGGCATATTGTCATAAAAATAAAGTACCTTTATTTTTAGTATAACTGTGTATTGTGTTTTCTTATGGTATTGTGCAAGTGACACTTGTGGTACTGTAGTAGCTTCACACGTCTCCTAGTTCAGCCTAAGCTGCTCTGCTAAGCTACCATTATCTATCAGCCTAAGCTGCTAGACACCCTATACACTAATAAGGGATAACTGGGCCTGGTGCAAGGTGCAAGTACCCCTTGGTACTCACTACAAGCCAGTCCAGCCTCCTACAACCGCCGTCTCAAGCACCGCTCCTCTGGGCCCTCCTGTCAAGCACCGCTCCGCTGGGCCCTCCTGTCAAGCACCGCTCCGCTGGGCCCTTCCTGTCAAGCACCGCTCCTATGGGCCCTTCCTGTCAAGCACCGCTCCGCTGGGCCCTCCTGTCAAGCACCGCTCCGCTGGGCCCTCCTGTCAAGCACCGCTCCGTTGGGACCTTCCTGTCAAGCACCGCTCCGCTGGGCCCTCCTGTCAAGCACCGCTGGCCCATTGGCAGTCCCGGTTCTGTGTCGGGCAGGGCTTCACGAGGCACTCTGCCCACCATGCCTCCTCCATGACCAGTGGACTCTGTAATCCACCTGATGGACTGTGGCTTTGCACTCCCCAGGATGGCACAGTGGGCAAGCCACCCACTGTAGAGACTTGGTAGACTGTGGCTTTGCACTCCCCAGGATGGCACAGTGGGCAAGCCACCCACTGTAGAGACTTGTGAGACTGTGGCTTTGCACTCCCCAGGATGGGACAGTGGGCATGGAGGCCCTTCCTGGATCTGGCATCGTGGACACATGTGGCTGAGGTGCCCCCCTTCCCTTCCCCCTGAGGTGCCTGTTTTTTATTTTTGTGATGCCCCAGCAGTGTTCTCTCCAATGGACTCGATCTTGTGTGTGGGCTTTGCCCATGTGTTGCTGCACATTGGCCCACGGACATTTGGACTTTGCAAAACTGTGCCGGACTTTTGCTACTTGTATGGATATAGTTCTAGATGTGTAATAATTCTTTATATATTGCTAAGATCGCTATACTTTATTGTTGCAATAATATAGTTCTACTTTTACAATCATTGCCTTTAGTCTTTGCTATTTTTTTTGGGGGGGTTTGGGGGTGTCACTCTGACTTTTTAATCTGCATTGGTGTGTAGGTATTTCGGTGGGGGTGAGGGTGGGGGTGTGTGTGTCGCATATGTGTGTGCCCGTAACCTTTCCCCCCTCCCCTGTGTCGTAGGTGCAGTACTCACCGTTGTTGTCTGCGGCGAGGTTCGTGATCCTGGAAGAAGAGCAGGAAGGCAATGGCTGGGAGGATGTGGAGTTCCGGTTCCATGCTGTCCCGATTCCGCGTGGAGTGTGTCGAGGTAAGCGTTTTCCATTGGAAATGTCTGTTTCCGCCGTGTTTTTATCGGCGGGGCTCCCGCCCCGGAAAAGGTGGCGGATTGGTGAGTCGTGATAGGGCGGGCGGTACATTGTCTGCCGCCTGCCTGTTGGCGGTGACCGCCGCGCTGTTTGTTTGTGCCGCCGTGGCGGTCGGAGTGTTAATGCGGCGGCCTGTGTTGGCGGTTCCCGCCAGAGTCAGAATTCCATTTTTTTGACCGCCAGCCTGTTGGCGGGTTGGCCGCCGCTTTAACACTGACCTCCAGGGTTGGAATGACCCCCTAAGTTACCCAGAATCACATGGTGTCTAACTGATGCCGAAACTCAAACCTGGTTCCCCAGTTGCAAAGTCTGCAGCTCTGGCCACAATGCCACATTCTTACCCATAAATACAACATATAATCAATTGGATAAAAAAACCTCAAGATAGTATATAATTTAAAAGTGCTTTGTTGCTTTTTGAGTACTCAGAAAATATGTACTCATTTTAGTTTTTTAGAGCACTATCCATAATTTCTCTTAGGAATAAGGCCTTCTCATTTTTATAATTTCTAAAGGAAATGCTTTAGGTGTTGCAGTTTTGATTACATTATGATGACGTCCAGCATGCCACACTTTTGTAATAAATATATGGGCAGATTTATGAAAAGTGACGATGCACCTAGTGCAGTGCCACTGTTATTGCGCCCCTTAGCAACCCCCTAACACCACCATGATAGCACAGTATTTAAGATGCGACACACCATGGCTGTAGTTAGGGTGACTAGAGTCCTAATTATTGATGCTAGTCCTGCGCTTTGCAGGATTAGTCGAAAAAATCATGATGTTAATCCTGCAAAGCACCCAAATGCCCATTGTAATAAATGGGAGCCTCTTTTTCATGCTGCAGTTAGCAAGCATTAAAAAATGCTGATACAAATGGCTCAAAGGAATATCATAGATTCCTTTGCCCCATTTGTACGCCCCCCCCCCCAATGCGGGAACGCACCCCTTGCATACATTATGCCTAGCGCAGGCATAATGTGGTGCAATGGGGTTACAAAGTGTCAGAATGCAAGCATTGTGCCACTTTGTAAATATAACACTATGGCCCTCATTACAACATTGGTGGTAAATGCCGCTTACTGCCGTGCAGAAGACCGCCAACACACCATTGCGGCGGTGGAATTCCGCTACAGCTATTACGACTCACAGCTCGAATCCGCCATAATACAGACATCCACATAAGTCTGCCACACCAAAGGTCAGTGATAAACTGGCAAAAACAAAACCTCCACCGACACGCCAACAGGAATACACCCACACTATCACGACCCACGAATCCACGCGGCGGTCTTTCAACCGCGGTATTCCATTGGCGGTACACACCGCCGTGCTCAAAATACACACACATTTACAAAGCACAACCACATTGGACAGATCGAAATACACACAGCTGATACACATACACACACCACTCCCACACACCCAATCCAATATAAAACACACACCCACATCACCCACAAACCCTTACTACCAAATATTCTGAAAGAAGGCCAGAGAGAGACACCACCAGAAACAACACTAGCATCCACAGACACACAACATCATCACTCACACAACATCCATGCACCTCAAACAACACACAACAACACATCCCCTCACACATCACAACACACACCACCTCACACATCACCCACACCACATCATTGCACCACAACGACACCCCAGGTTCTGTGAGGAGGATGTCAGGGTCATGGTGGAGGAAATCGCCAGGGTAGAGCCAAAGCTATTCGGATCACAGGTGCAGCACACCTCCATTGCTAGGAAGATGGAGCTATAGCGCAGAATCGTCGACAGGGTCAACGCAGTGGGACAGCATCCAAGAGCACAGGATGACATCAGGAAGAGGTGGAACGACCTACGGGGGAATGTGCGTTCCGTGGTCTCAAGACACCAGATTGCAGTAGAGGACTGGTGGTGGACCCCCACCTCCTCCCCCACAACTAACAACATGGGAGGAGCAGGTCTTGGCAATACTGCATCCTGAGGGCCTCGCAGGAGTAGCAGGAGGAATGGACTCTGGTAAGTCAACTCTTAACTATTATATCCCCCACCCTACCTGCATACCATCACATACCCCCACCCTCACCCCATCACTCCAACACCTCACATATGTCCCACTATCACAACCCATCCACTCTAACCCCAAGCCCTGCATGTAACACCAAAGCAGGGACACCCATCACCAAAGCATGTCCACTACAGATACCCACACAGACCCCAAACCAAATATCACACAAGGACCTAGACAAGAATGCAAGCACTGGAGTACGGGGTTACTCACCCATTGCACACAAATGCACACACAGATGCAATAATCATGCCTTTAAACCCCTGCAGGACCCCTACCCAACGTCACTGGACAGGAGATTCCAGACATATCCAGTCCCCCCACAGAAGAGGCCCACAGTGATGACAGCATCTCTGCACAACTGGATCAAGATGACCAGCCCGGCCCATCTGAGACCTCGGGACAGTCGGTTCCCCTGACACTGGCACAAGCCACCACAGAGCCTCCCCCCTCAGGAAACACCAGCACAGCACCCACCCAGCGGGTCCATCCCTCTTTCCCCAGGACACGTCAAGCAGCAGTATGTCCACCACTACAGAGACCCGAGGCAAACCTACCACCCCAGAAAATCAGGGACCTGGGGGCAGTGGGCACATGGCTCAGGGGACAGAGGCACAGGAAAACAGGGGTACTGGGAGGACAGCTGTGCGACAGGGGGAGGATAGGCCCAGGGAACCCACTCTCCACGAGGCCCTCTCCAGCATCATGGGGGCGTACCATCATTCCCAGGAGACGATGGCAACGGTACTGGCCAACTTTCAGGAGACCCAGCGGCTGCAGGAGGAACACTATCTGGGGATCAGGGAGGTACTGAAGTCCATTAACACCACCTGGGCACCATTGTAGGGGTGCTGAAGGACCTTGTCAACACCAGGAGGGACACTGTGGCACAACAAGGGGCCCATGACACTAGCCTGGATGATGAACAACCCTCCACCTCCGCCGGCACTAGTGGACAGGAGGCACCACCACAGGACACAACACCAGCACCTCACCCCCTGCAGACGGAGAGCCACCCCGCAAACAGTCCCTGAGATCCAGGAACAAGACAGAGAACATTGCCAAAACCCACGCCAGGAAATTAGACCCCCCTGAATGTCACCCTTCTGTCCCACTTTGTCACCCTGTCCATCCTGCAACTGCCCTTGCTCCACTTCCTATACCCCTTTGGACAATGCACCTGTGAAACAAATAGACTGGACTCTGCCATGGACATTCCTCAACCATCACCCCTGCCCGTTTTACAACTCTCTCCACTTATGTGCAAAGAAATAAACACACATCAATCACAAAACAATCTGGAGTCAGTCTGTGCTTTCACTAATGTGACATTGCAATAACTATGGGATATAGCAATGTCAATATAATTGTCCATATACCGATGAAACACAGCTGTAGGTCTGGAGGAAATATAGCAGAGGGCACAAAGTGGAACCCACATCTGTTAAATGGAAATTCAAAGTGACAAGTCAGGGTCCATACACTGGGTGAAAATGACAGACTTCTGATAGCTCCAACAATAGTATGAGATGTGTGAGGCAGTGACATCTTCTTACCTGTGTCTCACTGGAAGTATTGCTGGATAACGTTGTTTCTGTTGTCGATATCCTCTTCTTCTGCCTCCTCTTCTTCACTGTCCACAGGCTCCACAGCTGCCACAAGACCTCCAGCTGGACCATCCTTCTGCAGAAAATACACCTGTCGTCTCAAAGCCAGGTTGTGCAGCATACAGCAGGCCACGATGATCTGGCACACCTTCTTTGGTGAGTAGTAGAGAGAACCACCTGTCAAATGGAGGCACTGGAACCTGGCCTTCAGGAGGCCGAAGGTCCATTCGATCACCCTCCTAGTATGCCCATGTGCCTCATTGTAGTGTTCCTCTGCCCTTGTCCTGGGATTTCTCACTGGGGTCAGTAGCCATGACAGAGTCACCTGCAAATTTTGAGGGACAACTGTTAAACACACACTAACCCCTAGGGAAAACCCCATACCCAGACACCTATTCACACTGTATAAGGTCCTTGTCCTCACCTATTAGCCACACATGGTGCCTCTGGAGTTGCCCCATCACATAAGGGATGCTGCTCTTCCTCAGAATGTAAGCGTCATGCACTGAGCCAGGAAATTTGCATTCACATGGGAGATCTACTGGTCGGCCAAACACACCATCTGCACTTTCCTCGAATGGTAGTTTTTTCTATTTCTGTACACCTGTTCAATCCTGCGGGGGGTACTAATGCCACATGTGTCCCATCAATGGCACCAATGATGTTGGGGATATGTCCCAGGGCATAGAAGTCACCTTTCACTGTGGGCAAATCCTCCACCTGAGGGAACACGATGCATGTGTTTCAGCAGGGCAGACAACACTCTGGACAATACGTTAGAGAACATTGGCTGCGACATCCCTGATGCAATGGCCACTGTTGTTTGAAAGGAACCACTTGCCAGGAAATGGAGTACTGACAGTATCTGCACTAGAGGGGATATCCCTGTGGGATGGCGGATAGCTGACATCAGGTCTGGCTCCAACTGGGCACACAGTTCCTGGATTGTTGCACGATCAAGTCTGTATATGACTATTATGTGTCTCTCTTCCATTGTCGACAGGTCCACCAGCGGTCTGTACACCTGAGGATGCCGTCATCTTATCACCTGCCCCAGCAGACGTGCCCTATGGAGGAGAACAGTGAGCAGAGATTCAGCCAACACTGAGGTATCCCAAAATGTAATTTGCACAAATTTATTAATCCGCAATGTGCCTGTAACTGTGTGTATTCCAGGCCTACATAGGTGTGACACAGTTATTAATAATGCCATGTGGCCCCCTGAAATGGCAGCTGCCTGACCTGTAAGGTGGGACCAGGGGATATGAGGTAACATCGCTGGCGTTGTACACCGTTGCGGTGGGCAGTCGAAGACCGCAGCGCAATTCTGCATTGGTTAACATTGGGCCCAATGGGTCCGAGGAGCCAATGACGATGTACGCCAGTGGTGACGGTACGCACCGCCGCGGACGTGACCGCCATTTTCTGCCTGTTCACTCACTTGATACCTGACCTTCAAGAGGAGAGGACCTACACTGCAAGTGCTGCTGTGACCTGTGTCTGGAAGCGACGATGGCTCATGTGTCTGGGGAAAGGGCCACTGCCTTCACTTCGGAGGAGTTGGAGAAACTAGTGGATGGGGTCCTCCCCCAGTACACACAACTGTACGGTCCTCCAGACAAACAGGTGAGCACACTGTAAGCATGCTGAATGGACAATGCCTGCTTTGAGTGGTGGGGCTGGAAGATACATGGGGGGGCTGAGGCCTACATGTGCGGATGGGGAGTTTGTGTGCGTCCTGGATTGGTGGGAACTGGTGGGCAATGAGTATGACGGTCGGGATAGGTGATTAATGTCTTTTCCCCCTGTACCATTCCTCTAGGTCAGCGTCCACCAGAAGAAGGCTATTTGGCGTGCCATCTCCAAGGACGTCCAGACCCTGGGGATGGCCTCCCAACGTGGGAGGGGTGCCCGTCGCACCATGACCCCCCTGATGTTCCGGATCCTGGCGGTGGCCCATCCGGAGATGGATGGGCGCTTGAGGGCATCACAGCAGCCACAAGGGGGTGAGTACACTCTCATTCAGCTGACTTTGTGCACATTACAAGGTGTCTGGGCGGGGCAGGTGGGCAGTGGGTTACCCTAGGGCAGGGCGATCTTGGTAGGCAAGGTCCCTTGTGAGGCAGGCTATGTGGCACCCCAACCCCACTAGTGGTTAGAGCCATCTACACCTAGTCAGGCTCCTGTGTCTTCCAGGTGTGCAGCAATTGGGCTTAGGCCTCGTACCCCATGGGCATGTGATAAATCTAGGAACTAGAAGTGCATGGCATATTGCAGAGGGCTGCTCACTGTCTGTTGTGTCCGCCAATGGTAGTGGTGTTGCCTGCACTGAACATGTCTTTCTTCTGTCTTCCCCCCCCTTTTTGTGGTCTCCCTGTTCTTGTGTGCAATAGTATCATCAGACGGAGGAGCATTGGCACCGGAGCAGGAGGGAGCTGCATCCCACTTGGCCCTGTAGGGTGAAGCAATGGAGTCTGAAGGCACCAGTGGGGTGAAGAGCGAGGGGAGCTCCACGGCGGGGACAGGAGCAGAGACCAGCGACAGCAACTCCTCCTCTGATGGGAGCTCCCTTGAGGTGGCGGGCCCCTCTGTGCCCACCGCATCAACACGTACAGATGCCACACCCCCTACCAGCACTGCCCCTCAGCTTCTGTCCCGTACCCGCTCACCCAGGAGGGGGGGCATCTCCTTTGCCCCAGGCACCTCAGGCCCTGCCCCAGTCAGCCCTGCTGCCCTCAGTGAGGAGGCTATTGACCTCCTGAGATCCCTGACTGTTGGGCTGTCTACCATTCTAAATGCCATCCAGGGTGTTGAGAGGCATTTGCAACAAACAAATGCATACCTGGAGTAAGCCCAACAGAGAGCATTTCAGGCTCCTGCCTCAGCACTGATGGCAGCTATTGTCCCTGTGTCCAGCCTCCCCCCCCAACCTCCTCCACCCAGACTCAATCCCCTGTACCTCAGCCTATCCCAAGCACACCATCAGACCAGCATGCACACACATCAACACACAAGAGTGGCTCAGGCAAACAGAAGCACCACACATCCCACAGGCACTCACACAAGCACCATACCCATGCACACATACCAACATCCACTTCCTCCACTGTGTCCTCCTCCTCCACATCTCCCTCCTCCCTTCCAGTCTCGTCTCTACTCACACCTGCATGCACTACATCCTCAGCCACTACCTCCATCCCCAGCACGCCCATCACCACACACCGCTCACCACCCCACTACCATTCACACATCCCCAGTGTCCTGTACCAGTGTGTCTGTGAGCCCTCCTCCCAAAGTACGCAAACGCAGGCACACACCCACCCAACAGCCATCTACCTCACAACAGCCTCCGGCCCATGCACCTTCACCCAAATTCAGCAGACGTACACCTCCTACAATCAATACCTCTTCCTCCACTACAAAACCCCCTCCATTTACACGTCCCAGTGTGTCTAAAAAACTTTTCCTGGCAAACCTTGACCTCTTCCCTTCACCCCCCCCGTCCTTCCCTTAGGTCCAGGCTTTCCAGGTCCCAGCCCAGCACCTCAGACACCACATCCCCAAACACAGTGCTGCCAGCAACTGGGGGGTCATGAAGTGCGCCAACCATCAGAGCTGCCAGTGTGCAAAGCCGAAAACACCAGCCACCAAGGGGTCAGCGAAAACAAAAGGGGATAGTGGCAAGACAACTGCGCCACCATCAAAGGTGGGGAAGGGCCAAAAACAGAGGGGCAGGTCAGGAGAGGGCATGGTGGCACCATGCACACCGGGGAAGAGGCTGGGGACTGTCACAGCGGTTGTAGCTGTAGACGTGCCGGAGGAGGTGCATGTGGCGGTGCAGGTGGTGGTGTTCGCCGCTGTACAGGTTGGCCTGGATGTGGACAGAAGGCTGCGACAGTCCCCAGCCTCTTCCCCGGTGGGCAGCCGTCCGAGGCTGCAGGAGACATCCTGCTTTCTCCCTCAGCAGGTGCTCACACATGCCCCACCGCCACAGACCCCGCCGCCAGCACCTCTGCCAAACACCCCGCAGCCAGCACCGCCGCCATAGGCCCCGCAGCCAGCACCGCCACCACAGACCCTGCAGCCAGCACCGCCGCCACAGGCCCCGCCGCCAGCACCGCCGCCACAGACCCCACAGCCAACACCGCCACCATAGGCCCCGCAGCCAGCACCGCCACCACAGACCCTGCAGCCAGCACCGCCGCCACAGGCCCCGCAGCCAGCACCGCCGCCACAGACCACACCGCCAGCACCGCCACGACAGATACCGCTGCCAGCACCACCACGACAGACACCGCCGCAAGCACCGACAGCGGCCCCGCGACATCCTTTGACAGTGGCACCACCGCTAACATGCCTACCAACCCCAGTGGTCAGTCGTCCGAGGCTGGTGGTGAGTTCCAGGACCCTGGGCAGCTTCCATGAAGCATTACTGTCATCACTGTTGTCACCTGCAGGTGGAATGCAAAGCTGCAGCAGTGTGGGGTATGTCGCTGCCTCCATGGAGTATCATGCTACCTGTACCTCGGCAATCTCGTGGCACACGCACCCAGGTGAGGGAATTGTACCAGCCACACTGCACGTGGAGCACTCTGGGCACCAGGCCCCCTCCAGAACCAGTAGAGAGATACATCCACTTGAGAGACTGTGGCTTTGCACACCCCAGGATAAAGCAGTGGGCAAACCACCTACTGGAGAGACTTGAGAGACTGTGGCTTTGCACTCCCCAGGATAAAGTAGTGGGCAAACCACCCACTGGAGAGACTAGAGAGACTCTGGCTTTGCACTCCACAGGATACAGCAGTGGGCAAACCGCCCACTGGAGAGACTTGAGAGACTGTGGCTGCACTCCCCAGGATACAGCAGTGGGCAAACCACCCACTGGAGAGACTTGAGAGACTGTGGCTTTGCACTCCCCAGGATAAAGCAGTGGGCAAACCACCCACTGGAGAGACTTGAGAGACTGTGGCTTTGCACTCCCCAGGATACATCAATGGGCAAGGAGCCCCCTCGTGCAGCAGTGGCGTTGTGCGTTCATCTGGCTAAGGTGCTCCCTCTCCCCCTGAGGTGCCTGTTTCATTTCGATCTGATGCCCCTCCAGTGTTCTCTCCGTTTCCAGTCAGGTATCATTTGTGGGCTTCGCCCATGCATTTTGGGCCCAGTGGTCCACAGACAATGATTGGTGCACTATCCGGACTTGTGTAGTCGGTGTACATAATTGTGTTTACTGGATTTTGAACTTTGATAATGAGGTTTCACATGATTACATTTGTTCAAATCAATTCCTTTTGTCCTTGCGTTCTCCCAGGGGGTGGGGGGTGTATGTGTACTGTTGCTGCATGTATTTTTGTGTATGGTGTTGTGGGTGGGGGTGTTGTGTGTTGAGTGTGTGTGTCACTCTCTTTTCCCTCCCCCTCCCCTGTGTTGTAGGTGCAGTACTCACCGTGGTCATCGCCACCGTTGTTGGTGCTCCTGATAGAAGAAAATCAAGACCAGCATCTGCAGTATCTGCATTTCGGCCTCCATGGCATCCTGGTTCCTCATGGGGTGTGGAGAGGTGGGTGTTTTCCCTTCTGTGTACTGTTTCCGCCGTGTTTTTGTTCACGTTGGTTCCTCCCCAGAAAAGGTGGCGGATAGGCATCTTGTGATAGGGTGGGCAGTACATTGTCTTCCTCCTGACTGTTGGCGGTTACCGCTGTGGTGTTTGTGTGTACCGCCGTGGCGGTCGGAGTGTTAAAGTGGCTGTGTATGTTGGTGGTTTCCACCATGGTCATTATTCCATTTTTCTTTCCGCTGGCCTGTTTACGGTATTACCGCCGCTTTAACACCGACCGCCAGGGTTGTAATGATGGCCCAAGTGTTCAAATAACCTGCACTTTTAGATCAGGATAACCAGCAAATTCAAGGTGTATACAATAAAGCAAAGAAAAGTTTGAAGACCAGATTTTTAGCAGAAGCCAATATTGTTGTGACATAATTTAAGGTTTACAAACAACCTCAGAAATGTAATGAGGCAGTTGATGGGTTTGTCTCTGGATTGTGTGAGTTATCTGTAAAGTGTCAATTTGGTTCAATGTCTGATAAACTAATAAGAGACCAATTAATAGTCCAATGTAGGAGCAAAGAAATGCAAAAGAGGTTATGGTATGCCAAAAAACATTCATAGAAGGTTGCAATAGAGATACAGTAGTGGAGCAGTCTTATGTTTGAATGAAAAAAATTGAAAAAAAAGACTCCGTGAGTTTTTGCACTAATGGGAAGGTATCCCGTTCAGAGAAGGATAGCAGATAGCTTTCCATTACTACAAAAACAGTCTAAATCAAACAGATGTTCTCTTCCATCTAAATTAACAAGTATGTTGTGCACCAAGTGTGGTAGTCCCTCACACAACTCAGACTCTAGGGATGTTTTGCACTTGTTAAGGCTTGTAGAAAATGTGGTTGCAAAGGACTTCATGCACATGTGTGTAGAACTAACCTCATTAGGAGCAAAGTGGCCATAACTCAAGAGGAGCCACTTGAAAGGGGCCCTTGGATGGTGTTTCAGAGGATCTCAAGTATGCTTTGCTTATGGTGGATATATATTCCAGGTGGTTGTAACGTTTCTTTGAGACATCACTACTAAAGCCACCATAAAAATGTTGAAACTAATTTTTAAAGATTATTATTCTTGAAATCATATTACTGACAATCATACCCAACTAGTTTCTGAGAAAAATGAAAAAATATTTGGAGTTATGTGGGATTAGGCATTCAAACACAGATTTGTACAATCAAAAAGTTAATGATGGGTCAGAAAGGACCAATCACATGGTGAAAGAGATTGTTCAGGTACCCTTGACCAATGGAGACAATGTGAAGTTGATGGTGAGTGATTTAGTTTAGGCATACCACATTACAAAAAATAGTGTTAATGAGAAAATTCCATTTATTGAAATGAATGAGAGGTCACCTAGCACCAAGATGGATGAAGCAGTTGATTGTTGATGAGAAAGTAGATTTGCCTAGAAAGAATATTCAGACATTTGACAAAATTTAGTTAGGAAGTTGGATAAAGGTGAGACTAAGGTGCATTGAGAAATGTTGGAGAAAGAATTGTGCACTTTTTAAAGTGAAAGAAGTGAATGAGTTCTGGTGTCAGAAAATGGCAAGAAATTGAATCGAAGGAGTGTTGCATTGTATAGAAGGAGTAAATGAGGGTTGTAAATGTGGAAAAGGAGGAGGAGTACAGTGATTACATGATGATGTATGATTGTGAGGTTTTTGGGAGGTCCAACGAGAGAGACAGTCCTCAAGGTGGCGCTGTGGCTAGTGGGAATAGTATAGCCACAAACTGGAAGTTAGATGAAACAGAAGAGGACAGGGTATTTCATTATCATTGTATAGTGAGAAGATGTGTGTTGGGCTTGGTCCTCTCTGCAATGCAACCCCCAAAACGATTGCCTACACCCCTCCCATTTTTCTGAATTTATTTCTGTAGCCCATAGGACTCTCTCCACTTTACCTCTGCTAGCAAGTGTTAAAGTGCATATGCTCACTCTACAAATCGTGGTAAAATTGGCATACACTTGATTGGCATACTTTTTTTAAAAATTGTTTTTATTGACATTTTGCTTTATGCTTCTTCGATACATAATATCACAGTAGTATACATACTTCAAGGCACGGGTCATAGTCCAATTGCATGTATCATATACAAGCATATTTAGTACATAAGTAAGGCAAGCGTTTTAATCCTTTATCTGCTTAAACGCCATGTATCTGTATCCATCCTTGCTCCTAATTGCCTTGCTTGTACTTTCCCCTGCCAACTTTCAGAAGCTCACGTACCTTATTCAAAAGTCAACATGTCTTCAAAGTCGAACTAACTTTAAGTGTAACCTTGCGCTAATGGGGTGAGTCAGCACTTGAGGAGGGTTTTTTGAACAGGGATGGCAGTGTTGTGACAGCTCAGGTGAGCTCTCCACCTTGCTAACTTCCTTTCCCACCAGACCACTCCCTGGTCTAGGCTGTCCACCCCATTGGTTAGTGTCTCAGTGTATCTTGTGGTAGGGTCAGGGCACTCCCATCCACCTCACCGCCATGCTCCCATTTATCATCTGCTCCGCAGTTAATCACCTTTCGTCACTTGCACCCCGGTATTATGTTGGTCAGCACCTATGACGATATCTGTGTGCACTGCAACCACACTCTCTCCCTGGGCCCCCGGGCTAACTCCCTCTTCTAGTGTACGCCCTTCCCATGCGTCCAGTATCTCCCCCCAGATTGGGGTGATTGGGTGCTGATGGATCCCCCGTGCCTCCTCCTGTCTCAAAACCTGCACCTCAGCTCATGCCCATGCTGTCACACCTCGCCTCCAATCACTCAAAGGAGGGCCCCTTGGCGACTTCCAACACATGGCGATACGATGCCTAAGGAGGGCCAAAGCCAGATCCAGGAATCTACTGACTACCTTCCCAGTTGGCAGCTCGGTTCTCAGGCCCAAAAGACAGAGAGATGGGTCCAATTCCATTCCTTCATCCAGCGCTCTGCATAGTTTGTCTAGCACCACTCTCCAGCACCATTGTATCAGAGGGCAGAGTTGTAACCTATGTGGCAAGAGGTACGCTCTCTGGATGTATTTGTACTGTATGTATCTGAGGCGGCTGTTTAGTGACACCCTCCGGGGAAAGGCCAATATTCTCCGCCATTCCGCATCAGTAAAGTCTCTCCTCAACGTTTCCTCCCACTTCTCCCTAAGAGGTTGTAGAGAGCCCAAAGTGTCATCAATCTGGGCCCTGTAAAGTTTGATGACGAGGTGTCTCCCCCTAAGGTCAATAATAGACAAAGAATCCCGTTTGTTTCTGGCTTCATATTAACTGTAGACCAGTATTCCCGTATTTGATGTGTGAAGGATTGATACAGCAATAATTGCCCACTTGGGACTCCACTCTCCTAATCATATTAGCAAAGGTTCGTAACACTCCATCACGGAAGAAGTAGCCCAGTGATTCCATCCCTGCTCCTGTGCAGACGTTCAACCGAGCCCCCATAAGTGGGTAAACTGTGGTACCTCGCACCACCACTGTCAGTGGCAACGGCGGGGAGTAAGCTACCTTTGTTCCCGTACTTTGCATACATTTCCTCCAGCAGGAGAGTGCCACTGTCATTAGGACGTTCCTCACCTGAGGATTTATTCAGTGGCTAAGCATTCGTGCTAGTATTAAATCTCCATTCATCTCGCCGCCAGTCATTGCATGGTCCAGGCGTCCCTCCCCAACACACCACCTGGAGATCATCTGTAGTAGGCACGACAGGTAATAAAGTTCAAAATCTGGGGCCCCCAGTCCACCTGCCATCGCCAGACGGCAGAGAGTAGATAGAGTGGTACATCTGCGCCCCCATCCCAAATAAGCTCCCACAGCAGTGTGTTCAGCTCCCTGAATCAACCCACAGAGATAATCACCGGGAGGTTGGTGAAATAATAAAGGAGGCGGGGCAGCATGATCATTTTGGATAGAGACACTCTGGCCATCGTGGATAATTTAAGAGATCGCCAGAACCCCACAGAGGCTCGCAATGAACGGCGCGCTTTTACCAAGGTTACCTTCACGGAGGTCCTTCAAGTCGTGGAAAACCTGGATACCTAAGTACTGAAATGTGCGGGGAGCCCACACAATATCCGCAGGGCAGGTGGGTGGTTGTTCTTCACCCGCCGCCACGGAAAGACATCTGATTGGCATACTTAAAGTGCCTGTAAATTAAATGCTACTAGTGGGCCTCCAGCACTTATTGTGCCACCCACTTAACTAGCCTCTTAAAACATGTCCTGGGATTGCCATCACCTCCTGCATGGAGTTTTAAGCTGCCAATTCAACAAAACAGTATAATCCCTGCCAAGTGTTAAACTTTTTATGCATATAAATAACCCCTAATGTAGGCCCTAGGTAGCTCAGAGGGCAAGGTGCATTACAGTTAAAAGGTTGGGAATGTACTTTAAAACTTCACATGTGCTGCTAGTGAAAAACTCATACATCTATTTTCGCTACTGTGTGGACTACCTCTCCCACCAGATAACATTAGGCTGCCTTATTAAATTTAGTACATGATAACATTTGATTGGGAACAGGTAAAGCGTTCATGTTTTGGTGCCTGAAAAATTGTCATTTAAAATCCTCTTTAATGATAAAGTGTTATTTTAAGCTACAATTTTAAAATGTCACTTTGTCATTTTCCTACCATACCTACTTGGTGCCTGCCGCCTGTTCTTGAGTTACATGACTGGGTGCAGTTGGCAGTTGAACGTTGTGTATTCTTCCCAGATGGTCACACAACAGAGGGATTAGGTGTGCCTAGATGGTCCATCACTGGAAGGATGGGGGGCAGATCTGTACACAACCACACTTGCAAATGAATGGGCTGTGCCTTGCCTTCACACAAAGGATATGTCACCACTGCATTGTTCCTGCAACCAGCTTGGAGCCAGGCAGGGTAGGTGGGAAACTCCAAGCACTTCAAAGGGAATTCTCTAGTTCACAGTAGCCACTAGGTATACAAATAGGATCCTCAGACCCACTTTTCAGTTCACTCTCTGGACTTGTGGTAGATCTCTAAGAGGACTGCCTGCTATTGTGGTCTGCTGTTTACTTCAGAGGAATGCTTTTCAGTACCTGGATTGACTGTTCTGCTGCCTGAAGCCTGCCTTGAACCCTCAGAAGTCTCCCTTACTGCTTGAGGCCTGTTCGACTTTTTGAACCCAAGACTACTATAGTGACTCCAACGGCTAGTTGGCTGGCCTCCTACATCGTAGCCTCAGTCCTAACCTCCCAAGTGGTGCCTCTCCATTCCTTGATGCTTGGTAGTGGTGTCAAAGGTGCTCAGGTAGCCAAAATCCAGATCTTGGGACTTAGAAAATCTATGACTAAAAACTGCTTTGAGAACAGAGAGGAGACTGGGACTAACATGCTCATCTATACACCTAAGGTACATTGCCAGTTGGCCTGACAACACAGCATGCTGAGCAGTGGCCCACTACCTTCTTTTTCCCAGCAGCAAATTCTGTTCAGCTATCCTTTGCAACAGGGGTATCTGGTCTCATCGATTTCTCATTGGCTACAGCGTCCAGCTTCATCCAGTTGGAGATTTTCAATTTCCAAAAAAGAAACGCCGAAATCTTCACCATGTCTTTATCCAGTGGCTTTCCGATGGCAACACCTTTATCTCAAACACTGCCTGCAGCCTTGCCCCTCTGAAATTCTACCTTCTTAGAACATTTTCCACAAAATTTCTTCTAAGCCGAAGGTAAGCACCAACCAGGCCTAATTTACTTTTGTATCTGACTCACGCTCCATCGTGGTCAGCCATATTTTTTTACTTTGACCTGGTCTTGTGCAACTAGATGTCCGCCGGATGACACTTTGATCTTTTAGGCACTCGTTTTGACCTTAAACTTAAAAAATTGATAACTCCAATTCTACAAATTGAATTTTTCTCGTTATGATGTTAAATATATCATTAAAATTTGCTACATTTTTCTGAATTGGTGTGGGATTTTTCTTATGTTGTGTTTTCACTTTTTACTGTTTGTGTGCTGCATAACTACTTTGCACAAAGCCTAACTGCTTTTGTGCCAAACTATCACAGGGTTAACCACAGGTTAATTTAGTGACTTTAGTGGTTCACCCTGATGGGGACTGTGGTTGTTGCTTGAGCAGGGTTAACACCCCACTCATCCAGCAGCCCAATTTCTCTAAATGTGACGTGGCTTTAACATAGGAGTGTTTACCTTTGTATAGTACTATCTCCTTGGCGATTTGATATGTGAGATTTCAAACCAGTTGGTTGCCTGCTAGCTGGTGAGGGAGCACCACACTGGGGTCGATTTACCAAATAAACAGTTTTCTTCTTCAACTGAGTCTTTCATACTTACAAAATTTGTATGCACCAGTGTCTTAGTTGGGTGAACTCAAATCACTACATAGGTTCTACAAGAGATTTTACATAATTGAAAATGAGTTCTGGGGCTGGGTTTCCTAGACATCAAGGAGTAAAAGGCAGTAGTGAGTATCTGGGTAACAACACTAGCGTGATCAACAAGCCACCTTTTCTTGACAGCAGCCAGAAGAAACTGATCACCTTGAAAGAGCATTGTCAGTCTATGGGATATCCAACTGAATTGTTTCTTGCATACGTTAATATTTAGGGACCAAAGTAAGTAAGAATGGCCACTGCAGGTGTATACTGGTGGGGACATCATGATGCTGCATTTCACATCTATTTGCTCATTTGCTACTGGCATGTGGTGCTTACACCAATTCCACAATCTTCAGGCTGTAATAGGTACTGTATTGGAGTTGGATTACTGGATAAAATCTACTGAGCCTGGCTACAGGAGGTTGATGCTGTAGTCGACATTCATTTTCAGACCATCAGTAGAGCAGGAAACAGTCCCAAATCTCGTGTTTCAAAAGCAGCTACAGAGTAACCCCTTTTCGGCAACAGAAGTATTGAATGTGAAGTGCATCAAATTCCCAGAGACCAATTCATTCAGTACCAGCTAAGGCTGCACTGTGCACCTCTGCTCCAGTCATTGGCCAATGGCAAGTATAGTCGACCAATGATTTACAGGTGCCATCTCAGTTAATTCTGGTTAACCCACTCACTCTGAACTGGTAATATTTATTTTTTTACAACTGTGATGGATATCCCTTCCCAATTATTACAAATGCACAGGATCCAATACTTTTGTAAAAAGGCAGGCGGGATGTCTGTCATGATTGTGACAGAATAATCCACCCCCAAATGCTAACTCAGGCTGCAAGTCTTTAGCAGAATTGGAGCACTGTCATCTTAAAAGCCAATGGCCACCAGCTGCATACAAAAAAGTACTTCCATGTTTTTTTTTACAACAGGATTTCACAGAAAAATCGCATTAATTACAATGTTGAAGAGAGACACAAATTACAAATTATTTGCTCAAATTAATATTTAGTGGATTGGTTCACAGGGTGTCAACACAAAAAAGCTATTTCTGAAATATATATGACAGTCAGATCAAGCAATGGGAAGTGAGGAAAACACTGTCTCTAGTGAATAGATATGAGCATTCAGTGGAACGTGAAAAGCATCAGTGTACAGGATTCCACTATTTTCATTATACATAAGGACAAGTTTTAAAAAATGAGCTCACACTATGGAACACCGGCCCAAAGAAATTCGGATAGGTTTGAAATTTAACCCTGTAACGCGATTCCAAGGTTTTTTAATGAGTCCCAGGTGAAAGAAAAAAAACAATAACCTTTCGGAGTAAAGGAACACTATTGATGCGATTTATTTTACTATTTGATTAAATAAAATAATTACAATAAAAATATATGACCCCACCCTCACCCAGTAACCCTGGTGGAGGAATATCTTCTCCACATCTCCTATACATTCTAAAGGAAGTGAACAGAAACTTTGTTTACACATTTCATTTACGAGCAAATAGAAGACAGTCTAACCTTTACAACACATAATAACTGTCCTCGTTACATTAAAACCAGACGTCACCGATAAAGACTAGCCAATATGGATAAGCATTTCAGAATATATGGTAAACATTGCACTGACTCTTCCCAATATTGCACTCATACTCATCTAACAACATCCTGTTAGACTTGACATTCTTGGAGTGGTCGCCCCTAACTTTTTGT
This sequence comes from Pleurodeles waltl, assembly GCF_031143425.1. Taxonomy (NCBI): domain Eukaryota; kingdom Metazoa; phylum Chordata; class Amphibia; order Caudata; family Salamandridae; genus Pleurodeles; species Pleurodeles waltl. The sequence continues at coordinate 433,121,573 of NC_090448.1, forward strand.
CTCTGCTTCCCATGTGCTGGACTCTGTTTTTACTGTTTTTGATACTCTGGCTACTTTACCACTGCCAACCAGTACTAAAGTGCAAGTGCTCCTATGTAAAATGTATGTGCAATTGGCTTATCCATGATTGGCATATTTGATTTACTAGTAAGTCCCTAGTAAAGTGCACTAGAGATGCCCAGGGCCTGTAATTCAAATGCTACTAGTGGGCCTAGAGCATTGTTTGTGCCATCCACCTTAGTAGCCCTGTAAACATGGTGCAGACCTGCCACTGCAGTGTCGGTGTGTGCAGTTTTAAACTGCTAATTCGGTTTGGAAAGTATACCCACTTGCCAGGCCTAAACCTTCCCTTTTCATACATGTCAGGCATAACTAAGGTAGGCCCAAGGTAGCCCCATCGGCAGAGTGCAGTGTATGGTAAAGGTGGGACATGTACTGATGTGTGACAATCTTGTAAAAAGTGAAGACTGAATTTAGCAGTATTTCACTGTTAGGACATGTAACACACATAAGTACATGCTAAATTCCGTCTTCAATGTAACAAGACCTATCTCTCTCATAGGTTAACACGGGGCTGCCTTTAAATGTTATTAAAGTGCAGGTTCCCTTTAAGAGCAGAAGGAAGTGTGGAGTTTGGGGTCTCTAAACTGACAATTTAAAAATACATCTTTTAGTGAAGTTGGTTTTTAGATTGTTCATTTGAAAATGCCACTTTTAGAAAGTAGGCATTATCTTGCTTAAAACATTCTGTGGCTCTGTCTGTTTGTGGATTGCCTGTCTAGGTTAGTCTGGGTTAGTCTGGGTTAGTTAGATAGTTGCCCCCTCTAGACAGTGAGACTAAGGGAACTGGGGTGTTGCCTGCATAACCTAATGAGCCATCTGTGTTAGATTGGAGGGAGGAGTGGTGGGAGGAGTTGTCTGCCCTCTCACAATACAGTCTGCAACCCCCTGTTGTGTATCTGGGGCCTGGCCTGGGCAAGGCAGGATCTTGTGACTAACAAAGACAAGTATGCTTACTTCAAAGGCAGAAAGGGGTATAAGTAATGGACCCAATACCCCTGAAAATTAGATCACTTCTGGAACCAAGAGGAACCTCTGCCAAGGAGAAGAGCTGAACTGCTGAGGAGTAGCGCTGCCCCTGCCTGTGACTGTGCTTTGTTGGGCTATCCGGCAGTTGCTGCTTCTGCCTGTTAAAGGGGACAAAGACTGGACTTTGTGGATTATTCCTGCATGTGAAGAATCTTCAAGGGCTTGAACTGAGCTTGCCTCCTGTTTTGAAGTCTCAGAGCCATCAAAGACTTCCTCTGCTAAAATCTGGACTCTCTGCTCAGACTCCTGTCCTGCCAAGTGGTGTTCTATCCAGTCCCTGGGCCCTTGATAGGTGAAGCTGGCAGAAATGAGCTATAAATCCATTCACAGAACACTGTGCAGGGAAATATTTGATGCACCATCTGCAACGCGGCTGATAAAAGACGCTCCGCCGGCCTCCGGACTAAAATTGACACTTCACCTGCATTGCGGCTGGGAGATTGACGCATCACAGCTGAAAAACGAGATGCAACACTGTAGGAGGCTGGCCTGGCTTCTAGTGGGTACCAAGGGGTACTTACACTCTGTGCCAGGTCCAGTTATACCTTATTAGTGTAGAAGAGGTGTTTCTAGCAGCTTAGGCTGATAGAAGGTAGCTATAGCAGAGCAGAGCAGCTTAGGCTGAACTAGGAGACATGCAAAGCTCCTACTATACCACTGGTGTCATATGCACAATATCATAAGAAAACACAATACACAGATATACTAAAAATAAAGGTACTTTATTTTTATGACAATATGCCAAAAGTATCTCAGTGAGTACCCTCATTATGAGGATGCCAAATATACACAAGATATATGTACACAATACCAAAAATATGCAGTAATAGCAAAAGGAAGTAATGCAAGCCATGTAAAGTTACAGTAGAAATAGGAGCACATATGTATAGGGGCAACACAAACCATATACTCTAAAAGTGGAATGCGAACCACGAATAGACCCCAAACCTATGTGAACTTGTAGAGGGTCGCTGGGACTGTAAGAAAACAGTGAGGGTCAGAAAAATAGCCCACCCCAAGACCCTGAAAAGAAGGTGTAAAGTGCACCTATATTCCCCAGAGAGCACAGAAGTCATGATAGGGGAATTCTGCAAGGAAGACCAACACCAGCAATGCAACCAAAGTGGATTTCCGGATGAGAGTACCTGTGGAACAAGGGAACCAAGTCCAAAAGTCGTGACAAAGTCGAGAGTGGGCAGATGCCCAGGAAATGCCAGCTGAGGGTGCAAAGAAGCTGCCACCGGATGGTAGAAGCTGTGGATTCTGGAAGAACGAAGAGGACTAGAAACTTACCCTTTGGAGGATGGATGTCCCACGTCGTGAAGAAGCTTGCAGAGGTGTTCCCACGCAGAAAGACTGCAAACAAGCCTTGCTAGCTGCAAGGGTCGTGGTTAGGGTTTTCGGATGCTGCTGTGGCCCAGGAGGGACCAGTATGTCGCCACTGGGATGAGAAGACAGAGGGGGCGCCCAGCAAGTCAGGGAGCTCTCACAGAAGCAGGCAGCACCCACAGAAGTACCCAAACAGGCACTTGGAAGAGGAGTGAACCGGAGCTCACCCGAAGACACAAAAGGGAGTCCCACGATGCCGGAGGACAACTCAGGAGGTTGTGCACTGCAGGTAAGAGTGTCGGGGACCCAGGCTTGGCTGTGCACAAAGGAAATCCTGGAAGAGTGCACAGGGGCCGGAGCAGCTGCAAATGACGCGGTACCCAGCAATGCAGTCTAGCGTGGAGAGGCAAGGACTTACCTCCACCAAACTTGGACTGAAGAGTCACTGGACAGTGGGAGTCACTTGGACAGAGTTGCTGAGTTCCAGGGACCACGCTCTTCATGCTGAGAGGGGACCCAGAGGACCGGTGATGCAGTATTTTGTTGCCTGTGGTTGCAGGGGGAAGATTCCGTCGTCCCACAGGAGATTTCTTCCGAGCTCCTGGTGCAGAAAGGAGGCAGGCTACCCCCGGAGCATGCACCACCAGGAAACAGGCGAGAAAGCTGCAGGATCAGCGATACAAGGTTGCAGTAGTCGTCTTTGCTACTTTGTTGCGGTTTTGCAGGCGTCCTGAGCAGTCAGCGGTCAATCCTTTGGCAGAAGGTGAAGAGAGAGATGCAGAGGAACTCTGATGAGCTTTTGCTTTGGTTATCTAAAGAATTCCCCAAAGCAAAGACCCTAAATAGCCAGAAAAGGAGGTTTGGCTACTTAGGAAGGAGGATAGGCTAGCAACACAGGTAAGAGCCTATCAGAAGGAGTCTCTGATGTCACCTGCTGGCACTGGCCACTAACAGCAGTCCAGAGTGCCAGCAGCACCTCTGTTTCCAAGTTGGCAGAGGTCTGGAGCACACTGGAGGAGCTCTGGGCACCTCCCCTGGGAGATGCAGGTCAGGGGAGTGGTCACTCCCTTTTCCTTTGTCCAGTTTCACGCCAGAGCATGGCTGGGGTATCCCTGAACCGGTGTAGACTGGCTTATGCAGAGATCTGCACCATTTGTGCCCATCAAAGCATTTCCAGAGGCTGGGGGAGGCTACTCCTCCCCAGCCCTGACACCTTTTTCCAAAGGGAGAGGGTGTAACACCCTCTCTTTGAGGAAGTCCTTTGTTCTGCCTTCCTGGGCCAAGCCTGGCAGGACCCCAGGAGGGTAGAAACCTGTCTGAGGGGTTGGCAGCAGCAGCAGCTGCAGTGAAACACCGGGAAAGGTAGTTTGGCAGTACCCGGGTCTGTGTTAGAGACTCGGGGGATCATGGAATTGTCTCCCCAATGCCAGAATGGCATTGGGGTGACAATTCCATGATCTTAGACATGTTACATGGCCATGTTCGGAGTTACCATTGTGACGCTATACATAGGTAGTGACCTATGTATAGTGCACACGTGAAATGGTGTCCCCGCACTCACAAAGTCCGGGGAATTTGCCCTGAACGATGTGGGGGCACCTTGGCTAGTGCCAGGGTATCCACACACTAAGTAACTTAGCACCCAACCTTCACCAGGTGAAGGTTAGACATATAGGTGACTTATAAGTTACTTAAGTGCAGTGGTAAAAGGCTGTGAAATAACGTGGACATTATTTCACTCAGGCTGCAGTGGCAGACCTATGTAAGAATTGTCAGCTCTCCCTATGGGTGGCAAAAGAAATTCTGCAGCCCATAGGGATCTCCTGGAACCCCAATACCCTGGGTACCTCAGTAGCATATACTAGGGAACTATAAGGGTGTTCCAGTATGCCAATATGAATTGGTAAAATTGGTCACTAGCCTGTTAGTGACAATTTGTAAAGAGAGAGCATAACCACTGAGGTTCTGATTAGCAGAGCCTCAGTGAGACAGTTAGGCATCACAAAGGGAACACATACATATAGGCCACAAACGTATGAGCACTGGGGTCCTGGCTAGCAGGGTCCCAGTGACACATAACAAACATACTGAAAACATAGCGTTTTTACTATGAGCACTGGGCACTGGCTAGCAGGATCCCAGTGAGACAGTGAAAACACCCTGACATATACTCACAAACAGGCTAAAAGTGGGGGTAACAAGGCTAGAAAGAGGCTACTTTCTCACAAACACCCACTTGAGGCTGCTGATAACGACGCAAATCCTACACAGTGTGGTTTTCTAACACAGTACGACAGGGTTTTCCACGCATCGCCCCTGGGCAAAAAAGTCAACCCAACTCTTGGCGGATCCAAGGTGCCCTGTCCGGAAATCAACGCATTGCTCTCTTGTGAGGGAGAAAAACAATGCATTGCAGACCCAACCAAAGAAGAAACAACCCACGGCCCCCCCATGCAAGGAAGGAATCGACACATCGCTGCATTTTCTGATACACGCTCGCCTGTGCGGCTTTATTTTTTACGCTAACGGGGTACTTTGTGCAAAATCATCGTTTCCATTATTTTCTACGGAGTATATGGAGTTATTATTTTGAAAATTCATATTTTAACTTGTGTGTGTTAGATTTTTGTTGTTTTGGTCTCGTTTGATTTAGATAGATATTACTTATTTTTCTAAACTGGTGTGGTGTCCATTTTGCATTGTTTTCACTGTATTATTATGAGTGTTGGTACAAATACTTTACACATTGCTTCAGAGATAAGCCGAACTGCTTGTGCCAAGCCAACAAGGGGGTAAACAGGGGTTATCTAAGTGTGTTTCTCCTTCGCCCTTACTACAGTGTGGGTCCTTGCTTTGGCAGGGTGTAACCTGACTGCCAAACAAAGTCCCCATTTCTAACATTGGTGACCAGTGGTGAGGATTGAACTTGTATTTGTACTTGACATACAGTGATTAAGGGGGTCATTATGGTGAATAGTGGAGGTACTACCACCAATAGGCTTGGGGTACATACCTTCACCTTTATGATATTAGCAGGTTGGCCAAAGCCACACCACCAAGTTAACACACCACCCGCCACCGTGGTAACAACCACCGGGCTGGGGACTACAGTCTCCAGCCCGGCGGCCGTCACTAGGCCGTCCATGGCATTTTGGCATTTTGATCATGCCCACCGCCATGGTTTCCGTGGTTTTTGTTACACCACGAAAACCATGGCGGTAGTCACTATCAGTGCCAGGGAATTACTACGCTGGCACTGATAGGGGTCTCCCCCTCCCCAGAGTCCTCCCCACCCTTCCCCCACATATAAACACATACACACACACATATACACGCATATACACGCTTATACACATTCACCCACGCATGCATACATTCATACACACTCACACCAACACTCACGAACATACATCCAGGCACACACGCAATCACTCGACACAAAATGCATGTACACACACACACCCACTCATGCAGGAGCGCCACCTTACCGCCGTCCACCGCCATAACCGTAGCGGGAATTCACACAGCCATCTGGCGGCATTCTGGCTACATTCATAATGCCATGGTCGGTCGGTAGCTACGGCAATGGTTTGTTGGCGGCTGTCCCCGTGGCGGTAGGCAGCATTTGAGCCAATCTTGTAATGAGGGCCTAGGTGTACACTACTGTTTTTAATGCAGACCATTATCTAACCACATACTACTTGTTTTTGCTTTTGCTCGTCTTGGACTTGTTTATTCTACTTCCGTATTTTTGGTGATCTTTTCATTGATTCTCGAACTTCTCATTGGGAACTCTTTTTCTGCCTTGGAATTTTGCACTTTTGATTTTCCATCATGTCTCAATCTGGAGATCCACCAGCTGGAGCTGTTTTTGATTTAGAGAAACTGGAAAGTTACACAGTTGCTCAATTGAAACAGTTAGCTAAGAATCTTGTCTGTCCCATTAAGGGCTCCACCAGGAAGGAGGAGCTGCAAAAGACACTGAGGGCCTGGGTGACAGCCAAGGAGGCTGGGGGCTATAGGAAAGTACCATCTTCCTTGGCATGTTACCCAGATTTTAACCTGTATGTCAGTATGTTTTTGCCTGTCTCACTGGAATCCTGTTGGTCAGGACCCCAGTGCTCATAGTTTATGGCCCAATGTGTGTGGTGTGTTTAGTGTTTGACTGTGACACTGAAGCTCTGCTAATCAGAACATCAGTGCTTATGCTTTCTCTGCTTTTAAATTTGTCATTATAGACTAGTGACTTCATTTACCAATTTTATTTGGCACACTGGACCCCCCATATAAGTCACTAGTATGTGGTACCTAGATACCCAGGGCATTGGGGTTCCAGGAGATCCATATGGGCTGCAGCATTTCTTTTGCCACCCATATGGAGCTCAGACAAATGCTTGCACAGGCCTGCCATTGCAGCCTGCCTGAAATAACGCACACATTATTTCACAGCCATTTTCACTGAACTTAAGTAACTTATAAATCACCTATATGTCTAACCTTCACTTGCTCAAGGTTTTGTGCAAAGTTATTAAGTGTGAGGGCACTGTTGCACTAGCAAAGGTGCCTCCACATAGTTCAGGGCCATTTCCAGGGACTTTGTGAGTGTGGGGACGCAATTACACGTGTGCACTACATATAGGTCAATACCTATATGTAGTTTCACAATGGTAACTCCGAATACGGCCATGCAACATGCTTAAGATCATTGAATTGTCCTTCCATTCCAAATCTGGTATTGGGGAGCCAATCCATGCATCCTAAGAGCTCCACAATGCACCCCCAGTACTGCTAGACCAGCTCTTTGAGGCTTGCACTGCAGCTACAGCTGCTGCCACCTCACAGACACGGTTCCTCCCTCCTGGGGTCTGAGCAGCCCAGGCAGAACAAAGCATTTCCTCTGAAAGCAGGGTGTTACATCCTCACCCTTTGGAAATAGGTGTTACAGGCTGGGGGTAGGGTAACCTCCCCCAGCCTCTGGAAATGCTTTGAAGGGCACAGATGGTACCCTCATTACATAAGCAAATCTACACTGGTTCAGGGACCGCTTGTGCCCTGCTCTGGCACTAAACTGGAAAAAGGAAAGGGGAGTGACCACTCCCCTGTCCATCAGCACTACAGGGGTGGTGCCGGGAGCTCCTCCAGTGTGTCCCAGACTTCAGCCATCTTGCTTTGCAAGGTGTGGGGGCACTCTGGAGGAGTCTGAGTGGCCGGTGCCAGCAGGTGACATCAGAGATCCCTTCTGATAGGTCCACACCTGATAAGGTAGCCAATCCCCCTCTCAGGGCTATTTAGGGGCTCTCTTGTGGGTTCTCTTCAGATTCTGCTTGCAAGTTTCCTTCAGGAATCCTCTGCAACTACTTCTTCATCCTCTGACCTCGGATCCACCGCAGCCTGCTCCAGGAAACGCTGTAACTGCAACAAAGTATCCACAAGAGATACTTTTCTTCTGCCACCTCAGCTCCAAGTCAGCAACAGTTTCCATGGTGTGCACTCTCTAGGGATTCCCTGTCTTCATCCTGCACCAGAAGGGCCAAAGAAATCTCCCATGGAGTGACGGAGCCACTCCCCTGCTCCAAGCAGGCACCTTCCAAGATGACGACCGGTACCCTGGGACTCCTCTCACAGCGCCAAGTGCGCTCTTAAGGACACAGAGGGTGGACCCCATTGATATAGACTGTCCTGAGGTCCTGCTGACACAATTTGGTGGAGGTAAAACCTTGCCTTCCTCAAGAGCGACGGTACCCAACGTGTACTGAGGCCTCTTGACCTCCTTAGGCCTCTGTGCACTAGTTGCAAACTTTCGTCATGCTCAGCCTGGCCCAGGTTCCCAGCACTCCATCCTGTGATGCTCAACTCACTGAGTTGTTCTCCAGCGGCGTGAGACCTTCTTTTGTTCTGCTGCATCAACTGCGTTTTGCACCTCCTTTGTCCCCGGATCCTGTGTCGCCCGGGGGTGGTGGCTGGCATCCTGAGGGCTCTCTAAAGTTCTGAGAGCCCCATCTTCCTCCTCACACAGAGTTGAGTCCCCCAGGTCCCTCCTGGGTCCATCCTGCTTCATTTTGACCCAAAACATACTTTTGTTGTAGCCAAGGCTTGTTGGTGACTTCCAACATGAAATCACATCTGCAACGATCTTCACATTGTGGGACATCCTTTACATCATGCAGGAACCATCTGGCATCTTCCTAGGGTGCATTCCTGCAGTCTTCAACTAACCGGGGACTCTTCTTTTGCATCATCTTCTGGGTTGGCAGGGGCTCCTGTCCTTCCTGGAACTTCTTTCGACTTCTGGCCTTGGTCCCCTTCCTTTGCATGTCTTCAGGTCCAGGAATCCAGCAGGTGTTCTTTGCAGACTTGATTGGTTGCTGCAATATCCCAATCATGAGGTGTAGTGTGTCCTAAGGAAACTTGCAGTACTTTACTCCTGCTTTTCTGGGCTCTGGGGTGGGATAATTTACTTACCTTTACTGTATTCTTACTCTCCCAGTGAATCTGCACACACTACATTTGTCTAGGGGGGAATTCATGATTCGCATTCCACTTTCTTAATATATGGTTTGTGTTGCCCCTAGACCTATTTTCTCCCCTTGCAATCTACGGCATTTCCTATTGCTTGCATTGTTCTATGACTATCTACTTGTCTAATTTTGGTGTGTAGTGTATATATTGTGTATAATACTTACCCGCAGAAGGAGTATTGTCTCTAAGATATATTTGGTACTGTGTCACCCAAATAAATACCTTTATTTTTGGTAACACTGAGTATTGTCTTTACTTGTGTATAAGTACTTTGTAACTATAAGTGGTATTGCATGAGCTTTGCATGTCTCCTAGTTCAGCCTAAGCTGCTCTGCTATAGCTACTTCTATCAGCCTAAGCTGCTAGAACACTACTACTTCACTAATAAGGGATAACTGTACCTGGTATAAGGTGTAAACAGCCAAGGTACCCACTACAAACCAGGCCAGACTCCTTCAGGGGCATACAGAAGAGGAAAACGAGGACGAGGAGGTGCAAAGTATGCACATTGGTACAGTGGGTGGACCTGTTATGCCTGTGAGGAGGGTCTCCAGGGCAGATAGTAATGTGTCATCCAACAGTCTGAATCCTGAGGAGTTACAGGTCAGACAGGCAGAGTGGAGTCACCAGATGGAATTAGATAGGCTCAAATGGAGATGGAAGGGAGGAGACTTGTCATTGAAGAGAAAGGGTTACTGCTGGCTCATGAGCTCAGCTTGAGGGAGCTGGATCAGAAGAGCCAGTCCAGTAGGGATGGTGGCAGCAATACCTCAGTGCAGCCTCAGAGAAGGGTACACATTCCTAAAGACTTAGGCCCGTATTTATACTCCGTTTGCGCCGAATTAGCGTCGTTTTTTTAGACGCAAATTCGGCGCAAAACGAACGCCATATTTATACTTTGGCGTTAGACGCGTCTAGCGCCAAAGTATGGGCAAATAGCGTCATTTTTTTGCGTGAACGCCTTCCTTGCGTTAATGAGATGCAAGGAAGGCGTTCCCGTCTAAAAAAATGACGGCGACGCAAATGCGTCGTATTTATACTCCCGGGCAAAAATCACGCCCGGGAGGTGGCGGGTCAAAAAACCCTGCATTTGCGCTACTATTTAACGCCTGGGTCAGGGTAGGCGTTAAGGGGCCTGTGGGCTCAAAATGAGCCCACAGGTGCCCTCCCCTGCCCCCAGGGACCCCCCCTGCCACCCCTGCCCACCCCAGGAGGACACCCAAGGATGGAGGGACCCACCCCAGGGACATTCAGGTAAGTTCAGGTAAGTATAATTTTTTATTTTTTTAAAAAAACATTGGGTGGCATAGGGGGGCCTTATTTGTGCCCCCCTACATGCCACTATGCCCAATGACCATGCCCAGGGGACAGAAGTCCCCTGGGCATGGCCATTGGGCAAGGGGGCATGACTCCTGTCTTTACTAAGACAGGAGTCATTTAAATGGCGTCTGGGCGTCGGAAATAATGGCGCAAATCGGGTTGAGGCGATTTTTTTTGCCTCAACCTGACTTGACCCATTTTAAGACGCCCTAACGCCATTTTCCCCCTACGCCGGCGCTGCCTGGTCTACGTGGTTTTTTTCCACGCACACCAGGCAGCGCCGGTCTGCTAGCGCCGGCTAACGCCATTCCATAAATACGGCGCCCGCATGGCGCTTCAGAATGGCGTTAGACGGCGCAAAATTTTTTGACGCTAAACTGCGTTAGTGCAGTTTAGCGTCAAAAAGTATAAATATGGGCCTTAGTGAAGGACTATAAAAGTGAGGGTGTCAAGAGGTATGAGTCTGCAGGTGTCACCTCTAGTGGGTTAAGACTCAGTCTCCAACACTGCAGGCGATTCTGCCGCTCAAATCCAGTAGTCTCATTAGAATAATGAGAGCCTACGCGACAGGAGCACTTGTACAGTCTTTGTTTTCCAGAGCTACACCAGCACCTGATTGACAGCAAGCTGACTGACCCTAGGAAGCTTATGCAGGAACCGTTGGGAGAGCACCAGGGTCTAGAAGAAGAATGGGGGAGACCATGCCAAGCGTGGTCAGGGTCCCTCTCAGAAGAAAGGGGGGTAAGGGTAAACAGGGGGAGTTCTCTAAAGGGCTCCAACCTAGTTCCCAGGCTAAGGATTCCCAGCCCCCCATTGAGAAGAAACTATGGATCTCCAAAGGGAAACCTGCGGAGAGGGGGTCCCCACAAGTGCTTTGCATGTGACTAGGTGGGTCATGTACGGGGGGACCCCAAATATCCCAAGGGTACACCAGCACCCACTGGTGCTCAGTCACAGGGTTTGGCCAGTGTAGCGCTTGGGGAGGAGTTGGTTCCAGGTGGGTGGGATCTATCTGAGATGACCCTTGTCTCACTAGGGAACAGTGAGATGGACCAGAGAACCCTAGTTTAGGGAAGTACCCTCTTTTTGCCATGGTTACCCCCATTTTCTGCCTGATGTCAGTGTGCTTGGCTGTGTTCGCTGGGATCCTACTAACCAGGACCCCAGTGATTATGCTCTCTCACCTCTAAATTTGGTTGTTGCATACTGGTAATCCAATATTTCACTCACAATTGACATACTGGTGCCCCCTTATAAGTTCCTAGTATATGGTACCTAAGCACCCAGGGCATTGGGGTTCCAGCATATATTTTGCCACCCTTAGGGAGCCCATGCAAAGGTTTCTATAGGACTTCCATTGCAGCTTGCGTGAAAAGGTGCATGCGCCCTTTCACTGCCATTTACACTACACCAGGTCACTTATAAGTCACCCCAATATTAGGCCCTCTAGCCCTGAGGGCAGGGCGCAGAGTCCCTGTGTGAGGGCATCCCTGCACTTGCAGAGGTGCCCCTACAACTTCAAGGACCATTTTCCCAGACTCCGTGAGTGTGGAAATGCCATTTTACGAGTGTACTGGACATAGGTCACTACCTATGTCCAGCTACATAATGGTAACTCTGAAGATAGGCAAGTTTGGTATCAAACATGTTGGAATCATACCCCAAGGCTTTTGCAAGCATTGGTTGTATGATTCCATGCACTCTGGGGGCTCCTTAGAGGACCCCCAGGATTGCCATAATAGCCTTCTAAGGTTTTCCAGGCAGCCCCAGCTGCTGCCACCTCACAGACAGGTTTCTGCCCTCCTGTTGCTTGAAAAGCTCGAGCCCAGGAAGGCATAACATAGGATTTCCTTTGGGAGAGGGGTGTTACACCCTCTCCCTTTGGAAATAGGTGTTACAGGCTTGGGAGGGGTTGCCTCCCCAAGCCACTGGAAATGCTTTGAAGGGCACATTTGGTGCCCTCCCTGCATAAACCAGTCTACACCGGTTCAGAGACCCCAGTACCTGCTCTGGTGCAAAAATGGACAGAGGAAAGGGGTGGTGCTCAGATTCCTCCAGAGGGTCCCTGGGTTTTGCCATCCTGGATTCTAAGTTGGCAGGGAACTCTGGCAGCATCTGAGTGGCCAGTGCCAGTAGGTGACATCAGAGCCCTCCCCTGATAGGTGCTTTCCTTTTTAGGTGACCAATTCCCCTTTCAGGGCTATCTAGGGTCTTTCCTTTGGGTGGTTCTTCAGGTTCGGATAGCAAGACTCCAGCAGGGATCCTCTGCCTCCTCCACTTCAACTTCTCACCAAAGAAACTGCATCTGGACCCTCTGGGAACTCTACAAACTGCAACAAAGAAGCAAAGATGCCTTCTGCAACATTGTATCTTCAGCTCCTGCCAGCAACTGCAACTGTTTCCGGGTCGTGCATCCTCAGAGTACAACCTGTCTTCAGCCTGGACCAGAAGAGCGAAGGAATCTCCCTTTGGGTCAAGAAGTCACTCCTTTTCTTCAACAGGCACCTACTGAAATGACGACCAGCTGCATGGATCCGCTCTCCCACTGAGCTGCGTGGATCCTGCATCACTGGTGGTGGACTGAAGTGGTCGATGGTCCTAACATCCTAATGTCCAATTTTGGTGGAGGTAAAAACTTGCCTCCCCACGCAAGACAGTACCCCCGTGCACCATGTGTTTTGCAGTTGCCAAGGCTTGTTGGCATCCTTCCACAAAGTTCTTTATGCATTTAGCAGCTTGGACCCCCAGCACTCTGTCCTGTGACGCACATCTTCCTGAGTGGCATGAGAGTCTTTGTCATATTGCTGCATGAGCCTCTTCTTGCACCTCCTTTGCCCCGTGCTGTGGGACTCTTGTGCATGCTGCCTGGTCTTCTGTGGGGTCTCTGAGTTGCTGTGAGCCCCCTCTGACTCCCTCTTCTGAGTAGAGTCGACTTGGTACTTCCTGGGCCTAGGCAGCGGCTGCTGTGAGGTGGCAGCGCTAGGGCTGCAGTGAAAACCTCAGAAGGCTGGTATGGCAGTACTGGGGGTCCATGGTGGAGTCCCCAGGGTGCATGAAATTTCCCCCAGTACTAGAATCAGTATGGGGGTACAATTCCCAGTTGTTAGACACCTCACATGGCCATATTCAGAGTTACATTTGTGAAGCTACATATATGTTTTGACCTATATGTAGTGCACACTTAAAATGGTGTCTCCGCACTCACGAAGTGCTGGGTTGCCCTCACACACAGGTACCATGCACCTCATCTTCAGGATCTGAAGGCAAGACATTTAGGTGACTTATAAGTGACCTGGTGCAGCGAAAATGGCTGTGAAATAGTGCTTACTCTATTTCACTCAGGCTGCAGTGGCAGTCCTGAAGAAGTGTTTGTCTGAGCTCCCTGTGGGTGGCAAAAGAAATGTTGCAGCCCATAAGGATCTCCTGCAACCCCAATGCCCTGGCTACCTAGGTACCCTATACTAGGGACCTCTAAGGCTGGTCCAGTATGCCAATTTGGAGTGGAATACTGGGTTATCAGTGTGTAAGCGCAAATTTGGAACCAGAGAGAGCATAAGCTCTGGAGTTCTGGTTAGCAGGACTCCAGTGACACAGTCAAGCATACTGACAAAACGGTAAAACAAACTGACATGAAGGGCCCAACCTATGAGCACTGGAGTCCTGACTAGCAGGATCCAAATGACACAGTAAAAACAAACTGACAAACAGGCCAAAAATGGGAGTAACCATGCTCGAAAAAGGCTACTTTCTCCCAACCAACATTCGCATTCCACTTTCTTAGTACATGGTTTATGTTCCCCAGGCCCATTTCTAACTGTTGAGATTTTCATTATTTGCACTGTGTTCTAACCGTTTTCATGCCTATTTCTGCGTACTAGTGTATATAATATGTATATTATTGCCTCCTAAAGGAGTATAGTCTCCATGGTATTTTTGGTATTTGTGTCACAAAAATAAAGTATCTTTATGTTTGTAACACTGAGGCCCTCATTACAACCCTGGCGGTTGATGATAAAGTCGCGGTAATACCACCAATAGGTCGACGGTAACCAAAATGCAATTATGACCACAGCAGAAACTGCTCAGACAGACAGCCACTTTAACACACCGACCGCCAGGGAGAAACCAACAAGCACCACGGCGGTAACCGGCAACAGCCAGGCGGAAGACAATGTACCGCCCACATTATTATGACCAGCCTATCCGCCACCTTTTCTGTGGCAGTACCAACAACATCAAAAATATGGCAGAAACAGCTCAGAAGTCAAAGGACTCACCTGTGGAGACTCAGGGAACATCCACGATGCCATGGAGCCTCAGCTGCACATATTTCCGATGCTCGTCTACCTTCTGCTGCATTATGAACAGCAACGCCGGCGAAGACGACCAAGTTGAGTACTGCCGCCCATCACACAAGGGAGGGGAGGAGGAAAAAGAGAGTAACACACACACAACATGCAACACCCCCACTCCAACACCATACACACAACCAGATGCACTAACATTACATATTCCCCCGTTCCTCTCAGGAATAATGCCAGAACAAAAAGATTTGGAGAAAGTGAGTGCAATACGATAAAATAACATGATTAAATCCATCAAAATACAAACGTATATGCATATTTACCAGTGGAGGGACACTGCCCAGTCCTCAATGTCCGTGGGCCACAGGGCCACATCACGTAGGCCAAGGCCCCACCTCACTCCTGCAACAACACAGAGAGAACACTGCAGGGGCATGTAGGAGGCTGGCCTGGTTTGTAGTGGGTACCTTGGGTACTTACACTTTATACCAGGTCCAGTTATCCCTTATTAGTGAAGTAGTAGTGATCTAGCAGCTTAGGCTGATAGAGGTAGCTATAGCAGAGCAGCTTAGGCCGAACTAGGAGACATGCAAAGCTCATGCAATACCACTTATAGCTACACAGTACATATACACAAGTAAAGACAATACTCGGTGTTACCAAAAATAAAGGTATTTATTTGGGTGACAAGGTATCAAAAATATCTTAGAGGCAATACTCCTTCTGGAGGTAAGTATTATACACAATATATACACTGGACACCAAAATTAGACAACTAATTAGTCATAGAACAGTGCAAACAATAGGAAATGCTATAGAATGCAATGGAAGAAAATAGGTCTAGGGGCAACCCACACCATATACTAAGAAAGTAGTGAGAAAATGTACATAAAGTTAATCATACACCATAGCTGCTAGGCATCTGTTTATCTTTATTATGTTGCCATGTGCTCGACAAACCTCTTGAACTTTGATGATTGACCTTGTGCTTGCAGCCTTGGGCCGCAATCTGCTTATCGCTGCCATTTACTTTTTCCAATTACAGTTCCGAGAATTGTCGTGCTTAATCAGTAACTGCCAGAATAAGTTTGTACAGGTTGTTGCCACCTCCTGCCAGCTGTATCTGTACTTTCTCCCACCACACGTGTATCCCTGAAATATTCTGAAGGCCGTAGAGGACCTTGAATACACTAGGGGTGGAGTTGTCCTTTGACTAAGCAGTTTTGTGTGTATATAAGGTTGGGTGCCCCAGAGTGAAAGGGCAGCCTCCGTAGGATAGTCACTTGACTGTCCTGGGACCCTGTATTAGCTCGAGCTATAATCCATGTAATAAACTTCTCTTTATTCCTCCAGTTGGTGACTCCGTCTGATTTGTGAACTCTCTGCTAAATTGACCCTGAGGACATAAAGGGTGTCCCTCCACCGCTGGGAAGGAGACCCCGGGTGGGGGTAAAATCTTTCCTGGTTCCTCAGTTGGCGCCCGAACAGGGACCCGAGTCAGGCATCCAGGGGACCGACCGGGTGGTGGAGGACTCACGATTGGATTTCCAAGGGAGGCGCCCCACACCAGATTCTGAGCTTCGTTCTCTGTCGTGGACCTGCGGATCTCCACTGTGTGTCTTCCAGCCAGCTCGACTTCTCCTGGCGCTGTCTGAATTCGGGTCTCTGTTTTCCGTGAACTACTGGAGTACCCAACTGTTGGACTATAACAGAAGTGTCAGGTAAGGATGGGAATTGAAAGATTCCTGTCTAAAAATAGGTCTGTGAGTATTGTACGGTTTCTATCGCTCTTTGCAAAGATCGACGTCAGTGGTATGACTGACCTCAGTTGTCATTTAAGTATACAAGCTATACGAGACATACCGGTTCCAAGGACAAAGAGAGAGGTTAGGGCCTTCATAGGTATTACCTCCTTCTGTCGTCAATGGATTCCTAATTATTCTCTTTTGATAAAACCGTTTTTGCATCTCACCCACAAAGATTGTCCTGAAAAAATTGAATGGAATGATGATTTTCAGTCTGGTTTTGATGAATTGAAAAATACACTCTGCACAGCACCTGTACTAGGAACGCCTGATTATCGTAAAGATTTTCAGTTATATGTGAGCAAGAGAAATGGATGTTCACTATCAGTGTTAACCCAAGAGCATGTCGGCAAACAACGCCCTTGTGCTTATTTTTTGGCCCTACTGGATCCAGTGGCCCGTGCACTCCTGAGCTGTCTACGGGCAGTAGCCGCTGCAGCAGTCGCAGTGCGCCAGTCGGCCGGGATAGTCATGGATTCACCCCTCACCCTGTTGGTCCCACACACTGTTGACGCACTATTAAACAAAACAAAAACCCAGCATCTTACTAATGCACGATTAACTATTTATGGACTGACACTTTTAGCTAGTCATATAACATTAAAAAGGTGCAACACGCTCAATCCTGCCACTTTATTGACAATTACTGAAAATTGGAAGATTCTTATGATGACATACATGACTGCATTCTCCGGACAGAGGATGAAACAAAAGGGAGAGTGGACTTACAGGACACTCCACTGAGAGACCCTGATGGCATATTATACGTAGATGGCTCATGCATCAAGCTACCCGATGGCACTACCTCTGCAGCCTATGCAGTTACAACAGCTACCACTGTACTTGAGACAGCTAGAATACCACATAACTCTACTCAGGCCGCAGAATTAAAAGCTCTAACACGAGCCTGTGAGTTAAGTAAAGGACTTAGGGGGTCATTACAACATTGGCGATAAAAGGTGCTTACCGCCGTGCAGAAGACCGCCAATACACCGCCGCCGCCACGGAACTCCGCCACAGCTATTATGACCCACATCTTGGAATCCGCCGAAATTCAGACACCCAAACAAGTCCGCCACACCAAAGGTCAGTGTTAAAATGGCGATAACAAAACCTCCACCTCCACGCCAACAGAAACACGCCCATGCTATTACGACCCACAAATCCACGCGGCGGTCTTTCAACTGCAGTATTCCATGGCGGTACACACCGCTGCGCTCAAAATACACACACATCTCCAAAACACTGCCACATTGGACAGTTCAAAATACACACACCTGATACACATACAAACACCACTCCCACACACCCAACACAGTATAAAACACACACCCACATCACCCACAAACACCTACGAGCAAAAATTATTCACGAAGACCAGAGAGACAGTACAGAATAGACAGTCCCACCACACAACACCATCACCCACACAACATCCACACACAAAACACCACACACCACTACACATCACCACACACATAAACACTGATACCGCCCCACACATCACACACACTTCCCCATGTCACGCCAAAGACACCCCCGGTTTCCCGAGGAGGAGCTCAGGGTCATGGTGGAGGAAATCCTACGGGTAGAGCCACAGCTATTTGGCTCACAGGTGCAGCACACATCCATAGCCAGGAAGATGGAGCTATGGCGCAGAATAGTGGACAGGGTCAATGCTGTGGGACAGCATCCAAGAAATCGGAGGACATCAGGAAGAGGTGGAATGACCTACTGGGGAAGGTGCGTTCAGCGGTCTCCAGGCACAACATTGCGGTTCAGCGGACCCCCACCTCCTCCCCCACAACTAACATCATGGGAGGAGCAAGTCTTGACCATCATGCATCCAAAGGGCCTCGGAGGAGTCGGTGGAGGAATGGACACTGGTATGTCAAATCTTAACTTTCATATCCCCCACCCTACCTGCATGCTATCACACACCCCCACCCTCACCCCCTCCCCTATCACTCCAACTCCTCACTAATGTACTAATAACACAAACCACCCATCCCAACACCAAGCCCTGCATGACACAACTAAGCATGGACACCCATCACTAAAGTATGCTCACTGCACATACCCAGAACACCCCACAACCATCATCACCCAACCCCCACACAGGAATGCTTGCATTGGGGTACACGGTCACCCACCAATTGCACACCATGAGACACACACATGCAATAATCATGCACTTATGCCCCTGCAGGATCACGAAGGACCGTCACCACCCCGGAGGGTCCAGACAACTCCACTTCACCCACAGAAGAGGCCCACAGTGACGATAGCAGCTCTGCCCTACTGGATCCTGATGACCAGCCCGGACCATCGTGGGCCTCGGGACAGTCGGTTCCCCTTGCACAGGCACAGCCCAACACTGACCTTCCACCCTCTGGTAACACCAGCACAGCACCCACCCAGCAGGCCCATACCTCCGTACCCAGGACACGTCAATCAGCGGTGTGTCCACTACTACAGGGAACCCAGGGTAACCCACCACCCCAACAACAACAGGGACCTGGGGGCAGTGGTAGTGGGCACACGGTCCAGGGGACGGAGGCACAGGAACACAGGGGAACTGGGAGGGCTGCTGTGCGAAAGGGGGTGGACAGGCCAAGGGAACCCACTCTCCACGAGGCCCTCTCCTCCATCATGGGAGCCTACCACCACTCCCAGGAGACGATGGCGACGGTCCTGGCCAAGTTTCAGGAGACCCAGCGCCTGCAGGACGAACAGTATTTGGGGTTCAGGGAGGAGCTCAGAACCATCAGCTCCACCTTGGGCACCATCGTAGTGGTGCTGAAGGACATACAGCAGACCTTGAGGGACACCGTGGCACTCCAAAGGACCCCTGACACTAGCCAGGACGATGAACTGCCCACCACCTCCGCCGGCGCTAGTGGACAGGATACCCCGCCACAGGACCAGCACACCATCACCCCACCCCCTACAGACGGACAACCACCACGCAAGCGGTCCCTGAGATCCAGGAACAGGACAGAGCAAGATGGCAAGACCCCCGCCAGGAAATGAGACCACCCTGATTGTCCTCCCACTGTCCCACTTTGTTACCCTGTCCATACTAAAACTGCCCCAGCTCCACTTCCTATGCCCATATGGGCAGTGCACCTGTGAGACTAATAG
Source organism: Pleurodeles waltl (assembly GCF_031143425.1). Lineage (NCBI taxonomy): Eukaryota > Metazoa > Chordata > Amphibia > Caudata > Salamandridae > Pleurodeles > Pleurodeles waltl. The sequence continues at coordinate 433,141,083 of NC_090448.1, forward strand.
ACTGGACTCTGCCATGGACATTCCTCACCATTTTACAACCCCCCTCCATTTTTGAGCACTTAAATAAACACCCTTGAACCACAAACCAATCTTGAGTCAGTCTATGATTTGGTAAAATGTATTATCAATGACAGTGTCAAAATGCGTTTCTAGTTGTAAAGGCAACATGCCTATGTCACACATCACAAGTCCTTGAAGGATGCAAGCAGATGACACACGTTGGTAAACACACCTGTGAAACCGTAATGGAAAGGTACAACTCAGTTACCAAATAATGCTATGAAATGACACACAGGATAGAGGAAGACGTGTGACAGTGAATGTAATGGTAAAAATGAAAATGTTCTCACCTGTGTGTTACTGGAAATATTGCTGTATGACTGACTCCCTGTTGTCGTTGTCTTCTTCCTCAGCTTCCTCCTCATCACTGTCCACAGGCTCTACGGGCTCCACAGCTGCCACAACACCGTCATCTGGACCATTCTCCTGCAGAAAAGGCACCTGGCGTCGCAATGCAAGATTGTGAAGCATCGAGCAGGCGATGATGATCTGGCACACCTTCTTCGGTGAGTAGAATAGGGAACCACCTGTCATATGGAGGCACCTGAACCTGGCCTTCAGGAGGCCGAAGGTGCGTTTGATCACCCTCCTAGTCCGCCCATGGGCTTCATTGTACCGTTCCTCTGCCCTGGTCCTGGGATTCCTCACTGGGGTCAGTAGCCAGGACAGGTTGGGGTAACCAGAGTCTCCTAATAGCCACACACGGTGCCTCTGGAGTTGACCCATCATATAAGGGATGCTGTTATTCCACAGGATGTAGGCGTCATGCACTGAGCCAGGAAACAAGGCATTTACCTGAGAGATGTACTGTTCTGCCAAACATACCATCTGTACATTCATCGAATGATAGCTCTTCCGGTTCCTGTACACCTGTTCACTCCTGTGGGGGGGGGACCAGAGCTACATGGGTCCCATCAATAGCACCTATGATGTTGGGGATATGTCCAAGGGCATAGAAGTCACCTTTAACTGTAGCCAAATTTTCCACCCCAGGGAAAATGATGTATCTCCTTACGTGTTTCAGCAGGGCAGACAACACTCTGGACAGCACGTTGGAAAACATAGGCTGGGACATCCCTGATGCCATGGCTACTGTTGTCTGAAAAGATCCACTTGCAAAGAAATGGAGCACTGACAGCACCTGCACGTCAGGGGGGATTCCAGTGGGATGGCTGATTGGTGACATCAGGTCTGGCTCCAACTGGGTACATAGTTCCTGGATAGTGGCACGGTCAAACCTGTAGGTGATGATTAAATGTCGCTCCTCCATTGTCAACAGGTCCACCAGCGGTCGGTCCACTGGAGGATTCCGCCATCTTCTCAATTGTCCCAACTGATGGTGCCTAGGAAGGACAACAGCGACCACAGAGTCAACTTTTTCCCAGGTACGTACCCACAGTTACACAGAACACGACACCAAACACAAAACCCTTCCTGTATGTGTGTTGAGTGTAGGCCTAGCTATGTGTGACGCAGAAGTAAATGAAGCCACGTGGGCCCCTGAAATGGCGGCTGCCTGACCTCTAAACTGGGACAATGGGATTGTGAGGTAACTGCGCTGGCGTTGCACACCGTCGCGGTAGGCGGTCGTAGACCGCGGCTCAATGCTGCATTGGTTAACATTGGACCCAATGGGTCCCAGGAGCCAATGAACAAGTGCTCCGCCGGTGATGATACGCACCGCCGCGGACGTCACCGCAGCGGATGTCACCGCCATTTTCTATCTGTGCAATCACTAGATACCTGATCTTCGACAGGAGAGGACCTACACTGCAAGTGCTGCTGTGACCTCGGTCTGGAAGCAACGATGGCTGCTGCGTCTGGGGAAAGGGCCCCTGCCTTCACTGCTCAGGAGTTGGCGAAACTAGTAGACGGGGTCCTCCCCCAGTACACGCTACTCTACGGTCCTCCAGACCAACAGGTTAGTACACAGATAGCACGTTGTATGGGCTAGGCCTGGGTGGAGAGGGCTGGTTGTAAGAGGGAAGTGGGCAGAGTTCAGGGAACAAGAATGCATGTGAATGAATGTGCCACATGGCTAGGGTAGGGAGGGGGGACACTCACATCGACGGTGCAGTTGGTCATGACTTCTCTTCTTCCCTTGTGCATGTCATGTAGGTCAGCACCCACCAGAAGAAGGACATTTGGCGTGCCATCGCCAAGGACGTATGGACCCTGGGAGTCCACCAGAGACGGGGAACCCACTGCCGGAAAAGATAGGAGGACATTCACCGCCTTGAGCAAGAAGACGGCGGAGGCTCAGCTGGGGAGGGCCTCCCAACGTGGGAGGGGTGCCCGTCGCGCCATGACCCCCCTGATGTTCCGGATCCTGGCGGTGGCCTACCCTGAGTTGGATAGGTGCTTGAGGGCATCACAGCAGACACAAGGGGGTGAGTACAACCTCATTCTGGGTACTTGGCGCACAGTTGAGGGGCTGGCTGAGGGAGGAGGGCTGTGGGTGTACCTATGCCAGACAGAAATACGTAGGCTAGGCCCCTCCGTAATGCAGGGCATGTGGCACTCGAAGCTACCTCAGTAGTGGCCCAAGTACAGCTATAGATGCCCCTGTAGCATCCATGTGTGCAGATGTCCACCATAGGCATGTAGGACAGATCCCTGGATTTGCTTCTGTAGAGGCCAAGAGCACGGCGTAGTGCAGGGGGCTGCTGTGTCTGTATTGTCCGCCAATGGTAGCGGTAAGCCATGGACTCAACCTGTCTTTCTTCTGTCGTCCCCCCCTTTTTCTGTTCTCCCTGTTCTTTTGTGCATCAGCATCATCAGGCGGAGGTACAGTGGCACCGGGGCACGAGGGAGCTGCATCCCACATGGCCATGGAGGGCCACACCACGCACTCAGAATGCACCAGTGGGACGGAGGGTGAGGGGAGCTACACGTCGGTCATCGGATCACCAACCAGCAACACGGACTCATCCGCCGATGGGAGCTCCCTTGTGGTGGCGGCACCATCTGTGCCCCCCACTTCTACAGGTACAGCCGCCACCTCCCCTACCAGCACCGCCCTCCCAGCAGCCCCTCAGCCTTCGCCCCGTGCCCGCTCACCCAGGAGGGTGGGCATCACCTTCGCCCCAGGCACCTCAGGCCCTGCCCCAGTCACCCCTGCTGCCCTCATTGAGGAGGCCATTGACCTCCTCAGGTCACTCACTGTTGGGCAGTCTACCATTGTGAGTGCCATCCAGGGTGTAGAAAGGCAGTTGCACCACACTAATGCATTCCTGGAGGGCATTCATTCTGGTCAGGCTGCCCATCATCGAACCCTGCAATCTCTGGCCTCAGCACTGATGGCAGCCATTGTCCCTGTCTCTAGCCTCCCCCTTCCAACTCCCTCCACCCAGACCCAATCCCCTGTACCCCAACCTGTCCCAAGCACACCTTCAGACAAGCATGCATACACCTCAACACACAAAAGTAGCTCAGGCAAACCTAGGCACCACACAACCCACAAGCACACACACAAGCATCACCCACATGCAGACACAGCAACATCCACTGCCTCCACTGTGTCCCCCTCCTCGCCGTCTGCCTCCTCCCTCCCAGTGTCATCTACACTCTCACCTGCATGCACTACATCTACAGGCACCAGGACTCGCACCAGAACACCCAGCACCACACCCCGCTCACCTGCACTCACCACCCCCACTACCATTTACATGTCCCCTGTGTCCTCTCCCAGTGTGTCTGTGACGCCCCCTCCCAAAGTACACAAACGCAGGCACCCACACACCCAACATCCATCCACCTCACGACAGCCTCCAGTACCTGCACCTGCACCCAAAACACCTAAAGTTACACCTCTTACAACCACCTCCTCTTCCTCCACTCCCAGACCCCCTCATGCTACCCATCCCAGTGTTCGTCAGAAAATGTCCCTCTGCAAAGTTGACGTTTTTGCCCCCACCCCCACCCCTCCAATTCATCAGTCCCGTCGTAGCACCTCAGCCAAAAAGCCTCCAGTACCAGTGGTGCGTGTTCAAGGTGTGTGGAGTGCGCCGGCCACCAGAGCAGGCAGTGTGACACAGAGCCAAGGCACTGCCAGTCCACCCCCTGTAAAGGCTCTGAAGTTGGAAAGTGGCCGACGGGACCGTGTGAAGACTCCTGGAGGCAAAACAACTCACAGAGGTCCCAGGGGGATTGCAGAGTCAGCTGTGACCCCTCCAAAGGTGGAGAAGGGCCAGAAGAAGTCTGCACAGCCTGGTGTCAGCATCACGGCGGTGAAAGCCGGCATCCTTCCCGGCAGCCGGGACGCCACCACCAGCACCGTTGTCACTGGTCAGGAGACCACCGCCACCGCCGGAGTCATTGCCCAGGAGGGCCCAAGTATCCTCACCGGTCAGGAGACCACCGCCGGAGTCATTGCCCAGGAGGGCCCAAGTATCGTCACTGGTCAGGAGACCACCGCCACCGCCGGAGTCATTGCCCAGGAGGGCCCCGGCAGCCAGAGCCCTGCTGAGCAATGAGGGACCGTCATGCCACACACCAATGACCAGTCCAGAGAACGTCATGCCACACACCAATGACCAGTCCAGAGAACGTCATGCCACACACCAATGCCCAGTCCAGAAAACGTCATGCCACACACCAATGACCAGTCTAGAGACCGCCATGACAAAGCACCGCTGAACAGGGCAAGCACCGCCATGGCAAAACACCGCTGAACAGTCCAGAGACCGCCATGGCAAAGCACTGCTGAACAGTCCAGAGACCGCCATGACAAAGCACCGCTGAACAGGGCAAGCACCGCCATGGCAAAGCACCGCTGAACAGGGCAAGCACCGCCATGGCAAAGCACAGCTGAACAGGGCAAGCACCGCTGAAGAAGGAAAAGACCGCCACATCAAACATCGTTATCCCATGTGCAGCTGGGACAGTGACTGGACAGGAACTGTCATGGGGAGACTAATTCAGTCTGGGCACCATTCCACCTCCAGAACCAGTGGAGAGATCCATCCACTCTGTCTGTCCTTCACAGGATGAAGCACTTTGGGCACCAGTACCCCTCCAGAACCAGTGGAGAGATCCATCCAATCTGTCTGTCCTTCACAGGATAAAGCACTCTGGGCACCAGTCCCCCTCCAGAACCAGTGGAGGCTGTTATCTACTTGAGAGACTGTGGCTTTCCACTCCCCAGGATTGAACAGTGGGCAAACCACCCACTTTAGAGACTTGAGAGACTGTGGCTTTGCACTCCCCGGGATGGTACAGTGGGCAACCCACCCACTGTAGAGACTTGAGAGACTGTGGCTTTGCACTCCCCGGGATGGTACAGTGGGCAACCCACCCACTGTAGAGACTTGAGAGACTGTGGCTTTGCACTTCCCAGGATGGTACAGTGGGCAAACCACCCACTGTTGAGACTTGAGAGACTGTGGCTTTGCACTCCCCAGGATTGAACAGTGGGCAAACCACCCACTGTAGAGACTTGAGAGACTGTGGCTTTGCACTCCTCAGGATTGAACAGTGGGCAACCCACCCACTGTAGAGACTTGAGAGACTGTGGCTTTGCACTCCCCAGGATTGAACAGTGGGCAAACCACCCACTGTAGAAACTTGAGAGACTGTGGCTTTGCACTCCCCAGGATATGGCAGTGGGCAACCCACCCACTATAGAGACTTGTGAGACTGTGGCTTTGCACTCCCCAGGATACATCAATGGGCATGGAGCCCCGTCGTGGATGTGGCGTGGTGCTGTAATCCGGCTGAGGTGCCCCCCCCTTCCCTTCCCCCTGAGGTGCCTGTTGTATTTCTCTCTGATGCCCCGGCAGTGTTCTCTTCGTTTGTGGACAGGTATCTTGTGTGGGCCTCGCCCATGTATTTTTGGACCAGTGGTGCACAGACATTGATATGCGCATATCTGCACTACTTCTCGTAATGTATATACTTTTGAATGATTTTATATATATCTGTATATATTTGAGACATGTATATTGATACAATACAATGTTTGAACTGATTTTGTTTTGTCTTTGCATTCTTCCGGGGGGGGGTTGTGGGTTGTTAATGTGATGTTTGTAAATGCATTGGTGTGTGTGTTGTCATATGCGAGGTTGGGGTGGGGGTGGGGGTGTTGCGTGTGTGTCCCCCTGACTTTTGCCTCCCCCTCCCCTATGTCGTAGGTACAGTACTCACCGTTGTCTTCGCCGGCGCCGGCGTTGGTCTTCGTAGATGAGTAGGAATACAAGGGCCGGTAGGAATTGTAATTCAGGCTCCATGTGTCCTCCTTCCTTGTGGGATGTGTTCAGGTGAGCGTTTTCCCATTGCAGAAACTGTTTCCGCCGTGTTTTTATCCATGGTGAATCCGCCCCGGAAAAGGTGTCAGATTGGCGGGTTGTGATACTATGGGCGGTAAATTGTCTTCCGCCTGTCTGTTGGCGGTGACCGCTGCGCTGCTTGTCTGTACCACTGTGGTGGGCGGTGTGTTAAAGTGGCTGTCTTTGTTGGCGGTTTCCGCCAGGGTCATGATTCCCTTTTTTTGTCCGCCGGCCTGTTTGCGGTATTACCGCACCTTTAACACCGTCCGCCAGGGTTTTATTGACCACCTTAATGTGAATGTTTACATGGACAGTCAGTATACATTTGGCGTAGCACACAATTTTGGTCGCTTGTGGGCAGAACGAGGATTCCTCACTTCACATGGGACACATATTCAACATGGGACCCTTATAACTAACTTACTTTGTGCCCTGGCATTGGCCAAAACAATGGCTATCATGAAGTGTAGTGCACACAAAAAGGTGACAGATGAAACTGGACAGGGCAACCCCCTAGCCGATCAAACAGCAAAAGATACAGTGTATGCAAAGACAGGACACATGTATGTGGTAGATAGTACAGAGAAGGTTCGTCCCCATGAAACATTTGGGAACACGGTAGAGAGTGTCAGGAAGATACAGGATGAGGCAACTGAACAGGAGAGAAAGGAATGGGAAGAAGGGAAGGCCAAGCTAGATGAAAATACGCTGTGGTGGACAGATCTGTCACAGAGGGAAAGATGGATGTTACCCGATGCATTTGTTCTGCCAGTAGTGACTATGGCCCATGGTCCTGCACACATTAGTGCGAAAAGCATCTGTGATTTGCTTGATCTGGTTTGGTCTAATAAAAATATCAGAAGAGTAGCTGACCAACTGGTTCAATTTGATTTGTTTACAACATAACATAGGGAAGGGTGCCTCAGTCCCTGCTGGGCATTTTTCCCCACCAACGTATCCCTTTGAAGCACTACAAATGGATTATATTGAGATGGAAAGGTGTAATAACTTGAAATATGTCCTAGTTGTGGTCTGTATATTTAGTAAGTGGATAGAAGCTTACCCTACTAAAGATAATACTGCCCTTACCACTGCAAAGGTACTTCTGAAGGAGTTCTTCCCACGGTTTGGGGTCCCAAGGTGTGTCTGGTCAGATAATGGGAGTCATTTTGTAGGGCAGGTGATGAAAAGGGTGTGTGAAGGGTTGGGCCTCCGCCAGAAGTTTCATGCAGCTAACCACCCCCAGTCAGCAGGACTAGTTGAAAAATATAATGGCACACTTAAATTGAAGATGTCAAAAATATGCGCAGAACGCGGTATACGGTGGCCGGACGCATTGCCCCTGGCTTTAATGTCTGTCAGGATGACGCCTCACTCTAGATCAGGGTTGTCACCCCATGAGATAGTGATGGGTATGCCAGCAAATGTCTGGGGGGGTCCCTCGACCTCACAAGTACTCAGAACTAGAACATCCTGTTTTGATGGACTATTTAAATGAACTCACTCATTCTTTGCGTTCTACTCACCAACAGGTGCGTGAAGCACTTCCATCTGTATGCACTGATCCAAGCCACAAGATACTACCTGGAGACTGGGTCCTCAGAAAGAATTTCCAGCGGAAAAAGAGTCTCGAACCTCAATGGAAAGGTCCGCGACAGGTCCTTCTTACTACTCGAACAGCAGTTAAAGTCGAGGGAGCTAAGAATTGGATCCATGCATCCCACTGTAAGAAAGTACCCCTACTCGTACCCTCTGACGGGTCCGGGGCGGACCAGAGTGTGTCAATAGGACTGCTGGAATCACCCCACAGTGAAGCAACCACCAGTCACAGGCAGCACCTAGGTTGGACTGAACTGCTCTTGGGACAAGCAATAAAGAGAAATGGATGTTATACAAGAAGACAAGAGGAAAAAGAAGAAAATAAGTAATTTAAAAAGACTATTAGGCCCACGTATCGCTTGTCCCACCATAACAATACTATTTTTGGTACTTCTGTCTTACATTGGGTGGGTAATACATGATTCTGACTCAGAGGTCTCCCCAACTACGCCACTGCCTCCAGAACACAGCCATGTTTCCTTACCACCCCATGAGGAAGGACGACGTAAGGAATATGAAAACAATACCTTCATATCTATGTTACATCAATATCAGCTGGCTGTAAATAGAACAAATTGTTGAATATGTGGCTTGCTACCGAGTTCCGTGCAAAGAAGGTTGCCATATATTTCATTCCCTTTTTCTTTTGATGGCTCCTGCAGCGCCTGGTATGAACTATCAGCCATTTGGGCTACCTCAGTGGATGCTACTAATTCCGGACTAGTGGTCACCCACCTATACTGGTCATGCTGGCCCACTGGAACGAGAGTTTATGGAACAAAGGAAGAAAAGTCAGAATATGCTGACCGACGAAATAGGTCTACTGACATATATTTTTTATCCTTTAATACCACACCCCGGATTGCCCGAAGATTTTTTGTAACACAGGTCAAGGCTCCACTTTGTTTTCAGAAAAGTGGTAATAGAAGTGTAGGTGCCAGTAACTGTAATGCTACAGTATTATTGAATGGAACTAATTGGCCTACCATGATACCATCACTAAACTCGTATTTTGTTTGTGGTAATAATGCCTACACCTCCTTGGTGCCCACCTGGACCGGCACGTGTTACATTACTTGGTTACTACCACCAACTTACACAGCTGTCCCTCAACACCACAGGATTCGGAGAGGGGTAATATCTGCAGAAGATACCTCAGCACAAGAAGCATTGGACTACTTTAAAGGAGTCCTTCCATTTTGGGGCCCTATGATGAACAGTAGTGATATCAGACATCTCACACGAGTCGTGGAAGCAACAATAAATGAAACAGCAGGAGAACTGAGTAACATCACTGCAGAGCTCGCTGCTGACCGCCTTGTTACTCTTCAAAGCAGAATGGTTCTTGACGTTATCTTGGCAGACCGTGGTGGAGTTTGTACTTTGATCGGATCGAGCTGCTGCATTTATATACCAGACAATGCCCCTTCAGTGTATAAAGCTATTCAAAGGTTGCATATGATAGCTTCCACAATACACCAAGACATGGTCCTTGACCGACTGGTTTTGGGGCTTGATTTCCCAATGGGGCTGGAAGATACTAATATTCCTTTTTGTGCTTGCTGCTCTATTCCTCACCTGTTGTCTTTGTGTATATTGCCTATCTGCTTTGTGCGGTTGCTGTATGGCATCCCTTGCCCCCTGGCCTGTTCGCCCTCCTCAACACAGGGCTATGCTGTCCCTTGAGCAGGAGATAAAAGACCTTATGTCCATTAACATAGACACTGAATGACATTCAAACTTGCCTCACAATGGCAAAAGGAGGGATTGAGAAAATGTACATAAAGTTAATCATACACCATAGCTGCTAGACATCTGTTTATCTTTATTATGTTGCCATGTGCTCGACAAACCTCTTGAACTTTGATGATTGACCTTGTGCTCGCAGCCTTGGACTGCAATCTGCTTATCGCTGTCATTTACTTTTTCCAATTACAGTTCCGAGAATTGTCGTGCTTAATCAGTAACTGCCAGAACAAGTTTGTACAGGTCGTTGCCACCTCCTGCCAGCTGTATCTGTACCTTCTCCCACCACACGTGTATCCCTGAAATATTCTGAAGACCGTAGAGGACCTTGAATATGCTAGGGGTGGAGTTGTCCTCTGACTAAGCAGTTTTGTGTGTATATAAGGTTGGGTGCCCCAAAGTGAAGGGACAGCCTCCGTACAATAGTCACTTGACTGTCCTGGTACTCTGTGTTTGCTCGAGCTATAATCCATGTAATAAACTTCTCTTTATTCCTCCAGTTGGTGACTCCGTCTTGTAGGAAAGTACCTTCTTGCCTGGCATGTTACCCCCATTGTTCACTGTATATATGTTGTTTTAGTTGTATGTGTCACTGGGACCCTGCCAGCCAGGGCCCCAGTGCTCATAAGTGTGCCCTGAATGTGTTACCTGTGTTATGACTAACTGTCTCACTGAGGCTCTGCTATCCAGAACCTCAGTGGTTATGCTCTCTCATTTCTTTCAAAATTGTCACTAACAGACTAGTGACCAATTTCACCAATTCACATTGGCATACTGGAACACCCTTATAATTCCCTAGTATATGGTACTGAGGTACCCAGGGTATTGGGGTTCCAGGAGATCCCTATGGGCTGCAGCATTTCTTTTGCCACCCATAGGGAGCTCTGACAATTCTTACACAGGCCTGCCACTGCAGCCAGAGTGAAATAACGTCCACGTTATTTCACAGCCATTTACCACTGCACTTAAGTAATTTATAAGTCACCTATATGTCTAACCTTTACCTGGTAAAGGTTGGGTGATAAATTACTTAGTGTGTGAGCACCCTGGCACTAGCCAAGGTGCCCCCACATGGTTCAGGGTCAATTCCCCGTACTTTGTGAGTGCGGGGACACCATTACACGCGTGCACTACACATAGGTCACTACCTATGTGTAGCTTCACAATGGTAACTCCGAATATGGCCATGTAACATGTCTAAGATCATGGAATTGCCCCCTCTATGCCATCCTGGCATTGTTGGCACAATCCCATGATCCCACGGGTCTCTAGCACAGACCCGGGTACTGCCAAACTGCCTTTGCTGGGGTTTCACTGCAGCTGCTGCTGCTGCCAACCCCTCAGACAGGTTTCTGCCCTCCTGGGGTCCAGCCAGGCTTGGCCCAGGAAAGCAGAACAAAGGACTTCCTCAGAGAGAGGGTGTTACACCCTCTCCCTTTGGAAAAAGGTGTTAAGGCAGGGGAGGAGTAGCCTCCCCCAGCCTCTGGAAATGCTTTCATGGGCACAGATGGTGCCCATTTCTGCATAAGCCTGTCTACACCGGTTCAGGGACCCCTCAGCCCTGCTCTGGCGCGAAACTGGACAAAGGAAAGGGGAGTGACCACTCCCCTGACCTGCACCTCCCCTGGGAGGTGCCCAGATCTCCTCCAGTGTGCTCCAGACCTCTGCCATCTTGGAAACAGAGGTGCTGCTGGCACACTGGACTGCTCTGAGTGTCCAGGGCCAGCAGGAGACGTCAGAGACTCCTTCTGATAGGCTCCTTCAGGTGTTGCTAGCCTATCCTCTCTCCTAGGTAGCCAAACCCTCTTTTCTGGCTATTTAAGGTCTCTGCTTTGGGGAATTCCTTAGATAACAAATGCAAGAGCTCATCAGAGTTCCTCTGCATCTCTCTCTTCACCTTCTGCCAAGGAATCGACTGCTGACCGCGCTGGAAGCCTGCAAAACTGCAACAAAGTAGCGAAGAAGACTACTGCAACACTGTAATGCTGATCCTGCCGCCTTCTAGACTGTTTTCCTGGTGGTGCATGCTGTGGGGGTAGTCTTCCTCCTCTCTGCACTAGAAGCTCAGAAGAAATCTCCCGTGGGTCGACGGAATCGTCCCCCTGCTACCGCAGGCACCAAAGAACTGCATCACCAGTCCTCTGGGTCTCCTCTCAGCACGATGAGCGAGGTCCCTTGAACTCAGCAACTCTGTCCAAGTGACTCCCACAGTCCAGTGACTCTTCAGTCCAAGTTTGGTGGAGGTAAGTCCTTGCCTCCCCACGCCAGACTGCATTGCTGGGAACCATGTCTTTTGCAGCTACTCCGGCTCCTGTGCACTTTTTCAGGATTTCCTTTGTGCACAGCCAAGCATGGGTCCACGGCACTCTAACCTGCATTGCACGACCTCCTGAGTTGTCCTCCGGCGGCGTGGGACTCTCTTGTGCAACTTCGGGTGAGCACCATTTCACTCCACTTTGTAGTGCCTGTTCTGGAACTTCTCTGGTACTGCTTGCTTCTGAGAGGGCTCCTTGTCTTGCTGGATGCCCCCTCTGTCCCCTTACGCAATTGGGGACATCCTGGTCCCTCCTGGGCCACAGCAGCATCCAAAAACCCTAACCACAAGCTTTGACGCTAGCAAGGCTTGTTTATGGTCTTTTCGCAGGAAAATACTTCTGCACGACTCTTCACGACGTGGGACATCCATCCTCCAAAGGGGAAGTTTCTAGCCCTTGTCGTTCTTGCAGAATCCTCAGCTTCTACTGTCCAGTAGCAGCTTCTTTGCTCCCACAGCTGGCATTTCCTGGGCATCTGCCCACTCTCGACTTGATCGTGACTTTTGGACTTGGTCCCCTTGTTCCACAGGTACCCTCGTCTGGAAATCCATTGTTGTTGCATTGCTGGTTTTGGCCTTTCCTGCAGAATTCCCCTATCACGACTTCTGTGCTCTTTGGGGAACTTTAGTGCACTTTGCACTCACTTTTCAGGGTCTTGGGGTGGGCTATTTTTCTAACCCTCACTGTTTTCTTACAATCCAAGCGACCCTCTACAAGGTCACATAGGTTTGGGGTCCATTCGTGGTTCGCATTCCACTTTTGGAGTATATGGTTTGTGTTGCCCCTATCCCTATGAGTCCCCATTGCATCCTATTGTAACTATACATTGTTTGCACTGTTTTCTATTACTGTACTGCATATTTTTGGTATTGTGTACATATATCTTGTGTATATTTGCTATCCTCATACTGAGGGTACTCACTGAGATACTTTGGCATATTGTCATAAAAATAAAGTACCTTTATTTTTAGTATATCTGTGTATTGTGTTTTCTTATGATATTGTGCAAGTGACACTACTGTAGGAGCTTTACTCGTCTCCTAGTTCAGCCTAAGCTGCTCTGCTAAGCTACCATTATCTATCAGCCTAAGCTGCTAGACACCCTATACACTAATAAGGGATACCTGGGCCTGGTGCAAGGTGTAAGTACCCCTTGGTACTCACTACAAGCCAGTCCAGCCTCCTACATTGGTTGTGCAGCGGTGGGATAAGTACTTTGCAACTACTTACCACTTTTGTCATTGTACTTTTCATAAGAGAAAAATATACAAAACAAGTTCAGTGTATGTACACCTAACCAAAAAGTTTTGCTTTTCTCTTTTCACTTCTTTACTAAGTGCTGAAAAGTACCTCTAAATTTTCTAAAAAGTCCTTAAAAAGTTTACAAAGTGTTTTTCTGTCTTTCCAAAAGTTCTGAAAAACTTTTTTTCTCACTTTTTCTGTCACTTAAACACTTTCTAAAATGTCTGGCACAGGCCAAACTGTTGATCTGTCCAAACTTGCTTATGATCACCTTAGCTGGGAAGGAGCAAGGAGTCTCTGCATAGAAAGAGGTTTAAGTGTAGGGAAGAATCCCTCTAGAGAACTGTAGGTTAATATGCTTGTTGAACAGGATAAGGCCAGAGGTGGCACTTCTGTTGAGAAATTAGCTGATGGTTCCCAATCTGACCCTGGGACACCCCTAGCAAAAGATTTAGGAGGGAAACTTCCTAGCCTGCTCATTAGCAGACCACCTAGCATAGCTGGTACTGATGTAGAGTCACATCATAGTAATAGTGTTGCCTCACATCACAGTAAGAGTATTCCTTCTCATCATAGTAGAAGAGCTGTTTCTGTTAGCCAGGTTGTTAGAGTGCCATCTGTTAGGGACAGGTCTCCTTCTGTTAATTCTCACCATACTTCTGTTTCAAGGCATGTCCCTCCCACCCACCCTGATGACAGAGTGTTAAAAAGGGAGCTCAATAGATTGAGAGTGGAGGAATCCAGGCTGAGGCTCAAGAAGCAACAGCTGGATTTAGATAGGCAGTCCTTAGAGATAGAAAAAGAAAGACAGAAAATTGGGTTTGAAACCCATAGTGGCAGCAGCAGTATTCCCCATAGTCATCCTGCAAGAGAGCATGATTCAAGGAATCTGCACAAGATAGTTCCCCCTTACAAGGAGGGGGATGACATTAACAAGTGGTTTGCTTCACTTGAGAGGGCCTGTGTTGTACAGGATGTCCCTCAAAGGCAGTGGGCTGCTATCCTATAGCTATCATTTAGTGGAAAGGGTAGGGATAGGCTCCTTACTGTAAAAGAAAGTGATGCCAATAATTTTGCAGTTCTTAAGAATGCACTCCTGGATGGTTATGGCTTAACCACTGAACAGTACAGGATGAAGTTCAGAGAGACCAAAAAGGAGTCTTCACAAGACTGGGTAGACTTTGTTGACCATTCAGTGAAGGCCTTGGAGGGGTGGTTACATGGCAGTAAAGTTACTGATTATGAAAGCCTGTATAATTTAATCCTGAGAGAGCATATTCTTAATAATTGTGTGTCTGATTTGTTGCACCAGTACCTGGTGGACTCTGATCTGACCTCTCCCCAAGAATTGGGAAAGAAGGCAGACAAATGGGTCAGAACAAGGGTGAACAGAAAAGTTCATACAGGGGGTGACAAAGATGGCAAGAAGAAGGATGGTAAGTCTTCTGACAAGGGTGGGGACAAATCTAAAAATGAGTCTTCATCAGGCCCACAAAAACGCTCTGGTGGGGGTGGTGGGCACAAACCCTCTTCAAATCAAAACAAAGAAAAGAAACCATGGTGCTATTTATGTAAAATAAAAGGCCATTGGACAACAGATCCCAGTTGCCCAAAGAAAAGCACCAAGCCTCCTACCACTACAACCCCTGCTGCTACACCAAGGGGCATATTTATACTCCGTTTGCGCCGGAATTGCGTCGTTTTTTTTAACGCAATTTCGACGCAAAACTAACTCCATATTTATACTTTGGCGTTAGACGCGTCTATCGCCAAAGTCCATGGAGTTTGCGTCATTTTTTTGCGTGGACACCTACTTTGCGTTAATGAGATGCAAGGTAGGCGTTCACGTCTAAAAACTCGACTCCGAGGCATGTGCGTTGGATTAATACTCCCGGGTAAAATTCACGCCCGGGAGTGGGCGGGTCAAATAAAATGACGTATGGCCGATTTTGCGCCGTTTTTTAGCGCCTGCAAAAGGCAGGCGTTAAGGGACCTGTGGGCTCTGAAGGAGCCCAGAGGTGCCCTCCCATGCCCCCAGGGACACCCCCTGTCACCCTTGCCCACCCCAGGAGGACACCCAAGGCTGGAGGGACCCATCCCAGGGACATTAAGGTAAGTTCAGGTAAGTGTTTTTTTTTTTTTTTTGGTGGCATAGGGGGGCCTGATTTGTGCCCCCCTACATGCCACTATGCCCAATGACCATGCCCAGGGGACAGAAGTCCCCTGGGAATGGCCATTGGACAAGGGGGCATGACTCCTGTCTTTGCTAAGACAGGAGTCATTTCTATGGGGGTTGGGAGTAAAAAAAATGGCCCAAATCGGGTTGAGGTGAAAAAATTGCCTCAACCTGACTTGCCCCATTTCTTGACGCCCAAGCCCCATATCCCCCTACGCCGGCGCTGCCTGGTGTACGTCGTTTTTTTCCACGCACACCAGGCAGCGCCGGCGGCTAACGCCGGCTAACGTCATTGATTAAATACGTCGCCCGCATGGTGCTTCAGAATGGCGTTAGCCGGCGCAAATTTTTTTGACGCAAAACTGCGTTAGCGCAGTTTTGCGTCAAAAAGTATAAATATGGGCCCTAGTGCCCCTAGTAATAGCAGTGGTGGTGGGAGCAAACCTACTAATAGCCAATCCAAGGGAGTAGCTGGGCTCACTTTTGGTAACTTAGTTGGGGTTGGTCTGATTAGGGAGACCACAGAGGCTGTGTTAGTCTCTGAGGGGGCTATTGATTTAGCCACCTTGGTTGCTTGTCCCCTTAACATGGATAAGTACAAGCAACTACCCCTAATAAATAGTGTTGAGGTTCAGGCCTACAGGGACACAGGCGCCAGTGTTACAATGGTAATAGAGAAACTGGTCCACCCTGAACAACACCTACTTGGTCACCAGTACCAAGTAACCGATGCTCATAACAACACCCTTAGCCAACCCATGGCTGTTGTGAATCTCAACAGGGGGGGGGGTTACTGGCCCAAAGAAAGTTGTGGTTGCCTCAGATTTACCTGTAGCCTGTCTATTAGGGAATGATTTAGAGACATCAGCTTGGGTAGAAGTGGAGTTGGAGGCTCATGCAGCAATGCTGGGCATTCCAGGGCATATTTTTGCTTTGACCAGGGGTCAGGCCAAAAAGCAAAAAGGACAGGGTGACTTGGATCCTGGAAGAATGGACCAAGTGCTCCCTAAAGCTAGGGTTAGCAAAGGTAAAGCACTACCTACTATCCCTCCCTCTACAGTGGATTCTAATTCTGAGGAAGAAGAATTTCCACCCTGTGCAGAACCTACACCAGAGGAGCTGGAAGCAGACACTGCTGAGCTTTTGGGTGAAGGGGGGCCTGCCAGGGAGGAGCTGAGTGTGGCACAGCATACCTGTCCCACACTAGAGGGTCTAAGGCAGCAAGCTGTCAAACAAGCAAATGGGGATGTCAGTGACTCTCACAGAGTTTACTGGGAGGACAACCTCTTGTACACTGAAGCAAGGGATCCAAAACCTGGAGCTGCCAGGAGATTGGTGATTCCTCAGGAGTACAGAAAGTTCCTCCTAACTCTAGCCCTCGACAATCCCTTAGCTGGACATTTGTGGCAAATGAAAACTTGGGACAGGCTTGTTCCCTTGTTTCATTGGCCTAGAATGTCAGAGGACACAAAGGAATTTTGTAAGTCCTGTGAAACCTGTCAAGCCAGTGGCAAGACAGGTGGCACTCCAAAGGCACCCCTTATTCCACTGCCTGTGGTTGGGGTTCCCTTTGAAAGGGTAGGGGTTGACATAGTTGACCCCCTTGACCCTCCTACTGCTTCAGGCAATAGGTTTATCTTGGTGGTAGTGGACCATGCCACCAGATATCCTGAAGCAATTCCTCTAAAGACCGCTACAGCTCCTGCAGTGGCAAAGGCCCTCCTGGGAATCTTTTCCAGGGTAGGCTTCCCAAAAGAGGTGGTATCAGACAGGGGAAGCAATTTCATGTCTGCTTACTTAAAGGCCATGTGGAAGGAGTGTGGTGTTACATACAAGTTCACCACACCCTATCATCCACAAACAAATGGACTGGTGGAGAGATTTAACAAAACTCTCAAAAGCATGATTATGGGACTCCCTGAAAAACTCCGCAGGAGATGGGATATCCTGTTACCATGCCTCCTTTTTGCTTACAGGGAGGTACCCCAGAAAGGAGTGGGCTTCAGCCCCTTTGAACTCCTATTTGGTCACCCTGTGAGAGGTCCTCTAACACTTATTAATGATGGTTGGGAACAACCTTTAAAAGCTCCAAAGCAAGACATAGTGGACTATGTACTTGGCCTAAGATCAAGGATGGCTGAGTACATGAAAAAGGCCAGTAAAAACCTTCAGGCCAGCCAAGAAGTCCAAAAGCAATGGCATGACCAGAAGGCTGTTTTGGTTCAGTACCAACCAGGGCGGAAAATGTGGGTCTTGGAGCCTGTGGCCCCAAGAGCACTCCAAGATAAATGGAGTGGACCTCACATAATTGTTGAAAAGAAGGGTGAAGTCACCTACTTAGTTGACTTAGGCACTGCCAGGAGTCCCCTTAGGGTGCTCCATGTCAATCGCCTGAAACCCTACTATGACAGGGCTGATCTCACCCTGCTCATGGCAAATGATGAGGAATAGGAAGAAGAGAGTGACCATCTCCCTGATCTCTTCTCTTCCACAGAACAAGATGCTCTAGTGGAAGGTGTAGTACTAGCAGATTGTCTTACTGCTGAGAAGAAAGACCACTGCATAAATCTCCTGGGTCAGTTTTCTGAACTCTTCTCTACTGTGCCAGGTACCACTTCTTGGTGTGAGCACACTATAGATACTGGAGACAGCTTGCCTGTCAAAAGTAAGATCTATAGGCAGCCTGACCATGTCAGAGACTGCATAAAGCAAGAGGTGCAGAAAATGCTTGAACTGGGAGTGGTTGAGCATTCTGAAAGTCCATGGGCCTCTCCTGTGGTACTTGTACCAAAACCTCATTCCAAGGATGGAAAGAAGGAAATGCGGTTTTGTGTAGACCACAGATGTCTCAACCAGGTAAACAGAACTGATGCTCACCCTATACCCAGGGCAGATGAGCTCATAGATACACTGGCATCTGCCAAGTATCTAAGCACTTTTAACTTGACTGCAGGGTATTGGCAGATCAAATTATCAGGAGATGCAAAAGCAAAAACTGCATTTTCAACCATTGGAGGCCATTACCAATTCACAGTAATGCCTTTTGGATTGAAAAATGCACCTGCCACTTTTCAAAGGTTGGTGAACACAGTCCTGCAAGGGCTGGAAGTGTTTAGTGCAGCATATCTAGATGATATAGCTGTCTTTAGCTCCAGCTGGGATGATCACCTGGTCCACCTATGGAAAGTTTTGGAGGCCCTGCAAAAGGCAGGACTCACTATCAAGGTTTCAAAGTGCCAGATAGGGAAGGGGAAGGTGGTTTATCTGGGACACCTGGTAGGTGGAGAACAGATTGCACCACTTCAGGGGAAAATCCAAACTATTATAGATTGGGTTCCCCCTACTACTCAGAGTCAGGTGAGAGCCTTTTTAGGCCTCACTGGGTACTATAGGAGGTTCATAAAGAACTATGGCTCCATTGCAGCCCCTCTTAATGACCTCACATCTAAAAAAATGCCTAAGAAGGTATTATGGACAGCAAACTGTCAGAAAGCTTTTGAGGAGCTGAAGCAGGCCATGTGCTCTGCACCTGTCCTGAAAAGCCCCTGTTACTCCAAGAAATTCATTGTGCAAACTGATGCATCTGAATTAGGGGTTGGGGTAGGGGCAGTCTTATCACAACTTAATTCTGAGGGCCAGGATCAACCTGTTGCTTTTATCAGCAGGAGGTTGACCCCTAGAAAAAAGTGTTGGTCTGCCATAGAGAGGGAGGCCTTTGCTGTGGTCTGGGCACTGAAGAAGTTGAGGCCATACCTGTTTGGCACTCACTTCATTGTTCAGACAGACCACAAACCTCTACTTTGGCTAAAACAAATTAAAGGTGAAAATCCTAAATTGTTGAGGTGGTCCATATCCCTACAGGGAATGGACTATACTGTGGAACATAGACCTGGGAGTACCCACTCCAATGCAGATGGACTCTCCAGATATTTCCACTTAGACAATGAATACCCATCAGGTAATGACTAGTCTTATTGTCCTTCGTTTGGGGGGGTTGGGTTGTGTAGGAAAGTACCATCTTGCCTGGCATGTTACCCCCATTTTTCACTGTATATATGTTGTTTTAGTTGTATGTGTCACTGGGACCCTGCCAGCCAGGGCCCCAGTGCTCATAAGTGTGCCCTGAATGTGTTACCTGTGTTATGACTAACTGTCTCACTGAGGCTCTGCTATCCAGAACCTCAGTGGTTATGCTCTCTCATTTCTTTCAAAATTGTCACTAACAGACTAGTGACCAATTTCACCAATTCACATTGGTATACTGGAACACCCTTATAATTCCCTAGTATATGGTAATGAGGTACCCAGGGTATTGGGGTTCCAGGAGATCCCTATGGGCTGCAGCATTTCTTTTGCCACCCATAGGGAGCTCTGACAATTCTTACACAGGCCTGCCACTGCAGCCTGAGTGAAATAACGTCCACGTTATTTCACAGCCATTTACCACTGCACTTAAGTAACTTATAAGTCACCTATATGTCTAACCTTTACCTGGTAAAGGTTGGGTGCTAAGTTACTTAGTGTGTGGGCACCCTGGCACTAGCCAAGGTGCCCCCACATGGTTCAGGGCAAATTCCCCGGACTTTGTGAGTGCGGGGACACCATTACACGCGTGCACTACACATAGGTCACTACCTATGTGTAGCTTCACAATGGTAACTCCGAATATGGCCATGTAACATGTCTAAGATCATGGAATTGTCCCCTCTATGCCATCCTGGCATTGTTGGCACAATCCCATGATCCCACGGGTCTCTAGCACAGACCTGGGTACTGCCAAACTGCCTTTTCAGGGGTTTCACTACAGCTGCTGCTGCTGCCAACCCCTCAGACAGGTTTCTGCCCGCCTGGGATCCAGCCAGGCTTGGCCCAGGAAGGCAGAACAAAGGACTTCCTCTGAGAGAGGGTGTTACACCCTCTCCGTTTGGAAAAAGGTGTTAAGGCAGGGGAGGAGTAGCCTCACCCAGCCTCTGGAAATGCTTTCATGGGCACAGATGGTGCCCATTTCTGCATAAGCCAGTCTACACCGGTTCAGGGACCCCTCAGCCCTGCTCTGGCGCGAAACTGGGCAAAGGAAAGGGGAGTGACCACTCCCCTGACCTGCACCTCCCCTGGGAGGTGCCCAGAGCTCCTCCAGTGTGCTCCAGACCTCTGCCATCTTGGAAGCAGAGGTGCTGCTGGCACACTGGACTGCTCTGAGTGGCCAGGGCCAGCAGGTGACGTCAGAGACTCCTTCTGATAGGCTCCTTCAGGTGTTGCTAGCCTATCCTCTCTCCTAGGTAGCCAAACCCTCTTTTCTGGCTATTTAGGGTCTCTGCTTTGGGGAATTCCTTAGATAACGAATGCAAGAGCTCATCAGAGTTTCTCTGCATCTCTCTCTTCACCTTCTGCCAAGGAATCGACTGCTGACTGCACTAGAAGCCTGCAAAACTGCAACAAAGTAGCGAAGACGACTACTGCAACACTGTAACACTGATCCTGCCGCCTTCTCGGCTGTTTTCCTGGTGGTGCATGCTGTGGGGGTAGTCTGCCTCCTCTCTGCACTAGAAGCTCCGAAGAAATCTCCCGTGGGTCGACGGAATCGTCCCCCTGCTACCGCAGGCACCAAAGAACTGCATTACCGGTACCCTGGGTCTCCTCTCAGCACGACGAGCGAGGTCCCTTGATTCCAGCAACTCTGTCCAAGTGACTACCACAGTCCAGTGACTCTTCAGTCCAAGTTTGGTGGAGGTAAGTCCTTGCCTCCCCACGCCAGACTGCATTACTGGGAACCGCGACTTTTGCAGCTACTCCGGCCTCCGTGCACTTCCGGCGGAAATCCTTTGTGCACAGTCCAGCTTGGGTGCACGGCACTCTAACCTGCATTGCACGACTTCCTAAGTTGTCCTCCGGCGACTCCTTTGTGCGACTGCGGGTGGGCACTGTTTCACGCATCCTCGTAGTGCCTGTTTCTGGCACTTCTGCGGGTGCTGCCTGCTGCTGGGAGGGCTCCTTTTCTTGCTCGACGCCCCCTCTGTCCCCAGACGCAATTGGCGACAT
The DNA here is from genome assembly GCF_031143425.1 of Pleurodeles waltl. Classification (NCBI taxonomy): domain Eukaryota; kingdom Metazoa; phylum Chordata; class Amphibia; order Caudata; family Salamandridae; genus Pleurodeles; species Pleurodeles waltl. The sequence goes on from NC_090448.1 coordinate 433,162,526, forward strand.
CCTGGTCCCTCCTGGGCCACACCAGCATCCAAAAACCTTTACTGCACGATTTGCAGCTAGCAAGGCTTGTTGGTGGTCTTTAGGCGGGAAAACACTTCTGCACGACTCTCCACGGCGTGGGGGATACATCCTCCAAAGGGGAAGTCTCTAGCCCTTGTTGTTCCTGCAGAACCTTCAGCTTCTACTGTCCAGTAGCAGCTTCTTTGCACCCACAGCTAGCATTTCCTGGGCATCTGCCCATCTCCGACTTGCTTGTGACTTTTGGACTTGGTCCCCTTGTTCCACAGGTACCCTTGTCTGGAAATCCATCGTTGTTGCATTACTGGTTTGTGTCTTTCCTGCAGAATTACCCTATCACGACTTCTATGTCCTTTGGGGAACTTTAGTGCACTTTGCACTCACTTTTCAGGGTCTTGGGGTGGGCTATTTTTCTAACCCTTACTATTTTCTAATAGTCCCAGCGACCCTCTACAAGGTCACATAAGTTTGGGGTCCATTCGTGGTTCGCATTCCACTTTTGGAGTATATGGTTTGTGTTGCCCCTATCCCTATGTGTCCCCATTGCATCCTATTGTAACTATACATTGTTTGCACTGTTTTCTATTACTATACTGCATATTTTTGGTATTGTGTACATATATCTTGTGTATATTTGCTATCCTCATACTGAGGGTACTCACTGAGATACTTTGGCATATTGTCATAAAAATAAAGTACCTTTATTTTTAGTATATCTGTGTATTGTGTTTTCTTATGATATTGTGCAAGTGACACCAGTGGTACTGTAGGAGCTTTACTCGTCTCCTAGTTCAGCCTAAGCTGCTCTGCTAAGCTACCATTATCTATCAACCTAAGCTGCTAGACACCCTATACACTAATAAGGGATACCTGGGCCTGGTGCAAGGTGTAAGTACCCCTTGGTACTCACTACAAGCCAGTTCAGCCTCCTACATTGGTTGTGCAGCGGTGGGATAAGTACTTTGCAACTACTTGCCACTTTTGTCATTGTACTTTTTATAAGAGAAAAATATACAAAACAAGTTCAGTGTATGTACACCTAACCAAAAAGTTTTGCTTTTCTCTTTTTACTTCTTTACTAAGTGCTGAAAAGTACCTCTAATCTTTCTAAAAAGTTCTTTAAAAGTTTTAAAAGTTTTTTTTCTGTCTTTCCAAAAGTTCAGAAAAACTTTTTTTCTCACTTTTTCTGTCACTTAAACACTTTCTAAAATGTCTGGCACAGGCCAAACTGTTGATCTGTCCAAACTTGCTTATGATCACCTTAGCTGGAAAGGAGCAAGGAGTTTCTGCATAGAAAGAGGTTTAAGTGTAGGGAAGAATCCCTCTAGAGAACTGTTGGTTAATATGCTTGTTGAACAGGATAAGGCCAGAGGTGGCACTTCTATTGAGAAATTAGCTGATGGTTCCCAATCTGACCCTGGGTCACCCCTAGCAAAAGATTTAGAAGGGAAACTTCCTAGCCTGCCCATTAGCAGACCACCCAGCATAGCTGGTACTGATGTAGAGTCACATCATAGTAATAGTGTTGCCTCACATCACAGTAAGAGTATTCCTTCTCATAATAGTAGAAGTGCTGTTTCTGTTAGCCAGGTTGTTAGAGTGCCATCTGTTAGGGACAGGTCTCCTTCTGTTATTTCTCACCATACTTCTGTTTCAAGGCATGTCCCTCCCACCCACCCTGATGACAGAGTGTTAGAAAGGGAGCTCAATAGATTGAGAGTGGAGGAATCCAAGCTGAAGCTCAAGAAGCAACAGCTGGATTTAGAGGGCAGTCCTTGGAGCTAGAAAGAGAAAGACAGAAAATTGGGTTTGAAAGCCATGGTGGCAGCAGCAGTATTCCCCATAGTCATCCTGCAAGAGAGCATGATTCAAGGAATCTGCACAAGATAGTTCCCCCTTACAAGGAGGGGGATGGCATTAACAAGTTGTTTGCTGCACTTGAGAGGGCCTGTGTTGTACAGGATGTCCCTCAAAGGCAGTGGGCTGCTATCCTATGGCTATCATTTAGTGGAAAGGGTAGGGATAGGCTCCTTACTTTAAAAGAAAGAGATGCCAATAATTTTGCAGTTCTTAAGAATGCACTCCTGGATGGTTATAGCTTAACCACTGAACAGTACAGGATGAAGTTCAGAGAGACCAAAAAGGAGTCTTCACAAGACTGGGTAGACTTTGTTGACCATTCAGTGAAGTCCTTGGAGGGGTGGTTACATGGCAGTAAAGTTACTTATTAAGAAAGCCTGTATAACTTAATCCCGAGAGAGCATATTCTTAATAATTGTGTGTCTGATTTGTTGCACCAGTACCTGGTGGACTCTGATCTGACCTCTCCCCAAGAATTGTGAAAGAAGGCAGACAAATGGGACAGAACAAGGGTGAACAGAAAAGTTCATACAGTGGGTGACAAAGATGGCAAGAAAAAGGATGGTAAGTCTTCAGACAAGGGTGGGGACAAATCTAAAAATTAGTCTTCATCAGGCCCACAAAAACACTCTGGTGGGGGTGGTGGGTCCAAATCCTCTTCTAATCAAGTAAAGAAACCATGGTGCTATTTATGTAAAGTAAAAGGCCATTGGACAACTGATGCCAGTTGTCCAAAGAAAAGCACCAAGCCTCCCACTACCACAACCCCTACTGCTGCACCTAGTGCCCCTAGTAATAGCAGTGGTGGTGGGAGCAAACCTTAAAATAGCCAATCCAAGGGAGTAGCTGGGCTCACTTTTGGTAATTTAGTTGGGGTTGGTCTTGTTAGGGAGACCACAGAGGCTGTATTAGTCTCTGAAGGTGGCATTGATTTGGCCACCTTGGTTGCTTGTACCCTAAATATGGATAAGTACAAGCAACTTCCCCTAATAAATGGTGTTGAAGTTCAGGCCTACAGGGACACAGGTGCCAGTGTTACCATGGTAATAGAGAAACTGGTACACCCTGCACAACACCTACTTGGTCACCAGTACCAAGTGACAGACGCTCATAACAACACTCTTAGCCACCCCATGGCTGTTGTGAATCTCAACTGGGGGGGGGTTACTGGTCCAAAGAAAGTTGTGGTTGCTTCAGATTCACCTGTAGACTGTCTACTAGGAAATGTTTTAGAGACATCAGCTTGGGCAGAAGTGGAGTTGGAGGCTCATGCAGCAATGCTGGGCATTCCTGGGCATATTTTTGCCTGAACAAGGGCTCAGGCCAAAAAGCAAAAAGGACAGGGTGACTTGGATCCTGGAACAATGGACCAAGTGCTCTCTAAAGCTAGGGTTAGTAAGGGTAAATCCCTGCCCACTATCCCTCCCTCGACAGATGATTCGACTTCTGAGGAAGAAGAATTTCCCCCTGTGCAGAACATTCACCAGAGGAGCTGGAAGCAGACACTGCTGAGCTTTTGGGTGGAGTAGGGCCTGCCAGGGAGGAGCTGAGTGTGGCACAGCAAACCTGTCCCACATTAGAGGGTGTCAAACAGCAAGCTGTCAAACAGCAAAATGGGGATGTCAGTGACTCACACAGAGTTTACTGGGAGGACAACCTCTTGTATACAGAGGCAAGGGACCCAAAACCTGAAGCTGCCAGGAGATTGGTTATTCCCCTGCAATACAGAGAGTTCCTCCTAACTCTAGCCCACAACATTCCCTTGGCTGGACATTTGGGGCAGATGAAAACATGGGATAGGCTTGTTCCCCTATTTCATTGGCCTTGAATGTCAGAGGACACAAAATAATTTTGTAAGTCCTGTGTCACCTGTCAAGCCAGTGGCAAAACCGGTGGCACCCCAAAGGCACCCCTTATTCCACTGCCTGTGGTTGGGGTTCCCTTTGAAAGGGTAGGGGTTGACATAGTTGGCCCCCTTGACCCTTCTACTGCTTCGGGCAATAGGTTTATCTTGGTGGTAGTAGACCATGCCACAAGATATCCTGAAGCAATTTCTCTAAGGACCACTACAGCTCCTGCAGTGGCAAAGGCCCTCCTGGGAATCTTTTCCAGGGTGGGTTTCCCAAAAGAAGTGGTATCAGACAGGGGTAGCAACTTTATGTCTGCATACTTGAAGGCCATGTGGAAGGAATGTGGTGTAACATACAAATTCACCACACCTTATCATCCACAAAAAAAATGAACTGGTTGAGAGGTTTAACAAAACTCTCAAAGGAATGATAATAGGGCTCCCTGAAAAACTCAGGAGGAGATGGGATGTCCTGTTACCTTGCCTCCTTTTTGCTTACAGGGAGGTACCCCAGAAAGGAGTGGGCTTCAGCCCCTTTGAACTCCTATTTGGGCACCCTGTAAGAGGTCCTCTAACACTTGTAAAGGAGGGTTGGGAACAACCTTTAAAAGCTCCTAAACAAGACATAGTGGACTATGTACTTGGCCTAAGATCCAGAATGGCTGAGTATATGAAAAAGGCCAGCAGAAAACTTCAGGCCAGCCAAGAGCTCCAAAAGCAATGGCATGACCAGAAGGCTGTTCTGATTCAGTACCAACCAGGACAGAAAGTGTGGGTCTTGGAGCCTGTGGCCCCAAGAGCACTCCAAGACAAATGGAGTGGTCCCCACATTATTGTTGAGAAAAAGGGAGAAGTCACCTACTTGGTTGACTTGGGCACTGCCAGGAGTCCCCTTAGGGTGCTCCATGTCAACCGCCTACAGCCCTACTATGACAGGGCTGATCACACCCTGCTCATGGCAACAGATGAAGGACAGGAAGAAGAGAGTGACCCTCTCCCTGATCTCTTCTCTTCCACAGAACAAAATGCTCCAGTGGAAGTTGTAGTTCTGGCAGATTGTCTTACTGCTGAGCAGAAAGACCACTGCATAAATCTCCTGGGTCACTTTTCTGAACTCTTTTCTACTTTGCCAGGCACCACTTCTTGGTGTGAGCACACTATATATACTGGAGACAGCATGCCTGTCAAAAGTAAAATCTATATTCAGCCTGACCATGTCAGAGACTGCATAAAACAAGAGGTTCAGAAAATGCTTGAACTGGGAGTGGTTGAACACTCTGAAAGTCGATGGGCCTCTCCTGTGGTACTTGTACCAAAGCCTCATTCCAAAGATGGGAAAAGGGAAATGAGATTTTGTGTAGACTACAAAGGTCTCAACCAGGTAACTAAAACTGATGCTCACCCTATACCCAGGGCAGAAGAGCTAATAGATACAATGGCATCTGCCAAGTATCTAAGCACCTTTGATTTGACTGCAGGGTATTGGCAGATCAAGTTATCAGAGGATGCTGAAGCAAAAAAATGCATTTTCGACTATTGGAGGGCACTACCAATTCACAGTAATGCCCTTTGGTTTGAAAAATGCACCTGCCACTTTTCAGAGGTTGGTGAATACAGTCCTGCAAGGGTTGGAGGCTTTTAGTGCAGCATATCAAGATGATATAGCTGCATTTAGCTCCACCTGGGATGATCACCTGGTCCACCTGTGGAAAGTTGTGGAGGCCCTGCAAAAGGCAGGCCTCACTATCAAGGCTTCAAAGTGCCAGACAGGGCAGGGGAAAGTGGTTTATCTGGGACACCTGGTAGGTGGAGAACAGATTGCACCAATTCAGGGGAAAATCCAAACTATCATAAATTGGGTTCCCCCTACAACTCAGACCCAGGTGAGAGCCTTCTTAGGCCTCACTGGGTATTACAGGAGGTTCATAAAGAACTATGGCTCCATAGCAGCCCCTCTTAATGACCTCACTTCAAAGAAAATGCCTAAAAAGGTATTGTGGACAGCTAGCTGTCAGAAAGCTTTTGAGGAGCTGAAACAGGCCATGTGCTCTGCACCTGTCCTAAAAAGCCCATGTTACTCCAAAAAAAATAATTGTCCAAACTGATGCATCTGAATAAGGGGTAGGGGCAATCTTATCACAACTCAATTCTGAGAGCCAGGATCAACCTGTTGCTTTTATCAGCAGAAGGTTGACCCCTACAGAAAAGCGTTGGTCTGCCATAGAGAGGGAGGCCTTTGCTGTGGTCTGGGCACTGAAGAAGTTGAGGCCATACCTGTTTGGCACTCACTTCATTGTTCAGACAGACCACAAACCTCTACTTTGGCTAAAACAAATGAAAGGTGAAAACCCTAAATTGTTGAGGTGGTCCATATCTCTACAGGGAATGGACTATACAGTGGAACATAGACCTGAGAGTACCCACTCCAATGCAGATGGACTCTCCAGATATTTCCACTTAGACAATGAAGACTCATCAGGTCATGGCTAGTCTTATTGTCCTTCGTTGGGGGGGGGGGGTTATGTAGGAAAGTACCATCTTGCCTAGCATGTTACCCCCATATTTCCCTGTATACATGTTGTTTTAGTTGTATGTGTCACTGGGACCCTGCCAGCCAGGGCCCCAGTGCTCATAAGTGTGCCCTGTATGTGTTCCCTGTGTGATGACTAACTGTCTCACTGAGGCTCTGCTAACCAGAACCTCAGTGGTTATGCTCTCTCTTTACTTTCTAAATTGTCACTAACAGGCTAGTGACCAATTTCACCAATTCACATTGGCATACTGGAACACCCTTATAATTCCCTAGTATACTGAGGTACCAATGGTATTGGGGTTCCAGGAGATCCCTATGGGCTGCAGCATTTCTTTTGCCATCCATAGGGAGCTCTGACAATTCTTACACAGGCCTGCCACTGCAGCCTGAGTGAAATAACGTCCACGTTATTCCACAGCCATTTACCACTGCACTTAAGTAACTTATAAGTCACCTATATGTCTAACCTTTACCTGGTAAAGGTTGGGTGCTAAGTTACTTAGTGTGTGGGCACCATGGCACTAACCAAGGTGCCCCCACATCATTCAGGGCAAATTCCCCGGACTTTGTGAGTGCGGGGACACCATTACACGCGTGCACTATACATAGGTCACTACCTATGTGTAGCGGCAAAATGGTAACTCCGAACATGGCCATGTAACATGTCTAAGATCATGGAGTTGTCACCCCAATGCCATTCTGGCATTGGGGAGACAATTCCATGATCCCCCGAGTCTCTAGCACAGACGCAGGTACTGCCAAACTGCCTTTCCTGGGTTTCACTGCAGCTGCTTCTGCTGCCAACCCCTCAGACAGGTTTCTGCCCTCCTGGGGTCCAGTCAGGCTTGGCCCAGGAAGGCAGAACAAAGGACTTCCTCAGAGAGAGGGTGCTACACCCTCTCCCTTTGGAAAAAGGTGTCAGGGCTGGGGAGGAGTAGCCTCCCCCAGCCTCTGGAAATGCTTTAATGGGCACAGATGGTGCCCATCTCTGCATAAGCCAGTCTACACCGGTTCAGGGATCCCCCAGCCCTGCTCTGGCGCAAAACTGGACAAAGGAAAGGGGAGTGACCATTCCCCTGACCTGCACCTCCCAGGCGAGGTGGCCAGAGCTCCTCCAGTGTGCTCCAGACCTCTGCCATCTTGGAAACAGAGGTGCTGCTGGCACACTGGACTGCTATGAGTGGCCAGTGCCAGCAGGTAACGTCAGAGACCCCTTCTGATAGGCTCTTACCTGTGTTGCTAGCCTATCCTCCTTCCTAGGTAGCCAAACCTCCTTTTCTGGCTATTTAGGGTCTCTGCTTTGGGGAATTCTTTAGATAATGAATGCAAGAGCTCATCAGAGTTCCTCTGCATCTCTCTCTTCACCTTCTGCCAAGGAATCGACAGCTGACTGCTCAGGAAGCCTGCAAAACCACAACAAAGTAGCAAAGATGACTCCTGCAACCTTGTATCGCTGATCCTGCTGCCTTCTCGACTGTTATCCAGGTGGTGCATGTTGTGGGGGTAGTCTGCCTCCTCTCTGCATTAGAAGCTCCGAAGAAATCTCCCGTGGGATGACAAAATCCTCCCTCTGCAACCGCAGGCACCAAAAGAACTGCATTACAGGTCCTCTGGGTCCCCTCTCAGCACGACAAGCGTGGTCCCTGGAACTCAGCAACTGTGTCCAAGTGACTCCCACAGTCCAGTGACTCTTCAGTCCAAGTTTGGTGGAGGTAAGTCCTTGCCTCTCCACGCTAAACTGCATTGCTGGGTACCGCATGATTTGCAGCTGCTCCGGCTCCTGTGCACTCTTCCAGGATTTCCTTTGTGCACAGCCAAGCCTCTACCGACACTCTAACCTGCAGTGCACAACCTCCTGAGTTGTCCTCCGGCGTCATGGGATCTCCTTTTGTTAATTCGGGTGAGCTCCGGTTCACTCCTCTTCATAGTGCCTTTTCCGGCACTTCTGTGGGTGCTGCCTGCTTCTGTGAGGGCTCCCTATGTTGCAGGGCGCCCCCTCTGTCTCCTCATCCAAGTGGCAATATCCTGGTCCCTCCTGGGCCACAGCAGTATCCAAAAACCCTATCCGCGACCCTTGCAGCTAGCAAGGCTTGTTTGCGGTCTTTCTGCGTGGGAACACCTCTGCAAGCTTCTTCACGAATGGGACATCCATCCTCCAAAGGGGAAGTTCCTAGTCCTCTTCGTTCTTGGAGAATCCACAGCTTCTACCATCTAGTGGCAGTTTCTTTGCACCCTCAGCTGGCATTTCCTGGGCATCTGCCCAATCTCGACTTTGTCGTGACTCTTGGACTTGGTCCCCTTGTTCCACAGGTACTCTCATCCTGAAATCCATCGTTGTTGCATTGCTGGTGTTGGTCTTCCTTGCAGAATTCCCCTATCATGACTTCTGTGCTCTCTGGGGAATATAGGTGCACTTTACACCTACTTTTCAGGGTCTTGGGGTGGGCTATTTTTCTAACCCTCACTGTTTTCTTACAGTCCCAGCGACCCCCTACAAGCTCACATAGGTTTGGGGTCCATTCGTGGTTCGCATTCCACTTCTAGGGTATATGGTTTGTGTTGCCCCTATACCTATGTGCTCTCATTGCAATCTATTGTGACTGTACATTGCTTGCATTACTTCCTTTTGCTATTACTGCATATTTTTGGTATTGTGTACATATATCTTGTGTACATTTGCTATCCTCATACTGAGGGTACTCACTGAGATACTTTTGGCTTATTGTCATAAAAATAAAGTACCTTTATTTTTAGTATATCTGTGTATTGTGTTTTCTTATGATATTGTGCATATGACACCAGTGGTATAGTAGGAGCTTTGCATGTCTCTTAGTTCAGCCTAAGCTGCTCTCCATAGCTACCTTCTATCAGCCTAAGCTTCTGGAAACACCTCTTCTACACTAATAAGGGATAACTGGTCCTGGTACAGAGTGTAAGTACCCCTTGGTACCCACCACAAGCCAGGCCAGCCTCCTACAGTTGTTCCCAACCCTCCTTCACAAGTGCTAAGGGACCTCTTACAGGGTGTCCAAATAGGAGTTCAAAGGGGCTGAAGCCCACTCCTTTCTGGGGTACCTCCCTGTAAGCAAAAAGGAGGCAAGGTAACAGGACATCCCATCTCCTCCTGAGGTTTTCAGGGAGTACCATTATCATTCCTTTGAGAGTTTTATTAAACCTCTCTACCAGTCCATTTGTTTGTGGATGATAAGGTGTGGTGAATTTGTATGTTACACACATTCCTTCAACATGGCCTTCAAGTATGCAGACATAAAGTTGCTACCCCTGTCTGACACAACCTCTTTTGGGAAACCCACCCTGGAAAAGATTCCCAGGAGGGCTTTTGACACTGCAGGAGCTGTAGTGGTCATTAGAGGAATTGCTTCAGGATATCTTGTGGCATGGTCCACTACCACCAAGATAAACCTATTGCCTGAAGCAGTACTAGGGTCAAGGGGGCCAACTATGTCAACCCCTACCCTTTCAAAGGGAACACCAACCACAGGCAGTGGAATAAGGGGAGCCTTTGGGGTGCCACCGGTCTTGCCACTGGCTTGGCAGGTCACGCAGGACTTACAAAACTCCTTTGTGTCTTCTGACATCCTAGGCCAGTGAAACAGGGGGACACGCCTTTCCCATGTTTTAATCTGACCCAAATGTCCAGCCAAGGGAATGTTGTGTGCCAGAGTTAGGAGGAACTCTCTGTACTGCAGGGGAATGACCAATCTCCTGGCTGCTCCAGGTTTTGTGTCCCTTGCCTCTGTGTACAAGAGGTTGTCCTCCCAGTAAACTCTATGTGAGTCACTGACATCCCCATTTTGCTGTTTGACAGCTTGCTGTCTTAGACCCTCTAATGTGGGACAGGTTTGCTGTGCCACACTCAGCTCCTCCCTGGCAGGCCCCCTCCACCCAAAAGCTCAGCAGTGTCTGCTGCCAGCTCCTCTGGTGAAGGTTCTGCACAGGGGAGAAATTCTTCTTCCTCAGAAGTTGAATCATCTGTAGAGGGAGGGATAGTGGGTAGGGATTTACCCTTACTAACCCTAGCTTTAGGGAGCACTTGGTCCATTGTTCCAGGATCCAAGTCACCCTGTCCTTTTTGCTTTTTGGCCTGAGCCCTTGTTAAAGCAAAAATATGCCCAGGAATGCCCAGCATTGCTGCATGAGCCTCCAACTCCACTTCTGCCCAAGCTGATGTCTCTAAATCATTTCCTAGTAGACAGTCTACAGGGGAATCTGAAGCAATCACAACTTTCTTTGGACCAGTAACCCCCCCCCCAGTTGAGATTTACAACAGCCATGGGGTGGCTAAGAGTGTTGTTATGATCGTCTATCACTTGGTACTGGTGACCAAGTAGGTGTTGTGCAGGGTGTACCAGTTTCTCTATTACCATTGTAACACTGGCACCTGTGTCCCTGTAGGCCTGAACCTCAACACCATTTATTAGGGGAAGTTGCTTGTACTTATCCATATTAAGGGGACAAGCAACCAAGGTGGCCAAATCAATGGCACCTTCAGAGACTAGCCCTGCCTCTGTGGTCTCCCTAGCAAGACCAACCCCAACTAAATTACCAAACGTGAGCCCAGCTACTCCCTTGGATTGGCTATTAGTAGGTTTGCTCCCACCACCACTGCTATTACTAGGGGCGCTAGGTGTAGCAGTAAGGGTTGTGGTAGTGGGAGGCTTGGTGCTTTTCTTTGGACAACTGGCATCAGTTGTTCAATGGGCTTTTACTTTACATAAATGGCACCATGTTTTTTTTACTTGATTAGAAGAGGATTTGGGCCCACCACCCCCACCAGAGTGTTTTTGTGGGCCTGATGAAGACTCATTTTTAGATTTGTCCCCACCCTTGTCTGAAGACTTACCATCCTTCTTCTTGCCATCCTTGTCACCACCTGTATGAACTTTTCTGTTCACTCTTGTTCTGACCCAGTTGTATGCCTTCTTTCCCAATTCTTGGGGAGAGGTCAGATCTGAGTCCACTAGACATTGGTGTAACAAATCAGACACACAGTTATTCAGAATATGCGCTCGCAGGATTAGATTGTACAGGCCTTCATAGTCAGAACCTTTACTGCCATGTAACCACCCTCCAAGGCCTTCACTGAATAGTCAACAAAGTCTACGTAGTCTTGTGAGGATTCTTTTCTGGTTTCTCTGAACTTAATCCTGTATTGTTCAGAGGTTAAGCCAAATCCATCCAAGAGTGCATTCTTCAAAACTGTAAAATTATTGGCATCACTTTCTCTAACAGTAAGGAGCTTATCCCTACCCTTTCCACTGAAAGATAGCCATAGGTTAGCAGCTCACTGCCTTTGAGGGACCCCCTGTGCCATACAGGCCCTCTCAAGTGCAGCAAACCACTTGTTAATGTCATCCCCCTCCTTGTAAGGGGGAACTAGCTTATGCAGATTCCTAGAATCATGCTCTTTTACAGGATTACTATCTGTAATACTGCTGTTGCCACCATGGGGTCCAAACCCCAACCTCTGTCTTTCTTTTTCTAAGTCTAAAGATTCCCTGTCTAGAGCCAGCTGTTGCTTTTTGAGCTTCAGCCTGGACTCTTCCACTCTCAATCTATTGAGCTCCCTTTCTCTGTCATCAGGGTGGGTGGGTTGGGAATGTTTTGTCACAGAAGAAAGATTTTAATGAGCAGAGGGAGACCTGTCCCTGACAGTTGGCACCCTAACAACCTGGCCTCCAGGAACAAAAACATCCCTACTGTGATTTGAGCTTCTATTACTACCAGCTATGCTAGGTGTTCTGCTAAGGGGCAGATTAGGAAGAAAACCCTGTACCACTACCTCAAGGGGCTCCCCAGAGTCAGAGTGTGAGCTGTCTACTAACTTTTCAGATGAGGTGGCACCCTAGGCCTTATCATTCTCAATGAGCATGTTAGACAGTAATTCTCTAGAAGGGTTCTTTCCTACCACTAAACCTCTATCAATGCAGAGACTCCTTAGGCTCTTAAAGTTAAGATTGTCATAAGTTGTACTGACCAAATTAAGAGGAGTTCCTACACCAGACATGATAGAAGAAGGTTTAGAGACAGATAAAAGAGAGAAAAAGTTTCAGGACTTTTTAAAGAACAGAAAAAAAAACTTTTTCAACGTTTTCAAACTTTTAGAAAGTTTAGGAGTACTTTTCAGCACTTAGCAAATAGTGTACGAGAAGAAAAGCAAAATCTTTTGGTTAGGTGTACATACACTGAACTTGTTTTGTATATTATTCTCTTATGAAAAGTACACAATGACAAAGTGGTAAGTAGTTGCAAGTACTTATCCCACCGCTGCACAACCAATGTAGGAGGATGGCCTGGCTTGTAGTGGGTACCAAGAGGTACTTATACTCTGTACCAGGTCCAGTTATCCCTTATTAGTGTAAAAGAGGTGTTTCTAGCAGCTTAGGCTGATAGAAGGTAGCTATAGCAGAGCAGCTTAGGCTGAACTAGGAGACATGCAAAGCTCCTACTATACCACTGGTGTCATATGCACAATATCATAAGAAAACACTACACAGATATACTAAAAATAAAGGTACTTTTATTTTTATGACAATATGCCAAAAGTATCTCAGTGAGTACCCTCAGTATGAGGATGCCAAATATACACAAGATATATGTACACAATACCAAAAATATGCAGTAATAGCAAAAGGAAGTAATGCAAGCAATGTAAAGTTACAGTGGATTGCAATAGGAGCACATAGGTATAGGGGCAACACAAACCATATGCTCCAAAAGTGGAATGCGAACCACAAATGGATCCCAAACCTATGTGAGCTTGTAGAGGGTCGCTGGTACTGTTAGGAAACAGTGAGGGTTAGAAAAACAGCCCACCCCAAGACCCTGAAAAGTAGGTGTAAAGTGCACCTATAACACCCAGAGAGCACAGAAGTCGTGATAGAGGGTTTGTGCAAGGAAGACCAACACCAGCAACACAACAACAGTGGATTTCTGGACCTGAGTACCTGTGAAAGAAGGGGACCAAGTCCAAGAGTCGCAACAATGTCTAGAGAGGGCAAATGCCCAGGAAATGCCACCTGAGGGTGCAAAGATGCTGCCACCCGATAGTAGAAGCTGTGGATTCTGCAAGAACGAAGAGGACTAGGAACTTCCCCTTTGGAGGATGGATGTCCCACGTCGTGAAGAAGCTTGCAGATGTGTTCCCACGCAGAAAGACCGCAAACAAGCCTTGCTAGCTGCAAGGATCGCGGTTAGGGTTTTTGGATGCTGCTGTGGCCCAGGAGGGACCAGGATGTCGCCACTTGGATGACGAGACAGAGGGGGTGCCCAGCAAGTCAGGGAACCCTCCTCACAGAAGCAGGCAGCAACCACAGAAGTACCGGAACAGGCACTTAGAAGAAAAGTGAACCGGAGTCCACCCGAAGTCACAAAAGGGAGTCCCACGACGCCGGAGGACAACTCAGAAGGTTGTGCACTGCAGGTTAGAGTGTAGGGGACCCAGGCTTGGATGTGCACAAAGGAAATCCTGGAAGAGTGCACAGGAGCCGGAGTAGCTGCAAATCACGCGGTACCCAGCAATGCAGTCTAGAGTGGGGAGGGAAGGGCTTACCTCCACCAAACTTGGACTGAAGAGTCACTTGGACAGAGTTGCTGTGTTCCAGGGACCACGCTCGTCATGCTGAGAGGGGACCCAGAGGACCGGTGATGCAGTCTTTTGTTGCCTGCGGTTGCAGGGGGAAGATTCCGTCGACCCACAGGAGATTTCTTCAGAGCTCCTGGTGCAGAGAGGAGGCAGGCTACCCCCAGAGCATGCACCACCTGGAAACAGTCGAGAAAATCAGCAGGATGAAGCGATACAAGCTTGCTAGTAGTCGTCTTGCTACTTTGTTGCAGTCTTGCAGGCATCCTGAGCAGTCAGTGGTCGATCCTTTGGCAGAAGGTGAAGAGGGAGATGCAGAGGAACTCTGGTGAGCTCTTGCATTCGTTATCTGGTGAGATCCCCAAAGCAGAGACCCTAAATAGCCAGAAAAGGAGGTTTGGCTACCTAGGAAGGAGGATTGGCTACCAAGAGAGGTAAGAGCCTATCAGAAGGAGCCTCTGACGTCACCTGCTGGCACTGGCCACTCAGAGAAGTCCAGTGTGCCACAAACACCTCTGTTTCCAAGATAGCAGAGGTCTGGGACACATTGGAGGAGCTCTGGGCACTTCCCCTGGGAGGTGCAGGTCAGGGGAGTGGTCACTCCCCTTTCCTTTGTCCAGTTTTGTGCCAGAGCAGGGCTGGGGGATCTCTGAACCGGTGTAGACTGGCTTATGCAGAGATGGGCACCATATGTGCCCATCAAAGCATTTCCAGAGGCTGGGGGAGGCTACTCCTCCCCAGCCCTCACACCTATTTCCAAAAGGAGAGGGTGTTAGACACTCTCTCAGAGGAAGTCCTTTGTTCTGCCTTCCTGGGCCAAGGCTGCCTGGACCCCAGGAGGGCAGAAACCTGTCTGAGGGGTTGTCAGCAGATGCAGCGGAGACCCCGGAAAGGCAGTTAGGCAGTACCCGGGTTCTGTGCTAGAGACCCGGGGGATCATGGAATTGTCCCCCCAATGCCAGAATGGCATTGGGGTGACAATTCCATGATCTTAGACATGTTACATGGCCATGTTCGGAGTTACCATTGTGACGCCGTACATAGGTAGTGACCTATGTATAGTGCAAGCGTGAAATGGTGTCCCCGCACTCACAAAGTCCGGGGAATTTGCCCTGAACGATGTGGGGGCACCTTGGCTAGTGCCAGGGTGCCCACACACTAATTAACTTTGCACCCAACCTTCACCAGGTGAAGGTTAGACAAATAGGTGACTTATATGTTACTTAAGTGCAGTGGGAAATGGCTGTGAAATAACGTGGACGTTATTTCACTCAGGCTGCAAGGGCAGGCCTGTGTAAGATGTGTCAGAGCTCCCTATGGGTGGCAAAAGAAATGCTGCAGCCGATAGGGATCTCCTGGAACCCCAATACCCTTGGTACCTCAGTACCATATACTAGGGAATTATATGGGTGTACCAGTATGCCAATGTGAATTGGTGAATTTAGTCACTAGCCTGTTAGTGACAAATTTGGAAAGCAGAGAGAGCATAACCACTGAGGTTCTGGTTAGCAGAGCCTCAATGAGACAGTAAGGCATCACACAGGGTACACATACAGGGTACATACTTATGAGCACTGGGGCCCTGCCTGGCAGGGTCCCAGTGACACATAGACTAAAACAACATATATACAGTGAAATATGGGGTAACATGCCAGGCAAGATGGTACTTTCCTACAGATGGCTGTTGGGTGGGTGTGTGGCTATGTTTGTGTACCTTGGGAGGTGGCCTCACAGACACACTGGGAGAGGACACAAGGGACGTGTGAATGGTAGTGGGGGGGGTGACTGCACGTGAGCGGGGTGTGGTGGTGGGTGTGCTGGTGATGGACGTAGTGGCTGAGAATGTAGTGCATGCAGGTGTGAGTGGAGACGAGACAGGGAGGGAGGAGGGAGACGAGGAGAAGGGGGACACTGTGGAGGCAGTAGATGTTGGTGTGTCTGCATGTGTCTGATGCTTGCGTGAGTGCCTGTGGGATGTGTGATGCTTATGTTTGCCAGAGCTTCCCTTGTGTGTTGAGGTGTGTGCATGCTGGTCTGATGGTCTCCTTGGGATAGGCTGAGGTACAGGGGTTTTGGGTCTGAGTGGAGGAAGTTGGAGTGGGGAGGCTAGAGACAGGGACAATGGTTGCCATCAGTGCTGAGGCCAGAGTCTGAAAACCTTGCTGATGGGCTGCCTGACCAGAGTGAATGCCTTCCAGGTATGCATTGGTTTGTTCCAACTGCCTCTCTACCCCCTGTATGGCATTCAAATTGGTAGACTGCACAACAGTGAGGGACCTGAGGAGGTCAATGGCCTACTCACTGAGGGCAGCAGGAGTGACAGGGGCAGGGGCTGAGGTGCCTGGGGCTAAGGTGATGCCCACCCTCCTGGGTGAGCGGGCACAGGATACACGCTGAGGGGCTTCTGGGAGGGCGGTGCTGGTAGGGGCGGGTGCGGCTGTACCTGTAGATGTGAGGGGCACAGATGTGCTCACCACGGCAAGGGAGCCCCCATCAGAGGAGGAGTCCGTATCGCTGTGTCAGCTCCTGTCCCTGCCGTGGAGCTCCCCTTGCCCTCTGTCCCACTGGTGAATTCAGACTCCTCCAGGGCCATGTGGGATGCAGCTCCCTCCTGCTCCGGTGCCACTGCTCCTCTGCCTGATGATTCTAATGCACACAAGAACAGGGAGACCACAAAAAGGTGGGGGAAGACAGAAGGAAGACATGTTGAGTGCATGCAATACCGCTACCGTTGGTGGACACTACAGACACAGAAGCCCCCGGAACTACGCCACGCACTTGTAGTTCCCTATTCAATCCCAGGGACATGGGTTACAAGGCTATGCCATATTTCTGCACACATGGATGTCACATGAGCCTGACTAGGTTTAATTGGAACTGTACACAGGTGGGGTGGGGTGCCACAGGGCCTTCCTCAAGAAGGGTCCTTGCCTACTAAACTCGCCCTGGCATAGGGAACCCACAGCCCACCTCACCCACCCAGACACCTCCAATGCGCGCTGAATCAGCAGAATGAGAGTGTACTCACCCCCTTGTTGCTGCTCTGATGCCCTCAAGCGCCCATCCAACTCCGGGTACGCCACCGCCAGGATCCTGAACATCAGGGGGGTCATGGTGCAATGGGCACCCCTCCCACGTTGGGAGGCCATCCCCAGCTGGGCCTCCACCGTCTTCTTGCTCCAGTGGCGAATGTCCTCCCATCATTTCCGGCAGTGGGTGCTCCGTCTGTGGTAGGTCCCCAGGGTCCGGACTTCCTTGGCGATGGCACACCAAATATCCTTCTTCTGATGGGCGCTGACCTACAGGAATAGTACAGTGTAAAAAGAGGAGTTATCACCGTCCGCACCGTCACAGTCATTGGCTCGCATCCCTACCCTTGCCATGATGCACATGCACTCACCGTCGTTTCATGCACGCCTCATTCTCACCCCCCCTATCTTTCATCCACACCACTCCACACAGGCATTGCCCATACAGCATTCTCAAAGTGTACTTACCTGTTTGTCTGGAGGACCATAGAGTAGCTTGTACTGGGGGAGGACCCCATCCACAAGTTTCTCCAACTCCTCCATGCTGAAGACAGGGGCCCTTTCCCCAGACACACGAGCCATTGTCTCTTCCAGACTGAGGTCTCAGCAGCACTTGCAGTGTAGGTCCTCTCCTGTCGAATATCAGGTATCAAGTGATTGAACAGAGAGAAAATGGCGGTCACGTCCGCGGGGGTGCGTACCGTCACTGCCAGCATACATCGTCATTGGCTCCTGTGACCCATGGGTCCAATGTTAACCAATGCAGGATTGCGCTGCGGTCTTCGACCACCTACCGCAACGGTGTACAACGCCGGCGCAGTTACCTCATATCCCCTTGTCCCACATCACAGGTCAGGCAACCGCCATTCAGGGGGCCGCATGGCATTATTTTGGACTGCGTCACACATATGTAGACCTTGCCTAAACACTCATACAGGCATATGTCGATTTGCTAATATTTTCAGAGTAAACTGTGTTTACGTACCTCAGAGTTGGTTGACTCTCTGCTCGCTGTTCTCCTCCATAGGCACCGTCCGCTGGGGCATGTGAGGAGATGGCGGAATCCTCCGGTGTACAGACCGCTGGTGGACCTGTCGACAATGGAGGAGCGACGTGTGATCATCACCTACAGACTTGATCGTGCGACAATCCAGGAACTGTGTGCCCAGTTGGAGCCAGACCTGATGTCAGCTATCCGCCATCCCTCAAGAATCCCCCCTCAAGTGCAGGTGCTGTCAGTACTCCATTTCCTAGCAAGTGGGTCTTTTCAAACCACAGTGGCCATAGCATCAGGGATGTCCCAGCCTATGTTTTCCAACGTGTTGTCCACAATGTTGTCTGCCCTGCTGAAACACATGCAGAGCTACATCGTTTTCCCTCAGGTGGAGGATTTGCCTACAGTGAAAGGTGATCTCTAACCCCTGGGACATATCCCCTACATCATAGGTGCCATTGATGGGACACATGTGGCCTTGGTCCCCCCGTAGGAGTGAACAGGTGAACAGAAACCAGAAGAGTTACCATTCAAAGAATGTGCAGGTGGTGAGTTTGGCAGAACAGTACATCTCCCATGTGAAGGCCAAGTTTCCTGGCTCTGTGCATGAAACTTACATTCTGAGGAATAGCAGCATCCCTTATGTGATGGGGCAACTCCAGAGGCACCGTGTGTGGCTATTAGGTGAGGACATGGACCCTATACAGTGTGACTAGGTGTCTGGGGATGCCCCTAAGAGTTAGTGTGTGTCTAACAGTTGTCCCTTGACATTTGCAGGTGACTCTGGTTACCCCAACCTGTCATGGCTACTGACCCCAGTGAGGAATCCCAGGACAAGGGCAGAGGAACGCTACAATGAGGCCCATGGACGAACTAGGAGGGTTATAGAGAGGACCTTCGGCATCCTGATGGCCAGATTCAGGTGCCTCCATCTGACACGTGGTTCCCTATTCTACTCACCAAAGAAGGTGTGCCAGATCATCATGGCCTGCTGTATGCTTCACAACTTGGCTTTGCGACGACAGGTGCCTTTTCTGCAGGAGGATGGTCCAGATGGAGAGCTTGTGGCAGCTGTGGAGCCTGTGGACAGTGAAGACGAGGAAGCAGAAGAAGAGGATATCGACAACAGAAACACAGTGATTCATCAATACTTCCAGTGAAACACAGGTAAGAAGACATCACTGCCTGCTACATCTGATATCCTTGTTCTACCTCTCATCTGTCTGTCACTTTCACCCAGTGTATGGACCCTGAGTTGTCACTTTCCCTTTCAATTTCACAGATGTGGGTCCCACTGTGTGACATCTGCTTTGTTCCTCATGGACTAGAGCTGTGTGACATGGGTATGGTGACAATGCAATGCATATAGCAGTTTTCCACAGTTATTGCAAATACACATTTTCAAAAGCACAGACTGACTCCAGATAATTTTGTGATTTAAGGGTGTTTATTTAAGTGCTAAATAGTGGAGGGGGTTGTCAAATGGTCAGAGGTGATGGTGGAGGAATGTCCATGGCAGAGTCCAGTCTATTTGTCTCACAGGTGCATTGTCCAAAGGGGCATAGGAAGTGGAGCTAGGGCAGTTTAAGGATGGATGGGGTGACAAAGTGGGACAGAAGGATGACAATCAGGGTGTTCTCATTTTTTGGCAGGGGTCTTGGCATTGTTCTCTGTCTTTGTCATGGATCTCAGGGACTGCTTGTGGGGTGGGTCTCCATCTGCAGGGGGTGGGGTGCTGGTGTCGTGGTCCTGTGGCGGTTCCTCCTGTCCACTAGCGCTGGCGGAGGTGGTGGGCAGTTCATCGTCCAGGCTAGTGTCAGGGGTCCCTTGTTGTGCCACAGTGTCCCTCCTGGTGTTGACGAGTTCCTTCAGCACCCCTACAA
The DNA here is from genome assembly GCF_031143425.1 of Pleurodeles waltl. Lineage (NCBI taxonomy): Eukaryota > Metazoa > Chordata > Amphibia > Caudata > Salamandridae > Pleurodeles > Pleurodeles waltl. The sequence continues at coordinate 433,182,295 of NC_090448.1, forward strand.
TAGTGCCCAGGGTGGTATTGATGGATCTGAGTTCCTCCCTGAACCCCAAATACTGTTCCTCCTGCAGCCGCTGGGTCTCCTGAAACTTGGCCAGTACTGTTGCCATTGTCTCCTGGGAATGGTGGTAGGCTCCCATGATGTTGGAGAGGGCCTCATGGAGAGTGGGTTCCCTGGGCCTGTCGTCGCCCTGTCGCACAGCATCCCTCCCAGTTCCCTTGTGCTCCTATGCCTCTGTCCCCTGAACCGTGTGCCCACTACCACTTTCCCCAGGTCCCTGGTGTTGTTGGGTTGGTGGGTTAGCCTGGGTTCTCTGTAGTGGTGGACACACTGCTGCTTGACGTGTCCTGGGGACAGAGGTATGGGCCCGCTGGGTCGGTGTTGTGCTGGTGTTTTCAGAGGGGGGAAGCTCTGTAGTGGCTTGTGCCAGTGTGAGGGGAACCGACTGTCCCGAGTTCCCAGATGGGCCGTGCTGGTCATCTAGATCCAGTTGGACAGAGCTGCTGTCATCACTGTGGGCCTCCTCTGTGGGTGGAGTGGACATATCTGGACCCTCCTGTCCGGTGACATTGGGTAGGGGTCCGGCAGGGGTGTAAAAGCATGATTATTGCATCTGTGTGTGCCATGGTGTGCAATGGGTTAGTGACCGTTTACCCTAGTGCTTGCATTCCTGTGTAGGACCTTGTGTGATGATGGTTTAGCGGGGGTGTATGGGTATGTGCAGTGGGCCTGCATTGGTGATGGGTGTCCATGCTTTGTTGTTGCATGCAGGGCTTGGTGTTGGGATGTGTGGTTTGTGATAGTGGGACATGTGTGAGTAGTTGGAGTGATGGGGTGAGGGCAAGGATGGGGGTATGTGATAGCATGCAGGTAGGGTGGGGGATGAAGTATTTAAAGATTTGCCTTACCAGAGTCCATTCCTCCAGCTACTCCTGCGAGGCCCTCAGGATGCAGTATAGCCAAGACCTGCTCCTCCCATGTTGTTAGTTCTGGGGGAGGAGGTGGGGGTCCACCGCCAGTCCTCTGAACTGCAATCTGGTGTCTTGAGACCACAGAACGTGCCTTCCCCCGTAGGTCGTTGCACCTCTTCCTGATGTCATCCCGTGTTCTTGGGTGCTGTCCCACTGCGTTGCCCCTGTCCACAATTCTGCGCCATAGCTCCATCTTCCTAGCTATGGTAGTGTGCTGCACCTGTGATCCACCATGACCCTGATCTCCTCCTCAGTAAACATGGGGTGTCTTTGCGGTGCCAAGGGGTGATGTGGGTGATGTGTGCGGTGGTGTGTGTTGTGATGTGTGGGGTGATGTTTAGGGGTGTGTGGTGTTTTGTTCGTGGATGTTGTGTGAGTGATGGTGTTGAGTGCCTGTGGATGCTAGTTTGTAGATGGTGGTGTCTCTCTCTGGCCTTTAGTCGCAATTGTGGCCGTAATGGTTTGTCGGTGATGTGGGTGCATGTTTTATATTGTATTGGATGTGTGGGAGTGGTGTGTGTATGTGTATCAGGTGCATGTATTTCGTATTGTCCGATGTGGCGGTGTTTTGTAAATGCGTGTGTATTTTGAGCGTGGTGGTGTGTACCGCCAATGGAATACCGCGTGGATTCGTGGGTCGTGATAGTGTGGGCGTATTCCTGTTGGCGTGACAGTGGAGGTTTTGTTATTGCCAGTTTATCACTGACTGACTTGTGTAGGTGTCTGGATTTTGGCAGATTCCGGGCTGTTGGTCGTAATAGCTGTGGTGGAATTCCACGGCCGCGGCAGTATGTTAATGGTCTTCTGCATGGCTGTAAGCAGCATTTACCGCCAATATTTTAAGGACCCCCTTAGTGAGTGCGGGGACACCATTACACGCGTGCACTACATATAGGTCGATACCTATATGCAGCTTCACATTGGTAACTCCGAATGTGACCATGTAACATGTCTAAGATCATGGAATTGTCCCCCCATGCCAAATCTGGTATTGGGGTGCCAATCTCATGCATTCTTGGGGCTCCAGCATGGACCCCGGGTACTGCCAAACTAGCTCTCTGGGGTTTTCACTGCAGCTACCGCTGCTGCCAACCTTCAGGAAGGTTTCTGCCCTCGTGGGGTCTGGGCAGCCCAGTCCCAGGAAGGCAGAACAAAGGATTTCCTCTGAGAGAGGGTGTTACACCCTCTCCCTTTGGAAATAGGTGTTAAGGGCCTGAGAGGAGTAGCCTCTCCTGGCCTCTGGGAATGCTTTGAAGGGCACAGATGGTGCCCTCCTTGCATAAACCAGTCTACACCGGTTCCGGGAGCCCCCAGTCCCTGCTCTGGCGTAAAACTGGACAAAGGAAAGGGGAGTGACCACTCCCCTGTCCATCACCACCCCATGGGTGATGCCCAGAGCTCCTCCAGTGTGTCCCAGACCTCTGCCATCTTGAATGCAGAAGTGTGAGGGCACAATAGAGGCCTCTGAGTGGACAGTGCCAGCAGGTGATGTCAGAGACCCCTCATGATAGGCTCTTACCTGGTTAGGGAGCCAATCCTCCTCTGAGGGCTATTTAGGGTATCTCCTGTGGGTTCCTCTTCAGATAACTAATGTAAGAGCTCACCAGAGTTCCTCTGCATTTCTCTCTTCAACGTCTGCCAAGGATCGACCGCTGACTGCTCCAGGACACCTGCAAAACCGCAACAAAGTAGCAATAAGACTACCCACAACATTGTAGCGCCTAATCCTGCCGGCTTTCTCGGCTGTTTCCTGGTGGTGCATGTTCTGAGGGCTGTCTGCCTTCACCCTGCACTGGAAGCCAAGAAGAAATCTCCAGTGGGTCGATGGAATCTTCCCCTGCTAACGCAGGCACCAAACTTCTGCATCACCGGTCCTCTGAGTCCCCTCTCATCTTGACGAGTGTGGTCCCTGGAACACAGGAGTTGGATTCAAGTGACCCTGACAGTCCAGTGGTCCTTCTGTCCAAATTTGGTGGAGGTAAGTCCTTGCCTCCCCACGCCAGACAGTAATCCTGTGTACTGCGTGATCTGCAGCTGCTAGGGCTTCTGTGCACTTTTGTAACGATTCCTTATTGCACACCACAGCCCAGGTCTCCAGCACTCCGTCCTGCATTGCTCATCTCGCTGAGTTGACCACCGGCTTTGTGGGACCCTTTTTTGTTGTATTGAGATGACTGCCATGCTCAGATTACTTGAACGCCTGTTGAAGTGCTTCTGTGGGTGCTGCCTGCTTCTGCGTGGGCTCTCTCTGTGGCTGAGTGCCCCCTCTGTCTCCTCCTGCAAGGGGTGACCTCCTGGTCCTTCTTGAGCCCGGGCAGCACCAATTATCTTCAACTGTGATTCTTGCAGGTAGCAAGGTTTGGTTGCGGTCTTTATGTGTTGAAACATCGTTGGACATCTTCTGACCAAAGGAGAAGTCCCTGGCACCTTCCGTTGTTGCAGAATCTTTGGCTTCTTCCACCCAGAGGCAGCCCTTTTGCACCTTCACACGGGGTTTAGTGGGCTCCTGCCCCCCTGGACACTTGCATGACTCTTGGAATTGGTCCCCTTCCTTTGCAGGTCCTCAGGTCCAGGAATCCGTCGTCAGTGCTTTGCAGTCAGTTGTTGCCTTTGCAGAATCCCCTATCTCGACTTTACTGTCTTTCTGGGGTAGTAGGGTAAATTTACTCCTAATTTTCAGGGTCTTGGGGTGGGGTATCTTGGACACCCTTAGTGTTTTCTTACACTCCCAGCGAACCTCTACACACTACACTGGGCCTGGGGTCCATTCGTGGTTCGCATTCCACTTTTGGAGTATATGGTTTTTGTTGCCCCTAGGCCTATTGTGCCCTATTGCATTCTATTGTGTTCTACAGTGTTTGCACTACGTTTCTAACTGTTTACTTACCTGATTTTGGTTTGTGTGTATATTTTGTGTATTTTACTTACCTCCTAAGGGAGTATATCCTCTGAGATATTTCTGACACATTGTCACTAAAATAAAGTACCTTTATTTTTTAGTAACTCCGACTATTGTGTTTCTTGTGATATAGTGCTATATGATATAAGTGGTATAGTAGGAGCTTTGCATGTCTCCTAGTTCAGCCTAAGCTGCTCTGCTATAGCTACCTCTATCAGCCTAAGCTGCTAGAACACTACTAATCTACTAATAAGGGATAACTGGACCTGGCACAAGGTGTAAGTACCATTAGGTACCCAGTATAAGCCAGGCCAGCCTCCTACACTGCCTTAAGCTACACTTTGAGCGGACTGACTTGTCAATGTTCCCAGTAACAGATGTCGGTGGAGGAAGAAAGTTAGCCTCTTCCTGACATTCTGTCTGCTGGAGAGAAGGATGGGTCTGTGGAGGGAGTAAACCTCTTCCCCTCCCTGACCTCACAACAACAGAGGGACTGTTGCCAGGTGTTGGGTCAGTGTGCCTCCCTGTTCTCCTTGATCCCAGGGGTCACACACTTTTTTTAAATGTTTTTTTTTCTTGATCCTCATATGTCCTCCCAATTTCCCTCACATGACCATTATGGGGAGGGGCAGCAAAGGTTCTCACCCAATTGCACTCCTCTGACCCCTAACCACGTCACCCCTGTCCGGGACAACCTTCTATTCAAAACTCTAGTGCGGACGGCAGAGGGAAGGATATAATCATAGGATCACCTCCTATCTATACCTCCCCACTTCCCAACCATTGCTTTAACGGCTTCCAAAATCTGATCCTCTTACAATCTTTATAACAGTCAAACTTGTGATAGTAAATTAAAGAGGTTTTCCATTCAATAAAGGTAGGGGGGACAGGACTGGTCCATTTTCTACAAATCTCCATCACAATCGAAGGTCTTACCTTTGGGCTTGAGGGAAGAATGTCATTAACTGTATCCCCCACCTCTTGCCAAAACGTACGAAGTAAAGGGCAGTCAAAAAACATATGTAAATCATCAGCTGATGCAGAACCACACTTCTTACACCTCACCACGTTTTCTTGTCTCAGCCTGGACAATTTATTAGGAGTCCAGAAGGCTCTGTGGATAGAAAATAGATAATTTCTTCTTAACGTAGCAGGTTTAACCGTGTTATACAAAGGTGTAGTAGATACTTGCCAAAGATCTTTAAGCTGCAGCTCCGGCAAGCACTCCCTCCAATTTTCTTCCGGAAGGTTAAATTCACCATCCACGATATCCAACATCAGCCAATACCATTTTGCCACTTCCTTCCTCATCGAGGTATCCATCTGCATCTGGTCCACCAGTCCATTAGTACTTCCCACTTCCTCTGCTACATTCCCAACCCAAGACTTCATCTGAAGATATTTGAACTTAGACAGCACTCCTCCTACCTCAATGTTAAGATTATAAAAATCTCTAAATTCACCATTATAACAAAGATGTTTCCAATGCAACAAACCTGACTGTAGGAGGCTGGACTGGTTTGTAGTGAGTACCAAGGGGTACTTGCACCTTGCACCAGGCCCAGTTATCCCTTATTAGTGTATAGGGTGTCTAGCAGCTTAGGCTGATAGATAATGGTAGCTTAGCAGAGCAGCTTAGGCTGAACTAGGAGACGTGTGAAGCTACCACAGTACCACTTAGTGTCATATGCACAATATCATAAGAAAACACAATACACAGTTATACTAAAAATAAAGGTACTTTATTTTTATGACAATATGCCAAAGTATCTTAGAGTGTACCCTCAGTGAGAGGATAGGAAATATACACAAGATATATATACACAATAGCAAAAATATGCAGTATAGTCTTAGAAAACAGTGCAAACAATGTATAGTTACAATAGGATGCAATGGGGAAACATAGGGATAGGGGCAACGCAAACCATATACTCCAAAAGTGGAATGCGAACCACGAATGGACCCCAAACCTATGTGACCTTGTAGAGGGTCGCTGGGACTATTAGAAAATAGTGAGAGTTAGAAAAATAACCCTCCCCAAGACCCTGAAAAGTGAGTGCAAAGTGCACTAAAGTTCCCCTAAGGACAAAGTAGTCGTGTTAGAGGAATAATGCAGGAAAGACACAAACCAGCAATGCAACAACTGTGGATTTCCAATCTAGGGTACCTGTGGAACAAGGGGACCAAGTCCAAAAGTCACAAGCAAGTCGGAGATGGGCAGATGCCCAGGAAATGCCAGCTGCGGGTGCAAAGAAGCTTCGACTGGACAGAAGAAGCTGAGGTTTCTGCAGGAACGAAAAGGGCTAGAGACTTCCCCTTTGGTGGACGGATCCCTCTCGCCTTGGAGAGTTGTGCAAAAGTGTTTTCCCGCCGGAAGAACGCCAACAAGCCTTGCTAGGTGCAAATCGTGCGTTTGGCGTTTTTGGACGCTGCTGGGGCCCAGGAGGGACCAGGAGGTCGCAAATTGGACCTGAAGAGAGAGGAGATGTCAAGCAAGACAAAGAGCCCTCACTAAAGCAGATAGCTTTCGGAGAAGTGCCAGAAACAGGCACTACAAGGGTGCGTGAAATGGTGCTCGCCGAAGTTGCACAAAGGAGTCCCACGTCGCCGGAGACCAACTTAGAAAGTCGTGCAATGCAGGTTAGAGTGCCGTGGACCCAGGCTTGGAGGTGCATGAAGCATTTCTGCTGGAAGTGCACAGGGGCCGGAGTAGCTGCAAAGTCGCGGTTCCCAGCAATGCAGCCCAGCGAGGTGAGGCAAGGACTTACCTCCACCAAACTTGGGCTGAAGAGTCACTGGACTGTGGGGGTCACTTGGACAGAGTCGCTGGATTCGAGGGACCTCGCTCGTCGTTCTGAGAGGAGACCCAAGGGACCGGTAATGCAGCTTTTTGGTGCCTGCGGTTGCAGGGGGAAGATTCCGTCGACCCACGGGAGATTTCTTCGGAGCTTCTGGTGCAGAGAGGAGGCAGGCTACCCCCACAGCATGCACAAGCAGGAAAACAGTCGAGAAGGCGGCAGGATCAGCGTTACAGAGTTGCAGTAGTCGTCTTTGCTACTATGTTGCAGGTTTGCAGGCTTCCAACGCGGTCAGCGGTCGATTCCTTATCAGAAGGTGAAGAGAGAGATGCAGAGGAACTCGGCTGAGCTCATGCATTCGTTATCTAAAGTTTCCCCAGAGACAGAGACCCTAAATAGCCAGAAAAGAGGGTTTGGCTACCTAGGAGAGAGGATAGGCTACTAACACCTGAAGGAGCCTATCAGCAGGAGTCTCTGACGTCACCTGGTGGCACTGGCCACTCAGAGCAGTCCAGTGTGCCAGCAGCACCTCTGTTTCCAAGATGGCAGAGGTCTGGAGCACACTGGAGGAGCTCTGGACACCTCCCAGGGGAGGTGCAGGTCAGGGGAGTGGTCAATCCCCTTTCCTTTGTCCAGTTTCGCGCCAGAGCAGGGGCTAAGGGGTCCCTGAACCGGTGTAGACTGGCTTATGCAGAATTGGGCACCTCTGTGCCCAACAAAGCATTTCCAGAGGCTGGGGGAGGCTACTCCTCCCCTGCCTTCACACCATTTTCCAAAGGGAGAGGGTGTCACACCCTCTCTCAGAGGAAGTTCTTTGTTCTGCCATCCTGGGCCAGGCCTGGCTGGACCCCAGGAGGGCAGCTGCCTGTCTGAGGGGTTGGCAGCAGCAGCAGCTGCAGTGAAACCCCAGGAAGGGCAGTTTGGCAGTACCAGGGTCTGTGCTACAGACCACTGGGATCATGGGATTGTGCCAACTATGCCAGGATTGTATAGAGGGGGCAATTCCATGATCATAGACATGTTACATGGCCATATTCGGAGTTACCATGGTGAAGCTACATATAGGTAGTGACCTATATGTAGTGCACGCGTGTAATGGTGTCCCCGCACTCACAAAGTTCAGGGAATTGGCTCTGAACAATGTGGGGGCACCTTGGCTAGTGCCAGGGTGCCCTCACACTAAGTAACTTTGCACCTAACCTTTACCAGGTAAAGGTTAGACATATAGGTGACTTATAAGTTACTTAAGTGTAGTGTAAAATGGCTGTGAAATAACGTGGACGTTATTTCACTCAGGCTGCAGTGGCAGGCCTGTGTAAGAATTGTCAGAGCTCCCTATGGGTGGCAAAAGAAATGCTGCAGCCCATAGGGATCTCCTGGAACCCCAATACCCTGGGTACCTCAGTACCATATACTAGGGAATTATAAGGGTGTTCCAGTAAGCCAATGTAAATTGGTAAAATTGGTCACTAGCCTGTTAGTGACAATTTGAAATAAATGAGAGAGCATAACCACTGAGGTTCTGGTTAGCAGAGCCTCAGTGAGACAGTTAGGCACCACACAGGGAACATATACATGCAGACCTATGAGCACTGGGGCCCTGTGTGACAGGGTCCCAGTGACACATACATATAGGCCACAAACCTATGAGCACTGGGGTCCTGACCAGCAGGATCTCAGTGACACATAACAAACATACTGAAAACATAGTGTTCTCACTATGAGCACTGAGGCCTGGCTATCAGGATCCCAGTGAGACAGTGAAAACAGTGACAAACACCCTGACATACACTCACAAACAGGCCAAAAGTGGGGGTAACAAGGCTAGAAAGAGGCTACCTTCTCACACAACCCCCCCCCAAACGAAGGACAATAAGGCTAACCTTGGCCAGTTGAGACTTTATTGTCTAAGTGGTGATAAGTAGAGAGTAGCTCTGCAATAGACTGGTAACTCCCTTTATCATCCACTATATGGTTACTTCCCTGTGGGGATGTAAACCACCCTGTTTGAAGTTTGTTAGATAAGCAACAATGTGAAGATGTATTTTCAGAGTTTCTATCAGTAAGTTTTAGTTTAGAGCAGTGGGAATTGTCCACTGAACCTATTTGTAGTGATGGAAATGCCAGACAGGGATGCTGTCTCAATAAAGCCATAGCTGGGCAAAAACTTTGTCCATATGGCTGGAAGAGAGAACAGGGATGCTGTTTCTCTTTAGTTGGAGCAGGGCAGGGATGCTGTCCTATGAGCTCCACACTAGGGCAGGGATGCTGTCCTAAGTGTTGTGAGGCAGTGCAGGGTTTCTGCACTAAAGTTTCTCTGGGAGGGTTGGAGGGATGCTCCATGTTAACTAAAATGGTGCTCTTTTTCTCACCAATGTTAGTTATCCCACAGAGAGGTACTTCTACCTCAGGGAGTCCAGCTTTGCCAGCTGATGATTCCCTTGGAACAGGTGCCACCCCAGGAGAGGTTTCTCCCACCACAGGAATGCTATCCTGACTGGTAGGGTGGTTAGGGGATACTGTGATACCCTTTTTACCTGTTGATGGAGAGGGTTCCTGAGTTTTCAGGCCTTCTCTCCTTTGCTTTTTCATTTCAGTAGAAATGAGAGGGAACAATTCCTCAGGGATGCCCAGCATGGCTGCATGGGCATAAAACTCTACATCAGCCCAACCTGAGGCCTCTAGGTCATTACCTAAGAGACAGTCTACAGGTAAGCTAGGTGATACCACCACCTGCTTAGGGCCAGTAACTCCACCCCAACTAAACTGAATTATAGCTAAGGGAAGAAACTTAGTGGAGTTATGGACATCAATAATCTTATACTGTTGTCCAATGATGTGTTGATCAGGGTGCACTAGGTTTTCAGTCACCAAAGTGAAACTGGCACCTGTGTCCCTGTAGGCCAAGGCCTCAACACCATTTATTGAACCTGTCTGCTTGTACTTATCCATTGTAAGGGGACAAGCAGCCAGTGTGGCAAGGCCAATGCCACTAGGTGTGACAGAAACTGTCTTGGGAGTGACTACCCCAGTTTCTACTATGGACCCAAAAGTGAACCCAACTACACCCTTAACTTGACTGTTGCCAGCAGTCCCACCACTAGTACCACTACTGCTAGGGGCACTAGAGCTTGATGTATTAGTGGTGGTAGGCTCAGGGGGTTTACCTGGACAGGACTTATCCCCTGGCCTAGGGCCTCTATTTTTACACACAAAGCACCAAGGCTTTTTAATGTGTGTGGGTTGAGAAGAAGAGGAAGAATTAGTTTTATCCCCACCCTCTGAAGAGTGTTTAAGATTTGAAGTGGGATCTTTGGTTTTACCCTTATCCCCATGCTTATCTTGAGATTTTTCACCATCTTTCTTCTTATTGCCATCGTTGTCACCCCCTGTATGAACTTTTCTGTTCACCCTTGTTCTGACCCATTTGTCTGCCTTCTTTCCCAATTCTTGGGGAGAGGTCAGATCAGAGTCCACCAAGTACTGGTGCAACAAATCAGACACACAATTATTAAGAATATGCTCTCTCAGGATTAAGTTATACAGGCTGTCATAATCAGTAACTTTACTGCCATGTAACCACCCCTCCAAGGCCTTCACTGAATGGTCAATGAAATCAACCCAGTCTTGTGAAGACTCCTTTTTGGTCTCTCTGAACTTTATCCTGTACTGTTCAGTGGTTAAGCCATAACCATCCAGGAGTGCATTCTTAAGAACTTGGAAATTATTAGCATCATTTTCTTTCACAGTAAGGAGCCTATCCCTACCTTTTCCACTAAATGATAGCCATAGGATAGCAGCCCACTGCCTTTGAGGGACATCCTGTACAACACAGGCCCTCTCAAGTGCAGCAAACCACTTGTTAATGTCATCCCCCTCCTTATAAGGGGGAACTATCTTGTGCAGATTCCTGGAATCATGCTCTTTTGCAGGATGACTATGGGGAATACTGCTGCTGCCACCCTGGGTATCTAAACCCAACTTCTGTCTTTCTTTCTCTAATTCAAAAGACTGTCTATCGAAATCCAGCTGTTGCTTTTTAAGCTTCAGTCTGGTTTGTTCCACCCTCAACTTATTGAGTTCCCTCTCTAACATTCTGTCATCAGGGTTGGTGGGAGGGACATTTCTAGAAACAGAGCTATGATGGGAATGAACAGAAGGAGACCTGTCCCTTACAGAAGCCAACCTAGCAGCTTGGTTTACAGAAACATTACTACCAGTATGGTGAGAATAAATGCTTTTGCTATGATGTGAGACAACACTATTTCTTTGGTGTGGCTCATCATCATTACCATCTATGCTAGATTGTCTAGTAATGGGCAGGCTAGGAAGTTTCTTTCCTGAATCTTTTCCTGGGGGAGTCCCTGAATCAGATTGGGAACTATTAGGTACTTTTTCAACAGATGGGGCACCTATGGCCTTATCCTGTTCTCTAAGCATGTTAAGTAACAGTTCCAAGGAAGGATTCTTCCCTACACTCAAACCTCTCTCTATACAGAGACTCCTTGCTCTTTTCCAGCTAAGGTTGTCATATGCAAGTTTGGACAGATCAACACTTTGGCCTGTGCCAGACATTTTTTAGAGAGAGTTAAAGTGATAGAAAAAGAGAAAAAAGTTTTCAGAACTTTTTGGAAAGACAGAAAAAAACTTTTTAAACTTTTAAGAACTTTTTGAAAGTTTAGGAGTACTTTTCAGCACTTAGAAAAGAGTGAAAAGAGGAAATGCAAAACTTTTTGGCTATGTGTATATTCACTGACCTTGTTTTGTATATTTTTCTCTTATGAAAAGTACAATGACAAGAGTGGTAAGTAGTCTCAAGCACTTATCCCACCACTGCACAACCAATGTAGGAGGCTGGACTGGTTTGTAGTGAGTACCAAGGGGTACTTGCACCTTGCACCAGGCCCAGTTATCCCTTATTAGTGTATAGGGTGTCTAGCAGCTTAGGCTGATAGATAATGGTAGCTTAGCAGAGCAGCTTAGGCTGAACTAGGAGACGTGTGAAGCTACCACAGTACCACTTAGTGTCATATGCACAATATCATAAGAAAACACAATACACAGTTATACTAAAAATAAAGGTACTTTATTTTTATGACAATATGCCAAAGTATCTTAGAGTGTACCCTCAGTGAGAGGATAGGAAATATACACAAGATATATATACACAATAGCAAAAATATGCAGTATAGTCTTAGAAAACAGTGCAAACAATGTATAGTTACAATAGGATGCAATGGGGAAACATAGGGATAGGGGCAACACAAACCATATACTCCAAAAGTGGAATGCAAACCACGAATGGACCCCAAACCTATGTGACCTTGTAGAGGGTCGCTGGGACTATTAGAAAATAGTGAGAGTTAGAAAAATAAACCTCCCCAAGACCCTGAAAAGTGAGTGCAAAGTGCACTAAAGTTCCCCTAAGGACAAAGTAGTCGTGTTAGAGGAATAATGCAGGAAAGACACAAACCAGCAAAGCAACAACTGTGGATTTCCAATCTAGGGTACCTGTGGAACAAGGGGACCAAGTCCAAAAGTCACAAGCAAGTCGGAGATGGGCAGATGCCCAGGAAATGCCAGCTGCGGGTGCAAAGAAGCTTCGACTGGACAGAAGAAGCTGAGGTTTCTGCAGGAACGAAAAGGGCTAGAGACTTCCCCTTTGGTGGATGGATCCCTCTTGCCTGGGAGAGTCGTGCAAAAGTGTTTTCCCGCCGGAAGGACGCCAACAAGCCTTGCTAGGCGCAAATCGTGCGTTTGACGTTTTTGGACGCTGCTGGGGCCCAGGAGGGACCAGTAGGTCGCAAATTGGACCTGAAGAGAGAGGGGACGTCGAGCAAGACAAAGAGCCCTCACGAAAGCAGGTAGCACCCGGAGAAGTGCCAGAAACAGGCACTACGTGGGTGCATGAAACGGTGCTCGCCGAAGTTGCACAAAGGAGTCCCACGTCGCCGGAGACCAACTTAGAAAGTCGTGCAATACAGGTAAGAGTGCCGTGGACCCAGGCTTGGCTGTGCAGAAAGGATTTCCGCCGGAAGTGCACAGGGGCCGGAGTAGCTGCAAAGTTGCGGTTCCCAGCAATGCAGCCCAGCGAGGTGAGGCAAGGACTTACCTCCACCAAACTTGGGCTGAAGAGTCACTGGACTGTGCGGGTCACTTGGACAGAGTCGCTGGATTCGAGGGACCTCGCTCGTCGTTCTGAGAGGAGACCCAAGGGACTGGTAATGCAGCTTTTTGGTGCCTGCGGTTGCAGGGGGAAGATTCCGTCGACCCACGGGAGATTTCTTCGGAGCTTCTGGTGCAGAGAGGAGGCAGGCTACCCCCACAGCATGCACAAGCAGGAAAACAGTCGAGAAGGCGGCAGGATCAGCATTACAGAGTTGCAGTAGTCGTCTTTGCTACTATGTTGCAGGTTTGCAGGCTTCCAGCGCGGTCAGCGGTCGATTCCTTATCAGAAGGTGAAGAGAGAGATGCAGAGGAACTCGGCTGAGCTCATGCATTCGTTATCTAAAGTTTCCCCAGAGACAGAGACCCTAAATAGCCAGAAAAGAGGGTTTGGCTACCTAGGAGAGAGGATAGGCTACTAACACCTGAAGGAGCCTATCAACAGGAGTCTCTGACGTCACCTGGTGGCACTGGCCACTCAGAGCAGTCCAGTGTGCCAGCAGCACCTCTGTTTTCAAGATGGCAGAGGTCTGGAGCACACTGGAGGAGCTCTGGACACCTCCCAGGGGAGGTGCAGGTCAGGGGAGTGGTCACTCCCCTTTCCTTTGTCCAGTTTCGCGCCAGAGCAGGGGCTAAGGGGTCCCTGAACCGGTGTAGACTGGCTTATGCAGAATTGGGCACCTCTGTGCCCAACAAAGCATTTCCAGAGGCTGGGGGAGGCTACTCCTCCCCTGCCTTCACACCATTTTCCAAAGGGAGAGGGTGTCACACCCTCTCTCAGAGGAAGTTCTTTGTTCTGCCATCCTGGGCCAGGCCTGGCTGGACCCCAGGAGGGCAGCTGCCTGTCTGAGGGGTTGGCAGCAGCAGCAGCTGCAGTGAAACCCCAGGAAGGGCAGTTTGGCAGTACCAGGGTCTGTGCTACAGACCACTGGGATCATGGGATTGTGCCAACTATGCCAGGATGCTATAGAGGGATCAATTCCATGATCATAGACATGTTACATGGCCATATTCGGAGTTACCATGGTGAAGCTACATATAGGTAGTGACCTATATGTAGTGCACGCGTGTAATGGTGTCCCCGCACTCACAAAGTTCAGGGAATTGGCTCTGAACAATGTGGGGGCACCTTGGCTATTGCCAGGGTGCCCTCACACTAAGTAACTTTGCACCTAACCTTTACCAGGTAAAGGTTAGACATATAGGTGACTTATAAGTTACTTAAGTGCAGTGTAAAATGGCTGTGAAATAACGTGGACGTTATTTCACTCAGGCTGCAGTGGCAGGCCTGTGTAAGAATTGTCAGAGCTCCCTATGGGTGGCAAAAGAAATGCTGCAGCCCATAAGGATCTCCTGGAACCCCAATACCCTGGGTACCTCAGTACCATATACTAGGGAATTATAAGGGTGTTCCAGTAAGCCAATGTAAATTGGTAAAATTGGTCACTAGCCTGTTAGTGACAATTTGAAATAAATGAGAGAGCATAACCACTGAGGTTCTGGTTAGCAGAGCCTCAGTGAGACAGTTGGCCACCACACAGGGAACATATACATGCACACCTATGAGCACTGGGGCCCTGTGTGACAGGGTCCCAGTGACACATACATATAGGCCACAAACCTATGAGCACTGGGGTCCTGACCAGCAGGATCCCAGTGACACATAACAAACATACTGAAAACATAGTGTTCTCACTATGAGCACTGAGGCCTGGCTATCAGGATCCCAGTGAGACAGTGAAAACAGTGACAAACACCCTGACATACACTCACAAACAGGCCAAAAGTGGGAGTAACAAGGCTAGAAAGAGGCTACCTTCTCACACTGCCTCTTTCAGGGCAATAGCCAAGGCATCTTTAGTCCACTCCGGGGATCCAGGAAAGTCCCAAATCGGCACATATTCATTATGATGTGACAACTTCGTAATCTTCCTCACATCATACCACAACACTGCCCAATCATATAAGATCTTAAATCGATTTTTTTTAAAGAACTTAGGATCCCCAACTTTATACAAAAAACGTCTCTGAGCCTTCTGGCCTTCCATCATAACAGATAATACCTGCCCCAGTTCAGAACAATGACATGCAACAAAACTCAGTCTTACATTTTTTAACAAATATGCCCATGCATAATACTGTATATCAGGAGCTGCCAGCCCACCTTTTTCTCTCTTTCTCCTGAGGTTTTTCCATGATATACGAACACCTTTTGATGCCCAAATAAAACTACTGATTTTCCCCTGCAACTTCTTTAAAGCAACCTTGTTAAACATTAATGGCAATGCATTAAAAATGAAAGTTAATTTAGGGACTATCACCATTTTTACCACATTAATCCGACCTATTATAGTTAGTTGGAGATTTAGCCATTTCCTTAGTAAAAGGTCCACCTCCCTCGTAACACAAGCAAGGTTTATATCCGCCATTTTACATAAATCCTGTGTTACCGTAATCCCTAAATATTGGACTTCTTTTTTTACTTTTGCCACCTCATCACTTAGTTCCATGTTCCACGCCATAACTTTAGTATTTTGGTTGTCAACCGCATAACCAGAGATCCCCCCAAAATCCTCTGTTAACACCTGTAGAACCGGATTAGCCTAGCTTAGATTTGCTGTGTAAATCATTAGATCATCCGCATATAAAAAAACCTTCTTAACCAGGTCTCCACACCGGAAAGGCGGTAGTCAATTATCTCTCCTAATTCTACAGGCTAATGGTTTAATATACAGATCAAATAATAGGGGGGATAATGGGCACCCTTGTCTCGTCCCTCTTTCTATCTTTACTAAAGGAGTAAGTGTCCCGTTAACCAATATTCTTGCGCTTGGGCCCTGATAGATCTTCTTCAGTATTCTAATAAATTGACCTCCGATTTTATATAATTCACAATCCTTCATCAAATAACTCCAATTAACCCTATCAAATGCTTTTGTTGTATCCACCATTTTCAACGCCAAAGGTATATGTAATGACATAGCTAAATCAATAGACCCTACCAATCCCTGTGTCAAATCCTGCATGTGCCTACCCTTCAGAAACCCTCTCTGGTCTGTGTGTATAAGTTTCCCCATCACCATCACCAATCTATCAGCCAGGAGTTTAGCAAAGATTTTATAGTCACAATTTAACAGTGAGATTGGGTGATATGAATCACACTTCCTGGGGTCCTTACTGGGCTTTAAAATTAGCGTAATAATTGCCTCTTTCCAAGACGGAGGAAGATCCTCATCTCCCCCCATAATCTTGTCACATAATTGCTTCAGGATTTAAAAAATGCTGCTACCCAGAGCTCGATAAACCTCCATCGGTAACCCATCTGGTCCTGCTGCCTTCCCCAATTTACCAGCTGAGATGACCCTTTCTACCTCACTAAGCCGTATCGGCTCATTATCCAACCTTCTCTCCTCTTCATCCAGGGTCGGTAGCTCTAATTCCCCAAGCCACTCCTTCAATTTCTCCTCCGACGGCTTCAGATCTTCCATATATAGATCTTTAAAAAAGTTTTTAAAACCCTCTTCCACCTGCTCATCATCTTTACTAATCTCACCGAGTTCTCATCTCGAATTTCTGTCACCCAATTCCTGACCCTATCTGACTTTATCTTCCAGGCCAGCAATTTACTACAATCATCACTATACTCGAAATGCATCACCTTATTACCTTCACATCTCAATCTAACCCTGCAATACAAAAGAGCTGCCAGCTTGAAGCTGGCTGTCTGACGTTGCTTAACAAAGTTATCCTTCCCCTCACCCTGCTCCTTACTTAACATTCCCTGCTCACATTGTCATATTTGAGCCTCCAACCTACTTATTTCTACATTATATAATTTCCTCGTATATGCAGTAATCCTAATCAGACAAACCCTCAAGAAGGCTTTAAATGTATCCCAAACTATCGGCAAGGGGGCTGCGCCCAAATTTATCCTAAAAAATTCCCCTGAATCCGCCCACAGTTCCGTAACCACCTCATCCTCCAGAAGCAGGGTTCTATCTAGAGTCCACCTATGTTCCCTCCTTTTTGTTGGCAACCTAAGAACTAAACTAACCGCTGAATGATCTGATAAATGGGCCCCAATATGTACAACTTATTCAACCAAGTCCCTCAAACCTATATTCAACACAAAATACTCAATTCTGGAATGATGCCGGTACTTCTTGTTATAAGAATAACTTCTCTGTGACCCCTTTTTATCCCTCCAAACATCATATAACCCCCATTGGGACATCATTACCCGGATCTGACCCTGCATTTTCTCGTTTACTTTAGACCTACTACCCGCTGATCTATCTAATTCGTAATTCAAAACAACATTAAAATCACCTGCCCATATAACTGGATCTAAATATTGTAAAAGAGAATCAGAGAGTTCCCTTAAAGTGCCTACGTCATCCCTGTTAGTACCGTAATATCCTACCAAGGTAAAGCAATATTCAAAAGCCGAGAGCCTCCCCACCACCCACCTCCCCGAGTTATCTATGGGGCCTTCCTGAAAAGTAATACTAACATGTTTCTTAATTAGAACAGCCACTCCTTTACTACCACTCAAACAATTTGAGCTGGCTATCAGCTGTACCCACCCGAATGTCTTAAAACTTCAAAACATTCCTCCCTGGAAAGATAAGTCTCTTGTAAAATCAGGACGTCAAACGGGACATCTCTCAAATATTGCACCAACCTTTTCTGCCTACTCTTTACCCTGAGACCATTTACATTCCAGGACAGGAGTCTCAAGTTCTTCACTGCCATTTTCCGTGATCCAAGCTGCCTACCTTCTTCCACCCCCCCATCCCTCCCCCACCCCTCCAGTCCACCTTCCACATTGAGGATCTTTTTATCCCATAATATACTCCCCACCCAGTGCTGACCATCACCAACCCTCCCTTCCTTTCCCCCCAAACTACTTACAACAAAAATAATCTTTTTTACCAGTATGACCCACCCTACTCATTGCCACCTCCACCCACCTCCTGCACCCTACCTAATCCCCCTCCTCCCCTGGGAACTCACCCAAACATTGACCTGACTCAAGGTCAGAGGGGGGATCGCCGCTCCTGAGGTAGAACCTTACCCACAATACCTCCCAACCGGGGGAACACTCCAATCTTAGGTTAGACCTGCCTCGTTCCTGCCCTCTTTCTCAATTTTCATAATCAACTTGTCCACCTCCTTCCAGTCCGTAAAGCTACACATCTTCTTATTTACCATAACTTTTAGAGACGCAGGAAATCTCAACTGAGCTGTAGTGCCCAGTTTTCTCAGAGTATCTATTCTTTTTCCCAGCTCCCACTGTTTATTCAAAGTCACGCCCGCAAGGTCTGACCTGATTTCAAAAGGGGTTCCGTTAACCATCAACAATTTCTTTTTTAGCACCTGGGTGAGAATATGTTCCTTCAAGGAGTATATCTGAAAGTAAGCTAAGATTTTCCTTGGTCTAACCCTGCTGGAAGGCATTTTAGCCAGAACCCGATGCACCCTTTGAATGTCTTTGGCAATATCTTCCTCTGATATTTCCACATTCACCTCTTGCTTTATCAGACGTGCCAAAAACCCTTTTAAGACACCTTCTTCCAGCCCCTGCGGAACCCTAAGAAACCTCAAGTTATTCCTCCTCAAATTATTTTCCAGAGATTCCATTTTAGCCATCACCCCTGTTTCTCCTTCTTTTAAACATCTTATCTGCTAATTATTTTCTTCTACCATCACTCTTAACTCCACCACTTCCTCCTCCAAGGCGGCAGTACGTCCTGCCAGATTGTCTCCATATTCATCTTTTGATAAAAAATTACACCAGTTATATTTTTTCACACATAATTGCCTAACACCTCCAAACCTGCTCAATACTTCAAATTGCACTCTGGACCAGTATTACACTCATCCTCTTATTGCACGCAAAATAGGCTAACACTTCCAAACCCATTTGATACTTCAAATAGGTCTAGTCTACCCCCATATTGCACTCATATTCTTCTAGGACCATGCTTATTCTACTAATTCTGCAATACTAATTCCTCAAAAACCCTTCCATCCAAAACTACCCACAAGATTACCTAAAACATTCCAATCCTATATTAAACCTTCAGGACAGATTGCACTAATCTCCTTAATGCACACAGAATTACCTAACACTTCCACACCTGTGCGCTAATCCCGTTATTGCACACCAACCCGTTAAGCTCCAAGCCTTGTGCATATAAAATCATTATGCACAACGCACCCAACCCTTCCCCATTCCTCCCTCTTTTTGTGCAAACAGTTGGCAGCCTAGCGTTCATATATGTGTCACCAAATGGGCACCTAATGACCCCCAAGAGGATATCAAACGATATCCAGGTTACAGGTAGCATATTGGCCAGCTTTCGTCTTGGGCTTAAATGTCAATAGTGCTGACTTGTTTATGTTGATTTGCCACCACTTCCATGTAGCGTACAAAGCAACTTGAGAGCTGACTTGATTCACCTATTAAGCAGCAAATGATGGCACTCCTGCACCATTGGATATTGAAGATACGAAACATCGGTCTTAGCCAACACTTTCTCAGCTGTCATGAACATTTGTAAATGCAGATCATGTGCAGTAATGATTCCTCTGATTTACCACACAATCTGCATTGCTTACTCATCTCTCCATTTCTGCAGCCAAACCAATGACTGCTTGGTAGTATCAGGCCACATCACCATCTCATAATTCAAATTTTCACCTTGCTGGGGAGCAGCAAGCTCAGGAAGACTGGAACGCAACCCAGGGAATACAGTTCCCTGGCCCGACTGCCATGCTTCTTGTTCCCTAACTATAGGAAAGTACCATCTTGCCTAGCATGTTACCCCCTTTTTCACTGTATATGTGTTTGTTTTTGCCCTTATGTCACTGGGATCCTGCTAGGCAGGCACCCAGTGCTCATAGTGTATGCCCTGTATGTGTTTCCTGTGTGGTGCCTAACTGTATCACTGGGGCTCTGCTAACCAGAACCTCAGTGTTTATGCTCTCTCTGCTTTCTAAAATTGTCACTGCAGGCTAGTGACTAGTTTTACCAATTCTCATTGGCACACTGGTACACCCATGTAATTCCCTTGTATATGGTACTTAGGTACCCAGGGTATTGGGGTTCCAAGAGAGCCCTATGGGCTGCAGCATTTCTTTTGCCACCCATAGGGAACTCAGACAATTTTTACACAGGCCTTCCACTGCAGCCTGAGTGAAATATTGTCCATGTTATTTCACAGCCATTTTTCACTGCACATAAGTAACTTATAAGTTACCTATATGTCTAACCTTCACCTGGTGATGGTTGGGTGCCAAGTTACTTAGTGTGTGGGTACCCTGGCACAATCCAAGATGCCCCCACATCGTTCAGGGCAAATTACCCTGACTTTGTGAGTGCGGGAACACCATTTCACGCGTGCACTATACATAGGTCACTACCTATGTATAGCGTCACAATGGTAACTGCGACATTCTGGCATAGGGGAGACAATTCCATGATCCCCGAGTCTCTAGCACAGACCACGGTACTGCCAAACTACCTTTCCTGGGGTTTCACTGCAGCTGCTGCTTCTGCCAACCCCTCAGACAGGATTCTGCCTCCCTGGGGCCCAGGCAGCCCTGGCCCAGGAAGGCAAAACAAAGGATTTCCTCTGAGAGAGGGTGTTACACCCTCTCCCTTTGGAAATAGGAGTAGCCTCCCCCAGCCTCTTAAAACGCTTTGATGGGCACACATGGTGCCCATCTCTGCATAAGCCAGTCTACACTGGTTCAAGGATCCCCCAGACCTGCTCTGGCGCGAATCTGGACAAAGGAAAGGGGAGTGACCACTCTCCTGACCAGTACCTCCCAGGGGAGGTGCCCAGAGCTCCTCCAGTGTGTCCCAGACCTCTGCCATCTTGGATTCAGAGGTGTTGGGGGCACACTGGAGTGCTCTGAGTGGCCAGTGCCAGCAGGTGACGTCAGAGACCCCCTCTAATAGGCTCTTACCTTTCTTGGTAGCCAAACCTCCTTTCTTGGGAGCCAAACCTCCTTTTCTGGCTATTTAGGGTCTCTCCTCTGGGGTATTCTTCAGATAGCGAATACAAGAGCTCACCAGAGTTCCTCTGCATTTCCCTCTTCGACTTCTGCCAAGGATCGACTGCTGACTGCTCCAGGACGCCTGCAAAACCGCAACAAAGTAGCAAGACGACTACCAGCAACATTGTAGCACCTCATCCTGCCGGCTTTTTCGACTGTTTCCTGGTGGTGCATGCTCTGAGGCCTGTCTGCCTTCACCCTGCACTGGAAGCCAAGAAGAAATCTCCTGTGGGTCGACGGAATCTTCCCCCTGCTAACGCAGGCACCAAAAGACTGCATTACTGGTCCTCTGGGTCCCCTCTCATCCTGACGAGCGTGGTCCCTGGAAAACAGGAGCTAGATCCAAGTGAACCCCACAGTCTAGTGATCCTTCAGTCCAAGTTTGGTGGATGTAAGTCCTTGCCTCCCCACACTAGACAGCAAACCTGTGTACTGTGTGATTTGCAGCTGCTCCGGCTTCTGTGCACTTCTCCAATGATTCCTTTGTGCACAGCCTAGCCTGGGTCCCCAGCACTCCGTCCAGCAGTGCTCAACCCTCTGAGATGGACTCCGATGTTGTGGGACCCTCCTTATGTTACTCCGGTTTCACAAATCTTCTAAGTGCCTGCTCCGGTACTTTTGTGGGTGCTGCCTGCTTCTGCAGGGGCTCTCTGCGTTGCTGAGCACCCCCTCTGTCTCCTCCTCCAAGGAGCGACATCCTGGTTCTTCCTGGTCCCCAGCAGCACCCAAAAACCTCTACCGCGACCCTTGCAGCTAGGAAGGCTTGTTTGCAGTATTTCTACGTGGAAACACTTCTGCAACATCCAGCATGCTGTGGGACATCTTCCATCCAAAGGGAAAGTTCCTAGCCCTTTTCGTTGTTGCTGAATCTTCGGCTTCTTCCACCCTGAGGCAGCCTTTTTGCACCTTCATCCGGGGTTTCCTGGGCTCCTGCCCCCCCAGACACTATTGCAACTCTTGGACTTGGTCCCCTTGCCTTGCAGGTCCTCACGTCCAGGAATCCATCTTCAGTGTTTTGCTGGTGCTTGTGGTTCTTGCAGAATCCCCCTATCATGACTATTGTGTCTTTCTGGGGTAGTAGGGTAACTTTACTCGTACTTTTCAGGGTCTTGGGGTGGGGTATCTTGGACACCCTGACTGTTTTCTTACAGTCCTAGCGACCCTCTACAAGCTCCCATAGGTCTGAGGTCCATTCGTGATTCGCATTCCACTTTTGGAGTATATGGTTTGTGTTGCCCCTAGACGTATGTTTGCCTGTTGCATCCTATTGTGATTCTACATTGTTTGCACTACTTTTCTTACTGTTACTTACCTGTTTTGGGTTTGTGTACATATAACTTGTGTATATTACTTGCCTCCTACGTGAGGGTATTCTCTGATAAACTTTTGGCATATTGTCACTAAAATAAAGTACCTTTATTTTTAGTAACTCTGAGTATTGTGTTTTCTTCTAATATTGTGCGATATGATATAAGTGGTATAGTAGGAGCCTTGCATTTCTCCTAGTTCAGCCTAAGCTGCTTTGCTATAGCTACCTTGTATCAGCCTAAGCTGCTATAAACACCTCCATTCTACTAATAAGGGATAACTGGACCTGGCACAGGGTGTAAGTACCACAAGGTACCCACTATAAGCCAGGCCAGCCTCATACACTAACTCCCTTTGGTCTTGTGTGGCCATTAGGACTCTTACATTTTTTTTAGCCAATTTACCCATAACCCTTATCAGATGATATGAACTAATGATGTCTTCAACATCCAGTGCACGAATGGACTACCTTAGGAATATTCCCCATTCACAATTTGACTCTTGGATTTTCCTCCACTGCAGCTGTTTTAATGTATTGGTCTTTGCCTTTATTAAGCCCATATTTACAAGCGGCCTGTTTCACCAGTGCATCACTTTTTGTGATGCACTGCAGCACAGGCTGCTGACCCATATCTACAAGGCCACGTAAAGCCACTTTGAGTCATTTTTAATGGCCTGGTAGATACAGAGTAGGGGAGCGCAGAGCAAGTTGCTGCGTTGCCTACTTTGCGTCAGGGAGAAGTTGCCATGGGTGTTGCGTCGGTGTTTCCATGCAACATCCATGGATTTTGATGCATTCTCAGATTTACAAGGTTTTGTAAACCTGGGAATGTGTCTAAAGCCTACGCCACCCCAGGGGATGCATAAGAGAGATGCAACAGGGAAAAATATCTTTATTTCTCCCCATTTTTTCCTCCTTCTATGTCTGCTGCCTCTATTAATTGTTTTGGTGCAGGAAGGTGTCCCTTCCTGCACAAAGACGGACACCCCCACAATGCAGGGACCCTTGCACCATGGTCTGCCTTTCACTCCCTTGCTATGTCTAGTTGAGTTTTCTTGTAAGGAAGTTATCACTCCTTCCCATCCCAGATTGGGGTCACTGTTTGTTAGAAATGGGGACTCTAGTTGGCAGTCAGTTTGCACTCTGTCCAAGCATGAATCCTCACTTTAGTCACGGCAATGGTGATACACAATTAAGGTAACCCCTTCTTACCCCTTGGTGGCTTGGCACAAGCAGTCAGGCTTATCTGAAAGGCAATGCATAAAGTATTTTAACCAACAAACACAGTAATTTAGTGAAAACATTACAAAATGGACATCACACCAGTTTAGAAAAATAGCCAATATTTATCTAAATCAAACAAGACCAAAACAACAAAAATCCAACATACACAAGTTAAAATATGAATTTTTAAAATAATAAGAGTCTTACTCCACAGAAAACAATGGAAACATTGTTGTTACACAAAGTATCTCTTTCGCGTACAAAAAATAAAGCTGCACAAGCGAGCGTGCATCAAAAAAGTCATTGATGTATCAATTTCTCACTTGCAACTGAGACCGAGCTTCATTTAATCTCCGGTCAGGTCAGCGATGCGTTGTTTTCCTCTCCCACATGAGATCGATGCTTTGATTTCCGGATGGGCACCTCGGGTTCCCGTGGAGTTTTGACGCCCAGTGATGATGCGTGTGAAATCCGGCCGCACGGTGATGGAAAGTCACACTACGTGGGATTTGCATCGTTATCAGCAGCCACAAGCAGGTGTTTGCGTCATTTCTCCAGCCGCGATGCAGGTGATGTTTTGATTTTCCACCTGCGATGCAGGTGGTACATCGATTTCAGCTGAGAGGTGGGTGTCATGTCTTTTTTACCGCAATGTTGCAGGCGGTCAGTCTAAATTTTCCGTGCATGGCATCCTGTGTGTGGATTTCAGGCCTTGTTCTACCAGCTTCACCTTTCAAGGGCCCAGGAACTGGAGTGAGCACCACTTGACAGGGCAGGAGTCTCAGCAGAGAGTCCAGGTGCTGGCAGAGGAAGTCTTTGATGGCCCTGAGATTTCAAAACAGGAGGCAAGCTCAGTCCAAGCCCTTGGAAATACCTCTCAAGCAGGAATATACCACAAAGTCCAGTCTTTGTCCTCTTTCAGGCAGAAGCAGCAACTGCAGCCCAACCCAGCAAAGTACAGTCACAGGCAAAGGGACAGCACTCCTCCTCCAGCTCTTCTCTTTGGCAGAGGTTCCTCTTGAACCTTGAAGTAATCTGAAAATCTGGGGTTTTGGGTCCACTACTTATACCCCTTTCTGCCTTTGAAGTTGGCAAACATCAAAGGAAAGTCTCTGTTGTTCACAAGATGCTGAGTTGCACAGGCCCAGCTCCAGACTTACATCAGGTGATTGGAAACAGCATTGTGTGAGGGCAGGCACAGCCCATTTAGGTGTAAGTGACCATTCCTCCCTCCACTCTAGCCCAGATGGCTCATGGGGAAATGTAGGCTACACCCCCAGCACTCTTTGTGTCACTGTCTAGAGGGGATTCACAAACAGCCCAACTGTCAGTCTGACCCAGACAGGGAATACACAAGCAGGCAGAGTCACAGAATGATTTAAGCAAAAAAATGCCCTTTTTCTAAAAGTGGTATTTTCAAACTGACAATTTAAAAAACAACTTTATTGAGAGATGTATTTTTAAAATGTGAGTTCAGAGACACCAAACTCAAAATTTCTATCTGCTCTCCTAGGGAAACTACACTTAAAAGATATTTAAAGGCAGCCCCATGTTAACCTATCAGAGAGATAGGCCTTGCAACAGTGAAAAACGAGTTTGGCATTATTTCACTGTTAGGACATGTAAAACACATCAGTACATGTCCCACCTTTACCATACACTGCACCCGGCCCATGGGGCTACCTAGGGCCTACCTTAAGGGTGCCTTACATGTGCAAAAAGGGAAGGTTTGGGCCTGGCAAGTCGGTACACTTGCCAAGTAGAACTGGCAGTTTAAAACTGCACTTTCAAACACAGCTGTGGCAGGTTTGAGCCATGTTTTCAGTTCTACCTATGTGTGTGGCACAATCAGTTCTCCAGGCCCACTAGTAGCATTTGATTTACAGGCCCTGGGCACCTCTAGTGCACTTTACTAGGATCTTACTAGTAAATCCAATGTGCCAATCATAGAAAAGCCAATTACCCATACATTTTACACAGGAGCACTTGCACTTTAGCACTGGTCAGCAGTGGTAAAGTGCCCAGAGTACCAAAAACAGCAAAAGCAGAGTCTAGCACACAGTCAAAACATGGGGAGCAGAGACAAAAAAGATAGGGGAGACCATGCCAAGGATGCCAGGTCTAACACTGTTTGCCTTCAAAGATGCTATTATACTGATAGCACATCTTATCACAACCCTTTATTGCTGTCTGGTTCACCCCACTCCCAAAGAACAGGATTAAGGGGGGTATGTCATATTGTTTCCCTGCCATTTGTAATCTTGGGCAACTGTCTTGATAGCAGGAGGTGGCACAGGATAACACCGGGTGGTCACTACAGCTTTTTGACATTATCTGAAAATCCTGAGTGAGGTGGAATTGGTCATAGAGATTCAGACATAGGGCCTGATTACGACCTTGGTGGATGGGATACTGCGTCACAAAGGTGACGGATATCCCGTCCGCTGTATTATAAATTCCATTATACCCTCTGTAACTTGTAAAATGGCAAACAGGATATCAATTACTTTTGTGCAAAGGAAGTTCTTCCTAGATGTGTCTGCCTGGATTATCTGAGGTGGTACAGACCTCTGCATTGTGGTGTTGATGAGTTTTGGTCAATATTTTTTCTAAATTCTCCTCAGGCATTAATAAAAACCTTATATGGCACAACGAAGGTTGTTTTGAAACGCAGTTGATGGGAACCAAAAGAGTGCTTCATGTCTTCAAATTGGTTATGTATTAACCAGTTATAATCTTGAGATTAGAACCCTGTTGATAGTTTTGATAAAGATCACCAGAGTTTATTTAGTTAGTGACAAAATATCGGAGTGACCTAGTGTAGGAAAGTACCATCTTGCCTGGCATGTTACCCCCATTTTTCACTGTATATATGTTGTTTTAGTTGTATGTGTCACTGGGACCCTGGTAACCCAGGGCCCCAGTGCTCATAAGTGTGCCTGAATGTGTTACCTGTGTAGTGACTAACTGTCTCACTGAGGCTCTGCTAACCAGAACCTCAGTGGTTATGCTCTCTCATTTCTTTCCAAATTGTCACTGACAGGCTAGTGACCATTTTTACCAATTTACATTGGCTTACTGGAACACCCTTATAATTCCCTAGTATATGGTACTGAGGTACCCAGGGTATTGGGGTTCCAGGAGATCCCTATGGGCTGCAGCATTTCTTTTGCCACCCATAGGGAGCTCTGACAATTCTTACACAGGCCTGCCACTGCAGCCTGAGTGAAATAACGTCCACGTTATATCACAGCCATTTTACACTGCACTTAAGTAACTTATAAGTCACCTATATGTCTAACCTTTACCTGGTAAAGGTTAGGTGCAAAGTTACTTAGTGTGAGGGCACCCTGGCACTAGCCAAGGTGCCCCCACATTGTTCAGAGCCAATTCCCTGAACTTTGTGAGTGCGGGGACACCATTACACGCGTGCACTACATATAGGTCACTACCTATATGTAGCTTCACCATGGTAACTCCGAATGTGGCCATGTAACATGTCTATGATCATGGAATTGCCCCCTCTATGCCATCCTGGCATAGTTGGCACAATCCCAGGATCCCAGTGGTCTGTAGCACAGACCCTGGTACTGCCAACCTGCCCTTCCTGGGGTTTCACTGCAGCTGCTGCTGCTGCCAACCCCTCAGACAGGCAGCTGCCCTCCTGGGGTCCAGCCAGGCCTGGCCCAGGATGGCAGAACAAAGAACTTCCTCTGAGAGAGGGTGTGACACCCTCTCCCTTTGGAAAATGGTGTGAAGGCAGGGGAGGAGTAGCCTCCCCCAGCCTCTGGAAATGCTTTGTTGGGCACAGAGGTGCCCAATTCTGCATAAGCCAGTCTACACCGGTTCAGGGACCCCTTAGCCCCTGCTCTGGCGCGAAACTGGACAAAGGAAAGGGGAGTGACCACTCCCCTGACCTGCACCTCCCCTGGGAGGTGTCCAGAGCTCCTCCAGTGTGCTCCAGACCTCTGCCATCTTGGAAACAGAGGTGCTGCTGGCACACTGGACTGCTCTGAGTGGCCAGTGCCACCAGGTGACGTCAGAGACTCCTGCTGATAGGCTCCTTCAGGTGTTAGTAGCCTATCCTCTCTCCTAGGTAGCCAAACCCTCTTTTCTGGCTATTTAGGGTCTCTGTCTCTGGGGAAACTTTAGATAACGAATGCAAGAGCTCATCCGAGTTCCTCTGCATCTCTCTCTTCACCTTCTGATAAGGAAACGACCGCTGACCGCGCTGGAAGCCTGCAAACCTGCAACATAGTAGCAAAGACGACTACTGCAACTCTGTAACGCTGATCCTGCCGCCTTCTCGACTGTTTTCCTGCTTGTGCATGCTGTGGGGGTAGCCTGCCTCCTCTCTGCACCAGAAGCTCCGAAGAAATCTCCCGTGGGTCGACGGAATCTTCCCCCTGCAACCGCAGGCACCAAAAAGCTGCATCACCGGTCCCTTGGGTCTCCTCTCAGCACGACGAGCGAGGTCCCTCGAATCCAGCGACTCTTCAGCCCAAGTTTGGTGGAGGTAAGTCCTTGCCTCACCTCGCTGGGCTGCATTGCTGGGAACCGCGACTTTGCAGCTACTCCGGCCCCTGTGCACTTCCGGCGGAAATCCTTTGTGCACAGCCAAGCCTGGGTCCACGGCACTCTAACCTGCATTGCACAACTTTCTAAGTTGGTCTCCGGCGACGTGGGACTCCTTTGTGCAACTTCGGTGAGCACTGTTTCACGCACCATCGTAGTGCCTGTTTCTGGCACTTCTCCGGGTGCTACCTGCTTCAGTGAGGACTCTTTGTCTTGGTCGACGTCCCCTCTCTCTTCAGGTCCAATTTGCGACCTCCTGGTCCCTCCTGGGCCCCAGCAGCATCCAAAAACGCCAAACACATGATTTGCGCCTAGCAAGGCTTGTTGGCGTCCTTTCGGCAGGAAAACACTTCTGCACAACTTTTCAAGGCGCGAGGGATCCGTCCACCAAAGGGGAAGTCTCTAGCCCTTTCCGTTCCTGCAGAAACCTCAGCTTCTTCTGTCCAGTCGAAGCTTCTTTGCACCCGCAGCTGGCATTTCCTGGGCATCTGCCCATCTCCGACTTGCTTGTGACTTTTGGACTTGGTCCCCTTTTTCCACAGGTACCCTAGATTGGAAATCCACAGTTGTTGCATTGCTGGTTTGTGTCTTTCCTGCATTATTCCTCTAACACGACTACTTTGTCCTTAGGGGAACTTTAGTGCACTTTGCACTCACTTTTCAGGGTCTTGGGGAGGGTTATTTTTCTAACTCTCACTATTTTCTAATAGTCCCAGCGACCCTCTACAAGGTCACATAGGTTTGGGGTCCATTCGTGGTTCGCATTCCACTTTTGGAGTATATGGTTTGTGTTGCCCCTATCCCTATGTTTCCCCATTGCATCCTATTGTAACTATACATTGTTTGCACTGTTTTCTAAGACTATACTGCATATTTTTGCTATTGTGTATATATATCTTGTGTATATTTCCTATCCTCTCACTGAGGGTACACTCTAAGATACTTTGGCATATTGTCATAAAAATAAAGTACCTTTATTTTTAGTATAACTGTGTATTGTGTTTTCTTATGATATTGTGCATATGACACTAAGTGGTACTGTAGTAGCTTCACACGTCTCCTAGTTCAGCCTAAGCTGCTCTGCTAAGCTACCATTATCTATCAGCCTAAGCTGCTAGACACCCTATACACTAATAAGGGATAACTGGGCCTGGTGCAAGGTGCAAGTACCCCTTGGTACTCACTACAAGCCAGTCCAGCCTCCTACTTTGGTTGTGCAGTGGTGGGATAAGTGCTTGAGACTACTTACCACTCTTGTCATTGTACTTTTCATAAGAGAAAAATATACAAAACAAGGTCAGTGTATATACACATAGCCAAAAAGTTTTGCATTTCCTCTTTTCACTCTTTTCTAAGTGCTGAAAAGTACTTCTAAACTTTCAAAAAGTTCTTAAAAGTTTAAAAAGTTTTTTTCTGTCTTTCCAAAAAGTTCTGAAAACTTTTTTCTCTTTTTCTATCACTTTAACTCTCTCTAAAAATGTCTGGCACAGGCCAAAGTGTTGATCTGTCCAAACTTGCATATGACAACCTTAGCTGGAAAAGAGCAAGGAGTCTCTGTATAGAGAGAGGTTTGAGTGTAGGGAAGAATCCTTCCTTGGAACTGTTACTTAACATGCTTAGAGAACAGGATAAGGCCATAGGTGCCCCATCTGTTGATAAAGTACCTAATAGTTCCCAATCTGATTCAGGGACTCCCCCAGGAAAAGATTCAGGAAAGAAACTTCCTAGCCTGCCCATTACTAGACAATCTAGCATAGATGGTAATGATGATGAGCCACACCAAATAAATAGTGTTGTCTCACATCATAGCAAAAGCATTTATTCTCACCATACTGGTAGTAATGTTTCTGTAAACCAAGCTGTTAAGTTGGCTTCTGTAAGGGACAGGTCTCCTTCTGTTCATTCCCATCATAGCTCTGTTTCAAGAAATGTCCCTCCCACCAACCCTGATGACAGAATGTTAGAGAGGGAACTCAATAAGTTGAGGGTGGAACAAACCAGACTGAAGCTTAAAAAGCAACAGCTGGATTTGGATAGACAGTCTTTTGAATTAGAGAAGGAAAGACAGAAGTTGGGTTTAGATACCCATGGTGGCAGCAGCAGTATTCCCCATAGTCATCCTGCAAAAGAGCATGATTCCAGGAATCTGCACAAGATAGTTCCCCCTTATAAGGAGGGGGATGACATTAACAAGTGGTTTGCTGCACTTGAGAGGGCCTGTGTTGTACAGGATGTCCCTCAAAGGCAGTGGGCTGCTATCCTATGGCTATCATTTAGTGGAAAAGGTAAGGATAGGCTCCTTACTGTGAAAGAAAATGATGCTAATAATTTCCAAGTTCTTAAGAATGCACTCCTGGATGGTTATGGCTTAACCACTGAACAGTACAGGATAAAGTTCAGAGAGACCAAAAAGGAGTCTTCACAAGACTGGGTTGATTTCATTGACCATTCAGTGAAGGCCTTGGAGGGGTGGTTACATGGCAGTAAAGTTACTGATTATGACAGCCTGTATAACTTAATCCTGAGAGAGCATATTCTTAATAATTGTGTGTCTGATTTGTTGCACCAGTACTTGGTGGACTCTGATCTGACCTCTCCCCAAGAATTGGGAAAGAAGGCAGACAAATGGGTCAGAACAAGAGTGATCAGAAAAGTTCATACAGGGGGTGACAAAGATGGCAACAAAAAGAAGGATGGTAAGTCTTCTGACAAGGGTGGGGACAACTCTAAAAATGAGTCTTCATCATGCCCACAAAAACACTCTGGTGGGGGTGGTGGGTCCAAATCCTCCTTTAATCAGAACAAGGAAAAGAAACCATGGTGCTATTTATGTAAAATAAAAGGCCATTGGACAACAGATCCCAGTTGTCCAAAGAAAGGCACCACAGCTCCTACCACTACAACCCCTACTGCTACACCTAGTGTCCCTACTAATAGCAGTGCTGGTGGGAGCAAACCTACTAATAGCCAATCCAAGGGAGTAGCTGGGCTCACTTTTGGTAATTTAGTTGGGGTTGGTCTAATTAGGGAGACCACAGAGGCTACTTTAGTCTCTGAAGGGGCTATTGATTTAGCCACTTTGGTTGCTTGCCCCCATAACTTGGAGAAGTACAAGCAACTAACCCTAATAGATGGTGTTGAGGTCCAGGCCTACAGGGACACAGGTGCCAGTGTCACAATGGTGATTGAGAAACTGGTGCACCCTGAACAACACATACTTGGACACCAGTACCAAGTAACCGATGCTCACAACATAACACAAAGCCACCCCATGGCTGTTGTAAATCTCAACTGGGGGGGGGTAACTGGTCCAAAGAAAGTTGTGGTAGCTTCAGATTTACCTGTAGACTGTCTATTAGGGAATGATTTGGAGACATCAGGTTGGTCAGATGTGGAGTTGGAGGCCCATGCAGCAATGCTGGGCATCCCAGGGCATATTTTTGCTTTGACAAGGGCTCAGGCCAAAAAGCAAAAAGGACAGGGAAGCTTGGATCCTGGAACAATGGACCAAGTGCTCCCTAAA
This sequence comes from Pleurodeles waltl, assembly GCF_031143425.1. Taxonomy (NCBI): domain Eukaryota; kingdom Metazoa; phylum Chordata; class Amphibia; order Caudata; family Salamandridae; genus Pleurodeles; species Pleurodeles waltl. Next base: position 433,213,823 of record NC_090448.1, read on the forward strand.
GCTAGGGCTAGTAGAAGCAAACCACTTCCTACTATCCCTCCCTCTACAGTGGATTCTACTTCTGAGGAAGAAGAATTCCCTCCCTGTGCAGAACCTACACCAGAGGAGCTGGAAGCAGACACTGCTGAGCTTTTGGGTGAAGGGGGGCCTGCCAGGGAGAAGCTGAGTGTGGCACAGCAAACCTGTCCCACATTAGAGGGTCTCAGACAGCAAGCTGTCAAACAGGCTAATGGGGATGTCAGTGACTCTCACAGAGTTTACTGGGAGGACAACCTCTTGTACACTGAGCATAGGGATCCTAAACCTGGAGCTGCCAGGAGATTAGTGATTCCTCAGGAGTACAGAAAGTTCCTCCTAACACTGGCACATGACATTCCCTTAGCTGGGCATCTAGGACAAATGAAAACTTGGGACAGGCTTGTTCCCCTGTTTCATTGGCCTAGAATGTCTGAGGACACAAAGGAATTTTGTAAGTCCTGTGAAACCTGTCAAGCCAGTGGCAAGACAGGTGGCACCCCAAAGGCACCCCTTATCCCACTGCCTGTGGTTGGGGTTCCCTTTGAAAGGGTAGGGGTTGACATAGTTGGCCCCCTTGACCCTCCTACTGCTTCAGGCAATAGGTTTATCTTAGTGGTAGTGGACCATGCCACAAGATATCCTGAAGCTATTCCTTTAAGGACCACTACAGCACCTGCAGTGGCAAAGGCCCTCCTGGGAATATTTTCCAGGGTGGGCTTCCCAAAGGAAGTAGTATCAGACAGGGGAAGCAATTTCATGTCTGCATACTTAAAGGCCATGTGGAAGGAGTGTGGTGTAACTTACAAGTTCACAACACCCTATCATCCACAAACAAATGGACTGGTGGAGAGATTTAATAAAACTCTCAAAGGCATGATTATGGGTCTCCCTGAAAAACTCCGCAGGAGATGGGATATCCTTCTACCATGCCTCCTTTTTGCCTACAGGGAGGTACCCCAGAAAGGAGTGGGCTTCAGCCCCTTTGAACTTCTTTTTGGACACCCTGTTAGGGGTCCACTCACACTTGTAAAGGAGGGTTGGGAACAACCTTTAAAAGCTCCTAAGCAGGATATTGTGGATTATGTACTTGGCCTCAGATCAAGGATGGCTGAGTACATGAAAAAGGCCAGTAAAAACCTTCAGGCCAGCCAAGAGCTCCAGAAGCAATGGCATGATCAGAAGGCTGTTTTGGTTCAGTACCAACCAGGGCAGAAAGTGTGGGTCTTGGAGCCTGTGGCCCCAAGAGCACTCCAAGATAAATGGAGTGGTCCCCACACAATTGTTGAAAAGAAGGGAGAAGTCTCCTATTTAGTTGACTTAGGCACTGCGAAAGTAAAGTATCTTTAAAAGAATGTGAAAATACTTTAGAAATAGCTGTTTCCCTCGTTTGCGGAAACCTGATGCCTAGTTCTGGTCTATTCTTTACGAGGGACTTGTTGAGAACATGTTTCCGACATGTGGTGATGGGATGAAAAGAAGGAAGTACCAGTGGGAATCAATACGGAAAACTAACTCATGCAGTTATTCCCTAGTCCTTAAAGGAAAACCTGTAATCCAGTGGTGACTCTGCATCTCAGGATCTACCCTGTGATTTTAGTAATTCTGGGTGTGACATCACCTATTCATCCCTCCTACACAAACTTTATTGTGTGCCTTTGACGGCGGGGGGGGGGCGATTTTAGAACTTCTCTCACTGAGACATGGTAGCCTTATCTAAATAAACTATCAACCAATCTCTACCTTTGATAAAGTTCACTAGGAATGAATAAGTAACAATTTTTACTTGGACACAAAGAGACAATTTACATGGCGGTCGCCAGACAAAGGACACCATTAATAGAGCCAGTATCAACAAAGAATATCCCTAAAAGCAAGAGAATAAAGAGAATATCTACACAGGTATGCCACTGATTGGAGTTCCACACTGCGGCTAACAGTGAAGTTATCTTAACACGTTTCACTTCATGCCTTTCATTATCATAGCAAGAAGGCCACCATGAGAAAACAGGTACATTTCTCAAATATATATTTTTATGTGCATCTACCAAAGGTTTAACAAACTGGCATTATAAAAACGAACCTAACTTTTTCACCCTGGACATCAAAAGAGATAGAGTTCAAAACTGCATAGCGCAGCCAAAAGTTCAGCCTGATATACCAACGTTCATTATTTGCAACCCCAGCATAGGTACAATTTAAGCTTGAGACAAAAACTCCGAGGGGATTATTTGTTAAGATTCCTCGCGGACACTCGCACAGAGAACAGTGGTGCGATAAGTTAAGAATTTTCACCATTTCGCACAACCAAAAAAATCTCGTACATTTTATTTCGCATGTATTTTCCCGAAATTTCATTACGTTTTGGGAGCAAAAAAGCAATGCGAGTTGCCCACCCGCCTAATGTTAACATAATATTTTCTTCTTATACCCAACTAGAGAAAGAAGATAAGTATGCAGAAGGAATATTATTTCTCTTTAGAGCCAGTATATTAACGGTAAATGCATTCTCCAGGTATTCTACGTACTGGGTTTTGTAAGCAATATCAGGTTCTGAGGATAGTTTCCTCAGTATGTTTACTTCCACTTTTAGGGAAAATCAGGATTACAGACATTGGTCACCTCAGGGAATGTTAATGTTTTAGGAAGTAATAAAACCTGTGAACTGAAAAAAATAACAGTTTAAAAAAAGCATTTCTGTCGATAAAACGTATGCCATTTTAGTTTCGGACAACTTAACACCCAGAGCAAAACTTACCTAAAAGTCAAGTTCCAACAAGCATGGACAAAGCCAATCGGCCAGGCTTTGACTGCCACCCTCTTTCCTTTAGCAACACAAAAGGATGATAGAGGGAGTGCTGAACAATGCAAACACTCACCCCTAGTCACATATCTGGGTTTAATCCATCCTTCTTTTGCTCACAATGCCACCCAAGTTTGGACCCAGCTATATGCAAATCAGTCTTGACCCTGTTCCTCATGGGAACAGTCCAGCTCGAACTGCCAAGCCAGGTACTCCCTGGACCAAAAACAAGCATTCTGGGACCAGTTGCAGGGTTTCACCCTTCATCAGCCAGGCTAGCTTGAATCCAGTGGCACAGTGAGCAAGGGCCCCACGTTTGGGCATACCCTTCCCACTTAGGGCAACTTTAGCAACGCAAAAGGATGATAGACAAAGTGATGAACAATGCTAACACTCACTCCCAATTCACAGATCTGGGTTTAGTCCTTTGCTCTTTTGCTCACCATGCCACCCCAGTTTGGACCCAGCCATATGCAAATCAGTCTTGACCCTGTTCCTCATGGGAACAGTCCAGCCCGAACTGCCAAGCCAGGTCCTCCCTGGACCACAAACAAGCATTCTGGGACTAGTTTCAGGATTTCACTCTTTGTCAGCCAGACTAGTTTGAATCCAGTGTCACAGTGAGCAAGGGACCCACGTCTGGGCATACCCTTCCCACTCAGGGCAACTTTAGCAACACAAAAGGATGATGGACGGAGTGCTGAACAATGCAAACACTCACCTCTAGTCACAGATCTGGGTTTAATTTATCATTCTTTTGCTCACCATGCCACCCCAGTTTGGCCCCAGCCATATGCAAATCAGTCTTGACCCTGTTCCTCATGGGAACAGTCCAGCCCAAACAACCAAGCCAGGTCCTCCCTTTTTCCTTTGCCAATGCTTTATTTAATGTTTTTGTAAATCAAGCGGCTAGAAAGGGTTGCATAGATAGACATATAGATAGATAGATAGATAGATAGATAGATAGATAGATAGATAGATAGATAGATAGATAGATAGATAACTGCAGAGATAGGGATAAAGAAAGGCAGACAGAGATAGAAAGACAGATAGGATTTGCAGAGATGGACAGAGAAGGCCTCCCAAACCCAGTGCTTTGCAGAGAGGTGTACATGAAGTTCAAAAGGATGCCAGACCATAGACAATAATTTATCGCAGGGTTTCCATACATTTCCAGGCTGAAGTTCACTGTTTACAGAAAAGAAGGATATGGAGGTTGTAAGTCTCACTTCCTTTGAACAAAGTGATTCATCTACGTTTCAAGAATTTGGGGAAGCATCATGGTGCCAAAATCAGCACAGGGAGACTCTTAAGCCAACTGTGTTCCCCATCGTACACTGGAAGTAATTGTCAGAAGCATGATTAATTAACATCTATAACTGTACTCTGCTCAAATCCATACCATTAAGCCAGAAATTAAATATTTGAACAATCCAGCAGCTTACCTTAGATACTCTACATTACCCTGAAGGTAGGCTCATAGTTGGTTAGATCAAGGTTCGTTTTTTCAGTAGCAGGAAAATGTGAGTTTTTTCAGGGTTGAGTCTGCGAGTGAATGTGCTAGCGCATGCGTCTCACTTGTGAGACTTTGTTGTGCTCAGGAAAGGGCTTGGAGCCTGCCTGTCACTCACCATTTGTTGGTTTGGGTGGTACTCTTCCTAACAGCCTCATACTTCTTCAAGGCACACCCTGCATCATTTCCGTTCCTCTGTGAGGAGCAGGGATCAATCAATCAATCAATCAATCACTGCATTTGTAAAGCGCGCTACATACCCGCGAGGGTCTCAAGGCGCTGGGGAGGGCGGGTGGTACTGGTCAAAGAGCCAGGTCTTGAGGAGTCTTCTGAAGGTGTCAAAGCCCAGCTCACCTGAGTCCTTGTTCAGTTCTGATGGAGGTTGAAGACAATCCGACCCCACCCTGAAACTGCTTGTTCCAGCACACTAGTTTTTAAAACAGTGCACTAAGAACAGAAGCTCAAGGGAAGGGGGGAAGTGGATAAAATAAAATAAAGAGACAACACCGTTCTTGCGTTTCCACTGTTGAAGTGCTGCACAAATCTGCGGCCCTCTCTGACTTCTGTAGAAACTGGTGCCTAATGAAACATAAACAAAGAACAGATAAGTACAACCTATTCCTAATTGGGTTCCTGACTATCCCTTTATTTATTAGAAATTTTCTTCTAAAAGTACCTCTTGGATCCTGGTCTCTAGTTTCCAGGTTTGGAATGTGTTACTGCTCTGGGATGTGCTTTCTATTACTCTAAAGCTTCTAAAACATTAAACAAATACCGTTATCAGATTTACCAATATCAAACATTCATCTTAATATAACTAAAGCCTAAATTCCCAATAGCAGACTCACTTTTCCCATATTTCCAGAATCTTTTATAAAACAAATACTGTACTTTTACGTCAAAATACAGCATGTAATTTGTGCAAGTCCTTGATTTACTGTTTGCCTTGCTGTTAATGGTTTCCACGGTTCGATTCTTAAAAGTTCCATAAAAAAAAAAAAAAATGTTTGCTTCACAAAGTTCCGCAAAGTATTCTTGTAACAAAGAGTTTGAATCACAATGTTCGTGGAAGGTATCTTGTTTCAAATTGTCTATACACGAATCCAGAAATTGTTGTCAAAGTTCTTTCAGGTAATAAAAGTTTTGCACTTACTTGTTGCTGGCAAGAGATACTGATCAGTCTAACCTTGTCTTCTTTCTCTTTTGCAGGTTGCTTGTAGGAGAGAGGCTGAGGCAAGGAGGAACCGGCAACCGGAAGAAGGAAGAGCCAGCAGCTGCGCCCATTGAAGCCAATGAAAGTCTGTAGAGAGCAGGAGTGCCAGCGCCGAGGGATCTGTCCTCAGGTAAGCGGGAGGTAGACGAGCACAAGCACTGGGTGAGGCTCGGGGGCTGCCTTTTATAGAAAGGGCTGGGTGTGGTCCTCACATGCTGCACATGTTCTTGAAAGGTGTGCAGAGCTGGGTGTGGTTTGAAGAGCTGGGTGTGGTCCTCACATGCTGCACATGTTCTTGAAAGGTGTGCAGAGTTACAGTTATTATGCAAATGAGTTAAATTAACACATGGCCTAGAGAGGAGTGTTTTAAAGAAGCCTTGGTAAAAGCAAGGCCCAATGTGTAAACAAAACAGCACATTAAACAACATACACAGAAGCCTGGGGGGGGGAAGGTGAGATAACAAGAAAGACTTTCAATAGTAAGTTTAAAAGGGAGCTATTACAGAACCCACTAGTGCAGTGAGAGGGGACATGCTCTTTGCTGTGCACAAACCCTAACAGTTGCCCCCCTCAAAGGCCCTCCTACAGGACGGGGTTTTCCTGGATTTTTTAAATAAAACCGTCTAATCAGCTGTGGGGCATGTACATATGATGCTGGTTCCCATGAATTCTCAGATTCATCATATCCTTTCCATTCTACTAAATAAAACAGATGTCCACTAATTCTTTTTGAGTCTTTTATGCTTTTCACTTCATATTCTAGATTTCCATTAATTGGTATGGGTGGAGGTGGTGGTTCAGGTCGGGTTTTTGGATTGTACGGCTTAAGCAAGGACACATGGAATGTAGTATGTACTGGATATTCTTTTGGTAAATCTATTTTGCTGTTACCGGGTTTACTATGGCAGTTATACTAAAGGGTCCAATGAAACGTGGTTGCAGCTTTCGGGATCCCTCTATGTTTAGGTTCTTTGTGGAGAGCCATACCTTTTCACCTATTTTATACATTGGGGCCTCAGATCTGTGTTTGTCTGCTTGCCTTTTCATGCTTTCCTTGTACTTTAATAAATGTTTCCTGGCTTTGTCTTGTATGTCAAAGCAAAAACAACAAGTGATGGACGGAATGCTGAACATTGTCAAACACTCACCACCAGTCATAGATCTAGGTTTAATCCATCGTTCTTTTGCTCACCATGCCACCCCAGTTTGGACCCAGCCATATGCAAATCAGTCTTGACCCTGTTCCTCATGGGAACAGTCCAGACCGAACTGCCAAGCCAGGTCCTCACTGGACCGGAAACAAGCATCCTGGGACCGGTTTCGGGGTTTCACCCCTCATCAGCCAGGCTAGCTTGAATCCAGTGGCATGGGAAGCACAGGACCCACGTCTGGGCATACCCTTCCCACTTAGGGCGACAAAGCAAAAACAACAAGTGATGGACGGAATGCTGAACATTGTCAAACACTCACCCCCAGTCATAGATATGGGTTTAATCCATCGTTCTTTTGCTCACCATGCCACCCCAGTTTGGACCCAGCCATATGCAAATCAATCTTGACCCTGTTCCTCATGGGAACAGTCCAGACCGAACTGCCAAGCCAGGTCCTCACTGGACCGGAAACAAGCATCCTGGGACCGGTTTCGGGGTTTCACCCCTCATCAGCCAGGCTAGCTTGAATCCAGTGGCATGGGAAGCACGGGACCCACGTCTGGGCATACCCTTCCCACTTAGGGCGACAAAGCAAAAACAACAAGTGATGGACGGAATGCTGAACATTGTCAAACACTCACCCCCAGTCATAGATCTGGGTTTAATCCATCGTTCTTTTGCTCACCATGCCACCCCAGTTTGGACACAGCCATATGCAAATCAGTCTTGACCCTGTTCCTCATGGGAACAGTCCAGACCGAACTGCCAAGCCAGGTCCTCACTGGACCGGAAACAAGCATCCTGGGACTGGTTTCGGGGTTTCACCCCTCATCAGCCAGACTAGCTTGAATCCAGTGGCATGGGAAGCACGGGACCCACGTCTGGGCACAACAAGTGATGGACGGAATGCTGAACATTGTCAAACACTCACCCCCAGTCATAGATCTGGGTTTAATCCATCGTTCTTTTGCTCACCATGCCACCCCAGTTTGGACCCAGCCATATGCAAATCAGTCTTGACCCTGTTCCTCATGGGAACAGTCCAGACCGAACTGCCAAGCCAGGTCCTCACTGGACCGGAAACAAGCATCCTGGGACCGGTTTCGGGGTTTCAACCCTCATCAGTCAGGCTAGCTTGAATCCAGTGGCATGGGAAGCACGGGACCCACGTCTGGGCATACCCTTCCCACTTAGGGCGACAAAGCAAAAACAACAAGTGATGGACGGAATGCTGAACATTGTCAAACACTCACCCCCAGTCATAGATCTGGGTTTAATCCATCGTTCTTTTGCTCACCATGCCACCCCAGTTTGGACCCAGCCATATGCAAATCAGTCTTGACCCTGTTCCTCATGGGAACAGTCCAGACCGAACTGCCAAGCCAGGTCCTCACTGGACCGGAAACAAGCATCCTGGGACCGGTTTCGGGGTTTCACCCCTCATCAGCCAGGCTAGCTTGAATCCAGTGGCATGGGAAACACAGGACCCACGTCTGGGCATACCCTTCCCACTTAGGGCAACAAAGCAAAAACAATAAGTGATGGACGGAATGCTGAACATTGTCAAACACTCACCCCCAATCATAGATCTGGGTTTAATCCATCGTTCTTTTGCTCACCATGCCACCCCAGTTTGGACCCAGCCACCGGAAACAAGCATCCTGGGACCAGTTTCGGGGTTTCACCCCTCATCAGCCAGGCTAGCTTGAATCCAGTGGCATGGGAAGCACGGGACCCACGTCTGGGCATACCCTTCCCACTTAGGGCGACAAAGCAAAAACAACAAGTGATGGACGGAATGCTGAACATTGTCAAACACTCACCCCCAGTCATAGATCTGGGTTTAATCCATCGTTCTTTTGCTCACCATGCCACCCCAGTTTGGACCCAGCCATATGCAAATCAGTCTTGACCCTGTTCCTCATGGGAACAGTCCCAACCGAACTGCCAAGCCAGGTCCTCACTGGACCGGAAACAAGCATCCTGGGACCGGTTTCGGGGTTTCACCCCTCATCAGCCAGGCTAGCTTGAATCCAGTGGCATGGGAAGCACGGGACCCACGTCTGGGCATACCCTTCCCACTTAGGGCGACAAAGCAAAAACAACAAGTGATGGACGGAATGCTGAACATTGTCAAACACTCACCCCCAGTCATAGATCTGGGTTTAATCCATCGTTCTTTTGCTCACCATGCCACCCCAGTTTGGACCCAGCCATATGCAAATCAGTCTTGACCCTGTTCCCATGCCACTGGATTCAAGCTAGCCTGGCTGATGAGGGGTGAAACCCCGAAACCGGTCCCAGGGTGCTTGTATTCAGTCCAGGGAAGACCTGGCCTAGCAGTTCGGGATGGACTGTTCCCATGGGGAACAGGGTCAAGACTGATTTGCATATGGCTGGGTCCAAACTGGAATGGCATGGGCAGCAAAAAAACGATGGATTAAACCCAGATCTGTGACTGGGGGTGAATGTTTGACAATGTTCAGCATTCCGTCCATCACTTGCTGTTTTTGCATTTGTCGCCCTAAGTGGGAAGGGTATGCCCAGACGTGGGTCCCGTGCTTCCCATGCCACTGGATTCAAGCTAGCCTGGCTGATGAGGGGTGAAACCCCGAAACCGGTCCCAGGGTGCTTGTTTTCAGTCCAGGGAAGACCTGGCCTAGCAGTTTGGGATGGACTGTTCCCATGGGGAACAGGGTCAAGACTGATTTGCATATGGCTGGGTCCAAACTGGAATGGCATGGGCAGCAAAAAAACGATGGATTAAACCCAGATCTGTGACTGGGGGTGAATGTTTGACAATCTTCAGCATTCCGTCCATCATTTGTTGTTTTTGCATTTGTCGCCCTAAGTGGGAAGGGTATGCCCAGACGTGGGTCCCGTGCTGGGTGAAACCCCGAAACCGGTCCCAGGGTGCTTGTTTTCAGTCCAGGGAAGACCTGGCCTAGCAGTTCGGGATGGACTGTTCCCATGGGGAACAGGGTCAAGACTGATTTGCATATGGCTGGGTCCAAACTGGAATGGCATAGGCAGCAAAAAAACGATGGATTAAACCCAGATCTGTGACTGGGGGTGAATGTTTGACAATGTTCAGCATTCCATCCATCACTTGTTGTTTTTGCATTTGTCGCCTTAAGTGGGAAGGGTATGCCCAGACGTGGGTCCCGTGCTTCCCATGCCACTGGATTCAAGCTAGCCTGGCTGATGAGGGGTGAAACCCCGAAACCGGTCCCAGGGTGCTTGTTTTCAGTCCAGGGAAGACCTGGCCTAGCAGTTCGGGATGGACTGTTCCCATGGGGAACTGGGTCAAGACTGATTTTCATATGGCTGGGTCCAAACTGGAATGGCATGGGCAGCAAAAAAAAGATGGATTAAACCCAGATCTGTGACTGCGGGTGAATGTTTGACAATGTTCAGCATTCCGTCCATCACTTGTTGTTTTTGCATTTGTCGCCCTAAGTGGGAAGGGTATGCCCAGACGTGGGTCCCGTGCTTCCCATGCCACTGGATTCAAGCTAGCCTGGCTGATGAGGGGTGAAACCCCGAAACCGGTCCCAGGGTGCTTGTTTTCAGTCCAGGGAAGACCTGGCCTAGCAGTTCGGGATGGACTGTTCCCATGGGGAACAGGGTCAAGACTGATTTGCATATGGCTGGGTCCAAACTGGAATGGCATGGGCAGCAAAAAAACGATGGATTAAACCCAGATCTGTGACTGGGGGTGAATGTTTGACAATGTTTAGCATTCCGTCCATCACTTGTTGTTTTTGCATTTGTCGCCCTGAGTGGGAAGGGTATGCCCAGACGTGGGTCCTGTGCTTTCCATGCCACTGGATTCAAGCTAGCCTGGCTGATGAGGGGTGAAACCCCGAAACCGGTCCCAGGGTGCTTGTTTTCAGTCCAGGGAAGACCTGGCCTTGCAGTTCGTGATGGACTGTTCCCATTGGGAACAGGGTCAAAACTGATTTGCATATGGCTGGGTCCAAACTGGAATGGCATGGGCAGCAAAAAAACGATGGATTAAACCCAGATCTGTGACTGGGGGTGAATGTTTGACAATGTTCAGCATTCCGTCCATCACTTGTTTTTGCATTTGTCGCCCTAAGTGGGAAGGGTATGCCCAGACGTGGGTCCCGTGCTTCCCATGCCACTGGATTCAAGCTAGCCTGGCTGATGAGGGGTGAAACCCCAAAACCGGTCCCAGGGTGCTTGTTTTCAGTCCAGGGAAGACCTGGCCTAGCAGTTCGGGATGGACTGTTCCCATGGGGAACAGGGTCAAGACTGATTTGCATATGGCTGGGTCCAAACTGAAATGGCATTGGCAGCAAAAAAACGATGGATTAAACCCAGATCTGTGATTGGGGGTGAATGTTTGACAATGTTCAGCATTCCGTCCATCACTTGATGTTTTTGCATTTGTCGCCCTAAGTGGGAAGGGTATGCCCAGACGTGGATCCCGTGCTTCCCATGCCACTGGATTCAAGCTAGCCTGGCTGATGAGGGGTGAAACCCTGAAACCGGTCCCAGGGTGCTTGTTTTCAGTCCAGGGAAGACCTGGCCTAGCAGTTCGGGATGGACTGTTCCCATGGGGAACAGGGTCAAGACTGATTTGCATATGGCTGGGTCCAAACTGGAATGGCATGGGCAGCAAAAAAACGATGGATTAAAACCACATCTGTGACTGGGGGTGAATGTTTGACAATGTTCAGCATTCCGTCCATCACTTGTTGTTTTTGCATTTGTCGCCCTAAGTGGGAATGGTATGCCCAGACGTGGGTCCCGTGCTTCCCATGCCACTGGATTCAAGCTAGCCTGGCTGATGAGGGGTGAAACCCCGAAACCGGTCCCAGGGTGCTTGTTTTCAGTCCAGGGAAGACCTGGCCTAGCAGTTCGGGATGGACTGTTCCCATGGGGAACAGGGTCAAGACTGATTTGCATATGGCTGGGTCCAAACTGGAATGGCATGGGCAGCAAAAAAAACGATGGATTAAACCCAGATCTGTGACTGGGGGTGAATGTTTGACAATGTTCAGCATTCCGTCCATCACTTGTTGTTTTTGCATTTGTCGCCCTAAGTGGGAAGGGTATGCCTAGACGTGGGTCCCGTGCTTCCCATGCCACTGGATTCAAGCTAGCCTGGCTGATGAGGGGTGAAACCCCGAAACCGGTCCCAGGGTGCTTGTTTTCAGTCCAGGGAAGACCTGGCCTAGCAGTTCGGGATGGACTGTTCCCATGGGGAACTGGGTCAAGACTGATTTGCATATGGCTGGGTCCAAACTGGAATGGCATGGGCAGCAAAAAAACGATGGATTAAACCCAGATCTGTGACTGGGGGTGAATGTTTGACAATGTTCAGCATTCCGTCCATCACTTGTTGTTTTTGCATTTGTCGCCCTAAGTGGGAAGGGTATGCCCAGACGTGGGTCCCGTGCTTCCCATGCCACTGGATTCAAGCTAGCCTGGCTGATGAGGGGTGAAACCCCGAAACCGGTCCCAGGGTGCTTGTTTTCAGTCCAGGGAAGACCTGGCCTAGCAGTTCGGGATGGACTGGTCCCATGGGGAACAGGGTCAAGACTGATTTGCATATGGCTGGGTCCAAACTGGAATGGCATGGGCAGCAAAAAAACGATGGATTAAACCCAGATCTGTGACTGGGGGTGAATGTTTGACAATGTTCAGTATTCCATCCATCACTTGTTGTTTTTGCATTTGTCGCCCTAAGTGGGAAGGGTATGCCCAGACGTGGGTCCCGTGCTTCCCATGCCACTGGATTCAAGCTAGCCTGGCTGATGAGGGGTGAAACCCCGAAACCGGTCCCAGGGTGCTTGTTTTCAGTCCAGGGAAGACCTGGCCTAGCAGTTCGGGATGGACTGTTCCCATGGGGAACAGGGTCAAGACTGGTTTGCATATGGCTGAGTCCAAACTGGAATGGCATGGGCAGCAAAAAAACGATGGATTAAACCCAGATCTGTGACTGGGGGTGAATGTTTGACAATGTTCAGCATTCCGTCCATCACTTGTTGTTTTTGCATTTGTCGCCCTAAGTGGGAAGGGTATGCCCAGACGTGGGTCCCGTGCTTCGCATGCCACTGGATTCAAGCTAGCCTGGCTGATGAGGGGTGAAACCCCGAAACCGGTCCCAGGGTGCTTGTTTTCAGTCCAGGGAAGACCTGGCCTAGCAGTTCGGGATGGACTGTTCCCATGGGGAACAGGGTCAAGACTGATTTGCATATGGCTGGGTCCAAACTGGAATGGCATGGGCAGCAAAAAAACGATGGATTAAACCCAGATCTGTGACTGGGGGTGAATGTTTGACAATGTTCAGCATTCCGTCCATCACTTGTTGTTTTTGCATTTGTCGCCCTAAGTGGGAAGGGTATGCCCAGACGTGGGTCCCGTGCTTCCCATGCCACTGGATTCAAGCTAGCCTGGCTGATGAGGGGTGAAACCCCGAAACCGCTCCCAGGGTGCTTGTTTTCAGTCCAGGGAAGACCTGGCCTAGCAGTTCGGGATGGACTGTTCCCATGGGGAACAGGGTCAAGACTGATTTGCATATGGCTGGGTCCAAACTGGAATGGCATGGGCAGCAAAAAAACGATGGATTAAACCCAGATCTGTGACTGGGGGTGAATGTTTGACAATGTTCAGCATTCCGTCCATCACTTGTTGTTTTTGCATTTGTCGCCCTAAGTGGGAAGGGTATGCCCAGACGTGGATCCCGTGCTTCCCATACCACTGGATTCAAGCTAGCCTGGCTGATGAGGGGTGAAACCCCGAAACTGGTCCCAGGGTGCTTGTTTTCAGTCCAGGGAAGACCTGGCCTAGCAGTTTGGGATGGACTGTTCCCATGGGGAACAGGGTCAAGACTGATTTGCATATGGCTGGGTCCAAACTGGAATGGCATGGGCAGCAAAAAAACGATGGATTAAACCCAGATCTGTGACTGGGGGTGAATGTTTGACAATGTTCAGCATTCCGTCCATCACTTGTTGTTTTTGCATTTGTCGCCCTAAGTGGGAATGGTATGCCCAGACGTGGGTCCCGTGCTTCCCATGCCACTGGATTCAAGCTAGCCTGGCTGATGAGGGGTGAAACCCCGAAACCGGTCCCAGGGTGCTTGTTTTCAGTCCAGGGAAGACCTGGCCTAGCAGTTCGGGATGGACTGTTCCCATGGGGAACAGGGTCAAGACTGATTTGCATATGGCTGGGTCCAAACTGGAATGGCATGGGCAGCAAAAAAATGATGGATTAAACCCAGATCTGTGACTGGGGGTGAATGTTTGACAATCTTCAGCATTCCGTCCATCATTTGTTGTTTTTGCATTTGTCGCCCTAAGTGGGAAGGGTATGCCCAGACGTGGGTCCCGTGCTGGGTGAAACCCCGAAACCGGTCCCAGGGTGCTTGTTTTCAGTCCAGGGAAGACCTGGCCTAGCAGTTCGGGATGGACTTTTCCCATGGGGAACTGGGTCAAGACTGATTTGCATATGGCTGGGTCCAAACTGGAATGGCATGGGCAGCAAAAAAACGATGGATTAAACCCAGATCTGTGACTGGGGGTGAATGTTTGACAATGTTCAGCATTCCGTCCATCACTTGTTGTTTTTGCATTTGTCGCCCTAAGTGGGAAGGGTATGCCCAGACGTGGGTCCCGTGCTTCCCATGCCACTGGATTCAAGATAGCCTGGCTGATGAGGGGTGAAACCCCGAAACCGGTCCCAGGGTGCTTGTTTTCAGTCCAGGGAAGACCTGGCCTAGCAGTTCGGGATGGACTGTTCCCATGGGGAACAGGGTCAAGACTGATTTGCATATGGCTGGGTCCAAACTGGAATGGCATGGGCAGCAAAAAAACGATGGATTAAACCCAGATCTGTGACTGGGGGTGAATGTTTGACAATGTTTAGCATTCCATCCATCACTTGTTGTTTTTGCATTTGTCGCCCTAAGTGGGAAGGGTATGCCCAGACGTGGGTCCCGTGCTTCCCATGCCACTGGATTCAAGCTAGCCTGGCTGATGAGGGGTGAAACCCCGAAACCGGTCCCAGGGTGCTTGTTTTCAGTCCAGGGAAGACCTGGCCTAGCAGCTCGGGATGGACTGTTCCCATGGGGAACAGGGTCAAGACTGATTTGCATATGGCTGAGTCCAAACTGGAATGGCATGGGCAGCAAAAAAAACGATGGATTAAACCCAGATCTGTGACTGGGGGTGAATGTTTGACAATGTTCAGCATTCCGTCCATCACTTGTTGTTTTTGCATTTGTCGCCCTAAGTGGGAAGGGTATGCCCAGACGTGGGTCCCGTGCTTCGCATGCCACTGGATTCAAGCTAGCCTGTCTGATGAGGGGTGAAACCCCGAAACCGGTCCCAGGGTGCTTGTTTTCAGTCCAGGGAAGACCTGGCCTAGCAGTTCGGGATGGACTGTTCCCATGGGGAACAGGGTCAAGACTGATTTGCATATGGCTGGGTCCAAACTGGAATGGCATGGGCAGCAAAAAAACGATGGATTAAACCCAGATCTGTGACTGGGGGTGAATGTTTGACAATGTTCAGCATTCCGTCCATCACTTGTTGTTTTTGCATTTGTCGCCCTAAGTGGGAAGGGTATGCCCAGACGTGGGTCCCGTGCTTCCCATGCCACTGGATTCAAGCTAGCCTGGCTGATGAGGGGTGAAACCCCGAAACCGGTCCCAGGGTGCTTGTTTTCAGTCCAGGGAAGACCTGGCCTAGCAGTTCGGGATGGACTGTTCCCATGGGGAACAGGGTCAAGACTGATTTGCATATGGCTGGGTCCAAACTGGAATGGCATGGGCAGCAAAAAAACGATGGATTAAACCCAGATCTGTGACTGGGGGTGAATGTTTGACAATGTTCAGCATTCCGTCCATCACTTGTTGTTTTTGCATTTGTCGCCCTAAGTGGGAAGGGTATGCCCAGACGAGGATCCCGTGCTTCCCATGCCACTGGATTCAAGCTAGCCTGGCTGGTCCCAGGGTGCTTGTTTTCAGTCCAGGGAAGACCTGGCCTAGCAGTTTGGGATGGACTGTTCCCATGGGGAACAGGGTCAAGACTGATTTGCATATGGCTGGGTCCAAACTGGAATGGCATGGGCAGCAAAAAAACGATGGATTAAACCCAGATCTGTGACTGGGGGTGAATGTTTGACAATGTTCAGCATTCCGTCCATCACTTGTTGTTTTTGCATTTGTCGCCCTAAGTGGGAATGGTATGCCCAGACGTGGATCCCGTGCTTCCCATGCCACTGGATTCAAGCTAGCCTGGCTGATGAGGGGTGAAACCCCGAAACCGGTCCCAGGGTGCTTGTTTTCAGTCCAGGGAAGACCTGGCCTAGCAGTTCGGGATGGACTGTTCCCATGGGGAACAGGGTCAAGACTGATTTGCATATGGCTGGGTCCAAACTGGAATGGCATGGGCAGCAAAAAAACGATGGATTAAACCCAGATCTGTGACTGGGGGTGAATGTTTGACAATGTTCAGCATTCCGTCCATCACTTGTTGTTTTTGCATTTGTCGCCCTAAGTGGGAATGGTATGCCCAGACGTGGGTCCCGTGCTTCCCATGCCACTGGATTCAAGCTAGCCTGGCTGATGAGGGGTGAAACCCCGAAACCGGTCCCAGGGTGCTTGTTTTCAGTCCAGGGAAGACCTGGCCTAGCAGTTCGGGATGGACTGTTCCCATGAGGAACTGGGTCAAGACTGATTTGCATATGGCTGGGTCCAAACTGGAATGGCATGGGCAGCAAAAAAACGATGGATTAAACCCAGATCTGTGACTGGGGGTGAATGTTTGACAATGTTCAGCATTCCGTCCATCACTTGTTGTTTTTGCATTTGTCGCCCTAAGTGGGAAGGGTATGCCCAGACGTGGGTCCCGTGCTTCCCATGCCACTGGATTCAAGCTAGCCTGGCTGATGAGGGGTGAAACCCCGAAACCGGTCCCAGGGTGCTTGTTTTCAGTCCAGGGAAGACCTGGCCTAGCAGTTCGGGATGGACTGTTCCCATGGGGAACAGGGTCAAGACTGATTTGCATATGGCTGGGTCCAAACTGGAATGGCATGGGCAGCAAAAAAACGATGGATTAAACCCAGATCTGTGACTGATGGTGAATGTTTGACAATGTTCAGCATTCCGTCCATCACTTGTTGTTTTTGCATTTGTCGCCCTAAGTGGGAAGGGTATGC
Organism: Pleurodeles waltl; assembly: GCF_031143425.1. NCBI lineage: Eukaryota > Metazoa > Chordata > Amphibia > Caudata > Salamandridae > Pleurodeles > Pleurodeles waltl. The sequence continues at coordinate 433,230,712 of NC_090448.1, forward strand.
CCAGACGTGGGTCCCGTGCTTCCCATGCCACTGGATTCAAACTAGCCTGGCTGATGAGGGGTGAAACCCCGAAACCGGTCCCAGGGTGCTTGTTTTCAGTCCAGGGAAGACCTGGCCTAGCAGTTCGGGATGGACTGTTCCCATGGGGAAGAGGGTCAAGACTGATTTGCATATGGCTGGGTCCAAACTGGAATGGCATGGGCAGCAAAAAAACGATGGATTAAACCCAGATCTGTGACTGGGGGTGAATGTTTGACAATGTTCAGCGTTCCGTCCATCACTTGTTGTTTTTGCATTTGTCGCCCTAAGTGGGAAGGGTATGCCCAGACGTGGGTCCCGTGCTTCCCATGCCACTGGATTCAAGCTTGCCTGGCTGATGAGGGGTGAAACCCCGAAACCGGTCCCAGGGTGCTTGTTTTCAGTCCAGGAAAGACCTGGCCTAGCAGTTCGGGATGGACTATTCCCATGGGGAACAGGGTCAAGACTGATTTGCATATGGCTGGGTCCAAACTGGAATGGCATGGGCAGCAAAAAAACGATGGATTAAACCCAGATCTGTGACTGGGGGTGAATGTTTGACAATGTTCAGCATTCCCTCCATCACTTGTTGTTTTTGCATTTGTCGCCCTAAGTGGGAAGGGTATGCCCAGACGTGGGTCCCGTGCTTCCCATGCCACTGGATTCAAGCTAGCCTGGCTGATGAGGGGTGAAACTCCGAAACCGGTCCCAGGGTGCTTGTTTTCAGTCCAGGGAAGACCTGGCCTAGCAGTTCGGGATGGACTGTTCCCATGGGGAACAGGGTCAAGACTGATTTGCATATGGCTGGGTCCAAACTGGAATGGCATGGGCAGCAAAAAAACGATGGATTAAACCCAGATCTGTGACTGGGGGTGAATGTTTGACAATGTTCAGCATTCCGTCCATCACTTGTTGTTTTTGCATTTGTCCCCTAAGTGGGAAGGGTATGCCCAGACATGGGTCCCATGCTTCCCATGCCACTGGATTCAAGCTAGCCTGGCTGATGAGGGTGAAACCCCGAAACCGGTCCCAGGGTGCTTGTTTTCAGTCCAGGGAAGACCTGGCCTAGCAGTTTGGGATGGACTGTTCCCATGGGGAACAGGGTCAAGACTGATTTGCATATGGCTGGGTCCACCTCGTTAGTCTATCCGTTACTGTAGGTAACAGAGAATCTTTTAACAAAATGGGTATAGCTCTTGGATGATACCCCTGCAAGAAATAGAATGGTGAGCAAAGTAGAGCTGAATGCTCAGTATTATAATAAACAAACTCCGCTACAGGGAGAGCTTCCAACCATTCACTAGAATAATCAGCCAATAAACAACGTAGCGTTTGAAGTAAGGTTTGGTTCAGTCGTTCAGTCTGTCCATCTGTCTCTGGGTGGAAAGCAGTGGATAATGCCACATCTATTTTCAGTTTTTTACATAATTTTTTCTAAAATTTAGGGCCGTATTTATACTCCGTTTGCGCCGAATTTGCGTCGTTTTTTTCGACGCAAATTCGACGCTAAACTAACGCCAACTAACGCCATATTTATACTATGGCGTTAGAGGCGAATAGCGCCAAAGTTCCCGGAATGTGCGTCATTTTTTAGCGTGAACCCCTTCCTTGCGTTAATGATATGCAAGGGAGGCGTTCCCGTCTAAAAAATGACTCCCAGGCCTTTACGTGGTATTTATACTCCCGGGCAAAAGAGACGCCCGGGAGTGGGCGTGGCTAAAAACGGCGCATTTGCGCCGCTTTTTAACGCCTGGGTCAGGCATGGCGTTAAGGGACAAGTGGGCTCAAAATGAGCCCAGAGTGCCCTCCCCTGCCCCCAGGGACCCCCCCTGCCACCCTTGCCCACCCCAGGAGGACACCCAAGGCTGGAGGGACCCACCCCAGGGACATTCAGGTAAGTATTTTTATTTTTTATTTTTATAATTTTTTTTGGCATAGGGGGGCCTGATTTGTGCCCCCCTACATGCCACTATGCCCAATGACCATGCCCAGGGGACAGAAGTCCCCTGGGCATGGCCATTGGGCAAGGGGGCATGACTCCTATCTTTACAATGATAGGAGTCATGTTGATGGGGGATGGGCGTCGAAAATAAATGGCGCAAGTCGGGTTACGACGATTTTTTCGACGTAACCTGACTTGCCCCATTTTAAGACGCCCATGCGCCATTTTCCCCCTACGCCGGCGCTGCCTGGTGTACGTGGTTTTTCTCGCGCACACCAGGCAGCGCCGGTCTGCTTGCGCCGGCTAACGCCATTCAATAAATACGGCGCCCGCATGGCGCTTCAGAATGGCGTTAGCCGGCGCAAAACTTTTTGACGCTAAACTGCGTTAGCGCAGTTTAGCGTCAAAAAGTATAAATATGGGCCTTAGAGTTGAACTGGCTCCCTCGGTCTGACACCACTTTGCTTGGCAAACCATGTAAACGCACAATTTCCCTTATAAAAATATCGGCAAATTCTGCCGCCGTGGGTAATTTCCGTAATGGTACAAAATGTGCCATTTTAGATAAAAAATCCACTATAACCAACACTGTTGTGAAAGATTTTACAGGTGGTAAACCTACAATAAAGTCTACACTCACAGTGTGCCAAGGTTGTTTGGGTGTTGGCATTGGTATTAACAAGCCGTCAGGGGCCTTTAGAGAAGATTTATGTCTTGCACAAATTGGACAGGTAGTGACAAATTGCTTAATGTCCTTTCTTATAGTGTCCCACCAAAAGTGTTTTTGCACATTTTCCAGGGTTTTTACCCAACCAGGATGACCTGCCAACGGTGAGGCGTGATGCCAAATTATCACCTGTGTTTGTAATTCAGAGGTGGGCACTAACAGCATGTTGTCGTGATACAATAAACCTCGTTGTATTGTGTTATGGGAATCCTTTAACCAATCCTGAGGTGCTATTTGCATGTGTGCCTTATATAGATCTGTGATGAAATCCTTCTGTTGTACTGGTGCCAAAAACTTTTGGGGAGGAATAATGGGTTCTCCTATTTTATCTTGTTTCATGTCTGAGGTATGTCCGTATCTAGATAACACATCAGATTGAATTTGTTGTGCACCTGGTCTATAGGTTATTACAAAGTCAATTGTGCTAAAAAAAAATAACCAGCGCATCTGACGTGGTGTTAGTGCTTTAAGTGATCCAAAAAACTGTAGGTTCCTATGGTCAGAAAAGATTGTAACTGGGTACTTGGCTCCCATTAAATGGTTCCTCCATTCTGAAAAGGCTACTTTGATAGCTAGTAGTTCCCTTTCAGCCACAGTGTAATTTTGTTCAGCTGGTAATAACTTTTTGGAATAGAAGGCTATAGGATGTAACTGGCCATCTACTGCATCTCGTTGAGAGAGAACTCCTCCTAAAGCTACTTGTGAAGCATCCGCTTCCACAAAAAAAGGCAAGTCAGGATCAGGATGTTTCAGAATTGGGGCTGAAGTGAACTTTTGTTTTAGGAGTTGAAAGGTTTGTGCCGCCTCATCAGTCCAAAGAAATTGTTGCCCTTTCCACAACAAGGTAGTTATTGGGGCCGCAATGTCTGCAAAATGTGCAATAAACCTCCTATAAAAATTGGCGAAACCCAGAAATTTCTGAATATCTTTTACAGAGGATGGTTCTGGCCAATCAGCAATAGCACTGCTTTTCTTTACATCCATAGTTATTCCTTGAGGTGACAGGCAGTATCCTAAAAAGTCCACCTTGCTGACATTAAAAGTACACTTTTCTAACTTAGCAAAAAGATGATTTTCTTTTAACTTTGATAATACTGCACGAACATGTTGGGTATGTTCTTCTGAGTTCTTAGAGTAAATGAGGATGTCGTCTATGTATACTATGACACAAACGTCCAGGAATTTGTGTAGGACCTCATTTATAAAGAACTGAAAGGCCGCAGGGGCATTACATAACCCAAAGGGCATTACTGTGCACTCAAATAAACCAAACTTTGGGGGTCATTCTAAGTCTGGCGGGCGGCCTCCCGCTGAGGGTATTTTGGGATTTGCCCTGGGCTGGCGGGCGACCGCCAAAAGGCCGCCCGCCAGCCCAGGGCAAATCATCCTTCCCACGAGGACGCCGGCTCAGAATTGAGCCGGTGGAGTGGGAAGGTGCGACGGGTGCAGTGGCACCCGTCGCGTATTTTAGTGTCTGCAAAGCAGACACTGAAATACAAAGTGGGGCCCTCTTACGGGGGCCCCTGCAGTGCACCCCATACCGCCATCCTGTTCCTGGCGGGTCTCAGATGGCGGTATGGGGTGTCAGAATCCCCATGGCGGCGGAGCGCGCTCCGCCGCCATGGAGGATTCACATGGGCAGCGGAAAACCGGCAGGAGACCGCCGGTTTTCCGCATCTGACCGCGGCCGAACCGCCGCGGTCAGAATGCCCTGCGGGGCACCGCCGGCCTGTCGGCGGTGTTCCCGCCGACCCTGGCCCCGGCTGTCTCTGACCGCCGGTGTCAGAATGACCCCCTTTGTCTTGAAAGCTGTCTTCCACTCATCCCCCTCTTTTACTCGGACCAGGTGGTAAGCTCCCCGCAGATCTAGTTTAGTGTATACAGTAGAATGTCTTAATTGATCCAACAACACAGGTATTAGAGGAAGAGGATATTTATTCTTTATTGTAGCCTTATTTAGTCCTCTATAATCGATACACGCGCGCAGGGATTTATCCGGCTTCGGGATAAAAAAGAGTGGAGATGACACCGGAGATGTGGAATGACGGATGAACCCAGACTGTAGTAGGTCATCTAGGTAGGTTCTTAAGTATTTGGGCCCGTATTTATACTTTTTTTAGCGCCACATTTGCGCCTCTTTTTGACGCAAAACGGCGCAAACCTACAAAAATACAATGGTATTTTGCAAGTTTGCACCGTTTTTGCGTCAAAAAACGACGCAAATGCGGCGCTAAAAAAGTATAAATACGGGCCTTGGTTTCTTCGTCAGTCAAAGCATATACTCTGTTATTAGGTAAAGGGGCCCCTGGGATAAGATCTATACGACAGTCATAAGACCTATGTGGGGGCAGCACACTAGCCTTTACTGGATCAAAGACGTCTTTAAAGTCAGAATATTCAGGAGGGAGACTTGGTTCATCTTGTGTAACACTAGCACAGTGTAATACTGTGCTATGTTCTGTACCTGCTTCTTGATAGCAATTGGTTCTACAGAAAGAGGAATCCAAAGTAACAGTTCTATTCACCCAATCAATTTTTGGGTTATGAGTTGTTAACCAGGGCACCCCGAGAATCAAACCAAAATTAGGAGTATCTATCAGATCAAAGCTAATCACCTCTGTGTGCCCGTTCTGACAGACCATAACAAGTGGACTTGTTTGTTTTGTGATTAATCCAGAGGTCAATACTGACCCATCCACTGCACATACTGCTTCTGGACAAGGCTTTAGGCACATAGGAAGTCCTAAGTTTTCAGCTAACTTATTATCCACAAAATTTCCTGTCGCACCTGAGTCCAGTAGGACAGGGAGAGAATGCCTCACTTGGGCAGTAACAATTAAAACGACCTGAATTATAAAATGTCTAGGTATGTGCGGTACCATGAAGGCTGCAGCATTAGAGGTTTGATTAAGATGTTTTCTCGAACAAGTAACCACTCCCCTTGTCGAGCTTAATCGTTTCCCGATTTAGTTGAGGAGGTGGAGGAAACAGCACCCTTTCGTGGATTTTTAGGCTTTACTGGACATTCTCTGGCAAAGTGACCTGCCCTTCCACAATATAAACCTAATTGAAGTTTTCTCCTTCTTTCTTTTTCCTCTGATGTGAGTGGACCTCTGAGTGTCCCTATTTGCATAGGCTCAGGTTCAGGGAGTTTATTATCTGGGTCTTTCTTCTCGTGTCTAATAAAAGTTAACAGTGATTCCAGTTTGTATTTATCTCCCTTTCTTTCTCCTAGTCTGTGTTCTAATTTCACAACTAAATCTACAAAGTCCGAATAGTCTTCTGTCAAATCAACGATATGAGCCAGCGCGTCTTTTAACTCGTCTCTCAAACCTTTATAGAAAAGGGAGACACGCTTTTCTTCTGGCCACTGTGTCTCGGTGAGTAAACGATTAAAACTAGTGAGATAGGTCAATAAATCCTTGTTACCTTGTTTAAGATTTAAAAGCTCATTATCACTTGCCTGCATGAAAGTGTGTTTTGCAAAAAGGCTGGTCATGGTTCGTTTAAATTGATTCCAATTATGGAGGATGGGATCATCTCTCTCCACGAAAGGAATTGACCAATTGGCTGCTGTGCCACCCAAATAAGACAAGACGAATTCCACTTTTGTAGCATCAGTAGGGAACTGTTGTGGCTTACAAACGAAGTGTAATTGACATTGATTGATAAAAACATGGAATTTGTTACTATCTTCATGAAAACGTTCAGGTGCTGCTAAGGGCACAGCATTAGGAACATTAACAGTGACCTCAGCTGGGGGAGGCAAAGTTGTATGTTTTGATGGCGCCCCTGTCTCTGAGGAGGTTTTAAACAAAGGCGTAAAAGCTGTGTTCCACTGAGATACCCTAAATTTATACCTGCTTAAATCCTGTTTTAAAGAGGTATTCTCCATCTTTAATCTCTCTATTTCCTCTTGCATATGTTGCAAGATGCCAGACACTGATTCATTATGAGCCAAGTCCTCATTTAGGGCCTGCGCCATATCCGTGACGTCAATGCCCTCTATTTCTTCCCCGATATTCATCGTCCACCAGAACTTACATTTTTTTTTTTTTCTTTTTTTTTTTTAAGGCTTGTGCTTCTGTCAAAGCCCAGCTCACCTGAGTCCTTGTTCAGTTCTGATGGAGGTTGAAGACAATCCGACCCCACCCTGCAACTGCTTGTTCCAGCACACTAGTTTTTAAAACAGTGCACTAAGAACAGAAGCTCAAGGGAAGGGGGGAAGTGGATAAAATAAAATAAAGAGACAACACCGTTCTTGCGTTTCCACTGTTGAAGCGCTGCACAAATCTGCGGCCCTCTCTGACTTCTGTAGAAACTGGTGCCTAATGGAACATAAACAAAGAACAGATAAGTACAACCTATTCCTAACTGGGTTCCTGACTATCCCTTTATTTATTAGAAATGTTCTTCTAAAAGTACCTCTTGGATCCTGGTCTCTAGTTTCCAGGTTTGGAATGTGTTACTGCTCTGGGATGTGCTTTCTATTACTCTAAAGCTTCTAAAACATTAAACAAATACTGTTATCAGAATTACCAATATCAAACATTCATCTTAATATAACTAAAGCCTAAATTCCCAATAGCAGACTCACTTTTCACATATTTCCAGAATCTTTTATAAAACAAGTACTGTACTTTTACGTCAAAATACAGCATGTAATTTGTGCAAGTCCTTGATTTACTGTTTGCCTTGCTGTTAATGGTTTCCACGGTTCGATTCTTAAAAGTTCCATAAAAAAAAAAAATATGTTTGCTTCACAAAGTTCCGCAAAGTATTCTTGTAACAAAGAGTTTGAATCACAATGTTCGTGGAAGGTATCTTGTTTCAAATTGTCTATACACGAATCCAGAAATTGTTGTCAAAGTTCTTTCAGGTAATAAAAGTTTTGCACTTACTTTTTGCTGGCAAGAGATACTGATCAGTCTAACCTTGTCTTCTTTCTCTTTTGCAGGTTGCTTGTAGGAGAGAGGCTGAGGCAAGGAGGAACCGGAAACCGGAAGAAGGAAGAGCCAGCAGCTGCGCCCATTGAAGCCAATGAAAGTCTGTAGAGAGCAGGAGTGCCAGCGCCGAGGGATCTGTCCTCAGGTAAGAGGGAGGTAGACGAGCACAAGCACTGGGTGAGGCTCGGGGGCTGCCTTTTATAGACAGGGCTGGGTGTGGTCCTCACATGCTGCACATGTTCTTGAAAGGTGTGCAGAGCTGGGTGTGGTTTGAAGAGCTGGGTGTGGTCCTCACATGCTGCACATGTTCTTGAAAGGTGTGCAGAGTTTCAGTTATTATGCAAATGAGTTAAATTAACACATGGCCTAGAGAGGAGTGTTTTAAAGAAGCCTTGGTAAAAGCAAGGCCCAATGTGTAAACAAAACAGCACATTAAACAACATACACAGAAGCCTGGGGGGGGGGGGAAGGTGAGATAACAAGAAAGGCTTTCAATAGTAAGTTTAAAAGGGAGCTATTACAGAACCCACTAGTGCAGTGAGAGGGGACAGGCTCTTTGCTGTGCACAAACCCTAACAAATCCTAACAGAAGGCCAGCAGGTCCGGGGTCTGTCGTAGGATGGTAGGGAGAGTGTTCCAGGTCTTAGCGGTGAGGTAGGAGAAGGATCTGCCGCCGCCGGTGGTTTTTCTGATGCGGGGGACTGTGGCGAGGGCGAGGTTGGCTGAGCGGAGGCTTCGGGTGGGGGTGTGGAAGCTGAGTCGGTTGTTGAGGTAGGTGGGTCCGGTGTTGTGCAGTGCTTTGTGTGCGTGGATCAGGAGCTTGAAGGTGATTCTTTTGTTGACGGGGAGCCAGTGCAGGCCTCTCAGGTGGAGTGTGATGTGGCTGCGGCGGGGGACATCGTGGATGAGTCGGGCTGAGGTGTTCTGGATGCGTTGGAGTCCTCTCAGGAGCTTGTTTGTAATTTCTGAGTAGAGGGCGTTCCCGTAGTCGAGTCTGTTGGTGATGAGGGCCTGGGTAACGGTTTTTCTCGTGTCGAGGGGGATCCCTTTGAAGATCCTGCGTAGCATACGGAGGGTGTTGAAGCAGGACGCGGAGATGGCGTTGACTTGCCTGGTCATGGAGAGAGTGGAGTCGAGGATGACCCCCAGGTTGCGTGCATGTTCTGTGGATTCCGGGGCTGTGCCCAGTGACGTGGGCCACCAAGAGTTGTCCCAGGCTGATGGGGTGGGTCCGAGAATGAGGACCTCCGTCTTGTCTGAGTTCAGCTTCAGTCTGCTGTCCTTCATCCAGTCGGCTACGGCCTTCATTCCTCGGTGGAGGTTAGCTTTGGCGGTGTGGGGATCTTCGGTGAGGGATATGATCAGCTGGGTGTCGTGGGCGTAGGAGATGATGTTGAGGTTGTGTTGCCGTGCGACGTGGGCGAGGGGGGCCATGTAGATATTGAACAGTGTCGGGCTGAGGGAGGATCCCTGTGGGACACTGCAGATGATCTTGGTGGTTTTGGAGCGGAAGGGTGGGAGGCGGACGCTCTGGGTTCTGCCGGAGAGGAAGGATGTGGTCCAGGCCAGGGCCTTCTCTTGGATACCAGCGTCATGGAGGCGTGCTGATAGGGTGCGGTGGCAGACCGTGTCAAAGGCTGCTGATAGGTCCAGGAGGATGAGGGCGGCTGTTTCTCCTTTGTCCATCAGGGTCCGGATGTCGTCAGTGGCGGCGATGAGGGCGGTCTCGGTGCTGTGGTTACTGCGAAAACCGGATTGGGAAGGGTCCAGGATGTTGTTGACTTCAAGGTAGCGGGTCAGCTGTTTGTTGACAATCTTCTCGGTCACTTTTGCCGGGAAAGGGAGCAGGGAGATGGGCCGGAAGTTCTTGAGGTCCTTGGGGTCCGCCTTGGGCTTCTTCAGAAGGGCGTTGATCTCGGCGTGCTTCCAGCTTTCTGGGAAGGTTGCTGTCTCGAAGGAACAGTTGAGTGTTTTCCGGAGGTGGGGCGCGATGGCTGCGCTGGCTTTGTTGAAGACATGGTGAGGGCAGGGGTCCGATGGGGATCCGGAGTGAATGGAGTTCATGGTTTTGATGGTGTCTTCGTCGCTGACGCTGGACCAGACGGTCAGGCTACTGGTGCGAGTGGTAGTCGCAGGGGTGGTGGACTCGATGGTGGATGCGGGGGGTCGGGGTTGAAGCTGTTGTGGATGTCGGAGATCTTGCGGTGGAAGAAGGTGGCCAGGGAGTCGCACAGGTCTTGAGATGGCGGGATGTCGTTGGTGATGGAGCTGTGGTTGGAGAGTTTTTTCACGATGCTGAAGAGCTCTTTGGTGTTGTGTGCGTTGCCTAGACGGTCCTTGAAGGGGGTCTTCTTGGCGGTCCTGATGAGTTGGTGATGTCTGCGGGTGGCGCTCTTGAGGGCTGTGTGGTTGTCTGGTGTTCGGTCGTGGAGCCATTTCTTCTCCAGCTTCCGACAGGTGTGCTTGGAGATCCGGAGGTCCTCGGTGAACCAGGCGGCTTTCTTGTTGGTGTGGTTGGTTGTAAAGGTCTTGAGAGGGGTGAGGGTGTTGGCGCAGTCGTTGATCCACTGTGTGAGGTTGGTCGCGGCGGTGTCTGGGTCGGTGGGGTCGGTGGATGGTCTCAGGGTGAGGGCGGTAGTCAGTTGGTCCTCGGTGACCTTGCCCCAGCAGCGGCGTGGTAGCTGTTGGGTGCCGTGGTGTGTGGTGGGTTTTCTGAAGGTGAAGTGGACGCATCTGTGGTCGGTCCAGTGTGGTTCGGTGGTGTGGTTGAAGGAGACATGGGGGCTTGCGGAGAAGATGGGGTCGAGCGTGTGTCCAGCGGCGTGAGTGGGTGTCGTTACGAGCTGTTTGAGTCCGAGGTTGGCGAGGTTGTCAATCAGGGCGGTGGAGTTGGCGTCGTTGTTGTTCTCGAGGTAGAAGTTCAGGTCCCCGAGGAGGATGTAGTCCGTGGAAGCGAGGGCGTGGGTGCTGATGAGGTCGGCGATGGTGTCACTGAACTGTGGGCGGGGTCCGGGAGGTCTGTAGATGCGAGTTCCTCTGAGAGTGGTGTTGGGGTCGGTGTGGATCTGGAAGTGCATGTGCTCGGCGGTGGTGAGGGTGTCATCGGTGTTTGTTGAGATTTTGATGGAGTCTTTGTGGATGATGGCGATTCCTCCTCCCACTCCGTTGGTGCGGTCTCTGCGGGAGATCTTGTAGCCCTGTGGGATGGCTATGGCGATGTCTGGTGCTGAGGTGGCGTTCAGCCAGGCCTCCGTCAGGAAGGCGACGTCAGGGCGGTGGAGTCTAGGAGGTCCCAAAGTTTGATGGCGTGCTTGCGAGCGGAGCGGGTGTTGAGGAGGATGCAGCAGAGGTGGTTGGGTTCTCTGGCTGGTGGTGTGGAGGGTTGGATGCTGGTGAATCTGCAGTTCCGGCAGGTGAAAGGCCCCTGGGTGCATTTCGTGGTGGCCCGGTAGCAGGGGTGGTCTCGTCTGGTGTTGAGTGTATGGAGGGTGCTTGTGTCGTAGTGCAGTCTGGCGTTGCGGGGGTGCGGGTTCCAGGGGTTCTGGTGCTGGGTGCGGTCTAGGCGCAGACGGGCTCGGACGGGCTTGCCTTAGGTGCGCCTTCGGCGCGCCAGCGGCACGCCCGCTTTGCGGCCTCCATATGAGGGCAGAGGGAGGGAGGAGCAGCTGGGAGGTGGGAGCAGGCGGCCAATGGGAGTGAAGGGGGCGGGGCAGCAGGGGCTCAGCAGCAAGGGAAAAACCCGACGGAAAACCCGGGGAAAAAACGGCGGGAAAAGACGGCGGGAGAGGGACAACAGAGCACAGGGGTACAGAAAGCAAAACACAGGGGCACAGAATGAAAAAACGAAGTGGCACAGAAGCCAAGCGCAGGGGTACAGAAAAAAGGGAGCGAGTAGTTAGGCGGCAAAAGCTGCAGCGGAGGTTCAACCCACTGGGGGCTGCGTGGCAGATGGGGGTAGCGACCTGTCTGGTGACAGGGTCAAAGGTCGCTCTCTACCACCGCTTCGCGGCCTCATATGAGGTCAGAGGGAGGGAGGAGCAGCTGGGAGGTGGGAGCGGGGCTGCCAATGGGAGTGAAGGGGGCGGGGCAGCAGGGGCTCAGCAGCAAGGGAAAAACCCAGGGGAAAACCCAGGGAAAAAACGGCGGGAAAAGACGGCGGGAGAGGGACAACAGAGCACAGGGGTACAGAAAGCAAAACACAGGGGCACAGAATGAAAAAACGAAGTGGCACAGAAGCCAAGCGCAGGGGTACAGAAAAAAGGGAGCGAGTAGTCAGGCGGCAAAAGCGGCAGCGGAGGTTCAACCCACAGGGGGCTGCGTGGCAGATGGGGGGAGCGCACTAATTATTTCAACTTAATTAGTGCCCATCCACTGCTCCCGACATACTCAAGGTACTATTTTGTTCTTTTCAACTTCTAGTGTCCCGCAAAAAGTAGACTTGTTACTGGCTAAAACATGCCCAGAAAGACAAACAACATTGCAGTTTTATTTTTTTAAAGCTAGTTAAAAAACATCAGAAAATATGTCATCATGCTTTGTTTAAAGCTGCTGTTGGAGGACTTTTCATCTTTGTGAAACTGGAAAATTTTCACTATGTCAGCGCCGACACAGTGCATGGGAAGGCACGTGGTAATTGTCTTTCTGAATACCCAGTATACCCACGTAGATTTTGAGATCTTTGGTTCTTGTGCACAATTTCAAACCCAGATTGATGGTGTTAAGGTGGCTGAATGGTTGGGGAGAGCCCACCAGAGAGGGCGATTCTGCCACAATAGGGGTGGCTAGTGCCAAGGAAGGCACTGATAGTGCAACATGAGCACATGCCTCATTCTTGATGTTGAGTTTTTTTTCATCTGAAGACATAGCAACGAGAATCGACTATCAGGAAGTGGAGGATAATAGCAGACAGCACCAACAAACTAGGCCAGGAAATCTGCTGGTCGCCAATCAGTGTGGAATCGTGGCGCAGTGAAAAATGCTCAGGCTAGGTGTTTCACAACCAGCTATTCATTTCCCATCAAAAAGATGAAAAGCCTTTGGGGCCGCAGGTTGCAGAAATAGTTAGATCTTAAGACGCCTTTACACTAGGGACATGTTAGCCTTCTTTTTGATCATCATCTGGTGCTCCCCAATGTCCCGCCCCCTCTTTTCCCATACCTGTCTTCTTCGGTATGTTGACCAGTTTTTGTGCACCAAAACAACGCGTGAGTCCCTCGGAATCTGGCAAGCGATGACACCCTACTTTAGGCTTTGATATATTTAGGGCCGTATTTATACTACGTTTGCGCCGAATTTGCGTCGTTTTTTTCGACGCAAATTCGACGCTAAACTAACGCCAACTAACGCCATATTTATACTATGGCGTTAGAGGCGTATAGCGCCAAAGTTCCCGGAATGTGCGTCATTTTTTAGCGTGAACCCCTTCCTTGCGTTAATGATATGCAAGGGAGGCGTTCCCGTCTAAAAAATGACTCCCAGGCCTTTACGTGGTATTTATACTCCCGGGCAAAAGAGACGCCCGGGAGTAGGCGTGGCTAAAAACGGCGCATTTGCGCCGCTTTTTAACGCCTGGGTCAGGCATGGCGTTAAGGGACAAGTGGGCTCAAAATGAGCCCAGAGTGCCCTCCCCTGCCCCCAGGGACCCCCCCTGCCACCCTTGCCCACCCCAGGAGGACACCCAAGGCTGGAGGGACCCACCCCAGGGACATTCAGGTAAGTTCAGGTAAGTATTTTTTTTTTTTTTTTTATAATTTTTTTTGGCATAGGGGGGCCTGATTTGTGCCCCCCTACATGCCACTATGCCCAATGACCATGCCCAGGGGACAGAAGTCCCCTGGGCATGGCCATTGGGCAAGGGGGCATGACTCCTATCTTTACAATGATAGGAGTCATGTTGATGGGGGATGGGCGTCGTTAAAAAATGGCGCAAGTCGGGTTAAGACGATTTTTTTGCCTCAACCTGACTTGCCCCATTTTAAGACGCCCTAACGTCATTTTTGCCCAACGCCGGCGCTGCCTGGTCTACGTGGTTTTTTTCCACGCACACCAGGCAGCGCCGGTCTGCTTGCGCCGGCTAACGCCATTCCATAAATACGGCGCCCGCATGGCGCTTCAGAATGGCGTTAGACGGCGCAAAATTTTTTGACGCTAAACTGCGTTAGCGCAGTTTAGCGTCAAAAAGTATAAATATGGGCCTTAGTGAGTGAGGAAAGCCTGCACTGGTGACAAGGGTCATATCGCCTCTATGCATGAGGGAAGCTTACATTGTTATTTTTCCCTTGTAACTTTTTTTCAGTGATAAAAGCTTGCTTGTTACTGTGTGTGATGGAAACGTGCGTGGTAGTGACGTTTTTGCCATAGAAAACATAAAACTATTGAATTTTTCTGTGCTTGTTTTAATCAGGTTTCGTTTACAAGGCAGATGACAATCTACTAGATGGACTGTCTATAATGTTTTCCCATTTTCAGTTCCTCTATGTTTTATGCTTCAGTCCATCTGCCTTTTGAATGCCACCTTCATTATTGACAATATTATTTTCTGACGTCAACAACCCAAATTCCACTACTCTCCTAATAAATCCTTTTTTTATTATTGGTTGGGAAAATTCCAGATGCGGATGACTTTTATCTGAAATCTCTCTCACAGGATGGCACGCGTTAATGTTGGTCACACTCAGGAATGAGCTGGTAAATACTTCTCTTTCTGTCTATCCTTTTGCACAAGACAATTCCCAACACCTGTGAGTGCGTCCACTTTTTTTTCCTTCCTCGATAAAATACACATTGACATATCGGACAAGCCCTGAGTTTTGGGCTACCTTCTTAGTCAAGGTTCTTACGTCTAATTATCTTCCCAAAACTCATATATCCGAAAGTGCAGCGAAGGACTTAAAATTGTGGATAAAAATCCAACATTTTTGAAAGCTGTATTTAGGAGTAAGAGTCCCATATAGTTATGCAATACCTCTGCAGGTATGGGTAAAACTGTGCGATTTACAAATGATTAGCGGGAATTCGAATGTTCGGTCACATATTCACTTTCGTTTTGACACGTCCCTGTGCATTCTCCCAACGGTCTCCAACTGCCACGTCATGCCTCTCGGTCATGTAACTTCAAATCCATGCCACCTCCTTCCGCCTACATCCTGTTCGAGTTGCCTCGCCAGCCTTATAGCTTCATTGGTAATATTTTTTAGGACTCCGTTTCCATGCCACACTCTGGGGTGGGATTACCATGGTTCGTGTCAATGTGGCAAAAAGAGTGCGATGCTGCACCAAAATTGGCAGCGCCATGCTCCGTAATTTTCACATCGCAGGTGTGCGCCGTCTTAATTGAATACGGTGCACGTCTGTGTTGTCCCCTGCACTGGCGCAAAATTGAGCTGCCGAGCGCCAACGCAGACATTCTTGCATCATCACGCAAGGATGTCTGCGTTGAGGGGTTTGATTGTTTATGTGTGGGAAGGTGTCCCTTCCTGAACATAAACCATCACTAATGGGGATTTGGCACTTCTGTGTTTGCTACAGAATGCAGCACACCTAAAAGTGCCAAGGCATCATTTTGAAATGATTATTTATGTGCACATAAATAATCACTAATGGGGATTTGGCACTTCTGTGTGTGCTGCAGAATGCAGCACGCCTAAAAGTGCCAAGGCGTAATTTTGAAATGATTGTTTATGTGCAGGAAGGGACATCTTCCCGCACATAAACAATCATATCCACATTTTGCTTTTTCTATGCATGCTGCAGAATGCAGCACACATAGAAAGAGCAAAAGACGAGGAGGAATAAAAGTATTTCACCTGGTTGCGCTTTGCTAATGCCACCCCTGTGGTGGCATTTGTGGGCACGTGGCTTTCTTTTAGCATGGTTAACCCCGTTTTTGACCTGTTTGTCAGTGTTTGTCGGTGTATTTTTACTGTCTCACTGGGATCCTGCTAGTCAGGACCCCAGTGCTCATAGTTTGTTTGCCTATATGTCAGTTTGTTTTACTGTGATGTCAGTATGCTTGACTGTGTCACTGGAGTTCTACTAACCAGAACTCCAGTGCTTACGCTCTCTCTGTTTACCAAATTTGCCACTATAGTTTAGTGACTCCATATTCCAATTCAGATTAGCACTCTGGATCCCCCTTATAAATCCCTGGTATATGGTACCTAGGTACCCAGGGCATTGGGGTTCCAGGACAATCATATAGGCTGCAGCATTTCTTTTGACACCCATGAGGAGCTCATATGAACGCTCCGTTAGGACTGCCACTGCACCCTGAGTGAAATAGTACACACACTATTTAACAGCCATTCTCACTGCACCAATTAACTTATAAGTCACCTATATGTCTAACTTTCAGTTACTGAAAGCCAGGTGCAAAGTTACTCTGTGTGAGAGCACCCTTGCACTAGAAAAGGTGCCCCCATGTTGTCCAGGACCGATTTCCCGGACTTCGTGAGTGTGGGGACTCCATTATAAGCGTACACTACATATATGTCAATACATATATGTAGCTTCACAGTGGTAACTCTGAATATAGCTATGTGAGGTGTCTAAGATTGTGAAATTGAACCCCCAATCCAAATCTTGTATTGGAGGGCCAATTAAATGCACATTGGGGGCTCCACCATAGGCCCCAAGTACTGTCAAACCAGCTTTCTGAGGATTCCACTGCAGCCCCAGCTGTTGCCACCTCACAGACAGGTTTCTTCCCTCCTGGGGATTGAACAGATCAAGCACAGGAAGGCAGAACAATGCATTTCCTTTAGGAGAGGGGTGTTGCACCATCTCCCATTGGAAATAGGTGTTACAGGCATGGGAGGGGTATCCCTCCAGAGCCTCTGGAAATGCTTTGAAGGGCACAAATGGTGCCCTTCTTGCATAATCCAGTCTACACCAGTTCAGGGACCCCAGTCCCTCCTCTGGTGCGAAACTGCACAAAGGAAAGGGGTGTGACCACTCCCCTGTCCATCACCACCCCAAGGGTGGTGCCCAGAGCTCCTCCAGAGTGTCCCTGCCGTTAGTCATCTTGGATTCCAAGGTCGGGGGACCCTCTGGGAGCATCTGTGTGGCCAGGGCCAGCAGGTGATGTCACAGACCCCTCCGGATAGGTGCATACCTGGGTAGGTAGCCAATCTCCCTCTCAGAGCTATTTAGGGTCTCTCCTCTGGGAGTTTCCTCTGATTCAGGTTGCAAGATTCCTCCTGGACTCCTCTGCATCCTCTGCTCCAGCTTCTGACTGTCAGATCAACCCCGCAGACTGCTCCAGGAACCGCTGTAACTGAAACAAAGTGTTCAGGAAGGCTACTGTGACCTGCAACTTCAGCTCCAGTCAGCAACTGCAACAGTTTCCAGGTTGTGCATGTTCTGAGGACTGCCTGTCTTCACCCTGCAGCAGAAGAACCAAAGGAATCTCCTGTGGAGTGACGGAGTCACTTCCCTGCTTCAGCAGGCACCTCTCTGTGACGACGACAGGTACTCTGGGTCTCCTCTCCTGTCAACGAGTGTGATCCCTGGAACACAGGTGGTGGACCGAAGTGACCCTGGCTGTCCAAAGGTCCAGCTGTCCAAATTCGGTGGAGGTAAGAGCTTGCCTCCTCGTGCCAGACAGTACCCTTGTGCATTGCATCATCTGCGGCTCCTTGGGCTTCTGTGCACCTCTTCCAAAAGTGCCTAGTGCACAGTGTAGCCCAGGTCCCCAGCACTCCATCTTGCGATGCTCATCTCCCTGAGTTGTTCTCCAGTGGCGTGGGATCCTTCTGTGTAGTGCTGCGACAACTGCACTTTGCAACTCCTTTGTCCCCATGTCCTGGGACTCCTGTGGGTGCTGCCTGGTCTTCTCAGGGCTCTCAGAGGGACCCTGGAGGGACCCCAAGGTCCCTCCAGGGTCCGGGCAGCTCCTCTTTGATGCAAAACGCTTTCTTCCATGAACCAAGGCTTGTTGGCGGAATCCAGGTACCCAAACAGCCTGCATCCAACAACTTGACATGGGACATCTCTTGCACCAAGCAGGAACCCACAGCTATCTTCTTAGGTGCATTTATGTACTTTTCTTCCAAACAGAGAATCCACTTTTGCACCTTCTTCCAGGTGGGCAGGAGCTCCTGTTTTTCATG
Source organism: Pleurodeles waltl (assembly GCF_031143425.1). Taxonomy (NCBI): domain Eukaryota; kingdom Metazoa; phylum Chordata; class Amphibia; order Caudata; family Salamandridae; genus Pleurodeles; species Pleurodeles waltl. The sequence goes on from NC_090448.1 coordinate 433,248,454, forward strand.
GGCTTTTAAGTGACTTCTGGACTTGGTCTTCTCTCTCCACAGGTCTTCAGGTCCAGGAATCCATCGTTGGTTGCTTGCAGTCTTGCTTGGTTCTTACATAATTCTTCATCACAACTTGTAGTGTGTTCTGAGGAAACATGCTGTACTTTACTCCTGTTTTCCTAGGATCTGAGGTGGGGTATGTAGGAGGCTGGACTGGCTTGTAGTGAGTACCAAGGGGTACTTGCACCTTGCACCAGGCCCAGTTATCCCTTATTAGTGTATAGGGTGTCTAGCAGCTTAGGCTGATAGATAATGGTAGCTTAGCAGAGCAGCTTAGGCTGAACTAGGAGACGTGTGAAGCTACTACAGTACCACTTAGTGTCATATGCACAATATCATAAGAAAACACAATACACAGTTATACTAAAAATAAAGGTACTTTATATTTATGACACTATGCCAAAGTATCTTAGAGTGTACCCTCAGTGAGAGGATAGGAAATATACACAAGATAAATGTACACAATACCAAAAATATGCAGTATAGTCTTAGAAAACAGTGCAAACAATGTATAGTTACAATAGGATGCAATGGGGAAACATAGGGATAGGGGCAACACAAACCATATACTCCAAAAGTGGAATGCGAACCACGAATGGACCCCAAACCTATGTGACCTTGTAGAGGGTTGCTGGGACTATTAGAAAATAGTGAGAGTTAGAAAAATAACCCTCCCCAAGACCCTGAAAAGTGAGTGCAAAGTGCACTAAAGTTCCCCTAAGGGCAAAGAAGTCGTGTTAGAGGAATAATGCAGGAAAGACACAAACCAACAATGCAACAACGATGGATTTCCAATCTAGGGTACCTGTGGAACAAGGGGACCAAGTCCAAAAGTCACAAGCAAGTCGGAGATGGGCAGATGCCCAGGAAATGCCAGCTGTGGGTGCAAAGAAGCTTCTACTGGACAGAAGAAGCTGAGGTTTCTGCAGGAACGAAAAGGGCTAGAGACTTCCCCTTTGGTGGACGGATCCCTATCGCCGTGGAGAGTCGTGCAGAAGTGTTTTCCCGCCGAAAGAAGGCCAATAAGCCTTGCTAGCTGCAAATCGTGCGGTTAGCGTTTTTGGATGCTGCTGTGGCCCAGGAGGGACCAGGAGGTGGCAAATTGGATCAGGAGGTAGAGGGGACGTCGAACAAGACAAGGGGCCCTCTTAGCAGCAGGTAGCACCCGGAGAAGGGCCAGAAACAGGCACTACAAGGATGCGTGAAACGGTGCTCACCCGAAGTCGCACAAAGGAGTCCCACGTCGCCGGAGACCAACTTAGAAAGTCGTGCAATGCAGGTTAGGGTGCCGTGGATCCAGGCTTGGCTGTGCACAAAGGATTTCCGCCGGAAGTGCACAGGGGCCGGAGTAGCTGCGAAAGTTGCGGTTCCCAGCAATGCAGTCTAGCGAGGTGAGGCAAGGACTTACCTCCACCAAACTTGGACTGAAGAGTCACTGGACTGTGGGAGTCACTTGGACCGAGTTGCTGGATTCGAGGGACCTCGCTCGTCGTACTGAGAGGAGACCCAAGGGACCGGTAATGCAGCTTTTTGGTGCCTGCAGTTGCAGGGGGAAGATTCCGTCGACCCACTGGAGATTTCTTCGGAGCTTTTAGTGCAGAGAGGAGGCAGACTACCCCCACAGCATGCACCACCAGGAAAACAGTCGAGAAGGCAGCAGGATCAGCGTTACAGAGTTGCAGTAGTCGTCTTTGCTACTATGTTGCAGGTTTGCAGGCTTCCAGCGCGGTCAGCAGTCGATTCCTTGGCAGAAGGTGAAGAGAGAGATGCAGAGGAACTCGGATGAGCTCTTGCATTCGTTATCTAAAGTTTCCCCAGAGACAGAGACCCTAAATAGCCAGAAAAGAGGGTTTGGCTACCTAGGAGAGAGGATAGGCTACTAACACCTGAAGGAGCCTATCAGAAGGAGTCTCTGACGTCACCTGGTGGCACTGGCCACTCAGAGCAGTCCAGTGTGCCAGCAGCACCTCTGTTTCCAAGATGGCAGAGGTCTGGAGCACACTGGAGGAGCTCTGGACACCTCCCAGGGGAGGTGCAGGTCAGGGGAGTGGTCACTCCCCTTTCCTTTGTCCAGTTTCGTGCCAGAGCAGGGCTAAGGGGTCCCCTGAACCAATGTAGACTGGCTTATGCAGAATTGGGCACATCTGTGCCCAAGAAAGCATTTCCAGTGGCTGGGGGAGGCTACTCCTCCCCTGCCTTCACACCATTTTCCAAAGGGAGAGGGTATAACACCCTCTCTCAGAGGAAGTCCTTTGTTCTGCCATCCTGGGACAAGCCTGGCTTGACCCCAGGGGGGCAGAAACCTGTCTGAGGGGTTGGCAGCAGCAGCAGCTGCAGTGAAACCCCAGGAAAGGCAGTTTGGCAGTACCAGGGTCTGTGCTACAGACCACTGGGATCATGGGATTGTGCCAACTATGCCAGGATGGCATAGAGGGGGCAATTCCATGATCATAGACATGTTACATGGCCATATTCGGAGTTACCATTGTGAAGCTACATATAGGTAGTGACCTATATGTAGTGCACACGTGTAATGGTGTCCCCGCACTCACAAAGTCCGGGGAATTGGCCCTGAACAATGTGGGGGCACCTTGGCTAGTGCCAGGGTGCCCTCACACTAAGTAACTTTGCACCTAACCTTTACCAGGTAAAGGTTAGACATATAGGTGACTTATAAGTTACTTAAGTGCAGTGTAAAATGGCTGTGAAATAACGTGGACGTTATTTCACTCAGGCTGCAGTGGCAGGCCTGTGTAAGAATTGTCAGAGCTCCCTATGGGTGGCAAAAGAAATGCTGCAGCCCATAGGGATCTCCTGGAACCCCAATACCCTGGGTACCTTAGTACCATATACTAGGGAATTATAAGGGTGTTCCAGTAAGCCAATGTAAATTGGTAAAATTGGTCACTAGCCTGTTAGTGACAATTTGAAAGAAATGAGAGAGCATAACCACTGAGGTTCTGGTTAGCAGAGCCTCAGTGAGACAGTTAGGCACCACACAGGGAACACATACATATAGGCCACAAACTTATGAGCACTGGGGTCCTGACTAGCAGGGCCCCAGTGACACATAACAAACATACTGAAAACATAGGGTTTTCACTATGAGCACTGGGCCCTGGCTAGCAGGATCCCAGTGAGACAGTGAAAACACCCTGACATACACTCACAAACAGGCCAAAAGTGGGGGTAACAAGGCTAGAAAGAGGCTACTTTCTCACAGGGTACTTTACTTACCTTTGTTTTTTTTGTTTACACTCCCAGTGCCCCTCCACACAGTACACCTGCCTAGGGGGAATTTGACATTCACATTCCACTATTTTAGTATACAATATGGTTTGTGTTGCCCGAGGCCTATTGCAACCTATTGTGTTTTCCACTGTTTTCACTATTTTCTTAATGTGTACTTACCTGATTTTGTGTATATGTTGGATATGTATGTATATGTATATTGTGTATATGTTGTGTATAATACTTACCTCCAGAAGGAGTATTGCCTCTAAGATATTTTTGGCCTTGAGTATTGTCTTTTATTGTGTATAAGTACTGTGTGACTATAGTGGTATTGCAAGAGCTTTGCATGTCTCCTAGTTCAGCCTTGGCTGCTCTGCTACAGCTACCCTAGAGAGCCTAAGCTGCTAGACACTGCCTACATTTGACTATTAAGGGATAACTGGACCTGGTATAAGATGTAAGTACCTTAGGTACCCACTACAAACCTGGCCAACCTCCTACAGCATTAGATTTTGGTGCTGCCTCAGGTTTACAAAAACTCGTAAATCTGAGGCAATGTCAAAATGCAATGGGTGTTGCTGTGGCACACCCACAGCAACACCCATTGCACGCCCTTTCCATGCATAGGGTTGCGTGTGAAGGGGCTGTATTTACAAGGTGGCGTTAAGCCACAAAAAGTGGTTGAACGCCACCTTGTTAATACAGCGCAGGGCATTGCGCCACCAGAGCATCACGAAAAGTAACGCTCTGGTGGTTCTAGGGGCTCATAAGTATGCCCCTTTGTTTCTCAACTTCTCAAGGTAATTTTTACAAGGCTGTATCCGGACACCAAAATATATTATAGCATTATTTTTTAAAGGGGAAGTGCAGAGTTGAGAGACTCGGCATAAATAAATATCCCGTGCAGCAGTATTTATTATTATTATCTTTGCAGTTTTATATAGCGCGGAATCAGCCCAAGCACATTGGAGCACTTTACCTGAGCACCAGTTACATTAGAGAAGGTCAGCTTTATGTTTTCTTAGGTTCATGGAGATTAAGGCCCTCGTTATGACTTCGGCAGTCTTTTTGCAAGACTGCCAAAGCCACGGGCGCCAGACAACCGCCATATTATGAGTACTGCTAGATTTCTGCCACAGTTTGGGCGGAAATCCAGCAGTAGTCGTGCTGACGGGCAAAGGCACAGTGGTGGTTCCACCACCAGCCCGCCCCACCAGAAGGACTCAACCCGCGAATTATGAGCAGTAATACAGCATGGAAGTGCCCTGATGGTGGGGCGCTGCCGGAGGTGGAAGTGACCGTTCCCGTTACCTGACGGATGACTTCCTCCATGGACCACGTAAGTCGATCGCTCGACAGGGGAGGGGGGTGAGGGGTGTTGTGTGTGCGTGTGTGAGTGGGTGTTGTCTGTGTGTGCATGTATGTGTGGTTGAAAGCATGTATGAATGAAGAAGTGAGTGTGTGTATTAATGTAAGTGTGTGTGAGTGTGTGTATGTGTGTATTGATGTTGGGGTGAATGCGAGTGTGAGTGTTGCAGTGAATGTGAGTATGAGTGTTTTGGTGAATGCGAGTATGAGTCTTGAAGTGAATGCATTTATGGATGCATGTGAGTGAATGCGTGCATGTCAGTGTTGGTGAATGAGTGTATGTGTGGTGCGTGTGGGTGTCTCTGTGCGTGTGCATGTATGCAGGGAGGTGGGTTGGTGAAGGAAGGCGCTGTACCTGGAGGGGGGATGGGGCGCTGTACATGGAGGGGGGCGCTGAACCTGGGGGAGGGAGGTGCGGGGGTGGGGTAGAGGGCGGGCAGTTGGTGGAGGATTGTGCTTGCTGGGGGTGGTGGGGGAGTCGTCTGCCGATGACAGGGAAAAAATTCCCTGTCATCAGTAGCCTTTCTGCCAGGGTTTTCGTGGCGGTGCTCCTGCTGCGGAAACCCTGTTGGAAAGGCGGCTCCTAATACCACTGGCAGTCTGAGCAGAGATGTGGCGGTTTGGCAGACCTGGCAGTCTTCACCGCTAGCCTGTTTGCGGTGATACTGCCACCATGGCCCTGGCGGTCAGGAGAACTGCTGGGGTCATAATGAGAGCGTAAGTGATTTGCCAAGAATCACAGGATGTCAAACATGAGGCAGAACAGGATCCTGGTTCTCCAGTTCTCAAGTCAGCCACCATCTCCAGTTGTAATGCCATATCCTCTACATCCCATGTTGTTGTCCCACTCATTACTTTTTAGCTGGACCCCACCTCAGCCAGGGAAAAAAAACAGGAAGCAGAGGGTTAATCCAGCCCACCGTCTGAATGCTATAAGTACTACTCTGCCCACATCACTTCATGTTTTTTTGTCTTTCTTTTGGGTCAAGTATATGAAAGTAAATTCTGATGTGTTGTAATCTATTCTGTGGGACTTTAGCCACGCCTATTACTTTAATTTGTTAGTGGGCTTGCCTTTCAAAAATACCTTGATATATTTGGTAAATGCTTTACCCTTGTCCCGCCTTGAGGATGTTTTGTTACGCCTTGCAGACAGACCCTGTTACATCGATTATTGCACCATTGGCCATATACTTTGGTGTGGGTGCACTACATTTTTTATTTTGTCTCTCCCATTCATGCTCCAATGCGGCCATGGCACTTTGAAGTTTCATACAGTGCGAACTCGATCAGAGGTATTGCAGTGCTTTGCATGACTACCAGTCACGTCACATTGCTCACATTGTTACCGAATCGGGGTCTTTTCAATTTTGTGGGCCCTGCTAATACACACCAGGAGTTTTTGACTCCCCATCGCCCCCAACCTCCACCATCCAGCTGCTTGTTTGACACTATTTTCCTTACACCGTAATGTGCTCCCCATTTGCACACTGTTCTTTTAATCTTGGGTTCAGATATACCCCGGTGCACAGAGACTGGGCACATCGCATGCACGCTCCTAAGAGAGTTATTGATTTCTGTGGTGCCGATGCCATCTACGAGGCTCGCTGTTTTTAAAAACTTGATTCTGTAGCCACATTCTGATCAGATTTTACTCTGGTCTGGACCCAGAGGATTTGAAATGAAGCTAGTAGGACTGCGCTACCGCACAAAATCTTGTGCAGGAGACGAATGGGCCACTCAGTGTAGAACTACAACCCCATAGCCTACAGATTACTATAAGTGTTTCACTGGCCCCGTTGTCATGGTTAATTCCTACGGCCCATTGCTCTGTGTGACCCAGAGTACAGGCATCACAGGCCAATGCAGATTTTCATGTGGCCAGTACTTTTTGGATGTTGCAGATATATTATATGCTGTGGTATTTCATTATTGCTGTTTGGCCAGTGTCTGTGCTAATACTGTTGGGACTCGTCAGGGCGGTGAGCCCAAATAATGATTTTATATTGCAAGAAGTGTGTATGAGAACAAAAAAAAAACTATCATATTGTGAATCTGGCTTGCTGCAACTCCACTGGTCCCTGCTACTGGTGTCAGGACTATTTTCTGTGACTGCAAACTGAAAAACGTAGCTCTGGTGGCTGTTCTTTTGTCACCATAATTGTAAGCATGTAGCATAGGCCAGTCCTTTGGTGAAGCCAGGGTAGGATTTATTATTTTTTGAGCATATGTTATGCACCTTTGACCAGGGCCCCACCCGTTCTGAGTTATGTGTCAGGAAAGGACCAAATTATGAAGCATGGTTGACCAATGTATGTGGCAAGAAAAGTCCAATAAGGCAATTACAGCACTAATAGCTCTAACTCACGCAAAGGTGAGACCCATTGCATTGCAAATCCTTGTTTCAGTAGCAGGAAAATGTGTCCATATTTCCTCTTATTTATATGTGATAGCCTTTGAAATTGAGGCACTGATCATCTTACTTTTGGGGATGGGGGTGCTGCCCTGGAGATCTTTTACTGATGACATGGCAGGAATCTCAATTTCTTCTATGGGGACTTTGAGGCACAAGGAGGTATCGATGAGATCAATTTCTTAGTGTTATGATGTGCAAAATGGCACTTCTTTCTTTTGTGCTATTTATCTGTTTACCAGTATTTCTTATTTTGTTCAAGGAGAACTGATTGATGATGCTATATCTGAAGCTGAATGGGTGTTGAGTGGGTGGATAACAAATTGCTTCTGTTATCTGCACTTGTAATTGTGAGCCAAGAATAAGTACCCTTGCCTGGTTAGTACAGGAAGATCAGCTTTCGGAATTTCCTGGTTTCTCAAGGGGTTTTTCACCATTGTCTTTTTCTTTCTGTGTCACTCAATTACTTTCAATAATACATTGCACTTACTAGGTTGCAGAGAACTTTGATTGTAATGAGTGATTTTTAGGGTGGTTAGAAATTCAACATGCGTCTTTATTTGAGTATGCCTCAGAATGACTCATTGGCAGTTGTGTAGTAGTCGATGTATCATACAGTATAAAGGTCTTGAATTGATTATTAAGGGGTAAATCATGAAGGAGAAGAACGACATTGCTCTTGGGTAGGCTAAGGTGTCTGTAGTGGAGAGATGATCTCTGCCTTTTGAGGAATTGTGTTGTAGAGTGGTCTGGTGACTCCAGTACTGTGGATGATGGAATTTTATGATTCTGGCTGTGGTGTATATTAGTTTAAGTGTATTTCCTTTCAAATGGTCTGTTCCAGTAACACTCTGCTTGGTTTCTAAACTGTCATGGAGCTAAAAAAATGCCTTCTTCATGAACTTTGCAGTGGTAAATGCAAGAAGATTAAACTCCTCAAGGACAGAATAATCAAGTGACTGACAGAGGTCATCCCCTTGAGTTCTATAATTTCCTCAATATTAGTGCTTAGGGAGTTTCTAGATCAGGGTTCTCCATCCTTTTCCATATTAAGAGCTACTTATGTTTTAATTAAACTCATGAAGAGCTACAGCTACTAATATTAGTATTATATAGCAGAGACCACATCAGACAAGATTACATTATTGGCCACCATATGCAAGATTAGTACCAGCAATCACCTCAGTCCATCAGTCATGGATACAAGCAGTAATCTATAACTTGTTTATCAATGTAGAATGCATCTTCATGGGTAATACAAAACACCCATACCTGCAATGCCTCTGGCACCAAGCTAATACCATGTATATGAAGGTTTTCAAAAGACATGGCACATCACTCAAATATTAGCCTTAGATAAGTGTTGGAAACTCAGTAACAGTTTTCCAATTTTAGCTTATGAGTTATGAAAATAAACACATTTCTGGTTAACTGAACTGGTTTTGGTATACATACATATTTGTTGGAAAGTGGATTATTGGTAAGGGCAGCTAAGTACCCACACTTATCAATAGGCCATTAACCTCCACTTAGGTCTCAATAAATTAAACCCAGCTCAACCCTTGATAGATTGGCAATGAGCGACAAGGCTTAACTTAGGAGACAAGTGTGTAAAGCATTTAAAAAAACAGTGAAACACAATACAAATATAACACCAATTCATACAAATAGATTACATTTTTATCTTTAAAATGACACCAAAACAATTAAAATCAGACAAGGGGAACCGGATGTATGAACCTTTAATGAATTAATGTTTTCTAGCGCATAGAAAATATAAGTGCCAATCTGGTCAACTGGTCGCACTAGAACGGGACAAAGTCAAAGTTTAAGGCCGACCAAAATGGAGCCCTGCACTGCTACAGCAAGTAGGAGGCCTCAGTCAAAAGTTTACCTTTAGACTTAGGCCCTCATTATGACAACAGGCTGGTGGTAATTACCGCCAAATTATGACCATGGTGGTGAGACCTCCATAGACAGCCAATGTACCACACCAGTCGCCAGGGCATTAAAACCACGGACCATGGCGGTAGCCACCTACAGCCAGGCAGAAGTCAAGGTGCTGGCCACCATATTATGACATAGCAAACCGCCAAGATTTCCGGGGTGTTAGCAACGTCATCAAAAGCCTGGTAGAAACACATTACAGAAAACAAAAGAATCACCTTGAGGGACACAGAGGACTCCGCGGCCAACATGGAAGCGGAACTCCAAGTCTTCCTGATGCTCTACCACGCCATGGCCATCCTGAAGAAACAACACCAACGAAGATGACAACGGTGAGTACAGCCGCCTACCACACAAGGAAGGGAGGGGGGAAACGGAGATTGACACACACACACATGCACAACAAACACCATACACACACACACAACCAGCTGCACAGTACACCAACAGTTACAGGACCCAGGAGCAAAGAATGCAAGGGCACATACCTGTAGTACAACCATTGTAATTTGCTGCCAACAGCCACCATAATGAATAAATAAATAACTATGTACATGTCAATGTGCAGATTGGGCCAATGGCCAGTCCAAAGTACCAAAGGGCCGAATTGCCACAGGACATCGTCCAAGCCCCATCTTGACTTCTGACATCACCCGGACTCCACTGTTCAGGGGCATCATGTTGGAAATGGGCAAGCACCTCAGGGGGAACGGGGTGGGGGGAACTCAGCTAGAGTGGGTACCATTCCTACTGGTTCTGGAGGGGGCTCCTTGCCCACTGTTCCTGGAGGGAAGTCTTAGGCCACAGTCTCTGGAGTGGGTATCATGTCCACTGGTTCTGGAGGGGGCTCCTTGCCCACTGTCCCTGGAGGGGAGTCTTAGGCCACAGTCTCTGGAGTGGGTATCATGCCCACTGGTTCTGGAGGGGGCTCGTTGCCCACTGTTTCTGGAGGGGGCTCTTTGTCCACTGTCCCTAGAGGGGAGCCTTAGGTCACAGTCTATTGAGTGGGTATCATGCCCACTGGTTCTGGAGGGGGCTCCTTGCCCTCTCTTCCTGGAGGGGAGTCTTAAGCCACAGTCTCTGGAGTGGGTATCATGCCCACTGGTTCAGGAGGGGGCTCCTTGCCCACTGGTTCTGGAGTGGGCTCCTTGCCCACTGTCCCTGGAGGGGGTCTCAGGCCACAGTCTCCGGAGGGAGGGCTACATGGCCTCTGGTAGAGAAGGGGGATCCTTGCCCTCAGGTGGTGGATGGGGATCCTTGCCCTCGGGTGGTGTAAGGGTATCTTTGGGTTCATTCCTGTGAGGGGCCCCCTTGGCCTTTGTCATGTGACTTGCATCCTTGCCTCCAGGTTTAGGAGGTGCCTCCACTAACCCTGTCCTCTGTCTCTTAGGTTCCACCACCCTAGACCTCCATTTGTGAGGTGGAGGTGTGTCCTTGCTGGGAGTGGCTGCCGTCCCACTCAGGGGCCCCTTAGTGCCAGCAGCAGACCTTTGGGTGGGAGCAGTGGCAGACTTGTTGGCTGAGGTGCTGGGCTGGATGTTTGGGACCTTGCACTTATGGACAGGACGGAGGGTAGGGGTAGGGAAGAGGTCAAGATGGGCAAGGAAACTTTCTTAGGGACATTGAGGTGGGATGTGGGAGGAGGGGTAGGAGTGGAGGTAGAGGGAGTGGTAGCAGGAGGAGTAGGTGTGCTGGACTTGGGTACATGTCCATGGACAGTGTGCATGTGTGAGGTGGATGGCTGTTGGGGGTCTGAGGGCGAGCGTTTGTGTTTCTTTGGAGGGGCAGGCAGGGTGGGAGAGGGCAAACAGGATGTGTGGATGGATGTTGTGGTGGTGACGCAAGGTGACGTAGGTGTGCTGCATGAGGTGGTGATGGTGGTGGTGATGGTGACGACACATGTGGTGTGTGGGGTGCATGTCTGCATGTCTGCTCTTGTGGTGTCTGTGGGTAAGGGTGTACAGGTGGCAGGGTCTGAGACTGTTTATGAGGTGCATTCAGGTGTGAGTGTGGATGTGACTGTGGGGAGGAAGAGGAGGGCAAAACAGTGGAGGCAGTGGATGTTGATGTGTGTGCATCTGTCTGTTGTTTGTGTGAGTGCTTGTGGCTTGAAGTTTGGTGCCTGTGTTTGTCTGTGCCACTCTTGTGTGATTTTTTGTGTGCATTGGATGGGTTGGGGTTGAGGAGACTGCTACTGGGAAGTGGTAGTTGGAGGGGGGACGGTAGGACCAGGGACACTGGCTGCCATCAGAGAGGAGGCCATAGCCTGACACGATCTGTGTAGGTCTGCCAAGCCACAGTGAATGCCCTCCAGGAAGGCATTGCTGCATCTGGGATGCCAGCCCCTGGATGGCATTCACTATGGTTGACTGCCCTACTGAGATGGATCTTAGGAGGTCAATAGCCTCCTCACTGAGGGCAGCAGGGCTCACTGGGGCAGGGCCTAAGGTGCTTGGGGTGAAGGAGATGCCCACCCTTATGGGTGAGCGGGCACGGGCAACTCAGTGGATGGCTACTGGGAGGGCGGTGCTGGTATGGGGAGTGGCAGCTGTACCTGAAGCTGGGGTGGTTCCAGAGGTGCTTGCCACCACCAGGGAGGTCCCATCGGAGGACGTTTCAGTCAGTGTTGTCACCTCCTGTCCGTGCTGTGGTGCTCCCCTCACCCTCCTTCCCACTGGTCCTCTCGGCATCAGTGGACTCTGCCTCCTGGGACCTGTGGGCTGCAGCTCCCTCACTCGCCAGTGCCCCTACTCCTTCACCAGATAATGCTAATGCACACACGGACAGGATGACAGAAGAAATTGAGGGGGGGAAGGGAGCACTGGGTCATTTACAGCACCAACACCACAGATGGCATACACATCACCATCACACACAGGGACCAAGATTGAGCACTATGCACCTCACTGACATACCATTGGCTAGGTACCACAGCAGGATAAGAGCCAAACACTGGAAAGCCATCAAGCTAGCTTTCCAGATTTTGCTATTCACACAATAACCTTGAGCTGGACCATGCAGCAATGTATGAGCTGGAATAAAGCAGCATCCACTGACTAAAACCCACCATTAGAATCCCATGCCAGGCAACAAAGATGGTTGTCATACACACTAATCTTACCCCCTTGTGCCTGATGTGATTCCCTCAAGTGCCCATCCAGCTATAGATAGGCAACCCCTAGCATGTGGGCCATCAGGGGGGTCAAGTACCGATGGGCACCCCTTCCTCATTGGGAGGTCATCCCCAGCTGGGCCTCTGTGGTCTTCCTGGCCCAGCATCTCAGGTCCTCCCACCATTTCCTGCAGTGCGTGATCTGCTGGCTATACACGCCCCAGGGTCCGCACCTCCTTGGCGATGGCACACCACAAGCCCTTCTTCTGATGGGGGCTGACCTGCAGGGAAAACACAAACTGAGGGAAACCATGAATCCAAATATCCAGGATGTCACACACATGGCGTTTAGACATCATTTGCCCCTCAAATGGCACACACATCACCCGGAGCCCTGCATGCACACTACCACCAGCCATACCCCTACCCAAATGATACACTGCCAGCATACACACATACCTCCATGCAGCCTTGTTGCATGCAATGTCCCCATGGTGTACTCACCTGTTGGTCTGGAGGCCCATACAGATGTCCATACAGGGGTAGCACCCCATCCACCAGGTGTTCTAACTCCTCCAAAGTGAAGGCAGAGGCCCTTTCCCCTGTTGCAGGGGCCATTTCAGGTTCCAGACACAGGTCTCAGCAGCACACACAGTGAAGGTGTTGTCCTGTGGAAAGTCAGGAATCAAGTGAGGTTATAGTAAGAAAATGGCAGTCACGTCCACAGCGGTGTACACCGTCACCGACGGAGGTGCTCCTCATTAGATACTGTACTCCATAGAGCCCCTTGTTAGCCATTGAGGAATTGCATGGTGGTGCAGACCGCCTTCCGCCATGGCGCCCAACACCAGAGGAGTGAGATCACTCCCACCTCTCCCTACAAACTGTTTAGGCGGTTGCCATGTTATAGTGCTGGTACACAATTTGAGAATAAAAACTGCTTTAATGGTGTTGATTGTACATACATAGCCATTTACAGTGTCCAGTTACATACATGTTCTATGTACACTAAAGTGGTGGATCAATTTTTCTTGTTGTCACTCCCTTTTCAATCTTCTGTCCCTTAGGTACTTACCATTGTGGAGGAATAGGAGGAGGAGGCAAGCCCCCGTGTACAGACCCCTTGTGGACTTGGCTACACTGGAGGATAGGCACATAATACTCACCTATGGACTGGACAGGACCACAATCACAGAGCTGGGTGCTCAATTAGAGCCTGATCTAATATCTCCTATCCGGCATTCCCTCTCTTGTGCAAGTCCTATCAGTGCTCCATTTCCTGACAACAGGCTGTTTCCAAGTGACATCGGGCTTGGCTGCAGAACTGTCACAGCCAATGTTCTCAATAGTGATGGCAAGGGTTTTGGCTGCCTTGCTCAAACACATGTGCAGCTACATCGCTCTCCCCCAAGTAGAACATTTGGCCACTGTGAAGGCTAGATTCTATGCAATGGGACATATTCCAAATGTTGTTGGGGCCATTGACAGAATACATATAGGATTTGTCCCCACCCCCCGGGCCAATGAACAGGTGTTCAGGAATAAGAAGAGTTTCCACTTACTCAATGTCCAGATGGTGTGCCTTGCTGACCAGTACATCTCCCACGTGACTGCCAAGTATCCTGGGTCGGTGCATAACACCTTCGTCCTGAGGAAGAGCAGCGTCCCACAACTGATGGCACAACTACAGAGGCACAGAGTGTGGCTTATAGGTGAGCCTAAGTCCCCCCCCATTGTATGTCAGTGTACGCCTTCAGGAGTCATCCCCCATGCCATTGTGCAAGGCTAATGTTTGTCCCTCACTTCTTGCAGGTGACTCTGGCTACCCAAACCTGTGCATGCTCTTGACCCCTATAAGGAACCAGAGGACAGGGGCTGAGAATAGGTATACTGATGCTCATGGGCATACCAGGAGGATTATTGCAAGGAACTTCATCTCCTGAAGGCCAGGTTCAGGTTCCTCCATCTTACAGGTGGAACCCTCTGCTACTCCCCTAAGAAGGTCTGCCAGATAGTTGTTGTATACTGCATGTTGCACAACCTGGCCATCAGACGACATGTGTCCTATCTGCAGGAGGAGGAGGGTGAAAATGTTCCTGTGGCAGCAGTAGACCCTGAGGACAGTGAGGATGAGGAGGAAGAGGATGAAGATGTGGACTAATAGGACATCAGTTATACGGCAGCACTTCCAGTGACACACAGGTAAGAAAGTAGAACTGGCCTTTCCTCTAATAAATTACTTTTCTATGTAGCTGTAGCACGATGGCAGTCACTTCCTTAGCATCCCAACTGACTGTCTCCTATGCTTTCCCATTTTGCAGATGTTGGTATGGTTACAACTGTGTATTGATGTGATGACTACAAACTGCTACAGGCCACTTGTTGGATGGAATCACAAAGTTCTGGACAATTGCACAGGATGGTACCGTTCAATACATTGCACATTTCTGTCAGATAAAGCACTATTACTCCAGTTGTGTTCAAAGGTGTTGATTGAAGTGAACAATATTAAGGAATAGTGTAATGGAATGGGGGATGGTGAGGAAAGTCCAGGGTAGTTGTACAGTCTGTTTGTAGCACAGGTCCAGTGTCCAAGGGGCCATAGGAAGGGGAGCAATGGCAGTTCAGAGTGGACAAGGTGACACAGTGGAACACAAGGGGGACATTCAGGAGGGTCTAATTTCCTGGCAGTGGTCTTGGTCTTGGCAAATGTCTCTGGTGTCTGTCTGGCTCGCAGGGAACATTTGCAGGGTGGTTCACCTTCTGCAGGGGTAGGGGTGCTGGTGGCCTGAGGGTCCAATGGCAGGGCCTTCTGTCAACTAGCTGCAGCAGATGTGGAGGGCTGGTCAGTTGAGTGGCTAGTAGAAGGGGCCCGCTGGTGTGATGTGTACTTTCTCATGTTGTTGGTCATATCACCCATCACCCCTGCTATGGAGACCATGGTGATGATGAAGGCCTGTAATTATTTCTTCATCTCCTGGTGGTGTTCCCCCTGCAGCCGCTGGTTCTCCTGCATGATGTCTATCACCTGACCCATCTTGTCTGGAGATTGTTGGCAGGCCCTAGGATATTAGTGAGTGACTCCTGGACAGTCAGTTCCCTGGGCCTGTCCTCCCCCTGGTGCAGAGCTGTCCTCTGTGTGTCCTTGGCACCCTGTGCCTGTGTCCCCTGAATGGTGTGCCCATTGCCACTGACCCCAGGACCCTCATTGTTTTGCCTGTGAGGTGTGGACTGGGGTCCCTATACAGGTGGGCACACTGCTGATTGACGTGTCTCAGGGACGGAGGTCTGGGGACGTTGGGTGGCTGCTGTGGTGTTGGATGCTGAGGGGAAGGAGGCTCTTTGGTGGACTGGGTGTGAGCTGGGGTTTCCGACTGACCAGTGGTCCCTGATGGGCCAGGGAGTTCATCCAAATCCAGAAGTCCAGAGTTGCTGTCATCCCTAGGGGCATCTTCTGGTGGAGGACTGGGTAGTCATGGCACCTCCTTGCCGCTGAGATTAGCTGGGGCACCTGTGGAGATGTAAGTGGTGTATTATGCTACATGTTTGTGACATATTCTGCATCCCTAGCTTCACCTATATTATTGCTGTTGCCCTGCCACCTTTGTTTGTGTACGGAGATGTATTGTGGGATTGTTAGTTCTCCATGCTGTGCATGCATTGGTGGTGGGTGTACATGCAGGGCTGGGAGGGATGTGCATGCAGTGGGTATGGCATGCAGGGCTTGACATTTAGGTTAGTTAATTGTAGTGGTGCACTGTGTGGGATGAAGTGGAGTGATGGGTCTCAGGGTGAGGAGTGGTGGTGGCATGCAGGTATGGGAGGCAATAGGTAGTAAATATTGACTCACCATTGTCCAGTCTTTCGGCAACTCCAGTGAGTCCCTCAGGATGCAGGATTGCCAAGACTTGTTCCTCCCATGATGTCAGCTGTGGGGAAGGAGGTGGGGGTCCACCGCCAGCCCTCTGGATAGTGAGCTGTGCCTTTCTGCTATGGAACGTCCCTTCCCCATAGGTCGTTACACCTCTTCCTGATGTCGTCCCTTGTTCATGGATGCTTTCCCACGGCATTCAATCAGTCCACAGTTCTCCGCCATAGCTCCATCTTCCTAGCAATGGATATCTGTGTTCCAAACAGCTGTGGCCTGCCTATTTCCTCCACCATGACCCGCAACTCCTCATCAGTGATACGGGGGTGCCTTTGTGGGGACATGGATGTTGTGTGGTGTGTGTTGTGCAGAGGGTGTTGAGTAATGTGGTGGGGTGTGGAGTGTGGGGTGCGTGGCGGATGAATGGGTGGTTGTGGTGTGTGTGTGTACTTGTCTCTGTAATTTGCATGGCTAGGTATTTCAGTCTTTTCGTGTTAGCAAAGGGTTGTGGGTAATGTTGGTGTGTGCTTTATAGTGCTGTTGGCCAATGTTATGTTGTTTTGTATTTGGGTGACCCCCAAGTGTGTACTGCCAATGGTTCACTGCCGCTGAATGTCCGCTGTGGTAATTCGTGGGTCATAATGTGGAGGGGGTTGTTTTGTTGGCATAACGGTATGGGTGTTTTCAACAAAGCCAGCGCAGCCATCACGCCCCACCTCCGGAAAACAATCAACTGTTCCTTCGAGACAGCAACCTTCCCAGAAAGCTGGAAGCACGCCGAGATCAACGCCCTTCTGAAGAAGCCCAAGGCGGACCCCAAGGACCTCAAGAACTTCCGGTCCATCTCCCTGCTCCCTTTCCCGGCAAAAGTGACTGAGAAGATTGTCAACAAACAGCTGACCTGCTACCTTGAAGTCAAAAACATCCTGGACCCTTCCCAATCCGGTTTTCGCAGTAACCACAGCACTGAGACCGCCCTCATCATCGCCACTGACGACATCCGGACCCTGATGGACAAAGGAGAAACAGCCGTCCTCATCCTCCTGGACCTATCAGCAGCCTTTGACACGGTCTGCCACCACACCCTATCAGCACGCCTGTATGACGCCGGCATCCAAGAGAAGACCCTGGCCTGGACCACATCCTTCCTCTCCGGCAGAACCCAGAGCGTCCGCCTCCCACCCTTCCGCTCCAAAACCACCGAGATCATCTGTGGCATCCCACAGGGATCCTCCCTCAGCCCGACACTGTTCAATATCTACATGGCCTCCCTCGCCCACGTCACATGACAACACAACCTCAACATCATCTCCTACGCCGACGACACCCAGCTGATCATATCCCTCACCGAAGATCCCCACACCTCCAAAGCTAACCTCCACCGAGGAATGAAGGCCATAGCCGACTGGATGAAGGACAGCAGACTTGAAGCTGAACTCAGACAAGACGGAGGTCCTCATTCTCGGACCCACCCCATCAGCCTGGGACGACTCTTGGTGGCCCACGTCACTAGGCACAGCCACGGAACCCACGGACCACGCATGCAACCTGGGGGTCATCCTCGACTTCACTCTCTCCATGACCAGGCAAGTCAACGCCGTCTCCGCGTCCTGCTTCAACACCCTCGTATGCTCCGCAGAATCTTCAAATGGATCCCCCTCGACACGAGAAAAACTATTAACCAGGCCCTCATCACCAACAGACTTGACTACGGGAACGCCCTCTACTCAGGAATTACAAACAAGCTCCTGAGACGACTCCAACGCATCCAGAACGCCTCGGCCCGACTCATCCTCGATGTCCCCCGCCGCAGCCACATTACACTCCACCGGAGAGGCCTGCACTGGCTCCCCGTCAACAAAAGGATCACCTTCAAGCTCCTGATCCACGCACACAAAGCACTGCACAACACCGGACCCACCTACCTCAACAACCGACTCAGCTTCCACACCCCCACCCGAAGCCTCCGCTCAGCCAACCTCGCCCTCGCCACAGTCCCCTGCATCTGAAAAACCACCGGCGGCGGCAGATCCTTCTCCTACCATGCCGCCAAGACCTGGAACACTCTCCCCACCATCCTACGACAGACCCAGGACCTGCTGGCCTTCAGAAGACTCCTCAAGACCTGGCTCTTCGACCAGTAGCACCCCCCTCCCCAGCGCCTTGAGACCCTCGCGGGTATGTAGCGCGCTTTACAAATGCAGTGATTGATTGATTGATTGATTGGTGTTTGTACCGACAGTTTAACACTAACCTTTGATCTGGTGGATTTGTGATTGTGGCAGTATTCTGTCAGTTTGGTGTGTGTTATAATATGGCAGACGGATGTTCACCTCTGTGACAGTATGTTGGTGCTGTCACTGTGGCTGTAAGTGGGGTTTACTGTAGGAAAGTACCATCTTGCTTGGCATGTTACCCCCATTTTTACTTGTGTATCAGTTTGTTTTTGCCCGTGTCAGTGGAATCCTGCTAGCCAGGACCCCAGTGCTCATATATGTGTTCCCTGAATGGTGCCTAACTGTATCACTGAGGCACTGCTAATCAGAACCTCAGTGTTTATGCTCTCTCTGCTTTAAAAATTGTCACTGCAGGCTAGTGACTATTTTTACGAATTCTAATTGGCACACTGGAACACCCTTATAATTCCCTAGTATATGGTACCTAGGTACCGAGGGTATTGGGGTTCCAGGAGATCCCTATGGGCTGCAGCATTTCTCTTCCCACCCATAGGGAGCTCAGACAATTCTTACACAGGACTGCCACTGCAGCCCGAGTGAAATAATGTCTACGTTATTTCACAGCCATTTTACACTGCACTGAAGTAACTTATAAGTCACCTATCTGTCTAACCCTCACTTAGTGAAGGTTAGGAGCCAAGTTACAAAGTCTGAGGGCACCCTGGAACTAGCCAAGGTGCCCCCACATTGTTCAGGGCAATTTCCCTAGACTTTGTGAGTGCGGGGACACCATTACATGCGTGCACTACATATAGGTCAATACCGTTATGTAGCTTCACAATGGTAACTCCGAACATGGGCATGCAACATGTCTAGGATCATGGAATTGTCCCCCCAAGCCAAATCTGGTATTGGGGTGCCAATCCCATGCATCCCCGGTGCTCCAGCATTGACCCCGGGTAATGCCAAACTAGCTCTCTGGGGTTTTCACAGCAGCTACTGCTGCTGCCAACCCTCAGACAGGTTTCTGCCCTCCTGGCGTCTGGGAAGCCTAGTCCCAGGAAGGCAGAACAAAGGATTTCCTCTGAGAGAGGGTGTTACACCCTCTCCCTTTGGAAATAGGTGTTAAGGGCCTGAGAGGAGTAGCCTCCCCTGGCCTCTGAGAATGCTTTGAAGGGCACACATGGTGCCCTCCTTGCATAAACCAATCTACACCGGTTCAGGGAGCCCCCATCCCCTGCTCTGGTGTGAAACTGGACAAAATAAGGGGAGTGACCACTCCCCTGTCCATCACCACCCCAGGGGGGGTGCCCAGAGCTCCTCCACTGTGTCTCAGACCTCTGCCATCTTGAATGCAGAGGTGTGAGTGCACAATGGAGACCTCTGATGCCAGTGCCAGCTGGTGACATCAGAGACCCCTCCTGATAGGCTTTTACCTGGTTAGGTAGCCAGTCCTCCTCTGAGGGCTAGGGAATGCGAATGGAAGGAGAATCCTCCTGTGGGTTTCTCTTCAGATAATGAATGCAAGAGCTCACCAGAGTTCCTCTGCATTTCCCTGTTCCACTTCTGCCAAGGATCGACCGCTGACTGTTCCAGGACGGCTGCAAAACCACAACAAAGTAGCAAGATGACTACCAGCAACATTGTAGCACCTCATCCTGCCGGCTTTCTCGACTGTTTCCTGGTGGTGCATGCTCTGAGGGCTGTCTGCCTTCACACTGCACTGGAAGCCAAGAAGAAATCTCCAGTGGGTCGACGGAATCTTCCCCCTGGTAACGCAGGCACCAAACATCTGCATCACCAGTCCTCTGGGTCCCCTCTCATCTTGACGAGCGTGGTCCCTGAAACACAGGAGCTGGATCCAAGTGACCCTGATAGTCCAGTCGTCCTTCTGTCCAAATTTGGTGGAGGTAAGTCCTTGCCTCCCCACACCAGACAGTAATCCTGTCTACTGCGTGATCTGCAGCTGCTCGAACTTCTTTGCACTTTTGCACGGATTCCTTCGTGCACAGCCCAGGTCCCCAGCACTCCATCCTGCATTGCTGAACTCTCTGAGTTGACCACCGGCTTTGTGGGACCCTCTTTTGTTGTGTTGAGACGACCGGCATGCTCAGATTTCTTGAACGCCTTTTCAAGCACTTCTGTTGGTGCTGCTTGCTTCTGTGTGGCTCTCTGTGCTTCTGAGTGCCCCCTCTGTCTCCTCCTTCCTGGGTCCGGGCAGCACCCATTATCTTCAACTGTGACTCTTGCAGGTAGCAAGGTTTTTTTGAGGTCTTTCTGTGTTCAAAGGAGAAGTTCCTGGCACCTTCTGTTGTTGCAGAATCTTTGGCTTCTTCCTCCCGGAGGCAACCATTTTGCACCTTCATCTGGGGTTTAGTGGGCTCCTGCTCCCCCTGGACATTTGCGTGACTCTTGGACTTGGTCCCCTTCCTTTGCAGGTCCTCAGGTCCAGGAATCTGTCTTCAGTGCTTTGCAGTCAGTTGTTGCCTTTGCAGAATCCCCTATCTCGACTTTACTGTCTTTCTGGGGTAGTAGGGTAAATTTACTCCTACTTTTCAGGCTCTTGTGGTGGGTTATCTTGGGCACCCTTAGTGTTTTCTTACACTCCAAGCGACCCTGTACACACTAAACTAGGCCTGGGGTCCATTCGTGGTTTGCATTCCACTTTTGGAGTATATAGTTTGTGTTGCCTCTAGGCCTATTGTCTCCTATTGCATCCTATTGTATTCTACAGTGTTTGCACTACTTTGCTAACTGTTTACTTACCTGATTTTGGTTTGTGTGTACATTTTGTGTATTTTACTTACCTCCTAAGGGAGTATTTCCTCTGAGATACTTTTGGCATATTGTCACTAAAATAAAGTCCCTTTATTTTTATTAACTCTGAGTATTGTGTTTCTTATTATATAGTTCTATATGACATAAGTGGTACGGTAGGAGCTTTGCATGTCTCCTAATTCAGCCTAAGCTGCTCTGCTAAAGCTACCTCTATCAGCCTAAGCTGCTAGAACACTACTAATCTACTAATAAGGGATAACTGGACCTGGCACAAGGTGTAAGTACCATCAGGTACCCACTATAAGTCAGGCCAGCCTCCTACATTACCACCAATGCATAATGAGGGCCTTAGTCTTTTTCCTGATGATTTTCGTCAGCGGGACGAAGTCACCAATCATATCGGACCTCCCTGGATCCCTCTTCGGATACGTGTCACAGGAGAACTCAGTGAGGATTTCTAGGTTCGGACTTAGATGATTTTTTGGGACAAAAATCTTCATCCGTGCAAAACCATATCTTGATCGGATGTCTCAGGAGCCTTCTTTGGGTACGCTGTGCGGGAAGTCCCAGTCAACTTTTTACCTTTGCATTTAGTCACTTTTTTGGAGCTTTTTCTCTTGAACGTTGGACGACCCTCCACATCAAGCCAATTTCGCATTGACATCGCCAGATTGCCTTTCCAGGAGCCGCCAGTGAAACCTTGTAAGTCTGGGGATCCGGAGCTTTTCAGCAGGACAAACCTCAAAGTCAGGCTGGGTCACGGTCGAAGTAAGCCAGCTTGACTCTCGACGGCAGGTCAATCCCTTGATGGAGCTTTTTTCCAAAAGTGCTCCAAACTTCTTGGTCTTCTTCCAGAAGGTCTATGACAGTCCTATAGGAGTCCACAGTTCACCCCAAGGTTCTGGAAGCTATGAGTTGCTCCTTGAGGGCTAGGACTCCAACTCCCAGAATGCACCTTGCTCAAACTCCAAAATGATCACTGGATAGTGATCAACTGGTCAGCTTCTTCAGGATTTGATGCAGGGGACTCTGGTTAACTATTTGTCACCTGTAGCAAGCAGGGAGTCCCTTATTGAACCAATTGAAGCCCTTTTAGTGGTGAACCCCAAGTGTGCAGCTAGTGCAGTCTTTCAGAGTTCAGTGTCCAGGTGCAAGAAAGGGGCACAGCAGGGCAGTCCTTCTTCTTCTGATGTTGTTCTTTGTAGGGATCTGAGGTGAGGGTGCAATTGTGCCAAATTTATCTTTGCTCCTGGGGTGAAAAGCAGGGGGAGGCAATTGTCCAATCATAGGTAGGCCATGACCTCCTTGGATGACCACTTTCTGGGAAGTATGACAAAAATCAATCCCAGGGAGCAACATTCTTTAAAAATCCAAAATGGCAGAAACTGATTTTTGGAGGTTATGACTGGCTGAGCCCAACCACTGGTGAGGCTAAAAAATCCTGAACACACTCCTCTCCAGCCCTCTCCTAATCTAATCAAGAAGGCATCTAATCGTCTGGGGTTGCAGGAAATGGGGAAGGTCCTAAGCTGCTCCAAATGTCTTTCCCTCCTTTGAAGACCAGTTTGGCTGCTCTCCCCACATCCTGTTTCACCATTTGCTGAGGCAGATCTTTTTCCCCCAGACATCTTTTGTGTTCAGCCCAGGCTACTTTACACCTCATTAATGCAGCCTGGCCAGGCTGCCAGAGGCTGGCCAATCAGAGAAGAACACTACAGAGCTGAAGTCGGCAACTTTCGGAAGGAGTTTCAACACTCCTTACCTGAGCTAGTTATATGAAAGCCAACAATGGCAAGTTGTGGGATGTATTATAACAATTAATTGGATCCCAAACTCAAAGTATCTAGCTCCTATGGGGACTTTATTAATTAAAATAAAGTCTCCCCATTTTAGCCTACAGCCCCAGCGAAAGTGGGGGAAAAACAAATTTGGCTATTTTACCTCACCAGAGCTTATGCAACAATTTTATAAGGTCCCTGCCTATAGTTAAATGTCACCCAACTCTAGAGGCACTTAGGGCACACCTTAGGGTGACTTAAGTGTAAACATAAGGCAGTTTAAGACTTTGGAAGTACTTTTAATTCCAAAGTCAATTTCGCATATAACTTTCATTTAAAATCAGCCAGCAAGGCAGGCCTGCCTTTACAATGACCCTGGGCACCTCAGCAGTGTACCTCTGGGTGCACCAACTGTGCTGGGGTCCCTAAACCTACATCCCCTACCATATACTATGGTCTTATAGGTAGGTTGACATAGGCAATTATAATTAACCTAATTTGCTTACTCATTTTACATAGAGCACAGGTCGTGGGACTGGTTAGCTGTGCCCAGGGCACCATCAATGACACAAAAACACTAATAAAATATAAAAAAATGGGGGAGGGGTTAGGGGTCCTCTGAAATCAGTCCTGCTTTCTCACAATATTCAACCAAGTAAAAGCTTCTAATTTAGTAAAATGAGTTGCACATAGGTGATCTACCTACAGCTACCTGGAGAGCTACTAGTAGCTCACAAGCTACTCATTGTCAAAGACTTCTCTAGATCAAAGTGAAGGAAGTTGCTTGTGTTGCTAAGAAGTGCAGTGACAGATTAGAAGCTTTAGAAGCTCCATTTGATGATGGTAATATGTTCCTGGGACAGACAGACACAGGGTGTCTTGTAGGTAATGATGAGGCCTTCCCTGAGCTTGGAGTATTGGTGGATGTGATGCTCTGTGGGGATGAGCACACCCAGGATTTGGAAGAGGTTGGGGAGTATGCTTTCAGAAAGGAGGTTTAAATATTGCTGATATGTGGTGATGGTGACTGTTGCATGAAGAAATTAACTATATATTGGTGTGTTAATGAGCATTATGTGAAGATTCCCCTTAATATACAAGATGTGAATTAAAAGGAATTGGATGTAAGTTAGGATGTCAGGGATTGACATGGAGATGTGTTGCATGATGCTGCTGTAACTGTGTGTAAGCAACCATGACTGTAAAACGTATGCGGCAGCAGGGACATATTATTATTTCACCAGGTGTTCAAAAAATAATGTGTCAAGCCTTTGCTAGCCCTTAGAGAAAGGCGCCACAGTTGCTGTTTTCTTAGTATTTCCTTGAAGAGGTGGCACATGTAAGCATACTAGAATTGGGTGGTTTTATTGGTATGTGGTATGGCTTGGCTGTTTGCAGCTTCTGCAGTGTGATACATTTATGTTGCATCTGTTGCAAAATTGTCTACAGCACTGTTGCAATTTGATGCCACCTATTCCATACTCTACAATATGCTTTTTGGATTGCTCAGTTTTGGATTTTTTACTGTAGGTGAGTCTCACTACATATGTCTCACCCAAGGTAATTACATGACACATGGACTGTGTGTGTTTACCGCAAGTGTCTGGCATTTAAGATAAAATCACTGTGACTAACTTAGGCTAAGGAGTACTTGGCTGGTTACATCTTAGCACCTGTGCACTCATGTGTGCACGTATGATTGCTGCCCATGAGAGATGGTAACTGTGCACAGGTAGCGTGGTGCAGAGAAGATACTGCAGGATTAGATATTTGTAGGAGGCTGGACTGGCTTGTAGTGAGTACCAAGGGGTACTTGCACCTTGCACCAGGCCCAGTTATCCCTTATTAGTGTATAGGGTGTCTAGCAGCTTAGGCTGATAGATAATGGTAGCTTGGCAGAGCAGCTTAGGCTGAACTAGGAGACGTGTGAAGCTACTACAGTACCACTTAGTGTCATATGCACAATATCATAAGAAAACACAATACACAGTTATACTAAAAATAAAGGTACTTTATTTTTATGACAATATGCCAAAGTATCTTATCGAAATATACACAAGATATATATACACAATAGCAAAAATATGCAGTATAGTCTTAGAAAACAGTGCAAACAATGTATAGTTACAATAGGATGCAATGGGGAAACATAGGGATAGGGGCAACACAAACCATATACTCCAAAAGTGGAATGCGAACCACGAATGGACCCCAAACCTATGTGACCTTGTAGAGGGTCGCTGGGACTATTAGAAAATAGTGAGAGTTAGAAAAATAACCCTCCCCAAGACCCTGAAAAGTGAGTGCAAAGTGCACTAAAGTTCCTATAAGGACAAAGAAGTCGTGTTAGAGGAATAATGCAGGAAAGACACAAACCAACAATGCAACAACTGTGGATTTCCAATCTAGGGTACCTGTGGAACAAGGGGACCAAGTCCAAAAGTCACAAGCAAGTCGGAGAGGGGCAGATGCCCAGGAAATGCCAGCTGCGGGTGCAAAGAAGCTTCTACTGGACAGAAGAAGCTGTGGTTTCTGCAGGAACGAAAAGGGCTAGAGACTTCCCCTTTGGAGTACGGATCCCTATCGCTGTGGAGAGTAGTGCAGAAGTGTTTTCCCGCCGAAAAATTGCCAACAAGCCTTGCTAGCTGCAAATCATGTGGTTAGCGTTTTTGGACGCTGCTGTGGCCCAGGAGGGACCAGGAGGTCGCAAATTGGACCAGAAGAGAGAGGGGACTTCGAGCAAGACAAGGAGTCCTCTCAGCAGCAGGTATCACCCAGAGAAGTGCCAGAAACAGGCACTACAAGGATGCATGAAACGGTGCTCACCCGAAGTCGCACAAAGGAGTCCCACGTCGGCGGAGACCAACTTAGAAAGTCGTGCAATGCAGGTTAGAGTGCCATGGACCCAGGCTTGGCTGTGCACAAAGGATTTCCGCCGGAAGTGCACAGGGGCCGGAGTAGCTGCTAAAGTCACGGTTCCCAGCAATGCAGCCCAGCGAGGTGAGGCAAGGACTTACCTGCACCAAACTTGGACTGAAGAGTCACTGGACTGTGGGGGTCACTTGGACAGAGTCGCTGGATTCGAGGGACCTCGCTCGTCGTGCTGAGAGGAGACCCAAGGGACCGGTAATGCAGCTTTTTGGTGCCTGCGGTTGCAGGGGGAAGATTCCGTCGACCCACGGGAGATTTCTTCGGAGCTTCTGGTGCAGAGAGGAGGCAGACTACCCCCACAGCATGCACAAGCAGGAAAACAGTCGAGAAGGCGGCAGGATCAGCGTTACAGAGTTGCAGTAGTCGTCTTTGCTACTATGTTGCAGGTTTGCAGGCTTCCAGCGCGGTCAGCAGTCGATTCCTTGGCAGAAGGTGAAGAGAGAGATGCAGAGGAACTCGGATGAGCTCTTGCATTCGTTATCTAAAGTTTCCCCAGAGACAGAGACCCTAAATAGCCAGAAAAGAGGGTTTGGCTACCTAGGAGAGAGGATAGGCTACTAACACCTGAAGGAGCCTATCAGAAGGAGTCTCTGACGTCACCTGGTGGCACTGGCCACTCAGAGCAGTCCAGTGTGCCAGCAGCACCTCTGTTTCCAAGATGGCAGAGGTCTGGAGCACACTGGAGGAGCTCTGGACACCTCCCAGGGGAGGTGCAGGTCAGGGGAGTGGTCACTCCCCTTTCCTTTGTCCAGTTTCGCACCAGAGCAGGGCTAAGGGGTCCCCTGAACCGGTGTAGACTGGCTTATGCAGAATTGGGCACATCTGTGCCCAACAAAGCATTTCCAGAGGCTGGGGGAGGCTACTCCTCCCCTGCCTTCACACCATTTTCCAAAGGGAGAGGGTGTAACACCCTCTCTCAGAGGAAGTTCTTTGTTCTGCCATCCTGGGCCAGGCCTGGCTGGACCCCAGGAGGGCAGATGCCTGTCTGAGGGGTTGGCAGCAGCAGCAGCTGCAGTGAAACCCCAGGAAGGGCAGTTTGGCAGTACCAGGGTCTGTGCTACAGACCACTGGGATCATGGGATTGTGCCAACTATGCCAGGATGGCATAGAGGGGGCAATTCCATGATCATAGACATGTTACATGGCCATATTCGGAGTTACCATTGTGAAGCTACATATAGGTAGTGACCTATATGTAGTGCACGCGTGTAATGGTGTCCCCGCACTCACAAAGTTCAGGGAATTGGCTCTGAACAATGTGGGGGCACCTTGGCTAGTGCCAGGGTGCCCTCACACTAAGTAACTTTGCACCTAACCTTTACCAGGTAAAGGTTAGACATATAGGTGACTTATAAGTTACTTAAGTGCAGTGTAAAATGGCTGTGAAATAACGTGGACGTTATTTCACTCAGGCTGCAGTGGCAGGCCTGTGTAAGAATTGTCAGAGCTCCCTATGGGTGGCAAAAGAAATGCTGCAGCCCATAGGGATCTCCTGGAACCCCAATACCCTGGGTACCTCAGTACCATATACTAGGGAATTATAAGGGTGTTCCAGTAAGCCAATGTAAATTGGTAAAAATGGTCACTAGCCTGTTAGTGACAATTTGGAAAGAAATGAGAGAGCATAACCACTGAGGTTCTGATTAGCAGAGCCTCAGTGAGACAGTTAGTCACTACACTGGTAACACATTCAGGCACACTTATGAGCACTGGGGCCCTGGGTTACCAGGGTCCCAGTGACACATACAACTAAAACAACATATATACAGTGAAAAATGGGGGTAACATGCCAGGCAAGATGGTACTTTCCTACACAACCCCCCCCCAAACGAAGGACAATAAGACTAGCCATGACCTGATGAGTCTTCATTGTCTAAGTGGAAATATCTGGAGAGTCTATCTGCATTGGAGTGGCTACTCCCAGGTCTATGTTCCACTGTATAGTCCATAACCTGTAGGGATATGGACCACCTCAACAATTTAGGATTTTCACCTTTCATTTGTTTTAGCCAAAGTAGAGGTTTGTGGTCTGTCTGAACAGTGAAGTGAGTGCCAAACAGGTATGGCCTCAACTTCTTCAGAGCCCAGACCACAGCAAAGGCCTCCCTCTCAATGGCAGACCAACGCTTTTCTCTAGGGGTCAACCTCCTACTAATAAAAGCAACAGGTTGATCCTGGCCCTCAGAATTAAGTTGTGATAGGGCTGCCCCTACTCCTAATTCAGATGCATCAGTTTGGACATAGAATTTTTTAGAGTAACAAGGGCTTTTCAGGACAGGTGCAGAGCACATGGCCTGCTTCAGCTCCTCAGAAGCTTTCTGACAGTTTGCTGTCCATAATATCTTTTTAGGCATTTTCTTGGATGTGAGGTCATTAAGAGGGGCTGCAATGGAGCCATAGTTCTTAATGAACCTCCTGTAATACCCAGTGACGCCTAGGAAGGCTCTCACCTGAGTCTGAGTGGTAGGGGGAACCCAATCAATAATTGTTTGGATTTTCCCCTGAAGTGGTGCAATCTGTTCCCCACCAACAAGGTGTCCCAGATAAACCACCTTACCCTGCCCTATCTGGCACTTTGAAGCCTTGAAAGTGAGGCCTGCCTTTTGCAGGGCCTCCAAAACTTTCCATAGGTGGACCAGGTGATCATCCCAGCTGGAGCTAAAGACAGCTATATCGTCCAAATATGCTGCACTGAAAGCTTCCAGCCCTTGCAGGACTGTGTTCACCAACCTCTGAAAAGTGGCAGGTGCATTTTTCAAACCAAAAGGCATTACAGTAAACTGGTAATGTCCTCCAATGGTTGAAAATGCAATCTTAGGTTTAGCATCTTCTGACAATTTGATCTGCCAATACCCTGCAGTCAAGTCAAAAGTGCTTAGATACTTGGCAGATGCCAGTGTATCTATGAGCTCATCTGCCCTGGGTATAGGGTGAGCATCAGTTTTGGTTACCAAGTTGAGACCTCTATAGTCTACACAAAACCGCATTTCCTTCTTTCCATCTTTGGAATGGGGTTTTGGTACCAGTACCACAGGAGAAGCCCATGGACTGTCAGAGTGCTCAACCACTCCTAGTTCTAACATTTTCTGGACCTCTTGCTTTATGCAGTCCCTGACATGGTCAGGCTGCCTATAGATCTTACTTTTGACAGGCAAGCTGTCTCCAGTATCTATAGTGTGCTCACACCAAGAAGTGGTACCTGGCACAGTAGAGAAGAGTTCAGAGAATTGATCTAGGAGATTTATGCAATTGTCTTTCTGCTCAGCAGTAAGACAATCAGCCAAAACTACACCTTCCACAAGAGCATCTTGTTCTGTGGAAGAGAAGAGATCAGGTAGAGGATCACTGTCTTCTTCCTGTCCCTCATCAGTTGCCATGAGCAGGGTGAGATCAGCCCTGTCATAGTAGGGTTTCAGGCGGTTGACATGGAGCACCCTAAGGGGACTCCTGGCAGTGCCTAAGTCAACTAAATAGGTGACTTCACCCTTCTTTTCAACAATTGTGTGGGGTCCACTCCATTTATCTTGGAGTGCTCTTGGGGCCACAGGCTCCAAGACCCACACTTTCTGCCCTGGTTGGTACTGAACCAAAACAGCCTTCTGATCATGCCATTGCTTCTGTAGCTCTTGGCTGGCCTGAAGGTTTTTACTGGCCTTTTTCATGTACTCAGCCATCCTTGATCTGAGGCCAAGTACATAATCCACAATATCCTGCTTAGGAGCTTTTAAAGGTTGTTCCCAACCCTCCTTTACAAGTGTGAGTGGACCCCTAACAGGGTGTCCAAAAAGAAGTTCAAAGGGGCTGAAGCCCACTCCTTTCTGGGGTACCTCCCTGTAGGCAAAAAGGAGGCATGGTAGAAGGATATCCCATCTCCTGCGGAGTTTTTCAGGGAGACCCATAATCATGCCTTTGAGAGTTTTATTAAATCTCTCCACCAGTCCATTTGTTTGTGGATGATAGGGTGTTGTGAACTTGTAAGTTACACCACACTCCTTCCACATGGCCTTTAAGTATGCAGACATGAAATTGCTTCCCCTGTCTGATACTACTTCCTTTGGGAAGCCCACCCTGGAAAATATTCCCAGGAGGGCCTTTGCCACTGCGGGTGCTGTAGTGGTCCCTAAAGGTATAGCTTCAGGATATCTTGTGGCATGGTCCACTACCACCAAGATAAATCTATTGCCTGAAGCAGTAGGAGGGTCAAGGGGGCCAACTATGTCAACCCCTACCCTTTCAAAGGGAACCCCAACCACAGGCAGTGGAATAAGGGGTGCCTTTGGGGTGCCACCTGTCTTGCCACTGGCTTGACAGGTTTCACGGGACTTACAAAACTCCTTTGTGTCCTCAGACATCCTAGGCCAATGAAACAATGGAACCAGTCTGTCCCAAGTTTTCATTTGACCCAGGTGTCCAGCCAGGGGAATGTCATGTGCCAGGGTTAGGAGGAACTTTCTGTACTCCTGAGGAATCACTAATCTCCTGGCAGCTCCAGGTTTAGGATCCCTATGCTCAGTGTACAAGAGGTTGTCCTCCCAGTACACTCTGTGAGAGTCACTGACATCCCCATTAGCCTGTTTGACAGCTTGCTGTCTGAGACCCTCTAATGTGGGACAGGTTTGCTGTGCCACACTCAGCTCCTCTCTGGCAGGCCCCCCTTCACCCAAAAGCTCAGCAGTGTCTGCTTCCAGCTCCTCTGGTGTAGGTTCTGCACAGGGAGGGAATTCTTCTTCCTCAGAAGTAGAATCCACTGTAGAGGGAGGGATAGTAGGAAGTGGTTTGCTTCTACTAGCCCTAGCTTTAGGGAGCACTTGGTCCATTGTTCCAGGATCCAAGCTTCCCTGTCCTTTTTGCTTTTTGGCCTGAGCCCTTGTCAAAGCAATAATATGCCCTGGGATGCCCAGCATTGCTGCATGGGCCTCCAACTCCACATCTGACCAAGCTGATGTCTCCAAATCATTCCCTAATAGACAGTCTACAGATAAATCTGAAGCTACCACAACTTTCTTTGGACCAGTAACCCCCCCCCCAGTTGAGATTTACAACAGCCATGGGGTGGCTAAGTGTGTTGTTGTGAGCATCGGTTACTTGGTACTGGTGACCAAGTAGGTGTTGTTCAGGGTGGACCAGTTTCTCTATGACCATAGTCACACTGGCACCAGTGTCCCTGTAGGCCTGAACCTCAACACCATTTATTAGGGGTAGCTGCTTGTACTTATCCATATTAAGGGGACAAGCAACTAAGGTGGCTAAATCAATAGCCCCCTCAGAGACTAACACAGCCTCTGTGGCCTCCCTAACAAGGCCAACCCCAACTAAGTTACCAATAGTGAGCCCAGCTACTCCCTTGGATTGGCTATTAGTAGGTTTGCTCCCACCACCACTGCTATTAGTAGGGACAGTAGGTGTAGCAGTAGGGGTTGTAGTGGTAGGAGGCTTGGTGCCTTTCTTTGGACAACTGGGATCTGTTGTCCAATGGCCTTTTATTTTACATAAATAGCACCATGGTTTCTTTTCCTTGTTCTGATTAAAAGAGAATTTGGGCCCACCACCCCCACCAGAGTGTTTTTGTGGGCCTGATGAAGACTCATTTTTAGATTTGTCCCCACCCTTGTCAGAAGACTTACCATCATTCTTTTTGTTTCCATCTTTGTCACCCCCTGTATGAACTTTTCTGTTCACCCTTGTTCTGACCCATTTGTCTGCCTTCTTTCCCAATTCTTGGGGAGAGGTCAGACCAGAGTCCACCAAGTACTGGTGCAACAAATCAGACACACAATTATTAAGAATATGCTCTCTCAGGATCAAGTTATACAGGCTGTCATAATCAGTAACTTTACTGCCATGTAACCACCCCTCCAAGGCCTTCACTGAATGGTCAATGAAATCAACCCAGTCTTGTGAAGACTCCTTTTTGGTCTCTCTGAACTTTATCCTGTATTGTTCTTTGGTTAAGCCATAACCATCCAGGAGTGCATTCTTAAGAACTTGGAAATTATTAGCATCATTTTCTTTCACAGTAAGGAGCCTATCCCTACCTTTTCCACTAAATGATAGCCATAGGATAGCAGCCCACTGCCTTTGAGGGACATCCTGTACAACACAGGCCGTCTCAAGTGCAGCAAACCACTTGTTAATGTCATCCCCCTCCTTATAAGGGGGAACTATCTTGTGCAGATTCCTGGAATCATGCTCTTTTGCAGGATGACTATGGGGAATACTGCTGCTGCCACCATGGGTTTCTAAACCCAGTTTCTGTCTCTCCTTCTCTACTTCTAAAGTCTGTCTATCCAAATCCAGCTGTTGCTTCTTGAGCTTCAGTCTGGTTTGTTCCACTCTCAATCTATTGAGCTCCCTTTCTAAAAATCTGTCATCAGGGTGGGTGGGAGGGACATGCCTTGAAACAGAAGTATGGTGAGAATGGACAGAAGGAGACCTGTCCCTTACAGAAGCCACCCTAACAGCTTGGCTAACAGAAACACCACTACCAGTATGGTGAGAATAAATGCGTTTGCTATGATGTGAGACAACACTATTTATATGGTGTGGCTCATCATCATTACCAACTATGCTAGACTGTCTAGTAATGGGCAGGCTAGGAAGTTTCTTTCCTGAATCTTTTCCTGGGGGAGTCCCTGGATCAGATTGAGAACCATTAGCTACTTTTTCAACAGATGGGGCACTTCTAGCCTTATCCTGTTCTCTAAGCATGTTAAGTAACAGTTCCAAGGAAGGATTCTTCCCTACACTCAAACCTCTCTCTATGCAGAGACTCCTTGCTCCTTTCCAGCTAAGGTGGTCATATGCAAGTTTGGACAGATCAACATTTTGGCCTGTGCCAGACATTTTTAGAGAGAGTTAAAGTGATAGTAAAAGATAAAAAGTTTGTCAGAGCTTTTAGAAAGACAGAGAAAAAAAACTTTGTAAACTTTTTAGAACTTTTTAGAAAGTTAGGAGTACTTTTCAGCACTTAGAAAAGTGTGAAAAGAGGAAATGCAAAACTTTTTGGCTATGTGTATATACACTGACCTTGTTTTGAATATTTTTCTCTTATGAAAAGAACAATGACAAGAGTGGTAAGTAGTCTCAAAGCACTTATCCCACCGCTGCACAACCAATGTAGGAGGCTGGACTGGCTTGTAGTGAGTACCAAGGGGTACTTGCACCTTGCACCAGGCCCAGTTATCCCTTATTAGTGTATAGGGTGTCTAGCAGCTTAGGCTGATAGATAATGGTAGCTTGGCAGAGCAGCTTAGGCTGAACTAGGAGACGTGTGAAGCTACTACAGTACCACTTAGTGTCATATGCACAATATCATAAGAAAACACAATACACAGTTATACTAAAAATAAAGGTACTTTATTTTTATGACAATATGCCAAAGTATCTTAGAGTGTACCCTCAGTGAGAGGATAGGAAATATACACAAGATATATATACACAATAGCAAAAATATGCAGTATAGTCTTAGAAAACAGTGCAAACAATGTATAGTTACAATAGGATGCAATGGGGAAACATAGGGATAGGGGCAACACAAACCATATACTCCAAAAGTGGAATGCGAACCACGAATGGACCCCAAACCTATGTGACCTTGTAGAGGGTCGCTGGGACTATTAGAAAATAGTGAGAGTTAGAAAAATAACCCTCCCCAAGACCCTGAAAAGTGAGTGCAAAGTGTACTAAAGTTCCCCTAAGGACAAAGAAGTCGTGTTAGAGGGATAATGCAGGAAAGACACAAACCAACAATGCAACAACTGTGGATTTCCAATCTAGGGTACCTGTGGAACAAGGGGACCAAGTCCAAAAGTCACAAGCAAGTCGGAGATGGGCAGATGCCCAGGAAATGCCAGCTGTGGGTGCAAAGAAGCTTCTACTGGACAGAAGAAGCTGAGGTTTCTGCAGGAACGAAAATGGCTAGAGACTTCCCCTTTGGTGGACGGATCCCTCTCGCCGTGGAGAGTCGTGCAGAAGTATTTTCCCGCCGAAATAATGCCAACAAGCCTTGCTAGCTGCAAATCGTGCAGTTAGTGTTTTTGGATGCTGCTGTGGCTCAGGAGGGACCAGGAGGTCGCAAATTGGACCAGGAGAGAGAGGGGACGTGGAGCAAGTCAAGGAGTCCTCTCAGCAGCAGGTAGCACCCGGAAAAGTGCCAGAAACAGGCACTACAAGGATGCATGAAATGGTGCTCACCCGAAGTCGCACAAAGGAGTCCCACGTCGCCGGAGACCAACTTAGAAAGTCGTGCAACGCAGGTTAGAGTGCCGTAGACCCAGGCTTGGCTGTGCACAAAGGATTTCCGCCGGAAGTGCACAGGGGCCGGAGTAGCTGCAAAAGTCGCGGTTCCCAGCAATGCAGCCCAGCGAGGTGAGGCAAGGACTTACCTCCACCAAACTTGGACTGAAGAGTCACTGGACTGTGGGGGTCACTTGGACAGAGTCGCTGGATTCGAGGGACCTCACTCGTCGTGCTGAGAGGAGACCCAAGGGACCGGTAATGCAGCTTTTTGGTGCCTGCGGTTGCAGGGGGAAGATTCCGTCGACCCACGAGGGTTTTCGTCGGAGCTTCTGGTGCACAGAGGAGGCAGACTACCCCCACAGCATGCACAAGCAGGAAAACAGTCGAGAAGGCGGCAGGATCAGCATTACAGAGTTGCAGTAGTCGTCTTTGCTACTATGTTGCAGGTTTGCAGGCTTCCAGCGCGGTCAGCAGTCGATTCCTTGGCAGAAGGTGAAGAGAGAGATGCAGAGGAACTCGGATGAGCTCTTGCATTCGTTATCTAAAGTTTCCCCAGAGACAGAGACCCTAAATAGCCAGAAAAGAGGGTTTGGCTACCTAGGAGAGAGGATAGGCTACTAACACCTGAAGGAGCCTATCAGAAGGAGTCTCTGACGTCACCTGGTGGCACTGGCCACTCAGAGCAGTCCAGTGTGCCAGCAGCACCTCTGTTTCCAAGATGGCAGAGGTCTGGAGCACACTGGAGGAGCTCTGGACACCTCCCAGGGGAGGTGCAGGTCAGGGGAGTGGTCACTCCCCTTTCCTTTGTCCAGTTTCGCGCCAGAGCAGGGCTAAGGGGTCCCCTGAACCGCTGTAGACTGGCTTATGCAGAATTGGGCACATCTGTGCCCAACAAAGCATTTCCAGAGGCTGGGGGAGGCTACTCCTCCCCTGCCTTCACACCATTTTCCAAAGGGAGAGGGTGTAACACCCTCTCTCAGAGGAAGTTCTTTGTTCTGCCATCCTGGGCCAGGCCTGGCTGGACCCCAGGAGGGCAGATGCCTGTCTGAGGGGTTGGCAGCAGCAGCAGCTGCAGTGAAACCCCAGGAAGGGCAGTTTGGCAGTACCAGGGTCTGTGCTACAGACCACTGGGATCATGGGATTGTGCCAACTATGCCAGGATGGCATAGAGGGGGAAATTCCATGATCATAGACATGTTACATGGCCATATTCGGAGTTACCATTGTGAAGCTACATATAGGTAGTGACCTATATGTAGTGCACGCATGTAATGGTGTCCCCGCACTCACAAAGTTCAGGGAATTGGCTCTGAACAATGTGGGGGCACCTTGGCTAGTGCCAGGGTGCCCTCACACTAAGTAACTTTGCACCTAACCTTTACCAGGTAAAGGTTAGACATATAGGTGACTTATAAGTTACTTAAGTGCAGTGTAAAATGGCTGTGAAATAACGTGGACGTTATTTCACTCAGGCTGCAGTGGCAGGCCTGTGTAAGAATTGTCAGAGCTCCCTATGGGTAGCAAAACAAATGCTGCAGCCCATAGGGATCTCCTGGAACCCCAATACCCTGGGTACCTCAGTACCATATACTAGGGAATTATAAGGGTGTTCCAGTAAGCCAATGTAAATTGGTAAAAATGGTCACTAGCCTGTTAGTGACAATTTGGAAAGAAATGAGAGAGCATAACCACTGAGGTTCTGATTAGCAGAGCCTCAGTGAGACAGTTAGTCACTACACAGGTAACACATTCAGGCACACTTATGAGCACTGGGGCCCTGGGTTACCAGGGTCCCAGTGACACATACAACTAAAACAACATATATACAGTGAAAAATGGGGGTAACATGCCAGGCAAGATGGTACTTTCCTACAATATTGACCTGGGGTAGGCCTGATAATGTTAATGTACACTGTTAAGGAAAGCAAAAAGAACAGTGATGGACAGAATGCTGAACAATGCAAACATTCACCCCAGTCACAGATCTGGGTTTAATACATCATTTGTTTGCTCACCACGCCATCTCAGTTTGGACCCAGCCATATAAAAATCAGAGTAGACCCTGCTCCCTCTGGGAAAAGTCCAGCCTGGACTGTCAGGAGATGTCCTCCTTGGGCCGAAAACATGCATTGGGGGACCAGTTTTGGGTCATCTCCCCTTATCAGCCAGGCTAGCTTGAATCCAGAGGCACAGTGAACATGGGACCCACGTTTGGGCACACCCTTCCTACCTGGGGCAACAAAAGCAAAAAGACAGGCGATGGACAAAATGCTGAACAATGCAAACATTCAATCCCAGTCACAGATCTACGTTTAATCCTTCGCTTTTTCTTTCCTCACCACTCCCTGATTGGACTCAGCCATAGGTAAATCAGTCTTTACCTTGCTCCCCATGCGACTAGTCTAGCCCACACTGCCAGGCAGGGTCCTCCTTGGACCTGAAACAAGCATCCTGGGACCAGTTTCAGGGTACTATCCTTCATCAGTCAGGCTGGCTTGAACCCAGTAGCTGAGTGGGCATGGGACACACGTCTGGGCATACCCTTCCCACTTAGAGCAACAAACGCAAAAATAACATGATTAACAGAATGCCCAAAAAAATCAAACATTCACACACAGTCAAAGATCTGGGTTAAATCCATCATTTGTTTGCAATTCATGCTGTTCTAGTTTAGACCCAGCCACATACATATCAATCTTGACCCTGCTCCCCATGAGAACAGACCAGCCTGAAATGCCTGGCCAGGTCCTCCTTGACTGGAAACAAACATCCAGCGACTGGTATTTGGGTATCCCTCCTCATAAGCTAGGCTAGCTTAAATCCGGTAGCATGCGAGCACGGCACCCACATTTTGGCATACCCTTCCCACTCACAGAGACAAAAGCAAAAAGAACAACTGACGGATGGAATGCAGAACTAATCACAGTTTCCATTGTAGATATAGCTACATATAAATGATCAACCTGATTATCAATATTTACCTACCCCTTCCCCTCCCCAATGTGCCAACACCTGCCCTCTAGTGTCCTCTAGTGACACTCTGTAGGGGCTGGTTCTATGGCTGTGTTTAGTATGGCCTTAAGGTGTATAAGGAAGGTACATGGTGTTCAGAAGACGTTATAGTTGCATTCTAAGTTGCAGGCTATGTTCATTTTAAAATGTTTTCAGAAGTGAACCTCTAGGGTTTGTTTTTAAAATTGTACTTTTGTGGCTTGAAAGTATATAAAAAGCACACAGACACATGTTATGATCATTTTAAAATGCTATGTTGACGTAATAATGTTGACAGTGATCACTGACCAATGTGAATATGCTTTATTAACGTTCATAGGTTTATTTACACATGGTTATTATGGACTATTACATTTACACCCAAAACTATGGTGTTTTTAAAATGTAGTTTGTTGATCTTGAAACCTTCATAAAGCCAATAGGCCTATTTTATCTAAAGTGATAGAACCCATATTGTGATGTTTTATCTGGTATAGGCGGGGGATACTGGGATTTTGAGCATCATTACCCTTTAGGGGGCAAATGTGACTGCACAATGTAATTTATGATATTTTCAATCTGCCTAAGGCATATATTTGTAAATTAATGTAAAGTAGTTAGTAGTGTGTGTGTAATAAATGTACGTTTCCTATTTCTAGAGAAAAAGCACTTGCAGGACAGTCATTTTTTGAGTGTCATTATTGAGTGCCAGGAAAATGGTGATTGTAAGCCCACGCCACCTCCCCTGAGTAGGCATGGACTGATCTGGTTCGCTATCCTTAGAGAGTCAAGTGCTACAATGAAGTGCTTTGTTCCCGGTAAGGGGAAATTGAGGCTTTCTGTTTCAAATGCTTGGATGGTAAAAAAAAAGCTGTTTCCTTGAGAACAAGTGACTGTATTTAGGTTTCTATTGAAAAGATGTGCCAAAAGACCACTACCTTAAGAATGTCTTGGGCATACCGTCTACAGTGAACAAGGGGCTTTTTACTAAATCCTGAGGTGATGAAGTTGCTTTCGCTGGCAGACATTGGCTGTGTTGCGTTTCTTTGCAAGAAGGAGAGTCACATGACTAATACCATATTTCTTGCCAAAACAATACAGTTCACACCCCCACCATCCGCAGTCCATACAGGTTCATTAAGGTATTATTGGAAGGCCAAATTGCACCGTTACATCAAAACAGTAAGCAAACATCCTGAAATTTTTTCTACTATTCCACCATATTTCTTCTTGACTTCCCCTGTATCAAACACTCCTGTGGTGCATAGGCTTTCAAAAAAGTGAGCAAACTTTATCTTTTAAATGATGTCCGTTAATGTCCTCGTCTGATTTAACAGAAAGAAAAGTGAGGAAAAGGACAATATGATCTGGAAAAAACTTCAGGAAAGGAAAAGGCCATGCTTCATCAGTGCCCCTATGATACCTAACATTCTGGCATAACTAATTGCAGCAAAAATGAAGTAACTTATAAAAGGAGAGAATTTCCACCTGATCCAACTATTCAATCTACATGATGCAGAGTTGATGTGCATTTCACAAAGCACCTATACGCACCACAAATTAGCATTGTGTCATGTAGGAGTGCCCAGAAAGCAGGTGCGCTCAAAAAAGTGCAACCTACAACAAATTCCTCAAGGCTGAGAAAAAATGGAAGAAGCCTCAGGGAGACAGGAGGGTAATAACCCCAACCCCAAAATCCTACATATCAGCCTTGGGGAAGAGAAAGACTAACTTCAGTGAGGAGGAGAATCAGATATTAATCAGTGAGGTGACAAAAAAGGAATACCTCTTATTTGTCACCTCACAAGTGGATTATCAAGGGTGAATGCAATATGGCAAACCATAGTGGACAACATAAACTGCACTGCACAAATAAAGAAGACAGTCCTTGAGTGCAAGAAGAGGTGTCTTGACTGCAATAGTAGGACAAAAGAACAACTAGCCAGGAACCTTAAGGCAGCCATGAGGACCGGAGGAGGACCTGATGTCCTGAAGGAGTTGGACCCATTGTAGGAACAGGTAGCGTCCCTAATCACAACATAGTTGGT
Source organism: Pleurodeles waltl (assembly GCF_031143425.1). Classification (NCBI taxonomy): domain Eukaryota; kingdom Metazoa; phylum Chordata; class Amphibia; order Caudata; family Salamandridae; genus Pleurodeles; species Pleurodeles waltl. The sequence goes on from NC_090448.1 coordinate 433,287,379, forward strand.
GGCTGGAGTGGAATGTCCGGACAGTGCTGAAGTGGAGGACCAGCAAGAACCCTGCGGTGATTGGTGTAGGAGGGTGGCCTGGCTTATGGTAGGTACCTGATGGTACTTACACCTTGTGCGAGGTCCAGTTATCCCTTATTGGTAGATTAGTATTCTTCTAGCAGCTTAGGTTCATAGAGGTAGCTATAGCAGAGCAACTTAGGCTGAACTAGGACACATGCAAAGCTCCTACTATACCACTTATATCATATAGCACTATGTCATAGGAATCACAATACTCAGAGTTACTAAAAATAAAGGTACTTTATTTTTGTGACAATGTGCCAAAAATATCTCAGAGGATATATTCCCTTAGGAGGTAAGTAAAATACACAAAATATACACATAAACCAAAATCAGGTAAGTAAACAGTTAGAAAAGTAGTGCAAACACTGTAGAATACAATAGGATGCAATAGGCCTAGGGGCAACACAAACCATATACTAAGAAAGTGGAATGCGAACGACAAATGGACCCTTAGGCTAGTGTAGTGAGTAGAGGGTCACTGGGAGTGTAAGAAAACACTAAGGGTGTCCAAGATACCACACCCCAAGACCCTGAAAAGTAGGAGTAAAGTGACCCTACTTCCCCAGAAACACACTAAAGTCGTGATAGAGGATTCTGCAAAGAGCACAACAGACTGCAAAGCACTGAAGATGGATTCCTGGACCTGAGGACCTGTAAAGGAAGGGTACCAAGTCCAAGAGTCACGAAAGTGTCCAGGGGGGGGCAGGAGCCCTCTAAACCCCGAATGAAGGTGCAAAATGACTGCCTCCAGATGGAAGAAGCTGAAGATTCTGCAACGACGAAAGGTGCCAGGAACTTTCCATTTGTGCAGAAGATGTCCCACGGAGTGCTGGAGGATGCAGAGTTGTTTCTTTGGAGAAAGACCACAAACAAGCCTTGCTAGCTGCAAAGGTCGAGGTTGAAGAAAAAGGGTGTTTCCTGGGCCCAGGAAGAACCAGGAGGTCACCACATGGAAGAGGAGACAGAGGGGGGTCCTCAGCATCACAGAGAGCCCACACACAAGAAGGCAGCACCCACAGAAGTACTAGAACATGGGTTCAAGAAAACTGAGCATGGCAGTCATCTCAACACTACAAAAGAGGGTCCCACGAAGCCTGTGGTCAACTCAGCAAGTTGAGCAATGTAGGACAGAGTGATGGGGAACCGGGCTAGGATGTGCATGAAGGATTCCTTGCAAAAGTGCACAGAAGCCCTAGCAGCTGCAGTTCACACAGTACACAGGATTACTGTCTGGAGAGGGAAGACAAGGACTTACCTTCATCAAATTTGGACAGTTGGACCACTGGACAGTTTGGGTCACTTGGCTCCACCACCTGCGGTCCAGGGACCATGCTTGTCAGGATGAGAGGGGTCCCAGAGTACCGGTGACGCTGAAGTTTGGCGCCTGCTGGAGCAGGGGGAAGATTCTGTCGACCCACAGGAGACTTCTTCATGGCTTCCAGTGCAGGGTGAAGGCAGACAGCCCCCAGAGCATGCACCACCAGGAAACAGTTGAGAAAGCCGGCAGGATTAGGCGCTACAATGTCACTAGTAGTCTTCTTGCTACTTTGTTGCAGTTTTGCAGGTGTCCTGGAGCAGTCAGCGGTCGATCCTTGGCAGAAGTCAAAGAGGGAGATGCAGAGCAAATCTGGTGAATTCTTGCAAATCGTTATCTGAGGAAAAGCCCACAGGAGAGACCCTAAATAGCCCTCAGAGGAGGATTGGCCACCTAGTGAGGTAAGCACGTATCTGGAGGGGTCTCTGACATCACCTGCTGGTACTGGCCACTCAGTGGCCTCCATTGTGCCCTCACACCTCTGGATTCAAGATGGCAGAGGTCTGTGACACACTGGAGGAGCTCTGGGCACCACTCCTGGGGTGGTGATGGACAGGGGAGTGGTCACTCCCCTTTCCTTTGTCTAGTTTTGCACCAGAGCAGGGACTGGGGGGTTCCCTGAACCGGTGTAGACTGGTTTATGCAAGGAGGGCACCATCTGTGCCCTTCAAAGCATTTCCAGAGGCTGGGAGAGGCTACTCCTCCCCAGCCCTTAACACCTATTTCCAAAGGGAGGGGAGAGGGTGTAACGCCCTCTCTCAGAGGAAATCCTTTGTTCTACCTTCCTGGGACTGGGCTGCCCGGACCCCAAGAGGGCAGAACCCTGTCTGTGTGGTGGCAGCAGCGGTAGCTGCTGTGAAAACCCCAGAGAGCTGGTTTGACAGTACCCGGGGTCCATAGTGGAGCCCCGGGGATGCATGGGATTAGCACTCCAATACAAGATTTGGCATGGGGGGACAATTCCATGATCTTAGACATGTTACATGGCCATATTCTGAGTTACCATTGTGAAGCTACATATAGGTATTGACCTATATGTAGTGCACGCGTGTAATGGTGTCCCCTCACTCACAAAGTCCTGGGAAAGCGACCTGAACTATGTGGGGGCACCTTAGACTGCTACATCTGACTCCAGTGAAGTCGTCAGACAGCTGTGAGTCGTCAGTGCTAGGGGTGGGCACAATCTTTAGTTCCGCAAGATGAATTGGAGGAATTTAGTAATTCTATGTTACTCTTGTAACACGGAATTACTAATAAATTCTGCTGCTCTGCTGGAGGAATTAATCGGCACTACTAATGACAGTGTTATGTGCTTCATTTGTTTCTGGTATAGTACAGCCTTTAGAGCTCTCTGTAGTGAAAATCTGACTTTTCATGGTTGTTTTTGGACTTGGATGTTAAGTCTGTTGGGCAAGCATGTCTGACTTGTATTCTTAAAGGCAATATCAGGAATAGCAGCAATACAGTACACTGAGCCAAGCCTGTTTCTCCAGTGTTTTCAGGCTTTTGCGTGACAGGGTACTCACAACTAATCAAGTAAGTTAAACCATGTTTTATTTGTGATGGAGAAAGGGTGATGCTCCTGGATTGGCTGCAGGACCTGGTGTCAGTGGACTGGCTAGAGAATATCCTGTCAGTTATTCATTTGCTGATGAAACTTAGAAACAATGCAGTGGTTTGTGATTGGTCAGGGAAACCACCTTTTATTGTATGCATTGTCTGTAATGTTTCAGCTTTGTGCGTGCTACAGCCTAAAATAAAATCCTATTGCATTGTAATTATTTTCCACCCTAATTCAGTAACTGGTCCTTGTCAGTTCACAGGGTGATTTTGCCCATACCCTCTTCAATGAGTCACATCCCAGACCAGAGGCACCAAAAAACACACCAGTGGCTCCCGTGAGAAAGGTGCTGCTGATTAGCAGATGTTTCCCCCCAGGTGAAATGAGGGGGCTAAACCTCGCAGTGAATATTCACGTCACCTTCGAGGCTCCACCTGTAGCCCGGCCTCCCAGGGTCTGCTGCGCGGTTGGGTCCTGCCCTGTACTGTTGGTGAACGCAATGTCACTTGTTTGTGCAGGAATTGGGCACATCTTGATTGCTTCTGTTCGACTGGCCCTACATCCCTTTTCTGGCCGGTATTGCTGTGTGGGGCACTTAGAAAGCAGTGAGGGACCCTGATTTGAACGCTTGTGATTGTAATTTGTAACCTGTACAAAGTGGAAGGCACTGTTTGCATAAATATTAACTGCTCCTATCCGGCACTTGTCTAGCCATAAATGACAGCCAGGAGGAGTGAAAGCTGGAGAGAGTGTGAACCAGCAGCAGAGGCGGGCACTTCTCAATTCAGCATCTGTATGCCAGCACCGCACAAATATCTGGCGTAAAGTTTTAGTCAAACAGAGAGGAGCACACTGACTATAATCAGGGTGGGCAGAACTCTGCAGAATCTCACAGAGTTTTTAAGTAACTCCACAGAATTCCGCAGAGTGAAACTCCCCAAATTCTGCCCAGGCCTAATAGGTATTTCCATCCAGTCCCGTGGGACCAAGATTGACTCCTTCATAGCATCAATGACTGCCTTATAGTGATACCTTTGCTTTGTTTGCTAACCACCAAATCATTGCCAGGAACTATCATACTGCCTTACTGGCACTCACAAATTTTGTTGGCAACATGGGTTTTACATCTACTGCCTCTGATGTGTGTGAGCCTGAGGCTAGTAACATCTCTCAGTTGCCACCCATTCAAACATCACAACTTCCAGTGGAGGCAGAACATGAATCAAAGGAGGAAGATGTAGAGTTCCCCAGTTGCAAGAACATCCCGATAAACATTTGTGAATGCCCTCTTGGCAGTTTTCCTATCTGTTCTGTGGATTATATTGTATCACCTTCTTTGGAACCCAGCGCAGTACATTTTGTTTATGCAGTAGTTTATCTTGGGCACCTGTGCCCCTAAATACTATGCAACACTTGATAATGGCAATTTTCACTCCTCACTGCACACATGTAAATGCATTGTAATGTGTAAAATAAAGTATTTTTGCATACAATACCTAATGATTTGACATATGTGTGTAGGAGGCTGGCCTGGTTTGTAGTGAGTACCAAGGGGTACTTACACTCTGCACCAGGTCCAGTTATCCCTTATTAGTGTAGAAGAGGTGTCTAGCAGCTTAGGCTGATAGAAAAGGGTAGCTTAGCAGAGCAGCTTAGGCTGAACTAGGAGACATGCAAAGCATGTACTACACCACTGGTGTCAAATGCACAATATCATAAGAAAACACAATACACAGATATACTAAAAATAAAGGTACTTTATTTTTATGACAATATGCCAAAAGTATCTCAGTGAGTACCCCCAGTATGAGGATAGCAAATATACACAAGATATATGTACACAATACCCAAATTATGCAGTAATAGCAATAGAAAGCAATGCAAGCAATGTACAGTCACAATAGATTGCAATGAGAGCACATAGGTATAGGGGCAACACAAACCATATACTCCAAAAGTGGAATGCGAACCACGAATGGACCCCAAACCTATGTGAGCTTATAGAGGGTCGCTGGGACTGTAAGAAAACAGTGAGGGTTAGATAAATAGCCCACCCCAAGACCCTGAAAAGTAGGTGTAAAGTGCACCTAAGTTCCCCAGAGAGCACAGAAGTCGTGATATGGGAATTCTGCAAGGAAGACCAACACCAGCAATGCAACAAAGATGGATTTCCGGACGAGAGTACCTGTGGAACAAGGGGACCAAGTCCAAGTGTTGCGACAAAGTCGAGATTGGGCAGATGCCCAGGAAATGCCAGCTGAGGATGCAAAGAAGCTGCTACCGGATGGTAGAAGCTGTGGATTCTGCAAGAACGAAGAGGACTAGGAACTTCCCCTTTGGAGGATGGATGTCCCACGTCGTGAAGAAGCTTGCTGAGGTGTTCCCATGCAGAAAGACCGCAAACAAGCCTTGATAGCTGCAAGGGTCGCAGTTAGGGTTTTTGGATGCTGCTGTGGCCCAGGAGGGACCAGGATGTCGCCAATTGTGTAAGGAGACAGAGGGGACATCCAGCAAGACAAAAAGCCCACTCAGAAGCAAGCAGCACCCGCAGAAGTGCCGGAACAGGCACTACAAAGTGGAGTGAACCGGAGCTCACCCAAAGTCACGAAAGAGGGTCCCACGACGCCGGAGGACAACTCAGGAGGTCGTGCACTGCAGGTTAGAGTGCCGGGGACACAGGCTTGGCTGTGCACAAAGGAAATCCTGGAAGAGTGCACAGGAGCCGGAGTAGCTGCAAAACATGTGGTTCCCAGCAATGCAGTCTAGCGTGGGAGGCAAGGACTTACCTCCACCAAACTTGGACTGAAGAGTCACTGGACTGTGGGAGTCACTTGGACAGAGTTGCTGAGTTCAAGGGACCTCGCTCGTTGTGCTGAGAGGAGACCCAGAGGACCGGTGATGCAGTTCTTTGCTGCCTGCAGTTGCAGGGGGAAGATTCCGTCGACCCACGGGAGATTTCTTCAGAGCTTCTAGTGCAGAGAGGAGGCAGACTACCCCCACAGCATGCACCACCAGGAAAACAGTTGAGAAGGTGGCAGGATCAGCGTTACAAGGTCGCAGTAGTCGTCTTTGCTACTTTGTTGCAGTTTTGCAGGCTTCCAGCGCGGTCAGCAGTCGATTCCTTGGCAGAAGGTGAAGAGAGAGATGCAGAGGAACTCTTATGAGCTCTTGCATTCGTTATCTAAAGAATTCCCCAAAGCAGAGACCCTAAATAGCCAGAAAAGGAGGTTTGGCTACTTAGGAGAGAGGATAGGCTAGCAACACCTGGAGGAGCCTATCAGAAGGAGTCTCTGACGTCACCTGCTAGCACTGGCCACTCAGAGCAGTCCAGTGTGCCAGCAGCACCTCTGTTTCCTAGATGGCAGAGGTCTGGAGCACACTGGAGGAGCTCTGGGCACCTCCCAGGGGAGGTGCAGGTCAGGGGAGTGGTCACTCCCCTTTCCTTTGTCCAGTTTTGCGCCAGAGCAGGGCTGGGGGATCCCTGAACCGGTGTAGACTGGCTTATGCAGAGATGGGCACCATCTGTGCCCATCAAAGCATTTCCAGAGGCTGGGGGAGGTTACTCCTCCCCAGCCCTGACACCTTTTTCCAAAGGGAGAGGGTGTAACACCCTCTCTCTGAGGAAGTCCTTTGTTCTGCCTTCCTGGGCCAAGCCTGGCTGGACCCCAGGAAGGCAGCAGAAACCTGTCTGAGGGGTTGGCAGCAGCAGCAGCTGCAGTGAAACCCCTGAAAAGGTAGTTTGGCAGTACCCGGGTCTGTGCTAGAGACTCGGGGGGTCATGGAATTGTCTCCCCAATGCCAGAATGGCATTGGGGTGACAATTCTATGATCTTAGACATGTTACATGGGCATGTTCAGAGTTACCATTGTGACGCTATACATAGGTAGTGACCTATGTATAGTGCACGCGTGTAATGGTGTCCCCGCACTCACAAAGTCCGGGGAATTTGCCCTGAACGATGTGGGGGCACCTTGGCTAGTGCCAGGGTGCCCACACACTAAGTAACTTAGCACCCAACCTTTACCAGGTGAGGGTTAGACATATAGGTGACTTATAAGTTACTTAAGTGCAGTGGGAAATGGCTGTGAAATAACGTGGATGTTATTTCACTCAGGCAGCAGCGGCAGGCCTGTGTAAGAATTGTCAGCGCTCCCTATGGGTGGCAAAAGAAATGCTGCAGCCCATAGGGATCTCCTGGAACCCCAATACCCTGGGTACCTCAGTACCATATACTAGGGAATTTTAAGGGTGTTCCAGTATGCCAATGTGAATTGGTGAAATTGGTCACTAGCCTGTTAGTGACAATTTGTAAAGAGAGAGCATAACCACTGAGGTTCTGGTTAGCAGAGCCTCAGTGAGACAGTTAGGCATCACACATGGAAAACATACATATAGGCCACAAACCTATGAGCAATGGGGTCCTGACTAGCAGGGTCCCAGTGACACATAACAAACATACTGAAAACATAGGGTTTTCACTATGAGCACTGGGCCCTGGCTGGCAGGATCCCAGTGAGACAGTGAAAACACCCTGACATACACTCACAAACAGGCCAAAAGTGGGGGTAACAAGGCTAGAAAGAGGCTACTTTCTCACAATGTGTTTCAATTTTTTTTAAACAAATACACCTACCCACATGTTGCAGTGTGAGAATCAGAACCTCTGGAAGAAAATAAACATTTTTGTCAGAAAGCATTATGAGATTTGTATGGTTGTTCTTCAAAAGTCTACAAATATAATGAAACTATAATAAGAAGAGTGAGCTCAACCTAATTGCACATGTTGTCTTTGCATGCGGACCTTCATCAATTACATCCATTGTAATGTTATAGTGAGCAATAGGAACCTTATCAATGTAATGTCAGAATGTCTCACCAAGATGCATTTTCTTGACAGACACACAGTGAGAAAGTTCTTGCAAAGTCTACCCAAACTTACCCCATACAAATGGGATGTTCATAATCCCCAAATATGAAAACATCACTGCTCACACAAAAGATAAGCAACAATACATAACGTTGAATGGTTGTACCAATAGCAGCCAGATACCCATGCTCATAGTCCTCATATATTAGCATTGTACTTGAGACACAGAAGGATGCACAAGGGCAACCCAATACTGTGAATGACAGTAACCAAGACATGCAAGTGCACCTTGCCTCGTCCTGTGTATACTGATAAGAGTTGAGTAACACAACTCGGGCCAAAATAGCTGACTTATGTTTCTCTGCCCCAGAGAGGCCTCACATGTGTTGAGTGTGAGTGCATCTACATATAAAATCATTTTCACATGCACATTTGGCATAGGTGAAAACTGATTAATGGCACATTTCTCAAGGGGGGGGGGGGTAAATGGGAGACATGTGGTAAAAAATACCTGTTGTCAGCTTTTCCTATTAAGCTGAATGATGTAGCACAGTAAGAACAACATTGTCCAGGCAGGCGTTACTTTCTGTACAACAATGCAGAACCTTTGCACAATGGTGCAAGGGTGTCTATGTAAGTGGTATGCAGCAGTGTATTTCACAACAGGCAGGGAACGGCAATCTGCAATAAAAGGTCAAATTAAACACTTAACTACCCACTCCCTTTCACACAGGCTGCCACAGTAAGGAGACTACCTGTGTTGTGCTGTAAGTAAAATCAAATACTGAGTCCCACTTACAATGTCTTGTGGAAATGGTTCCTTTCTTTACTGAAATGTGAGGAATACTTACTGTTTTCCAGAGGCCTCTGACAATCGAACATATACCTACAATGCATTCAAGACATATTTTACATCATGTACTCACCTAATAGAACCAACCCATGACAAATAAATAATATCCAACTAGAGAAAAATGATTCATTTATTAATTAGGAAAACATATTATATACAACCACTAACAAACCCTGATTATATAACACTAACTATCATTAACAATAGCATATATTACCTACTTCCCTCAACCTATCTTAACCACTATGGACACATGACAAGTAAAACCCCCCACCCACTTAAATACACATAGCTCGGTACAATACAAAGGTCAACCATATCCTAAATAAATATATACTAACTACACATAGAAATCTATAAGATTTATTTTAATTTTATTTTTGTATGTTTTTTTGTTTTTTTAAAATATTTTGTACATAAACACAAAACATTAACCTCCATCCACTTACAGGCCTACCTCACTAAATCACTACTACCTAAAAATTCTCAATTATCTAAAACTGACCTAAACAACACCTACACCTTCACTAAACCCTACCTACAACTAGCCTACTAAAAAACACATTTCTGACTATTAAAATAGAGGGAATGGTATGTTTTGAGGAGAGCCAGCTGTTGGTGGCACTCTGCTCCAGTGTCTCCTGGCATGTGAGTAAAATCTCATGTACGCTGGCTGGCTCTTTTTCAGCCCGAGCCATCTTCGGGTCCATTTTCTGCAAACGTCGGATGAGCAATAAGTTAATGGTGGCGGGTGTAGCATGTCTGGCCCTCTTCTTCCCTCTGCCTGACACCTGATGCCTCAACATTTTAATTTGGAAGACTTCACAGATTAAGCATAATTGATAGACCTTGACATAATGCATCACAGTTTACCAAAACCAGGAGAAAAGTTAGATTTTAAAATGTCTGTTCACTCATTCTTCCTGTATTGAATTCAGCAGCACAAAGGCCTCTCAGGAGTGTGTGTATGCAGGCAGGAGTACTTACCTGGCCAAGAACTATGTGCCTACAAGGCAGGGCCCCTTGCATTATGATTCAGTGATGCCTGCATATGTGCTAGGCAGGCAAATTACCCCACCAATAGGAAAGGACAGTGATGTGCTGTATTACGGTATCACTGTGCATTACTATTTTCACTTTTACAAAGTGCAGCAAGTTGGCTTGCTACCTTGCACTGTATAAATGCTTTACAAAAATGCCACACAGAAGAGACAATGGCTATGAGGATGCCATTGATATGCCAATCCATGGGAATTCAAGTGCACTTGTCCTGCTGCCCACACTCATGACAATGACAATGTATCCATGCAGTGAGGCATACTTGAGCTGCATAGGTTTTACAACAATTAGACATATGACTGAGATATGCAGAGATCTCTGCATGTGGACATCTATCCTCACAATGTGTATCAGACAGACTGAGAGCTTATGATCAGAACAACATCTTTGATCGATAGAGTAGCTGCCCTACAGCCCTGCAGCCTCCAGAGCATCAGTGTAATTGGTCCTCTGTCACTCCATTTTACATAGGTATCACATGGACACTTCTGAAAGAGGCTCAGCCACCCCTGAGGCAGGATTACAACAGCCAGACCTCAGGTAAGTGTTGATACTGGTGAAATGTCCAGACTTTAGATTAATTACTAACACCCCTGGAGAAACACATGTTGGGATGCCAATTGTATCTTTTCATGCTGTGATTTCAAGATCCTACAAACATTGGGATGTAACTGCCACATTCCAGCATCTATCAGTTGTGCAATGATTGCAATGTGATGTCTGCCCTGGTGTCACTGCCTTCAATGTATTTTCAAATTGTGTTTAGGTCTGACACACAGGTACTAGAACAGGTATGAGTTCCCTATCTTTCAAGTGTGGATCTGCAGGAAAATGTATCCACACTTATATTAACACTACATTCACATCAATATGCCTCCTTAACAAATCAAAATGAATCTGTGGACATGTGCTGCCTCACCAATTGTCTTTTCTTGTCAAGTGACGAATGCCTCCCCATGTACATCGCACTGTTACAACCATCATAGATCACACACAGACGTAATAGAGCTACAACATGTACTCATGACACTTATTTGCCGCATTGGGATCCTGGAAGCTGTCAACTTCTCCCTGGGTGAAAGGACAATGCCCACTTGTAAGACATGAATTAGAAATTTGTAACTTAAATAGTCCAACTACACATAGTTCAAATTCTAAACTAAGCATTACGAGATCCCATTTTAATGGCACATTCAACACCCTTACCCACATATGTATACATTGTCAGAACATGGAATGCAGCCAGTCACCTTGCAGGTCTGACCTGGCTGGAGAAGAAATGTCCGGGATTCTTCACATCACGTGCCAGATTTCTGCTTCAGGCATGAGATGTTGTATGAACTGCTGCCCCGGATTATTACAAGCCCCCTTGCACCATTACAGAAGGGTGCAACTATTGGCACTAGGCACACAAAAGTGTACCCGTGCTAGGAAAGGACAGGAATGCACTGTAAAGGTTAAAGAAAATGTATGCCTGCACTTTGAATTTGGCACAGGTGACTTGTGTTGTGTTGGGTGCAATAATAATAATATATGTGACACTTGGTACATACATAAATCCATTTCATACAGTCATCCCTTTTACTGTGTGCATTGTGGATGGTGATTATGTAATGTGAAGGTAGACTTGGGGCAGTTTTTCTAACACAGTGTGCAGTGTTAGCATCACTTGAGTGAGTTAAAACAGCAATACATTATGAACACCATTACATTGACATGCCAAAACATTCATCAGTGCAGATATCAGTAAATAGCCACCCTCAATTGGAGCCAGAGCTGCTTGGCATTACTTTGCCCCATCAGTGCACGCTCCATAGAACACAACACAGCATTTATGACAGGTGTGCTGCTTTGTGGGACAGTTTGAAACATCTGGCACTTGATGGCACTCTCTCTCGCCTTGTGTGTGACAAGGCATTCACACATTGCAGATACATTTTGTGAACAAAATTGGGCATAACTAATATATCAATGTTACCACCTTCTGATCATTCATAAATAAATACCTACGGGGGCTCCAACCTCCAAACCTAGCAGGTCCACCATATCCGCCTCACAGAATATGACATCTGCCCACCAATGTTTCAGTTGGGAAACAATCCGTTCTTCCTTAAATACCTGGGCCATGTGCCACTGCACCTTCTCCCATCTGTCCTTCCATTCCTTTTGTGAGGTAACCTTGACTTACCCTTCTCCTGGCAATCACCATTAGCGGAAGGTAGTGGTTGACCATCCAGATCAATGCACGACCTATCCCTCAGTAAAGCTCTACCCTTCCAAGACAACACTATCTAAAAAATAACACCCCTTAACCCCCAAACTAGGAATACCTATTTCCCGAAATTGAACAAACACTAAACAATACAAAAACAAATGCAATTACAAAATACAACACTAAGGACACAATTCAGATCACGGTGGAACTGCGGTCATCCTTCCGCGGAGGGAATAATAAGTACAATTAAGACCTCTGTATTCAGATGTGTGGTGGCTGATTCTCCATCCTCGTTGACAGAGTGCATTCTGTCACGTAAGCAGTTTCCAGCTGCTGACGTGGCAGCCTCCTATGCTGCTAATATTATTCTGACGCCGTCAGGTTCGCAGGATTTCTCCGAGCATGTTTAGATATCACAGTTGTGCTGGGGTTGTTCTAGGGGCAGATCCCTGATGGCCGGATTCTGTTGCCGGACAAGTCCAACATTGTACTATGCCTGTGGCAATTGGATGGATGCTAGAAGCATACACCTGATGCCTTTTGGCTAATTGACAATATCTGCATACCACACTATAAAACACATTCTGTTTCAGGCAATGATCCTTTGCCACTCCACTGCACAACACCATTTTACTGCAGAAATTGCCAAACATAAGTCAGGGTTTCTCTTTCTTTCTCTTTTCCCCCCTTTCTTTTTCATTTGTCAATTTTTAATCTATTTCATTTAATTTGATAAACTCACAATGAAAGGGAGGAGAAATCCCTGTTTCACAAAGGGATAATTGTGAATCATGGTGGATGAAATCATTAGAGTAGAGCCACAATTGATTGGGATCCAGGTCCAAAATACAATCATATCTCATAAAAGGCATCTGTGGACCAGACTAGTTGACAGTGTTAATGCTGTAGCAAACAAGCTGCACACACAGGAGGAAATTAGGAAGAGGTGGAATGTACTGTGGAGGAGAGTGTGTTCCCTGGCCTCTAAGTGTCACAATGAGGACCAGAGGACTGGTGGTGATTCTCCCAGCCCACTCTTGAAACTTTTTATCTGGGAGGAGAAGGTCTTGCAGATCCTACATCTTGAAGCCTTGACATGTATGCCTGGTGGAGTGGAGACTGGTAAGTTGGGCTTTTGAATTTCTCACTAAACATAAATGTTGTTATCACACAATTTAGCTGTTGATAAACCTTTTTAAAATATGTAATTCAAAATACAATTTATTAATTTGCCTTTCTATGCAGAGGTATAGAATTGTGTTTGTTTCTCTCGTTTAATTAATACCCAAAATGTGTCTGTCAATATGTAAGCGTTTCCTCCTTTTTTTACATTTTTTCCCTTGTTTGTTTGTTTGAATGGGTTCTGTTTAAGTTAAGATTGCATGTTTCAATCACCATCAATGTTTACAATACGTCATGATGGAAGTAAGTCATTCTACACCTCTGAACAAATTACTGATATGTATTCCATGAAGGCAAAGTCAGTTTATTTCTACGGCATATTTTTACTAGGTATGTAACACTTATAAATGTATTCGTAAAAATTATTTGAAATGACTACAACTATCATGATGCCTTATTTTTAGTGGTTACTAATGTTATTGCAAATATGTGTAAGCAATCTCTCTTAACTTACATATATTCACATTGTTGAAAGCATAATATTTTTTGCAATCACTATATTATGCTATTTTGTGAACTTTGATGTGGTTTATAATGCTAGGTTTACATTTACATTATATTTAAATGGATTTGATGGTTTCTGACTCACTAAACAAACGTTTAAACCTGCACATATTTATAGCATGCCAATAGCAGATGAATAGGAGATCTTTGCAATTACCACAAAGCTGTTCACATCTTCGCTCATTACCTGGCTAGTACTTTGAATAGTTAACACCTAATTCTCCACTCCATTTTGTTGTGCAGAATGTTGGGTATATTAAGGGGAATATTTATGAGCCCCTTGCACCACTGGAGTGTCATTTATATGACGCTCCAGTGGCGCTAACCTCTGCTCCATATTTACACGGAGATGTAAAGCCACTTTTGTAGCGATACACCTCCTTGTAAATATGGGCCCCACCATCGCAGTTATCTGTGTCAGAGGGGCGTGCAATGGGTTTTGCTGTGGATGTGCCACAGCAACACCCATTGCATTTTGACGCTGCCTCAAACTTTTGAGATTTCGAAAACATGCAGCAGCACCAAAATCTAACATCAATCCCAGGGGTGGGGTTAGCAAGGAGCAACGAGGAGGAATACTCTTCTTCTTCTTCGTTATTTGTTTTTTTCTATGCGTGCCTCATTTTGCAGCACACATGGACAGAGTAAAATGCCTGAAATAATTGTTTATGTGCAGGAAGATGTCCCTCCTGCACATAAACAATAATTTGAAATTGATGCTGAGGCAATTCGGTGTATGCTGCATTCAGCAGCACACACAGAACTGCCAAAACACCATTAGTGATTGCTTCTGTGCAGGAAGGGACACCTTCCCACACATAAACAATCACCCCCCTCAACACGGATATCCTTGCACGATGGTGCCAGGATGCCTTCGTTGGCACTGATAACTAAATTTAGCGCCAGTGAAGGGGACGACACAGGTTTTATTTCAATACGGCCCATCGCTCCATTGTGGAAATGACGGAGTGTGGCGCTGCCAATTTTGGGGCAGCATCATGCGCCATCATTTTTCCATAAATATGGGCCTTAATGTCTATTTAATTGCTGTTTTTCCATATTTCTGAACAATATTTTACTTTCTATTCTGAAGAGTTTCTATGTGTATTTCAAAATGTTAGGTAACTTATTATCAAACAATTAAAAATAATCTAAACAACATTTTAATTACTCAATAATATTTTATTTGCTATTCTGATGAGGTTTTGTGTGTATATCAAACTGTTAGGTAACTAATAATCAAACAACTAAAGGGTACCTACCACCTCATAGGTTGTCTCATTTTTCTACTCATAAATAGTTGATGTACCATCCAGACTTCTGCTATATTTGTCATGTTTAATTAATCATAGGTCCAACACCAAAAGCATGTGGATCACCAACTGGGTCAACACCAGATGATATCTCCACTCTAGAACAGGAGCAAGCCTTCAGTGGAGATGCTACTCCTGTGAGTACAGATGATGAGGAGCAACCAGGTCTATCTTGTCTGCTTGGGCAAAAAGCTCTACTGGGTTTCACTTGGCCCACACCTACGCTTCCCCTCGGCTGTTGCATTACAGGCCTTGGATGCCTCCACATCCTGTGCCAAATGACCATGACACCAACCTTGTGCCCCCTTTTCTAGTTGCTTTTGAACACATACCATCACCTCCAGTTCAGTCAATACCCAGTGGGATGTGGCACACTGGGTCAAAGGCACCGGGTAGTGGTGGTAGTGTCCTTGGGAGATAATCTGTGGGCCAGCGAAGTGAGACCACTGGCCTCACTGTCACCCAGGCTACCATCAGACTTGTGAGCTATGATGGCCCGATCCTCACTGAACTCTGTGAGATGAAGTAGTTGCAGTGGGGGGCACAATTATGAGATGGAAAATCTGAACTCTAATTTGGGCTTCCTGACTGGGGTGCAGCAGGATTGCTATAACAATATGTACAGGGCTTTTCCACTATCATCTTCCCCTGTCTGTTGTCCTTCAATATCTGTCCAAACTACGTCTTCCTCAGCCACAGACAGGGAGGCCCTGCCACAAGAGGAAACACCTGCATCCACCTAAATCCCTGCAACTGTGGATCCACCAGCTACTCTCAGGAGGGGATGTTCATCTGGACCAGAAGGAGACGTAAGCAAGACCTCCACCACCACCAGCAAGAGACACAGGACCTAATGTTCTCCAATGTGTGACTACCATTCACTTTGTGAACTATTTCATGGACACATTTAAGTGTTTGATGCCAGTTGTGTTTTAGGCATTAGCCTTCAGATATTTTAACCTCTACTATATTTATCCCATCCACCATGATTGTATTATAATTTCTTTGTTTTCTTTGCCCCTTTTTCTTAATTATTACATATTGTTTGTTTTCATTCAAATCACACATTC
Source organism: Pleurodeles waltl (assembly GCF_031143425.1). Classification (NCBI taxonomy): domain Eukaryota; kingdom Metazoa; phylum Chordata; class Amphibia; order Caudata; family Salamandridae; genus Pleurodeles; species Pleurodeles waltl. The sequence continues at coordinate 433,303,385 of NC_090448.1, forward strand.
AAAGGCTGATGTTGTATTATTTTGCTCAATCTGTTCTTTTGCATGTTTCAGCATGCATTTTGAAAAGGTACCATAAAGAATATTGTAAATGCATCATGAGATAACATGTAGATAATGCTGTACTCCTTGATGATAAACCACAAAGACAAAAAAAAATCACACATCAAAATGAATTGATTGATTAAATTGTAATTAAGTTTATTTTTTCAAATCACTCAAATACAATATTACTCAAGGATCATCACAATACTTCAGACTATAACTTACTGTACAGTTTTATACCTTGACACCATGGAAGAACAGACTATTATGAAAAATTACAGATTGAATAGGCAAACTGTTTTTGTTTTATTTCATCAGCTGTAGTCAAATATTCTGCCTCACAATAGGAATCTTCAATCAATAACACCAGTAGTGAAAATCATGGCAGTACTCCATTTTGTGGACACAGATCATTCCAATACACCGTGGCAGTGGCTGGTGGAATGTCACAACCAACCTTCAGTGGGGTGCTACAAAAAGTACTTTCTTCAATGATGAGACAAATCAATAGCTTCATACAGTTTCCTACAAATCAAAATGTTAACCAATGTGAAGGGGGATTTACATCTGTTAGCTTACCTAAGATATGTGGTGAGACCTATTTATGCAGCACATATTGCCTTAGGGACAACATTTTACAGAAAACAAGTCTACTGCAAACATCAAAACATTAATTCAGTCACTGTGCAAGTAGTCTTCCCACAAGATATATACATCCAAAGTGTGAGAGTGTGTCTTTACCAGGATCAAACCATGTCCACCTAGTACTGCTCAACAGCAGCACACAACGGCAAATGTCCCAACTTTGAAATATCCAAATGAAGATTATATTGCGAATTAACCTTAAAATGAACAAGAAAAAATATGATCCTTGTCAAATATATTTCAAAATAGAACCAATACAAATGACAAATATTGATACACATGTTTGAAACAATCAAAGATGGACAATATTATCATACACAGCAGTCAATTGTTCTCTAATAACATTGTTTCACTGGATGTTTTTCTCCTAGTCCTTCTTAAAAAATGTCTACTTCAGACTTTTGGACTCATCATATAAAAAGATGGTCACAATTTTGGAGTAACAATTTGTCAAGATATACGTACACTCATGTGAAGAAGTTGTTAATTAGCTCTTGACGTAAGTCTATTCCTTCTGCATTATTAATAACATTTTAATTTGGCATTTCATCATTCTCACCGGGTGGCTCTTCATTGTCTCCTTCATCTACAATGTACGGGATGCTCCGTTGCATGGCAATCTTGTGTAGCATGCAGCAGGCCATGGTGATCTTGCATACCTTACCAGGTATGTAGAGGAGGGCTCTAATAGTCTTATCCAGACAGCGAAATCTGGCCTTTAGGAGCCCAGAAGCCCACTCCACTGGCCTCCATGTTCTTCCATGGACCTCATTGAAGATGACTTCCCCTGGCGATTCCTCAGCAGGGCTATCAGACATGGTCAGTTAGGATAAGCTGAGTCTCATATATTAAGAAAACAAATCACAAGACAAATTATGTAATACTATTGGAGATCAATAAAGTTGAAAATAACCTTGAAATAAATTGACAATTATGAACAAGCCAAGCCCTCTCAGGAGCAAACTGGGCGATTTTCAAGGATGTGCTGCTGTTCTGCAGTACAAAGGAATCATGTGTTAATCCAGGGTCTGCGATAAAGAATGTTGCTCTTAATGCTGTGTGAAAAGAGGCCGCGCTGACAAAGACGTGTGGCTTGGTGCGTCACTGTGCACAGGTGCCATGGTGGTCTGAGTGGCTGCATGTGGATCTCACTCAAGTCTTAGGCATAACTAACTAGTACTGAGCCCTAAAGAAAGGGTGTTCTGAGACGGTGTGCAAATGCAAAAGAAGCAAGTGCAAGGCTATTGAAAGACACGGGGCGTGCTTGGCCATTGCAAATTTGTGAAGGAGAGCAGGTGACATTCCGCCGCACACAGAATGCCACAAAGTTTTGTGGAGTTTTTAGATAACTCTGCAGAACTCCACGGAGTTGAACTCCATTAGCTTCACCCACCCTTACCTTTAAGCCTTCAGTAGCTCACAATGAATTTTCACTGATTAGAAGTAGCTCTCAGTGCTGAAACTGTTGGTGACCCGTGACCAAGATGATGTAACTGGCCTTGATTATAAGGACATGAGAAGGCATAATGCTACTCAGCAGGTCTCTACAAATGTTAAGTTTTTATGTTAGAAAATTTGAGGGATGAATATGCTGTTCCAACTTTTCCAAATTGCTTGTGATTGTTTTCTCAGTGGTGTGTTATATCAATACAAACAAACAAAATCTGAATAATTATTTTTAAATTAATTTTTCGTATCCCTACAGGTCAATGCACCGGTAGAAAAAATTTATGTGGAAGGCCATTGTGAAAAATATGTGCACCCTGAGGGTCTACAAGTTGCGTAACATTCATTGCTGAAAAAGGTGGGAGGACCTATGAAGCTGGACCAAGAATTCAGAAGACGTTCAGCTCAGCCAGTCCTCCCAACATGGGAAGCGCATGGGCCAGGGGGCGTGGCCAAGCCGTTGATCATGGCGGACGTGAGCTGAAGGAGCTGAGGGCCGGGGACGCCTCGCAGGTGATCGGGAGGGAGCCTGATCGACGCCAGGACACTTTGGTGCTGAGCGCCGACTCGCTGGAGTGGTGCGCGGAGGAGTTGGGCCGGAGCTGTGTGGCCCGGCCTGCGCGGTGACAGCGGGGCCTGTACACCGAGGCGGCCTCGCGGCGAAGCTCCTCTGCAGTCGCTATTGGCCCCGGTGGAGGTGGGGACGCGCCAGGAGAGAGAGGTGAGAAGAGCGGGCGGACTGCCGGCAGGGGCCTCCCGGGAGCCAGTCAAGGATCCAGGCTGGCATACGGGGCCCCCTGGGGCCTGACTGGGCCTGATTGGAGAAGTTGGCTGGAGGAGGGCACTTTGAGGAGCGGGTGCTTCGCCTAGGGCACGATATTACAGTTTGTGGACAGGCTGTGGCCGGGGCCATGTCTGGCCCAGTGGGAGCTGTCGAGCAGCACGCGTGTTTGCCCCAAGCCTAGCTGACCACCCGAGGAAATCGGAGGCTGGTGGTGACGCCTGTGGAGCTGGAGAAGGCGGTGGGAGCCCAGCAGTTCAGTGATTAAGGGCTGGGCTGCTCGTGCTGCTGTGTGGTAGTGAACTGGTAACCCCGGCAAGCGGGCCCGGCCCGATCCAAGATCTGGAGCAGCAGTGAGAGAGGTGGAACTGTAGGAACCTGAGTGGTGGGCCATTTACTAACAGCGAGGACAGCGTTGCGCAGAGGTTCCCCTTTGGGGCCTGTTACTGTGGAGCCCGTAGCTACCAGGCGTTGGTGGTGTGGAGGTTGGGAGTGAATCTTGGGTGTTCCACTCGGCATCAGACTATCGTACTATTGGTGGCAATCTTTTAGCTAGGTCCCTCTGTGCCAACTGAGATCAATTAAAGGTACGGAGCGGGTGCAGTTGGCGGTGAGACGGCGGGTGTCAGCCTGAGGACAGGTTGAAATCCCTTAAAATCTGGAACATGGCGGGGACGGGACGTCTGCGTTCTGGTACTGTAGCTGGGAGGACGCAGGACACAGCAGTGCAAGACAGCCAGAAGTTAGATGCAGTTCTTGCAGCGGTGGAGTGCATTGGAAACTTGTTGGAGCGGGCCCGCACATCGCTAGAAGCCAAAATAGACAAAGTGACCAGCGACCTTGTCCTTCTGCATGCTGATCATCGCAAGCTGGGGGACAAAATGGGCAAGCTTGAGGTGAGGGTAGATGAGCTGACGCCGACGACTTCCCGTTTGCGGTCGGAGATGGAGGACGTGCTGGCCCGTGTAGCGGAATTGGAGCGTCAGGTGGAGGATGCGGAGGGGCGCTCCAGGAGGAACAATATTCGGGTGGTTGGCTTGCCGGAGGGCATAGAGGGACAGAATGCAGTGGCCTACTTGGAGAACTGGCTGCGAGGACTGGTGCCAACAGGCACGCTAACTCCCTTCTTTTCTGTGGAACGGGCGCATCGGATTCCCACACGACCGAGACCGCCGGGGAGTGGTCCTCATCCTTTTATCATCTGCCTCCTCCATTATGTGGACAGAGACATTATACTTCGAACTGTGAGAACCTCCCTGCCTCCTCAGGTGGATGATGCGCAGGTCCTGCTGTTCCCAGACTACACTTTGGTAGTGCAGAGGGATCTGGCCTCCTGCCTGCCTTTGAAGCGTAAACTCAGAACTCTGACTGGAGCAGATCATACAGGAGAGGATGGAAGCGATTTATTCTGCGGCAGCTATCAGCGCCTCCCCGTTGGTGTCAGAGTCGGAGACTGAAATTTTGCAGCCTCCTAGTGATCAACCTACCACATCAGATCGACTTTCGGAATTGGGCCTTGTTGAGGGCCTGCCTGTAACACCAGCCACGGTGGATTATCTTTTTTAAGGGCCGCGCGAGTTGTGTTGAAAGTCTGTTCATTAATGTGGCTGCCCATCTGGAATGTTGCGTGAGCTTGACTCCAATAAGTATGTTTGATGGTGCAAGATGACGGCGGGTCCGGTTGTCGAATGCAGGCTCTTGGCCTTGGGAGTGTTGAGTGGGCTACCGCTAGTGCTGTGCTTGTTCTTTTTTGCGCCTCATTCTTGTGATCGGCTGTTGGGGCCTTCCTTTTCTGCTCCCCTCTCTGTTATCCACTATAGCCAGACTGTATGGTTTTTGTGGGGATTGCTTCCTCGTGGGATTGGCCTACCTCATACTCCTACTAGTGGAGATCTATAATGTGTGGTTGTGATGTTGCACACTACTGTTTTTGTTTTTTTGGGGTTTGGGCGGTGGCCTGTTGTCTATCTGCTCTGATGGTATTGGTTATGTTTTGGTTATGCTGGAGGACAGATACAGAACGTCCGCTCGGAGGTTGGGAATCTGTCAATGCTGGTGTGGTGCTATGCGGTGGAGCAGGACGGTTGTGGACGGGGAGTAGTTGGCTATCTGTGACATGTCTTCATACACTGCGATTACTTGGAATGTGAGGGGCATACACACCCCCAAACGTGGATATGCTATATATTCCTATCTTAGAAGGAGCTCAGTTCATTTGGCGTTTCTGCAAGAGACACACTTGGTGGGCTCGGAGATCCCCCGGTTGCAGCGGCACTGGAGAGGGCAGTTATATGCGACAGGTCACTCAGCGTATGCTAGGGGTGCTCTGATCTGGATTGGAGCGGGCGTTCCCTTTGCGGCGGAGGAGCAGATCATAGACCCACAGGGTAGATTTGTTCTGATTCGAGGGAGATTGGCGGGTCATGCTGTGGTGCTGGGCTCCATCTATGCTCCAAATGTAGACCAGACTTCTTTTCTGCGTGGGGTGTCACAATTCTTGGCGGGTTGGAGTGAATTTCTATGGTTGTTGGGTGGAGACTTCCATAGTGTACTTGATATCGACTTGGACCGTTCCTTCCCCCCGCTGCCTACGTCCCCGGTTCTGACAGCTGCACGTGGTTTAGTGACTTGGATGTAACACTGGCAGTTGGTAGATATAAGGCGGCAGCAGCATGCTGGGTACAGGGTTTACTTGTTCTATTCTGCCCGCACTCCCTGCATGTGCGCTTAGACAGGATGCTTTGCACTCAGAACCTGGCCTCAGTGATTGTTGATACAGATTATTTGGGGCGTACACACTCGGACCACAATCCGCTGCTTGTGAGCCTGAGTTGGGACTCCTCTCTCCCAGCTGTCCCTACTTGGAGGCTTACCCCGGAAATGTTAGAAGACGCTGCTTTTAGAGCGGCGCTGAGTGCAGCGATCCCGGAGTACTTCAAGCATAATGAAGGCACGGCTTTGTTGGGTTTGTTGGAATGGGATGCATTTAAAGTTTTCATCTATGGGCATTTGTAGGAAAGTACCATCTTGCCTGGCATGTTACCCCCATTTTTCACGGTATATATGTTGTTTTAGTTGTATGTGTCACTGGGACCCTGGTAACCCAGGGCCCCAGTGCTCATAAGTGTGCCTGAATGTGTTACCTGTGTAGTGACTAACTGTCTCACTGAGGCTCTGCTAATCAGAACCTCAGTGGTTATGCTCTCTCATTTCTTTCCAAATTGTCACTAACAGGCTAGTGACCATTTTTACCAATTTACATTGGCTTACTGGAACACCCTTATAATTCCCTAGTATATGGTACTGAGGTACCCAGGGTATTGGGGTTCCAGGAGATCCCTATGGGCTGCAGCATTTCTTTTGCCACCCATAGGGAGCTCTGACAATTCTTACACAGGCCTGCCACTGCAGCCTTAGTGAAATAACGTCCACGTTATTTCACAGCCATTTTACACTGCACTTAAGTAACTTATAAGTCACCTATATGTCTAACCTTTACCTGGTAAAGGTTAGGTGCAAAGTTACTTAGTGTGAGGGCACCCTGGCACTAGCCAAGGTGCCCCCACATTGTTCAGAGCCAATTCCCTGAACTTTGTGAGTGCGGGGACACCATTACACGCGTGCACTACATATAGGTCACTACCTATATGTAGCTTCACAATGGTAACTCCGAATATGGCCATGTAACATGTCTATGATCATGGAATTGCCCCCTCTATGCCATCCTGGCATAGTTGGCATAATCCCATGATCCCAGTGGTCTGTAGCACAGACCCTGGTACTGCCAAACTGCCCTTCCTGGGGTTTCACTGCAGCTGCTGCCAACCCCTCAGACAGGCATCTGCCCTCCTGGGGTCCAGCCAGGCCTGGCCCAGGATGGCAGAACAAAGAACTTCCTCTGAGAGAGGGTGTGACACCCTCTCCCTTTGGAAAATGGTGTGAAGGCAGGGGAGGAGTAGCCTCCCCCAGCCTCTGGAAATGCTTTCTTCGGCACAGATGTGCCCAATTCTGCATAAGCCAGTCTACACCGGTTCAGGGACCCCTTAGCCCCTGCTCTGGCGCGAAACTGGACAAAGGAAAGGGGAGTGACCACTCCCCTGACCTGCACCTCCCCTGGGAGGTGTCCAGAGCTCCTCCAGTGTGCTCCAGACCTCTGCCATCTTGGAAACAGAGGTGCTGCTGGCACACTGGACTGCTCTGAGTGGCCAGTGCCACCAGGTGACGTCAGAGACTCCTGCTGATAGGCTCCTTCAGGTGTTAGTAGCCTATCCTCTCTCCTAAGTAGCCAAACCCTCTTTTCTGGCTATTTAGGGTCTCTGTCTCTGGGGAAACTTTAGATAACGAATGCATGAGCTCAGCCGAGTTCCTCTGCATCTCTCTCTTCACCTTCTGATAAGGAATCGACTGCTGACCGCGCTGGAAGCCTGCAAACCTGCAACATAGTAGCAAAGACGACTACAGCAACTCTGTAACGCTGATCCTGCCGCCTTCTCGACTGTTTTCCTGCTTGTGCATGCTGTGGGGGTAGCCTGCCTCCTCTCTGCACCAGAAGCTCCGAAGAAATCTCCCGTGGGTCGACGGAATCTTCCCCCTGCAACCGCAGGCACCAAAAAGCTGCATTACCGGTCCCTTGGGTCTCCTCTCAGCACAACGAGCGAGGTCCCTCGAATCCAGCGACTCTGTCCAAGTGACCCCCACAGTCCAGTGACTCTTCAGCCCAAGTTTGGTGGAGGTAAGTCCTTGCCTCACCTCGCTGGGCTGCATTGCTGGGACCGCGACTTTGCAGCTACTCCGGCCCCTGTGCACTTCCGGCAGAAATCCTTTGTGCACAGCCAAGCTTGGGTCCACAGCACTCTAACCTGCATTGCACGACTTTCTAAGTTAGTCTCCGGCGACGTGGGACTCCTTTGTGCAACTTCGGCGAGCACCGTTTCACGCATCCTCGTAGTGCCTGTTTCTGGCACTTTTCCGGGTGCAACCTGCTTCAGTGAGGGCTCTTTGTCTTGCTCGACGTCCCCTCTCTCTTCAGGTCCAATTTGCGACCTCCTGGTCCCTCCTGGGCCCCGGCAGCGTCTAAAAACGCCAAACGAACGATTTGCAACTAGCAAGGCTTGTTGGCGTCCTTTCAGCGGAAAAACACTTCTGCTCGACTCTCCAAGGCAAGAGGAATCCGTCCACCAAAGGGGAAGTCTCTAGCCCTTTCGTTCCTGCAGAAACCTCAGCTTCTTCTGTCCAGTCGAAGCTTCTTTGCACCCGCAGCTGGCATTTCCTGGGCATCTGCCCATCTCCGACTTGCTTGTGACTTTTGGACTTGGTCCCCTTGTTTCACACGTACCCTAGATTGGAAATCCACAGTTGTTGCATTGCTGGTTTGTGTCTTTCCTGCATTATTCCTCTAACACGACTATTTTGTCCTTAGGGGAACTTTAGTGCACTTTGCACTCACTTTTCAGGGTTTTGGGGAGGGTTATTTTTCTAACTCTCACTATTTTCTAATAGTCCCAGCGACCCTCTACAAGGTCACATAGGTTTGGGGTCCATTCGTGGTTCGCATTCCACTTTTGGAGTATATGGTTTGTGTTGCCCCTATCCCTATGTTTCCCCATTGCATCCTATTGTAACTATACATTGTTTGCACTGTTTTCTAAGACTATACTGCATATTTTTGCTAGTGTGTATATATATCTTGTGTATATTTCCTATCCCCTCACTGAGGGTACACTCTAAGATACTTTGGCATATTGTCATAAAAATAAAGTACCTATATTTTTAGTATAACTGTGTATTGTGTTTTCTTATGATAGTGTGCATATGACACTAGGTGGTACTGTAGTAGCTTCACACGTCTCCTAGTTCAGCCTAAGCTGCTCTGCTAAGCTACCATTATCTATCAGCCTAAGCTGCTAGACACCCTATACACTAATAAGGGATAACTGGGCCTGGTGCAAGGTGCAAGTACCCCTTGGTACTCACTACAAGCCAGTCCAGCCTCCTACATTGGTTGTGCAGTGGTGGGATAAGTGCTTGAGACTACTTACCACTCTTGTCATTGTACTTTTCATAAGAGAAAAATATACAAAACAAGGTCAGTGTATATACACATAGCCAAAAAGTTTTGCATTTCCTCTTTTCACTCTTTTCTAAGTGCTGAAAAGTACTTCTAAACTTTCAAAAAGTTCTTAAAAGTTTAAAAAGTTTTTTCTGTCTTTCCAAAAAAAGTTCTGAAAACTTTTTTCTCTTTTTCTATCACTTTAACTCTCTCTAAAAAATGTCTGGCACAGGCCAAAGTGTTGATCTGTCCAAACTTGCATATGACAACCTTAGCTGGAAAAGAGCAAGGAGTCTCTGTATAGAGAGAGGTTTGAGTGTAGGGAAGAATCCTTCCTTGGAACTGTTACTTAACATGCTTAGAGAACAGGATAAGGCCATAGGTGCCCCATCTGTTGAAAAAGTACCTAATAGTTCCCAATCTGATTCAGGGACTCCCCCAGGAAAAGATTCAGGAAAGAAACTTCCTAGCCTGCCCATTACTAGACAATCTAGCATAGATGGTAATGATGATGAGCCACACCAAATAAATAGTGTTGTCTCACATCATAGCAAAAGCATTTATTCTCACCATACTGGTAGTAATGTTTCTGTAAACCAAGCTGTTAGGGTGCCTTCTGTAAGGGACAGGTCTCCTTCTGTTCATTCCCATCATAGCTCTGTTTCTAGAAATGTCCCTCCCACCAACCCTGATGACAGAATGTTAGAGAGGGAACTCAATAAGTTGAGGGTGGAACAAACCAGACTGAAGCTTAAAAAGCAACAGATGGATTTGGATAGACAGTCTTTTGAATTAGAGAAGGAAAGACAGAAGTTGGGTTTAGATACCCATGGTGGCAGCAGCAGTATTCCCCATAGTCATCCTGCAAAAGAGCATGATTCCAGGAATCTGCACAAGATAGTTCCCCCTTATAAGGAGGGGGATGACATTAACAAGTGGTTTGCTGCACTTGAGAGGGCCTGTGTTGTACAGGATGTCCCTCAAAGGCAGTGGGCTGCTATCCTATGGCTATCATTTAGTGGAAAAGGTAGGGATAGGCTCCTTACTGTGAAAGAAAATGATGCTAATAATTTCCAAGTTCTTAAGAATGCACTCCTGAATGGTTATGGCTTAACCACTGAACAGTACAGGATAAAGTTCAGAGAGACCAAAAAGGAGTCTTCACAAGACTGGGTTGATTTCATTGACCATTCAGTGAAGGCCTTGGAGGGGTGGTTACATGGCAGTAAAGTTACTGATTATGACAGCCTGTATAACTTAATCCTGAGAGAGCATATTCTTAATAATTGTGTGTCTGATTTGTTGCACCAGTACTTGGTGGACTCTGATCTGACCTCTCCCCAAGAATTGGGAAAGAAGTCAGACAAATGGGTCAGAACAAGAGTGAACAGAAAAGTTCATACAGGGGGTGACAAAGATGGCAACAAAAAGAAGGATGGTAAGTCTTCTGACAAGGGTGGGGACAAATCTAAAAATGAGTCTTCATCAGGCCCACAAAAACACTCTGGTGGGGGTGGTGGGTCCAAATCCTCCTTTAATCAGAACAAGGAAAAGAAACCATGGTGCTATTTATGTAAAATAAAAGGCCATTGGACAACAGATCCCAGTTGTCCAAAGAAAGGCACCACAGCTCCTACCACTACAACCCCTACTGCTACACCTAGTGTCCCTACTAATAGCAGTGGTGGTGGGAGCAAACCTACTAATAGCCAATCCAAGGGAGTAGCTGGGCTCACTTTTGGTAACTTAGTTGGGGTTGGTCTGATTAGGGAGACCACAGAGGCTACTTTAGTCTCTGAAGGGGCTATTGATTTAGCCACTTTGGTTGCTTGCCCCCATAACTTGGAGAAGTACAAGCAACTAACCCTAATAAATGGTGTTGAGGTCCAGGCCTACAGGGACACAGGTGCCAGTGTCACAATGGTGATTGAGAAACTGGTGCACCCTGAACAACACATACTTGGACAACAGTACCAAGTAACCGATGCTCACAACATAACACAAAGCCACCCCATGGCTGTTGTAAATCTCAACTGGGGGGGGGGGTAACTGGTCCAAAGAAAGTTGTGGTAGCTTCAGATTTACCTGTAGACTGTCTATTAGGGAATGATTTGGAGACATCAGCTTGGTCAGATGTGGAGTTGGAGACCCATGCAGCAATGCTGGGCATCCCAGGGCATATTTTTGCTTTGACAAGGGCTCAGGCCAAAAAGCAAAAAGGACAGGGAAGCTTGGATCCTGGAACAATGGACCAAGTGCTCCCTAAAGCTAGGGCTAGTAGAAGCAAACCACTTCCTACTATCCCTCCCTCTACAGTGGATTTTACTTCTGAGGAAGAAGAATTCCCTCCCTGTGCAGAACCTACACCAGAGGAGCTGGAAGCAGACACTGCTGAGCTTTTGGGTGAAGGGGGGCCTGCCAGAGAGGAGCTGAGTGTGGCACAGCAAACCTGTCCCACATTAGAGGGTCTCAGACAGCAAGCTGTCAAACAGGCTAATGGGGATGTCAGTGACTCTCACAGAGTTTACTGGGAGGACAACCTCTTGTACACTGAGCATAGGGATCCTAAACCTGGACCTGCCAGGAGATTAGTGATTCCTCAGGAGTACAGAAAGTTCCTCCTAACACTGGCACATGACATTCCCTTAGCTGGGCATCTAGGACAAATGAAAACTTGGGACAGGCTTGTTCCCCTGTTTCATTGGCCTAGGATGTCTGAGGACACAAAGGAATTTTGTAAGTCCTGTGAAACCTGTCAAGCTAGTGGCAAGACAGGTGGCACCCCAAAGGCACCCCTTATCCCACTGCCTGTGGTTGGGGTTCCCTTTGAAAGGGTAGGGGTTGACATAGTTGGCCCCCTTGACCCTCCTACTGCTTCAGGCAATAGATTTATCTTGGTGGTAGTGGACCATGCCACAAGATACCCTGAAGCAATTCTTTTAAGGACCACTACAGCTCCTGCAGTGGCAAAGGCCCTCCTGGGAATATTTTCCAGGGTGGGCTTCCCAAAGGAAGTAGTATCAGACAGAGGAAGCAATTTCATGTCTGCATACTTAAAGGCCATGTGGAAGGAGTGTGGTGTAACGTACAAGTTCACAACACCCTATCATCCACAAACAAATGGACTGGTGGAGAGATTTAATAAAACTCTCAAAGGCATGATTATGGGACTCCCTGAAAAACTCCGCAGGAGATGGGATATCCTTCTACCATGCCTCCTTTTTGCCTACAGGGAGGTACCCCAGAAAGGAGTGGGCTTCAGCCCCTTTGAACTTCTTTTTGGACACCCTGTTAGGGGTCCACTCACACTTGTAAAGGAGGGTTGGGAACAACCTCTAAAAGCTCCTAAGCAGGATATTGTGGATTATGTACTTGGCCTCAGATCAAGGATGGCTGAGTACATGAAAAAGGCCAGTAAAAACCTTCAGGCGAGCCAAGAGCTCCAGAAGCAATGGCATGATCAGAAGGCTGTTTTGGTTCAGTACCAACCAGGGCAGAAAGTGTGGGTCTTGGAGCCTGTGGCCCCAAGAGCACTCCAAGATAAATGGAGTGGACCCCACACAATTGTTGAAAAGAAAGATGAAGTCACCTACTTGGTTGACTTAGGCACTGCCAGGAGTCCCCTTAGGGTGCTCCATGTCAACCGCCTGAAACCCTACTATGACAGGGCTGATCTCACCCTGCTCATGGCAACTGATGAGGGACAGGAAGAAGACAGTGATCCTCTACCTGATCTCTTCTCTTCCACAGAACAAGATGCTCTTGTGGAAGGTGTAGTTTTGGCAGATTGTCTTACTGCTGAGCAGAAAGACCATTGCATAAATCTCCTAGGACAATTTTCAGAACTCTTCTCTACTGTGCCAGGCACCACTTCTTGGTGGGAGCACACTATAGATACTGGAGACAGTTTACCTGTCAAAAGTAAGATCTATAGGCAGCCTGACCATGTCAGGGACTGCATAAAGCAAGAAGTTCAGAAAATGTTGGAACTAGGAGTGGTTGAGCACTCTGACAGTCCATGGGCTTCTCCTGTGGTACTGGTACCAAAACCCAATTCTAAAGATGGAAAGAAGGAAATGCGGTTTTGTGTAGACTATAGAGGTCTCAACTTGGTAACCAAAACTGATGCTCACCCTATACCCAGGGCAGATGAGCTTATAGATACACTGGCATCTGCCAAGTATCTAAGCACTTTTGATTTGACTGCAGGGTATTGGCAGATCAAATTATCAGAAGATGCTAAACCTAAGACTGCATTTTCTACCATTGGAGGACATTACCAGTTTACTGTAATGCCTTTTGGTTTGAAAAATGCACCTGCCACTTTTCAGAGGTTGGTGAACACAGTCCTGCAAGGGCTGGAAGCTTTCAGTGCAGCATATTTGGACGATATAGCTGTCTTTAGCTCCAGCTGGGATGATCACCTGGTCCACCTATGGAAAGTTTTGGAGGCCCTGCAAAAGGCAGGCCTCACTATCAAGGCTTCAAAGTGCCAGATAGGGCAGGGTAAGGTGGTTTATCTGGGACACCTTGTTGGTGGGGAACAGATTGCACCACTTCAGGGGAAAATCCAAAAAATTATTGATTGGGTTCCCCCTACCACTCAGACTCAGGTGAGAGCCTTCCTAGGCCTCACTGGGTATTACAGGAGGTTCATTAAGAACTATGGCTCCATTGCAGCCCCTCTTAATGACCTCACATCCAAGAAAATGCCTAAAAAGGTATTATGGACAGCAAACTGTCAGAAAGCTTTTGAGGAGCTGAAGCAGGCCATGTGCTCTGCACCTGTCCTGAAAAGCCCTTGTTACTCTAAAAAATTCTATGTCCAGACTGATGCATCTGAATTAGGAGTAGGGGCAGTCCTATCACAACTTAATTCTGAGGGCCAGGATCAACCTGTTGCTTTTATTAGTAGAAGGTTGACCCCTAGAGAAAAGCGTTGGTCTGCCATTGAGAGGGAGGCCTTTGCTGTGGTCTGGGCTCTGAAGAAGTTGAGGCCATACCTGTTTGGCACTCACTTCATTGTTCAGACAGACCACAAACCTCTACTTTGGCTAAAACAAATGAAAGGTGAAAATCCTAAATTGTTGAGGTGGTCCATATCCCTACAGGGAATGGACTATACAGTGGAACATAGACCTGGGAGTTTCCACTCCAATGCAGATGGACTCTCCAGATATTTCCACTTAGACAATGAAGACTCATCAGGTCATGGCTAGTCTTATTGTCCTTCGTTTGGGGGGGGGTTGTGTAGGAAAGTACCATCTTGCCTGGCATGTTACCCCCATTTTTCACTGTATATATGTTGTTTTAGTTGTATGTGTCACTGGGACCCTGGTAACCCAGGGCCCCAGTGCTCATAAGTGTGCCTGAATGTGTTACCTGTGTAGTGACTAACTGTCTCACTGAGGCTCTGCTAATCAGAACCTCAGTGGTTATGCTCTCTCATTTCTTTCCAAATTGTCACTAACAGGCTAGTGACCATTTTTACCAATTTACATTGGCTTACTGGAACACCCTTATAATTCCCTAGTATATGGTACTGAGGTACCCAGGGTATTGGGGTTCCAGGAGATCCCTATGGGCTGCAGCATTTCTTTTGCCACCCATAGGGAGCTCTGACAATTCTTACACAGGCCTGCCACTGCAGCCTGAGTGAAATAACGTCCACGTTATTTCACAGCCATTTTACACTGCACTTAAGTAACTTATAAGTCACCTATATGTCTAACCTTTACCTGGTAAAGGTTAGGTGCAAAGTTACTTAGTGTGAGGGCACCCTGGCACTAGCCAAGGTGCCCCCACATTGTTCAGAGCCAATTCCCTGAACTTTGTGAGTGCGGGGACACCATTACACGCGTGCACTACATATAGGTCACTACCTATATGTAGCTTCACAATGGTAACTCCGAATATGGCCATGTAACATGTCTATGATCATGGAATTGCCCCCTCTATGCCATCCTGGCATAGTTGGCATAATCCCATGATCCCAGTGGTCTGTAGCACAGACCCTGGTACTGCCAAACTGCCCTTCCTGGGGTTTCACTGCAGCTGCTGCTGCTGCCAACCCCTCAGACAGGCATCTGCCCTCCTGGGGTCCAGCCAGGCCTGGCCCAGGATGGCAGAACAAAGAACTTCCTCTGAGAGAGGGTGTGACACCCTCTCCCTTTGGAAAATGGTGTGAAGGCAGGGGAGGAGTAGCCTCCCCCAGCCTCTGGAAATGCTTTCTTGGTCACAGATGTGCCCAGTTCTGCATAAGCCAGTCTACACCGGTTCAGGGACCCCTTAGCCCCTGCTCTGGCGCGAAACTGGACAAAGGAAAGGGGAGTGACCACTCCCCTGACCTGCACCTCCCCTGGGAGGTGTCCAGAGCTCCTCCAGTGTGCTCCAGACCTCTGCCATCTTGGAAACAGAGGTGCTGCTGGCACACTGGACTGCTCTGAGTGGCCAGTGCCACCAGGTGACGTCAGAGACTCCTGCTGATAGGCTCCTTTAGGTGTTAGTAGCCTATCCTCTCTCCTAAGTAGCCAAACCCTCTTTTCTGGCTATTTAGGGTCTCTGTCTCTGGGGAAACTTTAGATAACGAATGCATGAGCTCAGCCGAGTTCCTCTGCATCTCTCTCTTCACCTTCTGATAAGGAATCGACTGCTGACCGCGCTGGAAGCCTGCAAACCTGCAACATAGCAGAAAAGACGACTACTGCAACTCTGTAACGCTGATCCTGCCGCCTTCTCGACTGTTTTCCTGCTTGTGCATGCTATGGGGGTAGCCTGCCTCCTCTCTGCACCAGAAGCTCCGAAGAAATCTCCCGTGGGTCGACGGAATCTTCCCCCTGCAACCGCAGGCACCAAAAAGCTGCATTACCGGTCCCTTGGGTCTCCTCTCAGCACGACGAGCGAGGTCCCTCGAATCCAGCGACTCTGTCCAAGTGACCCCCACAGTCCAGTGACTCTTCAGCCCAAGTTTGGTGGAGGTAAGTCCTTGCCTCACCTCGCTGGGCTGCATTGCTGGGAACTGCGACTTTGCAGCTACTCCGGCCCCTGTGCACTTCCGGCGGAAATCCTTTGTGCACAGCCAAGCCTGGGTCCACGGCACTCTAACCTGCATTGCACGACTTTCTAAGTTGGTGTCCGGCGACGTGGGACTCCTTTGTGCAACTTCAGCGAGCACCGTTTCATGCATCCTCGTAGTGCCTGTTTCTGGCACTTGTCCGGGTGCAACCTGCTTCAGTGAGGGCTCTTTGTCTTGCTCTACATCCCCTCTCTGTTCAGGTCAAATTTGCGACCTCCTGGTCCCTCCTGGGCCCCGGCAGCGTCCAAAAACGTCAAGCGCACGATTTGCAACTAGCAAGGCTTGTTGGCGTCCTTTCAGCGGGAAAACACTTCTGCACGACTCTCCAAGGCGAGTGGGATCCGTCCACCAAAGGGGAAGTCTCTAGCCCTTTTCGTTCCTGCAGAAACCTCAGCTTCTTCTGTCCAGTCGAAGCTTCTTTGCACCCGCAGCTGGCATTTCCTGGGCATCTGCCCATCTCCGACTTGCTTGTGACTTTTGGACTTGGTCCCCTTGTTCCACAGGTACCCTAGATTGGAAATCGACAGTTGTTGCATTGCTGGTTTGTGTCTTTCCTGCATTATTCCTCTAACACGACTATTTTGTCCTTAGGGGAACTTTAGTGCACTTTGCACTCACTTTTCAGGGTCTTGGGGAGGGTTATTTTTCTAACTCTCACTATTTTCTAGTAGTCCCAGCGACCCTCTACAAGGTCACATAGGTTTGGGGTCCATTCGTGGTTCGCATTCCACTTTTGGAGTATATGGTTTGTGTTGCCCCTATCCCTATGTTTCCCCATTGCATCCTATTGTAACTATACATTGTTTGCACTGTTTTCTAAGACTATACTGCATATTTTTGCTATTGTGTATATATATCTTGTGTATATTTCCTATCCCCTCACTGAGGGTACACTCTAAGATACTTTGGCATATTGTCATAAAAATAAAGTACCTTTATTTTTAGTATAACTGTGTATTGTGTTTTCTTATGATAGTGTGCATATGACACTAGGTGGTACTGTAGTAGCTTCACACGTCTCCTAGTTCAGCCTAAGCTTCTCTGCTAAGCTACCATTATCTATCAGCCTAAGCTGCTAGACACCCTATACACTAATAAGGGATAACTGGGCCTGGTGCAAGGTGCAAGTACCCCTTGGTACTCACTACAAGCCAGTCCAGCCTCCTACAGCATTGCCTGGGGACTCAGTGCAATCTGCGTCGATCCGTCGAACGTGACTTGGCTCGGATGGAGCGTGTCATGCTACGCCGGGAAAGAGAAGTGGCTGGTAGCCTGGCGGAGGATTCGTTGTTATCTGCGGCTCGTGCTGAGCATGTCGTTACTCAAGCACTTTCGCTGTTTGAATTATGCTGCGCATTCTGCGAGAACCCATGCTTCTGCCGATAAAACAGGCAAGCTACTGGCCTGGTTGATTCGATGTGATTGTGAGAAGGGACTGATCGTGGAGATCCGTTCGCAGGCGGGGGAATGGTGCATACACCCGGGGAGATACAAGCTGAGTTCAGGAGGCATTATGAGGCGCTCTACGCTCTGGGTGCGCCTTCCATGGAGAGTTTCTGTAGCGACTTTCTCGCTGGTGTGGAGCTTCCGTGTTTGGAAGAGGAGCAGATAGAGGTGCTTGAGGAGCCTCTTGATCTTGAGGAGATAAAGTCCAGTATTGGTGAGCTTGCATCCGGTAAAACGCCAGGCCCGGGTGGTTTGCCGGTTGACTTCTACAAGGCCTTTGCGTCTCAGCTGGCTCCCCGGTTGCTTCGTGTGTATGAGGAGGTGGTTCAAAGGGGTTGTTTGTCAGCTTCTCAGAGGGAGGCATTACTGGTGTCTCTTCCCAAGCCTGGGAGGGACCCAGCGGAGATGGGGTCGTACTGGCCGTTAGCAATGCTGAACACCGACTACAAAATCCTGGGCAAGGTGCTGGCAGAGAGTCTTGCACCGAGAGTGCCGGACCTGGTCCACCCTGACCAGAACGGGTTTGTACCGGCTAGAGACACCTCACATAATATCAGACGGCTGTTTTGCGTCATGCAATACGCGAGGCGGGACTGGCCGTGGGCGGGATGCCTTGTCCTGGACTTGGAGAAGTCTTTTGACTCTCTGGAAAGGTCTTACCTGTTCAAGGTGTTGCGGCGGTTTGGTATGGGACTCTCCTTCACTCGACTGGTTAAACTGTTATATACTCGGCCACAGGTTCGGGTAAGGCTGGGGGCATGATATCGGAGCCGATCCGTGTGTGCAGGGGCACGAGGCAGGGCTGCCCTCTTTGACCGCTGTTGTTTTCTCTCGCCCTGGAGCCCCTGGCAGCAGCCTTGCGTGGAGAGGGGACTGACTGGGGCATTGCCCTAGGGGATGGCCCTCACATAGTATCGCTGAATGCCGACGACCTCCTCCTGTATTTTTGGGATATTACGCGGATCCCTTCAGAGGTCAGGACGCTGTTGCAGCGATTTGCGATGATATCTGGCCTCAGGATCAATTGGTCCAAATCGTGCCTTTTCCCTTTTGATCCTGAGCTCCTGGATCTGGGGCTCTGCCTGGCTGGGAGTCCTGTTCCGTGGCAGTCACACACGATTTGGTACCTGGGTATCCGTGTTTACCATCGGGAGGAGGATCTAGTTGATGGCAATCTCACGAGAGCAGTATCTTTGATTAAATCTCAGATGTCCTTCTGGAGGACGCTGCCGCTGTCGGAGGCTGGTAGAATAGCACTCTTGAAGATGGTAGTCCTGCCACGCTTATTGTATTTCTTTTCAAACCTCCTGCACTATGTTCCCCCCAGCTTCTTTAAGGCCTTGGAGTCAGAGTTGAGGAAATGTATCTGGAATGGTGGCCGTTTGAAGAAACTGTTCTTACCGTCAGAGAGAGGCGGGTTGGCGGTCCCTAACTTGGAGCACTACTACTTGGCTTCTCAGCTTCAGTGGGTGTCCAGGCGGCTGGCGGGCATCCAGCTGACTGACACGGCATCTGAGCAGGGCCCTTGGTCTCTACTGCAGATTTCACATTCACTTCATCCGCTTGTACACGTCCCGGCCCCACGGCAGCTGTTCCTCAGGTTGGCGTATAGCTGTTTTCATAAATCCCTCCAGCTCCCTGGGCGGGTGGTCCCGTTTGTGCCAGCCTTGGCGCTGCTGGGCACGCTGCGCGTCCCCAGGATTATGTCGGACTTGGAGCTGTGCGCGTGGCATGAAGTGGAGTTGTGTACGTTGGGCGATCTTTATGAGGATGGCCGACTGCTTTCGTTCTCCAGGCTTCAGGAGCTGGGGCTGCCATCGGGGCCGTTCCTCCTATATAATTCTTTGTTGAGGGCCTTGCGATCCAAGTGAGGAGATCTGTCGGTGGCTCCCTCTAAGTATTTGCTGATTCAGTATTTGCAGGTGATGGGCAGGGGTCGGCACTTGATTAGCTGGTTTGCAGACGCGTTGCGGACGCATACTGTTCTGGAGTGTGGCGCGATGCGTGTGGCCTGGGAGGAGGATGGAGGCAACCCAATT
Organism: Pleurodeles waltl; assembly: GCF_031143425.1. Lineage (NCBI taxonomy): Eukaryota > Metazoa > Chordata > Amphibia > Caudata > Salamandridae > Pleurodeles > Pleurodeles waltl. Next base: position 433,322,908 of record NC_090448.1, read on the forward strand.
TCAGAGGCGCATTGGAGGTTAGCCCTTTCTAGCCGCCTTAGCATACCCCGTAATTCCAGATTTCATTTAATTCATTTTTACATTGTTCACAGAGCCTATCTCACTCCGGCTCGAGTAAACAGATATTTTGCGCGTCAGGATGCAGCTTGCCCCCGCTGTTTTTGTGTAGGCGTGGACCTGCTCCACATGTTATGGTTTTGTCCTCCTTTGTGCTGCTACTGGAAAGTAGTGGCCGACTGCCTGTCGGAGTGCACGGCTTGGTGGGTTCCGTTCACCTGGGAAGCGTGTATACTGGGACTTTTTCCCAGAGGCAAGAGGCATAGAGCTGAGGTGCGAGTTACGGATCTGGGACTCATCACGGCGAAGCGTCTAGTAACCCGTAGGTGGAGGTCGTCAGACCCTCCGTCAGTGCAGGCCTGGAAATGCTCCTTTGAGGTGTGGGCGGGGGTCGAGGGAGTAGTGCTGAAGAGAGAAGAGGTGTTGGGGCTGAGTAGGTTTCCGTTGCCAGCTAGCTGGGAGGAGCTGATGCTGCTTCTGCGGAATAAGAACGGGGACTCCGCTGTGTAGGACTCGGTCTAGCATAGATGGGTGTTCGCTGGGTGAGTGGTGCGCTGCGATGGGGTGGTGTGTGTGTCTGTTGGTGGGATTTGATGCAGTGCTAGTGTACTGAAGGGTAAGGTTGGTGGGGTTCTGTGATAGGCTCTGCCCTCCGCCGGTATGCCGGATTGATGTGGATTAGTTCTCAAGCCGATCAGGATACGCTCGACTGGTAATTTGTCATCTATATGTCTAGTAACCAGCAGTTGTCATTGTTTGTATTGTTTGTTTGTAACCTATTTACAGTATTTGCCTACCAGCTAGACATACTCATGTTGTAATATGGGTGGGGGCCTCATGGCACAGCGGTCCGATTTGTTAAATAATGCATTTAATTAACATTTCTTCATGGACACTCATGCTTTGAGTCCACAGCGTAAGCACATCTTGTACTAGTGTTGTATGGTGGTAAACAGTACGCTGCGGGAACTCAGGCTTGACACGGCTTAACGGAAGGATTAGAGATCTGGCTACCGCTTGTTAGGCCACCTGACTTTTCTCCACCTCTTTCTACTTTGAGTGGATATTCATGTACATTGTAACTGCACAATGATAGTTATCCGCATGTCAGTGGTTCATGATTGGTGTTATGATGTGATAAAATGCTAATAAACAGATTTATGAAAAAAAATAGGAAGCGCATGGGCCAAACATTGATCCTCCCAATGACTCACATACTTGCAGTGGCACATACCCAGCTTGATGGGCAGCTGAAAGCACAACAGCAGAAGTGTAGAAAAGTCTTCCTTTTTGCCCTGGCCACCCCTAAATGTTTTGGGCAGATACTTGTGGTTACTGACTCCTGGCTGTGCCCTGGGTACCTGCAAACCAGTCCCAGGGCCAGAGCTCTGTGTGAAGTGGGTATGCAAATTAGGCTAATTATAATTGGCTATTCCAACCTACCTATAAATCACTATGGTAGAACATGTAGGTTTAGGGACCCCAGCATAGATAATACCCCTATTTGGTTACTGCTGAGGTGCCCAGTGTCATTTTAAAGGCAGACCTGCTTTACTGGCAGCTTTTAAATTAAAGTTACCTTCAAATTCGACTTTGGAAAGAAACATCCTTATTTTTACATATAAGTCACTTCAAAGTGTGCCCTAGGTACCCCCGGGTTGGGTGCAATGTAACTATAAGCAGGTCCCTTATTAAATATGTTTTAAACGCCCTGGTAAGGGAAAAATAGCCACATCTGTTTTCCCTCATTGTAGTGAATGGGTTCCATAGGTTAAAATGGCGAGACTTTATTTTTAATTAATAAAGTCCTAAAAGGAGTTACATATTTCAAGTTTGGTATCAAACTGATTGTTTCAGTACATCCAACAACTTGCCATTGTTGAATTTAATATAACTAGTTCAAATAAAGTTTTAGAACTCTACCTAAAGTTGCCTACTTCAGCCCTGTAGTGCCCTTTTTCTTTTTGGACAGCTTCTGGCAACCTGGCCAGGCTGCCTGGATGAGGAGTGAAGTGGCCTGGGCTGAGGACAAATGAAGTGTCTGGCAGCAGATGGTGAAACAGTATGGGGGGAGCACAGCCAAATGGGGCTTCATAGGACTGAAGGACATTTGGAACAGCTCAGTACCATACCTACTTCCTGCAAATCCAGACAACCAGGTGCCCCCTTGGTTAGATTAGGAGAGGGCAGGAAAGGGGTGTGTTAAGGAATTTTAGCCACACCAGTGGGTGGACTCAGCCAGACCTAACCTCCAAAAATGAATTGCTGCCAATTTGGATTTCTAAGGAATGTTGCTTCCTGGCATTGATTTTTGCCACACTTCCCAGGAAGTGGTCATCTAAGAGGTTGACAGACTGACTGTGATTGGACAGTTTCCCCCACCCCTGTTATGCACCCCAGGAGCAAGAGTAAATGTGGCAGAGCTGCACCCACACCTCAGATCCCTACAAGGAACAATGACAAGAAGAAGAAGGACTGTCCTGCTGGACCCCTGACCTGCATCTAGGCATTGCACTCTGAAGGACTGCACCAGCTGCACACTTGGGCTTCATCACAAAAAGGACATTGCCTGTCTTCAACTGGTTCAAGAAGAGACTTTATGTTTGCTATAGGTAGAAAATAGCTAACCAGAATCTCCTGCATCAAAGCCTAAAGAAACCGACCAGCTGACCACAGTCCAGTGGCCATTTTGGAGTTTGAGCCAGGTGAATTCTGGGAGTTGGAGTCCTAACCCTCAAGGAGCAACTCAGAGCTTCTGGAACCTTCGGGTGAGTTGTTGACTCCTAAAGGACCTTCAAAGACGTTTTGGAAGAAGATCAAAAAGTTTGGAGAAGATTGGAGAGCGTTTGGTAAATACTTTACACATTTTGGGGATCATTATGAGTTTGGTGGTTCCATGACCGCCTTGTCGGTGGCGGCAGTTGTACTGCCAATGGGCCAGCGGAGAAGACTGCCATGGCAGTCTTCCCAACCGAAGACAGCCAAACAACCGCCAGTATCACCAGTGCAGTCAGGCCGCAATAAACGGCGGTAGACACCTTCAGGCCAGTGGGGACCATGTTCCTGCCGGGTACATTATGAGGTTGTACACTGCCAAAGTTTCTGCCGTGGTCGAACTACCACAAACACCCTAGCAGAAACCAACTCTATAAAAGAAGACACTCACCTTCAGGAACACATACCAGTCTGAGCCACCATGGAACCCAAACTGGAAGTCCTCCCACTGCTCCTGCTCACACAACAACTCCGGAACCAGCAACAACAACAAAGATAACAACTGTGGGTACACATACCTACTTGACACTGTAGGAAAAACCCAAAGTACCTATGCACACACGTAACCACACAACCTATATGCATATACACACACACATACATACAGACATGCACACCCACACAACACACACGCACACCTATACTACACACAATACGGCCAACACACACGTGCAAGATACACAACTCGCAGATACACAGCACTGGCACAGTTGTACTCAACAATACACAACAACACTGATTCACACAATGACACCACAAATGTAACTACAGAAATGTTTCATTAAGCGCTTTCAGTACACACCTCCACATGGCACCACAAACATACTACAACACATAACAACACCTGACATGCAATAAACACATTCACACAGCTATACAATTAAACATATGTCATACCACGCTAACAAAACACACAACACATCTGACAAATCCATCACCACACACACTCATGCACACATAACAACCACACAGGGACACACAACACCACCATTACACATCTCAACACAAACAATACACAAGTTATCTACACACATGCATGTACCAAACTCAACCATATTCTACACACAATACACAGCCATCACAGCATGACAAAAGTCAGGGCCACACACATGCAGTCCAGACACTACAGCTAGCACAACCCACACAAACACACATGTCACACACAAACAAACCAAAGGTGCGAAATTCAATACAGCCATGAGGAAAGAAAGGCAAGGCAAGTATGTTAAAATTGAAGCCACAACAGGTTGGGCCAGATGTATTATAAAGCATTTGTTTGGCAAGAAAATAAATAACTATATACAAATATCAGCCCATATGGCAGTCCAATGTCCAAAACGACAAAGGCATGAATGGCCCCTACTTGACTACTGACTGCCAAATGACCTCCTCAGGGAAGGGGCATCAAGGGGGCAGCCAGGCACCTCAGGGGTTTGGGGAGCAAATGGGGGGTTTGGATTTGGGAGGGGGTTCTCTGAGTTTGGGCTTGGGCTTGGGGGGGCCCTTGAGCTTGGCTTTGGTAGGGGTCGATTTCTTGGCAGGGGAGGCACGGGTACTAGCAGGGGATGTGTAGGAAAGTATCATCTTGCCTGGCATGTTACCCCCATTTTTTACTTATATGTATGTTTGTTTTGCCTGTGTCACTGGGATCATGCTAGCCAGGACCCCAGTGCTCATAAAGTGCGCCCTGTATGTGTCCCCTGTGTGGTGCCTAACTGTATCACTGAGGCTCTGCTAACCAGAACCTCAGTGTTTATGATCTCTCTGCTTTTAAAATTGTCACTGCTGGCTAGTGACCATTTTCACCAATTCTGATTGGCACACTGGAACACCCTTATAATTCCCTAGTATATGGTACCTAGGTACCCAGGGTATTGGGGTTCAGGGGATCCCTATGGGCTGCAGCACTTTTTTTGTCACCCATAGGGAGCTCAGACAATTCTTACACAGGACTGCCACTGCAGCCTGAGTGAAATAACATCCATGTTTTTTCACAGCCATTTTACACTGCACTTAAGTAACTTATAATTCACCTATATGTCTAACCCTCACTTAGTGAAGGTTAGGTGCAAAGTTACTTAGTGTGAGGTACCCTGGCACTAGCCAAAGTCCCCCCCGTTGTTCAGGGCAAATTCCCCGGACTTTGTGTGTGCGGGGACACCATTACACG